>NC_046228.1:9093813-10343813 GCF_009819885.2 Catharus ustulatus | reverse complement strand
CAGGCCTGACTTGATTTCTGTTGACAAGGGCAAGTTTCCTCTCTGTGCGTGCTGTCTGTCTAATATTTACATATCTCAGCCCAGCTGATGCCAGAGGCACTGCAAGCACCAGAGGTCAATTCGTGCGAGCTGCAGAGCAGTCAAAGGTGATTGTCCCCAGGGGTGACCCCCCTGCTTCCAGACACCCCAGGGAGCACCTGAGGTGCCTGCCAGGGAACAGGGACCTCACAACACTTGAGCTGCCTCTCTCCTGCATAGATCCTTCAGCATTTACCACGGGTGGGCTCTTCAGACCCTCTGCTCAGCTACGTGCCTCCCTGGAAAATGTGAAAGCTTGATATCCTCATCTGCCCTGAAATCTGGCTGAGACAAACTTAAGCAATCAGGACAGATCTGCTTTTGGAAACACGACAAAAATGGTGTAGGAACTAAATGAGAACATAGTCTCCTTTAGAGAAGGATTTTATTTTTGTTGATGACATTTTTGTTCTGGGACAACAGAAGGGGATAACCTAAATCTCACACATCCATAATCATGTTTGCTATACAGCCTGCAATGAGTCAGGATGGCATCTGCCATTACACTGAATGGGCTACAAACAAGCCTTGCTTTCCTCATACATGTTCCTTGTATAGGGACAGAAATTGGCTTTTTATTAGACCACTGACTGAGCTGAAAAACACCAAAGATGCCTTGTGGGGGAGAAGGTCAAAACCTTCTCTACTCCTGCAGTCAAATCAGCTGGGTTACCAAAGCTAAGGCATGCCCTTGCAATCCTTGCCATGGTTAAATAGCTCTGCAAGTCTTGTACAAATGCTGATATTGATAGACCCTATAAACCTGACATAGATTTAAAGAGAGGCAAATTGCAAGGCTAAAGTGGGCTTAAAGCAAAAACTATACCCATGTCTGTTACAAAACGTGAAAGATTAGTTCACTGCATCCCAGCTAGAAAAAAAAATTGTGGCAGCACAATGACTACATTATCCCACTTCTACAAACACAATATAAATAGACAGGTGAAGCTGCATTGAAAACTGAGTAACTGCAGAGCAAAGCTGTAAGAATTTTCAACATTAAACACAAAACTTGTTGAACTTTTATCCCCAGAAAACTCAGTCCCATCATAGTCTGGACTTTTAGAAGAAAATAATTTTGAAATAATTTTATTTCATGAAAAGAAAAATGTTTGGTTGGAGAAAGTCACTCTAAAACTCTGCATTTGTCTGAGTGATCAGTGTGAGCCCCATCACTTTTTCATTATTCATTTCAGGTTATTTGCCCTCACTGGACTATAAGCCCCATGAGGCATTGAGAAGCAGATTTGCATAACTTGACCATGGGTTTAGAGCACAAAATACGGTGCCAGCACAGGCCAGAGACAACCATTAACCAAATCCCAATGTGCCAATGCTCTCAAAAAATTGTCTCAGTCAGCAACAGTCAAAACATCTTAGAATAAAACCTGTGGAAACAATGCAACTTGACATTTATAAATCAATAGATGTTTGTTTTCCAAAAGTTTTGATCTTTAAATTTTTCATCCCAATCTGTGATTAAAACAAGTGTCTAAATATCAGAATTCCTCAAGGGAAACTCCATTTTTCAATCTTCTTCAATGATAAGACCAAACTTTTCTTCCTCATCCGCAGAAAGTTGTAGATATGTAGATGGGATCAGAATTCATTTCCTGTTGCACAGCTAGACATCTGATTACATATGCAGAAGACTTCACAGATTTCCAAGCAATTTTCTGACTTTTCCTTTCCAACAAAGCTTGAACCCAGTCCAGGTTAAAACTAGGTCTCAGATGCAGGAGGAGCAGAAGTTTCCATATTTCTTGGCTTTTTTTCCTCTTGCAAATACCCCTGCAGAGGAGCTGCTGCAGGCAGAGGAGTTGTCTGCAGGCACAGCCAGGTGCCAAGGTCCCCAGCACAATCTGGGTATTGCACTGCACCCAAATCCATCCTGCTCTTCCTGCCTCCAGCTGGACCAAGGGCTGGCTTCCTCTGCAGACTCCATGTGTTAGAAGTTAGAAGGCTTTCTACTTTAAAACTTGATTAGTTCTGCTTTACAGAACATCCAAAATTTATGATATTTAACATGCTGAAAATTTATTGCCTTTAACCATCATATTCTAAGCATGTGAAGTTTCAGCAAAATTAAGGGAAAACTGTTTATTCTAAGAAATGCTTGAGTTGGCAATCCAATAAACTCTCTAACAAGTTGCAGATTTAAGCCATCACTGGACCACAACCAACAGTATAATTATCTCAGTGTGTGCCTCAGCTCTTTATCACTGCACAGAACCCTGTGACACACAGGTGAGACCAACCAGCTGAGGGATGGGACTGCAAGGCTGGTCCTCAGGAAATGAACTTGCAGTGATGCAGTCCTCAATTGCTTTCATTTTCCATTTCTGTCCTGCGTTATTGTTGTTATCATTATTATTATTATTATTATTATTATTATTATTATTATTAATTGATATTTGTTTGTTGTAACAAAAAAAAATCAGATATGTGCCTGTTACTGCCATATACAGACACACCGCCTGGAACAGCCCATGAGCAGGAGCAAACAGATGAGAGAGGAGAGAAAAGCAAGGAGAGACCAGGTACATCTTACCCACCCTGACTTGGTGGATCCCTTCAGCTTGACACTGGTGTTTTCTTGGCTCTGCAAACAGAATATCCTCACAGAGCTGAATCACTCACTCATTGTTCTGTGATCTTCATGGTTAGGGAACAGTGCTTGAAGTGCCATTACTTTTTTGGCTGCATATTCACCATCATCACTTGCTAAGGGTAAGGTGCTGTAGAAAACATCTTGGAATTTTTCTCCAGCTCATGTTAACATGTTCAAAAGTTTAGGCAGTGTCATCTTGTTTTCTTCTCAACCATCTCTTAAAGCAAGAAGCTCAGTTTCTCACTGGGAAAAGGTTCTAATTCTTATGGTGTCAGAAAACGATGTAGTTGCCCTGCATATACCATGCAATGTATGGTATGAGATGAGAAAAAACCCACAGCTAACTAAATCTTTCTATATACAAAATTAATTCAAGCACTGGCTGGAAACAATTATTTTCTCTAGCCTGCAAAGGTATCTGGATGAACTACTTTTTATGTTTAACACCTTCCAGGGCTGTGCTCAGACATTCTTCATACCATATGTACAGCGAACATAAAAGACCTTCGCTATGTTCCAGCGGCTTTACACTAGATAAAATCCTTTGGCTTTAATGAAGATGCACCTTTTTTATGTACCTGTGTAAGTAAAAAGAGAACCATATCCTCTCAGTGAAAATGTCAGGCTGCTAATGGTGTTCATTTTTACTTGGAAATAATGAGGAGAAATACCTGGCACAGAATTTCCCTGGCATAAGGAATAGTGCATAACAATGAGATTCATCCTGAGCATTTCGACCCACCCAGAGGATGTGTTCCATCACCTCACACGGTAGATACAGAAAGGGATATCCATGAGGAATCCAATCCCCTTTAGGTGTCTGTCCTGGGATGAGATAAATCTTCACTGGAAATATTTCTCCCTGGCTCCATTGACTGCAAAGGAAATCTTTATTGGTAGCTGAGGACAGAAGACTAAATTGACATCAATCCCCATCACTGGTCCCCGTGTTTGTTAAAGACCTGCAAAGCTGCAAACCTTCAGCTCCATTCTGAGACAGTGTTTCAGTCATTCAATATTCATAGTGAACCCAGTCAGGGAGCCTGCACAGCTCTCCAGCTAAGGAGACAAGGAAGAACCCTCTGTTCTTCTCTTCTCTGCCAGAAACACTCTCTAAAGACCCACAGCTTTGTGAGCAATTTTTTTCATTAAAAATGAAAAATAAAATCCAAGTATTCCTTTGGTTGATCCCAGACATTGTTTTTCTTCACAAGCTGTCTGGTGAAGTACAATATTTTGTTTATCAAGATAATGAATAATTTTTTTCATGTTATTTGTTTTACTTTTATTAGGTTTTAAGTTAAACACAATCAGGGTTGTTTCCATCAAATTGAAAATTTGATGCCTTCTGTGCATAACAAAATAAACAATTTTGTTCCTTTTTTCCCCAAAACAACCCTCAACCAAATAGAAATAATTTGGTTTACATGAAGTTTCAGTTTTCAACAAGGAAATTATTCATCCAAAGAGACTCAAAACATGAGGATCATTAACTAATTACAGCTTGTGATATCCCTAGTGAAGTGGTAAGAGGACACTTTCCATGTTATTAAATTCTGACCAGAATTAAATCAATGTACTTGCAAATCTGATGAAGCACCAGGTCTTTTGAACATGATCCTAAGTGACATATTCAGAGACATCAATTTTCTAAAAGCAAGGATGCTTTCTTTTTACCTTCATTAAGACCACTGTGTGTTGCCTAATGCTAAAGTGTTTAATAACGTTGCACTCTTGTGACATATGGTGAGGAAAGGGCTCTGAGTTCACAGAGATTGTGCAGCTTCATGTCACTGGCAGCAGCTACTCATTTGTCCATCAAATATTCTACAATGTTCTTAGAGGCATCTGGTCTTGGCTGTGTCTGACATACAGGGACAAAGTGGTCCAGAAGAAGAGAAAAGATACTTTCAGCTTGGAAATCGATGTGAGTGGCATTTTTCAAACCAGAAGCAGCCCATGAGAAGGGCCTTTCATCATAAGGGGAAAGTGGTTATCAGAAGAAAAGGGTCATGCAGTGCCACCACTCATCACTCCAGCTTACAGAAGTGAGGAGCTTCACAGGGAGCCTTTTTGCTGCTGAGGGATACAGCAACACACAAAGCACATTTCCAGGAAGATAGAAATAATAAATCACAAATAGGTGTCTAGCCTGTGGTTTCTCAGGCATCAGTATCCTCTCCTTCACACTGAGCAGGTTCTCACATGCTTCTAAATTCTTACCAAGTCTTAAAAGTCTTTAGGTTTGATCCCCCAAACCCCTGCCTGCTTATCTGTTGTTTAATTCTGCCAGTTCTTACCACACACTAGGAATTTTCTTCTAGAGCCAGGAAATCAAGACCTTAAATCAAATTTCTCTGAGCTGACTTTTTGCACATTCCTACTGTTACATGCTTGAATAATTCTGAACAAAACATTTATCGCTGAGGTCTGCACCATATGACTTGACCACTGAAGTGGTGATGCAGAAGACAGAAGAAAAGATATACTGGGTTAATGAACCATGCCCACGGCCATGCTTTCTGCAAAAAAAAAACTTATCAAGTAAATTATTGAGGTTTCCTTTGTGACATTCTATTTGTCAGAAGACCTTAGTCCTTCCAAATGTTTCACCACTGGGGTTTGATGGTATAATGATGTCACATGGAAAGTTTCAGAGTGTAAGATTTCAAGAGGTCCTGAACATTAGCAGATGCTGCTCCATTTCCCCCAGAAAATTCTGTGCCCAAGAACAGCTCTTCTGACTTCTGTGCTGAATTAGAGCTCAACGTTTAAAGAAAAAATAATAATACAGACTAAGCAATATTATCTGCAGAAATAGTTCTATCCAGTCTGTCATGATCTTCACATGTTAAATTTATCCTAAAACTTATTTTCCAGCTGACTGATTTGTACTTTGGTTGTTTATAAGATTGATAAACAAAACCAAATTATTTTGTATACCACATTGGTCAACTATTTGTATTTCTGATAATGATTGTTTTCTGTTTGTTTTTCTCCATGTACATGATCAAAGGCTATCAGAGAGATAGCTTGGAGGTAGAAGAGGCATGTCTTTGTAAGTATTTTTAGCTCCAGAAGAAATATATGGCATTTTGCTGAATATTTTTCATTTATTTAATGAGAAATCAGAAGGCATTGCCAGCCAAGTGCTTTCCATTATGATCTGTGTTGCAAACACTTGAGTTTGCCAGCCTGAGAATTAGATCCTGCTACTTGAAGAATCCTACTAAGAAGTACAATAGTTTGTCCTGCCACAATGAACTTCTTTCAAGAACTGAACGCTAAAATAAGTGTTTTGTCAACGAAGTACACTGCAGCCATAAAGCTGGAGAAGGACACAAATACTTCTGTGGAGTGTTTTACTGAATACTTGGTTTGTATATTGAATACTTGGTTTGAATGAGAAGCTCAAAAGGGAGCTATAGAGGAGGAAGGTGTGTGCCATTGGTACCTCAAAATAATTTCTGTATGGGAGGCAGGGAGCAGCCCTGACTGTACCTACATCTCATTTCACTGCCCAAGGTGGAGAAGCAGGGAAAAAATCATGAATATTCTTCCATATATCTGGTATTTCAGAGAATTATTTGGACACAAACTGGTCTCCTTGCAAGACTACCCACTCCCTGACAGCTCCACTACTCCTGCCAGTGAGAATGCCAGTGGAGTTGGTGATTTTGCAGCACATCCATGTTAGTGCCTGGATGATAATATCAGACACAATTGTCTGCCAGCAGTTAATGGGTTTTTCAGTCATCACCATCCACACAGGTCAGTCAAACAACATTGAACCAGATGCTCAGTGCTCTTTATTGCATTGCCACTCTCAAAGCCATCTATGCTTGACTGTTTGCCAATTTTTCTTTTAATAAAAAATCTCTTTCTTTCTGTTTGTGCAGAAATCCATCACAGAAAAGAATATTATTTACAGTATACCCTGGCTACTGGCTATGGCCAAAAATATTGCTTAACAACAGGAGAAAAAGATCTGCCACTCTGCAAAAAGAGCTACATCTAATGCCAGCCATATAATTACTGCTCTTTCCACCTCCAGTAAAATTTATAGGCAGTACTGTCATTTAGGGTTTCATGAGGATGGACTTTCATGCTTTATGGTGAGTACATTAATAGCTTCTAACTACTGAAATTTCTAATCATCTCTATTGAAAAAAGAAATTTATTACCACACTATTACAGCCATTTTAATGTTCTACAAGCATATTATTTGCACATTTGAGTATAAGTCATCAGTAAGTCCTTTCTAAGAAGATGACTTTAATGTGACTAAGTAACATGGTGATTCTGCAGACTGTGGGTGAACATCAGCCCTCTGGTAACAACCAGAACTCCTGGAGGAGGGAGACTCTAGGGATGTTTTTGTCGTGTTTTGGTTAATTTAGGAAGGATTGAGCTGGTGATACCTGGATTAGGGTCACCAGGGAGCTACAGATTAAACCAATGGTTTACAGGCAATAAAAGAGGATTATGACTGCTGCAGAATGAAATCCAAAAGGTTACCTGTGGAGCCCGGCCTTTCCAGACAAAGTGAATGACATTTCTTCACAAATGTAGTTTGGAGGAGGGGAAATGATCTCGTTGTCATTCTTCTTTACTGCAAAACTTCACCTGAATTGGGACATTTAGGAACCTAATGTTCTCCACAGTGGCAGTGGAGCTGTGAGGTCTCCAGTCCAAACCACTGCAGGGGATGGGGCCAGCTCAGCACTGGTGGCTCAGGGCTATGTCGAGTCAAGCTTTGAGTATCTCTGAGCATGGAGAATACAAAGCTTCCTTGGACCCTTGTTCCCATCACTGGGGGGAAAAAAATCTGAGTATCTCCCTGCAACTTCTATTCACATGCTCTTCTCTCAGGGCTGAGAAGAGTCTGTCTCTGCAGTCAGGCAGCTGAAGCCAGTAGTGAGGTCTTCCCCAAGAGTGAGTTTTTCCCTGAGTTTGTCCTGGGACAGTTTCCCTGCTGTTTGCTGGAAGCATACAGGAGTCCATAAGAGACTTGAGGGGAACCATTTCTTTGGTTATCACCTCAACTGCTCTTTCCAAGCTGGGTAGGAAATCAGGTTTCAGTTGCCACAGCTTCCTTCCTTCAGGTGCATGAACATCAGCAGATGAAAACCCTGAGATTCCTGCTTTTGTTCTCCACTTCCTTGGCGTAAATGCCAGCTCTCTGTAAAGATAACACACACCAGCTGCTGTGCTTGCCACTGCTGGCATTTAGTTATACACCTGGGCACTTTCATCTGATAGCCACGTGTGGTGTGGCTGGAGACATCTCTGTCACTTCACAGCTTTCAGAGTTTCTGTGACACACTCAGAAAACGCTGCAGCAGGACAGGGCCCCTCAGCACATCAGAGGAATGTGGAGAAGGTCAAGCCCCAGTGCTGGTGGGTCCCCTGCACATCACCTCCTCTCCTCTTCACTCCACCAAGCCCTGCCATCAGATGCTGTGCCCTGTGGCTGGATGGGAGCAGAGATGATGCCAGAGATGCTGACAGATGCCACCACCACCAGGATCCCCAAAAACTTTCCCACCAGTGCTTTCCAACCTCATGTGCCTCCAGCCTCAGCAGAGGTACACTGTATTGGGACACAGTTCAAACCAGCAGGTCTCTGGAACTGACCATCTCTCCAAGCTCCCTTTTGATTATCTGTCTGCAGACAAAACTCTGTAGCTAAGCACTCCTTGTTTTTTATGTCACTGGAGCTGCTGTGTCAGGGCAGTGGTATTAATTTCGGACGCTTCATCGAAAAAATTTCCTTTTGTGTTTCCTTCTTGCAGCCTCAAATCAAGTAAAACAAATAATGAAACTATCAAGACTGAAGAAAGGAACAAAGTATTAGGCTTTTTATTACTTACAAAATTTATTTCACCTCTGTTTCAGCTTGCTCCCACCCTTGCCAAAAGGCAAACATCTGGATATATTTTATGGAAACAAATTATTTGGCTTCTGTGGCCACATCACAGAGCCCTGTGATGCACAGCATAGGGCCTTAAAAATCTGCAGCACCTTTACATGCATTTCAAAAGTACAAATAATGAACAGAAGGATTTTTGCACAGTGCTGAATTTATGTACAACACTGTCACTTCTAAATGTATGCTCACCATGCACTTGCAGCTCAGTACACCTGGTGAATTTGTCAAAATTGCAAAAGATACCAGGAAAAGGCCATTTTCAGCCCATCTCTCTTTCAGTGATATTTGTGATAGTTTTACAGCCACAATTTTGCTGTGAGATGTAGTTTTTTGGAGTTTTTTTCACTTGGGAGGTGTTAAACAACTGTTTCTTTATAAATTTTATTGCTTGTGGAGGGCAGAAATCTAAAGAAAATCTTAAAAAATAAAATTTTCCTATTCCCTTGAGCAATAATTGATTTTTTCACTTCACTAAAATGCTTAAGGCTTTACCTCTTTATCTGAAATTACTCTGGGAAATCATTTCCAAAATTAGCCTGGGATGGAAAGTGAGGTTGTCTGCAATCTCAAGCACATCTTGTGCTCCCCTTAACTATTATTTGAAGCAAGATCTGAGCCAACACTTGCTGTCTGCTAATGGAGTTACTCCATGCAAACACTGTTATTTGCATAGACATCTGGATTACCAGAATATGGGGTTTAAATTTGGACTGACAGAACACACATGTGTGCACACACAAAATTTTTTAAGGTCCTAATGTATACAGAGGGACGTAAAAAATGAAAAATATCAGATCCAAAATTCTTACATTTCTCCTGAATTAGGGTTGAGTGGATTTTTATTGTCTGGGAACTTGCAATATTGCAAATGGAATAACCAAGGGGGAAAAAAAGAAAAAAAAAATCTCTTTAAAGGAAAGATATAAGTGGAAGCTGAAACAAAAATATTCATCTTTATTCAGAAACACCACATGCACCTGCCTGCTTCCACTTCCACACAGTAAACTTGCTTTTAAGGCAGTAACGTGCAGAAAAATACATGCAAATTTCTGAAAGATTGAATGCAGTGTTTCATTGTGCTGGCTACAGCCAAAATAGTGTGATTGGACTGACCTTTAGAGCAGACTCACATCAGCATCAACATCAAATAGAAACTTTTTTGTCTTGTGCAGGATGTTTAAGGATAATCCATTTCCTGTACCCAAACATATTGATCCTTCTTCTTTCCTGGTGAACAAACAAATGTCCTCTGTCTTTGCAAAACCCATTAACCTTTCTCTTCTCTGTGTGAATGAACACAAATGTAAGCATAAACACCAATTTTAAGTACATATGTGTATATTGTCTGCAATATGTATGTATGTGCATGTCTGTGTGTGTAATGTTTGCATTAGCAAAATTCCATGTCACCAATAGAAGGTGTCTGACCCTTTGAGAAATCACAGAACTGAGGATCTCTTGCATGGCACCACTTTTATCTGTGGTACAAACCGTGGAGGAGCCCTGAGCCAGCAGCAGGAGGCAGCTCGTGGGCAGAGGAGTTTCACAATCTGCTTTGGTCCATCCCAACAGATGGGCAGGAGAGGGGTCATCCCAGGCCCCATGTGACAAAGGGACACAAGCCAGGGGTGGCTGCCACATCCCAGGAAAACCTCTCTGGAGGAAAAACTGTGATGACAAACCAGCAGTCACAGCCAGAGATGCTTTTCATGCCCGTGTCCCAGCCAGGGCAATCAGAAAAGTGTTTGGATCTGCAGCTCACATTGTTGTGCCAGCTTGGCTTGGCCAAGGGGTCCTGGCATCCACAGACAGAAGAAAGAAAATAAATCCACAGCATGCAAACCACAGCACAGTGCTGCTCTCCGCCTGATGGTTAAGTCCAAGGTTGCTAATTAACATCTTCTTATTAACAGAGCCAAGCAAGAGGTCCCAGCAAAATGCAATTTGAAAACTTGTGGAGAGAGAAAAGGGATGCAGGTTTTTTGCTTTGAAAATTGTACTTTATAATACATTGAAAAATGTCAAGAGCTCAAAATGAAGTGTTTGAAATTATCTTTTTATTTCTTTATTTATTTACAGCTTATTGGTTCAATGAAAAAAAACACATCAAGAGTTTGAATTTTTCATTTTGTCTTAAAAGAGGGAAAAATTTCACATCTCACAAATTCTCCAAGGGTGAAATACCACATTTTTCTGAGGTTTGGCTGAGCAAGGGTCATTGCTGATTTCCCATGTTATTTCCCATGGATTCTTCACATTAATAGATCTAACATCCATCCACTGCTGTGCATAGCAAGTTCCTGAAAGCACAGGGTGCCTCAGTGCTCTCTGTGTATGCACAGTGCTAATGCATCAGGCAGCCAGAGTAAGGATTTGCAAATTGAGACAAGATATTGATACCTTAGTATAAGGAATAAATTATTTTATTCTAGACCTGACTTACAAGCTTTGATCTCTCTTTCAGTGGATGATCAAGTGGATGATCACCAACTTCACCTTTGGTAGCCAGAACAAATCTATGTAACACAAACATAGTGTGTCAAGTGTCCACTAAAGTCCTGAGGTCCCAAAGAAGATGCAAATTCTTCATCACAGGACAACTGCACTGTGTGGAACCAGGTCAGCTTCACTCTCCCTCCTGAGCCTGGGAGTCTTTAAAAACTTAAGGGGTCTTCTCCAAAAATCTGGAAGCTGTAAATTACATTGTGTCATACAAGTCAAGGATGGTTTTAATTCTAAGGAGTGTTTGTAGTGATGGAGTAGGGATCTCTTCAGTCAATCCATTCCTAGAAGTGCACAGAACAAAAATTTTTCCAGCACTATTATTATCCCCTTTATAAGCACAACATTTCCACAAGTTAGTGCCTCAAAAGCTGCTTGCCATCACATATTCAGGTATCTTCTCAGGTGCAGACTACTGGCATCCTCTCTTCCAGGGACGCCCCATCACAGCACTGAAAGGATTCTGTGTAATTGGAAAACCAGTCAAGTGTGAACAGGTGTCAGTGGGCGATGGCACAGGGAGATACAGCCCTCTTATCTCACTGTTTGCAAACCTGCCCCAACTCTCAACAAAGGATTTACAGTCTCAACAGTAAAGGGAAAAATAGCTTTAGAATGTGTCTGAACAAGAGCATGCAGAGGGCTCTGGTAGTGAGCTGGGCTGAATTTACCAGCTGTTCATACTATTTAACTCTCCAAGCTAATTCAATGCAAAGCCTTGCTACGTCTTAAAAAGCAAGTACCCATTAAGAGAGCTGATGAGGAAAACTTAATTTACCACTTAACACTACACTGATCAATAATCTACTAACTCTAACCTTGCCAGCAGTGGACTTTACTATGATTTATGGTAAATCATTTGAACTTTCATTCCTCCAGAGTTAGAGCTATGGTTAAAAAACAAAAGGTAGATTTTCAGTGGGCAGTAATTTAAACATTTAACCATTACACACAGGTTTAATATTAGTGATATTTGTCTTGGATTTTTCATGGGAATGTTACAAACTCTTGAAAACATGGTCTATGCCTTTCTTTCTTTCACTACAGGAAACAAGCTGCATGCCTCCAGTCTGTACCAAAGGCTGGCCATGTCCTGACCTGTTCCTTTTCCTTCCTATCACACCTTTCTTAGAAATCAGGTTCACAACTTCCAGGCAGTGCATATGCTGCTACCTGACCTGTCTGTTGGCAGGTGCAAAAAGAATTACTCTGGCATGCCAGAGGCTGAGCTGCAGCAAGTGTCATCAAGATTAATGACTTCATCATGGCAGGCTGGACAAATCAATCAGAGTCCTTGAAGGCAGTGAGAAAGACCAGGCCCCATTACCCATCCAAGCCATCTGTCACCATGAGCTCCAGACACTGCTCAGCACTGGCTGAGGATGGACTCCTCACCTCAGCGCTGTCCTCAGCTCCTGACACACCCTGAAAATGCCACTGTCCCTGCAGGATTACCTGTGCCAGGTACCATGGCTCACTGGGAGCATCTGAGCCAGCAATATGAGTGGGACCAGATGAATTGCCCCCACTGCAATTAGGCTTCCTAGGAAACCTCTGCTTTGATTCAGATAGCTCTCAGTGTGTGCCATCTACTTTCCTTTCACTGGAAATCAGACAGAGAAGCATATTTCTGCTAGCACTTAAAGGGTGAAAGAACTTATGTTAGCTGAGCAAGTGTTAAGGGACATTAAAACAGGGGGAAAAAAAAAAAAAGAAAGAAAGAAAGCAGACACTGGTAAAACTTTTTAATGCAAGATTAGACAGGGCTTATCTGACCTGCCAGAGAGACTAAGAAGGAGGCAGGCTATAAAGCAAAGTCAATGTATTGTCTCCTCTCCATTCCTCTAATATTCTGCCTGTGATGATGTGAGATTCTCCAGGCAAGAAAAGAACCCCCCACCTCCACAGGGCACCGTGTCCTTGAAAGAAATGCGAGTGTGCAGGTGTATGATTCATTCCTTTGGTTAGGCATAGACTGAAGAACTCTTTTGCTCTTCAAAGCAGCCCACTCCATAGAGAGACATCTGGTAAATCCTACATGAGTTAATCTCCTGCCACAGTCTCGAAAATGCACACAAATGAAACCAGGTTCCTCCTGCTGGCAGCCTCTCTGCATGGGAGGAAATGACGAGCCTTGTCCTTGAGAGGTGATTGCTCCATGGGATGTGGAATAGAGCTCCCTGTAGGACAGGGTCTCACCCCCATGTTGAGAGCTGATGCAATTGCCTGTGAATGAGCCTTTTAATGATGGACAAAATAAATCTGCTCTGGTGCATTTGTACCTGATGGAAATTGCAGAAATCTGGGCCAAAGCAAGGACGCTTGTTGGAGGTGGAAGGTGATCCAAAAAGTTGCTGTCCTTTTGCTCTCCTCTGCCAGAGACCTTTGGAGGGGCTGGAGCTCCAAATTACTCCCTCTCCCTGCTCTCACCTGCTCTCTGGTTTTTCTCCTAAGGAAAACACAATCCCACATGCCCAGTCTGATGCTGCTAATACACCTGCAACTCTGTGTTTCACCTCATAAAGAAAAATTAAAATATTAATATCACAGCACATCTTGAATAAAATATCTTGCAGTTAAGTATGAACAGACCTGGGCTTGTCACTGCAGAAGTGACAGTAGACACTTAAAGGCACTTCAGTTTCTACCCTCCAGATGCCAACCTCTGTCATGACCTATCAAAATATCTTTGGAAATCTAAACTCTCTGTGAGAGCTTCTTGCTTGTGATTTAACAGGGGACACATCTAGTCCAATGGGGTGTCTCAAGGCAAATTCACAAGTATTCAACATTTTAATAGATTGAACAGATGAAGACATTTTCCTGCCATTCACATCTCCAACTTGGTACAGTGGGATGTAAAATTTTTTCTAGAGGTTGGTGAAAGTCAGATGTGTAGAAAGGTTTGGGCACTGTGCTCCAATATAGACCATCATTTAGATACATGAGGCTTTTTCCACAGAGGGAGAGGGGCCTGAATTCAGCCACTTCTTGCAGTCCAGCAAGAAAGAAGACTGGATCTTGTGGGTTGCCTCCATACAGGTCAGGGTTAAACTGATGGAACTGATGAAATGTAAATGGAAGCTATTACGTAAAAAGAATTGCATAATGTTCCCAGATGTTTTCAATTTTCCGAGTACTTCTAAAAATAAAACGAACTTTTAATACTTAATCAACATAGTTATTCATTCTCTTTCACCCAAGATGAAATTTCCCATGAATTTTTTATGGATACACGTTAGTTATTATTGCCTTTGGCTTCCTGGTTCAGACACAGTTCTGCCCTCTGTTCCACTGATTGTACAAATTATCCCCCACTGCACAGACTGGGTACACTCTTAAGTCCTTGAAAGCTCTTCAATTGATTTGGTTTAGCTAGACTTACTCCAGGAGAGGAAGATTTTCAAGGAATGCATTAGCTACCTAATGGTAACACAGCTCACCCCTTAGTACAATCTGGTCACAGACTTCTGTAATCCCAGCCCATGTAATGGACTGGCACTCATCTCCTACAGAGCCTGGAGCAGCCTGGCAGGATGGGCAGGGTGGGATGTGGCTTACTGTGGATAGTCTGTCTGCTGTTTATTTATTTTCATATCATCCTGCACCTGTAGATGCTGATGGTAAGGATGCTTCAAGCATGGTGAGATGAAGACTTAATCAGATGGTGCCAGGCTGGATTTCTCTTTTCAATTTCTGTATGCATCCAGTACTAATAAAAACATCCACTGCAGGGAGAGGAAGCCTTTAGGCACAGTAAATCAGATTTTTTTTTTCACTCTGGACTTAAATGACTCTGTGATTTTTATTCCTATGTTTATTGCACAGCATTCCACAACACACGTCCTTAAAGACGAGAATGTGTTTTCTTGATGCATCAGAGAAGAAATCCCAGCTGATTTGTGCCTGAGGTCCTTGTGTAAATGCACAGGATGCATCTTGGTGAACAGATGATTCAAAAGGAAAAGGAGCACAGAGAAAGCTTGAGTGGCCACTGAGAGGCTGATGTGATTGTCTGAACAAATCCAAATGCTTGCATGACCACCTCCTGAAAGCAGAGTGCTGCAAACAGCAACCACAGAAAATGACCAGGGTGATATTGAGCTGTCAGCCAGAGACAACAGAGAGGACACTCAAGTGGCATGTCAGATCCATGTAAAAATAAAAGCCTGCAGCTTCCAAGTGTTTCTCTGAGTGCTTTAGCTTGTTGTGCCACCTCCCATCTCTGAGGAAATCATGAACCATCAGCAGGGAGGACTTTGCATCAGGGACAGGTGAAAAGCAGGAAACAGCAGGATTGGTATCAATCCAAGCACAGCTACTGCCTGGCCCAGGATCAGCACCAGCCTCTGCTCACACATAAAGCAGATTTCCCAACAGCACCATGCAGCCACATTTGCAAAACTGAAAGGCAATAGCCCATTATGTTGTTTTCAACAGAGCTGCTCTACACTCAAAAAGTCTTTAGCAAAGTGCCTTGTACATCTTTTTCTGCCAACGTTGGGAATCCATTTAGAACAAGCCATTGAGCTTTATTTTATTTTAGTTGAATTTTTTTTCCAAATGCATTAAGATAAATATGTATATTAGCAGTCACTAGGGCAAACAGAAGATATTCATTTGCTTTTATCACAAGCAGTTAGAACCCTACTACGCTTTACCTCTCATAGAGGGAATTTCTTCTGTGATGAATTAATCCTTATGAGCTAGTTCTTTTTTCCTTCATTTCTTTGCAGTGACCATAGCTTTTTTAAAAGAGAAAAGGAGTGTTAATTTTTTTTGTTCTGTGAATTGCATTTCTGCTAACCACTATTTATAAAAGGGATAACTGAAACTCAGCTAAAGTACAACCACTCAGAAACCTAAAAACACCTAAATATTTACTTCTGTCTTCGGCCCTAAATATTTCCACTGAATTTCCAGGAGCCCTTGAAGGGGAAACATTTTCATAATGACCCAGTGCAATCACCAGGAGCTGTTGCATTCAAAAATTATCAACATGCTCCCCACAGATCATTCAGTTTGGTCTCAGTTCATGGGAACCACCAAACAGATTGGTCTGGGCTGCCATCAAGCTCCTTACAAAGAGTTGTGGGAAGAACAGGAGAGTGAGGACAGGGTCCAAGAGGCTTCAGTGGGGTGTGAGGCTGGTATGGTATTAACACAATTGTCAGTGTGCTGCAAGAGCTGCAGTCACCCTACACCCATCCCAAAAGTGCACTGAACCTCACGACCTCCCTCCTTTCTGTTATGCTCTGCCCATTATCACTTAGAGAGCTTTTAATTTCCAAACCTTACACTTTTTCACTTTTCTGGCTTTTAGAGGAGCTCCTCTGCCTCCCTGTCACCATCCTGCCAGTGCCAAGGCCACCTGGAGAAGCTGCAGAGACCCCTGGGGACAGCACAAGGCCAGGCCATTCCCTGACTCTGTCACTCTGGGGAGCACCCCTGGGACAAGGCAGCTTGACCCTTTGGAGGGCACTGAGTAGTGGAAGAGCTCTGACTTCCACGCCTCTGCTGCTATCACTTGAAAAGCCCATGGTATGAAAAGCCAATTAATTGATATTATTTAAAGACTGCTTTTCAGGGGAGTCCTTTGTTGGAGGGACTAAATCTCGACTCTGTGCTAAATTATGCACAGGAGTTAAGGGAGGTGAGAGTAAGAAATCCACTGGGTAATCATAATCACTGTGCAATTAGGTTTGATATCATAATAGAAGGTTACTCTCCTAGGGGTAATGCAGTGAGGGTGAACTTTAAAAGGCCAGATTTTAAAACTATGAAAAAAATTATTAACAGAAGGCTCAAGGGCATAGCAAAACCCTTTAACAACTTAGAACAAATTTGTTCCTGGAGTAACTCTTCTAGCAGCCCCAGGAGTTGTACCAAGGGTGAGTTTGGCTAATGTAATCAGTCTGGAGGCTATTTAAGAATCTGTGCTAGAGAAGCAGATGGTGGTTGGACCTTTGATCTGAAAATAAGAACAGGAAGAATGAAATTTGCACGGCTGAGCAGGGTTTATTGAAAATAAACATTCTTTTAAAAATTAAAAAGAGATCTGACTAAAGAGAAGACGAGAGGGTAAAGTCAATGCAGAGAAGCTACAAAGGAAAGGGACATAGAGATATAGGTCTATAAAAAAAAAATCAAGGTATTTCTGATGCAGTAGAGAAGAAAAAAAATTAAACCCCCAACCAGGCATATAATGAGTGAAACTTAGAAAGCGCTGTTGTTATGTGACAGCTTTATTGTACCTAATTAACTCAAATATATGAATCTGCTGGAAGACACCACTCTCCATGGTTACTTGCTGTCAGATCTGCTAAAGCAGGCATTTCTACTGCACAGCCTCTATCTTTGTGGGAAAGGGGGAGGCTGAAAATCAGAAGATGCTGAAGCAGGAATAAAACCTTGGCCTGAGTTATTTGTACGGATGTAACTAAAGAGATTCCTTGTCTCCACCACCTTCTGTGGGAAATCAGGGAGTGACTTCAGCAGTGATTTACTTTAACACTGTGGAAGGTGAGCAGGACCTGAGGAAGGAGTTATGTGGTGGGGAGCTCATTGGGGCAGTAAATCACCCAGAGCAGCTGGTTCCCAGCCCAGGCTGTAGAGAAAACAAACCACACAATAGTGAACCTGTCAAATAAGGTGCCCCACTCGCCTTACAGGGTGAAATCCCCCTTGGAAACAAATGGAAGGATTCAGTGGTGACTCCTATTGTGCAACAGCAGTGAGGGGAACTCCTGAGGGCTCCTGCAGCAGCAGTGCCCTGCAGTGCCCATGGAAATGCTGCCATCCAGGCAGTGCTGCCAGCCCAGCCAGCACCAGCACTGCAGGATGGACAGGGTCCCTGGGCTGGCTCACACCCCCACAGGGGCAGAGACACCCTGGCTGGGACATGATACCCCATTGCAGCCACCATCCAGCTGCTGCCATACAGGACACAAGCACAAGGAACTCAGAATGGACAAAACCAGAAAGTATATTTACATTTTTTATTAGGTTTTTTTTCAAGGTTTCTAAAATGTCACCGTTCTTTCCATTCATGTTTGTGCAGCCTTGAGCACAACAGGCCCTTGACCTCAGCTGTACCCCATAATGTCATCATAATGAGGGAAAATAAATGACAATATGGAGAAAACCCACTTCAGTCACCATAAGGAAATATTGTTCCTTCAAAGCAATTCCTCACCTGAAAAGTTAATAAAATAGTACATAAAGGTGACCTGGTAGATATAATTTACTTGGCTTTTCAAAATGCTTTTGATAAGGTCCCTCATAAAAGAATATTCATGATAATGAGAATGATCTTACATTTATGGTCATACCTTTCATTCAGATGAATCCCAAAGTGCTTTACAAAGTTTTTGCTAATTGGTTGTACAAATCATGCATCATATATATCCCCAAAGCGTTGTTAGACCTGGGAAAAGGCATGACAGATATTTAATTACCTTGCATGCTGCTATTCAATATTTTAGGGCAGGGTGTAAAAGCAAAAGCTACAACCATGTGCAATTAGATTTCATTTAGGCAGGTAAAAGCTACTTTCTGAAGCTGAGATTTGGCTGAAAACCAAGCTCATCTTCTCCCTTTGCCCTTTGGGTAAATGTTGAGGGATGCCTTAGGCTGAGCAGATGAATGGCTCAGCTGGAAAGAAAGCCATCTTTTTGGGATAGCTCCCACATGGACAGTGACTGTCTCAGGTTGCTCTTGAACATTCAGTGGGATTTTTATGGGCATTTATACTTGGCCATCTAATTCCAGAGAAGCACTGTCATTTACATTTTCTTCTCCAAGTTTTCCATAGCTTTTTCACCTGTGTCCTTCAGCTTCCTAAGCAGCTGCCAGTGCTGACAGCCAGAAGCAGAGCATCTTCAGCTCTCATTAGCCTTTGGGAAGCAAAGTCTCAGTTGTACTTTGAGGTGCACATCTGAAACACTGCTAATCCAGACCATTATAATCTTCCAGCCATACACATATTCTGCTTAGGGAATATCGGAACACTTAATTTAAAAGCACAAAATGTCTCATTTAATGCCTGAAATCAAAGATTTCATATTTTAATGAAGCTTTTAAGAGAACTTATTTAATTTGTCTGATTTTTTCTAAACTTTTTTCCTCTCAGATATGGAGGTCATTAAAGAATATCTTTCCTGATTAAGCAATAGTGGGAATAACCACCAAAGCAGGATGTACAGTGTGGATACTGCCCCAGGCCTGACCTTCACACACTATCAGTGATCAGTAAAGGAACACCTCTCACTTACTGTGCCTGGCTAAGGGCAAAGGGCTGCCTGAAATTCCAAGTTCTCTATTTCTTGTTACTTGCAAAAAATGAGGTTGCCAAGAAAGCTGAATCACAGTTTTTCCCTAGATACATATTCCTCAATGGTGAGGATGCTCTGGCAGCTTTTCTACTCTCTCCTAAATGAGCAGCCTAAAACCAAATACCTGAGCAGTGTTAAAACAAAGCCAGGTGGGGGTTGAAAGGGACCTTGGAGGTACCAAGGTGTCCTAGTTGTGTAGGCAGAAAGATTTCAGCTCATCTGTAACAGCCTTGGGCACACCTTTGAAATGCTCAGTCTAGCTTCTTCCCAAGGCAGTGTGCACATCTTTTGTTCATCACCATCCTGCTGTATTTTTCTCAGAGCTAAACAAAGGGTCCTTTCCTCCATTGTGACAGCTTGTCAGACTCTGCAGTACAATCCATATTTCATATCAAAAGAGTCCTCCTCAAATTCAAGTTATATAAATTATATATTGCTAGGCAAACATGACCTTCCTCTGCCAATTCTTTCAGGCCAGAGAGAGATGCCAAAACAACAAAAATCTTGTGAGAACTGCATCCAGGGCCAAACTGTCAAAAACCTTCAGCAGGGAGCTGATTTGTCAACAGAAGTCATCATTTCACAGGGAGCTCGATTCCTGCTTCAGTGTTTCCCTGACCAAATTGCTGACAGACTTTTGCTGAATGATCCTGTGCCTTCACATTATCTTTTATTTCCCACATAACTGTTCTCAGAGGATATGAAGGACTCGTTTTCAGAACAATCTTTCAGGAGAAAGAGGGAAGAGCAATGCTTATGTGAAAAGTCTGCCCCATGGTGCAGCAGAAGCCTCCCCTGGCCCCAAGCAGCACATTCACATTCCTGTGGAGAAATTCTGTCTCACCCTGTACTTCCCACAGGCTCTGGAAAGCAAAATCCTTACTGTTAAGCAGTTTAACTTCAACTATGAATAAGCAGAGGTGTACTTGTGGCCTATTCAAGGAGGCTGTTTAGGCAAAATAATGGTTTAAAACTTCTTTCTGCTGCCAGGGTGACATAAAGAGGCCTCAGCATACCACAAGACTGCTGTATCTGCAACAGAGCAATTTAAACTTTTATTTCCACTAGGGCTCTTTGCATGTGATGCACACCTGGCCACTGTAACCTGATCAACATTTATGGCTTTGTGTCTTCAGGATGGGTTTGAGTGCCCTCAGTAAAGACATTCTTAACACAGTGAGCCTGCAGGAGGCTTTCAATAGGAATTATTTCAAAAGCCATGGGAATTAGGGACAGGAACCTTTCCAAGCATACCCAAAGCTCAGCTGTGTCCCACACCTTCTTAACACCCCCATGCCCAGGAGCAAGATGTGCAGCTGCTGGAAATGGGGAAATAAGAAGGGAATGGATTGGTCCCCAGTTCCCTACAATGTGCAAGGCACACTGACACTTGGTTTCAGGGTGCAGATCTCATCAAAAGTCTCTTGGTTTTGGCACCACAGGCAAGAGGGGAACTTTTCCTTGGGCAAACAATTGCTTGAAACATTGCTAGCCAGATGTGATTGCTGCTGGCATTTGTCCTTCAGCAGCTGTCACCGTGGGTTCCTGGGGAGGTGTGGGAAATGCCTTGGATTATGTGCTTTTTGTTGCACCCCAGAGAAATATTTGGCCATATGTATTTGCACAAGGGTGTAAATTCCCTGCCCAAGAGGGTCCTTGCTATCAGCATAACAAAATTGCTCTCCTTTTCTCCTGTCGCTGGGGTACCTGGTGGCTCCCTTACACTGGTGGAAATGCAAGTCCTCAGCAAGATCTCCATCTGATTTTGCCTTGCCGTTTCCTGCCTTGTGTTATTGCTACATCCAATTGAGACCCCCTTTACTAGGGGCTGTATCTCAGAATTTCTGAGCAGACAGGAGCTGGGCTCCCTGCCCACATCCTGTACCTGTGAGGGACTCCTGGACATTAAGGGCAAGATGTGTCAGATGCTGGTTAAATCACCTGCTGTCCTGGAAACTCACTCTGCTCTGGAGTCCATGGGACAGTCCACAGCGAGATTTCATTTGTTTTGTCACTGTATCCCCCTTTTCTGAGCATCATCAAGAGGGCTGTGGGGGTAGCAGCTTCCAGTATTCCTTTTGAAAAGTGTAGGTTTGGTTTGAGTTGGTTTTTTTGTTTTTCCCTTTGGTTTTTTTTTAGGTTTTTGGGGATATTTTTTGGTTGGGGTTTGGTGAGGTTTTTGAGGGCTTTGGATTTGGGGTTTTTTTGTTTGTTTTTTGTTTGGTTTGGGTAGGTTTTGTGTTTGTTTGTTTGTTTGTTGCTTTTTTAAATTTAAGGAGGACCTGTATCCAACAGGGATTCAAAATATTTTTCAGATTTTGCTCTTGGTGATAGATCCTGGACACATGGAAACCTTTTTTTGAGCTGTTACCAAGCTGACAGAAAAACCAACAGGACAGGATTAACACCATACCTTCTCCACACTTGCTGCCACTATTTCTGCTCAATCCCTCAGCTTTTTCTTTCCCAAGGCTGTTAGGAGGAGTAAAGCCCACTTTGTAACACTGAACTACCTGATCATCTGCACTATAAGATGGCAAAAAATCAGACTGAGCAAACCAGCCAGAATTGCTTTCTCTTGATCCCCTAAGTGTGCCAATTTACAACAAAACATTCTTTTTTCTTTGGTTTTTTTTTTTTTTTTTTTTTTGTTGTTGTTGTTGTTGTTGTTGTTTTAAACATCCCCAGGGAAAGCAAAGAAAGGTCTGAATGTACCACAAGAAGTGCTAAATTCCTGGATTCCTCACACAAGCCTGACTCTTTCTGGACCAGTGGCATGGCCCGCAATGATCCTGCAGTAAATTTTGATGGTTGGAAAGGGAATGTCAATAGAGCTCAGTCCCCTCATGAAAGCCAAACAAATTACTTCCCAACTTCTAGTATTGTCTCTACAGCAAACTGAGTTAATTTCTTATTTTCATGTGGTTTTTTTTCCTTTTTTCTCCCTTTGCAGGTGCCAGAAGCACCTCCTGTGGCTTTCATGACGTGGCTCAGAGAGGTCACAGTGGGACCTCAGTGGTTCCTGGGAATGCCCCATCTCAAATGGCAAGCAGCTTCAGAGGATTGCTGCAAAGTTAGACCAAGCTGGCTGCCATGTACAAAGCCTCTAGTTTTGGGAACCCAAAGACATTTTTGAGCTTTAAAACCATCCCAGCCTTCCCCCCACCCTCCCAACCAGCTGGAGTTAAGTGGTATATGCCTTGTTTTACAAAAAGTCCAGGGAAATTGTTTCACTTCAAAAGCTTCCTTTCAGACTCACTTAGGTAACCTCTGTTACTCGTTTTTGGAGTTTTATAGCAGCTCAGGTCCTGGAGAATAACAATGTTTAACTGATCTTACCAATACATTATTTGTACCACTAATTCCACAGCAGTTGCTTTTTCTTCAGGACAAGGGAGGTAATTTTCCTAAAATTACATTGTTTTCTAAAACAGCTCTATTCAGTGCTATACATCTACCTTCTGGCAGCATAGTTTAATTTGCATTTAAATAATTTCCTGATATAGTTGGAAAAGTAATTATGCATAACACTAAACAATTTTCAAGCTTCAGCCTTTAATTGGTCCATGACCAAATCTCTCTCCTAGGTTCTGAAACAACCTTCTCATAAATGTAAAATTCCCAAATAACAGAACTTTGCTCCTTTTTTAAGGTCCCTGCATTTGTTCATTCATCTCCTCTGCTGAATTCAGATGAGTAGAAAACCATGTTGCTTTTTCTATCCTTAATTTCTCTTTAGGGCTGTGTCATTTTGGTCTGCTGACTTTCCTCTGGTAGAAAGTTTGACTCTATCTATTATCTGAGCAGAAGATCTTATGAAGATCTCATGCTCATGACATTAAAAGCACCACAATGCACAATTTTCTAGTAGTTACAGATGTTAAATCATGTCCTAATTCTGATATTTTTATCACAGATGAGACAGGGAATTGATGTAGCTTGAGCCAAGGCAGTAGCAGGACATCCATTTTTGATCTGGATGTACTGAACCTTAGATTTTAGTTTGATTCTGGAGGCTATTTGCCACATGTAGGTCCATATACACTTGCTCCTCAATTTTAAAGGCTTTTTATTCAGGTGAATTAAATATATATATAAAATCAAAAAAACAGCCCTGTGGTTGTGCAGATCACACTTAGAAAGACTTCATCTCACATGAAAGGAAACTATCCCTAAAAGCTGTTTAACATGCCACAGCCTTTTTGCCTCAGAAAGGTCATGGCTATAGAACATGAGCTGTATTATTCAGTGCTCTGATTATCTGTTCATAAACCATGTGAAAAGAAATGCAGTCACCTCTGCTAAAAGTGCCAGCTCAAAAGTATTAAGCCATTAAGTGCAGAACAAGTCCAAAGTGAAAGAGAGAATAATGCATCACAGGAGCCATCATGTGGCCCATAAAGTCAATATTGAAGCCATGAAATTCAGACATGAGTGCTGCTTACCTCAAGGTTTAGGATCAGCCTTGACCTAACCTGTTAGCCAAGTTCCCTTGCACCATTGAAAGTGATTCAACCATTCAGATATTCCAGGACTCAAATCACTAATGGCATGTTGTGGATCTGCCTTGCAATCAATTCCTATCTGGTGGCTGAAGAATGCTTTGTACAGGTGAAGAGCATTAAGGGTTTTAGTGCCCAAAATGTCTATCTAAAGAGGTAGTGTACTGTGTAATTAGTGCTAGAAAGTCAGAGGCTTTGCAAGGCTGTACACTGAGCCTAAAATTGCATTGAAGAGGATCACTTGTCTCCAACACTTGAGTATCAAACACCAGATTTCATTAGGAAGGTGACACTGAGCCAATAGGAGGATTTTCAGACAAAACTTCCACAGCTAGTCACACTTGAAGGTGAGTGACAGTGATCAGCCTCGCTATTTTCACCTGCCATCATGTTTTTATTTTTGTTCTCAAGCTTGCAGCAATTCCACAAATACCTGCAGCAAATCTCTCTGGGATGACTCCTCACCTCGATGATGATGGCAAGGAGAAGGTGAATGACAAACAGCCAATTTTCACTGAGATCTTAACTAGAACAACCTCTGCTAGTGGAAGGTGTCCCTGCCTGTGGCAGTGTGGAATGGGGAAAAGATGATCTTCAAGGTGCCATCCAACCAAAACTATTCTGGGATTCTAGGAAGGCAGATACAAATGAGCAGATCAGTGTATTCAAGTACACAAAGGATTTGTCAGCCTAGGAGGATTGTCAGTAAAAAAACCTCCAGAATAGTGTTTAAAAGCAATGGGTTTGCACTGGGGGGTTAGGAAGCATTAGATCTGCAGCCAAAAGACCAAACAGTTTGCTCAAACCACACTCTGAACTCATGAAAGGCATTGCTACAGCAGTGTCTTGGTGTGATGCCTCCAAAAGCTTTTCTGTGCTCATTATTTTAATTTGTATCATGAAAAATCATTTTCTGAGAAGAAAAGTTCCAACATCTCTCTCACACTTGGGTCTAGAGCTTTGCCCCACCACCACATCTAGCACACTCATAATCAAGTAACTCTCTACAAAATGGCTGCAAAATTCTTTGATTGCCTTTTTTTGGGTTTTGCCTTTTTCTAACTTAAAAAGTAAAACCAGTGGAAAACAACAACATGAACAACCACATGAGAAAAAACAGGCACTGCCTGGTACTAAAGATAGGCTGTTTATAAGAATAGATGCATCACAACAGGTGTCAGCTCTGTAACAGTGCTGCACAAAGCACCCAAGCAGCAGCCAGGGAATGATGATAATAAAAAGAGAGGAAAGGAGTTGTTTTGAGATAAAAATTGCTATTAAATGAAGAATATTTTTGCAATTCTGATTTATTTTCATGCATTTGTGAGCATATATATATTACTATTTTTTCTCTTTTTGTGCAATATATTTAAAAGTAACCCAAAGCCTTAGTGAGATTATCACTGTATAAAATCAATCAAATTTCTCAATTTCCATTATTGTAACAATTTATCTTCATTGCATTCCTCCATGTCCTCTCCAGTTGAGGAGCTGAGAGCTATTTCTATTTGAGATTGCTTTTTCTTCAAAGAAAGAGGGACCAATATTTTAAAAAAGCAGACAATTCCCAACACTTGGAGATAATTCATGGGCATCCTACAGACTCTCTGTCTAACTTTTAATAAGTCACTTAATCCTAATCATGTTTCCTAATTTGAAAAAATATGAGGAAAATCCCTCTTTTTCTGCTCAAAGACTATAAAGTCTTTAGGACAGGACTCATACTTCATTCTATTTTTGTACAGCACTTAGATTTCAGATACTCCCATTTCTTGCTCCTGGTTCCTCTACTTCCATACTATGAAATATTATTATTAATAGTCGTGTGCTACCATTGTTTTCTTTCTGGTTATGGTTTTGTTCTATAAGCTTATTTAATTAATAAAGGTAATTACTTTAATTTCTTCTTTTTTCTCTAGTTCTAACAGAGATCCAAAATTCAGCACATATTTATTGCTTTTCTGTAGGGAGGGCTGGACTCCAGCTCTGCTTTGGTCTTTCCACAAACTGCAGAAGAATTACACTGGTGTGAGTCTGACCTGATGTTTTATAGAGTTTTAGTTTTTTTACTATACCCTTTGTGAAAGCAGCGAACACACACATACTTCCAAACAGTTCTGGCCCTTGCTGGATTGATGGAAAGAAGGTTAATAACATATCTGGGAAAAACAAATAGTTCAATGGATAGCACACATTGATTCATAACTGCTGCAGCGCCAGCAGTGCTGGGGCAGCCACACGCCGTAATTCTGCTGTAAGTGGAGATGTGCTGCCAATGGAAGGAGAAAGGAGATTATCACACTGCTGTGCCAGGCAGCTCACTAATGCACAGGTACAGGGTTCATGTCTCCTCTCTACCCCTGTTTTCAGGGATGGTGAAAGATCTGGACCACAATGCTGCAGAGTTCTGGAAGCTCAAGGTGTGCCCTCCATTAGAGTGTGCATTTCCAGTAAATCCCTTCTAGGACGTGCCTGAGAGGGGTGGGGACAGATTACAGGCAGGACCATAAATCTGGAGAGTATGAAGGATCCCATAGGAGCAGGAGCATCCCTGCACTGCAGGGCATGGACAGCCTACCCAGAGCCTGCACGGGGCTCAGCCCAGCAGGAGGGACAGCACAGGAGAGGCTGAGCTCTCTCACTCTCACCATCAGGGTGTCATGGCTCAACGCCCCCTCTTTCTGCTCAGCAGTAAATAATTCATGCTCCCGAGCTGTAGGTGGGATACGTTTCAGGCAGAAAGGGAGGACGCCAATAAGCAGCTCTTTAAATATACATCGCCTCCTGTCTGCAGGCACAATGTGTGGGAGCCACTGTAAACTGGAATGGTCTTGTGTTTGCTGGCACCTCTGAATGCAAAATTACCACCCTGGCTATTTATGGGGTGGAGGGGGAGGGAGGTTTCAAAAAGAAAAAACAGGCTTTTTAAACCTGGTACCTTTTCCTCGGCTGAAACGCTCGGCATTTCTGTGGCAGCATTGTATCCCCACTGGGGGAAAGAGTTACAGGTATTTTAATTATATATTAGTACAGCATTAAACTAGTTTTATTTGCTGAACATTCTGTCAATTACTGTTGTTACTTGAGAAGCATGACTGCTCCCAGGTTGATCGTGTATTTAACTAGCCAGTCAATGCTATTAATCACGGAGCATTTTCAGCCAAGGATATTAACATTGAAACCTATCCAGGAGGGCTTATAAATGGATACTGGTGTTCTGCAGAGGGAAACACTGTTTTCCAATGCAAGAGAGGTTCTCTCAAGTCTTTTTTTTTTCTTTTTTTTTTCCTTTTTTTTATTGCAATCTAAATTCAAAAGGGGAATGAATAATTGCCCTTAATGAAATAACTGCCATCCCAAAAAATTAGCAAATATATGATCATCTCATTACCATATGAACGGAGGGCAGGATGTCTGTTTCTGTGGTGCAGCTGTTGTAAAAGCAGTGAAGTATAAGGAAGCAGACATGAAAACCAAGCAGGGACATTCTCCTTTCTGGGGACTGGAACAGGGAGAGAAATGACCCAGGTAAGGCTGAAAAATGGTTGACAGTTAAGGACAGGAAATGAGAGTCTTCACTCTTGTTCTTGAATAAGGCCCCCTGGTATTTTGAGCAGAAAGGATGATGGCCTTTCCCTGCCTCCTGCTCATGGAAACATGGGACATGACCTGAAGCCAGAGACTTTGACACAACACACACCATTTGGTGCAATCAACGCTCCAGATACATGCTTTGCATTCTGCATTGCACTGAGTTGACACACAGAATATATTTATTTCCACATTGTGAATAATCAGCTGAAAACTCACTTTCATTAGCTTCATCTCCCCATTGTTGGCTCACATCCTGAAGTTTTCATACAACATCTGCAAAAGTATTAAACTAATTATAGAAGCCATCTGGAACAAGAACAGAGTGGAATAATTATTTTCTTTTTTTTTTTTTTTAAAAAAAGGCCTTGCTAAATAAATGGTGCCACAATAGATGGGATGTCAGAAGAACAATGATCATAACAAACACAGTATCATTAAGGAAGGATGCAAGGAGATTTACATCAAGAAACTCATGATTGCTCATTAGCAGAGACACAGCAGAGAGGCGTTGTGATCCATCGATGACAGAGTGTGCACAGGGAGAGGGAAATCCAGAGACCAGGGGCTCACACAGGGACAGCCCAGCTGCCAATGCAGAGGAGGAGCTGCTGCTGCTCTGTCCTTGTGTTCTCCATTCGAGTCCAGGGATTCCCTGAGGAAGGAAGGGTGAATCAGTCAGGGACAGTCACTTGTCTGTCACTGCTGCTGCTGTTTAATTGCACAGTGCTGACACGTTACTGAGTGAGTGAGCAGTGACACTCAGCAGAAAACACAGGGAATCTTGGCTCCCATACTCCTGTGAGGGCTCCCTCTCCTTAGCCTTGTACTAAATGATGAGCTGTAGGTCAGCTTGGGGTAAAATGGGGGCTTGTACTTATTACAACCATTTTTTACTGATCAAAGGCAATTACTTTGACACATAAGATCTTGACAGTTATCTGCTTAAGGCATGGCTTCTGTTAGCAGCACTTTCAAGGTAACCCATGTTTCAGTGTTTTAGGAGGAAGACGACATTGTGGTAAAATACCTAAATATTTTGTGCTTGATACATGTGCACACACCTGGAAAAGCAACGCATACATCAGCACTTTCTGATGGTTCTAATGGCAAATGATGCATTCACATATCCATTCAAACATTAAGGAATTAATAGATAATAGATAAAAGGATAGAGAGATAGATTGATAGATTAGATAGATAGATAGATAGATAGATAGATAGATAGATAGATAGATAGATAGATTTTTCTCCCAAACGAAAGTGTAACTTTTTATAATTTCTTCTCAATGTTCTAACTAATTACCTTTGGACTGAATGTACTTAGAGAAAAATCTGGGATTCTTTTAGATACACAGCTGCTGAATCAATGGCAGCCTGCTACAAAGTATTTCAATATACATCATTAATTCTGATTAAAAAGTATCACCCAGTTGTGATTCTTATTAGAACTCTATTAGCGTTTCTGCTAATAGATGCAATCTCCGTTATTATCATAATTATTGTTATTTACCACTTATGTTACTGCAGCAGTGCCTCGAGGGCTCATTCATAAGCCATGCCCTTATTGGATCATTTGCAAATGCAGATTAAAAATATGTTCCTTGCCCTCAGCACTTTCCTTGGTAAGACAACAGATAAAAGAAGAAGGACTATAAAGAGGCAAAGTGACCATCTGGGTCAGCACTGAAACATTGCTTTCAGCACATCTGGAGCCTGAGTACTGCCATGCTTCCAGCAAATGCAACTGAGAATGGTATCCAAAATTCAGTAATTCCATCTCGATTTTGTCATTGTCTGTGTCTTCAAATGCTGAGGGTGCCTGTGGTTCCTTTCTAGTAGACACAGGCATGGGAATTCAGAGCACATGAATCATGTAGCATTGCTGCCAACCACAAGTTGGATGTGTGGGTCCAAGTTAAGTAGCTCCTCGTATCTGGCACTCACAGGATACATTCAAGCCATGCCTAAGACAATGAAACTTATTTACAGCAGTGTTAATGTAAGCAATGTGTTTCTACTTTTGGCCTTATAAATAAGCAATCTGGGTTTCAAAGTGCCACATCCTGAAATCCCCACATCCTGAGCAGAAAACTTTATATTTCATGTCCCAGTTGTGGGCAACGTGTCCCAGTTGTGTCCCACACAGGGAGCCACATCCCTGAATACCCTCTGTGAAGTCAGCTGATAGGTGTCCAGAAAGTCCCCCAAGTGGAAGGGATGAGGAACAGGTTGGGCTGAAATGAGAGAGCAGGCACATTTTCAAGTAATATATAGAACAGGGAGCGCAAGAAAAGTGAGTTTGATGACAAGGAGTGCATGTTTTACTTTCTCTAACTCCTCTGATCCTCCCAACCATCTGGAATCAATCATTTGTCTCTATGTGGCCTTGTAACATTAAGGAGAACATGAGCACTGATTTGAGGCTTATGAGCCTCAAATTGTAACCTCAAGAAAACCTTTGTAACCTCAAGAAAAAAAGGTATCAACTACAGCATGCTTATTGTTAAAAATATTTCCCTTCTGAATTATAGAGCCATTACAAGCAGATTTTGCATTCCTGCATCCCTGTAACTCTGGACAGTCTTCTTTCCACAAATTCTTTTGCAATTTAGCTTGTAAGATTCATATTTTAAGAGCAGCTAATGTTGCTAATTGAACAGGGAAACAGATATGTCAACTTTTGTTTTCCACAGGACTCACTTCAGAAGCATGAATGATAAATGCACCCCAAGAGATATTATCATAATCATCATTCCAAATAAATTTTTCAGACAATGGAGTGCATGGCAAATAACTTTCAGTGAGATGCATAAGATACACTCGATGCTAAGCTCTTACCTAAACATATGAATATGTAATTTTGTCCTGTTGTAGTGAACTGATATTGTTTGGATGAGAAGGATCATTACCAGGTAAAGGCAACATGAAGGAAGCTCAAAACCAGCAGAGATACTGAATTAGCAATCCCATTTATCCTGTGTACTCACTGTGGAGCTCCACATTCAGCAGCTTGATAAGACCACACAGTCAACAGTTCCTGCAGCAGCTTTTGGCAGTGAAGCAGAAGAGTGACCCCGTTATCAAAGAACAGCAGATATTTGTTGGTGTGAAATGGAGCATTTTAATTTCCAGTAAAAAATTATCTACTGAAGCTGAGAAGTAAATCGATAGCTGTCATTAGATTTCTGTCCAAAAAAACCAATTTCTGTCATTAGACACCAATAATGTGACTCCTCAAACATATTCTTCCTCAGTTCCATAATTAATTGAGTATTGTGGGAGGTGTTTCTCAGGGTTGTGTTTTATCAGAGAGAAGGAGTACTCCAAGCCAAATGTCACATCCCCATCAGAGATGTGTGAGGATCTCTTATGAGTGGCTGGCAGGTTGCTAACAACAGGAGGGATCCAAATCCTGTCCCCAAACTCCAGGACATTACAACTCAGCTGCAGTTTCACTATAGAGTTGGGTTCCCTCTCCTTGGTGCAACAGCTCCTTGCCCCAGCCTTTGAAAATGAATTGTTTGGTTTTGCTTCCCAGTCCTCTGTCCCTGATGATTTTTTCAAAAAACAAATAAAATAACAATTCATTCAAGAATTTTACTTGAATGAAAGCGAAACAGAAAACATGTTTCATTTCCCTGATGTTTGATAAGGACACTTTCTTCAGAAATTACTTTCTGACAACTTTTCCATCAATCCTACCCAAAGGTTCTCTGTGTTGGGAGGCACAAAGCTGCTTTCCCCATTATGCTGCATTTCTTTGTAGATTCAGCTGAAGGAAAACATGTTAAATAAATGATTTGTTTCCAATTACTCAGTCAACTCTAAAAAACAAATATGCACACGTCTTTACATAGGGACTTAGCAGGCAGACCAAAATATTTGCAATTTTCTGAGCTTATTGGGAAATAAAAGAGACAAATGTCTCTTCTCATCATGAGCAGGTAAGTCATCACTCCTTGTGCATAACATGGAGGGCACAGGGTTTTTCTGTACTGCAGGTAACTGAATTAAGATAAAATTGCAAACCTATAAATATTGCTCCATACAAGTTTTATTTATTTTTGAGATAAAAATGACGGCGCAGATGTCACAGTATATCTTTGTCTTCAGAACAGAATATATCACAGTGAAGATATTTTTATGGTGATTTTCAACAGGTGTGTGACCCTCTTTCCTGATAAGATCATGTGTCATCATCTAAGCATGAGAGGTGAGGCTGCAAGAGGAATGAGCACACGAGGGAACATCCTGGAATATATGCACAAACATCTTGCTGTTTCATTTTGTTTTGAGACTGTTTCACTCTGTTTTGGTAAACAACTTCTGTTGTCTCTTTTTCTTGCTTTAGTAACAATTCTTTTGCATACTTTCTGTTTGTTTGGGTTTGTTGGTTTGGTTTGAATAGTCCCAGAAGTTAGGTGCAATCCAGTGTTGTCAGGATTCTCATTTTAAGGGTCCAGCTGAGCTTGGTGACTTTCCCAATGGTCTGTCCATAGTGATCCTTTCCAGCTCTATCACCATCCAGTGAATGCCATCCATTTGCTGCATCTGCTGGCCTGAAAACAAGCTGCTTTTTTACAGCCCTATCCTGGGACTGGTCCAGCCAGGAGCTTCATACAGCTTTTTTCCAAGACTTCCCTTTATGTGTGGTTTATTTGCAGAAGAGGGAATGCTGGTGTGTACAAATACATAAACACTACATGTATATATGCACACATAGACAGTTTTCTGCACAAAAAGTGATTCAAACTGATTGGAGAAAAAGCCAGGTTAAGGTGGAAATACCAATTCCTCAAATATCTGACACTGATGTCTGATTGATACAGAGTCTTACATGATACCCTTTTAAAGTTGACATTCTTTACAGGCATCACAAATACTGCATTTAGCTCCATTTGTGCAAACATTTCACCAGACCTGTGCTGGAACCTGTGAGACCATTGCTGGAGCCTGATAAACCAGCATTGTCCTCTTACTGCAGGTGGCCCTCTTCAACCCTCAGGTCAGAGCAGCCCTTGGAGCTGCCAGGAAGAACAGGAGCCACCACTAAAGGGTTCATTTTCAGTGGACTTAGAGCCATATTGATAATGGGAGACATTATGCATTTCTAGCATGTATTTTTGTCTATCACAGTGTTGTTTTATTGCTCTTATGTAAAGCTAAATACACTTCAGTACTGGGAGATGACCCAAACAATGTACATTCTAATAAGTAAAACAGAGGAAAAGGAAATATGGTTATACATATTTTAAGATGGTGAACTTATAGCAAGTTTAAGTGGCCTTTCCAGTATCAGGTAAAAAGTGAATAATGAGCAAGGAGTAAACTCAGATATCCAGAGTCCCAGGCTGGAATTTTAATCACAAGATCATCTTTTCTGGTCTAGTTGTTCCCCAGAAGCAAGAAAATTTGCCAGTACATTTAGACAGCTCAGGACAATTTTGTCCTTGTCACTCCATAAAGGAAAGTACTTGCACTCAAAGGCTTCCCTTGTGTAGGGAGGTGGTGGTTTGGATGGGAAGAGGAATCTCAGCCTAGGATTTTTTGTGCCATTCTCCCTGAATTTTCCATACAGGAAATGGAAATTCTCTCAACCCTGTGGGGCTTGCCTCTCCATTATAAAGATTAAAAACCCAGCTGTGCTGAGTCCTTATAAATTGATGAGGCTTCACCTGCTGGAACTGCATCTTCCCTGTGTAAAAGTCCCTGTACTTCTCAGTAAAAAAGTGCTTACTCCTGCTTTAGACCAATGTATTGTACTGAAATGTCATCAGTGAAACCTGGGCCGGAAGAGACTTCTTAGGTCATCCTGCAATTGCCCACTTCACCTTCTGAAATGACCATTACTGGAGGTAGCAAAAGACTCCTCTGTCACCTTTGTTCCTTTTGCCATGTCCCCTGCAACAAGCACAGATGGGGAAGCCTCAGGCAGAACATTTTTGGGACTCAAAGCAGCTGTAGCTTTTCAAGCAGGGTTGTGAGACGTGGCTAATCTTTTTTTGAGCTTCTCTAAGCTCAGCCCAAGTGGGAATTATTTAAAAGTGTTGATGATGTAAGGCCTATTTTACTCTTCATTTGACAGTGATGACACCAGGTTTCATTATTAAATAATTTTGCACCACTTCCGAGTTGATTTGCTTTAGGACAGGACACCTGGTGGGAAGGGCTCAGGGTTTGATTTCCCCTGGTGAAATAAACTTCCACGTCCTGCAGGGTCAGAAATCACATCATAAAAAGTGTTGCTTAGGGCTTTCAGCTCCTCTCTTTGAGCTGAAGGGCCAAGAAAAACCATGCACATGTGTGTGGGAGGTTGGAGGATTTAGCAGAGACAGGTTTGAGCTCTTTAGAGGTGAAAACTTCCAGGCACTTTCCTGCCAAGGCAGCCACCAGCTCTTGCTCAGTCAAGTCAGAAAGAATTGCTAGATGACAGTGGCCTTTTCTGCTGCAGGAAAAGAATGCTTCCCTGTTTATTGCTCTCCCTTTTTCACGAAGCAGAAGCCAGGTCAATTAGTTGGAGGAGGCTGGAAGCCTGCTGGGAAATCTGCAAAGCTAAAACCAGCGTTAAGAGAGTACTTGGATAAATCGCTGAATCTGCGCTCGTTAACATGTAACAAAAATGCTTAAGCATGAGTTTAGGCATGATAAGCTTAAGGGACTTGTTAAATTACATAAACTCTATGGCTGCACAAGCACTCTATCTCTCTTTGGAACAAAGATAACTGTGAAGATACCAAGTAGACAGTGTTTTTCAAGTTCGTTTGTTGCTTAGTTGTATCAATCATACTATTTCTTGACATGAAAAAGAACAAGACATTTTAGGACCTTTTGGTTATATTCTCACACCTCAGAGGATCAACATGGAAGTAAAACTTTGCCTTTTGTAGCAAAGCATGTGAACAAAAAGAGACAAAAATCCACAGTCAGGATTTTCAAAAAGTCTTTTGAGGACATCATAGAGCTAATGACAGGCTCAAAGGTTTTCAATTTCCACTATAATTTTGCAGATGGAGGAAATATGATTAGTTCAGAGATGACTGAAGTCCCAACATTATTGCATTATTATTTCACCTAATACAAATCCAAGATCCTTGTAATCCTCTTCTATCCCTTTCCTCAGCAAACAGGAAAAGCAGACAGGCGTGGTTGAGGTCTGCAGTTATGAGCAGACACAGAGCAGAGGGGTTGGAAATTCGGTAATTTGGTGTCTCTGCCAGCTGTTAGCATAAATTTGTATGCAGTGCAGTAATCCCATGCCTTTCCCCCTTTTCCTGGGAAGGTTTATCCTCCTCTGACTGTGAGAGGCTGGATCAGTGCATTGTTGTGCAGGATACTTTACAGGTGAGTTGTTCTACCTGCTGCTGTGGTTCTGGGGGATGAGTCAAGCACCACAACAGGAATATTTTGAAGTCAATTGAGTTGGACACAAAGTTAGGAACAGTTCCAAAAGCTCTGTGAACTCAGCAGATCTGTATTGAAGATGCCTTCACTCATTTACTGCAAAACTCTCCCAGAATGACCCTGCACAAGGCATTTCATTACTTATATTACATAAGAATCATCAGAATAAAGTTAGTGAAATGAGAAAAAGTTCTTCAGTATTAACATTGACAAGAGAGGTATTCATTACAAGTACGGGACCAAAATAAATTGGAGTAAAAATTTTACTCTATACATGACTGAGAATTTCTCTGGACAGAGAGACTTCATGAAACCAAGGATGAAATATTTGACAGCTGGGGGCAAAACCTTATCTGCTAATAAGATATGGCTTGAAAAGCCTTCTTACAGGGAAGGTTAACTTAAGCAACAGCACTACCACCATTAGGAAATATTGCCAGGTTACAGTTTGAGCTCTGTAATAGAGCAACAGTACAGTAATAGAACAGTAATTGACAAAAAATAAAAATGATTCCAGAAGAATCTCTGGCTTTTCATTACAGTTTTGAAAATTCATCCGTAGAAATACATTATTATGTAAATTCCTGTTAGCCTAGCTCCATGTATTGCTCAGAGCAAGGCACACACACGAATAGCCTCCATCACCCAGCTGATACATGGTAAATTGCTGAAGTGCAGTAAATTAATCACATGCATGAACCCTTTTTGACAAATGACCTCTCATAATTACTCCTTTTCCTAAGGAGACTTCAAGACTAGAAATTTAATCATAAGGAAAGAAATTCCAGCAAATTATTTCTTCTAGTCCCAGACATAGGATTTTGTATCTGTGGTTATATTGAATGTAGAAAATGACTTATTGCATTAATTAGTGGGAGCTTTTTGGCCGATTCTCTCTCTTGGCAATCCATGACATGGATGGTGCCATGGGTGTGGGACATGAATATCAAAGCACACTCTGCGAATAGATACAGCTGCTGCTCTGCAGTGCCACTGACCCACACGAGGGGAATGTGCCTGAACCTGAGCCCCTGCAGCACAGGTCAGCCCTTTCAGAGGTAACCTCAGACAGCAGGGCACACACACAGGCAGGAAGGAGCTCACTGCCTTTCAAACCCAACCTGGAGCAATTTCCCTGCACCACCAGCGGAGCCATCATTTCAGCAGGAGCAGTTTGACCCCATTTAGTGCCTGCAGACCCAGACCTGAGTGATTTTGTCCCTGCCCACACTGGGTCAGCAGCCCAGAGCACTTCTTGCTGCTGCCATGCTGTGGGGCTGCCCTGGTGCCAGCAGGGAGCTGCTGGCCAAGCCTCTGTCTGGGAGAGCTGCAAGCAAGAGATAAAACAGCTCTCCAGCCAAAGCTGAGAGCAAGAGGAAGCTTATTCACACCCAAGGCATGAGAAAGCTGTAAAACAGCACGATATGTGTGGGAAGGAAATGGAGCCTGACGGGTTCATATCATGAAAGCAGCAAGCATAACCCATTAAAAGGTTTTGCTATTACTTAGTGCAGTTGTAGCGTGAAGATGCTGCAGGGTGGGAATCCTGGGTCTGACCACACCACCACAGCACAGGAGAGAGCCAGACCTGCTCCTCTGCATGCCTTTGTGTCAGGCTGCATGTGAGGTAGATCAGGGCTCTGTCAGAATACATCCTCTGTTTGTTCAGAATTCCTCTCGTCCCCTCCTCTCAGAAAGAGGGGGAAAAAAAGAAAGAGAAATTTATTTGTCCATGAGGCCTTTTTAAACAGTCAAGGTAATTACCTGAGTACATCTATAATATGCAGAGCTGCTCCAATCATCACAAAGCACGATTGCTAAACTATCATTAACTGCCAACCCTGTTTAAGTTACCTTAATGCAGGGACACGGAATAAAAATTTCTATTGTCAATCCCATCGTGCAGTGTCAATGAGAGGGCAGGAGGCCAAGAGCAGGGCTTTAGCCTGAAATACAAATCTTCAGCTCACTGTGTCAGAAATTCTTAACATTATTTTTTGTTGGGTTTTGTTTTTTTAGAAAAGTCCACTAAAGAGAGTTACTAAACATACATCAGCAGCCCAACACGGCACTAACGGGAGCGTGTGGCAATCAACCAAATGGACCAAGAGAGAGCCGGGAGGAAGAAGTGTGGGAGAATTCCAAGTGAATTGGTGTGTTCATAAAAAATGACAAATGGCCCAAAAGGCTCAAGGGTCCTGTTCAAGGAAAGATGGAGAAGCAGTGCAAGCCCCAGGAGGGGGGATTAAAGTGTGCTGGGGCTGCAGAGCTTGTGGAGCTACCAGGGCACAAATCCCTCTCTTCATCCCCAGGGCACAAATCCCTCTCTTCATCCCACCTCTGTGCAGGCTGGGCTAAGCAGAGACCTTTCTCGAGACCAAGTGCTGTGGCTTGCTTTTATCCTTTCACATCTCCCTCCAGGGGAAGAAGATGCATCAGTGGGACCTGGACTTTGCCCTCAGGTGAGCAGTACTAACACCACAGCAGTGGTGACACCATGGCCATTTGGGGACCCTTCTGGTGATGGAAAAAATAGCTGGGTTGTAATCCTCTGCCTCCACTTCTTCCCTAGGCCCCAAGTACTGTGAAGACAAGCCCTGGAAACACTGAGTTTAACATGCTGATGGGACAGTTTGGTCCCATCAGTAGCCACCACAACATTCAATCATGTTGTTCAGGAATAAAGGAACAGGTTTTTGTCCTGTTTTTACTCCCTTTCAGGCCTGACCAGTTCAATTTTTCAGACCTTCAGATAGGCTTTAGTTTTGTTTCTTGTGCCTTCATTTTCAGTGCCCAGGAAAGAAAGGCAGGAATTCTGCAGGCTGCATCCTGATGCCCATGGAGAGAAGGTCCATCTGCAGCCCAGTCTGACCCAGTCCTTCCCTGCTCCTTCTCCTTTGAGGAATGGCCACAAAACCAAAGCCAACACCTAAGTGAGGTGGATAACAGGGAAGTCAGTGTCTCAAAATTCTCAAATCCCAATTTCCCATTACAAACAGTGTCATTCAAAGTCTTGAGCTGAGGACCTCCAAGATGCAGAAAGTATCTCTGAGGAAAGAGAAATTACCTGGAAAGAGAACCTTGTTCCTGCTCATCTCTGCTCTGCCCTTCTCATACGGCACCAAATCCACCCCACACAGCAGAGGCTGTTCCAGGGCAGAGCCATGCTAGAGCAGAGGCCCTTTCCAGACAAGAAAGCAGTAGCAGCAAAGCCAGGTCACTGCAGCTGGTTCCTTAACTCATATCCAAGAATCAAGTGACTGGGAGGAATTATAGAAGACCAGAGCAGGAAGAAAAGAAACATCTCATTTCCCCACCCTCATTCCCATGTAATTCCACAGTGTACAAAATCAATTTGTCCCGACTGCCACAAGCATGGAAGGAGAATCAGGAGTCTCATATTTTTTTGTCAGAGCGCTAAAAGGGAAAAAAAATAAAGCAAAGTGTAAAGTAATATTGGGCTTTTTTTTCTTTTTCCAGTCCTAAACTTACTGGAAGTAAGGGGCATGCATTCAGGGAGACCCCCAGAGACACCCATGTCCTGCAGCTGACTTTGCCCATTGAGTAGATTGCTTAGTTGCATTTACACTACCTGACCCACTTTCCATCTCCCTGTTTGTAGAAAAAACAAAATCATACAGAAAATGAAGCACAGTGCAGATGCTCTTGAGAGGGTCTTTGAACTGTGAATCACATAGAAAGGACACTTGGGGAAAAGAGAGGCCTCATTTTACCCAGGGAACAAGAGGGACCGGTGTCATAACCTAAACTAGATTCAGGTTCACTCCCCAGTCCTGCACCACATCACACTTCATGACTGGTCTGATAGCAGACTAAGAGACTGTTCTCAAAGTTCTGCCTAATGAATGTCATAATTTGACAAATTATTTTTCATCCAAATGAGAATGAATAGACTTGGGCTTCAAATGAGAGACAACTTACAGTTTTTTTCAGGAGGAAAATCACGTGCACATGATCCTCTGTGCACAAGTATTCACATGTACTCACACATGCAACAAATTTTTTCTATTTGTAACCAGATCAAACAAATTTCAGGCAGTCCACCCCAGCAAAGTTTCTCCTTCTATCTCGCATTTGTTAACATAACACATCTTGGTGTCCTATTTTCTCTTGCATTTTTAAAAGTGAGAGCTCTAGAGTAATTTAATGTCCCCATTTACCACAGGTTTTATTGAATATAGAAATCAATAACAAACTGCTGGTCAATAAAGAGATGCTTATGGAAGGGAAAAGCTTCTTGCAGGTGCTAAAAAGAAAAAAAAATAGAGAAATAATTAATATGTGTTTGACAGTGGCCACCAGGCTGTAACTAATAAGGGGAATGCATCATCTGTTAGGAGAAAGTTTTCATTTCACAGCTGCCTTGAAGACCTGAGGACATTTCTCTGGCTGTCTGCAAGAGTCAGGCACAGGTAGTTACCATCTCAGATGGATGTTTTAGCCAAGCAAGGAAAACTTTTCTCATCTCTTTCAAAGTACTTACTGTTGGCGCAGAATAGTTTCCTCCAGTCCCCAGCAAGTCAGAAACCACTTTTACATTCCTGTGAAGCAGGACACAGATCCCAATACCCTCATCATCACCACCATCATTATCTGGCTGTATCTGTAGTCTCATCATGGTGCAGACCCTGCTCCCTCACTGACACAGATCTAGTTTGTTTCTGCATGGCTGAAGCTGCTAACTGGAGCCTGTCACCCCATCAGCCTGCCATGGTTTGGTGATCTTGGTGTCGTCCAGCAGAGAGGCTGACACAGGCCCAGCCCAATTCACTGCAGAAGTGATGATATTCCATCCCCATTGAACTGGACCCTGGTCACCAGAACAGGCTGGCTACTGCTCATGGGAATAAAGCAACACGAACAAGAAGAAAAATGTTATAATCAGTATTCTGCAAAATAAAAGTGCCCATAAGAAACGAGCCCTCAAACTGATGGAGGACTAAACACATCAATTGAAATTCATAAATTGAGTTATTAGATTTTTTTAGGAACTTCCTCTATTCCCTCTGGTTTACAAATCCTGCAGTGAGTTACTCCAGATAGTCGGGGTACCATGATCACCCCTGCTAAACCTCACTCCTGTGACCAGGGATCCAAACAGCACTGACCTCGTACAGACCAGGGGCTGAGCACAACCTTTGTTTGTCACATTATGACATCATTTCTTCCTTTCCAGATGAAAACAGAAAGATGAAAGAAGGGGATTGCAGCACGAAATAGTGAGTCTACACATCAGATTTCAAACCCTTTTCCTTGACAGCCAGGCTCTGTCACCAAGGTTTTGTGGGCATATTCCTGCTGTTATATCATCGTACAAACAACTCACATGCACTTTTTACCTTCTTTTGCCCCATAAGGCTTTATTTTCTCCTTCAGTGCTATCACATTTTAGTTAGAAGTGATCACTCTACATTATCCCACTGCTCTGACCCCTCAGGTGCCTCAGCTATTAGATTAGACTGCCCCATCCATGAAAGCAAGGACATCGATATCATCTGTACATCCATCCTGATGAACCACTAACTGCTACAAGATCACCTTGAGGGAAGAGGCATTTAAAATATCCAGGAAATGAAATTTAGAGGGGAAAAAGATAAAGGGAAAAAAAGACACTTGCCTGCATGGGGTACAAGTCTATGGAATAACTGCTTTCAGCAAAAAATATTTCCTTTTGATGAGGAGAAATCCCTGAGTTGCTGCTGCTGTTGTTTTTATAGGAGTATGAACAGAGGACTGACCTGTTCAGGTAGGAGAAATAATTGAGCCTGTAATCAGTTATGAGTCTCCAGATGGAGCCTCATTAGCTTTCCAGGCAACATACATTAAAATTCTGACAAGTTCATCCCAAAGTCCCAACTAGTCAAAGATCTCCCAAGCACGTCTGTGACCCGTAAGCATCCCTTGTAACCCTCACTGCTGCAGCATTGTAGTTGGAGAGGCAATGAGGAGAATCCTCCAGCTCCAAATGCAATCCATTCACAGCAGCAACACGAAGGCATCAGGATGTAAACAGACTGACATTTGGTATATTTAGGGTTTAATCTATATGCAAATCTCTTGAACATACTTCAATAAAAAAATAATTCACAGAAATTTATGTTTACAACTTTGGGCGTGATTCTTTATGTCTTTAACTAATGGTCTCAGATCTGTACTGTTGTATTTTATAACACGAAGCTGATAGATTGTTTGAACAGGACCAGAACTGAACATTTCCATTTGTAAATACAGAAGAGACCTGAGAGTTTTTTCAGATGAGTAACACACAGTGGTAGGACACACAAGACCTCTATCAAGTTTAAAATTCCATTTCTCTCTCCCTGTTCCCAGCCCATTTGTCTTTTGAATAGGCACACAGGGCAGCATGGATGCTCCAGCTGGATCCTCACATTGGAGAATCAGTGATAAGGACTCTGGACACCTCTGTGTAGGTCATGTGCCCCACAGTCCAAACACAGAATGCAGCCACCTGAAGATCTGCAGAAAGTGAGAAACCAAAGTATCATGGAGGAGACCCACAGCATTGTCCTAAGGGAGCTCTAACCAAACCAAACCAATGTCAGGTCAAGAGCATTCCAAAGGAACACACAGCACTGCCAGCAGGAGCTGAGACCTCCAGGGGATCTGGCTAGACTGAGTACAAAAAAAGAAATTTGCATCAGAGACATCATTTTAGGGCCAGAAAAGGGCTTTAAAGAAAGACAGAGGTCACTACCTCCTCTAGTTCCTCCTACACTGAGAACAATAACTCTTCAAGACAGGCAGCCTTGATTGAAAGTCTTCAAGCAATGGAGATTCATCATCCCATTAATTCTCACAATTTCTCATTTCCATGGCAGCGAAACAGTAGTTTTCATGCAAAATGAGAAGCAGGCATTTTGAAAGGAAATGCTCATACATACAGAAGAAATGAATCACAAATGCTCATACTTAATATCCACCTAAATCTCTCACAGCAACATGGAGGTTATAAACAAGAGACCCAACACATTTCAGATCGTTATCTAGATGCAATGTTCTTTTTAATCTTAAATCCTGCATAATGCAGGAAATGCTAAAACATATACTTTTGCATATCACCAAGCAATTCATATGGAGATGGTTTAATTGCCTATTTCGGTAGAAGCCACATTAGTTATCTGCATGTAATTTCCAGAATATTTTATTCATATCATGTTTGTAGAAAGAGTGAAAAAAAGAGCACTATATACCCTTTGATGGCAAAAAAGTAAGAATATTTACATGCCATATCTGATACCAGTTAGTAATACTGAATTGGGAAAATTTAAATATAGTTTCAAGGCAAAATACATGAGGAATACATAGAGGTAAGTTAAGATCAAACCTGTTGCAAGCAAAATCAATAAAAATATTCATTAAAAGCCTTGGCTTCTCAGAGTTAATGGTTCTCTTAGAAGGCTCTCAGACACCTTAAGGGGAAGACAATGCACAATGAAGACATTTAATTAACCTTAACTCTGACCCCCATAGCAATAGTATTCACATATCTCGCAATCATTGTTTCTTCCCTACCTGATAGGTGCCTCTGAGAGCACACTTTCTCATCACCTCCTCATCACAAGGATCTTTACATGCTCTTCTAAATTTCTCCAAGATAAGCATGAGGGACACTTAATGAAATCACAAAAGGAATCATAGGCAATTGAATGAGATTAAAGATAAGCATAGATGGAGATCATCTCTTCTGCTGGGAAAGGAAAATCTTCAAGATATGAGAAGATGATCTGTATTGATGCAAATGCAGCTGTTCTTCTCCCCTGGCTGCACCACAACAGGAGATCGATGAAGAGAGGGAAAGACTTACAGGGAGAGACAATCTTCTTTTTGACAAAAAAGAGAAACTACATGATTCTGGGGATGAGGAATGCTGCCAAACCACCCTGTTACCTTGACTCCCTGTCTGTAAGAAATAATAATCACGGCTTTCTCATGGGCACCAGGGTAGCAAGCCCTTTGGAGGTAAGATGAAAGATGGATGGAAGAGACTGGTCCAGGTTCCATCTCAGAAAACTTCCCAGGTTTCTCCCTCAACACTATAACCAAGATTAGAACCTCAGACCGCAAATTTTTAGAGATTTACTCTCTAGAAGCTTTTTAACTCAGCTTCCAAATGCACAGCTAATTCACACAAGATTATAAAGAACTCCTGAAAAAATACCGTTTGGAAAAAGGAAAAGACTGAGGGTTATAAAGATGTGAATGAAAAACCTGATTTGCATACAGACCCCTCAGTGTCCACAGGGGTCCATGAGGACACACAGATTTAATGGAAAGGGAAAGAAAACCCATACTTTACAGCAATCCCTGCAATGGGAGGTGATATAAGAAGAGTGTCATTTCCTTGCCCCACAAAGAATAGTCACGAAGGAAGTCAAGAAGGTCTTAAAAAGGCAGTTCTGCTAAAGGTCGACATGCATTAAGCCTTCAGCTGTGCTGGATGAAGAGCAAAAAACACAACTGAAAGATATATTTGAAAGTTATTTGGCGAAGAAAAGAGGAAAAGAGCTATCTTTTCTGCACAATTACAAAATAGACATCCTAACAGTTATGTGAAATAGTGCCAAAAAAACCAAGAATGCAGACTATTTAGAAAAGTAAAATTTAGTCTAATATGGGTTATTTTTCTTTGACTTGTAAAGGCAGTATACTTTTACTGGATCAAGTCTTAACTGTGAACCCAAAAATCCTCTTAAGTCAACAAAGAGACTGCCATTTACTTTATCAGACTATAAATCCAGTCCCAAAGAAGATAAGTGCAACGTGTCATTGATAAATGATGGAACTGAGGAGAGCTATTTTCCAGCCATAAGCAGTTCCTTCAATCCTGAAAGCATCAGCCTCTGCCAGGGCAGCACATGGGCCTTTTAAACAGAGCAGGACTGCAGCATAACCTGCTGTGGAGGGGAAAGCAGCTCAAGCACTCACACATGGGCCAGGAGCAGGTACCATGCTCCAGGAGCCCTGGTGGATCCCCTAGCTAGCCCATGGCTGCCCAGAGGTGTATGGGTATGTTTCATCAGCTGGAAATATCAGAACAAATGTGCTTGCTCTCACAAAAAGCCTCTCAGGATGTTCAGGACCAGGAAATCCATCTCAGGAGAGATTATATGGCTCCTGCAATCAGCAGATCCACTCCCTTTGGAGATGATAAGATAAAGTCATCCTGGAGGGATCTGGACAGGCTGGATTGATGGGACAAGGTTGTTTTACCTGCAGAAGACTCAGAGACCTTATAACTCCCAGAAAAAGGAGGGTGTAGTGAGGTCTAGTTCACTCCCTTCTCCCAAGCAACAAGCAATAGGACAAGGCTGAATGATTATCAGGGTAGGTTTAGACTGGATAAGAAAAGAATCTTCATCAAAAGGGTTGTCAGGCACTGGAACAGGCTGCCAAGGAAATGGTTGAGCCGGTACCCCTGAGGTATTTAAAAGATGTGGCACTTAAGGACAAGCTAGTTGAGGAGCTGGCAGTGCTGGGTTAATGGTTGGACATGATGATCTTAGAGGTCTTCTCCAATCTAAACAATTGCTGATTCTATGATTCGATCCTGATTCATTTCTCAGATTTGATGTGATAATAGGCCAACCCATCCAACCTGAGGGCAATGGCTTTTTGCACCCTTATGCAAAACAAAATATCTGAAGTCATTATTTCCTGGAGCAGAGAGCCTCTGGTATATCATGTCATCATGCAGATTGTCAAAATAAATGGCTTTGAAAGATCTGGTAAAAGATACCAGGGGAGAGGCAGACAGATGGTTCAGATGGGAAAAGACAAACTTCATCAGAGCTCTGATTTGAGCTCACAGTGTCTCGATTGTTTCCTTGGACCTGGTTTTTCAAGGGCTTGCAGACCCTGCATAGCCTGTCCTGCCTGTGGGTGAGCTGAGTTAGCAGGAGAGAGTCCAGACCCTGTCTGAGAAAGCTGCTACAGCACTGCTGCTGTTTCACTGGTAGAAACTCAGCCCTAGCTGTAGCTGCAACATCCAGGCTTTGGCTGTGCTTGCTAAGAGAGAGGGCACCCTGCAGCAGCAAGCTTGGTCTCGTTCTTTGAGCCAGATATGGAAGGGCCAGGCAACCCCCATGGCTTGGATTATCCCCACCTCAGCACCATCCATGTGTCCTGGGTGTCAGGTGAAAATGCAGGCACCTTTTGATTGAGCTGCAGAAGAATCTCTCTGGCAGCAGATATGAATGACTTTGTGATAAATAATTCCTTCCTGCCCTTCGAAATCCATATGCTGCTGATAACTCAGCTATTGAGTCATATTGGAAAAGAGTGGAGACCTTTTGCTCTGTCAGCTCTTGTTTTAAGCCTAACTGTTAATTCAGTGCAGCCATGAATTTTTGCCTCCTTGCATACAATATCTTGCTATCTAAAGCAGGAAAAGCATGAGGGGAAAAAATCCCTCATCCTAGAAGGAAATTAGCATCCAGCAGCCTAATAACCCATTCTCTGCATCACATGCAGGGTGGTGTAATTAAAGCCATAAAATATTCAGAATTGATCTCCCCATTTGGAAGATACACTTGCAACAAAACTAATGATGGCTGCTGCTGTGTGCCTAGGAGAGGATATCTCCCCCAAAAGGCTGTTCTCCCTGGGAAGTTTGCTGCTTCTATCCTGCCTTTCCCAGGGGAGATGAAGGTCAGATAACCCAGACAGCAAATACATTCAGTTCCTGCCCAACCCCAGCTCAAGGGGTCACAGCTCAGTGCTTCAAAATGTGAGGTGGGCTGGTCTGCAAAAAGCTCCTGGACCTCAAAGCTCCCCAGGGCTCATCCCAGCCCAGCAGCCTGTCCTGCACAGCTCAGAGCTCCCCAGGGCTCATCCCAGCCCAGCAGCACATCCTGCACAGCTCAGAGCTCCCCAGGGCTCATCCCAGCCTGTCCTGCACAGCTCAGAGCTCCCCAGGGCTCATCCCAGCCCAGCAGCACATCCTGCACAGCTCAGAGCTCCCCAGTGCCCATCCCAGCCCAGCAGCACATCCTGCACAGCTCAAAGCTCCCCAGGGCTCATCCCAGCCCAGCAGCACATCCTGCACAGCTCAGAGCTCCCCAGTGCCCATCCCAGCCCAGCAGCCTGTCCTGCACAGCTCAGAGCTCCCCAGGGCTCATCCCAGCCCAGCAGCACATCCTGCACAGCTCAGAGCTCCCCAGGGCTCATTCCAGCCCAGCAGCATGTCCTGCACAGCTCAGAGCTCCCCAGGGCTCATCCCAGCCCAGCAGCCTATCCTGCACAGCTCAGAGCTCCCCAGGGCTCATCCCAGCCCAGCAGCCTGTCCTGCACAGCTCAGAGCTCCCCAGGGCTCATCCCAGCCCAGCAGCCTGTCCTGCACAGCTCAGAGCTCCCCAGGGCTCATTCCAGCCCAGCAGCATGTCCTGCACAGCTCAGAGCTCCCCAGGGCTCATCCCAGCCCAGCAGCCTATCCTGCACAGCTCAGAGCTCCCCAGGGCTCATCCCAGCCCAGCAGCCTGTCCTGCACAGCTCAGAGCTCCCCAGGGCTCATCCCAGCCCAGCAGGCTGTCCTGCACAGCTCAAAGCTCCCCAGGGCTCATCCCAGCCCAGCAGCCTATCCTGCACAGCTCAGAGCTCCCCAGGGCTCATCCCAGCCCAGCAGCCTGTCCTGCACAGCTCAGAACTCCCCAGGGATCATCCCAGCCCAGCAGCACATCCTGCACAGCTCAGAGTTCCCCAGTGCTCATCCCAGCCCAGCAGCACATCCTGCACAGCTCAGAGCTCCCCAGGACTCATCCCAGCCCAGCAGCCTGTCCTGCACAGCAGCCACAGCCCCTGCTCACCCCTCAGCAGTGACAGAACTCATCCTCAAAGCAAGGGGTACCCAGCCCTGGCAGATCAGTGGCTCCTGCCCACAGACTCTCAGTGCTTGTGGAATCGGCCCCAGCTCCCATGAGGCTGATGATTTACCAATGCACCCCATGGCACAGTGACATTTGCAGGTCTCCTCTCACCCTGCCGGTGCCAGGACTGCACTAAATTTCCTGCCTGCTAGACAAAAACACTGCTCCAATCAAGGATTTTGTTTTGATGGTCTTGGTTTCATTCTGCAAGTGTGAAAGTCTCTTCACGTCTGTTATGTTCCCTTTAGAAGCAGGAGAAATTCCATAATTTAGAAAGTTTTAAAAGAAAGATGAGAAGTTAAGACAGCTAAGATAAAAACCTTTTAAGCAGAGTTCATTGACAATAGTGTTTTAAACTGTAAACAGAAAGTATCTGATCTGCTCTAAGAGGCTATCTTTAAACTCTGTATTATATCTTTGTTCTCTGCTTTCTACCCCTATTTCAGCCACTGCAGTGACAGCTTTGCCATGTCTCCTCATGCTCCAGGGCAGGGTTATGGAGCCAGTGCTCTCCTTGTAAAACCAAGTGGCTCAGAACAATTAGGTGGGACATCTCCAGACTGATGCCTCCTGCCTGTGCCCACCCACCTCATCCCAAGAAAGAAGATGAGGAGTGGTGTAGCCAGGCCCATCTCTGCTGCAAAGTAGCACTTATCCCAACCATTACATGGAACACAACTCATGACTAAAACCCTGGACATCAGAGCCAGTAACTACAAGAATTTACATTATAATCCAGTAGCTTCTCCCACTATATTCCATTCTGAGAACCAGATATTCTTCTGACATGTGTAGCTAAGAGAGCAAATGCAGCCTGAGATCCACCCTGCAGCCAGCTCTGAGCTAGAAGAAAACTATTCCCACAATTCTGTTTAATTTTACTTCTTGTCTCTTTCAAAAAAATAAAAAGTTCTCCTGTAGAAAACATCGGAAGACTTGCCTTGATTTACAGCTGGAGCCTTTAGGAGGTGTAAGAAGCAATTATGACCTCCTTCTTAAATGTCTTGCTTCTGAAAGCCAAAAACAATCCGAATAAAAAATTAATTGATCAATATTCTCCCACCATTTTTCGCCAATTAAGCTTGTAAGTTAGTGCACCTTAAATAATGTGCCAGAGCAAAGGTTTCATGGACTCAGCCTTGGCTGTTCACCTGAGAAAATTAAATACGCTTAATTTTTGTGTGATAACAATTATGTAACTTATTTTTGGAAGTAAATAATTCAGCACAGATGAGAGTCACAACACAGAAGAATGGACTGTGCCTGTGTTTTGCCTACTGATAAGGGGCAGTTTTACTGTCCCTTTGAATGCTTGCAGGACCAGCATTAACCTCTGCAAGCATCTTGAGAGAGAAATATAAAATAACCCTCCCAGCAAAGCTAAATTTCACTGCCAGCTGACATTTGTTTCTTTTTATCTATACATTTGTCTAATTAAGAAGATACAGTGTCATTTTAATTTTCGTATAAACTCTTAACTTCAATGGGGATGCATTCTCCAAACCAAACAAGGATTTATTAAGATAATAAAGCAAGCACTTCATAAAAATTTAAATGCCTGCTCTGAGCATCTTTTTTGTGGAGCTGAGAGGCCAAACTGGGGGAAGGATCTGCAGCAAACCGCTTCAGCAAGCTCATGTGTGAAATCTGTGTGTGCAGGGGTGGCTTCCCATCTGAGGCCACTTGTCCCCACAGCACCTAGACTTCAGCAGGATTTTAGCTGTGTGCCAGCTTTGCACCTTTTCAAGCACTGGGGTGCCCTGGTTCAAATTAATGGATTCATTTACAAGGACCTTGGCTGGGGGGAAGGCATATTAGTTTCTCTTGCTTGTGCTGCATCGTCTGTTTATAACAACACAGTTAATCAAAGGAAGGGGAGATGAAGATTTTTTTTGCCAGTGTGGCAGGAAAGACCGCGAAGCTTTAATTGACCCCTCGAGAGACAAAGTGAAAAGCTTGTGGAATGAGTTGAATTTTTAACACAAGGGCATGTTTTCCTTCCAGTTCTTCTCTAGAAACTGGAAGAAAGGGTCATGCTCCCAGCTCCCTGCTGCCCTGGGTGCAGCTGCTGCACCACCTCCTCACCTGGATCAGAAGCTGTTTCAGAGCAATGCAGCTATTAATACCTCAGGGTAATGACTCACAGTAATCCCTTAAACCCCGTAATTGAAAAAAAATGGCCACTGCTGACTAATGATTTTGAGGCTGGGGCATAATTAATTGACTTCTGGATAAGGTGCCTGAGAATTTTAAAGTGATTGGTAGCCCTGCCTCACTTGTCTGGGCTCTGCAAGCTGTTCCCAAGTCAACATGCCCTGGATCAGCCAGGCAAAATGGTATCCAGGGCTGGGAAGGACAAGGATGCCCATGTGCTCTGCCCTCCATCCCTCCCAGTACATGGAGGCACCAAGATGGATTTAAAAGTTACAGCCCTGGCAGGCTCCCAGCAGGGTGGGTGAGGATGGACCATGGTCCTTGTGACTGAACCAGAATTCTGCAAAATTAAAGAGGCTGAGAGAAGGGACCATGTAGCATCACTGATTGTCTGTGGGCTTTTTAAGGAGGGCTGAAAAATGCCAAACTCAGCATTTAGAAAGATGGGAAAAGAGGAAAGGATCCTCAGAAATACTCAAAATGTGATGAGAAGTTCCTGAAGAGAACTGGTGAACTGTGCCTGCTATTCCACAGGTTTTTACCTGCCAAACTCTTCCAGTTACCTCTGTCAAACCAGGGTTTCCCCCTCCACTTTACCTCTGGGTGGGGAGAGAGACCAAGAGGCTGAAAATACATGTTACAGCACAGGGCAGAAAAGGACAAGCTTCCTACTCTCTCCTCCTTCCCTGGCCATGACTTACAGCTAGATTGCACAAAACTGAGGGCAGGCAGGAATTAGCTGGCTGGCCAGATGAGGAAAGATGTGCTCAGGGGCAGTTTGTTATAGCAAGACCTGACCATGCTGGCCCTACACAAAATGGACAGCAGCTTCCAGTGGTGAAGGTTACTAGGATTGCTACAATTTGTTCCCTGTGTGCATGTGAGCTCTGCTTCTCCTTTCTTTCTGCTCTCCTGGTAAATCTGGAGTGCAGAAGCAGCATTTTTCTCAGTGGATCCAGTAGTCAATAGGCTACAAGTTCCAGCTGATAATTGATGTTTTAACACATAGAAATTCCTGAAGGAGATAAGCTTATAGCTTTCAAATACTATATTGAGGAATCATTGTAGCCAAGAAAAGTAGATGATCTGCTTGCAATTTGCACAATCACTGTGCAGATGTGGACACCTATGTGAAAACAATGGGGGGGGAAAGTGGGTTTAGATAGAGGCAATGGTTTCTTTGCAACTAAAATGTTTTACTTCTTCTAAAAATCTTTCTGCTTCTCTCTTCATACCCCTGCAGCTCCAACAGCACTATCATAAATAATAAACATCATAAGCCATGTGGCAAGAAAATTTAAACAGCACCATAGCTGCTTATCACTTGACTTAAAATATCTAGTTGCATTTTCTCTCTGCTGTAACAAACATGATGTTTTTCCTCTTTTTCTCAAATAACTGTGACACAACCACAATGCAAGAAAGTTCCCTGCAAGCCCCCAGCATTATGCAGCCTCATTAGGAGCTTTGATTATTTACTTGGCACATCTCCAGCTTGCCTGAGTGGCTGGGAGTCTGTCAGTCCTGTGCGCTGATTCATATCGCCAGTGGTTTAATACAGTTCAAGTGCCAAAGGCAAGCCAAAGGGCAAAGTCAAAATAGGTAAGAGCATCAGCTGGGAAAGGGAACCAATGCACGTAATGTCAGTGACCTCATGATGACCCCACTGAGCTGGGTTTTTTTAATGGGAGGCACTGAAAGGGAAGATTTCATGCCTAGGGATGTATTGATAACTCCGTGGCAATGACCACAGCCCCAGACTCTTCTGCTAGTTATCCCTTTAATGATTGCTAATCTTGTTTTAAGGCGAGAAAAACTGCAATTTACTTGAATACTCTGGGTCTACAGGGAGGTTTCATTTCATTCTTCCTTTCCTTCCTCTGAAGCACCAGATGCTACACAGGATTAGACAGCAGTTTGAACTAGAATGCAAAAAAATAGCCTTAAGAAACATTTGCATTGCCTTAAAAGTCCTCTTGGAACCCAACATCCAGATTTTGGTCCTCATTTGAACCAGCTATTTTTCCCTTCACTGCAGCAGTGTTAAGGAGGTTGACTGAAAGTCAGCAAAGTTTTCTTCCATATAATTCCCCTGAGACAACTGACCAATGACCCATTGACCATCTCCAGGTTTTAGTGAGCAAGACAGAAACATTCCATCAGCCTTTTCTGGAAGTGCCCAGTTTTGATCTCTTTATCTTACACTAGAGGAAAAAGCAATCTCACTCTTCATTTTGTGGGAATCAGTATCTGTAGAAGCATTTCCTCTGACTTTTCAGATCAAACCCTCACCTAGAAATTCTTCCCCACTATGCCAAAATATAAGCGATGGAGATTATTGCCAAAGGAAGCAAAAGATAAATAAATAATAGCTTTATTTTTAACTTATCTCTTAAAAGACATAAGGACCCCAAAGCTGTTCCACAGGAGTTATACTTTACCACCACTGGGTAAATAGAGATTTTTCTGGTATGTGAAGCCCAAATCATCTACATTCATGTCAAACTCATAGAGTTCCTGTCAAAAAGGTTTTAATCAGACACCAAGCAGAATACAGGTTATTCTTGCACCAATAGCTCGTGGTATGGCTACCTAAAAAATGTCATAGCAACCAGTCCTGCAGTGGACTGGATTTTCCCTGAGTTCTATCAACAACTCAAATTAAGTCTTGGGATTCAGGCCAGAGCAAGGAACCAGCCCCAGGGACTGCCAGCACTCTCCTCTTCAAGTTGATGAGTTCCTAAGTTCCTAAGTCTTATAAGAGGAGAAAAAAAGACATGAAGTAAAAAAAAAAAAATGGGAAGAATTTGGCCTGAAAATGTTCTTTCCGCTAGTGCTAAGCAGTACATGAAAGCTGGACAATTATATTCAGGATCCAGCCTTTGAGAAGGCAAGTTCTCCACTCCATGAGGATTCCTGAAATGGGATTTGGCTCCAGGTACAACATCCTTCATAGCTGTCAGACCTCCTAGCACCCTTAAAGACCTGCTGGCTGTGCTGTGACCTTCCCAACCTACCAGCTTGTAATAAGAGAGACACACCTAGACCCAGCCACTCTCCTCCAGCCACCAAAGCTCTTGAGGGATCAGCACCAGAGGATTCTCCACCTGGAGGATCATGACCTGGACATTTCAGGAGTACTAGAAACATTTGTGCTGCATACAACACAGTGTGCCCATGATGTGGCCTCAGACAGAGAAGCCCAGGTGTTCTCCAGCCACAGAGCATCCCACAGCAAGGCACAGTGTTAAGGTTCCCACCACATCTTCAAAAAGCACTCTGGGACTCCTCTGCTGTACAGCTGGCACCTCCAGCAGCCAGGCAAAGCAGCTTTTCCCACACTGTGTTTCCTCCCAAGTCTGTCCTTCACACTGCAATCAGCCTCCAGACACCCCTCATCTCCTTGAAACTCAGATTCCAATCTCTTCGCATGCACACCATGTACTCCTTGTACTCTGCTGGGGACAAGGAGAAAAGAGGAAGGGGTCCTATCCCCCTTCAGGAAATGCTAATTAGATTATTTCAACCTGCTCCCTTCAAAATGTACTGTTATGGACCAATAAATTGCACACCCAGAGGTGACATTCCCCAAATAAACGATTACTTAAGGATTAGTCACGCAGCTGTACCGAAGGCATATGGCTGGCTTTGCAGGAAGGATTATTGGAGCACAGATGAATACAGATGACTCAAGCAGCCAGGGCAGGGACCTGTCCTTCCACTTCAGCTGGATATAAAGTGTCAGGCTCCAGGTCTGTCTGTATTTGGCATCTCCTAGGCACACCAACAACACTGCAGCTGGTAATTATGAGAGAAAGGAAATCCTTCACAAAAAGAAAGACAAACTGGAAAAAGTGTTTGGCTTCCCGAAAAGATCTTGATCAATGCACTTAAAATTCTTCTCCCTCCAACCAGCAGTTTCTGAAGGACAGTGGAAAGACAAGAACTTTCTGAAGCACTTTGAGAAGCAGAATTCATAGGGGTACCCAGGGAGCTCTTGGAGCAGCCTGAGCACACGGCCCTCGGGCTGCGCAGCAAACTCCTCTCCAAAGGCTCTCTCAGAGAGAGCTGAACCTGGGGAGTTTGTGCTCTCCATCAAAACCAGGAGCTGCACTCCCTCTAAGAAAAACTGTCCTCTGCAAGTGCATAATTCTTATTTTAGCCTTGATGGGGTGAAGAGAATGCTACAGCTGACTTCACTAAAGGCTTCAAATCAACCCCATTATCTGTTACATTAATAATTGCAGCTTTTAGCATAGTGAAGCCCAGCAGTTTCTTAGGATGCAGCAGATGCCCTTTGATTGCTCTGCTTTTTTTCCTATTGCTAATTTAGGATAATGGTTGGACTCGATGATCTTAGACATCTTTTCCAGCCTTAATGATTCTGTTTCTATTTATTATTTCCAGGACATCGATGGGACATTTCTTCCCTTTTTTCTGGAGGGAGAGGATGGAGACAGGTGTGACACTCACTGAGGCACCAGCATAGTAGAGGCAAATGTTGTTCTCCAGGCAGAGATCTGCAGCCTGCATCCACCTAAACCCACAATCACTCCCTGCTTGTGTCCTAGGGCCCACAAAATCATGAAGAGAACAAGCCTGGTAGCAACAGACCTTAGATTTATCAAGACTGTTCATAATTTAAACCACTTTGTCAACAAAAACGGCTGAAAAAACAGCAGGTAAGCGGGAAAACTTGATTATTCGGTGTTTCCTTTCCACCTCATCTGTTTTCCTCCATCCACAGGTCTTTCCCACACTGGCCGGCTCCCGCAGGGCACGGGTGATGTGTCCGCGGCCGCAGCTGCCCGTGCCCGGTCCGAGGGGTCCCTCTGCCGATGGCCAGCGGAGCGGAGCTGGGGATGTGCCTGCGATTTTCCGTGCCCACAGCTGCCCGGCCAGCCCGGGATGTGTTCGCTCCCGGGTATCCCGCACCCAGCCCGGGATGTGTTCGCCCCCGGACATCCCGCACCCAGCCCGGGATGTGTTAGCTCCCGGACAGCCCCGGGTATCCCGCACCCAGCCCGGGATGTGTTAGCTCCCGGACATCCCGCACCCAGCCCGGGATGTGTTAGCTCCCGGACAGCCCCGGGTATCCCGCACCCAGCCCGGGATGTGTTCGCTCCCGGGTATCCCGCACCCAGCCCGGGATGTGTTCGCTCCCGGGTATCCCGCACCCAGCCCGGGATGTGCTTGTACCCGCCGTCCACCCCAGCAACACTGAACTCACTTTTCTGCTTTCGGTTTTGTACCTGTTTTCAGTACTAGAAGAGCACTGAGGTGCTGGAGCGTGTGCAGAGAAAGACAGCGAAGGTGAAGGGTCTGGAGCACACACGTTCATGTGAGGAGGGAGCTGGGAGTGCTTAGCCTGGAGAAAAGGAGGCTCTGGGGAGACCCTGTCAGTGTTTACAACTCCCTGAAAGGAAGGCATAACCAGATGAAGGTCAGCCTCTTCTTCCGGGTAACAACTGACAGGATGAAACAGCCTCAGGCTGCACCAGACAAGATTTAGATTGGATATTAGGAAAAATTCCTCTAGCAAAAGGGTGGTCAGGCATTGGAATAGGAGCCCAGGGAAGTGGTGGAGTCACCATCCCTGGAGGTGTTTAAAAGCATAGATGTGGTGATTTGGGACATGGTTTAGTGGTGGTCTTGGCAGTGACAGGTAAATGGTTGGACTCTGTGGTCTTAGAGGTTTTCTCCAATGTAAACAGTTTAATGATTCTATGATTTTAAGATGAGGTTTTCATCCGTGGCTGTGTGGGATCTGATCCCATGGTGCTGCCCACTGGGGCAGGTAGCAGAGTACCAGGACAGTGCAGGTTTTCCCCATCTCCAGGGCCATAGGATTACTTGCTCCTACAGCAGTGCAGGTGGCAGTGTGGCCCCACAGCATCCTTTCCTCCACCTCAGAGCAGAGATCAGCAGGTCACAGCCCAAACACAAAACAAGGCACTGCCTGCACTCAGCTTTTCAGGCTGCCAAATAATCTGACGTTTCATGGATGGAAAACACCATTCCTCCCCAGCCTTAAGGAAATGAATCTATAAGCCCTCCCTTCAACAGGGACACAAATACAAATCCCAAATTCCCACAAAGGAAGAAAAGGCAGAATTGGGAAAGGATTAATGATCTTAGTGCAGTGAGCAGAGATGGACCAATAGCAATTTTCATGAGTTCAGCAGCTCATACCCAACAAATTGTCTTCAAATACTTTTCTCACAAATCATCTACAGCACATTCCCACTGATGAAGTCCAAAATAATGAAATCTTATTTAGAGCACTATTTACATTCTAAGTGCCTCAAATCACTGTATTGATGATTCACCATCTCTAACGACCTGTCAAACCTGGGGGAAGGAGGTCAGAACCAAGGAGGTTTTTCTAAACTCCCCTGGGCTTAGTGGAGACCATAGCAGTTCTGCTAAGTGGAAAACAATTTGGTGCTGGTCCCAATCCTTCTTTCACACAGCCAGGTGCAAAGCTGTCAATAGCAGTGGCAATACACTATTTTAACACGAGTATAATTTAGCAGAGGGTCATGTCTGCTTTTTTCCCTGAAGAGCCTTTAGAAAAAGCAATCTGTCAGACCTTCCTTTTCAGGTCATTCCCAAGTCGTGTTCTGCAATACAGTTCATAGAGAATAATGTAGAGTGTTTTCACTTTAAAGTGTGATGATAAAAGAATACCTGGTAGCCAGCAGGAAATTTCGAGGGGTGAGAGGAGTCCTTCCAACTCCTCTGGGGGTCTGACATTACATACTCCTCAGACAAGTAAGTTATTAAGTCGCTTCATTCACACTCTTTAGTGGGAAGCAGAACCAAGTGCAAATCCAAGTCTCAAGTATTTCAGATTTCATTGCTGGTTTGGCACATTAGCTCTTTCCAGCTCTCATAGCAGGTGTTTATCACCTGAGCAGCTCAGTTTTAAAGGAAGAATAAAATTCCTCGTGTTTGCTGAATACAGATGTTTGCAGCTGCACCTTTCCTAGGGGCAGTGTGCCAGCTCTCTGCCGATGCTATAAGGCAGCAGTGGGGTGTTCTTACTGGGGAGGATGGCAGCTCAGAAAACTCTGAAGCATCTCTTCTACAGACCATAGAAATGGAGCTGCTCTGTTCCAGCAGTGACACCCTCCAGAAAGGTCCCATCTTAATATCCCTGATGGGGGCAATGACCCCTCATTCTCACTGACACCTGGACTATCTAAGAGCTCAGTCCTAGCCCCTCATGTGGGACTGGATACTTTGCTCCACAATAACTCTTTTCAGTATGTTCACAGCTAATGGGCAGAATCGGCCTTTTGACCAAGTGTGCTGCAGAACACAGACATCTCTGCACACAAGCAGTTTCCTTTGCAAAGGCACTTACACACCCCTAAGCCATTTTTAGCCTAACAGAGAAGAGTTACAGGTGCCATCCTGAGAATGCTTTGCTCTTCTTATTACTTATCAGCAGAAGGTATTACTGCAGTCTTACAGTGCAGTCATGCTTAGTGCTTCCTCTGCCTGGAAAAAGAGCGCTAAGAGGAAACTTTATACTGCAATTTATTCCTATTTTACTTTCTTCTCATCAAAACTACTCCCAACCCAGCTTATAATGACAATCTTATTCCCCACAAGGCAATCCTCATACCCTCAGAGATGCACTTCCCTCCACAGTTCTCACAGTAAAGAAACTCCACTTTCTTGGCACCCTTAACCACCAAGCACTTTGGAGGAATGCCTGTGCCCCTCTAAAGGGAACTGACAAACACACTGCCTCTGAATCTGATGGGCTCAAATTAGTTTACAGATTCAGCCCCAAGTAGCTCCATCTGCAATGGATTCAAGCCCTTTGCCTGATTTGCAGAGGGCAAAAGCATTCAATAAGCTCCTTGCAAGAAGATTTGAAGATCCAAATGTGAAATCAGTATTATGGATTGACACCAGGTTTTACACTACAACGTTTTAATTGTCTGTTGTCCCTTTTCACAACCCAGGCTGGAAAAGAAAAATGGGTTTGCTTCACAAGCAGTACCATGCAAAGAAGAAGCAGAGAGGACCTGGCAGTTCAGAAGCTGTCTGGCAGCTTTGGTGCCACCACAAAACTTTGAGGGACTTCAACACGTTCTGCAAGCTCAGCACATTGCAGTGTATTGCACCAAGAAGCCATAAGCTCTTTTCTGCAGTGCATCCAACCCTGAGACAAAGATCCATTTGGTCCATATCCCTTTGGGGTACACCAAAACTCTCCCATTATCTTCAATCAGGTTTGAGTTGCACCAAGAGACCATTTCCTAAAGAGTCATCTAGCATTTGGTAAGGTCCAGCATGTAAGGATGTGAGGTATTTGTTCCTGCTCTGTGGATTTGTAGAAATGTGTCTGTTGTAAAAATAACAGGGACATCCACGCCTGTAATTTCCAACTGCCAGGAGTGGGAGGGCAGGGCTGGAAGGGAGGAGAGCAGTGGCTGGATTCATCTCTCCACCCAAATGGCAGACAGCTCACCATCCCCTGGCCCTGCCAACCAGCTAATGAAGTTTTGGCACCTAGGTAAAGGTCAAACTTTCCAAAATCACGCCCTACTGTGGCTCTTGAAGGATGATTTTCCCACACACATGAAGGAAGACAACATGCCTGAAGCAAAATTAGGATATAGACATGTGAAGTGCGAAACTTATGATACTTTCATGTCTCAAACCCCATTAACAAACTGATTTCTTTCCCAGAAGGGTTCAATCCTGTTTCATACTCAGGGAAAGCGACAGGGGGTGGGAATTCACAGTAATTTCAGGTTTCCTTGAGAAACCCCTCTCTTTCTTCCCCTGACAGGAATTGAGGCAGGCAAGGTCTCCCACTTCTCTAGGAGAGGTAGATGAATTAGTGACCAGGTGTCAAAAGGTGCAATTATCACAGATTTTGTGAGCTTTGGGACTCAAAAGTGTTAAATTTGCCTCTGCCTAATTTCAGTAGACTGTGTGTATGCAGGATATACTCATCCTGCCCAGAAAAAACAAAGCCAAGAGCACATCAGGACAACCCAGCCTTAGCACACCCATGGCAGGCAAAATTAGTGGGTGGTGCACAATATTAATTCAGTTCCTTACCCATGTGTGCCAGGATGCTGCCTTTAATTAAATTAGCATAAGCTATCTCTTTGACATTCTGATTTAATATTATAGACTCAAGGTTTTATCCCAGCAAATGCATAAAATGTGAATGCATCCCAGGGTCATTTTTCCATGTTTCTCTATACGTTCGCTGTTTTTATTTTCTTAATGACCCAGTTTGTCTTTGCCAGCTGGAATGCATGTGTTGCAGACCAAGCCAAGGTTTGTTCCTCAGAAGTGGAGGGCAAATCACTACAGTGGTTTCTTTATGGCAGCCAGGTTGGTGGGGCAGATGGGATGGAGATGTATGGCTGCCACCTTCCCAAAAGTCATCCTGAGCCTGAGGAACAAGCAGTAAATGAGACCAGTTTGTGCTGGGATTGAAATGTGCTGCCCCGTTCACCAGGGCAGAGCTCACTTAGCCCCTTGACCACTCTCCAGCAAATTATGAGGGCTATGGAAAGACTCCTCTCCTTGGGCTGTTTCCTCACTTTTAAGAGCACTTTGGCACTGTGGAGTCCCATGGAAATGTCACAGGTAGCTGAGAGTCATGTTCAATATGCAATATACACAGCAGGGCTAGGTCACTCTGCCTTCCCCCTACAAGGACATTCCCACACTCTGTTTGGGTAGGATTTGTTTCAGGCCCCTTGTTCATGAAGTCTCTGGACCACAGGGTCCCACCTGGCCAGGCTTATGTCCAGCTCCCTGCCCAGCACCCTCCTGGATGTTGTTTCTTCCACCCAGGTGCCAACCCAAACCCCATCCTGGATCCCCCCTTGGTATCAGCACTTTTCCTTCAGGCTCTGTTCTGTCCCCCTTTGTGCAGGTTTGCTCTGGGGTGGTGAACCCAGGGGAACCAAAGAACCGAACTCTGGTTCTGCAGCACATGATCTGTTGCTTCCACCCAGCCTTCACATTTGCATGTTTCTGAATTAATCACTTTAAATTAATGCTTGCTGGTTTTCTCATTTCAGGAAAAGCAGTGAATGCAAAACAGTGTCGTCCTTACAGGGACTATTTCTAGCTCTACAGCAGATTAAAACTAAATTAGCTGATGTTTCAAAACTGGCAAAACCATGTATTTGCTGTGCAATTTGTAATGCTGGCAGACTGTTATTAATGGTGGGATGGCTTGTATTAAAAATTCTATGTTTATGAAATGCACTTTTAAGTGCTTGGCTGTAGCAGCAGAACTCTCCATTGCTTTGTTCTTTAAAGGTAAAGGGAACCTGCTCGACTCAGGATCATTGCCAGGTAGGTTGTGACTCTGCTGCTTATCTGGTGCCATTGCATATCTCCTCTTGATTCAGCAGCTAGAATTTTTCTGAATTTTTACAGTTTTTCCACACTCTGTTGGGAACTCTTCTCCTGCTGCAGGTCTGTATCCCTGATGTTCCACCCTGCAAAGAATATCTGAGCTGTGATCAAGTGATGTCCCTCTGCACGCAGAGAACTGGATAAATGGAGCTGGAACATCTTCTGTACAGCCTCCTCTGTCCTAGTATTTGTACTTTTCTCTTTCAGAAAAGCCTCCTACTTTTTTAGGAGCTTTCACATTTATCCAGATCTTGCACAACAGCCTGATCACTCATGTTACATGATTAATTTCATATTTTCGGGCTTAAGGAAAAGATGGGTCTCCCAACCATTCTCAAGATGGCTTGCACAGCTCAGGAGGAAGAGCACAGGCAGGACAGGATGGGTGAGCCCTGCCCTGGAGCTCGTCTTCCATCCCAGAACAGGAGTGGCAGCACACAGCAGGCCACAGTGATACAACAGGGAATGCTCCTGGACAAGGCTGTTCCCTGGGGACAGCCCACATTTGGACAGTGCCAACACCCTTTCCTAGAGTGTTGAATTCACATTATCTCCACTTTTAGTTAAATGAGACAGATGGGCACTGTGCCATCATCCCCGAGACAGCAGCAGAGAGCTCAGGGTGCTCAGCTGGCGATTAAAGCGAGATCCATGCAATTTTACAGCTATGCCTGGTAGGATTCAAGGTTTATTTCTACTGAGAGCTGATACTTAAAAGCAGCATTAATTTATGGTTGTCAGCTTTTACTGCCAGTTACCATTGCTGCTCTCCACCCTGGTGTCGGGGCCCAGACTGCCCCTCTTTAATGCTGGCACCTCCCTGGTGCTCAGCTGGGGCTGCTTGCAGAATCCAGAGCTGATAAGGAATTACAGCCATTGCTGCAGGAGCAGGAGAATGCAAGAAAAAAAGCTGTCCCTACTGATATTTCACAAAGAAAAATTGAGTCCCACTGTTCTTCCTTGTAGCTATGCAGAACCTTTAATATAAAATGGGTTTGCAAAGGTGAGGGAACTGGGTACCTCCATCTGGCTCTTCATGTTACCACAATGATTTCAGAGGAGATTTTGCAGAAGATGTATTTCAGCTTGGCTACATAAGGGGCTAGATGTTCCAGGGAGAGGTTTGTGTTGCTGACTTTCTGTTTACTGTGAGACAAACACAAGTTCACCCCTCATGGTGATATGGAAACACCCAACTTTGTTCCTGTACTAATAATAAAACCAGTACAACTTTCTTTAAACCTGTGAAGAGGGGCTATTTTGTAAGCAATGGCCCAGACACCTGCCTCCCATCACCTCCACTGTGCAGCAGAAGCATGACAAACTGCATGAGAGGTCTCCATGGCATCCCCTGCACTGCGAGGTGTGCAGGTACCCAGCGCCTTCAGCAAGGGAAACGCACAAGCACCAATGCCCAGGGTTATTTGTGCTGCCAAGCAGAAAACCTCGGCCTTACTCCCCTGTGCAAAACCCAAAGACAGTAACAGCACCTGCTGCCTCTGCCCTCTGCCTTGCCATAACAGACAAATCACTGCTGCCATAGCTCAGCTCTGGGCAACAGAGGAGGGATGCAGGTTGCTCACAGGTCTGTGCTGGCTGCCCACAGATTCCCCAGCAGCTCTCAGCAGCACAGGGATGCCCAAGCAGCTGCATGGTGCAGCCAGCTGCTCACCTGGAAAGCTGCACCTTGTTCCAACACAAGGTCCTAGCCCCAATAGGATGAACACGCACTTGGATGTCTCCAGCAGTTTTTCAGCAAAATGTTTTACCTCAGGGTGTTTTTTAATGATTTTGTGTTTCTTATCTGAAAAGTTCAAGTTCTTCAAAATTCAGCCTGCACACGAGTTTAGGGCCAGCTTTCATCAGGTTTATGTCAAAAAGTATTTTAACACTGTTTCAGAAAAATGCCAGATTACCTTGTTCCAACAAATTCTAAATGGAAAACCTCTAACTAATATTTTTTCCATTGCTTTGAAAACCAATCCAATCTTTTCAGTTTAGTTAGAATAGCCAGTATTTACAAAACATCTTTATAATAATAAAAAATTAAAAATTTGATGGATGCGACTCTTTCAGCTCTATAATTTTTCCATGATTTTTTGTAAGCACATTTTTTCATTATTTTATCATCTCATCCCAGAACAGACCTACAAAATATTTTCAAAAGGCAGAAAAAGACAAAGATTTTCTGTTTATCCCTTGTTTTGACCAACTCTGAAATTACTACAGCATTGAGTTCCCATAGGCACTCAGCCTCCTGAAGGGAGAAAAGGAATGCTAATTTCATGGTTGGCTTTGCTTAATGAAATAAAAATAATCTTTGCCCAAATACTTTGCAAATAAGGTAGAATTCTTCCCAGACCCTGCCCTGATCAAGCTGCAGTCAGAAACATGTGATCTGATTATCCTCATTTGAGCAAACTGATTGTCAGGCTTTGTGCCCCAGCAGGAAGATGGGCTGTTAACAAGTCAGGTATTTACAGCACAAATGTCAAAATTTGGAGTATTCAATCACAGCACACTTCAATGTGTCCTCAGACAAACAAGCTGCCTGTGCCAAGGGTCATGGGTGTGTATGGAACTACCTAATATCATTACATATATCCTTGGTTTTGCACGAAAAAAGAAATAAGCTCTAACCAACAAGTGCTGGATTAGCCCATCCCCAGCCAAGGCCATCTCCTGTATATCTACTGAGGCTGAGCTCTGTATGGGCCTTAAAAAGCCCTGGGTGGGAATGAGGAAGATTTGCTTTTTCTGACTAATGGCATGGCATACATTTTGCTTGCAAAAGGCCTCTCAGATATGAAATTTCACAAATATTATGAAAAGGTCTTTTCTGAGTGCCCAGAGACAGTGCACAAGCTTATGCTGTAGCACTGAGATGATAAAAGCCCACCCTGAAGGAATGAATAATTGAAGCCCAGCCCTAAATATTAATAGAATACAAGGAGAAGAGGACACATTCCTCAACTTTGCACTTACCGAGCTGGCTGTTTGGATTTGAAGCACAGATATTCTCACAACCACTCTAAGCTCCTTAAATCCCCTCCTGGAAGACCACAGTGCTCCAAACTAATGCTACCTTTGTCTGAAACTCCCCAGCTCGTTCTGTACTCAGACCTCAAGAGGAATGTGGTAGTGTTTATTGGAAGATGTGTTCCAGCAGCAGATGGAAGCAAAGGACACAGTCTGTTCCCCCAGAGGGGAGAGCAGCATTTGTGCAGGAGAGGATGCACAGAGGGACAGCTTGCAGCAAGTGGGGATTTCCTGCAGCTCCAGAGGTGCCCAGCCAGGGAAGCCTGACATGGTGCTGGAGTGACAGGGGGATATGAAAGGCACTCAGTAAGCACCCTTCAGCTGGGTAATGTTCTGCTTTGGGAGATGTTTACACCATGCTGGCCCCAGCCTGGTTCCTAAACAGGATCAGCCCAATGCAGATTTGTGCATGGCAGCCACAGGCTCTAAGTGCTGCAAGAAAGGGCTGACAGCCAAGATTGTGCACGAGAGGCCACTCACCTTCAGGCTCTGTGGGCAAAACCCTGCCCTGACACCAGGCACAGAGAGAGCCATCCATTGGCAGGGACATGAAAAATGGATGGAAATGGATTTTTTTTAATTCAAATGCCATCTGAGCATGGAGGTTACAGTGCACATGGTGTCTCATGGGAGCAGGACAACATTTCTCTCCAGCAGCCCATGGCAGTGGGCAGCCCTGACAAACCAATTCCCTGCAACCTTCACAAGCCCTCAGGCCAGTAAAACACAAGTAATTTAAATTAAATTTTAAAAAAACACATTTCTCTCTGTCTGTTGAAATGTCTTAGGCTGATGTCTGCTGGCACTAAAATAGCCTTAAGTACCTTGTGGCTGTAAATCAGAGCCATCTTAGGCGTCAGAGCAGCCACACTCTCTGACCACCTCACACAAGACTAGAGGAGGAACTCCCATCCCTGTGGCTCAAATCGGGGGAAACTCCTGAAAGATGATGTGACACAGAGATGGGACAGCCAGGGAACTGGCAGGGTAACTTGGGACAGCCAGGGAACTGGCAGGGTAACAGCACACCAAGATGTCCAGGTTGGATGTGCCAAACCAGCACACCCCACTGTTAGCATGGAGTGCCCCAAGGCTGCCAGAAACAGGAGGGGGTTTATGGGGTCAGACAGCACTACAGCCCTGCTCCTTTACCATGTGAATCCCCATCAGACAGACATCACCCTGCTGCCTTGTGGAAGCAACTCATCTGTGGGCATCCACCACTTCCCAAATTTAGAATGATTTTTAACAAGCTGGAAGCAACAAAATAAACAACACTTGATCTGCAAGCTCCCCGCTCTTGACAGCGTCCCCAGAGGTGGTGGAAAGCCGAGGAGATAGCTCCTTGCTTTAATTGGTACATTAAAATTCTTCCAGGCCACTACACAACTGTTAATAGGCAACTTAATTAAACACTAACACAGTTCATATTTCTACCCTCCAGAGGCTCTTGTTTCATTTTTTTCTCTTATTACATCCAAAGCCATGGGGAGTTTTGTCCTAATCATGTAAAACAAGCTGAGGGCAGTGACACCATGCAAGTTATTTAACTCCTGATCTCCAGACACCGTTGCCAGATGTCCAGGTCTGCAGTTTCTTCTCCAAAAACAAGCCAGAGGACTCCAGGAACAAGGTGTGAATTGCTACAAGTCAACAAAAATAAATGTCAACAATCCTTGGCAGCCAAGTGGCCCCACTGAGTGCCAGAAGGAAAAGGTGTTGGGCCTCTGCAGGCATCAGGTGACAACAAGCAGGTGAGGCTTTTATCCACTGCCTGAATGACCAAGGAGCCTGATTCAGCATACCATGAATACAGTAGTTTCACGAATACAAGCCGCACGGATTATAAGCCGCACCCCCGGTGCCTCGACAATGTTGCTGTCTTTGTCAATAGATAAGCCGCACCCCGAATATTAGCCGCACTTTCGTTCGTCGCGAGAATCCGTGCGCAGCTTTCACAAATTGGCCAATTAGTAACAGGATCGCGGCATAGCGGGCTTTACTGGCTCGGGGCGGGGCCAGGAAGGCTCGGCCCGCTCATGGTTGCCGACGGGGCCGGGTGGCCCAGCTCAGCGCCACGGCTCGGCGGGGCTGGCCGGGTGGTGCTGCCGCCGCCGCCGCCGGGCTCGCTGGCCCCCCTCTCCCGTCAGCACCGCCCCGCTGCCGCGTTCGCTCGCCCGGCTGGCAGGGCTGCCGCCGCCGGGCTCGCCGCCCGCCCCGCTGCCGCTTTCGCTCGCCCTGCGCTGCGCCTCGCGAGCGCCGCGCCCGCCCCGCCCCGTGGCGCTTTCGCTCGCCGAGCGGCGCTTTCGCGAGCGGCGGCGCTTTCGCGGCGAGCGGCGGCGCTTTCGCGAGCGGCGGCGCTTTCGCTCGCCCCGCCGGCAGGGCTGCCGCCGCCGCCGCCGGGCTCGCCGGCCGCCCCCTCCCGTCTGCACCGCCGCCGCGTTTCCTCGCCCTGGCCGGCACTGCAGGCCCCCGCACCGCCGGGCTCCCCCACGCTGCTGGCCCCGATTCTGCTGGGCTTCCCCCGCTGCCAGGCAGCCCCACCCGCCGGCCTTCCTGCTTCTGCCATGCTCCCCTGCACTGCTAGCCCCAGTTCTCCCGGGCTCCCCCGCCCTGCTGGCTCAGGCTCTGCCGCCCGCCCCCCACACTGCTGGCCCCGCCTCTGCCAGGCTTTCCCACCTCTGCCGGGGCCGGCCGGGCTCCAGCTTGGCTTGGGGCTGCCGCGGGCTCTCACTTCCGTGTTGGCAGCTTTTAGAATTTTGTTAATAGATTAGCCGCCCCGGAATATTAGCCGCACTTCCGGGTTTCCACCAAAATTTTGGTCAAATTGGTGAGGCTTGTATTCGTGAAATTACTGTACCTTCCTAATGCTCCATGCTGTCCTCTGCCTCATACCACCCAAAGGAGACTCCTGAGGAAGAGAAGTGGCAAAGGAAAGACACAGCACCTCTGGATCCCCAGGAGAGCTTTGGTATTCAGCTGCTCCCACACCTGGCTCTCATTGTCACCTGCTGAAGGAAGCACAGGAGCAAGCACCAATGCCCCACAACCCACCCCAGCCCTTCAGTGTTTCTGGGCAGCTATTTCCCTGTGTGCAGCCTGCACGTCAGCCTGCTTTGAGGGATTCACTGAAGAGGCCCTCAGCGACCGTGTTCTCAAAAGTTTTCTTCTTTCTAATGTTCGGCTGGGGTAAATCAAAACTTGCTCCAACAGCTGTTGTGGGAAGTGACCAGTTTACTAGTCATGCAAACAATAGGGGGGTTTCCATTATAGGTGAGTTATGAGCCATTTAAGTTTAAAAACAACTGAATTTTACTGCTACCAAGCACACTTAAAGTTATACAACACAGATTGAGGAAGAAGTGGTGGCTGGGGAAGCCAAGCAGTCACCTGGCCTATGGAGGGAAGGAGCATGTGTTCCTGATGATGAATGAATATTAATCCTTCTGCTCAAGGAGAAATGGTTTATTTGCCTCAAAAGCCTTGTACACCAACAGGTACATTGCCAGTACATGCATCATGATTCCTGATGGAACTGTGAAGCTGAGGCAGCTTTTCTTTCACTGGCAAATAAGGTCTGTCTCCTGCTGTAAGATTTTTAGTCTGAGAGAACAAAGAATTCCAGAGCTCCTAAACACAGCAATGGTGCAATTGGAGATTTCTAGCAGAAACAGCTGGGAAGGGGACAGAGAGGGAAGTGCTTTGGTGACATGAAGCAGGGTGGCCACACAGACCTTGAGTACACTTTGCATTTGCTGAAGTCCCAAGGGTAGAAGCAGGATCAGATGGTGGTGGGGAGGTACAGCCACCGAGCTCGTGGGCTGGAGCAGGATGGGACTGCATGGGCTGAACCCACAAGCACCCCTGTAACAGATGCTATCTCACATAGAAATGTGCTTTGCAGCATGATCTAAAGCTACAAGATGCCCACTGGGTTAAAAGTAAAACAAAATGGTTTGAAAAAAGACCATTAAGTATGTTGTTATTGCAAATGCCCCTTCCTTCCTTCCTGCTTTCCTGCAACAACAAAAGCCTCTATGGATTTTTTTTTTCAGAATTAAATAATTTTTTTCACTTGAAGAACATCATTTTGTCGTTATTTCTGTGGATGGTTCATACAAAAATAAAACCTAAACTTGGCACGGGTTTCTATTAATTTTTTTTCCTTGCTCTGTCTTCCTTAACTTTTTCCTTCCACCAGGAGAGTGGAAGGGAGAGACCACTCAGGGAAAGCAGGCACTAATGGAATAAAACAAAACCTGGAAAAAGGGGGGAAAAATCCAAGTTTCATTTCCATTGGAAGCCTAAAGCTCAGACAGGACGGGATACAAACCGTAGTTGTGTTTTCAAGGAGTGAATAGGGAGAGAGACAAACGCCTTAGTTAGGAATGAGTGTCAGCAGCCCTGCCCCACCAAACACCGTGTGCCCTGCTGAGGTGCCAAACCTGAGAAAGGGGCAAAGATCTCCAAGCTGTGACCCAGAGCTGGTGTCAGATTCCCTGCGGTGGAAGCCCACAGGGTTGTGTGGCCTGGGAGGATGAGCTGGGGAGTGAATGGAGGGAGGGATCTCCTGAGCCTCCCAGGACTGGTGCCTAGAGGAGAAGATAAGTATGGGTTGCCCCATCTCTGTGCAGTGGAGGAGACTTTGGGATGGGAATGAGCCACGAATTTCTGTGATCTGGTGGGAATAACCCCAGGGTGGCATCTGGCTGTGAGGAGGATATTGAGGTGAGGAAAGGGTCTAATAAGGCTATTCAAACCTAGAAAATTGATTTTGGTGTTGTGCTTCCCTTTCGCACCAGTATCTGGAGTCAGTCACATTGGCTTTAGGTTACAGCAATAAAAGCATCCCTGGCTTCTGTGTTTCTCTGTTTGGTAGAAATCCTCTTCTTCTGCCTTCCTGTGGGAAACACCTGCTGGTCTTTGCCAGGAGATCTGGGACGCTGAACCATCTTGGGAGCACCTGGGGGACCCGTGCAGCCCCCCAGAGGCCTGAAGTGAGCAGCAGAGACTGCTGGAGCTGCCAGCACTGCCCTGCAGAGCAGCTGCACAGCTCAGCCTCACTGAACACACACACACGGATTTTCCTGGGAAAGACCCACCTTGTCACAGCACAGCTTGTGTAGAGATCCCTCACTCATCTTTGATCCTGTACCCACAGGGGAAACAAGCTCCTTTGGCAGAAAGGTTCTGCCCGTTCTAAGTGACAGCACATCCTCATGAGACACTTGGGAGTGGTAGAGGTGTGAGCTGGGTTTCTGCAGACACAGCTGAGCTGAAAGCTGATGCTTCCAGCAGGTGCTGAGAAACCACTTGAATATTTAAATACATGTACCTGTCAGCAGTGGCTGGGGGGTGAAAACGACCTTTTAAAGCACTTGCACTTATTGCACTTCTGTTTTATCACCACCTTGGAAAAACCAGGTAGGAGGCCAGGAACCTTATTCCTCTTCCCAGTCCTTTTTCATTTGACTGCATGACACTGCATCTGAGTTGCAGGACTTGAGAGAAATACTAATTTCATGTATTTCCCTTAGAAATTTGGGGCGGAGCGGGGGAAGTGGGAAAGAAAACTACGTACACAAGCATTTCCATTTGGTCAGGAAAGTTCTCTGAAGTATGAGTTATTCGATTTGCTGTTACCCGATCGCTCCTTTAACACCTGGTACCGAAGCGGAGTTTGCGCCAACTCCGGCAGAAGCGCTCGGCCCGCAGTACCGCGCGCGGCCACCAGGTGTCCCTGCGGCCCGCCCGGCCCGGCCGCGCTCAGCCCCGCGCAGCTCCTGCTTTGTCCATTGTGGGCATTTTTATTTATTTTAACTTACTAGCTGCTTTGTGTCCAGGAAGAGCTGCAATTCCACGATACTGCCCACGCATCCTGCACTGCCATGGGCTATACAAGCACTCAGTGAGATATAACAATAGACAGAAGTACTGGCCCGGGCACTCTGCACACACAATCTCTGCTGAGTGTCTCATATCCTTCCAGGACCTGTCACAAATCAGATCTGACTGCTCCAGCTCTCTCCATAACCTTTGCCCAGCGCCTGGCACCAGCAAGTCCTAAACATATTTGTTCCCTGTCTGAGTTAGATGCACACATAAGGGTGGAAAGATGAGGTTCCTGTCCTTCCTCAAGCTGCCAAACCCAGCACATCGCTGACTGCAAGAGAAGACAGATGGAGCAAACAGCTGATTGGAATCTTTTATTCAGTAATCAGTCCTGCTGTGTGGGTTACATCTTAGCAACTGGAACCCAAGTATGCAAAAATACTGAGTTTTCACAGTGAAAAACCAGACAGTATAAAATATTCCAGTATTGCCTCTTAGAACCATTATTGAAATAAGACCCCTGTTTCAAAGGCAACGTGCTTATTTATTTCGTTTGTTTTCTGTGCTCAACCCCTCCCCCCGAAACACTTATTCAGACAGTAACCCTCCTCAGCCCCACATTACCCACACGTGCTGTGGGGCAAGAAACACTACATGAAATCCCTTCCTGATTTCCAAATGCTCATTGAAGAAGGTCCTCCCAGCGGTGCCGAGGCGCAGGAAGACGCAGATGATCGGAACGTGGGGCTGTCCTGTGGGGCACACCACAGACTGTGGCGGTGCTACTGAACTCGGCCCAGGGGCTCCGTCTCCCGCAGGAGCCACCGAAGAGCTTCGTGCCGGCCTTGCCTCTCCAGCTCTGCTCCAACCACTTCCCTGCACTTCTGATGGTACTCATTCACCCAGTTACACTGGAGACAGGGAGGGAAGGACGTTCAGTGTAAACACAGAAGAGAGTTCGTGACCTTACAAGTTATGTACAGCCAAAAACATTTGTAGCTCTTTGGGTCTGAGCTGCTGGGCTGGGCTGAAATCCTGTCCTGAGCAGACAGATCTCTATTATATGGAAGTGACTTGTAAATTTGATGAGGATAGAAACTGAAGCAATTCATTCTGGGTTTTCAGAGGAGCCAAGGGTCAATTCAGCTGACAAGTCAAGTCTCTGCAAATCACTGCCTCCAGCAAGTCTGAATAGCTACCTTGGCACAGTTTAATAAATAGCTTTGCAAAATAGTAACTGGACAATGCACTCCTGAGGCACAAGCTGCCCTATTGATCTGAACAGGCAATCCTAGGGCAGATCTGGGTACCCTTCAGAACCCTATCCAGTAAATGGAAATGCAAAACAGGGTTATCACTCCAAAAAGGAGATGTTCTGAGGTAAAAGGAAGATGGTATAAAAACAGGATGAAACACGCTATGGAGAAGTGGGAGACTTAAACAGAAAGTTTAGAGTATGAAGTTGTTCAGGAAATAAATGCTGCTGAGCAGGTATCAGAGAAGTCTGCTCAGAGTTCGTATCTACTGAGCAATGGGGTGTGCCTGAATGGGATTGGTCACAAACAGATGCAGACAACAAGATGGGACAGTCATCACTACAGTCCTTGGGGATACAGCATGGTAAGACAGACATTTGCCAGAAGCAAATTAAGGTAGGAGTAGGAAAAGAGATGATAGCAGAAAGTATCATATTAATTAAGGGAACCACCAAAACAACATAATTGGTGGGATCTTCACTGTCTTCCTCCTATAATGTAGATAGGAAGGAGGCCTGAAAAGCTTGTTTAGTTCACCCCCTCACTTCAAAGTGGGTCAAGCTTAAAAATAAGTCAGAATCCTCTGGACTGATCTCTGGATCTATGAAATGGAACAAAGGCCAGTGGTTCTTGCAAACAGAATAAGCTGGTCCTAGTGCAAGTAAGGCAGTGCAAAACTGTTTTACTTACCTCCTTTTCTGTCAGCAAATTAACATCAATCATCTTCGTTTGGATTGGAACCAGGGTTAAGGGTTCAAAGGTCAGGCTCCCTCTGTTTTTGAAATTGTACTGCAGCAGAAAGACAAATGGATTGTACAATTGTAGAAATAACTGCACCCAGATCACACTTACTCCTTGGTTATGTCAGCACTACAGAATAACCAAGGTAACATTCAGATGAGAGGGTAGCAACTTACAGTAACATTTTTCTTACAGGTCAAGCAAAGAATCTAGATACAAACCTTAGTTACTTCTTTCAATGGTCTCTTTCTAAAGGTCAAAACTGTACAGGACTTCGGCTCGATGACTATATGATCATTTTCAGTCTGGCATTTCTAAAAGTATAACCCAGCCAGACTAGCAACTGTAATGTCAAAACCTGTCTGTAGTTTTATTTCTACTGCCACTAAGGGCTCCCTACCAGAGAGGAAAACCTCAACTTGAGATAAACCAGTTCAACAGCAACAACTGTTGAAGGGGCTGAATTGACAGACAGAAAACAATTTAAAACAACTCTCACACACACATTTCAACCCATGGAAACTCTGCAGCAGCTAAACTGTTTTCTGTGCCCCCATTATCAAGGGAGATTAGAACCAGTGTTCATCAATAAGGAGTTCTGGAGACCAGGAATCTTGAGTAGGATTTAACTGTCTGCAGCATGGTCCCACCTCAAGTTGCAGTACTTCAAGTTTTATAACCAGCAAGCCATGGAGAAAAGTGCATCTTGAGCAGGTCATTCACCTTGGTTTCGGCAGGGATCACGAGGACAACGTTTTCTATTCGGATCCCAAAGGATCCATCTTCGTAATAGCCAGGCTCTGCAGAAACAGACAGTAATTAACTAAGGCACATTGCTGCACTCTGCAAGTACTTATTCCCTATGGCCAAACTTCCCCTCTATGTCTTTAGTCCACTGAAGTCACTAAGCAATCTTGACATCAGGCAGCCACAGAGGCAAACAAATTTCTGACGCTACTAATTCTGCACAGAAGCCCCGAGCAAGGTGACAGCAGAAGTTCTCAAAGAGAGAAGAAACAAGACAGACAGCCCTCAAGCTTCAGAATCTCCTTGGAATTCAAGGGAGAGCACAGAATACTTGTGTTAAAATACCAGAAACTCTGAAAATATTAGTGTCTTCATGAAAGGCAGGTGGGTAACCCCTTCCTCAAAACACTCTTTTAGAGACGGTTCCCCTGACTTCCTGAGAGGACTTTGCAGCCCTGAAGGAATGTAAATCTCTCAGCAAACCACAGCACGCTGTTAATTTACTACTGAAGAAAAAGGCATGCAAAGATTTAACAGCTGCCTCAAATAGCCCATAGCAAAGACAGGATTAGCTCCTGAAAGCTTGGTGTCCACCTTGTACTGCAGCCAGTTCTTCCACAGTATGCCAGAGCCAGCTGGTCAGCACAGCTCTGCTGAGGCCTGTGCTGTAGAGAGCAGGAAGCAGTCCTGCACCACCCCACTGCAAAGGTGCTTCATGCAAGGTGAAAAGCTAGAGTGAAGCTCTTCACCTAGAAAGCTTAGTGACAACTAAAACAACAAGCTGAGAAGGCAGGCCCAGAGCTTTTGATCCAGCCTTTCCTTTACATCACTGTCACATTTATTCTCTCTGCATCCTAATGAGCTTGGTCCCTCCCCAGTGACCAGAGAGAATCACCAGTGCTAAATACCATCAGAGACAATCATGCCAGCCTCCAAGGGCTCATCTGCAAAGGTTTTGTAGCTAATGCCACAAGGACCCTCGTGTACATTTAGGAAAGAGCCAACTCCATGTCCTGTCCCGTGCAGGTAATCCAAGCCACAGTCCCACAAGGCAGAGCGGGCAAAGGAGTCTAGAAGGTGACCTGTACACAGACAAAGACAAAGAATTCAATCAAGTCAGGCTCCCTCAGAGACACTGATAATCACACTGAAGGTTCAAATCTAGAAAACATGCCAAAAAAAACCCAAACAAAAAAACCTACCACCACCCCTCAAAAAGCTTCATCACCTCCAAAGAAAGCAAGCCATTGGATGGCTAGAAGGGCAGATTTGGCAATTCTGACATTCAATCACTTTCTCAGCTTCTCTCTTCCATTACACAGGTCTTCAAGAGATGGTTGTAACAGAAACATTGCACTGCTGCTTGTTCTACTGACATACTGAGGAAAGAATCTAATGGTTAAAAGTCCCACAGAGAATTCAGTACCGATCTTAAAAGGACCTGCACTTATTGAACTGAAAATAGGAGACCTGCCAATTGTATTTGGTGGACTAATCAGCCAGGCTTCTTGCCTGAAAGGCCATTCATCTCACACAGTTTCAGCCAGAGGACACAGAATTTCTGTTGCCTGCATGTGAACACCAAGCCTATGTATCCAAGTTCAGACACCCCTCAGTTTCAGTTTGGGTTTCTCATAGCACTCTGCAGTTGCTTTTAACTTGCCTACCCAAGAATGCAAACTGAGGAAATCTCTAAAAAGGGCTGGATTTGTATGAGTTGTGACCAGGGAGAAAATAACTGTAACAAATTCACCAGAGGTGGATGATACATCACAACTTCTCGTGCACAAAATAAAAACAGCTCCTTTGTGTTTCATTTTCCCATGTATTTTCCCACTGATTCAAGAGATTCCACATTAATTGGAAGAGAATTAGCCAGTCCTTCTGAAACGGGAAAGTGACCTCTCGCTTTGATAGGGCCATGAGTAAAGAATAAAGACAACCTTCTAGCACATTTGTTAAGAGTGCCACTGACTGATGAAAGTCAGGATCACCCTAGAGCCAGAGCACTTCCAACATCCTTCAGACTCCCCCCACTCAGAACTTTCAGCACTGGTTGATGCTGAGAGAGAAGGCAGCAGTAATCCAGAATCCAAACTGTTGTGATGGAACCAGACAGTTACATCAACATCTGCCCAATCTGCCTAGACCTGTCTATCAGTGTTCTCTTAATGGTTCTTCAGAAAAACACTCCAGCTCACCAACCCACCTTTGGTTCCATTTGGGAAGATGGCAGCACTCACAGCTATATGTCCCTTCAGGACATACGTGAAGCATTCCTGTCAAAGAAATGTGTGCCATAAGTAAAGAGGGAAAGGAAAAGCTTTGCATTCCACAAGAGGGGAAAGGAAGGATGCATCTTGTAGCAAACTGCAGAGGATATGGAAAAAGTTTGTCATGCTCTCCTGTGGCTGGTAATGCCTAAGCAAACCATGAGCAGAAAGAGTTTAAATCACTCTGAAGATCCCTCTCCAGTAATTACAGAGAGACTATCTCAAAGTCAGACTGCAGGTTTAGCAGCAGCATTCACCTGATCTACATGACTGATTCTCTTTGTGGCTGTACTTTTACTTCCTGGGCATACAGTGTATTTTTGTCAAAATAAACAAAATTACATTGTTAAATTTCCAACATTTCAGGTAAGTCTGAGACTGATTTTTTATATTGTACACTAAGCACAGTCTGACTGGAGCCTTGCATCAGACACTGAGCTTTGCACTAAACCAGATCCTCCTGGCTCCCTTATTGTACAAACCAGTAATGTTTATCCTCAGTCTGCTGATTTTGTTATTTCTTAGAGGAAACATGTAATTTTGCAGATGAGAGCTGTGCATTTTAAAATAGAAAGGTGTCAGTTCTCTAAAACAGTTTATATTTTGTAAGTCTGAAGTACAACAGTCTCCTTTTCAGTCCTTATCCAAATGCTGCCACATACTGGTAAATAAATGGCAACTCAATAGAGAACTTTGACTGCATACCAATAGAGTGCATTACTAATATAAGTATCTCTAACAATAAGGGTGAAATCACAAACTATACTGTGATCCCAACTTACCTTTTCATAGGCTGATGGTGTGCCAAAATGCATTGTCCTGGTCACATCTGTTGTACCATCTCTTTAGAGGCAAACAAAGATGCAGGAACCAAAGGGGTGAGGGGAAAAGAAAGATCAAAGTGAGACTGTACAGGAAACCCAGTCACACTGCAGCAAACCAACCAAGCTCATAAATGGATAAAGTCATCTGCTCACATCTGTGCTACACAAGACTGATGATGTAACCACTCCTAATCTCAAAAATTCCCAAACACACTGCCCTAGATGTAGCAATAATGATTTACTATTCAAACTGTTATCTTTCAACCATAAGCATCCCAAAGCTCCTTCCAAATTAGAATCTAAACTGCTCATAAAAATGATGCTCATTTGAAGTTTAGCAACAGGCACTTGTCTATCAAGAACAGGACAAATTTGGCCTATTTGTATGGAAGGCAATTCATAGACAACTTTAAAACACACACTTTTGCAAAAATGACAGTTAGCAGGTCAGAAAAGGGAAGTTTAAGGGGGGATAGTATCCCTTTCATGCTCAGGATGTCTTGTGCTAAGATTTCTACAAATCATCCTGCATTTGGATAGGGGTTAATCCACTACGTCAGAAACTGGGTTCAAGTTCCTTCTGCAAACAGCATTTCGAGCCTGCTGTCAAAAACGCAATGGCTCTTGAAAGAACGAGTTCCCTTTGAAACGCTCACTCCTGTCCCTGTGCTCTTCCCCAGCACACACAGGCCGTGGTCACAAAGAACTCACGGTTTAACTTCTCAGCAGGGACAAGGAAAGCCTCCCTGTCACAATGCTGTGCTAAGTGCCATTGATGTCCAGCTTACATTGTATCCAAAGGGCTGCTTTTTATAGTAGCACTAAGGAAATCGTTAATTAGGCCATCAGAGGGGAGGAAAAAAGATCTCCTTGTAAAAATCTTATCAAAGGATGTCTGTATGGTTCTTTTTCAAAGCTCTTCCTGACTGACATAACAAAAAGGCACAGCTCTAAAGACAAAGCTCATCTCAAAGGAACAGCCAGGCTTGTCCCGAGTCTTCCTGAACAAGCCACTTCTCATCTATTTACACTGGTTAAAAACATCACTTCTTGCATTTTCCATGCAGTCAAGAGTTCCACAGTAAAGGAACTGAGGCCACTGAATGGCACTGTCAAAACAGCATTGAGTGAGTTTGCAGACATGATGCCTTCCCAAAAACATACCCAAGACCCAAATGGCCACTGGAGGAACCCTGACTTTGAGTCTCTGAAATGGCAGAGAGCACCACAGGGCAGTGCTGTCCCGCTTCTCCACCCCTTGTTCTGACCTCAGTATCAGTCAAATCTGCCCACAGGGCAGATCCTGGCAGAGTAGGAGCCTCACCCAGCTGAGCAGGCTGCTGAGTAGGCAGCACAAGGCTAAGCCTGGGCAGTCAGGCCTGCTCCCTGTTCCTGCAACTTAATACTAAAACCACCAGCCAAAGCACAGCTCCCATCACACCGGGTATAGATGGGACTCAGATGGGAACTGTACTTTGACATCTTGTCCCTGACCCCAGCAAGGCCTGCCAGCAGCCCTCATCTGCTGTCTACTCAAAACTCCACATTGCCTTGCTTGTCAGGGGTCATGGGGAAGAACAAACATGGCAGTTCAGTACCATTCAGCCACTCACTTGTACTGTGCTCCTGAGTCCAGGAGGTAGATCTCGTTCACCGACAGCGTTCTGTTGGTCTCAGGAACTGGCCTGTTCAGTTAAACACAAAGGTTTTTTGTTCCACACTTTTAAGGTCTCCAGCCCAGTCCAGAAACCATATAAAATGCAAGCTTGGATGTGTCAGCTCTGATTTCTTGTGGCAGTGATGGAAATCCCACACACTGAGCCAGAGATCATACAGAGAAGAGGATTTGTATACAGCAAATAGCACTACAGTACAGAGCTTTGCTGCTTCCAGCAAAAACATCTGTTTCTGGATGTATTTCAGAACAGTTGTGGCACTTCATACTCATCCTTCCCAGACTTCCAGCCCCAAAACAGCCCTTTTCTATGGCCCTGAGCAGATCAGCACCATAATACATGCATGCTGCCAGCAGGGAAAGATCTTTACTTAGTAAGTGTGGAGTAAAGAAAGATAGCAAGTAAGATCTCCCTGGAGTACTCTGTTGTGACTCCATGAAGAGGCGAGACAGCTTATTCCAACTAAGTTTGCTGAAGGTTGAAAGGAGAAGCTGTGTTTCTCTTACTTGTAGTGAATGATGGCTCCATTTGGACCTGTGCTTGATATGGTAGCAAAACTCAATTCAACAAAGTCTTTCTGCTGACTGAAAGAAAAGATTGTGATCACTACAGCACAAGTGAGAGGAGCACACCAAGCACCTAGGGCACCTGGAGTGCCCCATCCTCAGTTTCACATCACCTCAGCCTTCCCTTGGCCACCAGGACAAGCAAATTTGGGTAGAAGAAATGTACAGTTTGAAGCCCTCTTCTCCCAACTATGTGGAAACCTGTTTTCCAGATCTACTCTTTCCTTACAAGAAGAAAATTCATTATCCAAATCACCCATGAAGAGATGTGCTGAACAATTTCTACTTTGTTACTTATTTACTCAAAGGCATTTTAGAGGTCCTGCTGATGTACACATGTGAGTAACCCCCAAAATAAATGCTGTTCCTTCTCTATCAGAAGAGGAAGAAATCTAACTTTTACATACATTTCTTTGGGGTAAGGAAGCAACTGCCTTGTATTTAAGTGTCCTAAGCTGCAGTACTCCTCACTGCTATCTCAAAAGGAAAGTGGACAGGATCCAGTGGGCTGGGACTTGTACCTCCCAAGAGACCCTATTCTTCCCAACTCTTTGAAGTTTTCAAAGAAATCCATTAATATAAGTTTGTCCTCAGGTAAAATATATCTGCAAGTGAGATGCATTTCTAAAGAATAAAATAAAAACAACGGATAAAAAATGCCACCCAGAAAACTTCCTCAGAGTAGATTTACTTTTTACCTGCGGAACTCCTCTGCTTTGTCTGCAGCAAGTATTTCTGTTACTGTTCCCTTTGGAACCTGGTGGACAAGGACATGGGTTGAATTAGTGCAGCAACAAGCAAAGAAAACACTATATGCTTAAACACTGGGTCTTGTCTGTGCCTCATGAAACCCTGCAAGTGGCTTCATTCCAGATTTTCTGTCCTCATTCCTCAGTAATGACAAACACAAAGCCAGCAATGCTGTGCAGGGCATTTGAGAAGAAGGAAGTGGAGACAGTCACAGCAGGATTGCTGAACCCTGACTGGGAAGCAGTTAGTGCAGTACTAACTTCACTGAGATGTGCAGAGGCAACATCTCTTCACAGTCAGATGACACTAAGCTTAAATAGTTCTCTTTAACAGCCTATGCTGTTAGAAATTTCATGCTTTTAAATCAGGAATGAAAGCAGTTGCAGGTGAAAACAAAATTGTGTTAAATTTTACTTAAGGCATTTGATAAATTCAAACCTGTGACACAACTTCCTCTGCACTGGAAAACAGGTGAAGCAGGGCCAAGAGCTCGGTTTCATAACCCCTGAGGCTGACTTCTTGAGGTACTCAGACATGTAAAAGGGCACCTTCTGGAAGTGATCAAGCCTTCTCCATAAATAAAGCCAACAGACTCAGACATGCAGTGGCATGGCTTAGTAAGTTGCTGTGTAACACTTGGCACTCTGCACATCCACTGTGTACTTCTACCCCAGTGAATACACAATTTGGTTTTATCCCATTTTCACTACACCTCCCATTCATAAATGCCAAATTTGTTCATACTGGCATCACTGATTATCATGAGAATAATTCCAAAGTACTGTATGAAGCTGAATATTATTTCATGATTTACACTACCAAACCAACACAAGACAGCATTAACACTACACTAAGCCTGCTCAGGTAATTTTTCACTTGTTCAAGCTTTGGTCTGTGCAAAATGAATGGGAGAATGTTTTCCTAAAGATTAATTCAGGCTTGGATAAAAGCATGTTTGAAATCCTCACAGAAAACCACAAACCACCAGATAACTCCCAACTGTTTCCTCACTTTTAGTAAAGGCACTATAAAGACTAACAAAAAGTTTATGCCAAATTAAGAATTTTATACAGCAGTAGAATCTCCAATCTAAAAAAATTATACAATACCTCCTTTTCCAGCCAGTTAAAGAGCTCACACAGGGCCACAGCATCTTTAATCTGCGTTAAAACAGGCACAAGAAAAGGGAATTGAGAAGGATAAAGATTTATCAAGCCTCAGCATAAACAGGTTTTGATGCAAAAGAATTCAACCTGTAAGTTTCAGAAACACAAACTAAGAGATGATTCAAGAGGTATTTTCAGGTTTTGCACACTGGAAATGTATCTGGAGAGTTAAATGAATGTTAATAATTACTGCTGGGATATATCTTCCTGTGTGAAGTCTAGCTTTACCCCACACATAACTTTCAAGACTATTTTGCTTTAACAGTCAAAATCTTGCATCTCAGATCGCAGAAGGCAACCACACAACACATTTGGTGATGTGACAGGAGAACATGTCCTTTGGTGACATGGCCACCACACAGTCTCTGTCACACAGTTTCTGGCTCTCTTGTCTTATGATCCCCATTTTTATTCCTTTTTTTTCTTTCTACATGCTTGCAGCATGTAGGGGCAAGAAGCAAGAGATGAGTACAAGAACAAGGCACAATTTTGTCCTCAGGTTGCAGGTGACTAAGTGCCTCTTCTCAGTACAACTATTTTTACTTCCCCTTAACTAATAGGGAGAGAAAAGCATTGAACTAGGAAGTACTGGTTCCCAAGAAGCTGCAGAAAATATGGGACCAGCCCAAAACTGCCAGCCCTGCTTCAACTGGCACATTTCTCTTATTGTGAAAACTGATGCTTGAAAACTAACAGGAGATAGACAAAAGTTCAGCCCCACCATGAACCTGTCTCACAGGCAGATTCTTTGCTTGAAAATATGAAGCTTTCTGGGAAACCAGCCTCATTTCCAGTGTCATGATGATGAGACTAAGAGAGTGCTTTGAGGACACTGGCTGCTTCTGAACATCTTGGCCTGCGTTTTGCACCATGTGTTGAAGAATTTCTCTGTGTTCTTTAGGCTGTGTTTATTCAAGTGATAACAGTTTGAAGACTCCACTGACAAAGACAACAGAACTAGCAAAGGGGAAAGAACATCCCTTTAAGGGCCCACACTGCAAACAACACCTCTCAAGTCTGCACAGTCTTCCCACAGAGCAAGGCTGTTTCCTCACACTATTGCAAATGTTGTTCTTCAAGGGAATGCAAAACAAGCAAAAAACCTGCTTCAACAGCAGTAGATGTCTGACAGAAGACCTTTTTTATCCTGCCATCCTAATTCTTATTTGCTTTTTATCCAAAACATTAAAACTGAAAGGAAAATGTTATTTCTTTCCCTAAAGGTAAAGCAAACCTGTTGCCATGTGCAAGGAGACACTCAAGGCTTCACTTACATGGGCTCTTCTCATGCCTTCTGTTTCCGCTGCGTTCTTCACAGCTTTTGCAATGCAGATGGGGGTATACGGGGTGAGGTATCGGTAAGCCTGCAGCAGAAGGACAAGGATTACTTGTGGATTAGTCAGACTACATAATCCTACAGATTTAATAACTCAGCCTGGCCACAATTTGTACTTTGGCAGCCTCTCTCAACCTTCAGCACTGTGAAATGCTGGTTGCTAACAGTCAGTGTTCTGGGGAATAGAGAGGAAAAACAGTCCCTGACCAAAGGAAAAACAGCCACAGGGAAATCCAAAGAACTAAACAACAGCTTGCCATGAAGCAGGGTGAAGACCTGGATATCCTAAATACCATATATCTGTATCAATGTCTGAGACATAGATTCCTGTTGCTGATGGACACTGAAGGCCAATGAGAAACACTAATCTCTGAAGCTATGGTAGAACCTAGGCTGTAGAAACAGACCTAAAACCCACCTTGACTTGCCACCTGACAGTCACCCTCAAGTAGCAGGGAGCAAAGGGCACCCAGCACAGGTACCAGGCACTGAGCACCACCACTGTTAATGGTCAGCAGCTCTGACAAACACATCAGGGCCTGAGGAAACACGCAAGGCCTTTGAAAAGCTCAGCTTTACATGCTGCCAGTTCTGAAAGAAGCTTATATCAGTGGTTTGAGACAAAGCTTTCCTGTGCTTGGATGGGGTGACCCTGCATTAAGAACTAGTAACTGATCCCTTACTACTGCACACTTCCTCAAACACCAGCTGTCCTTAGATTAGCAGGAATGCTTGGGTGGTTTCAGCACATCTTCAGAAATTCACCAGCTTGACTTGCCCAAAATCTCATCACACTTGGCATCAGAAGAAGGGAGATTGGATGTGCACTTATAGAAGCACAGCCCAAACAACATGTTGTTTCCTACTTTAAATGCATCAGCATACAAATAAATATCATTCAAATTCAAGGAAAGGCCCAGTAGATTCTCTGCAAAGACTAAATTCACATAAATCCTAAAGGCTTACAATTTACAAATTCTTAAAAATAGTAAAACAATTACACTACATAAAGCAGAAATTAAATTACAGAAGAAGACACACAAGAAAGTCAGAAAAGTCCTTTTATCAGTCAGGATAAATAGTCAGCTTCTTAGGTTGGCTTGCTCTTTATAGATACTGGTAAGTACTATTAATCTTCTGTGAAAAGTATATTTACATGCAGCTGTAAACAAATCTATAAAGGGTTTGCAGATCTGTGTTTAATAATGGAATGGATTTTTGCCAGTGTCAATATTTGGCTCAGATGGACACAGACAGTAGATGGACTTCCAGCACTGATGTTCTTCACACCAGCTGAGCAACTGGCCTGGAGTGCTTTGAAGTGGTGGAGAGCCAGGGAGGAGTAGAAAAACTCTGGCTCTTTCAATGACTCTCTAAGTGGCTTTTAATCAAGACATTTCAGTCCTCCTTGCCTGCTTTCTATTGCACAGAGCTCCTCGAGGCAGGGACTCTCCCCATTGCACACAGAGGGCATGCAGCACTGTAATGACTTGGTATCAGCCAAAACTTCCAGTGCTCACGGGGTAAATAATGTCACTCCAACTCATTCCTTTATCTAGGTCAGACCTTCTGTACTTCTCCATATAGATACTCTACATAAATCAACTAGAGCAACTTAACCAAACTGGGGATAGACTACTGACAACAACTACAGCAAGGGGCTTTTTACTCTGAAGTCAAAAGAACAATTTGTCCTGAATGCTCCATAGACACTATGCTGTCACTATTCTGTATTAGGAGGCCTAGGAATAGACTGATGGTGTCAGAAGATTTAACCCTGGACAGGGACAACAACCTGTATATTTACTCACAGAATCTGTTAGTTACTAGACATCACTGTAAACTATATGGTATTCCAGAGAATGTGATCTCTAGCAAACAAGAGATGTACACAAGATGCATGGAAACCAGCTTATTTGTCCACAGTTGCTGTGTCCTACCCCAAGTATATTTCATGACTATTAGAATATTAGGTGGACAGTGGGAGTGCCAGACAGCCAAGTTTAAAAGGATAACAAGATATAGGATGTATAGCTGTACAGAAATTATTCTGATGCTACAGCTGTCCCCCAGCAGATGCATGGACAACCAGTGCCTGCAGGTTATCTGTGTCCTCACAAGGTTCCCTGCTACAACTCTGTCATCTTCTCCCTCCTGCCTTTAGTAAAAGACATCACATATTGCCTGATATCCTCAAGCCACTGAACTAAATAAGGGCAACCACCCTCAGACACTCAGATCAAGCCAAAAGCACCCTCCCAGAAATCCTGCTCAACTTTCCTGCTTCAGTTTCTTCAAGTTTCCAGTTCTTGCTGCTTGTCCACATGAGGCTGATGCTCCACCCGTGGGCAGAACGACCTGAGTTCACCCTGCTGCCTCTTCCCTCCCCTCTCTCACTGTACTTGTTTTATCTTAAGCTGACAATTCTTTGGATAAATTGGCTTAGTGAGTTGGAAGGGCAGCTCCAGCAGGAGCAACCCTGAGATTAACAACCCCTTGATACCTCAGCATGGCTGGATCTCTTCTGCACAAGCTCCAGCCTGCACTGGGCTTTGCAGAGGGGAAACTGAGGCCAGTTGCCCTCATTAACACCCTTCCTAACCACAGTGAGCAGAGTAGAGAAAAGCATTTTCCCTTGCTAGGGCCACTGACCTTGGGAATGGCCTCAGTCAGAGCATAGCTGGCCTTGTCACTGAGCCACACTTTCTCCTTGGGTGAGAGGCCTGCACCAACAGCCTGCAGCTCCGACAGGATAGATCCATAGGGCATCACCTGGATTTTGAACTCAGGTTCCAGGGTGGAGTCAAGCTGTAAGTGCTCCCTCACAGCTGGGTCCATCATCCGGTCACCATCAATGAAGAGCCTGAGAAACAAATTGGAGAGGTCAAATATGTCAGACCAATCTGACAGTGGCTGGAGTAAAGGAGGGAAACAAAACTATTGTGACAACCTTTCAGAGAGAAAGGAGATAATGAATTATGCACTCTGCACAATGTCCTTTGTCATTTTAACACCAGCAATTAAAATGTGCCACCCCACTGAGAGGAAAGAGTTGATAGCCCTTCTATTAGTATGACAGTCAAAATGGCTACATCCCATCACCATGCTTGAAACAGGAAAATTACAGAGGCAAATAACAGCCACTCTCTCAGGGTAACATTTGGAAAGAGAAAAGCTACTGTAGTTCTAAGTATCACACTGGTCTCGCTTTCACTGAGTTGAAAAGTTCAGCTCAACTGTCACACACAACCTGTACTCACTCAGCCAGACAGGTTTTACCTTAGATGGATCTAGGTAGCAGCTTACAGATGCCTCCAAAAGAACTGTGTTTGCTGAGGCTCAATATATGGGGCAGACACAGGAAAGAGCCCTGAAACCTCCCTGCACTGTGCCTGCAGTTTTGTAGTGACTCAGCAATTAGACCTTTCCCTAAAGTTTGTAATGTCCAGGCCAGCCTTGGCTCTTACCCACATTTCACCCAGAACTCCAAGGGCCCTACACATTATCTCAGGGTGACAGACAGAGGGCTCAGCCATCGTGCCCAAGGTCACCCAGCAAGCCAGCCAAGGTGCTGAGGAGTGCAGCAGAGCTCTTGGCTGCCTCTCTAGCTCTGATCAGGGGAGGACAGTGACTAATGTTGGAGACAAAAGAGCTCAGAAAGGACACTAAAGTACCCAAGCATAGGAAATTTTGAAAAGACAAATATTTTGCTAGAACAGCTCTCCCCCAGCATCTTGGGGAACAAAAGAAGGGATTACAAGCACCTGATTGTGTTCATTCCTATGACGGCGTAGGCAAAAAACACAGGATTGTACTCAACATCAGAGCCTCGAAGGTTGAAAAGCCCTGAAAAATAAGAACACCAAGAATCACAGTCCTGGTTCATTTTCTGCAATACTAGAGAAAGCCAAAAATAATCTCACAAAAACAGAGGCAAGTAATGAGACATCACAGCTGCACGCTATGAGTCCAGCTCCCACCCAGCTGTCCCACACGCTACTGCATTCCTGGCAATCCTAAATTTATGCCAGGAGATGGCACCAGAACCACAGTATGAACACTACCGGGTGTTTAAACTGGTGTTTTACTTCTAAGAGAGGGTGCCTTGGAGAAAAACAGGTACAGGCAAGGCAAGACAAGGACACGTGTACAAAAAGTAGGGTCTGCCCTTTCTGGTCCGTGCAATGCAATAAAAGTTCACTTCTTAACAGCCAGAAAACTTCCAAGTTACAAACTATCATTTCATTCCAATCCTTTTGACATTTGAGGTAAGAGGAAGACACAATAGGCAAGACTATAATACCCCAAAAAAGGCCTCTCACTCAGGCCCCTCCAATATCTCTGATTCAGACTGTACAGTCGTCACTATTTTTCATAAAGATTTTATCCCACACAACTCCAGACAAAGTCAAGAGAGGAAGCAGATCTTCAGCATCTCTAAAATCCTGATTTTAGGGTAAAATAAAAACTCCAGGGTATCCAATTAGCTGAAATGAGTTACTCAAGCCAATAAGGTCAGCCAGCAGGACAGCTGGGAAAAGAACCAACATGTCCTAAATTACAACCAGCACTGTATTCATCGAACTGTGCAAATTCTGCCATGAAAGTAAAAATAGAGCTTAATTCTCCCCAGGGAAGCAGTAGGTCACTTGAATGCAGGAAAGAGCCACAAAGAACTTTTTACTGCATGGGTACAAACTTCCTCACTCAGCCAACTCCCAATGCAGTAAGAAGGCAACAATCTCCTTTGTGGCTCTTTCTCTGTCCCCAGAAACTTGTCTGGAGTTTAATACAGTGAATTGAATTAGATAAAATTAAAACAACTTCTCCCCTTCCCCCTTTAGGATAAGTAATCAACCAGGCACCTGAAAATGAGCTTCTCTCATGACCTTCTCTGGTTCATCTTAACACTCTTGATTCATAACCAAGCTTCGCTTTGCTGGAGACATTTAATCTGAAACCACCTCAGGGCACCAATTTATCATTAATTTAATTGGAGATGCGCCTGAAAAGGTGAGACACACAATCTCTGCTCATGCAGGCCTCCCCAGGGAGGAGTCATATTCACCACTCTCAGAAGTACTTCTTTCACAAAAAAAGCTCTTTGCTCAGTGTCCCAGATCCTGAACAGCCCACAGACCTCATCAAGTTGGCTTTACCCAGTGCCAGGGACATTGTGCTGGCAGTTCTGGAGTGAGGAAAACATCACCTCCGTTTCTACCTTTCCTAATCAGACACAGGGTACAGGATGAGCAGCACTCACACCCTGTCAGTGTTACATTCCCCCTACATCAGTGTGTGCACTGGTGATTTCTGCAAAAAGGACACACAGTACAAGGAACAGCAGTCCTGGGGAAACCACTGCTGTTTCTGGCCATTCTCCCTTCCTACACACTGGGCTGGGAGCCAGGGTGTGGAGCCCCAGCCATCCTGGGGCCTCAAACACAGAGGGGACTCTAGTGAGACCCTGGGTTGAAATTATCTGGAAAAACAAGTTGAGCCCTGACATACTTGTTTTAACCAAAGCATTGGCTGAACACTGGAGATGTAGAGACCTACTTAAGAGTTGTGACAATTAAGAAGATTACTATGAATGTGGTGTACCCCACCCTTGCTTTATGTATACAAAGCCACATGTTGCACTGCTTTGTTTATAGCCCAGACTCCACAGCAGAAAACAGTCTCCATCTTTCCAAAGGGTGAGGCAGCATCAGGGTATTTTACAGCCAGAAAATCTCACAGATCTTTTTTTTTTTCCATCATGCTGCCTCAGACTTTATATGTGACCTTCCTCTCCCTTTGCCTGGGCTGTTTTTCAAAAGTAGTGATTTGGTGAATTTCCTGGGCCAAAAATGTACTCAGGAGCTGCACTGCTGGAATGAGGCACTGTGCAGAAATACAGGCTTGCTGTTTGTGGCTCGTTACCACCACTGCACTTGATAAGAAGTTAATTGATGTCTAACGACCATGCTGTCATAAGGGCCTCTCACCCTGGCATGGTTCTTCCTTTCCAAGGCAGGAAGAACATTTATTTTGTAGAAAGAACTGAGAAAGGAGATGCAAAGACTTACATGCTACTTCATCCAAGGCCGTTACCACAAACCACATGACTTTCCTCTCAGCCATTTTTGAACGGAGGGCTACAATTTTGTCTCTCCAGCTGACCCCTGCAAAATACAATAGAAACAGCTACAGTCCCTAACTTTGCTGGGGATGATAATGGAAACACAGACTAACATATTGTGCTTTTTCTCCTCACTCCTTTCTAATAACTGATATAAACTATCTCAAATGAGCTGCCCCATGGATTTGTTTTGAAGTCACCCAACTTCTAGGAAATGGTTATTTAAAGTTTTCAGGTTATTTTGAAGAGGGGTCATTAGCTAAAGTCTGATCACTTTCTTGACCTATTCATAGTGACCACACTGTGCTGCAGTACTGTTTTTCTCCTTCCTTTGTAAGAGAAAAGCAAAAGGGGGATATGGGCCATAGGAACAACCCATGTCTATTGGGAGTTAAGCTTCTCACCTGTGTAACTCAGGTCAAGTGTGATGAGAGGCTTGCAGGGGCGTTGAGGACAATCTGTCCAGATTGTATCGATCAGGTTTTCTTTGACAGGCACAAGGTCATGACCAGCACTTCTCAAGGCTTTGGACATTCTCTTCCACTGGTCTGCCAAAGGGAAGAAAGTCAGGAGTGGTGGCTTTAAGGAACACACATATGTTCAATAACAGCTCTATTCACAAAGGTCAGACTCAAGAATCAGAGTCTTCTGCTTTCCTTCCAGCCTCCCCTTCTTTCTACTCCCTTAAGAAAGACAGCAAAATCTATTGTGGTTACAGTCCCACAAACACAACACAGTAGCCAGTGGCAGATATGGAACCTCACAATCCTGAAGTCTCATTCCTGAGCTGAAGAAGAAGTGCTCCAGCTGGGAGACAAAAGTCTCTGGAAGAAGACACAGCAGAAGCTGCCCTCTCCCCAGTGCAGAATCATGCTAGATCTAAGCCAGACAAGATGAGAGTCTCTTCCACACAGCCATGAGATAGGTCCTAAATTCATCTGAACAAGCAAATATCTCCCCTTGCCTCCAGTGACCTTTGCATTGTGTCTTGTGTTTTGAAACATGAGTAGATGGATATTCTGAATATCTCTCCCTGTGCATCCCACAGGGAAAGCTGCAGAGATCCCAAGACCACCAAGCAGGAGTAGCAGCATGAATTGTGCCTGGCTGTTCTTGCTTACATGCTGACCAAGGCATTCAGCACCTTTGTACTTAAGTGCCCATGACAACACAAAGCACAGACAAAAAGGTGATCGGGATTCTGTTTTTCAGGTAAAGTCACTGCAAGCCTAGAAAGCAGCTCTCATCACTTGTGCTTTGGAGTCAATGCACTGCTGTGTTACTCTTGTGATACGTGGCTAAACCAAAATCCAACCTGTTTTGTATAACAGCTTAACCACCACTACATCTGAAACATGGTTAGCTGCACACCATCACAAAACAGCTCACCCAGAGAAGCAAAATCCAGTTGCCCAACCCAGAGTTATAAATATAAAGTAAAACAAACCTGCTGGAATAATGAAAGGGTCCACTCCCACCTTTGAGCCTTCTGGGAGGACACTCACTAGCCAATCCTCCTGAGTTGGTGTATCTTTGAGACCTTCAAGGATTAAAAAAAAAGAAGTTCAAAGAAGCAGTCACATTGAAACATTCCCACACTATGCAAAAAGTCCAAGCTAATGCATCAGATGTGTCTACTAATGAATGTCTAGACCCACAGGCAAGAGTTGTCACAGGACGCTAAAGCAGAAGCTGTGTATCCAATACGTCCCTAAGTCCCTGCATGATGGGATATCTCTACAGCTCAAGCTGTACTTGTGTGAAGTGACTGTTCTCTGTTGATCAGTGGAGGAGTGTTCCAGGCTCCTGCATACCCATTTTCATGAGTGTCCAGTTGCTATCCATTTGATGTGCAGCTTGCAGGAAGTAGCGTCCATCAGTCCACATGGCTGCTTGCTGCTCGGTGACTATGGCGGTACCTAGGCAGGGAGGCAGAAAGGTGATTCAGGGTAGGCCACATGCAGAGACACAGACAGCAGGGACAGTGTCTGAAATTCACTATAATTCCCTAAAAGGCACCTCTGATCACTGTTCAAAAATTACTCCTGTTTCAGTGGAGATATTCACTGTTTCCCCTGCACTGTGACCTTCCAAATCCTACTGGAGACAGTATGCACAAGGATGCACCTTAATGAATAGGCTCAGATGAAATTAACTTCAGCAAATCTCAGCCAGCCAGTGGAACTGGGTAAGTGGGGCTTTCCAAATTGTCTGTAACACTGACTGTGGTCTACACTTGGCTGTTGTCACAGTAACTGAACTCCATCCCATCCTCTTTTGGGAAGAAAGCCTGGGCTCTGGCCACCCACAAAACACAGCTGATACAAGGCCTGCAGACATGGGTATCACTCCCAGCTGTCAGCTGCACCTCTTTCCCAAATGTTATGGCTCTAAAAGAGATGGCTGAACAGGAAACATGAACATAAACTTCTGTTGATTTCATTGTCTGTCCCATTCCACTGACTCCAGATGGATGGATGCAAGCAGACAGCTGAGGGCACTGACATCCCAGCAAGGCACTCAAGCTGCCTTGCCCTTGAAATATAAAACAAAACAAACCATGGCACAAACTGAAACTGAATCCAAGCCTTTGCATCTTGACCACACTCTGTCACAAAAAACTGATGCTCAGATTAGCAGAGCAGAGTTTCCAATTATTAACTCATTGTCTTCTACTAAATTCTCCCAACACAAACAACATTTTGAGTTTCTTCAGCCTGAAAAGATGAAGCAAGAAACACAAGGTGAGCCCCTGTGTGAAACCTCACTGATTTGCTGCACATTAGGCTGAGAACAGACCTTCCAAGTACATAACAAGGGCACAAATTAGAGAGGAAGGTTATGAAGAGGTCGTGCAGAAGGGGCAAAATTAATACAGGATTCATGTCAGCCATTTACAGCAGCCCACAGCCCTGGATTTATCACCTTCCAAATGAAGTCCCAGAGCTCATAGGAAGTGATGAATAGAACCCTCCAAACATAGGTACCAGTATTTATTAAACTAATATATAATTAGACGGAAAAAAAACTTCAGCAGACTAAAGTGACTTTCCAACAACCACAGAGCAGAGTAATTTGCACAGTTTAGGGTACAGCTAGGGTAAAAACTAGGTCTCTTGAAACACAGACCTATCCTACAGCCAAGAAAACATCCTGTCTCGGCAAGATAAGCAAACTTTTCCACAGTGCTCAGTTTCCAAATTCAGAGTTTCTGGCCCTGGCTCTGTTTAAACAGAAAGGCCAGCTAAAGTCCATCCACTATTCACCCAGCCCAAACGGGCAACGTAAAAATCTATTCATACTGGCTGCACATCAAAAGAAATGACTGCAGGTTACAGGCACCACATTAAAGAGTTAACAGGACTTTATTTTATGAGAGGTTCATTTAGGGGTCAAACATTTTCTGAAAACTTGTTATTGGCTGATATTACATAATTCCAGTGGGTAGCCAAGACATAATTCTGCAGATGCTGAAATGGGAATAAAACAGTATAAACAAGCTGGATAGATTTTCTTTTCCATCCTGCCTCTATGCCACGAGAGGAACTATTTCTTTAGAGGAGAATTATGCAAGAACCCAGGTTCTGGAGAGGTACCTGCAGAGCCATCAAATCCAGATATGAACGCCCTTCTGCAATCACAGGGTGCAATGTACTCGCTCTAGAAAACAAAAGAGGCAGCAATTATTTATAGCAGCAGGGGAAAAAAACAATCAGCTGATGACAAATACTTTGATAAGCTTTTTCTCCTAAAGGACACCACAGAGAGAACAAAATGAGTTAAAAATTCCTGGGCTCTACTCCACTGTGATTATACTGTATTTATGTTCAACTGGTGGGGTTTTTAAGCTGCAGCACTTTTCTCCCACAAACATCTGTAAACACTGAAGTGCTTCAGAGTTTGCAGACGTTTGTTTCGCACTCAGTCTCTCCTTTGGGCAACAAACAAATCATGCCTTTGAAATTGCAACTCGAAGGGAAGGGAAACCTGAAGCACCCCTTGATCTTGGGGTAATCAGCATATAAATTCTGTAAAATTCACCATCTCCACTGAAGTCCCCTCACTGGCATTTATAAGAACTCCTATAAGACTTTTTTTTCCCTGTCATAGTGACATTGAAAGAAAATCATCAAGGTGGCAAGACTGTAAAAAATTTAACCCTTGGGACCTTTCATAAATAGATACTGATCCTTTCACTTCTTCCTTGCCTACTCAAAATGAGACTACAGCAAAAACCACCAGACCATGGTTTGACGGATGAGAAGGAATCAAAGGCTATTAGTCCATCTTCATCCTAAATCTGTCATAAGTTGTGTTTCTGGACACTTCTTTTCAGAATGTTGTAGAAGAGCCTGAAAATGCATAGACACCTGATATTAACAGGAACTGCCAAAATTAAAAGAACAACTGAACCTTCACATGGCCCACATGACTTTTTTATGGGATTCCATTCTGGCAAGTTTGTAGGTCAGAATTGCTGAGTAGGCCTGTTAATGAACTAGTGCAAATCAGCAAATCAGCTTAATCCAGGCTGACAGCACTGACGTTTTAGCTGCAAAACCCCTGGATTTGTACCTTACAAATGGTCTGAAATCCAAGCCTGTTTCTCTGCCCCCAGCTGTGCAGGAGCAAAAGAAACATCTTAGGAACTGAGCTAAGAAATCACAGCCCAAGTCTCAGGTGCTTTTAGTCCCTACTGCGACAGAATCACCTGATCCTTAAAAGATACTCCCTTCAAATCTGTTACTCTTCACTGTTCTAAAGAAGACAGAGGGTTCAAAGCACAGGAGTGAGCAAGCAAGCAGCACAAATTATAGCACCTGGGACCAACTCTTTATTTCTGCTCCAAATCACACCGTGACCAAACCCCTTCCACAACAGCCATGTCCCTCCTCTCCTGGGAGAAGCCAACCAACCATTCACCACGAATATTTTGAAACTGAACCTTGGGACAGCAAATCTCATGGCCCAAAAGAGGATCTTGTTGAGTGGCTTTTGCTCCCAACTACCAGGGAAGATTCCTGCTATATCCAGATTCCAGAGAAATCCATTTTATCCAAACACCAGTGAAAGGAGGGGGGTATGGACACCATGCACGCCCTCCTCTCTGACACAGTTAAGTTTCCTTTGCTTTTTCTTGTTCAACCCCACAGGGCTGTGACATGTTCAGCAGCTGTGGCAGAAGGGAGGTCAGGATAGCCACCTTGGGAAAGGATGACTGCCCTCAGCACAGCTCCAACTGTGGGGTGGATCCCTCAGCCCCACACAGTACATAATCACCGAGCCCCTTTAAATTAATGGCAAAGGCAACAGCAGACAGAGTGGACAAAGTTGTTGAGGGAACAGAATCAAGTCTCTGTTTCCTCACTGCCTGCCTCAGAGCAGCAGGACAGAACATAAAGGCAGAATGATGCCAGACCTGAGGATTTCTCATTTCAACACTCCCTAGAGACTATTCAGCCTGTTGACTGCTATGACTCCCCTCTCCTACACTTCCCAGCTCAAAGGTAGCACATCATCTCCCAGGGTCCAATGCCAACAGGAGATACTGGAAATCTCCCATCATGGATCTCATCACTTAAGCACATCCCAAATGACGTACTTAAGTACAAATGAGAGCAGTGATTTCTTTTTCATTTCTCCTGACCAAGACAGCAGAGACTACAGACTAGTTTGCTTGTGAAAACAAGCAACTTCACATTCATAGCAGGGTTTAACACCACAGAACAATGAAATGGATGAAAACAATTTAAAAAAAATATAAAAGGAAAAGAAGTGTGTAAGTTTGCATGAGTTTTAGATCTGGTAAAAGCTGACCCAAACAAGCAAAGACCTTGACTGCATGGACATACCTCATGCTATCCCATTCACAGAAAAATCCAGGGAGTGTTTTGAGAGTTTACAATGAGGCAGAAGGGCTTTAAAAGGGAGTATCAGGGATCTGGAGGGAAAGACAGTTCATTCATCAGTCTGAATTCTTCCACACCCACCTGTTTTGTTCCATGCAGCGACCCCCACTGTGCAAAGATAAGCCCATGTTTTGCACAAGCTAAAATTACATGGGGAACACCTGTGTATGCCACACGAAGCACAGACCCGAGCATAGTGAGAGCAAGGTATTTCCCTGGGGCTTGTCTTGCAGCTCTGATGGCCTTCAACCTGGCCCTCCTCAGCCCTTCCACATCTGCTTCTCACCACACCTGTCAGTCACACAGACAAAACTGGAGGCTACATCACAAAAACCCCTCATCTAAGCCAGGAAGAACCCCCAAAAAATCAGTGCTGCTTATCCCCATAGCCTCCATGGTGGTGCTGTAAACATGTTGAAGCTCATTCTAGTCTAATGTCAACCAAGATGAGAATGCAAAGTGCATCTGGCTACCCTCAGAGCCACGACACTGGTGTCATTAAAGAACACTGCAGGGTACCTGGAGAGAGAGAGGTATTCACTGCCAAAGACCCAACTGCATTGGTAAGATCTAAAACACATTAGAACAACCTGTGCACAAATCATCTCTTGCTTTGTAACTCAGCTGATCCCTCAGCTCAGCACAAGTGTGTCAGAGGAGCCAGCCCTGAGCAGAAGACAGCACCTCTGCCAACCCAAACACAGGGCCCTAAGCTGGGCAGGTGCTTCATGTGGACAACCAGCCAAATCTGACCAAATTTGTTTTGAGTCAAGGCCTGGAGGGTGAAGCCAGCCGTGGTTAAGCTGTGACTGGCTCCAAACCCAAGCTCTAATCCAAACATCATTCCCTCCCATTAAGAAGCAGCTCTGCCAATCTCTGAATAGTCCCATATGGGCAAACTCCAGATTCAATGTAAACACACAATCAACATAAAAATGGATCCTGCTTTTACCACTGCAACATCCCAAAAGCTCTGACATTTTTAACCAAACCACAAAGGGTTTAGGTGCCTGATTCCTAAAAGCATGGCTTCTCATCCGTTCATGATCCTTGGGCACCTGTAGCCACTCAGCAAGCATGAAAAGAAGTGGGACTTTTTGGGCCCCATTCCACTTTTGGCTGGGACTGTCATCCTTTCTCATCAGCCTCTGGACCACCCAGGTCCCCAGAGAAAGAGTCTGTTTCTCTGACTTCTTATCACCAGCATCAAAGTTTTCAAAAATTAAAGCAGCCAGCCAACATCCAGGGCTGAGTACAAAAGCCACAAATCCAAGGCAGCCTTGGTTAAGCCCGAGTCAGAGACAGCTGTGTTTGAGAAGTTCTGCAAGTCTTTCAGTTCCTTACACAACTAAACATGGAAAGCAAAAGATACAACTGATAGCAAGACTCCTGGCAATATGATAATCTAAGCTGCCTAGTCTTGCAGGAAAACTAATATTAAAAGCATCACAGAAATCAGAGCGCATCAACATTCCCAGTGTTACAAAGACAAATTAGTCAGCAAGTTGCAAAATCAGGGTGTATCAGCATCAATCCAATCCAGGGGTTCCTTTGCAACCCAGAAAGGAATACAGTTTCCCCCAATCTAAACCCTGTGGCAACACCACAGGAGGGAAAGCCCTATTTGTTGACAAGTTCTGTGATGCAGATGCCAGGACAGCCTCAGGAATAGCTGAGAGAGGCAAGGACAGCAATGCATAGCTTGTTTGGGCTGTGGGGAGGAAATGGCTTAGGCCACCAAACACTTGGGTATCATTAAACCATAGTATTCTGAGTCATGGAGGGAGCTGCCTAAGAGCAAAATCTGGCTGCAAGGCTGTAAAGTTCTCATTTGCACACAGGAAACAAACTTTGGAACATGGAGCAGCTTCAAATCACAATTTACCTGGAATCAGTAAGGCTGTTCTGGGATAAACAGGTTTCTGTCATTGGCAAAAACTGCACCAATTCCCAGCCCTTACAGAAAAAAATCCTGCACCAGCTATTCAGGAGGCACCAGAATCAGCAGTTTTTAGTAATTGTTTCTATTCAGATAGATTCCCTCTGCAGAGAAACCTGACCAACTCGCCTGGCAGGAAATAGCAACATGGGGTGCTCTGCTTAACTGCACTCTGTCAAGGAAAAGAAAGCAACAGAAAAACCCAGAAGTCCTGAGGGTCACATTCTTCAACTCACATGACAGCATTTAATGTCTAGTGAAATGAAACCAGAGTTATATATGGATAGAGGCAGCTTGAGGCAGGAATGCAGCAGACAATAGCAGCTGCAGAAAACGCCTTCCCCCTACCTGCCCAAGTTTGGATCTCCTATGAGGAAACACGATGCTGCACATATGGTCCCAGGGCACAGGCAAGTCTGGACCCAGCTCACCCCAGTGCCAAGTCAAGGGCAAAGGTTCTGATTCAGTTGCATTTTGCTCTTGTGCACCCTGGGGTAAAAGGCAGCTTCGGGTGTGAGCCAGTAAAGCTTCAGGTCTTTTGTTTCCTGAAAATGGATGAGGAGGGAAAAACCCTCAGCAATTCTTGGGTCTTCTAAGAGAGTGAACAAAAGATTGAAAATTGCACATGAGCAAGCAGGGGAGGTAAAAGACAGTTCAGCAATTTAAAATTTATGTCACAGACTACAAAATTCTTTACAGTGGAAGCAGCACACAACAGTTACTGTCATGGGTTACTACCCTGGGCCCAGACTTGCCTCCTGTCTTTAGTGCACAGAATGTGATGCAGAGCAGCATGGAAAGGGAAACATCACTGTGGCCTGTTCCTTCCCTGCCTCTCCTAAGGCCTCTCCATGTTGGATCTGAAGGGCTCGAGCACAAGGTAACAAATTCCACCAAGAACTGGATCTAGCAAAGAGAAAACTCTGCAACTAAACCTTTGCCACCTTGCTTGAGAGTATGTATGGATCAGGAGGTGCTTCTGGGGAAAGTAAAGCCCAGATAAGGCCTGTTTCTCCCCCAGTAAACCCATTTTTCCCAACAGCTAGGATGGGCACAGTAAGTGCTCTGGCAAGCTCCTTTTCTGCAGTGTGAGCTCCCTGAAGACAATCTGAAGAAAAGCTGTTGGTGGAACATCCACTCTGATTTGTTACAAGAACATAAATACCTCAGTCTTCTGAACAGACCCCAGAAACATTTTCCAACATGGTATTTCTCAGGTTTCCCAGACTCATGCTAGAACCATTAAAGCGAGTAAACGAAGGATGATTTTAGTTATACCTGACTTTTATTTTTTGCAGGGAAGGAAAGTATGACCATTCCCATAATGCATCCATCCATACCTGGTGGGCATCTCCAGAGGGCACTATGTAGGCTTGGACAGGCTCCTGTACATATCTGGGATTCTTCATCACCTGCCGCAGTTGCTTCAGCAGCTCTGTTGTAATTTTCGGACTCATCTTCCTACCTGCAACTAAACAAAACACAAAACTTCAGTGTTTCTCCAGCCATCCCAGGTCACCCACATGCACAGGCTGGAGGAAGTTGTCTTCACTGGAAATTCCCCTTGAGGACAACTGTGCCAACATCATCCCTCACAATTTCAACTGTCTTGTCCCTTCATTCATGTTCCTTGAGAACAAGAAATCAGGTTAAGGCCAGAGAGTCAAAGCTGGCCTGTCCTGGAAAGGATCTTTCCCACCAGGATGGCATGCCCTGAGGTCATACACATAAACAATGCACTGGTAAACCCCTTCTTGCATGTGGACAGCACCAGGAATAAAGCACCTCAGACATTCCCTATGACAGCCAGGGAAGGTCTTAGCATGCAAGTCAAGTACCCACAGATCAGAACCAGCTCCACCTATGAAGTGCACTGAGAGAAATTTCAGTCTTTTCACTCTAGGGCTGGTGATGCTGTGGTTTATACACCACAGGAGTGCAGGCTGCTGAGAGAGGAAGACATGAACATAAGGAACTCAGAAATGGACCAATTATAAATGTAACTTTTCATAGTTTTACTGTAGCCCAGAGCTTCATGGTGAACTCGTGACTGAATTAACTCAGATAAAAACAGAAATCTGCTCCCAAGGACATTCAGAGAGATGCATTCCCCAGCCACATTGACCTCAGGGTTGTACACTAGTTCACCTAGCAAGAACACAAGTGTAGCAGGAGGGGAACAGCCCACTGAGCTCTCACAAGTGATTGCCAGAGGAAAGCTAAGGATGGTTATGGGAATGTTCTCTAAAGACCTTTGGCAAATGTTCTGCAGATCTCAGCTGGTGTCAGGCAGGGGTGGGGCACAGCCTGGATGGCACACAGCAGATCAGAGGGAAAAACAAGGGCACAGGCCAGTCATCCTCCTTGGCTGTGTTTTTGCATTGCAGTGAACACCAGCCTCCCAACGTGCACCCCAAAACCCTCAGCAGCCAGCACCTGCTGTGAGCACCCGGCACAGTGATGCATCAGGCCCTGCTGCTGTGCTGGCACAAGAGATGGCTGCAGTGGGAGGCACATGCTGGCTGCAGAGGATGACTGGCCAGAAAACTATGAAAATCAAGTAGCCTGAATCTTTTCAGAAGTTCTCCAACTTTTTCTTCACTCATATCTCCAAAGCATGCCCAAAGTGGGATAATCCCCTTCCTGGTTTTCCCCCTACTCCTTTCACATTTTTAAGAACTCTTGTAACTTTAATGCTGTCTCTTTCCAGGACAAGGTGGGTTATGTGCTGCTTGAAGGCCATGCTATGAAGTATTTTATTCTCACCAGTTAATTTCACAGCTCATTTCACAGCCATGTCTACAAACAGGTCATAGATGGGAGAAGCAAACAGCATGCAAGTCCCAAACATTTTTTGCTTATCCAGGCACTTATCCTTTTTACACCTCAGTAGCTACCAGGAGTCCCAGATGACATTACAGTCTTATGGCAAAACACAGTAAGGCACAGTCCCTGCCCTGTGATGTTTGCCACCTAAACAGGAAGGCAGAAAAGCTGCCTCCCTTTCACGAGGTTTGATTGGACCAAGGTCACATAGTAGCACTGTGATCAAATCACAAACTGAACCAGGATCTGATGCATTCAGGTGTAAAGAAAACCCAAGACCACCATTCACACATCTCATCATAGGAAGTTTAGAGCACACCAAACTCTGACTATGCCCACAGAGTCCTTTAAAACCCATACCACAATAAGCAAATCAAGCTCAAAAAGGCACCATACACTATATCCTCAAACTGGTATCTCATCCTTTTGCTGGGGATTATAACTCAGATTTATTACCAGGACAAATTTCATTGTTTTATACAGTGTTTGCAAGCTACACTGAACTTTATAATACTGTGATTGTTTCTGTTTGTCCTCCACAGTGAGCTGCTGTAACATTCTATAACATTGCTGCTGATTTATGTTCAGATAGAATGAAACACACAGGAAAGAGAGCAATAACATAGTGACTAGCCAGCAGAAAAGAATCTCTTTCTACAAACTCATAAGGACACAGCTTCCTTTCTTGGCCAGTGCTTTGTCTCCAGGAGTCTAGAAGTCTCATATAAATAGGCAAGGCATGACAAGGCTTTGCCTTTTAATAAACCTCCTTGCTGACAAGCCATGGTTTTCTTAGCAAGACGAGATTCTCTCAAGGACAAAAAAAATAATTTAAAAAGTATTCTCACTGTTGAAAGATTTGCTTGTGATATTAAAAACACAACTAAGACTAGCAACAAAACCCATACTAAGGAGGACATATATTTTGGAATACACATTGTAAGAAGTGGTTTTCAAAATATCTTCCACAAACTTTACAATAAAAATTATCTTCAGTTTCCAGAGAAATAGAAGCTTTTTCCTTAGAGATAGTTGCTAGCCATTTACTCTGGTTACCCCTATAAGCCTTCACAGGCGACTTTCCTCCCTTGGCCATAATTAAAAACCTCTACAAAGTTAAAACAGTGTCTCTATCATTATTTCTATCACAATTTAATCAGTCCAGTGATTAAAATGAAACACAGCTGAAATTGGGGCAACGGCTGTAGCAGTGCAAGAACCAGTCCCATTTCCTGCCCTAACTTTTTCAAAGGTATCAGACTCCCTTGTTACCTGTCTCCGCAGTTCCCCACGTCTGGATGCCACCCACTTGTCTCTGCTCACACAAAATACCATCCAGATCTTTGCTCAGCTTTCATAAGCTCCACTGTGCCTGAGAAAGCAAAGGGCAGAATTGAAGTGGTAACAAACTTTGCCCTCCCATAAAACATCCTCAACCCACAGCAAAGAGCTGAAAATGCATTAACACTGCGTTCTTGGTGGTAAGATTAGAGATGCACTGAGGGTGAACCATGAGGGAACAGGGAACAATCAAGGGTCAAGCATTTGCTTGTCAAGATTTATGATTAAATCTTGCAAGTGTCTGCTGGTTTATGCCAATTTGTTTTCTCAGTCACTCTGTCAAGGGCCACTCCCCATATTACAGATGGGGAAATTAAGGCAGAGCTGAAGTAAAATGCAAACTAACCCTGTAGCACAACAAAGAGTCAGCGCTGGATCCCAAAATCTGTCACTGTCTAGACATACATTATCTACACCTCACTCAGACTGCAAGAGGCAGTTCTCCAAGAGCCCAGACCAGATCCTGCCTGGACAGCATCTCCACCAGACACATGGGGCAAAGAGCAATCACGAAAATGCTGCCAGAGGAACCAGACACGTCCTCCTGCCTCCCACATGCACGCACAGCAATGGGCTGCTGCTGCTGCAAGCCCTGGTGCCAGCAATGGCCAGGGCATCAGGCCACTGTGTCAGGGTGTGTGCCAGTGCCACGGTGGGGAAGGGAGGCGAGGCCAGGAGGTCTGACCACAGCTGGGTCTGCCTGTGGCTGTTGTGTTAGACCACCCTGAGGGTTTATATCATGTTTTCTTCAGACATGTTCATCCTTGTGATACTTTCCGCTTTCTCTTTTATGAACAGTCTTGTTCAAAATAAGCAAATAAGCACACTGGTTCGCACAGTCAGGAGCCAGCAGCACCAGAGGCAGGACTGGCTGCACACAGGGCAGCCCAAGTACCCACTGCCCAAGCAGCCATACACTGAGGCACAAGCCCCATTGCTTGTCCCCTCTCCACAGTACCTGCAGCACCTCTAACTCACCAAGCAGAATGGCAGAACTGTAGGGTTGAAAAGGACCTCTGGTACAGTCCAACCCCTCTGCCAAGGGAGGGCCACCTGAAGCAGGTGACACAGGAACACATCCAAGTGGGTTTTGGTGTCTCCAGGGAAGGAGACACCAAGGCATCCCTGGGCAGCCTGTTCAGTGCTCTGCTACCTTCAATGTAAAGAAGTTCTTCTTCATGTTGAGGTGGAACTTCTTGTGTTTTAGTTTAAGGTTATTGTTCTCTCATTGCTGGGCACCACCTCTAAGGGCCTGGCTCAATCCTCCTGCACCCGCCTTTAAACCATTTACATGCACTGATGAGATCCCCTCTGAGTCTTCTCCAGACTGAACAGGCCCAGCTCCCACCGTATCTCCACTAAGTGAGATGTTCCTGCCCACCCGAGCTAAAAGCATCCCCAGCCCTCCACAGGACTGACGGAGCCGCCTGGGCCTGGCCACCCCGGCCGGGCCCGGCTGTCAGCGCTGGATCCCCTGCAGGGCCTGGGCCTGGAGACCCGGCGGGGGCCGGCTGGAGGGCAAAGCCAGGCCCAGGCCGCGCCGAGCCCCCTCGGCCGGGCCCCGGGGACAGGTCCCGCTCTCTGCCACCAGCTCGGGGCACCCACCCGGGGCTGGCCCCGCTCGCCGCGCCTCACCTGCCGCCAGCCCGCCCGCCGCCGGACGTCAGCGCCCACGTGGGCACCGGGGCCGCCCCCACAGCGTCACTGCCGATGTCACGGGGCGTGCGGGGGGGACGGGGACCGGCACCGGGACCACCATGGCCACCGCCACGGCCACCGGCACCGCCACCGGCACGGCCATCGGCAGCGGGACCGCCACGGCCACCGACACCGCCACGGCCACCGCCGCGCTGCCCGGCGTGGCCGCCTCGCTGAGCCCTGCTGGGTCCGCCCGGCCCGGCTCGTCCCGGCCGGCGCTCTCCCTCCGGCACTGTCCGGACAGGGCGCGGAGCTCAGTGTCCCGCTGAGCGGAAGGCGGTGTGGGGCCCGGTGTGGAGCCCGCTGTGGGACCCGCTGTGGGGCCCTGTGTGGAGCCCGGTGTGGGGCCCGGTGTGGAGCTCGCTGTGGAGCCCGCTGTGGGGCCCGCTGTGGAGCCCGCTGTGGGGCCCGGTGTGGAGCTCGCTGTGAAGCCCGCTGTGGAGCCCGCTGTGGGGCCCGCTGTGGAGCCCGGGGCACCGGAGCGCGCTGCAGCTGGCAGAGAAGGAGCGCAGGGAAGCCCCTGTCCCACACTCTGCGCTGGCGTCCGCCATCCGCTTGGCTCTTGAACCTGCCAAAATGCAGCGTGGAGGAGCGAGTGAGGCGCTCAGCGGGCGCCCTGGGCTCCGCGGTGTCTTAGAGGCCGGCCGAGAAGGAGCCGGGCAGGACAAGGGGAGCTGGGGGCTCACAGCTGCTCCCCCGCACCGGTACACAGCATGAACTTACTGAAATTACGAATTGTGAAGGAATTCTGTGCTGCGGGGTGGTGAGGCACTCAGGTTGCCCAGAGAAGTTGTGGATGCTCCAGCCCTGGAAATACTCAAAGCCAGGCTGGATGGGGCTTTGAGCAACCTGGTTCAGTGCCCCTGGTTGACACTAGATGTCTTTTAAAGTCCCTTCCAACCCAAACTATTCTATGATTCTATGAAAATCTAGGCATTTGCCATACATGCTTCCTATTGAAAATACCTTCCATCGTCCTGCTCTGCCCTGGCAGTTTTTCATAGCTGGGCAGAAACAGGAGGCTGTTGCAGAAATGCAGACATGAGAAGACCACCACCAAGAAAGACTACAACAAAAGAAAAATCTCTGCTTTGTGACTGTGTCCAGGCAAGAGAGATTTGCCTGCAGCAGTGGGCTTTTGGAGGTCTCCAGTCCAACCCTTTGCTAAAACAAGGCCAAAAAATAGCTAGAGCAGGTTGTGTAGGGACTATTCTGCTGGGTTTTGAATATCTCCAAGAAAGGAGAAGCACAGCCACCTGGCTCCTGCTAGCACTGACCACCTTGGAGCAAAAAGGTTTATTTCTGATACCCAAGCAGATTTCCCTCATTGCAGCTTGCCCTGTGACCTTTTGCTGTGCACATCTGGAAAGGGTCTGGCTCCTTTTTCTCTCAGACTGTTCTCCAGGCTCAGCAATTCCAGCTCCCCTGCAGTCAGGCTTGGCCAGCAGCTGTGGTGTTCTCCACACTGCAGGTCCCTGGAAGCACAACAAAACTTTTAATCCGACAGAAGAGAATAAAAGGTCTATCCTGTAACCAGCATCCCAGCATTGGGAAGGGTCATTGGATGGGACTGGGATTGCAGACTGTGTCTGAGGAGGGACAGGAGAGAGGGGAGGGAGAGGCTGGTGACCAGGACTGTTACAAGAGAAAAATTTCTTTCCTCATTAACCTCCTTGGGTGAAGCTAATTGCTGTTTCCCGATTATTCTCACCTTATCTTGCAGCCTTGCCCACAAGGGACTCCTACAATTCTGGCAGTCTGGGCCAAAAAGGCCCATTTATTTCATCACATCAGTGTCCCCCTCGGGGTAAGCTACAGCCGTGTTTTGCATTTGTGTTACAGACCACATTATGCTCACCCTGCAGAATATTTGCTGAGAAGAATCATTTCTTGGAAACCAGCCAGAATCCAGCGATACTCACACTAAAGCACGTGTCAGGACATTTTAAAAGCACTGCAACATTGGCACGATGATCACGGACATAATTTGCCAATGGTGAACTCTGCAGCTGAATCCAATCAGGGTTGTGAAATGGTTCTTTCAGCCTACTCTGACTCACAATAACAGTAATAATAATAATTTGGGGTTAGATTTTGAATTTGGCTGGGGCTCTTAATAGAGGGTTGTGGAAAGCTGCACCTGCTGGAGCTGTGCACCAGCCCAGGGAAGGGAGAAGGATCAGTCCAAAACATTTAAAATGTTTGTCATGTGCCTTTCCAGCTCTCCAAGTGGGGAAGCCTTTTCCTCTCCTGTTCTGCAGCATTTTCAGTTTGTTTGAATTTAGGACAGTGGTTAAATACAAGGTAATCAGCCTGTGCCAGTGAAATTGTTTGTTTGATTTTTTTTGCCGGCGAATCATTATTATATCACTTTGGGCTAGCTGATGGACCGTGGGAGCAGTGGCAATCAAACACAGAGAGGAAAGAAAATACTTCTCCTATGTGGGAGTGTGACCTGGGGAGCGTGCACAGTATGAAATAATCAAGCTGCTGGCAGATCCCAGTGTACCAGGGGGAGGACAGGAAAGGGAAAAGCTCAGCATTTTCACAGAACTTGCCCCAGTCTCCAGGTCTTGAGATGCCATTCTGCCTGTCCAGAGGCAGTCCAAAGAATACAGTGTGAAATCAGGCCTCTTCTCCTTCCTTTAGCTATCCTACAACCCCAGCACGAGAGGAGAACAAACCAGGAGGATTGAATTTTATTAACTTTTTCTACTTTGGACCCAGCTCAGGGCAGAAATAATGGGCATCACTGTGGACAGATTATCAATGTGATATTGATGTCTCTATGTAATTTAAAATTAATTAAGCCACCACTCAAAAACACCTTACTGCCTTGTCTGGTGGCCAAAATGTGCCCCTGTTCTGTCTTCCTCATCAAGTTCTTTATTTAATAAAAGTTAAAAAGTCTGCATTCCCATCTCCTAAAAATGTGCTAAAGGAAGCAGAAAACAGAAGGGAAAATATTGATGTCTGGAAGAGTTTCTAGGTCGTTACTGTGCCTGGTATTGCAGAGCCACATTGTTAAGGATTCTGTACCCAGAGGTGACTTCTAACTGGTTCTTACTCATTGAGCACTAAAATTTAGACTAATTTGCTTTCCTTCCTGATAGAATTAATAATGACAAACTGATGGGTATTCTGCATAGGAACCTCATTCCAGAAGAGTAATGATCTTGTAAGAAAGGATATTTTCAGATCACAAAGCATTTTGCCGACATCTCCTGCCTGTGCTGGTGACAAGTCCTCTGCAGTGAGCAGCCATGTCAGGCTGGAGGTGGAGGTGAGGCTGTGCCATGTCACCTTCTGTCCTGTCTGTCTGCAGGGACCTGGCTCTAAACACTGCAAGCATCCCAGAAGCACCTGAGTTAAGCCCATGGATGAGCCCTGAGAGTGTCGGGACTGCATGGGGGGTTGGTGCATGCCCAGGCTGAATGAGCCAGTGGATTGCTGCTAAAGGCTTTGCCTGAATGAGCAGAGGAGGCAGTGCTATTTATTTCATTTAAATAATATATGACTACTAAGTTAAATAAGAGAAAGCAGAGTGAGCTTTCCGGTTAAGCCAAAATGCTTGATGCTTGTTTCCTGGGCATTTTGAGTCTCTGGGAAAGCTTTGAAGGGGTCCTAATGAACTTGCCAATGTAGATAATGTAAAATCTTTAATAATTAATTTATCAGGCAGAGCTGTCTATAATATATGTTCTGAAATGTTTAAAGAGATGAAACTGTCCTTTCTAAGTGTTTGTTTGACCTCAAATAAAATGGTAAAAATTCTGATTCAAAGATCTTTTATGGAAGCACTTCAGTCTACCTTGCTTTGGATTAAATCTTCCTAATTGCGCTAGGTTTTATGTCCTTATAATGCTGTTTTTGCATCAGATAACAAAAGAGAGGGGTGAGGGAGAAAGACCTGAGGAGTAGCAACCAAAATTTCCAGAGACCAACCTCACCAAATGACAGAGCCATTAACTGTTGTAATTTTGATCTTTATCAGGTGACCAAGGCCAGGAAATAAGCCATAAAAGAATTTACTTTAGCTTATCAACCTTCTTATACCCATTTTGCCTTTATTGTGGTTGTAACTTTCATTTCCTTCACCTTTTTCTTTTGGGCACTTGTGAAATTTAGACTCCTGCTTTGCAATCTAATCTCCAAAAATTACCCCTGCCATCTCGAGCATCCCACAGCCTTTTGATGGCAGATGCTATTTGGCACCTTGGTGAGATTGTGGTGTCAGAAAGTGACCCAGCAACCAGTCTGTGACCAGGACATTTTTTTTCCCCTCAAAGTAATGCAGATTGTCATGGGCAGAGCAATAGAAACTGGGGATTTGTAGCAGGGGGCTGAGCATTTACACAGCTCTCACCAAGGACAGGGGATGCCAGTGGCATCTGCCAGTGGCTTGGGACATCTCCTGGCACTGAACAGATGAAAGGCTGCTCTCAGCCCCACTTCCCTGACACAGAGGCAGGTGCCACCAGCACCACTGGGCTGTTCCATTGCCATGGCCCCACAGTTCCACAGCCTCAGTGCTGTTTCCAAGCTGGGAAACACAGCAGGAGACACACAGGGGGTTGGAGGTGAAGTGTGGCATCACTTGCTTCCCGCCAACATGAGTCCAAAACACATTTTTACAAGGTTGCACACATGACTGAACAGTCCCTCCCATCTGTTTGTGAGCACTGGGACTGCCTGGACAATAACCCACCCTCCTGTGTTTGTGTTTCCAGGGGCTGTCCTGCAAGCTGTCACGTGAAAGTTGTTTTACTCACAGCAACCCAAGTGAGTTTGGCCATGCTCACATCTCAGTGCTGGCTGGGCAGGGTCACATCCTGCCAGCCCAGGGGCACACCTCTGTCCATGTGGGGGACAGCAAGTGTTGTAAGTCCAGTTTTCTTCCTATTTCCACCCTAGAAATTACCTAACAACAATTAATGCCAGTGTTTTGGTAGTATATAACAGCAGTGCTGTCATGTGCCAAGACAAGGAAGGGCCTGAAAACAGGAAAAAATTGTTTGTATTTTCAGCTCTCAGCTCCGAGTTAAATGAAGGTTTCAAACATGTGGCATGAGTCCTCTTGGATCATGTTTAAAATAAATTTGGTATGTTTGAAAACAGTGAAACTAGAAACTGCAACAACAAATGTTGTGTTTGGGGAAAAAGATAGCAGGGAGAGAAGAAACAAGCCTATCTCGAGATCTTATCTTCGTTTTTCTTGGGAGGACAATTTATCTGGCCAGCACTGGAAGTTGATCATGGTTGGGTGGTTCCCAGCAGCCACATTTGGAAAGGAAAGGGAGGCAGCAGTAGGCCAGGTAGATATCTGAGTACTTCCACGTCTGCTCTTTTAAGTTAAATACCAGATGTTCAGGCTTTGGCTGTAAACCTTTAACGACACGGGTGAAAACGAAATGTTTGCTGCGTTCTCTGCCTGGCTCCATTTCAACAGTGCACACACATCCCCCATCACCTGCACTTGCCTCTTTGCAAATGGCCCAGATTTGAGCCTGGTGGCTATTTCCAGGACTCCTTAGTTTTCCCTTGTCCATTCTAGCAGGAAAAGAGATGGGAAAAGCTAGATCTAATGTATGCAAAAGAGACCACAGTGGTCACTGGTGCAGCACTGGCATTAAGTGCTTTAGGAGACCATTTGTTCAGCCTGCATAAAACTCCATTCTGCTAAGGAAATATATCCTGATGAAATGCATATATTTATGAACATGTTCATATTTAAATTTTAAAATCATGTTTATTGCACAGCAGATACTTTATCAGTTCCTGTGATGCCATTCTTCCTCAAAGCCTTCACTAGCACAAACATTAACAGGGTGCAGTGACCTGCCTGTGTTTTGGCCTGACACCTGGGAAATATTTTTATTACACAAGGTTTCCTTATCTGCTCCAGCAATAAAACTAATGGACCCAGGTGTCTGCTAGGTCCTGTCTGCTTGGGAGGCAAATGAGAGCCCTCCTGTGAGTTCCTGCCATGGCTTGAGATAGTGGCACTTCTCCCAGTGTTAACCCCAGTTTAGCATCTGAGATTGCCACTGGATTTTGTTTCTAATTAATATTTGTAGGGCAACAGACACTTATTTGAACAAATATATAAAATGGCCACATTTTACAAGCCCCAGTTCCCACCCGAAGTCACTGTCTTTGTGAGAGAGGCCCACTCACCTGCTGAAAAATCCCTTGAGCCTGAATGTGTTGAAATAATTTGGTGTCCCAAGCTGTATAATATATTAAATGAATCACAGTACAAGAAACAGATGTTTATTCCAGTGAGTGCAGGAGTCCAGACACAAAGTATTGGGTTACTGTCTGCCTCAGATAACGGTACAAAGCAGAGAAAAGTTTGGATTAAACATTCTGCATGTGTTCAGTATAGAAACTTTAAACCTTAAAAATGTAGCCCAGGTTCTGTGCCTGGCCTTATGGGAACACAGCTGCAGTTGCCATGAGGCATTCTCAGGCCATGGTCAGCACCTGGGGACAAACCTGGATGCTGGCACATGTCCTGCACATTACCCCAAACTGTGAGGCTTAGGTACTCTAATTTGGTGTCTGGTTGCATTCCTTGACTCTCATGCCCAAGGGACAGTGATCCATAGCCAATATCTGTGAGAGATTTGGGACCATCTGAGATCCCATCTATCACATTTCAGTTCTTTAGACACTGCTGTCCTGAGATCTAACTGTGAACAGGGCTTTTCAAATTAGCTGTTTTCCTTGAAATAAAGGCTCATTATATTTGATTTGTTGGTTTTGTCTGTTAAATCGAAAGTCTAGATTAGGAGTGAGAAAACCTAGGCTACTTTTTCCCCCCCACAAATGAAACATTAAATATGAGGTCCTTCAGAGAAGTCTGGGGGCTGGACCATCTCTGTCAGGATGGCTGCTTCTCTGTTAGCAACTCCATCCTTACATATTCCAGAATAACTCAAAATTCTGTACAGGAGAAAGCAGGAGCCTGACAAAGCAAATGAGGTAATGAAAAGGATCTCTGTAGAAAGATCATACATATCCAGGGATGCTCCTTGCCTGCAACTTTTGTGCCCTGCACTGATTCTTTTATCATCAGCATTACCCACATGGGTCCTGCTTGGGGTCATTCATTCATTTCTGCAGGTCCAGGCTGTGCTCTGTGCTTGGGAACCCTGAGGGATCTCAGCCTTTGGCCCCACAGGAAAGCAGTCAGTGGAAAGCAGTGTGACCAGATCTCCAGCAGCTCCTGTCACCTGCAACCACTGTCCTTCAGCTGGCAGCAACTGCAGCAAACCAAAGGCACCATTTTTACATTATAAAATCTGTTTAAACAAACAGACCTTTGCTCAGAGAGAGCTTTGCCTCCTCCCACATCCCACCAATTGCTGTATCGCAGGCAGTGCTTCCTGGCTGCAGAACCTGAGCTTCACTCATGGAGGAGGAAAGATCTGCTGCTTCTTTTCTGTTCCTGTTTGCATGCCTCACCACGCTTGAAATGAGCTGTATCCTGAGCTATTCTTATACAAGCCTTCCCATTGTTCACGTCATGGGTTATGAATTCTGTCCCTTTGAAGAAATATGAACCATGTTATGGAAAAGTGAGAATGATGTTGAGTCTGCACGAGATACTCATGGATGTGACATACAGGAAAAGGATGAGTGCTTTGCTCTGTCCTCATGAATGAAGCCACAGGAAGGAGGTGTGACAGGGCACTGGATGAACTGCTGAGAAATTTCCACGGCTCCTGATTCTGCACTGGGTCAATTTACATCCTCACCCTGCATTTTCATTGACTGAAAATGTTCCTCATAAAGGGCTCTTCTGGAGCTAAAAGTCTTGTGTCTGCTAAAGGGTTTTTTAAATATCTAGCACCAGTGATTCAGATTTAATTTGTAGCATTTGTGTGATGACAACATGACATGCTGATCAGTCACATGAATCTCAATACAAACATCACCTGGGACTGAGCAGACCTGGTTATATGTGCATGCTTGGGAAGGAGAGACTGGGGAGCAGCCCCACAGGAAGAGATCTGGGGCTTTGGGTCGATGGTGAATTAAATATGAGTCAACAGTGCCTGTCAGTCACAAAGGGCCAGCCATGTCCTGAGTGCATCAGGCACAGCATCAGCAGCTTGTCAAGGAGGAGATTGTCCCACCCTGCTCTGCACTGCTGCAGGGTACTCTGTGCTGTTTGGGGCCCCTCAATGTAAGAAGGACATCAAACTATTAGAGTTTGTTCAGAGGAGTTCAGCTAAGATGGTGAAAGGCCTCGAGGGCAAGACTGAGAGGAGCGGCTGAGATATCTTGGTTTGTTCAGTTTGGAGAAGAGGAGACTGAAGGGTGTCTTCATTGCAGGCTACAGCTTCTTCAGAGCAGGCAGGAGATGGGCAGGTGCTGATCTCTCTTGGGTGACCAGCAACAGGACGGGAGAATATGGAATGAAACTGTGTCAGGGGAAATTCAGACTGGACATAAGGAAAAGATTCTTCACTGAGAGGGTGTTGATCTCTGGAACAGACTCCATGGGGAAGTGATCATTGCACCAACTCTACCAGAGTTCAAGGAGCATCTAGACGATGGTCTCAGCCATGTGGTTTATTTGTAGGTAGTAGGGAGCAGGGAATTGGACTCAATGATCCTCATGAGTCCCTTCCAGCTTGAGATATGATCTTATGACAGTCATTGGTCCCTTGCCCATCTCTCCACATTGCACTGCTCCTGCATTCTCATCAGTTCTGCCAGCTGAGCATTTGCAAGGATGGGAGAAACCACTTTGTGCTGACAGAGACCAAAAGTGCCTCTCTGATGGCTGCAGTCTCTTCCCCAGGATGCCATTACCTGCCACACAAGGTGTATTTTGCTGCAACAGGGAAAAAAACCAAAATGCTGCAGCCAAAGGCTTGGTGCAGGCAGGTGCTGAGCATCTAGTCTGGAGCATTTGGAGTTTGCTGCTGGGGCTCTGTGCCTGGGATCACCTGGCATTTTGTCCCCACAGCCCTGGCAGTGCCCATGCCAAGCTCCTTCCTGTGCCTCAACACCTCACCCCTGGAGGCTGCTATCATGTGCAAAAAGGAAGGAGAAGGCAAAACAAGCACAGCCAGGAATCACATAATATTGCTGCAGCCCTGCCAGGAAACAGACTGTAGAAGTTCCTGTATTTAAAAGCCAGGAGATGAGTTTTATTGTTAGTAGTTGTTATAGTAACCTGAGGTGCTGGAGAGTAATACATGCTCGGCGCGTTGCAACAGACTCTGACAAGTTCAAGGCTGTTGCCTTGCTGCTAAATCTTGTTGCCAAGGCAATGCAACACAAGGAAAGAGCCTAGAGAAATGAATCCTGCTGACAGCTCATGCCAGCAGGCCTGGGCTGATTAAAAGGGAACTTTTAAAAGTGATGTTAACTTAAAAAGCACAGCAGCAGAAAGGAAAGAGGAGAGGATTCAGTGGAGGAGCAATGGGTTAATGTCAAGCAACAGGTAAAGGAAAGCATTTGATTAAAAAACAATGTGGCTGAACAGGATGTCTTAGTTTGTGATGCAAGAAATGTGCCACATTTTGGAGGGAGTAAAAAAGAAATCACAAAATCCTCACTTTTAAAATTTGTTTAGCCTGAGCATTACTGCTGTAATTTGAATGGGAACTTTGGCTTTTTCCCAACAGTGTTGACAGCAAAAATAATTTTCTCAGTAAATTTGTTTAGTGGCACGGATATTGTTGCTGCTGTAGTAAAAACCATGAAGTAGCTCAGTCAACTTTCAATTTTATGTTCATTTCCAGCCTTTTAAAAATGCTTCCTGGCGAAAGGTTAGCTGGAAAACAGATGAATCTGCAAGCTGATTATTCTCTCCTGTCTATGATTCACTGTTAATGCTGACAGTATACACTGAATTGAAGGAAGAATATTACCCCAAGGACCACAGAGTCAAAATAAATGATCAGCTCCGAAGAAGTCAGGTAATTGCACTCATTTCAACTACACATGCAATATTTTGATATTGCTATGGGATACTAGGGTTCTAAAATTCAAGTACTGCAGAAGTACCCCAGATATACAATTATCTTGTGAAAATGAACTTGTTGACTTGTCAATTGATTTGTGAATAAAAGCATAACATTTCTTGGATAATTACCATAGCAGTATTCTGATCCACTCCTACTTATGTCCCATGTATTTTACATTTCTATGAATTATCAATAGCTAAAAATGGCCTCATGTTTTCCTATTCAATGGCTACTCCATCATGTGCAACTTGAAGCACAGTAGTACTTTACCTGACCAAATGCCCTATGTGGGAATTTGTTCTTTTGGCACCTGCTGTGGATCATGGAAAAGTCAGGTCTGCAAGTGCTTTGTGTTATATAAAAATGGGAAACTAAGACATGGGAAGTGATTTGCCAGTTGTGCTGGAATTTCTTTTTTTTTTTCTGTGCATTCCTTGGCAGAGCCATCTCTATTGACCTTCATAAAAGTCAGGTTTTTAATTAGCTGTGAAATATTTTTGTACTATTTTGAAGTTCTACTGTGGGCCAGGAAGCAGGCAGGTGACTGGTCATATGCTTGCAGCTATCATTTGGTTTTCAGCAGCTAAATTATATTCAAAAAAGCTAGCAACGTGTTACTTGCACCCTTACTCTGTTACTGGCATTTTCCACAATTGCCATAGCTAGCTGTGAGATATTATATAATCAGAAAGAAGGGGAAAACTGGTTCAGGTAATTGTGAAGGGGACATGGTGTTGCCCCAGAGGATGTTTTTATTTGGAGACTGTCCATTAGATAAAGAAACATGAGAATCCGAGATCTGGGCATTAGCTTTTTTTTGGTTTTTTCTTAAGAAGAAAGCAAAAAGAAACTCTATTTTTAGTCTTTGTTTAATTTCTCTGCTGTGATTCCACACATGGTGTTATTCCTTAGTATATTCAGTGAAGGTTTTGAAGCCCTCTAGAATATCCTTCCTTTTTCTGAAGGGAAGCATACACACAAGTCAGGCAAGTAAAAAGGCAAAACACAACATCATCAACATTTAGTTGAACTGCAGGAACCCAGAGCACGTCCAAGACCTGGCTCTCCTGTCTGCAAGTCCCATCTGCCCCTAAAGCCTGTGACAATAGGATCCTTCTTGGAAGCTTTTTAGACCACGTTTACCATGTTGTGTGATGCCTTCTCCAGGACAGATGGGATGAACTGGGGAAGCTCAGACCCCCCAGAAAGAACCATGGCTGAAAAGCACTGCAGCTAAATGCAGCTTGGCACAGCCTCTAAAATATGGATGCACAGCCCAAGGGCACCCCCCTCTGCCTCCTTCTGCCTCCTGTCCCCCTTCCCTGCTGTGCACTTGCTCGAGAGCCACCCCCAGAGAGCAGGGAAGCAATGTGGAGCCAGGACAGTGTGTCATCAAGATAGCTACTGATAGCAGAGCAGACAGAGCTATTTCCAGAATGATTAATACTATTAGCACATGCTGAAGCTTAAGGCTAAACATAAGCTTTAGAGGAATGGATTTTGATGTAAAAAGTGAATAAATGAGACAACTGTCAGAACAATGAGTGGTGAACCAAGTAAAGATTCTTAGTGTAGGAGATGCAAAGCACTGCCTGCTGGCCTGTTTTCACTGAACCTGCTGGTAAAATTCCCACTGCCCTTCAGGCTGGAGAAATAGCCCAGCAATAGCATGTGGCACAGAGGTAACCCAGCCAGCAGGCACCAAGGTTGCGCCCACAGCTAATTAGCTGCATGGCATTTGAGCAGAGGCACAGAGATGGTAACACCCTGGGATCCAAGGCACCGATCCTCCCCCAGCCCAGACCGTGCTCCACTGCTCTTGGAGCCTGTTTGAAGATCTTTGTGCTGCCCTTTACTGTACATACCTTGAGTGCCTGCAAGAGTACCAGTGTGAGGGCTCATCTGTCGCTGAATAAAAAGCACGTCTCAAAAGGGCCATCTGACTTACGCTATCTTCTCATAATGCCTGCTCCAGAGGTCTCAAATGCCATAATTGAAAACCTGCTGTTCATCTTCTGACAGTAAGGTTTAACTTATTGTAAGCAGCTCCCACAAGGACAGTATTTTGCATAATCAGTTACAGGGGATATGTGTAGCATTTTGCTGGTTTTCTTCTCCTAACACTTTCCTCACAGGCAAGAAAGCAAATAAAATGTAGGCATAGCTGTGCAATGTCCTCTTCCCCAATTCTTTTTTTTTTTACCCCAGCCATAAGTGTACTTGTTTTCTTATGGTTATAGCATTGTACATACAGGTCCTAATTTCTTTTTGAAAATATAGCCTTAATTTTCTTACATAAGACATCTTGAGAATAGATGTCTTGAATGGATTCACCAAAATCAGGTGGGTTTGTTACTTTAGATCTGTGTCTGCAAGGAAGTCACATGCTCAGGGCGTTTCTCTGGAGTAGCTAATTCAGCTTGGGCCCAGCCACATGATCCCCCTTTCGAGTCTTGCCTTATGGCCTCTGAGGAATGTTGCATTGGCTGCAAGGGAATTACTAGGTCTTGGCAAGACATGTTAATATCTTCGCAAAGACTTGTTAGGGACCAAGACTTCAGCCTCCAACTATTTCCTCTGATAAAGCAGAGTATTCACAGCAGTTCATTAGTCTTGAATCGCCAGTTTGACTTTGAGAGAAATGAAAGTTCCCCAGAAACCAGAGGGACTCTGTAAGTAAAGCTGGCTGGCGTTGCCTGCCTGCTAGCAGAGTTCAAAACAGAAGCACAGTGTTGGATCCAGTTAGACAAATCAGGACACTTTATTCCAGGGTTGGGAAAATGAACACCCAGGTAGAAGAAAGTTTATGAATTATGGCCATACTTGCTGTAATGGAATTTGAAAGACCATCTGTCAGAACATCAGAAAACTTGGACATGGGCATGCAAATTTCATGTTTTCTCCTGAAGATCTGCCCATGTTCATACACCAAGTTTGTAGCAGCAATAGAATTACAGCCTCATTTTGTTACAGCAGTTGTTTTGGGATTTTTTTTTAACACTCTCTGCTATCTTTCCATTAGCATCCAACATTACACTGATAATCCTTGAAAGCACCAGAGCATGAGTATCATATCTGCAGCTGGATCTCTCTGCTAGGAAGCTCATTACACAGCATGGAAAGAATTTTTGCTATCTCATTTTGAATCATTGATAACAATATCACAAGTGAAGGGAGTGTATTGTTTGTCCATGAGATGGGAAGGAATCCCTTCCACAGTCCCAGCATATTGCTGTCCCAAGCACCCCCTTGCAAGGCAGAGAGGCAACATCTGAGCTACACATTTTGCAAACCAAGAGCAGTTTTCCCAAATCGTGGGGGACACAATCTGGTCCAAGGGACAGAGGTGTATCACAAAATGGGTCCCTTCATGCCAGCTTCCCAAAGCACTTGCATCATTGAGCTGAACTTCAGAGCACAGCACAGAGGGCATTAAAGGAACCTGAGAGCTGGCCCCTAGCAGCAGCAGCCAGCCCCAGCAGCTGAGTGCTCCATCCAAGGAAGGGTATCATCAGTCAGATGCTCAGAAAATCCCAGCTGATTCACGGCCCCATTTCTTGGCTGCATGTTGGCCTCCTTACACCTCTGGTGTTGGAAAAGGAAGTGAAACAGCCGGTTCTCGTGTACGCGTTCAGCAGCTTTGAAAAGCCCCCCAGTTGTAGAAAAACGCAGCAGAGCTGCGAGGTCTGGAGCTGGTTTCCTATCTGAAAGCCAGGCAGGATGCCGGATCTGTAGCTGCAGTTTGGCTTGACAGAGGGCCAACTCCAACACCGCTGTTCTCATCTGCTTTAGTGTCAGCTGAACATTTGTGTGCCATTTTCCCACCCAGCATCACACAAGCCTAAACTAAAGACTAAAATTCCCCCAGCTTTCTATACAGTGGTGGCATGAATTGCTGTCTTGTTCAGTGTCGTTTTCTGTCACCCAACTGGCACTGGGATCCAAATCAGGGCCGCAGTTGAGCAGCTACTCAGTCACTTGTCCCATTCCAGCCTCCCTTGACCTGTACACACCCTAGTTAGACACGTTTAAAGAACTCACTATAGCCATGTTTAAGCCCTGAGAAAAAAGCACCCCAGCAGAAGGGCAGAGAACCAGCTCAACCAGCCACTCACAGTGAGGTGTGTTCAAGCCAGCTAATGGGTAATCCTGTGTCTACTTACCACTAATACACAAGATAACTCACTGTCCTGCCTGGCAGAGTAGTGTTACTGACTCTTGGGAAACAAGCCTTCCTGGTCAAAGATTATCCTTGTAGAATAAATAATCAAACTAATGCATGTATACATTTATATATATATATGACATGTTGCATATGCTTATGTCAGTCCATCTGATGGGGTAGAAACTCATAGGGAAGTTGTAACTACACAGAAAGAATGGGAATATTCTGGTGAGCCTCAGCATGGCAGAGACTGTTCTCGGAGGTTGTAAAAGACTTCTGCAGCCTGCTAATTATACACTAGCCAAATCTTATTACAAACAAGTAATAAGTAGAGGCACGTTTGTTGGTTTTGCTAATGACATTAATGTCCTTTTTGATGATTTGCAGAGCTCTGGAAGGCCAGAGACTCAATTTGTACTGATATATCTCTCACTCTGGTGAAGCTAGGAAACTCTGGATGTTTGATAGCTTTTCACCATCTATCTTTAGACAATCCAAGGTCTGTTTTCTGCACAGTAGTTTGAGCTGCTTCATCTGCTGTATAACACACACATTCAGAACTCTAATTAGATAGTGAATCTGTGTATTATTTTCTGGTATGTAAGTGATGGTACGTAGAATTACACATTATTCTTCTTAAAGGGAATTTGTGCTTTTACTCCTCCACAATTTCCTTATCTCCCTCAGCTGTGACACTGAAGTCTGCACTGTAGATTCATTTATCTTTCCCCTGTGGAGTCCCAGAGAGTTCAGATATCCCGGTTAAAACCCCAGACTTTGCAATTTAGGGTAAATCATCATAGGGTAAGAGACAGACTTGGAGCTGGTTAGTACACATTCTGAAGAATTACCAGGATTTGCTGGGCAAAGAGAAGGAAAGGTTTTTCTCTTCTCTCTCTCCACATACTTCTGTGACTGATTTGTTTTGAGTTTCCAGTGTCTGTTTGCACAGACCTGATCATCAGTCCCACTGCCCTTCTCCACTTCCTGTCTGAGAACAAATGGAGACAGTCAGCAGCAGCAATCTCACATCCTTTCATATGAAAACCACTGAACACTGTTTGTCCCGCCAGGGAAATCAGTCCTTTAAGTATGTGAGTAATCCACTGACTTCATAGGAATATCTCTGGATGGCTTTTTTCAGCCTGCTCTGACGGCTGCAGTGACAGAAGGACACTGCCCTGAGCGCACTCTTGCATGCTGCAGGCGGGTGCCAGGAGCTCTGTGCAGGCACTGCTGGCCTGTGCTGCAATCTGGGGAGCCCTGCTGTGCTGGGGCAGCGAGCTCCTGCCCCCAGCTTTCGATCCAGCCATTCCTAGCATTACACATCCCTGGGAATACACTCAGAAACTACAGATGAGGTCATTCCCAAGAGTCTGCTTAGGTATTTGGGGCCCTTGACACTGAGAGCAGCTAAAATCTTATACTCTATGAATGGTTTTTAAAGGGAAAGTGGAACTCTTTTTATAGTACATTAGCTGTTTGCTATCTTGAATTGGTAAATTATTAACTCCCCTATAATTTGTTTATCCTTATTGTTAGATACTGCACTAATACACATTTTTCTATCTTACTTACTTCCTGAGAAGCTTTGGGAGTGGCAGTTACTTATGAAAATCCAAAATAAAACAATATTCATGAATTAATATTATTTATGTGTATTAACAAATCTGAGGCTGATTTCATTCTGTGCTGTTCTTTCAAGTGATCCATCAAATATGAAGAGCGTCAATGTTGGCCCAAACAGCTCTGAATTTGACTTGATGCTCTAAACTTCGAAACATTTGTCCAGGAAATTACATCACGTGTTCCTCTATGGGCCCTGAGATAGAACAAAAAGCACAGCATGCAAAGATACCTCACTGCTGAGGATGAGGAATGGCTCTGTCTTTGTCCTCTATTCCATTTGTCTTGGGATAATGAAGAAGAAAGTGGAACTCCAGGATAGTTACAGAGAACCTTTTTCAGAGTCACTGAGCCAACATGCACATCTACCAGCCCATGACCTTAGGCTCCCACACTTCCACGTTTCTCTCCCCCAGGCAGTTGCACTGGGCTTCCCAGCTGTTGTGTGTCTGGTGACAGAGCACACCCATGTCAGAGATGCACTTGAGGTTCAGGTCACCATTAATGTGCTGACAAAGAATCCCTGCCTTGTTGTTTAACCAACATAAACCCTTTTGCCTGAGTGCAGATGGTGCTGAGGCAATAAATGGGGGTTTCGTGATGCAAAGGGACGTGCTGTGCTCCGAATGCATCGTCAGAATCACAGATTAGTGATGTCTTTTTAAAAATGTGCTCTGAACATGAGTTTTTCCTTCCAAAAATAACTTTTATTTTGTTCATATTAGAAGAGCAGGATGTTCTTTCCTGTCCTGAAGGGATGAGGAGGAAATGAGAACTATGGGGTTGTTACATGGTATGAGCTACTATTCTTCTGGATTAGTCCTGTGAATCTTGATTTTTTTCTCCCCAGGCTTAGCATTTTATTCCCCATGGACCTCATTTTGCATTCATTCATGCTGATGTTACTCCAGTGAAGCTCTCTTTGATATCAAAGGCATTCCTCCATGTTTACAACCTCCCATCCTAAGGCAATAGGCATTAGAAGGGAGGCAACCTACTGAAGACAGTGCATGCTAAATGTCTCAATTCCCTTTTCGAATGAGATAAAGTCATTTGAGAGACATGAGTGGGGGCAGAAAGCATCCTTTCCTGTACTCTGTGTTCAAGGAAAGAGACAGCAGTTTGGAGGAAATGTGAACGTAATGGACTGTTCATTTGTATCCCATTGTACCGAGCTTTGACAGGAAACACTTGGGGTTTGATTCAGGAAAAAGTAAATCGTATCCCTTTATAACACTCTCATAACCCCAGTTATCCTGCAGTATGTGACTACATCCCTGCCTTTAATGTATATATTCTCACAGCTCTCTCCAGAGCACCAGAAGGAAATCTGGTCACTGGGGAGCAGGGGAGGCATGGGAAGAGATTTTACAGTATTTTCCATCCGATGACCCTCCTGAGTGACAGCAAAAGGCCAGCAGCTCTTCACTCTTAAACCAAAGGGACTCCTGAGCAGCTGCCATTATTGACTGCCACCAAAAGCAGTTCCTGCTGCAAAAAAGGAAAGCTGCAAATACAAAACTTTGGATAATTTCTGAGCAGTCCCTGCCAAGCCCATGAGAGCTTTTTGTTGCCATTGGCCTTCACTGTAATGTGTAGATGGTTGCAGTGATTTCCCACCACGTGTTCAGGGCCAGACACTCCTCAGCAGGCACTGGAGAATCCCTTGCTTAGAGGTTCACCCTGCAGCAACATGGAAAAGGTTCCAGCTCTCAGCATTTAGCAACTTCGTTCCTCACACAGCCCGCTGAGTTCTGTGGGATGTGTGCTGGTCCCTGGAAATGCCTTGAATCGCTCCCAAGGGAGCAAGCCTCCCGGAATGACCAGGGTCAGGCAGCTGTTACAGTCCTTTGTCTGTGGGGAACACGCAGTACCACCAGTGCTTGGCATCTTCTGTGCAGCTCACCAAGCTGCAAAGATTGCAAAAGAAACCAACCCCCCACACGTGACCCAGAAGAGACGGATTGAGGGCATCATGCCCTTGATTGAAAAGGGAGGCACCCAGGAAACCTTGTGGTGTATATATATTTTTTTTTTAACTAGAGCTAAAGTAATTTGGCATGTGTGTCCCCTGAGCTGCTTCCTAAGCCACAGCTGCATGAGGAATTATCTTGCTCTTAGCTGAAGTAACTTCTCAAACAAACCCCAAACATGTAGGTCATTAAAGTGCTAATAAAAAAAAAAGTTGATGAATCTCTGAGCAGTGCTCTGATTATCTCTCTGTGGGGAATGAAGAACTCATTAACATGAGCTCTATGCCACTCCCTCCTCCTTTCTCTGAGTTTGGCATAAAGCAAGGAAACAAATGTTTGTGGTTTGGCCAAGTTTCTGATGAGTAGCTCAGCTAGGTCCACTGATTAGACACGTGGCTTTATGGAGGGTGAAAAGGCTGCTGTACCATGTAAAGTGGGAAAGAGTGGCAAAGCATTTCTGCCACATTGGGTTCCTGAAAATGAAACACTTTACTTCTTGTGTGGATTTTTTTCAATGTATTTAGCGAGAAATGTACACAGAGAAGGTTTCTTTGACACGGCTGACAGGGAAACAGTGTGAGGTCCAGAGAAAGCAACAAAGCAGGATGTATGTCTGAGGACTCAGTTTCCAAAAATTGTTGCAGCTTACTATGTGCTTGGTTTCACTTGTTAAGGGAGAGTTTTAATGCTAAGATACAGTCCAACCCCAAAAGAACAGTCCAGCCTATCACCTGTCCTGCCTGCCCTGGGTGTTGCCGGTCCCTCTCCACAGCAGGATGTCTGCACAGCAGCCCCCAGGCACTGCAGAAGCACGCAGGGCTCCATTTGCTGCATCACCTGCAGGAGCTGCAGCACAGACATCTGCCTAACTAGAGTGGCCAAGGCCACTGACTCTCCAGGAACACCTGGCAGTTGGTCCAAAGGAGGGAACAAAAGCTCCAGAACTAGTGGGAGAAGTCTTTTCCATGCAGGAAAGTTTCTCCTTGATCATGCTTGTAATCCATTTACAGCCTGAATCATCAGTACTTGTCAGCTTCATAATCTTTCCAAGACTAAAGTAAAACTCATCTACATGCCCAGGAGAAGAAAACTCACCCTACAATAAACCTGAAAGGCATCTGCTGGGATAAGCAACTGCTGCCTCTGAAATTCAAATACCAGAGTGTGTGATCAATGTCACGCAGCACCTCGGCACTCAAATCAACCTCCTGAGACATCAAGTTTGTCCCCTGCTGCTGCAGACAATGTGTTGTATAATGACTTTAATAAACTACAACTCAAAAGCAGTGAGATTTTTCCATTCCAAATACCCCCCTTGGAAAAGGCAGTATTTGATTGCTCTAATGGTTGACAATTCTCTTCTGGTTTCCAGCTGAAATTTGTGTGTGGCCAGATCCTATTCAGTCCCTCATGTGCCAGCACCCTCTCTAGCTAAGCAGTTGTCTGGGCCAGAGCTCAGAGTTCAAGGCAAAACCCCACCAATTCCATTCCAGTATCACTCTCACTTTCAAAACCACACCTAAAGTTTGTAATTTCTTGGCCTTTTCAGGTTCAAAGTTTATTAAAACTCGATAGACCTGTAATTTTTTTTTTCCAAAAGGAAATAAAAACGAGGGGGTGAATATTTCCATGAGTGTTAAAATGAATTAATAGGCAAACTGAAGAAAGCCAATTGCTTCAACCTTCACAGCACACTCCACATGTAGTTATATATTCATCCTGTGCCCAAGGTAAGTTTGGATTTCCAACAGCCAGCAGATAGTTAAAAGTCCTGTATTAAATAACAAATGCTGTGCCACCTCATCCCCTTATTAGTGGCCGGTACCTGCAGGTTCCAGTGGTGCTGGTGTGGTCAGATGGAACCATCTCAGTGCTGTGTACACATTTGCAAAGTCCCAACACATTCTGCATCCTCTCCCTGTTCAAATCAAGTACTCTGTGGCTGGACAGTTTGGTGCCTCTGGTACTTTTTTCCCCAAGGACCTCTCTAGCTCCCGAAGGCCTTGCTCACTTTTCTGTGATGGTCTTGTAGCTCCTACGCTGATGTGGTGGCAGCAGCCAGTGGGCTGGGGCCTCTCTGGTGGTTCCATCAGGGTCTTCATCCTACCCTGCTCCAGCCCTGCTGCTTTCCCCACGACCACAGACCTTGAGGGGCTCTTTAAAAGTGAGCAGTGCCCAGAATTAAAAGGTTTTGTCCCCAAACCTACATGAATTGTGTAATTTTTTACCTGTAATCAGCACTGCTGATTTCAAAGGGACCTTCTAAGACTTTCAAGCATATTTTACAAAGCTTCTACTTGATCCTGCTTGTAATTCACGCCTAGCCTGGATTATGAGGACTTGTTGGACTTGAGGACATCTGCATCCTAGAAATGATTAAATTAAAATACAGAGGTTTGGTGGTTTGTTTTGGGGGCTTTTTTGTTTCAGTTTTGTTTTATTGTTTTTTTGGTTTTTTTTCATAAAAAGGAGAACTATCACTCAGTGCTTCTGTGACTTCAAACGTCTGGTCAGAGCCGCTCAGATGTAACAAAACCGGCCCTGAAACCGAGAAACCAAGTAACTTTGGGTGGGGAACCAAGACAGGGATGATTTCAGCGGCAAAGCGGAACAAATACAGAAAGCCAAGAAAACAAAAAAAAAGGAGAGAAAGAAAGGACAGCGTTTGCCAAGATGACTTTAGCATTTTGCGCAGCTTTTTTAGCTAGGGCTGCTCTCGGCAAAAGAGCTTTCTCCTGAGCAGCACGAGCCATCTGGAGAAGCCGTCTGCCGCCTTTCAGCCCCACCAACTGCGTAAATGTCTCAGAATTTCACTTCCAGCCCAGGGTTTTGGTGTTGTTGTTTGTTTGGGGGGCGTGGGCTCTTTATTCCTTGTTCCCGCACACACCTCCCCGTGTCCCCCGCCGCCGGAGCCGTGCTCTGGCCATCGCCGAGTCCCTGCCCAGCACCGCGGCCCCGCGGGGATCGATGCTCCAGCCCCGCACTGCAGGTACAGCAGGGGCGCGGGGCGGGCGGCAACAATGGAGGGCAGCCGGGGCGGAGGACGCTGCCGGCGCCGCCGCCCCTCGGCCGAGCTGGAAGCCGCGGAAGGGCGAGGGATGGCGGCCGAAACCCCAGCTTGGCCGAGGGGCGGCCGGGGAAGGGCGGCGGGCGACCCGTGCCAGACAGTGATCCCGGTCCGGCGGGCGGGGAGGAGGAGGAGCCCAGGTGTCCCTTCCTGCCACATCGTGCGCCGCCCCTTTCCCCGCCCGCTGCGCGGTGGTGCTGGCGCTCCCGCCGCCGGCGCGGGGATGGACTGCAGCACAAAGGCGCGGGCCCGCTGAGGTAACGCTGCCCGGGCTGCGGGCACCGCCGGGGGCACGGCGGGAGAGCGGCCCGTCTCCCTTCCCGCCCAGCGGGGGCCGGGGCCGCCCCGAGCCGCGGGCGGGGAGCGGGGGAGGCGGCGGCCGGAGGCCCCGAGCGCTGCCCGCGGTGCCGCGGCCGCCCCGGGGCTGCGGGGGGAGCGCGGGGCCGCGGCCGCGGGCGGGATGGGGCCGTGCGGGGGCACCGGGGGGACTTGGCCGCGGGTCTGCGCCAGCTCTCCGCCGGGGGAGATGCTGCAGTGCTTTCGTTCTGCCTCGGCGCTGGGCTGAGCAGGAGGACGGGGCTTTAAATAATGCGCCTCCGCTCCGAAACTCCGCTAATCAAATAAAACCTTGGGAGTAATCGTCGGAACTACGGGCTGTCCTTGCTCCACCGCAAGGCTCCGGACTCTGCACGCGTCCTGGAAAACTTCTTAAAATGTGCATTATTTGGGGGTTTTGTAGTGGCGCGCGGCTGCACCTTCGCCGTGGATCGCGGTGCGGAGAGCCGGGATTGCGCTCCCGGTGCGGGCTCGGCATTCCGGTCACGGCAGCGCGGACCCACCGGCGTGACCAGCATCGCCGCTGCCGTGGGCACCCAGCCCCCTGCGCTGCTCGCAGTTTGGAATTATCTCATTCTGTGCTTGTCTTAGCGAGCAGGAAATTCAAGATTGCTGCCTTGAACTTTAGGCTCCAGAAATGAGGATTTACGATGGGCCTTTTGGGAGTTCGTTCCTCGGTGTTGGTCAGTTTTCATCTCGCATTTAAAAGCTCATTTAGGAATTCAGAGCGGAGTTATCAGTCAGTGTTCGCTGCAGACTTCAGGGCAGGCAGTGTGTGCATGGCTGAACGCTGGGATTTTGGCAGGGAAGCCTTGGTGTGGCTCTGTAAGGAGGGTAGAGCATGCCTCAAAAGCAGCAACCCGGCCGTGGAGGTGGGTTGCCTCTGTCTTCTCAGCATCATTATGTTACAGGCAGGTTGAGCCTGCATCTGCTGGTTTTCATTCACATGTCCTGTACTCGTGTCTGGAGGGTAGTGATGTGATACCAAGTGGAGGAGAAATGTGTAGGCATGTGCCTCATCTGCGCGGTTCCACTAAGTGGAGGAGTTAAGTTTAAGAAAACAAATAGATAAAATCAATGGCAATGAATATCTGGGCAAAAAATGAATGGCCAAGGGTTATAAAAGCATGAATGTATGGAATTGCTGAATTGTGTGGGAGAAGTTGCTGCTTAAATGAGCTTTGGTACCAGAGGAATGAAGCTGACGAACATAACCTCAGCCTTTCAAAGAGCGCTTTGCTGTGCCTGGGGCAGCTTCAGGCTGTCTCACTGTCTCACCTTCTGGTCCAGTTGCTGGTGGCTGGAGTGAAGCAGGTGTGGCAGAGGCATGGCTGTGTGTGATCTGCTGCGAAGGGATGGTGGTGCCTTTTGGGGGCAGTGGTGCAAGATGGGGCAGGTTCTGCACGTGTCTGCTTTGACAGCAGTTCTGTGAAAGACTCCCTTTGCCTCCCTGCCAGGGTTTGCCTTCTACCAGGGAGTTCTCAGGACTGCACACCCGGTCACTGCAGCGGCCTTGCTGGCTGGAAACTGTGTGAATAAATTGTTCTAACCTCCTTGGTGGCATCCAGTACTTGCAGGGAAAGAAAGTGTCAACCCAGGGAACAGCACGAGCTCTTGGGCTGTTATCAGACAGCTCCTCAATGCTGATTTGAGTAAGAAGAGTGTGTGTTTCTCAATGAAACAAAATTATTATTGTGACTAATAGAGTGTACCAGTTTTAACTTTGGATGTTGTCACGTTAACACTTTTAGTGTTAGTTGCATTATTTCCCAGAAGATACTGTTACTTGAGGTGTTGTTTTTTTTTGCTGGAAGAATGTGAAGTCCCAGTCAGGAAGGGGTGAGCTGCTTAGGGGACGAGTGTTTAATGATAGAGGTTAGTGCATGATGATGATGATGATGATTAACCACGTCCTTAATTCCTGCCCAATAGATGGAGTGCTGCAGTGCTTTAGGATATCTGGGGATTTAATGGTCTCTTGCTTAAATCAGTCATTATCCTTGACTCTTGCCTGAGGATTGAGGCAGCTGACATTATTTAAGGGAAAGGTGATTTTAGGGTGGTGCATTCATGCTGTCATGTACACCACAATCATCTAACCCAAAGAGAAGGTCCAGGAGATGCCTCTGATGCCCCAGGCTTTGCAGTGCTTGTGGGGTGGTTGGAGCAGATCTGGGGAATGGGGCAGTTTCAGTGCCTGGGCCAGCAAGGTGCACTGCAGCCCTTGTGGTGACCCTGTGCTGGTTATGGAATGAGCTGTTGGACAGGGCTGGCTGAACCCAGCTGGGCTCGGTGTAGCTGTGCTGGAACGGCCCCTGTTGCATGTGATGTTGGAGGTGACATTGCACGCAGGGGCTGCCTGCTTTTGTTCAGCTCCACTTGTTAGAGGCCGAATGACCTGGCATAAGACTCTGCTGTGAAAATCGTGAGAAATTAAGGTGTAAGAGATGAGAAATGAAAACTGTTTTAACACAGGCCAGCATTAGTTTGTTTCTTTCTGTAAGGGGAATGTTTTACAGATCAAGCAGTGAACTAAAAGAAGGCAAAAGGCTGCTACTTTTTCCCTTGTTAAAATCATCGTTGCCAGTTAAAACTGCAGCGCTGTTCTTGCTGCGCCGTGGATGGTGCTGGAATGATAATGCTTTAAAAAAACAATTTTCATTTATGGGAGTAACTTGTTTCACTTTGAGATGGTGCATGAAATTGCCTTTTTGCTAGCTTTTTATGAACTGCATACGAATTTTAGGTTTTTTAAAAGATGTCCTGTAACTTTAGCAGCCATAGTAACCTCTGGCTATTATTTCCCTTCTAAATCAATTTTGCATTTTCATAGTGCTGCTGTTTCAGAAACTGAGTCGGTCATCGTTTTGGTATTGACTTAGAAGAATGCAATCTATATTTTTTTAATAACATTGCTTCCCATTACATCACAGGCTTTTCTTCAAGCTATGTTTTGAAATGCCTGTTGCCATATGAGAGATGGTGGTAGATGGTGGTGTGGCTTCTGGTAGGATTCTTGGGGGTTAGTTGTCTTTTGTGTAGTGTTTTTTTGGCAGATGAAGATGAATAAAAGCTACTTGACCCTTAGGGAACAAGCAGTAACTTACTTATTGTGTGTTAATATTAGTTCTGTTTGCCCACAGAGTCTACTCTGCTTCTATACTAACTCTGAGTCACTTGATATGTGGAAAACCACTTTTGTTTCTTTTCTGTATTCAAGATAACACATGTCATTGTACATCATCACAAATGGGATTTTGAGGGATTTCATTTAAAGATACCCTAGCAAGTGCATGGCTTTTCTGCAGATAATTTGTGATCCAGATTATTAGTTAAGAGAAACAAATTTTAATTGGTTAGATAAGAAAGTATGTTCAGTTATGACATGCTCTTAGTCTGGACTGGTGGCAGAGGGATGGCATTTCAAAACTGTAGAGTAAACTGGAAAATGTTGACTACTAAAAAGCTGAGATTTTCCACAGATTCATTGAGAAGTTGGATAGTAGGAGAAGGCTTGAGAGCATCAGACCTCAGTGGGAGGGTGATGGCTCTCAGTATTTTATTCTCCCATGGATCTTTACAATCTGGTGAGTGTGATGTAGGTATCTGTTTAGGACTCTGGAGCATATTAAACATAGTTTGTGTCTTATGGTAGTAATGTCAATTCTGCTTGACAAGGATGCAATCATCTCTTACAGAGTGCTAATTAGGGAAATATTCTAATGGCTTCATTCATTGTTCTCGTCTCTTAAACTGTTGTGGTCTTGGCTAGGAAGAAACTCTTTTCTTGCCTTGTATTGTCTAAGGTGTTAAAATCCAAGTGACATCAAAGTAGGAGGCAGTGTTCATGTGAGTCAGCAGGCTGAGGTGAAGATCCGTAAATCACAGGCTGGTGTGAGAGCTGGGGCTTGCTTTGTCGCATTTCACGTTGTGTTGTCTTGACCCATGGCTGCTAACAGCTGGTAAATCCCTTTTCCCTTGTGCAGCTGGAATCTCCTGAAGTTATTTCTCCAGCTGAAGTACGTGGCAGTCCTGAGCAGCACGGAGTTGACAGCAGTTTGATGCTGTTCTGTTGTTGCTGCGCTGCCCTGAACAGTACCTGGTGTTACTTCAGCCAAGAGCTGCGCTGTGCTTGTCGGCCAGCCCAAGAGGATTCATTGAATTGCTTTGAAAATCTCTGCTTGTTGTCTTCATCTACACCTGTAATAGCTGATCTCAAGTTTGTTTGTTTTGATTTTTTAAATTAATGCATATATTCAAGTGTTAAATGATACAGGAGTTTTGTTGTTTTGCTTTGTTAGACTTTTTTCTTTTTGCTTGTGAAAAACAAGTATCCCTCTGCGTGTCATCCATTGCTATTACACTGAACACAACATAGGTTAGAGGCCAGGTGAACATGCATATTCTGTTTGCAAATGCACAGTAAATGTCAATCCTGGTAGGAGGGTGCTTACCACCCAACCTGCATGTGTTCTGATAAATAGAGTGCAAAATTTTGGTAAATAGAGTGCAAAAATTCTGGTAAATAGAGCGCAATACAGGAGAGCTTACTTGATGGTAAAACTTGCTTAACTTTTCAGTACAGTCAAAACAAGATTTTAAATATGTATTATATCCCCCCCACTAATGTAGACCAGCTCCTTTTTTTTTTTGGACAACTCTAGAAGTCTTGGCAGAATGCTGTGGGAGCAGTTTGGTACTGAAGTTGTCTGTGTAATTCAAATAAATAGTTTCTAGAGCAATATCAATTATAAATTGGCTGAGTTCAGAGAGATTGCTGGTATTAATGTAAGTCATTTCATATAATCCAGTATCCCTGTACTGTCTTAACAGCCCATATGATGTTTTAGTCTTTATGGATGTATATACAAAAAACCTCTGTATTTATAAAGAGCATCAGTAAGGCCACAAAGTCAAGTATTTGAAAGCTGGGTAGTGCTTTCCAAAGAAAATATCCTCAATTTTAAAATTAAATTACAGCATTGGAAAGTACACTTAGGAGCCCTGATGTCAGAAAGGGAGAAGTGTTTTGGCTCAGATGCTTCACATCTAGCAGACACTTAGCAGAGGTAACCTTCAGCCTAACATATGAAAAATTAGGTGAAATTGAAAATAGAATTTTGGGACGGAAACAGTGGACAATACTAGGCAGTGCATCCAGCTCTGTCTAGAACTGAATACAATAACTTGAAAGCACTGACCTCACAAGTACCTTTGTTTTTTCCTGACTCAGATACACAACCATTTTTAGGAGTGTTAATGAATTGTATAACAATTTGTCCAGGCTCTTGGTCAATGCTGTAATAGGAGTAAAACACAATTTAAGCAAACTGCCTTTCAATATTATTTAAATTATTGCTACACACCATATCCTATTTGCTGTGTATCCTAAACCACCAAAACCTAATCTAAAATCTTGTTCTTGGAACATACAAACTGTATTTGGAGGTGTACGCTGTGGAGGGTCAGATCAAGTGTTCTCAAATGATTGTTTTCAGCTGTATTGACTACAGTTCTTTGAAGGTGCTGAGATTTAGGGTGCAAGAACCTTATGTAAAAATAATACCTGGCATTCCTATGCTACATTAGCCTGTGCAGTTCTCCTGCTACAGCATTACTGCAATAATAAATGAATGCCTAGTTCAATATGTATTTCTGTTATTGTGTTTAAATTGTGATAATACCGACAATAAACCCATCATCCTCTTTTAGATCTTGATTGCAGATGAAGCTTTGCACTAAATACCTGGTTAAGGGATAATTGTCTTCATAATGTTCACAGTTAATCTGCACAATTTCTGGCTTTCAATTGCAACTGCCTTTAAATGCCTAAATATACCTGAAAATATCTGTTTGCAAAGGCAAAACTCTTTTGGTAACTCAAATGTTTTTGCACCCAGCCATCAGGGCAGAAGGCAAAGATGTTCATGGTCTTTAATTCATCTACTAAATAGAGGCTGTTCCCTCCTCAAGCAAACTGTGTATTTTCAGGCCAAAGTAACTTTCTTATCCCTAAAGTTACTGAGGTTGTAAAAGCATTTGTAGGTATGTGTTAGTTTCTTCCTTTTTAAATTTTTTTTCCCCATTCCCATCGATAATACTGCATACAAATGAGATTTCTTAGTGATGTGCTGATTGGAATGGGTTGGCTGTGTAGAGCTGTTTGTCTTTGACACGTAGCTGACTTGGCATTCAAAGGACACGTGCATGTTCTGTGTTAAATGGCTTAAGGACTGGAGTGACACAGTTGGAGAGCTTGGCAGATACCTCTGTGTATGCATGATTTGGAACAAAAAAACTCCATCTTCTAAGACAGACTGTCCGAAGTAGATCTCTCAGTCAAATTTTCATGAATATTTTTATTGCAAAGATTTAATCCTGAGCATCTCAAGAAGAAAAAAAGGCCTGTGATGCATGCTTTAATAATGGCTAGTACAATGTTTTGTAAAGCCAAGTATGTCTGTAACCAGCAAAACCCTCCTTAGGTGTTTGTTTTGTTCTTTATCAACCCGAAATCATGGGTTTGGTATGGAGCAGAAAAAGAAATGCAGAAGAACTTGCAAATACATTGAAATTTATGGTGTTTCAAAAGAAATAAACAAACCCAACACAAAAGCAGAAACCAAACCAAGTGGTCTGGCAGTCAGGTTCCCCCTCCATTTTTTACTCTGTTTCAAACTTTGTTTAAATACTTTCGCAGTATGCAGAGAGATTGAATACATCTGTGTAGTGCTAGCATGAGAGAGTCTGCGCTCAAAAAACAGGTTAGTTTAAAAAAAAAAAAAAAGAAAATCTTGAAATGAATCCAGGTAGCTTCCTAGTTAAAACATATCAAATAACATAAAGCATGTGAACTCAAGACAACTCAGCTTAACTATATAAAACATTTAAGCTGTAAAGCATCAGGAGGTTTTTTTATAGGTGCCTGGATAATTTGCCCTGAGGTGGCAGAGGGGCCAACTGGGTTGGTTCCCTTTTTACATCAGATGTTTTCCTATGAGCCAAGAACTTGGGGAGAAACTGAAATACTGCTTCCTCTTTAAAGGGTTGTTGCATATGCATTATGCTCTTTGTGTGTGTTTGCTTAAACTGAGATGTTTTTAAAGATCTGTGCCCCTCGTTTTAACATGTCCTAAGACAGCTCCTGGTTAAGGGCTGGATTTCAAAGACTGCTCAGTTCTTCTCAAGCACCACACCATTCAAAATGGAAGCTTTTGCTGTTTGGTCAGCAGAAAGTGTTCTTTTTCCTTACCATTCCTGACATGAGTGTTTTATTGCATGTCAGTGCTTCTAATCAAGTGGCACTCAATGTATTGCCTGGTGGGATCCTGTGTCCTTCAAAGTATCTTAAGTCTGAAAGTCTCCAATTTCCTGAATCATGGCACTGTGTCTCAAACCATGGAGACCATTCATGGTTATTCCTTCTGTACCAGGAGATGTTGTCCAGCAAGGGTGGCCAACATTTCAGCCAGTGCTTTAGGAAATCTTTGCTTAGATGAGGAGATTTCCATCTTAGAAGAGATTTGGCAAACACACAGAACAGACCTTGGGGTGAAAGGGAGGGAGGGCTCTGGCTGGAGACAGGAGGTGGGAGCAGGGCCAGAAGGAGCCCAGCTCACCCAGTGGTTCCAATGGCAGCAGCTTCATCTGCCTGGTCCTGTCCTGCAGATGGAAGAGCAAACACCCAGCCCAAGTGTATCAGCAGAGCAATGTGTGTATGGATAACCCTTTCCAAGAGCCTCGAGTGCTGTATGGCACTTGTCACCAAGTTTGGGTCTGTGAACCCACAAGACAGACCAAAGTATATGAGTCTTATTGTCCCAAGACTTGTTTTAGGAGATTCTGTCTCTCCTCTGGAAAAATTATCTGTTTCCTTATTGAAAAGGGTTGAAATTCTCCCCTTTCTGGGAAAAATATTTAAAAATTAAACAAACCAAACCCCAGATGTATCACTTCCTTTCCTATTAATATTAGCTAGTATATTGCATAATGTATGTGCAGAGTTGATTAAAAAGACTTGACTAATAGCGAGAGTAAGAATAAAAATTTATTTATAGCCTGGGTTAGCCTTTAACAAGAGAAAATAGCTTGAGGTATACCATGTAACACTGGTGTCTGGCTACTATCAAACATGCTGCAAATATATTGTAACAGATATTGTGTGCAGTAAATTTATCTTTGTAGTGGAAACCTGATGTTGTTGCTATTCCCAGGGGCTAAGTTGAATTACATTATTACCGAGACTGAGTTAACAGAGCTTTGCTTATAGTATACATACAGACAAGGCAGTTCTTCAGAGAGGTGACCTCTGCTGTATTTTGGTTTCGGATTTCACAGGGACCCATTTCAAAGTTTTTAGCTTCAGTCCACACCCTGCTGGTAGCTAGCTATAAAACTCTCTTTGAAGTTTAAAAAAAAAAAAAAGAGAGTCTGCCCTTTATTACTTTAATAAAGTGAGATAAAGGTAATTTGCTTATTCTTTTTGTGATACACACTGCTGCCACTGTTCCTTGTCAATACAAGTGATACATGAAAGATGGAACAAAAGCTAAAAAATTACTGGTTGCAGTGTGCAAATGCATAGTGTAAGTAATTATCTTTTTTATGGCTGTTCTGTTTATTAGTTAACTTGGAGAATGTGCACAAGCATATATTTGTGCTAGGGAAGCTATTATGGGTGACATGGCATAATGTGGTGTACTCCCTCCAAGGTTATTCCACCCTCTCTCTAAACTTTTTTGTTGTTGTTGTTTCTCTCTCTCTCTCTCTCTCCAAAACCAATTTAAAGAACCAAATTAAAGCCCTGTAATCCTATTTAAGAACCCTGTCGAATAAGAAGTCTGCATGTCACCATTCCAATCACCTCTTTAATGCAGTCACTCCTCTCTAGGACTGATTTCCATCCCATTGAAATATTTGGGTTGTACATTGCAACCAAGCTAAAGGGGATATCCTGCTCTTCCCTCCTGGCCCTGTGGTCCTGCCTCATCCTCTCTTGTGTAAGCCCTGCTGCTTGCTGCACTTGTGCAATTCACTGTGAATTGCGGCAGAAAAGCTCCTCTCCCCCCTTTGATTGCATTAACGCTCTTTGATAAGTTGAGTTGACTCCATGGAGGGTTGACTGAGCTCTAGGGTGTGTGCAAGGTGTCGAAGGCAGTGGGGAGAAGCAGGGAAAAGGGGGGATAAGAAGATGGGGCAGTGTCAGTGCTGGGCTCCAGCCCCTTAATCCTTGTGTGGTGACAGCCCTGCAGCCAGGCACTGGGGGCTGTTGGTAAACCCAGTCTTCTGCCAGGGGACTGACTGGTGGGAGAGCAAGAATGATCAAACCGTTTCTCCAGGCTTTGGGATATACAGTGTGGCCCCCAAATTGCAAGGTTCCCCCTTACCCTCCCAGTGCTCTCAGAATCTGAGAGAGAACAGTCGTGTTTAAAGGGAGATTCTGGGATAAATGCAATGTTTTGGGGAAATGGCACCATTTCAAAAATATTTTAATTAAAATAATCTCAGCATGCTAGGCTGTTGGCTCCCATATCCCAGCTCTGTGTGGCTGCCAGTGGGTGACAATCCTGTGTGGTGTTCTGGTCTTGGGTGCTTGGTGTTGCTTTCTACAGCCTTCCCTTGCCTCCAGAGCCTGCAGTGTCCCTGCACAGCACAAGATGCGCAACTAAATTTTGTATAGTAAAATTCAAACACTGCTGAGTAGTGTATACCATTGCTTCTCTTACTTTTTATTTCATAAGTTACGTGTAAGAAGAGGAAGCTAAATCCTGCCATAGGAGAACTTTATTACATCAAGTAGGTCACACTGTCTATATGTATAGAGCAAATTCTTTCTTTGGTGAGAGGGAAGGGTGGGGCTGCTCTTGGTTCTAGTAATGAACTTCTGCATATGTTTACAAGATAACTTTATATATAAAGAATTCAGAATTCCATTGAAGAAAATGTATACAAATAAGTTGCTTAGCATATCTCAGCGAGCCGCCCAAAATGAATAATTCTAGCTTGCAGCCTCTTACTTATCTTTGACAATGGCATTGCCTCTCTTCTCCTTCCATCCAGGTTCTCATCAGTTAAACAATGTGTAAGAAATCCTAGTGTTGCTAGAAACAAACTTGGCAGAATAATTGTTTTAGAAGCGTAATGCTGAGCTCCTAACAGCAGAAAGCTGTTTGCTGTTGGAGTTGACTGAAATTGTTCCAGTGCATCTCTGTGCAGGTGGTGAGTGACACAAGTTCTCAGTGTGAATAGCTGTCCTGCAGATAGCACTTTATTTTCCTCAGTGCTGGGTCCTCCCAGCTTTATCCTGCACCTCTCTTCTCCTTTTTTCTCTTCTCCTAGCTGCAGTGAAGCACTGTCTTCCAAAGTTTGCATTTTCTCTATTTCATATGATATGCAGCCTTCAGTGTAGAGACTTAAGGAGTCTTATCAAAGTAATACTGGCTCAGTCAGAGTAAAGATGCTTTAGTTAAATAGACTATGGCTGTGTTTAAAAATAACAACTCTAGCTGTGTCAGCGTGTTGGACGACCTGATACTGACTTCAACAGAAAGAGCTTCTGAAAATTACTTTGCCTGTTGCAGTATTGCCCCAGTGTGGACTTGGTTTCTGTTGGAAGCATTTCAGTGTTAGATAAACCAAAACAGAACTTCTGAATTTTAAAAAGTGAGTAGCCAAATGGCTTCAGAGAGAGCTTGTTGTAGTGGGTACCTTTTGAATGCACCAACAGGAGTAGCGGCACTTTTGTTCACATTGTCAAAACAGCAGTGCCTGGGTTTGGGTGCAAGCACCACCCTCATTTAAGCTCAGTTTTGGGTTCTCAGCTGTTTGATGTTTGCAGTGAAAAGGTGGTGGGGTATCTTCCAGCCCGAGATCTGTGTGTGACTGCCATGCTTGCACACATGTAGCCTGTTGCTTTCTTGTTATAGCATAATGTGTGGAGGGGCTTTCTAGTAACTCCTGTGCAATTGTCCCATTTTGCCCCAGCTCCGTCTGTCTCTGACTTCTGCTGCGTTTCAGAAGACTCATTTAAAGCACTGATGTTCTTTAAAAGTCTGGTTAATGAGAACTTTTTGCAAATATTTTGTGTATCTGATGTTTATTCTGTTTTTTTATAGTTTTTGTCGTGTGTGGGTTTTCTGTCCTTTTTTTGTTTCTTGGCAAGGAAGACAGTAATTACATTCTTGTACCAAGAGGAAGAGTATTAAGCCTACTCATAAAAAGAAGATTTATTATCAAATGTAGTTTTTCATTTTGTCTATTGGAAATTTTTTTTTTCAACTCTAACCATACCCAGATTACTGTCTTCATTCATATGGTTGTTGTATCAAGTTTGGATGCTGTCTTTGTTAAATTATGGCTCCTGAGGGTTTTCTGTTACAGAGGTTTCTCCAGTCAGGGGAAATGAGGGTATAATAAAGAGGATTCAAGGGCTGGACACAATGATTCCATATAACTGAAACAAACAATGCCAGATTTGGCTGATGTTGGATTTTCCGTCAAACTTTTTTATTGGCATTCATTCATTTTACTTTAAGCAGAGTTTAAAATTGAGGCAGTTTGATTGCCTGAAGGAACTGAGAGACCAATAGTAGATGATTTGGGCAATACTTTTAATCACTATATCCTATCTTTGTGCATTTATTTTGAATTCTGGCTTACTCAGGAAGTTGCTGCGATTCAAATGCCATTAGAGCAGTAAATCCAACAGGAGACATCCAGATTCACTGAAAGGACTGTCACTGAAGCCAGTGTAACAGACCTGACTGTGCCTGGGGTTTCTGAAGCACTGATTCCAAGCATTGAGCTCATTCTTAGAGAGAAGCAGGGCTGTTTTCTGGCAGAGTGAGTATCTGACCTTCATTTCTGTTGCCTCTCACTTGCTGCAATTCCCTTAGCTGTTATTGGTATATTTTGTGTTTTACTACAGTTATAAAATGTTATTAACTGTAATGTGCTAAAATAGGGATAAAATAATCAGAATGCACTTCAGGATGCAAGCAAATTTGCTGTGAGATTCTATAAATAAATGACTGTGCCTCTCAGCCAGAAATACAGTGTGAAGCAAGAATGCAGGGTATGCCGGTAGCTTTCTCTCTTTCTCATGGTGAGCACTGCCAAAGGGGGAATGATGCTGAATCTGTTTTTCACTGCCTCTGCTATGCCAGAACATTGGTCTTTCAGGGTAGAGAGTATGCACTACTGCAGTTCTCGGCAGATACTTCTCAAGAAGAGAGAGGGAGATAAAAACAGAGTTTTGTCATTTACAAACTAAGGGATACTACACTAAAGCTGAAGTCGAAACTGTAGCTGTTGTTTAAATGTCCTTCTAACTATTTTGGAATGTTTTGGGGCATTTTTCCCCACTCTTGTTCTCAAAGACTTCTATATCTTTGCACATTGGTGAAATTGGGTGTCATGGTTGAATTATACCCGTTACACAAAACTCTTTCCTCTTCCCATCTATTTCTGCATGTGCTCTTCAATGTACCTTATCCAATTCTTTATTCACAGAAATCTAGGAGAAGCTTTCCTAATGCTCTTTATCTTATTAGGGTTCAATGGCATAACTTTAACTTCTGTTCCTGTATCTTTTCTACCTTTAGTGGCTTAGAAGTAAAAATGGTAAAAATGAAAGCCCTTACAAGGCCTAAGGTATAGCACTTTGAAAGATGAAAACTGAATTTGTCACAGAGCAAAAAGCTGTATGTGATTTGAGATTAGCACTTGCAGTGCATCAGCCCTGTGCATTATGGTCAAATTTACTGGACACAGTGTTTTTAGTCTGTTTGTGCCATATGTGGTACAGCAGGATTCTGCTTGATGAAAGAAAGCAAGCAAGCTGACAGAAGGAGTAGAACTACATATTGCCCCAAGGATAAAATTTTGGAAATATTTCTCTGGATTCCAGCAATGGGCATTACATAAGAAAGAAAAAAGGCTGCCCTGAAGTGCCTAAGTTATTGAAGCATTTGTAAAAGTAGGATTTGTCTCGGTCCAGAAATTTATTGCAATGTCTACTTCTGACCAGAGGTGACACGAGTACGGATGCTTTGTATAATCCTACTCATCTACAGGATGGATACTCATCTGTGGGTTTTGAGGGTTGCAAAGTTGTGTAACTCGGTATGAAAAACATAAAAGGTTACAGCTGATATCTTCAAATTATTTATTTACCTTGCAGTTGTGTGAAATTAAGTTTCCTGAGAGGTCTGAGTGATGCTATTTACTGTAAGAGGACCTGATCTTGTAGTTGTTTGTTCTTTGTGGTAAACTGAACTAGCACAAACAACCAAAAGTGTGCAATTGTGCAGCTTTCTAATTAGAGTGCTCTCTTCTGTGTATTTGATAGATCAGCATTGAGGGGAGGTGGTTTAAAAGCAGAAAGTAGAACTGCCTTGGTTGTAAGATGCAGTGACTTCCTTGCAGCATCTTATGGAGAGGAATTTGCACTGGACTCGGACCCACAGCTACTGAGACTTTCTCTTGAGCCGCAGCTCTTTCTTTGGCTCAGCCCTTAAGGGAGCAAAAAGGCAGGAGGTATTCACAGCACTCTTTGTGGCCAGCTGAGGCTTTCCCCTTAATCACATTCCTGCTTTGAATTGCTGTTTGGAGAACTCTCTAAAGGCACTGGAAGCCTTCAAACAAGGCAAGCTCAAGTTGGGCTTGGCTGGCCAATGAGTGCCCCAGCAGAGCAGTGAATAGCACACTTAGGTTATTATGCCTGCATGCAGATTCTTGGTACCAGGGACCTGGATCTGTGGGTCCTCTCAGCTCTGTGCAGATAACACCCAGATAACAACTCTCTGTTAATTCTCAGCTCGTTATTCAGATTGCTGTTATATTTAAATATTCTGTCTGCATTTTGGCTTAATCTCTGAGAAGACTTGGGCTGTGAGGGTTGGGTTTTTTTCAAACTTTTTAACACATGCTGTGTAAATGCTGCAATATGTTACTTTTCTCCTTTTAAGACATTTTATCCCATACTGATGTGACAGCTGTTCATGTTCACCCATCTTGGCAGCAATTAAACCCTTGGTGTGAAGTAGTTGGCAACTAGTAGATGAATGAAGGTTTTGCCATTGATCTATTGATGTGTCCAGAAACCACCTGTAAGGTTTTGGGTTCTCAAGCAATTCCATTTATTTGTCTTCCCTCTGAAGAAAATAAACAAATACACACACATCCTCATTTGTTTCTCCTACCCCCATTGGTAGATCGACTTCTCAAACTGGGGTTTCTTTTATGTTTAAAGAAAATGCTTTGCTAGCAAGGCTTCGGTTATAAATAGTAGGTAAGTGCACCTACACATCAGGGCTGTCTTTTTAAGTGAGGCTGTAGCAGTTGAAGTTTGGAGATAATTTTTAGAAACCCTGCAGATAGACTGCACGTGGGCAGAGCCTCTTACCTGCATTGCACCCACAAACCAAAGCAGCTGGAAACACTTGGGTGAGAGCACAGCTGAGGTTCAGGGCTTGGACACTTCAGCAGCCTCTCTCACTGGAAGAACCTTTCCATTGTGGGGCAGAAACAAGTGCTTTGCTCACCTCTGAGCTGGGAGCGTTTGTTTATCCATCCTCGCCTGAGCTTCCTCTCTGAACAAGCCGTTAGGTCTGACCGCACGTTAAATCAATCTGATTCCCCCACTAAAGACAGTGTTTATACAACCATGCATATACATTTAATCCTGTTGGAAGTGATTCTCAAAACAGATGTTTAAAACTCTTGTTAAAGGTCACTTGGGACATTTTAACTAGCTGTGTAAAATTCCAGTTGTCCCATCTTCCTGCCTCCAGGAGCAAGTAGCTCTGTACCTGTTGATTGGAAATTGGCTGGTCGTGAGAGGATTTTAAAATTTCAGCTCCATTCTCATCATCTGACACAGAATTTCTTAGGTGAAAGTAGGACTTTCCCCTGTTTTGATTTTTATTTTTTGACTTTTTCATCATTTTTAATACCTTACTTGGAAAAGATAATCTAGATTATTCAAATATCTGAGCTTTACCAATAAATGTAGGTGCTCCTAAGTGGTGCTGTCCTCTGAAATAGTTACTCAGTTTTATTTTTAAAGGTTTAAAAGATCAAAAGATAATTTGGGGGAAGTGGTTGCTTTGTTTTCAACTGTTGGCTCTCAGTGATGTCACTGGCAGTTAACTAACCTGGCTTTTCAAGTATTTCTGTTCCTTCAATAAATACATTGCTGAGGGAATAGTCTCAGTAATCACTGGACATTTGGGGGGTTTGCTAATTTAATTTTATATAATCATGGATGTGGAGTGAGAGTAATGATTATATAGAGAGACAATTTTTCTTAAGCCTTGCTTTCTCTATTCATATCAATATGACTTTGCTCTAATTCAGGAATGTGTTTGTTAAGAGCACTGTTCTTAATTAATTCAATACTTGGATATCAAATATGGTGAAAATCTCTTGGGTTCGGATCTGGAATGATTCAGTCAGTCTTTCTGTACTGTTTCTCTCCTGTTTTGAAAAGAGTTTGAGCTTTATTCTAATTTCTTGAGGCTCCAGGTAGGATTTTATAAATCAAAAAGCATGAAAGAATGGAGTTCTTATTCAGACTTTACTGATTTTGAATTTAAAACTTATCTGTTGTTTCTGTTCTTTTTGTTGGTTGCTCAGGGTTTTATGAGAATTAAACAACCTTTTATATCCTAAGTAATCCTATAGTACACTAATTAAATCTTTATTGTGTATTTTAATTGCCTTACTGAGGCCTCTCTGAATTTGCAAGAGATTTCAAGGATGATATTATTCATCAAAAACTTTGGTATGTTTCAGTTGACTTTTAATTTTTTTATTTAAAACACTACAAATAATTGCTTAGAGTGTCTACAGTTTCCCCAGTTCTGCAGACTGTAGTTTGTAGTAACTATTTTTACACTTGGAAAATCAAATTTCAAGTCAGGTGTAGTCCTTGCTAAGTATTGTTTGTAGCAAGGAAGCTCAGTCTAGACTTAGTTGTAAGATGCATAATTGCCTTCTCACAGCTGGTAGAGCAGTGAGCTGCTACAAAGCAGGGTTTCCTCAGTAGCATCCTGAGGTATTTTTTTATAAGAATGTGCTTGATATTTTTTTCTTTTTTTTTTTTTTTTCCTTTTTTTTTTTTTTTTTTCTTTTTGGTGGATTTGTGAAAGCTGAGAGCATGCAACTTTTTCTGTTCCAGGAAACTTTTTTTGTCACTTAGGAGACTTAGAGAAAACATAGAAAATGGGTGAAATTCACATAGAGAGAATTTTTCCTTAAGCATTGGGTTCAGGATGTAGGCCACATCTGTAATCATGTTTTTAGAAATGAGTCCATATTAAATGGACTCTCTGCCAACAACATCTGGTTGCACTTTATGTACGTGTTTTCTTTCATAGAGAAAGCAAACCATACGACATAACCCCAGTCAGATAAAATGGTTGTTTATAATACTTTGTTTATTTATATAGCACCACAAGTTGAAGTACATCTTCATCTGAAAAACCTTGCAGCAGATTACCAAGGTGAGCAGATGATATCTGCATTTCCAGATGGCTGCTCTGGGGCACTGTGTTGTGTGGTTTTTAAACCCTGCTTAAAGGCATATAAAATTAGTAGCTGAATTTGCTATTGGAATGGGGGCTAATAATTCCAGGTGCCTTCATGGGGAGTGTCCCACATTCTATAGTGGCACTGTGATGCTGGAAGTGCTCCTGATACATTGCAGGGGGTCAGAAAGAGCATTACTGTGCAGTGACAAACCTTCACAGACACAATGCCTTTTAGGACTGGTTGTAACCCTCTGGTGGTGGCCACTGCTATGAGTAAAATTTGAGAGCAGTGATTTGCTTTTATTAAAATAGACAGCCCTGCAGTTGCTGTGCTGAGCATGAATTGTTCAGCCTAACTTCAGCAGGTTGGTCTGGACTGTGCTCTTAGGAGTGGCTTCTTTGCTTACAAAACAAGCTGTGGGGCTTGAAGTGGTGCAGCCTGGACTCACCTCTTGGGTTCTGCTTGGAAACAAGACAAAAGATAAGAACTGGAAATACCTTGCAAACGTCAGAGGTGTGATATCCTGTATGAAAAAGAGTGTTGGGCTGTGATGCCCTGGGAGCAGGGGAGCTACACAGTGGGGTTTCTGCTGCTGTAATCCTAAACAACACATCACCTCAGCACATGCCTGCCAAGGTGTTGAAGGGTGTCAACTGTGTCTTTGTCACATGGAAGTTGAGCCACCTGCAGCTGTAGAAAAAGCTGTAGATGAAGCTGTGTTTAACCTGAATCCGAGATATTTGGAAGGAGCAATTTCCATGTAGGCCAGCCGTTATTTCAGAAATTGCTTCATTTATCAAAAGCTCGATGGGAGCTTTTCTACCCTGCCAGACTTTGTGTGTCAGTGAGGGACATACTGGGGAGGGAGGCAAATGTCATCTGCTGCAGGATTTATTTCTTCCCTGAACAGGCTCCTATCAAATGTGCAAAAGGGAAGAGCATTTTGACAATTTGTACCCAGACAAAGTATCCTTGTGTGCTTGATGATCTCGACTGAGATCCAGGGTGTCCTTCATTTTGTATTTTTAAACTGATTATTCATACACTAAAGTTTCCTAGCATATGCAGTACTCAACAAGTAATAATTCATTTGACTCTTCATTGCAACTGGTTAACTTTTCTGTTAACAACATAACTTCTTTTTTTGAGTCAGCCAAAAAATGACAGTGGTTTAGAATAGATTTTTCTTGCATTACCCAAACAAAACAGAAATTTAAATATTGTGGCTATTAGACTTTTTAAAATTAAGCACCCTAATTAACAGAGCTAAACACTACTTAATTACTTAATGTAATTAACAGAATATCTATTACCTTTTTAGTTGCTAAGCTAGAAGGTTTTTACTCAAGTACAAGCTTTTGCTGTGCATGATGACCCTTTAAAGGCTTTTGGGACTCTATCCAGCTGGCAGCTTGGCATTGCTGAGCAGATGTGGCTGGTCTCTGGAGAGCTGATCTCTACTGCTTAGCTTTATTAATTCCTGACATTCATATTGATCTGTGGGTCCAAACAAAAGTAAAGAGTCTCAGGTGGAAGTGGCATAATATGTAGCTTCCTGTTGGCCTTTTCCTGCTCTATTCAGGATGTATTTTGGTATTATTAGTCTTAGTGGCTCTTATTTTGCTGTATGTGCATGTGCATGTTTTAGTGTTTCTTGGCTTCATATTCTGTTCTTGGTGATTCATAGAACATCAAAATGCACAGAAATCATGTTCTCATCACTTTGGAAGACCTCTCCAAGTAATTCTGCATGCTGGCTGTTCACAGGAAGCAAGTGGGCGTGCTGGAAGAGCATTCAAGTTTCCCAAAAGTGCTCATGATCACTGAGGAACTGCTGTGCAGCTCTCTTCTGAGAAGCATTCTTCACTTCTTCCAATTATTTAATAATTAAAATATTGAGGTTGGGAGGAAGTCCATTTTCCTGTAATAAGGACAGGTGGTGTTGCAAAAGCAATTGAAAATGTGTGCTGGTGGACTGAAGTTTGGTTTTTCTTGTGATGTAGTTTGTATCCATTAAAAACAAACCATGGTACATTTGACAATAAACTCGAATCTCAAGTGACAGATTTTTCTGTGTGGGGAGAGTTGTAGTCAGATGTTCTGATGGGAAGACTTTGTGGGCCACCCATCAGTGTATTACTATCACAGCAGTAAAATGAAGATTTTTAAACAAATGTTTATCAAATTCAAGAGGAAACATGAGGAGCTTATGAATAAGAAGAGAATGACCAGACACTGGCATGTTGGAGGTGCTGATCACCGGCGGTTGCAGACGGGGTTCTGAAGGTTACAGTGGAGCATGCCAGTGGGCTGTGGATTTCCCCCTTCAACCACACTCTGTCACAAATAAACATAATTACTGCAGCAGAGGCTCTGCACTAACACACATTGCTGACCTCATCCCAAGAAACACACAGCACTAGCCAGTTTCTGATATAGCTCGGGAAAAACATTTATTTAAATACTTACTGAAAACAGATGTTTGGGAGTTTTGTTGCAGTATATTAAAGTCTTCTAAATTTTCTTTTAAATCCTGAACTGTAATTATAGTAGCTGATAGTTTATACCTTTCCAATCCTTGGTCTCTGAGGCCATACTTTGATAATTTCTCCAAGGGAAGCACTTGCTGGTCAGAAAGTGGATTCAGTTTGAGACCACCCAACAGTCACTGAGTAGAAGTCATGGCAATATGTGTGTTTTCATGTAGTATAAACATTTTTAACTTAATGACTTCCTGTTTCTAAGGACGAGAATAGTCTTGCTTTAAAAAGGAGGAGGAGGAATATTAACACAGGAAGCTTGCATGCATAACTGCCCTTTGCTAGCAAGCCTATGGGCTGATGCAAACTTAGGAGAAAGCTCGTGAGATGTTTTGATAATTGCAACTTGCAATTCCTAAAGTATTTGTCAAGTAGTTATGGTTGTCTTCCTACAAACACACAGACCTGTGCATTTTGCCAACAGAAATGGGCCAAGTAACAGGAGCTCATTGAATGGAACAGCAAATGAGGACTGAGTTGATGTCCAGGAAGACAGAGGGGGAGAACACAGACAGTATTTTAAGTAGCATCTTAATAAATGTTACCCTGGATAGGGTTTCTGTTTAAGTAGGTAACAAGTCCCTCTTTACATTTTGAAACCTGGTCTAGACAGGCAGATATTACTATGAAAGAGCAAAAAGAAAAGCTTAGCTGAAACCTCACGATTAGACTTGAATCATGAAAACATTCAACAAATTCAAGTTGAAGGTGTCTGTCCTAGTTTTGCTCACTTTCCTAACTGAATTTGATGTACAAGTTCTCAATGTGACTGCCTTGTAGAAGCAGCACATGAAAGTGGCTGGTTTTTTTCTTGAGTTTGCTAGTTTAGTGGTGGAAAAAAAATGAGTAGCAGAGATAGGTAAGGGCTTGTGTAAATTGGCTGAGGTGCACATAGTCAGGAAATCTTACAGTTCTGTAGTACTGTATAAAGTACTGTAAGTACTTTATTTTAGACCTGGGTGTGGATTAATTCTGCTTGCCTGCAGCATGCATCTCATGCAGTCTTGCATCACCATTTAATGGAGTGTTCTGTTTGATCAGCACATGTTCCCTTCCCTTATTTTAAGTACTTTTTGTAGAAGGGATCCAGGTGTGTGCAATAAATACCTTTAGCCTAAGCTGAGGATCGTGTTAGAAATGCAGCTACTGAGAGGTGACTTTAAAATGTCCTGCATTTATTTTCCTGTATGGTTACTTTCATAGATTTTCTTCATACCTTGAAACTAATATAACCACAACATGAAATTTAGTATCTTGTGTTTTATCTGTAAGTAGCAAAAAGTGTTAGTAAGCAAAGCCTGGGTGGGAAGTGAAGATTGCTGCACCATACAGCAGACAGTTGTTGAAGTGCTTGTTGAACTTTCACTTTTCAGTCACTGTTAGCCATAGTTGCTACTGAAGTTCCTTATTTTTAATTTCCAGCCTCAACTTCTTAAACTGTGGAACTGTCTTATTAAAAGCCTAACCTTCCCTTAACAACATTGTCATGAAATAAGGTTTTACACTTGCTGAAATTTCTCTTAGTAGCATGGGCAGTGGTACAAGGAATTTTTTAGTATCAGGCAAAGAGGACAGCAGTGGTTCCCACTGGTCCCCTGGCATGTCCAACCTGGGCATTCTCATCTATTCAGTTTTAGCCTTTCCTTTGATCTGCATGGTTTGCATGCTGTGTTAGGAAGAAGTAGGCTGAAATGAAGAAAACCCTATCTCCTAAAGATGCCTGCAGTGCATGCGAGGGCTCATTTCCTAGCAGGCAGTAGGAGGTGAGATTCTTACCCTGGGTAAGGCTTTCTTTCTCTCCCTTAAGCTGGTATGTTCACCCGAGCACAGGAGCTTTTGAGTACAGCCACACTTTGTGGGCGTTTTGGATACAAAACCAATCATACTTCGCCTGAACAAAAGTAAAGCACCGAACAAGGTATCTTTGCTTTTAGTGTTTCTAGCAGGGCAGTAAGAGGCAGCATCATTCTGTTTGGAGAAATACAATTCATCTCTCTTGGAATGATTCATAGAGTATGTTTTGTAAGGAGAGACTTTGAGATTCAACAGGGAAAAAAAGCTTCATTATATTTTATATATATCTATCTATATCTATAAATCCCACTGAATACAGAAGGTAATCCTTAAGAAGTGTTTTCTTGCCAAAGACAAGATCAAAGTTACTTGATGTTTCCACATCGTGTTTACAGCTAAAACCATTGTTCTAATTTGCATTCAGAATGATGCATGTGACAGGCCATTATCTGGATTATTCAATGTGTATAATTAGGCATTTGCTTTCCTTTCCTTTCAGAGTATCTGTGCAGATTTTAAAAATTTGAAGTGAAAATTATCTGTGCTCTTTGATACAGAATTTGCATAATTAATTTGAGAGGTTGGTCAGAAGGATTTATTTTGAAGCTTTTGTGTCTAAAATAGGTTCCATTGATTTATGGATAGAGATGAGTATTGATGTGTGTTCTGCAGTGCAATAGCATAGTGGAAATAATATCCCAGCCTGTGGTAATGTATTTGGGATTTCAGGGCGGGGATGTCACTTCTGACCTTCAGGCAAACACTTTCAGAAGTGGACTCTTAACACTGAGTTTTTGAGGTGCACTGATGTTTTCCTTCTGCAAAGGAAAGAATTGTCACTGCCCAGACTGACACAGCAAACCAAGGAAATTTCCCTCTCAAGTTGAAATTAGCCTTACTCAAACACCTGCATAGAAACTGATCAAGAAACAATTTATTTTCAATTCATGATCTGCTTTTCACTGAATGCAGAGGGGACCTGGATTTCTATTGAAATGTGAATTTAAGATAATTTAAAAAAACAAAAAACAAACCCTGTTTACAGTCAGAGAGAAATTGTGTAACTGTGTTGTGAGAATGATGGATAACAAGAATTGTTTTCCCTCTTGCAGACAGGTACACATGTGCAACCTCTGTTGCTAAGCAGTGGGTTATGTGGCTGCTTGATAGGAGGAATGTTTCATTTCAAAGTCCACCACGTACCTCAGAAGTTTTAAATTCTCCAAGGAATTCTGATTATTTTGGCCTGGAGGAATTCATCATCTGGAGTTCCCTGGTGTACTGCCCTTCACCCCTGTCTGCATGCAGAGTGCAATCCCTGCAGCACCAGCTGGGGAGAGCACCCAGAACAGCCCCATGCCATCAGGCTGGAGGGATGCTCTCCAAAGTCCAGTGCTCATCACAGCAGGGAAACCTGCTTGGCATTTATGGTATGGAAACCTCTCTTGAAAGTCAGCACCCTTTACCTGACCCACTTTGAGTTCTTGGACAGAAAAGTTTTCTGCCTCACTAGTTAAAGATTTGTTTTTCCTCTGAAAGAGGAACCACGAGATACGGGCAGTCAGATTTTCTAAAAGTCGCAGCAGAGCCTCTGCACGCATGAAGGAGCAGACTCTATTAAGTGCCAGCTGTATTATTTTTAGTGTCTCCCTGCACTGCAGTTGAGAGGAGCAGGCTGGCAGTGGCCATGAGCTGGTGTGCATCCTGCTCACACCTCTGTGCTCTCCCTCAAACAGATGAGTGCCCCACCAGTGAGGCTGCCAGTTAAATTGCTGGTTTGGGATGCCAAAGCTCCAATCCCTCATTGGTTCGGAGGAATTTTGTTTCATGTGCCTTCTGCAGCTAATGCTGTGTTTGCTACAGAAGCAGCACAAACACTAAAATTTTGTCCCTTGGATTCTGCCCTGTTTCCTTAGAAACTAATTTCATACCGTAGCTGCAGACTGAGCATCAAGTCACTTCTTGTCCTCTCTGTTAGAAACATGTAAAATCAAATTGAGGCAGACTAAGTGCAAATATACTCATCCTCTCTTCTTGGCAGATTCTTCTCTTCTTTGCAGTGAATATTCTCCAACTGATAATTTTTCAATTTGGATGCTCTAGAGAACAGGGCCCATTAGGCTGTGATTGCTATTCCTTTGCTTAAGCTGTGAGGAGTTGTCACTGCTGGAAGTAAAACTTATTTTTAGTACTTTGTATGAAATGTTCAGCTTGTGTCTCAAGAAAAGGAAGTTCAGGTTGCCCAAATGTTTATTGTTCATGTCCTCAAAAAGAAAAAAATATTGCAAATTTTGGGGAAAATTTGAACAGCTTGAAGTGGAGGGGGGAAGTCCTTTTTAGTAGAGGTATTGCTCAACTGATAACAGATCTCCTGGGGTTTTGTTTCTGATAAGTAATTTGGCTGTGCTTCCCTAAAGCAGAGATATGTTGCATCTTCACAACACTTCAGCAACTTTTAATGACAAACCATGTTTATTAGCATTGCTGGTCTTTTGAGTTTTGGAGAAAAGGAGGAAAAAACTGGGAAGGGACAATGTTGAATCATTCTAGAAATAGGCATTTTAAAAGAAAGCAAGCAGAATGTGGTAGTTTTTGGGTGAATTATTTCAGAAGTTATTTTTTCTTGTAGGTATATTCATTGCACTTTAAATTCATGTTACCTCTCTGCTGTGTATTTCCTGCTGTAATGAACTTACTGTGGCTGTGGTATGCAGCCTACCATACATCTGTAATTGAACTTCTACTCCTTGGTATTCCAGAAGAGCTGCTGAAGAGACAAGAAGATACTTGACATTTTGATCATTAGAAGTCATTGTGCCTCTGAAGGGTCACAGTGTTGAATTAAATTCAGAGTTTCAGCTTGAAAATAAACAACAGTAGGTAGTTCTCTTTAAGCAAACATCCCTCTAGAAAGATATTTTCTTCCTAGTAAGTGTTTTCTAATTTATGTTACACTGTAGTTCTACATTGGCACTTTTCCCTTATACAGGTTTTAAATTAGCTCAGTAAACTGAATTAATATTTGAATTTAGTCAGATATTTGGGTCAGGCATCACAAAGCACTGGGGCTCTTCAATTCCTAGTTAAAAAGTTAGATGAATGTCAAGCATCGCTCTTTGCTTTCATTAATTTTCCCTGTAACTAAGGCACCAATCTGGATTTCATTTAAACTTGATGCAGATTTCTGGTGCATGTCAAGTGGAGCAGAGTAAATCTGCAAAATAGCTTTTAATGATAAGCTGTAGTTGACTACCTTTGATGGAAAAAGATAGTGTGCCCTGAAAAATAGGGTTATAAAATACTAAAAGGCAGACTTACACTGCAGCTCAGATAAAATAAAAAATAGGTGGGGTTTAAGAACATGTGGTTGAAAGTAAAACCAGTTTGAAGCAGTTTCTTGTCTTCTGCAGTTTGTGCTTTTTCTTCAAGTTTCCTGTTGGGAGAGGGGTCGCAGCACAGATAGTTTGATGAAAACACAATTTTTTCAAAATTGCATGCTCCTCTGTCCTGGAGGAGCCAGGATGCAGCAGTCACTGCCAGGGGGATGAATACCATTACAATGGATGCAAGTTCAAAAGTAAATGTTTGTCTGTGTTCCTTTTAAAATTTGTCTCTGATCTTAGTTTGGCAAGAGTTCATTTTATTTGCAAAGCTGTCACTTTTACTGTCTAAATAAACACTTTGGTATAATTGCTTCTATCCTAATCCATCATACATGAACTTTCATGCTGTTTGTAAGGGCTTTTTTTTTTTTTTTTGTGAAGAAAGGGTGAAAACTGAGGGGAGAAATAGTAATTTCTATTTTTAATTTTTTTTTTAAAGGCAGCACTAGGAAATGATAAGTGAAGAAGTTGTATGACACATCAGTAGGGCTCATGAGGGAGATTGAGTGAGGTCCCCAGAGAGAAGAGTAATTTTTTGGAAAAAAAATAAGAACTCAAAAAATAACTATGGAGACAAGACAGAAGGATAGTAAGGAGATTTTCTTTGTTCATGAGCAAGTTTGACTTTCTTCTTAGTAATGTAAATACAGTCCAGATGACTGGAAAGTACAAGATGCTCCCAGGGGTTAGGGTGGAGATTGGCTGAATTAAGCTTTGCAGAAATCAAAAGTGAACAAGTGAGATACAGAGTTTAAAAAAATACAACTGTAGTTGGTTTTTATCCTTTCTCAGGTTTGGGGACTGAATTGACTGTTTCATGAGCATGATTAAATAAAAGAACATAAAAAGGCAATGTTTCTGTTTATAATGTCATAATAAAGTAGGACAAATACTGATGAAAATGTATTTTTCTTTCGCCAGTGGAGTTGGTCAGTTTGTAAACAAACCATAACCTCAACTTCCAAATACAGCTTGTTCTAATAAATATGGGGCTTGGTATTTCAGGGATGAGGAAAAGTATTACAAAATCTTTATGTGCATTATTAGTTTTGCAGCAATAATTTGGTGCCATGGATCCAGCTATCTCTTTATCCATAAGTTAATGCTGGAAGAAAATAACATCATACATTTGAAGCTTATGTTGTGAAACATCTTCTGATCATCTGTTGTCGGGCAAAGATTCCTTATGTTGGTTTTGTCCTAATTGCCCCACTAATCACCATTGGGAGCATGTGGAAAATCTTTTCCAGTTCCTTCAAATTTCAGCTTCAGGTCTTCACTTTTATTTCCAGTGTTCTCTTCCTTTTTGCAGGCACAGTATGAGGGGAGTTTTGACAGTCTCACAAAGAGCTGTGGAATGCCAGTAACCTCGCTGGAAATGCTCAGAGTAATGTTGCTGCAGTAGAATGAGAGTAACACTTCAGCTTCAGAGCTGAAAGACAAAACTGTATGTGAGTGCAGGTTAAGAGGTGCTTTGGATTTGATGGCTTGCAAAATAAATCCAAAATAGCATTAAAGGAAAAGGTGAGAATACAAAACAATCAGTGTCTGCTCAGGTGGTTGAAGCATCAATTTAGCAAGAATCCATCCTGAGTGGACATTTCTAGGACTGAAGTGACAAAGGCAGCTTGCAAAATAAAAAATGCTGAGAGATTAAACATAGAGTAAGAATGTGGTGGGTCTTGCTTTTGCTTTATAGGAGAAAGCATATGGAAAGAGTCCATATGACTCTTGCCTTGCTTTGCATCCTTAGGCAGACCACTACTGTTGCACCACTGTTGTAACTTATAAGTGTATTTAATATTTAAGTGTATTTTTCACGTGTTGATCTGGTGAGAATGGAGTCTCAAAAGCTCATGCCTGAGGGAGATGGGAAGTTGGCTTTGTTTCCTTGTGTGGGAGATGGAGCCCAAGGGAGCAGAAACCTTGCTCCCTAAGTGCCCTCTCCTTTCTTGAAGCCTTGAGGCTGTGTTGGGTCTCCTGGGCAGAGCAGGGGTGGATGGTCTGTGTACAGCACCAAGGAGTTGTTTCCAATTGTGCATTGGAGGTGGTTGGCCAACACAATGTGTCTGGGCAGCTCTCATGGCAGTGGAAGAGGAGGAATGGGCTGATGGTGCTCAAAGCAATGCAGAAGTAGCGTGACAGAAGGGACTTGCAATGGGTAGAGGATTTCTTACAACCATTAGTAGGCTTGGTGTTTGGGAAGGAGTGTGCATTGCTAGGAGTGGGATCCTGCAAACCACAAGGAAGGACTGATTGGAGTGATGGTTTCTGGTGAGAAACTTTGAAAATGACCATGGCACATTAGTAGGTGGGGTCAGAGGACAGTAATGAGACTGCAGCAAAAGCTAATGATTGGAAAGATTGGAAGAAAATGAGAGATTTTGTCTCAGGGAGAAGAAAGCAGGAAACCTGTGTTAACAAAAGGTGAGCAAGGGGTCATGTCAGGCCTTCACATTTCTTTTTAAAAAGAAATGTAAAGTATTTTTTCTTTCAAGAGAGATTTAAAATCTGAGACGTCTGAATACAAGAATATGTGTGGAGTGAGACAAAAAATAAACACCAACGGACAGAGTGGGGAAGAAAGCAGGTTCAGAGGCACTAAATAGCAGCTGGAAAATGCTACATGTCTTTTTCTTCACAATTGCCCAAACCTTCAAGTAATGAAAATTATTTTGCTTAAATGGATTTGTTCTAGCTTCAACCTATACTTTTTCATGTTTCTTAATGGAGGCTAAAGGAGCACTTTCTTTCTCCTTGACAGGCTTTTTGGAGCTGCAGTTAGCACTTGTGTTTTGTCTGGTCTGACTTACCCATTACTGGAAGAGAGGCAGTATATTACAGTATATTAACACACACCTTCTCCCATGCCAGTCTCAGCAGGGACCTCACCTCATTTGGAGGGAGCAAGGGCAGTATATAATGCAGAAACTACTTCCCTGAGGCCAGTTAGAAGGTCTGTTGTAAAACTGTACCCAGCAGTCAGATAAGGCCATTGAGATGATTTCTGACAGCGTCGTTTCCCATTGCTTAGACTGTATTTATGTGAAGATTTAATAATGCAGTACTTAAAATACCCCACCTGAAACTAATTTTATTCTTGCTGAGAAACAGTCATTAAGATAGATACCAGACAGCAACTCTATTCTTTATAACACCAAACTGTTGAGCACTGGGCCTTTGTTAGTGGGGTTTATCAGATGACAAAGGTAAAATGAAACAGCCAGTATTATTATAAACAACAACCCATAAGATAAATGTGAATTAACACCTTCATTTTTTATGTATTTATTTCACCCAGAAGGCATAATTAAAGCTTTTCAGTTACTCTTCAACAGCTTTGATTTTTAATATTTTTCTAAAATTATTCCCTGCTTCCTTATCAGCACCAAAGCTTCTAATGATTGTAGTGCTAATTTAACTTGAGTATGAATGTTGCATAAATTTTGCCTCATAGTTTCTTACCATTCTGAACATGCATCTCGGTGCAGTGACTGTAGGAAAAATTAAAAATTAACTGTGTATTTTAATGAAAACCAGCAAGTAATTTCTTGCATCGCTGGTATTACTATGTTCTAATTGTAATCATGGTGAGCTTTGCAGTCTGCAGAGTTTGGGTAGCTCTCTAGCATCACCAGGGAGATTAAATTGAAAAGTTTTTGGTGCGTATTTTTTCTTAGGATGTTCACAGCAATAAAAATAATGGATAGTTTTGAGTGTGTGTTCTAAATCTCACTTTGACATATCAGCTGAAGTGGGTATCTAGTTTGTTATCTAGTAAAGATAAAAACTGGAAAAATAAGTTTTGCTCTACTATTATAATTAAACCAAGCTGTTTCTTTGTTTAATTTCTGTTTAGAGCTTCAGATTAATGTAAACAGGAGGGGAGGTTTCACATGTTTATAACTTCAGAGAAGTTGAATTCTCTGAGAACAACAGTGTGCTGTGATGAAAGGGCAGCTTTTGAGAGTTCAGTGGGCATCCCTTTGAAAGAAAAGATCAAGAGATGCAATAATTTAAATAAAACCTAGCTTGAAAGTTTTAGCTACTGGTTTAGTAACTCCTGGTAAATAGGTTTGTATGTGAAAATATTGTGGGATGTAATGGCTATTTTATCATTGATAATCTCAGAATATGAAAGTGCAGTATTGACATGCTTCATTTATGATGGTGACCTCTTCCTCTGCTGAGCCATTGGAACCAGTTTGTTGTCAAAGCCTTGTGGCCCTTTTTGGGACACTAGAACCATACTCATTATCCTTTTAGAAATGCATGGAGCATTTTTCTGTGTTCCCTCTTGAAAGGGGAATTCCAAAATTTGAAATCTTGTAGGAGGGTTTCCTTGACTACAATAATCTCTCTGCCATGGATTGTAAACACTTCCACACAAGTGAAGTCTTTTTATGTCTCTATCTGAAGTTAAGACATTTGTCTGTCTTTTCTACCATCCAAAATTCTTGACTGTTTGGCAAACTAACTCCATAAAGCTTTGTCTTTCATTGGCTTTGTTTGTTTTGGTTTTTCCTTTTGAAAACAATTTGGTCTCTTTGTAGCACATTCCAGTTTTGTTCTCCTTTTATGACTTGTTCCTCTTGCTTTCCTTCTGCTTGAATTGAGAGAATTAAGTGCAGTTGTAGCTCTGATTAAAATCTTGCCTTAATTGAGTTGCAAATTTGCAATGACATATATTGGTCAGGGTGCTGATGTAGCACCTTTTCCCATTCCTGTGCCTTCCCAAATTCTGACAATACTGTTTTTTCAGTTGCTATGTTCATTTATCTTATATTTCTCTCTTCACAGCATGAAGTTCAGCACAGAGTGTAAATTGCTTTCTTTGTAATAGTGACTTGTTAATTATCTGTCAGGAAAATTAAGTCCCTTTGTAGGTCCTGTCTTGCCTTTCCCTTGAGGTGTCTCTCATACTTGGTCTCTTTGTGCATGTTCTTGTAGAATGAGTTCTGAGAACCATTGCTGTACAGATACACAAACATTTCCAGCTTCCTTTGAAGGGATTCATGGTGTCAGTTGGCATTGCTCAAATACTCCTAAATAGAGGAGGTGGTGAGGAAATCTATTCATTAGATTTACATGGGTTATCTTCTAAGGTGTAAAGAGTAGCATTGCTTTTCCTTTCACCAACTCAGTTGAGTACCAGCCCATGTTTTTTCCTCACTAGCCTCACCTGCCTTACTGTCAGAGAATGTTGTGTGAGTGAGTCTTGTTCCTGATGTGCTGAGTTGTGGTTGGGGATAGGGGTCTGTTTTGGGTTGACAGGGATGCTAGCAGTATTTGGGGGAAAGTCGACAAATAAGTAGAAAATCACAGCATTGTTTAGTCAAAGGTGCTAAATAATTAGACAGAAGTACTCTCTCTAACCCCTAGGAAATACATTTTTGTTGAGTTTCTCAGGTGCTGATTTATAGTAAAGATGTCTTGTGGCCCTGGTATGACAGTTCTGTATTCTATTATATCATCTGTTTTGTATGCTGAGTGCTGAGAATGGAAAAGATGGAAACATGGTTATATTGTCAGTTGTTTCCAATGAAGAAATCTCTGTTTGGTGGAACTGTTTGCATTCCTGTGGTCAGCAGTATAAGGAAATACCATGTTATGAAAAATTCCCAATTGTTTCCTTAAGGGCCCTTGGAGTTGCACAATCTTTTGATGGTTTTGTTTGGTAAAAAAAAAAGAACTTAGTTGCCAGCTCTTAAGTTTGCAACTCAAAATTCTCTTAAATATTTACTAGAGCTTTGCTTTTATACTCAAGGTTTGGATTCAAACCAGAAGTGTATTTTCCTAATGCACACTGATCAGCCATTATAATATGACTAGCTGAGGAAGATTATAATTTCATTCCAGGGCATGTTTCTTTGGGATATCCCAACTGTTCCTGGACTATCCATCATTGTGATTACTCATAGTTTCTGGATGCAGCTCTAAAACATTACTTCTCTAAGAGAGAGAGAGGTAGCTCTCAAGTAACCAAGTGGCTTTTGCACTTAAATTCTCAAGATAAATGGTATTTCTGACACACAAATTCTTTTGTCCTACAGGCTGAAACCCACATCTAGCATTTAATTTGTACTTCCATTTTCAATATCCTGTTAGGATTTGTGTAGTACATCTGATTTCTGACATATGCGGTTATTCAGACATATTGCAAATTTTTTTGAAGCTGTTCATGTTCAATATCTCTCTTACTGCTGTCATCTCAAGTTAAAATCCATCTCTCTTCCTAATTTATTAATCCAAAAATTTATATTGTTATTTTCCCTGATTTGAGAGCTGACTCTGACTTTGTTCTTTTATGTGTGACTCTTACTCCTTCCCAGATTTTTTCCCATTCTTGATATGATCTTCATCCTTTGTTACTGATTATATAATGTTGTTTTGGGCATGGAGACATTTAACTGATGAACAAGAGCTGAAAATATGACCTGAACAATGCAAAGTGCATTGAAGACATTTGCTGACCGGTGCCTGTGTCAAAGTTTCTTGATCATACCCCAGGGGTGGGTGGAATGGGATGAAAGACCCAGGTGGATTAAGCAGAGGGAATTAAGTCATGGCACTAAATGACAGAGTAGTTTCATAAATGTTACATATTTTTGTTGTTGTTTTAATAATGAGAATTTTGAAGTGGGGAGGGATGAGGAGCTTGTGAAAGTGCATTGAGTGGTAATAGGGAGAAGGGATATGAAGAAGAAGGACAGGAAAGAAATTTGCTCACTAGCATATTATGTTTGCAGTGTCACAGTTTCTGGCTTTCTCCCACAGTATCTCCTTCTGCTGAGAGCTGTAGGATCTCCAGCCTGTGCAGTGCCCAGAGGTGGGGACAGAGCTGAGCAAGTTGCCCATTGTTGTCCTGGGGCTGCACTGGCTCCTGGAGGGAGCTGCGCTGTGCAGCTCTGGGGAGACTGGAGTGGTGCCAAACACCGTCAGACATGGGCACCTCTGTGTTCTGCAGTGCTGTCAGGCCTAAAGCTGGCAAAATTGGAGGGATTAAATTTTCCTGTCTGAGAGTGGTCTATCAATGCCCTCTGGAAACAGTAGCTGCTAGCCTGGAAGAGAGTCTCTTCTTGCCTGTGACGGCTACGCTTAAAATAACATATCAGGAGCTTGCGTAAAAATAGCATTCCCTTATCTCTAACAGTGTGAAGTAGATGAAAAATAAACTGTACTCATGCCAAGAATAAACAGTCACGTTAGAGTGTTTAAATTCCTGATGCTGTGGAGTACTCACACTCTAGCATGGCATTTTTATGCCAATGCATTTCTTCTTCTTTCCCCAGTCACTGCCATGGCTTTCTGTGCTCTGCCACGGAGCAGCTGGCAGGACAGCACCTAGGTAGAGAATTCTGTCCCCTAAATATCTCCTAAATCTGTATTCCTGTCAGGTCTAAAAGCAGATAAGATAGTCTTGTGGCTGTTTACCTGTATTACAGCTGTAATACTCTGTATAAGTACATTGTTCATTCCTAAGCGCAGACTTGCTGAGCAAGGCATTGACTTTATACAAGCAAATGATTCGGGGAAAATAGACAATTTGAGCAATAACAAGATGCAGTAACATCTTATTTTTACTTCTCTTGGAAGTTTGTTTTTTGCTTTGGAGAATCTTGTGATGATGGTGTCTTCCAGTAATTTTGTGTAATTCTACTTGCATTGTTTTTGTGCACATTGGTTTTTTTGGAAGTCAGTTCTTTATTCCTGAAATTCAAATTCGTTCTTCATTCACGTTAAATAATCCAGCTTTTAGTGATGATGGGAAATGGGGATAACCAAGCTGCTGAAGTGCTGAAACTGGTGAAACATTTGTAGTGTGATATGTTGAGAAGACCTAACCAGTAATGCTTGAGGATACTACAGTGAAGTCATGAAAGAATAAAAAGGAAAAGCTGAGAATGGTTGAAAGAGTCTGTTACAACCTGATGAATTAAAATAGGGTAACAAGCTGGTGGAAAGTACCAGCCTTGCCTCATGGCAGGCTGAGCTCAATGTTTTCACAATGCATAAAATGTCTAATTGGCAACATATAGATCTTAGAAAATGTAGCATATGTTTTGTATGCATGTATGAAATGAAGGAGTCCCCCAGAAAATAACTGTTTTTTCTTGGTAGAGTGGCTTAGGGAAAAAGGAAGGTGATGGAAATAATTTGTCAGGTTTGACTGAAGAAAGGTTGTAGTCAAAGCCTGTGAAGACAAAAGATGATAGAAGCAAACAATTGCTATTTTATTTACTCATTTGACTTTCATGTTAGGAGATGAATGCAAGAGGAAAGCCTATTACTGCTCAGTGGTGGGAAAGGGTCAGAGCAGGGCGCTTGTTTCCGTAGGAACTTTGAGCACCAGCAGCTGTCAGTTTTCGAAGGGAGGTGTTGTGTTCCTGCCCTGTGTTCCTGCCCTGTGTTCCTGTCCTGTGTTCCTGTCCTGGCTCCACAGCTCAGCAGCTGCTCTGGAGTTCAGCTTTCCCAGGGATACAGGGGAATTGTGGATTGTGGCTGTTATGCTCTATGTTAAAAATGCAGCAGGTAGTCTGGATTTTCTGAGTTGTAACCTGGTGAGTGTTGAGATTCCCAGCTAGGCACTCTTAAATGAGACTTCCCTTTGAGATTTTATTATATAAAAAATGTGTTATATGATAAAAAAATAAAATGAAAAATTCTGAAAAAGATTTCAAGAAGCTAAATGTTATGTTGATGCTTTAAATATACAGTATGCTCTTTTTTCTGTTTTACAGGTCAACTGTATTACTAGAGAGGAGGAGACCTGTGGAAAAAATCAAGGTACCTAAAACATTTTACTGCCTGAATTCATGCTGTGTTCTTGTGTAGCAATATTAAGGGGGAAGAGGGAACTGAATCAGTGAGCTGCCACTTTTAAAGTGGTTTTATTAAAAACCACAGAACAAAAAAACCCATCACAATAATCTCATTAATATTGTGCAAAATACCTTTGTGGGATGAAGTTTTAGCTCAGCTTTGGTGTGTGTACAAGAGTCTGAACAAAGCTGCAAAATACTTGCTCTAAATATATAATAGAACTGCATAGATGTAAGGGTATTGAGGTGTCCTGCAAATTCCAGCCCCAGTGAGGTGGATACTCCCTCTTTGTACAGTGGGGTACAGGCACCAGCTGATGGTAAATATCATAAAAGATGAGAAAATGTGGTGTTGCAGCTCTGACACTCTTCAGGGCAGTGAGCAGACCTCACCAACTGCAGCTAACTGCTCCAGGTACAGTTCCTAAAGATGCAAAAGGAGGAGTATGGAGATGGCAGAACCTGAACAGCAGCCTGGATTCTGCAAGTTGGAACTGGGGATTCTTTTATACATTTTTCAGATACTCCTGTTGATGTCTTAAAAGTGTATCTGTGCTATAGATAACATATATTGTATTGTGGTCTTTATAACAATAGGCAGCAAACACTCTTACAGTGGAATATTTTAGGGATCTGAGTGTCTAATCTCTTATCTGAAGTATTTTTGTCTACCACTCTTTTCTACAGCTCCCCAGGTCTTTATTAAAATAAGACAATGTTGTAACTTACGTTTTCATGTCTGTTATGTAACTAAAAAGATTATATTAAAATAATCCTGTTGCTAGAACTTGGATAGGGTTCTTTTGGGGGATTATTCTTAGTTGGAGAAAGTTTTTCTCCTTTCTTTGCTGTGAAGAATTAACTGTGAGATGTTACACATACCTTACAAATGGAACACTATGAGGCAGAAGCAAGGAAGAAGTCAAAATATTATCACCTCATCAAAATGGAAAGACAATGGCTTTTAGTAATAAAAACTGATTTTATACTAATGTGAACTTCAGATTGAGAGGAGCTGAGCTGCCTTCTTCCACAAAGAGTGCATCAACTTGTTACTTGTGAGTGATGATGTGGTGAATTCTGGTCCTTTCTATCCTGTTGATGCTGAGTTTGTATTGTTTGTAGCTCTGTAGGTTGCTTGTGCCACACATGCAAGAGCAGTTTGCTACATATGAGGGTACAGTTTATATGGAATTAATTTCTGAAATTTCTACTATCAATACAGCTTTTAGAGACAAGTTGCATCAAGTCTTTGTGATTGATGGAAAAAATAATGGGTGTTTTCTTTTTGTTGAAAGAGTGTGAGAATTTAAAAGAGAAAGGGCAGTGCAACTTACAGTCCTGGTAAAATCAAAATGTGTTCAGTTCTTGACCTGCTGGTGGTAGTTATGCTTGAATTGCAGATGATACAAAACTACTCATGCCTGTTATTTGGACAGAATTGAAAATATAGGAGAGCAAAACCTGTCTGCTGTCCAAGAGCAAAACCAACAGTGTTGTCACTGTGTTCATCGATAATGCCTTTCATTTCAATGAACTGGGTAATTTCTTGATCCTTTCACTTTTGCTTTAAGATCATTCAGATCATTGGTTCCACCTTTAAATTGAGGTCTTCTGTGATGCTTGGGGTATTTAAAAGGCAGGATGTTTTCCTGGGATCTTGGGAGACTGCTAGACATGGAGCCCCAGTGTGGCTGCATTCCCTGCAGCATTGGACTGGCTTCTCCTGCAGGCTCCTGGTAAGATGAGAAGATGGCAAAAAGCATAAAAAGGAATTAATGTGTAGCTGGAAAAAAGTACAAGGGACTCTCAGACATTTTATCTTGGGTCTCCAGTGCTGAAGGTGAGGTTTCTATCTCTCTGCTCATTTTAGACAAGGGATTTTACTCTTGACGTTTTTTTGCCCCTTACTGTGCAGAACCTGTCAAATCCCTTTCCTGACACTTTCTCCCCCTCAGTCCCTCAGAAAGACTTCAAAAGAGATTTTTCCCAATTGCAAAAGGAACCAGGCATGGCCTTTCTTACTCACCCTGCATTGATAAGTAACATGTGGCTGACTCCAAAATACTGACTTTCTCAACCATTTAAGAAAACAGTGTTAGGAGTATGGTATTAAAAGAAACTACAGGATTGTTCTCCCTTCTTTGCAATTGCTCTTTTGTGTAATGTCCCAAGAGGTTTGATTCTTTTTTTGTCTGAAACAGTGAGAATTCACTACTGTCTTACTGATTAACACATATTGAAAAGGAATGTCAAATTTTTAAAACTTTTCCATATGAGAAGGTTTCTTTATTCATAATCTGTGTCATGCTCTTTTAGTTGTAACTTTCTTTTTTTTAATGCCTTTGGATCATCACTGTTTGGAAGTGCCCTAGCAGAAAGAAAAATATTATTTTTAGAACTTGAGACTGAGTAAGAGGAACCTGGAATTGAAATCTACTGTCTTGCAAAATTGTTTGAACCTGCTACGGAGTTTGGCAAAGGTACAGACTGAGAGGTCTTTTACATAAAATGTGGTTGGGGCTTCATCTTTAAAGACAGGGTATGCCTGTGGACTGCCCTGGTTCTTTTAATAAGAGTTAAGCTCACTTGAAAGGCGAGGCTGAAGATGAAGAATGTAACCTGGGGAGTTTTGAGCTTATTCTATAACTCCAATCTGATGCATACTGTTATAATGATGGGAGAACATGGTAAATGGCCTTTTTATTTCCTACTCTAAGGAACAATCTGAAAGCAAAATGTACAAAAATACAGTAAGATGCAAGACCAACATTAACCTGCTTTTCAGTCTATCACTTGAATTGATTTGTCTTTTAAAAATAACAATAAAACTCCAATCCTTCCCTGAAATACAGATAGTGAAGCTGTATTACCCATAACCATTTAACCTAGTCAAATAAAATTCAGCATTCTCTCTTAGCTTCTGGGAAAGCTGCACTCTCTTCATATTTTCCCATGTGATTTGTGTGGGGAGTTCAGATCTTGAACTATTAAAACGTTCAGAGGGCTTGTTGGGGCTGTTTTTGAAAACATCTCACAGAACTCTATGATTCAGCAAGTTCATAAAGTTGATTTTTTATGTCTCACTCTCTCTGATATGAAGCACATTTCTAAGCCGCAGGTAGCATTACTCATTTAGACTTTTTAAATCCCCTTACACATGGTCATGCCCTACTTTGACCTCTTTGAAGAGGTCAAAGTAAGGTAGAGCAGGATTGTTGTCAAAGTATGTTTGCATGTTACCAGTGTAGAGTTGACTAAACCTTTTGTCTGTGCCCTGCTGAAGTGTCAGCCTTTAGTGTCCCATTCCTGCCACCTGCACACACCCTGTTTTCCAGGATGGCTGCAGCTGCTCTGCTGAAGCTTATGTTCCTAACTAGGCTGCTGTAGTGTTGATAGTTTTGAGCCCCTGGGCTTTCTAGTCCTTCAGAGAGGCTAGATGTGTTTGTGGGACTATTTTAAGCATGCTCTTGAGTGCTTTCCTCCCACCCTGCCCAGTGCATCTTTCAACATTCCCTCTAAATTCTCCTCACCCTTCCAGCCCATCAAGGAGGAACTGGGATGAACATTGGCTCAAAATCCCTTTAGGTATGATGCTTCCTAGGGTCAAGCAAGTGAAAGTGTTTAGTAAGTGTTTACTCCTGGATGTACAGTATTTCATGCAAACATGGAAAGATTGTGTTCTCCATCTTCTGTCAGTTGCCAGCCCTGATGGAACCATATTTAATCATCCTAGAAACCTGGGGTCCTCTGGCTAAATGTAAATTTATTGTCCCCTTTGAGCCCCATTGTCAGTGAACTTCCTGATTTTGGTCAGTTTTTTAATTGGTGCTGTTTAACTTGCCCAGATGTGGCTCTTCAAACATCAGTGACTGTAGATAATCCTGTCTGCAAGAATGATGAAACAGAATATGCGACACAAGTGTGTTTCTGCCTTAAATGCCTGTTTCCAGTAAATATTCGTGAAAAGAAGTTGTCTTGCAGTCTGATTAAAAGGAAGTTGTCTTTCAGTCTGATAACAAAGACAAAATTAAATGCGGATTTGGGCTCATACACATTTCATACAGTTATGTAATCTGATGCCTTCTTCTCTAGTGAATCAATTTAAAGTTTTTGTATTCCTAGTATGAGAAGTTTCAATGCATAGAAGTCTGAGTCTTTGATTTAATCTCACTAAATATTTGTAGTTGCAGACAGTAATATTTTTTTCATGCTGTATCTGCAATCTGTGTTTTTCTTGTTTGGATTGAAAGGTAACCACATTAATTGTGAAGATGATTTGCATTTAAAGCCCTGCATTTGTTGGACTTTTCTTTCCTGTGGAGATGAAGAAACTCTCTGGAACTCAGTTCCTGTTTACTTGGCTGTCTCAGCCTTGCCCTGTATGGACGTGACAAGGGTGTTGTATGTCCTCCACTTCTCCAGCTTTCTCTGCTGGTGGTAGTGCTCATGCTGAACGGAGCTGTTCACTGTGACCAGTTCATCAAAGCACTGGAGCTTTGCCCAGATACTCATAACAAATGAAATAAAATAATAAAATCTGAGATATAGTGTGAAAGTTAAAGTAATCAAAGAGAAGTAAAGAAAAAAAAAAAAAGAAGATAAAAGGAGATCCTTCAACATTCCTATAGTTGTTGCCTTTCTTTGAAAAAACACTTGCTTTGAGTGTAGCTCCTGTTGCTTTTAGTACATATGCAGAAGAACTGTGGGATTGTTGGTTGTGTTTTTAGTCATTATTTTCAGAACACAATAATTTTCAGCATAGATTGTTGTTACAAAATAGAACCTGGTTCTCTGTAACCTTAGCACTGAGTGATGATTGTCTTGTCTCAAAAGAGCAAAACCTGAAGTTTCTCTGGCATAAACAGACTAAATATGAGCACTTGTACTGCTTCTCTCACTGTGATGAAAAGCTGGAGTAGCTTAGAAGTTGAGGATGAGGAAGATTAATAAGTAAAATAGGAAAACATCACCCTAGGATACTTCCAGAATTGCTGCTACTTCGATGATCCATAGCAGGAAGAAAGGCTTATTCAAATTCCTGCAACCTTTTAAATGTGAATAGGGTGCTTGAAGTGAAGATCCCGCTTCCTCCTCAGGCGTGCTGCTAATCCCTGAGTTTGTACAGAATTTCTGTAGCTATTACTTCTGTTGTGGATTTAGGAAAAAGGCATTCAGGCTTTCCAAGACAGCACAGCTTTTGAAGGCTTTATTTTGGTTATGTTAAAATACAGAATTGTTGGTGCTGCTTTTTGCTTTTTTTTTTTTTTTCCTTTTGTCTTTTGCTTTTTTTTTCCCCATGAGTGCCTGGAACGTGTTGAAGAGTGTTGGATTGCTCTTTGCCATTTTCCCTTTCCAAGGTCCCTTTCATGGAAACAGTTTACTGGCAGCAGATAAGTTTCTATATCTCATTCCCAGTCAAATTCCTCAGTCCATGTGATAAAGAGTTTCATGGGAGGCAGGAGGAGGAAGGGGACAGCATTCATGTGAAGTTTCTGATTGCAGCAGGGAGCAGAGGAGCTTGGTGGGCACCTCCAGAAGGAATTGTAGGGAGTGCACATTGCCAGGCATGGGAGAGAAGCACTGGAGCTCTGGCATTCACCACACGAAAACCTTATTTGGTTGACACAAGAAGGCTGTTAAAAGTTAGTAGTACAGATTGTTTTATCACATCCTGTTAATTATAAATTAATGAAGAGCAGCTCTGCAAAGAGGAGCTGATGTAATTCTTCAGTTGCTTGTGACATGGCGATCAGATTTTCAGCTCTTTCTGTATGATGATGGAAGTAAAGCTGGAAATGATATTCAAAATTGCAGACTGGTATATTTTAAATGATCAAGCCTATCAATCAACTGCAAGAGAACAGATCTACCTTAAAATTAAATATTTTTTCCAAAAGGTAAACTCATTCTATTTTGCTAGCATTATAGCTGTTAATGAAATGGCTTTAAATGTGTCTCTCTACAACTACAACATTGTACTTAATTTTTTTAATTGCTCCTTGGCTTAGGAATAAATCTGTCCTTGATGACTTAAAATTGCTGAATCTTTGTAAAGCATAAAAACCCCAAATGTGGATAGACATGATTAGCTCACCATTGTGTCTTTACTGTGGAGATTGTTGTATTTTATCTGGTTTGGCTTTATTCATCAGCTGAATGGAGTGAGTGAAGAATATGTGCTTTAAAACTGTTTTTTTTTTTCTTAAGTAGTTATAAACCTTAAAACTCACATACTCAATAACAATTCAACTTCAGCAATAGCCTGTGGGTTTGTGATTTTTCCCACCCTTCACTTATCAAGCTGTATTCAGAAATTATAACATCCTTAGCAAATGTTGATATTTAGAAAGTCAGGTTTTTGCTTCCCCTCTGCTGAAATTGGATTTGTATAATTTAACAGTTCCGTTGTAGTAACATTAAGGTTTTCTCTGTCTGCTAATGACAAATGACTCTTCATAGAAAAGAGTCTGTTAAATGTGGAAGCAAGTTTAAGGTTTGGTTTTGTTGTGTGTCAGGTATAAACTCAGTCAAGTTCTCTGCAGCTGATGCTCCCTTAATTCTGCTCCTCCTGCAGAGCTTAGGCTGCTAACTGAGACTTGCCAACACTCAAGTCTCTGCTGGTTATCAGCATGGAGTGCTAGGAACTGATTTGTGTTGTGTCATCTTAGGCTGAGGGGAGTCTTGGTTGAAGGGGAATGGGGTAAAAACAATCACTAACAAAGCATGAAAATCTGATTTCTTTGTGCTCCACACTCAGGAACAGTTTTGCAGTTGCTGCTGTTACCCAGTGTCTACACCTAAATGTACAGATAAGGAGGGTTTCATGTCAAGAAGTTCAGTTTGGTGCTTATCTATACCAGTAATTGGAGTAACCTGTAATTCTCTTAATTTTAAATTCAATTCAATCACGTTTTTTGGACAAACACTAGTGCAGCTACACAAATTGGTGAGTGACTTGATGAATTAAATGTGTTTATTCTCCATGGAAATGGACCTTTTATACTTGACATGGGCTGTTACTTTGAGTTAGTTCTTCTAATGAGCTAAAGCAGTCAATCCCTCAAATATTACATGAAGATATGGAAATAAGCAATTTTGTGTTTCCAAAGCCTGTGGACGCAAATCTCAAGCTTGTTGAAGGCAGTGTTGCTTTCAGTACATTTATATCTGGGATAGCAAAGCTGTTCTTACCTGGCTCCCAGTAATGTGTTTGTATGATTTGAGTTCAGTGGTCTGAGCTGGGAGACTGAGCAGTGCAATTTCCCTGCTAGTTATAAAAATGAGAATGCTTGTTAGCAGGAAGTTAAAGCCTGCAGGTAATAAAGTGGCTTTTCAAATAATGAATTAAAGCTGGGTAAAGTATATACCCATCTATTGAAGTATTCGAACTTTTTGTGGTTGCTACTTTTTATTTTTAAGAGGCAAGGAGGAGTTTATAGCAAGGTTTAGGAATCTCTTAGCAACAAGGAAGCATCTTTCAAAAGCTGACTTTTTTGGTGAAGAAAATAGAAGGAGGAAAGAAAACTCTCTCACAAATTAAATTTTAAAGTATGATAAGTCTGGCCAAAAGATATTCTGAGAAACAATTTGCTAAAGATACCAGAGCCGACAATAAATCATTTAAATTGAATCATTTCAAGTACATCAGGAATGAACATCCTGCCAGACAGACTGGAGAGCTGATAGATGACTGAAGTATAGAAGAAATACATGGTAAAGATAAGACACAGAACAAAAGCTAAATGATTTTTATCCAAGTTGACTTTCCTGAGAGATTTTAGGACAGAAACTTCACTTTGTAGGTCATATTTTGAGAATTGGTCTCAAATCGAAATGTTGGTAAAAAAGATTTTTAGAACACAGAAATAAAAGTAGCAAATTGCCAGGAGTCGATGCCGTTTGCCCAAGAGAGCTGACGGTAAGCACCAGTGAAAACATTGGCAACTGTGATCTGTTGCTTAAAATGGCTGAGAGATCAGAGGCAGGAAGATAGACAAACACAGTTTCAGTGTATTAAAAGCATTCCAGGAATAGTCAGGGTACCAGCGAGCTGCAGGTCTGTACAGGCAGGTCGGCGTGCTTCATTAGGAACAAAGACCACAGAATTGCTAAACGTGTGGGCAAATACACGGGCAAAAACTTATCTCAGGGTTTGAGGGAAGTACTCACATGCATTTCAGATAGATGGCCTTTAACCTTAGGGTGGGACATGCAGTTATTTAGGTCTTGTTTTCCTCCTCTTCAGCTTGCAGAGTTTAATTTGCTGTTGGTGTCAAATACAAACAAACCTCAATCATTTGCTCTGTAATTATATAACTTTTTGAAAAATGTACTTGCTTAACAGCCAGGAACAGAATACTATACCACAATGTAACTTTGTGATAAATTAGACCTCAATACATAACTGGATTATAGGAAACAGTGGACTGAAATTAACTGTATTGCCTCAAGAACACTAAATGACATGTATATAATAAAAATCTGTGACTGCTGATGTACATTAATTTGGATGTGAATGTTTGTTTAATTTTGGTCAAGTTCTGACCACAAGTTGTAGGTGAAGCTGTGTAAAGTGTGGCATTATCAGTAAGCAGACTCCCATGAAATCTGCCAAGTCTTTGATGTGATTGGCACACATCACACTGAATGTGTGACTCTTTTTTGCATTGCTGATAACACACACTTCTTGATAAAAAGATACAAAATAAATAAGGTAAAGTGTCATCTTGGCATCATACCAGGCTTTAGGAAAATATATTCTTTAGCCTAAAAGCAGCTTCAAGCTTTTTCATGGCTAGAGCCTCTTTAAGGTACTTAATGATGGTGAAATAGCTTTAAAGTGAAACAGCTTTACTAGACCAGCTGAAAGGCCCTCTCCAGCATCTGGCAGCTTTATACCAGTTTTGTACCAAAGAATTACAAAATGACCAAAGTTTGCCAGAAAGGTCAGGTTACTTCCATGGAAAGATTTTCTTTGACCAAATCTTTCCCTTATGCTTTGGGAATATACACTGTAGATAAATTCATGCTATTGTCTTTCATAAGCATAAAACATGAAGTTTGCACCATTGCTATTTTGCACATGTTGTGTCATATGGAAGAAAGCATATGTTTGTAGGTGGGTACTGATAAGCTGGTATGATTTAGAAAAGTGTTCAAAAATCCTCTCATCTTCACCATAACTTAGTGTTACGTGTTTGTCATGAATCATGCCAATTCAACCCTGGCTCATCTGTCAGATAAGGACAAGAGCTTAAATCAGCTTTTACAAAATACATTTCAGTGCAGCACATTCAATACATTTCACTGCAATAGACTCTTTATTTAGTGACTACAGCAAGGTGTTTGTGGTGGGCTGATGGATGCGAGGGGTTTGTTGTTGCCTTTACTTCATTTCAGCATGAACCATTAAAGGATTTCTAAAGGAGTGCTTTGTTTATTTACATGTCATGCTAACGTTGAGATGTAGAGACTCTAGTAACACATTAATATTGAGAAGTGTGCGTTGTGCAGTGCATTTGCTGCCTTTTTGGCTAATTTTTCTTTCTTGACAGCAACAGTAAAATATAGAAGATGGTCTTTGAGATGCACATTAGCTTCAAGTACTTACTGAGAATGGGAGAGAAAGCCCTGTCATTACTTTAAAATATATTTATGGAACTTTTTAAACATTATTTCCTATTAAACTTGTTTGCTTTATTGTAGTCTTCATTTTTGTAAGCAAATAAATTTGTGTTTTGATTGGAAACCCAATAAAATATGTACAATATTTCTGCTATAATATGTATAAAATTTCTGCTACCTTTCCTCTGTTAATCTGTCTTTCCTTTTTCCTCCTGTTCTATTCCCTACATGTTGAGATTTTATTCTTTTTTATTTTTTAAGGAATTGGTCATGTATTTTTACTTAGTGATTGTTATGTTGGCAACCCTTGCAGTTGGTATTCTGAAACCTTTTTTGTGCCTGGTGACAGTTTCTCACAGCATATTTTAGTCTACACTTACACTGTTGCCAGATCTTGGGATGTGCTTGGCACTGCAAGGTTCTTGTTTTATGCTGTGTTGTATCTCACGGCTGAGAATTAGTCTGTAATATCTGTAGTTGACTTGGGCAATGTGAAAAAGACCTCTGGTTGTGAGATGCATAGAAAAGCGTATTACCTGTTGTGCACGTGAATTGCAAGAATTTAATGAATAGACTCTTGCTTTTAAATCTGCCACTTGGATTTTTTTTCCCCTGGGCTAATAAAATAGTTAAGTGATCTCTTCTTACGTGCTCGTTCTGTCTTGCCTGTAGCTTGTCAGTGTTTTAGAGCAGCACGTGCCTTGCATAACTCGAGATCTCTGCAATGTCAGTGCCTACTTGTGGATTGTGTGCCTCTGCTGGAACCACTCTAAGTCTGTGGTGCAGCCAATGAAGTCTAGATAATTACTCACTTAATGCCAGAGAGAGTTTAATTAGACAGTGAATTCAAATGGTATGTAATTATCTTAAGTTAGGCAGAAAGAATTGCACTCTAGGACCTAATGATTTCACAAACACAAATGCTGAACATGAAGATGTTAAGTTTCAGTACTTAGTACATTATATAGATGATAAATGAAAACTGTTACTTTAAGACTTAAAAATTTTTGTTTCAAACTGGGAACTTTTAGACATTGAGCAACTTTGTTCCTGATTCACCTCTCAGAGAGAGAACTTAAGTCATCCCAAGTGACTCACAAATTATTTAACCGTGAAGTATGAACTTCTCTTGCAAGTTCAGATGGTGCTATTTATCCTTAACCATTATGTGATGTAAGCATTTCTAGGCACAATCAAACAACTTCCATATTTCAGTAATTATTTCAGCAAATGTGATATATTTTATATTCATAAATATAATATGTCCATATTCAGCATAAGTAAAACAATCTGCATGTATTACAGCTAGATGTGAAAATTAGGGACTTTCTAAACCCCTTTTGCATTCTTTTAGTGTGAAATTCTTTGCTGTGTATGAAATCTGAGAGGTGTGCACAGCTAAACTTCACTATTACTCACCTGTAACCCTGGTTTGGGACATAAGTGGTATGTGGGCTTGGAACCCTCTCTGCATCTGAATTTTAGTCTTAGAGACTAAAATTTATCTCCAGCTTGAAGCATCATGCCTAAATTTAAAGGGTAAATCCTTACGAACAGAAGAATTGTGGTTTATTTCTGGGATAGATATTTCAAGCTTTTACAGAATACATAGATCTTGGATGGATTTGCTTCACAAGAGAGAATTTTGCTCTAGAGAAGAAGTAGCAAACAGAAGAGACTAGTCAGTGAAGAGTTGTGTTTAGTTAGCCAGTTGGCATATGTGTACTTGCAAGATTCACTTGAATGATTTCTATTTGTAGTGCTCAACTGAGTTCTGATGCAGTGAAACTTTGTTATCACTTTTAACATCTATCAGTATTTGCACAGCCCTAGATCAAAATATTGCTGAAAACAGCCTGAGAAACAAATTTGAAATCAATAACACCCATTCTTGTCAGTATGGCTGAAGGGGAGAGTAATTTTTAAGCCACATAATTTTTAAGCCATCTGCAGGTCTATCACCATTCCCAACTTTACTGAGATATCTTCCATTTTGAGGTAGGTCTAAAAAAACCTTTGATCCTTCTGTGATTTTTAAAGACTTCTCTGTTTTCTACTGTTTAAAAATACCTTTGTCTTGTATTGTCCAGTGTTTGGGATAAGTAGGATATTCAGACATACAGTTATTTGTATTGCTGAACTTCATGTGAAAAGAACTAATGGCGATGGGAAGGTGGCCTTACATACCTCGGAGGTCTTGGCATTGCTCAGTGTGATGTGATTGACTGATCACCTCCAGAAACTTTCTATGCATGTTTCTAATATGTGAGAGAGCCAGGTTTTACTGTGGCAGACAATAAGCAATGTAGGAAATCATCCCCCAGTGGATTTGCTCAATGTTGAGTAGCTAAAAAGCTAAAAATGAAATTGTGGGAAGAATGATGAGTGCTGTTCTTGCTTCCCTGCAGCAGTGGAACTCTTCATGCAGCTATATAGTGAGATTACAGGCAGACTAAATTGTGCTATGCTTCTGATTTAAAAATGTGCTGTTTCTGTTTACCCTTTATTGAGTCATTGGTTCCAAGAGAGAAAAAAGGAATGGTATTTTAAGCCATTTGTACAAATTGATATCTTCCAGTCAACCATAGGATTTGGATTTACTTTCCTTGGGAAGCTGTAAATTACCAAAAGTCCTCTGCTTTTCTGTTTTCCAAATGATAACATTGCATGCTTGTATAATGGTTTTGGAGATTATATCAACCTTCCAGAAACATAGCTCTAAACTTTAGAGATCCTTTTTTGAAAAGGTAACGTTTAAATATTTCATCAGTCTTGTTTGCTAGAAGGATATTTTTCTACCATTTGTTTTATAACTGTATGGACATGATATCACAGTTTTATTTTTTCAGAATGTTTTTATTTCCATGCACTGAGGCACAAGCATGTAGTTTTAGCAGACTCAGTTTATTCAGCAAAATACACTAGCTGGCACTTCATTGCTTTTTTGTAGAGGGAATAGCCCTGTGATAGTTACTTCTTACTTCTTGAAAATGGTCAAGTGAAAATACTTTCTTATTAGTATTATTCTTTTGAATACCTGTGCAGTTTTGAGAGGATTGAGTGCTCCATCCAATGAAACTGCTACTAAAAATCAAATGAGCTATATTTTTAGTCCAAGTGGTGTTGGAGCTGAAGAAAAAAATGCCAATAATATATATTAGAAGTGTTTTGCTATGTGTGGCTTTACCCAGCAAGAAGGAATTAATTTGGAATTTTTAAATGGGGACTGGCTTGGATTAACGGAGGAAAAAATAAATGTTGTTTTGAGTTTTTTGATGTATTAGAGGAAAAAATGAGCTGTTCATGTAAACTGGTGAGTTTGAGTGGGATGAAATTTCCAGGGCTCAACAGGGTGGGGTTTGTTGATGGTACCAATAGCATCCCTCTTTTATATACTCTATGCCTTTCCTGAAATCCCAAGGATGGCATGAGAGGATTTCATTCATAGGAAAGACTCTGAAGGACTGAATTCTGCCTTAAGTTCTGGGGCTTCAGGGTGCATGCATTGGTGAGATAACTTACCAATAGGCAGTAATTTCTCACCAGTAAGTCTTACTCTGGAATGGAGGGAGCCAAGTCTCTAAAGCAACTTTGCTGAAAAAGCGTGATCCCAAGTGAAAGTAACAACTTTTGTAAAGTGCCACCAGATCCACCTATCTGATGTCAGCCAACATAAAAACATCTTGGCAGAGCTGACACAGACATGCAGGTTTCTGAGCTCATCCACCTTGTCTCTGCCACTGATGGTTTGTCCTGCATGCTGAGCCTGGCTTTGCTGGCAGCTCCCCGTCCCCCCCAGCCTCCCTCTCTCCTAGATCACTTTATCCTCATAACACAGATACTCAGCACTCCAGCCTGGATTTCATTTCTTCCCCTTCAGCTCCGTGTGATCTCGCGCGCATTCCTGACGCGTTACCAGCAGCCCAGATCTCCGAAAGTGCCGTATCAGCTTTCAGTGGCCAAAGCTCGGAGGGGAAACAGCCCAGTTCCTCCGTGCACAAACAGCTGGGCAGTTGTGGAGGGAATTAATTGCTGATATGCACTGGGCTGTGTTTTTCTTCTCTTGTCATTTCCTTTGCAGCTGTGAAAGGCCAGGTTTTAAGGCAGACCTTCTCAGTGGGAGTAATGTACTCTTACATTACAGAAATATATCTGTAGATTGGGATTTGCATATGAGGTAAAATCTCTCCTAAGCTGTAACAACCAGCTCTGTTGACGTCGTTATTCAAATTCCAGGTGCATCTTGCAAAATTAATTTCTGACTTTGGATTTTCAGCTTGAGGAAAAAAATCTGTTTGAAAAGATTAGGATTTTTGAAAGCAATAAACATTGTTTTCTGAACATAGGGGTCTGATTTTGGGCGTCAAAAGCAATTTGTTGTGAAAATAGTGTCTTCCGTGTATATTATTGGAGCTAATTTATAAAATGGACTGATGCTGCTTTAGCCAAATGTGAAACAGTCAAGTTGCTGAAAGTCATGTTCCAGGCTAGCAGTTATGGGAAATTTATCACGGGGTTGGAAAATACATATGTTATCAACACGGCTGCATGTCTGCCTCGAGGCTTCACCCAGCTCATAACAATCCAAAAACAAACCACCCATCACAAATCAAAAAATACTGTCAAAAGTAGATTCTAAACCCTAATGCTCTTAGAAGCTGCAGCATGCTGGGCTTAGTTGTAAAATCAGTGGAAAAATGCATAGTACCTATTGTTGAAGATAATATTTTGTGAGCTTCCATTATGAAAGTGCAACAGATATTTTTCCTCCTGTCTATTAAACTGTTTTAAATGTACTTTTGTTTCATGGAATCGTTACACCTCCCCTACTAGTAGGCTTATGCTGCCATGCAGTTTATTCAGGGGAAGATCTCTAAGCTCTTATGCCAAAGTAATTACAACTCTCCCAGGTATTGTACTAATATGCAGTATTTGCATAACATATATTTATAAATACTCTAATCCTAGAATGGATTGTTTAAACAAATACTCAAAAACAGTTTTGTTGTTTTAAGACCTGGTCTTAATAACTAAATAAATGAAGTTGTACAAATATGCTGAAAATGTCCCCTTCAGCCTGGGTTGTGTAACTCCTTGTACCGTAAGATGAGTATTTCAAAGGTCCCACTGAAACCAGGGCCATTATTTGTGGAAAATACTGTGCAGAGTGAGAAAGGGTTGACAGACCAAGATCTTAATAAATAAATAAGTAAATGAAAATTGCACAACTCTTGAAAGGAGCCAAACTTTCGGTCTCAGCACCCACATCAGCCAAACCCTTGCAGACACTGCTGCAGAGAGCTGTGGGATTGTATTTCCAGCAAATATAAAGGAGTGTATCTTTATATCCTAGATTTTCAACCTTCCATGCAAGGGATTTCCGCTGCGACCTTGTGTCTGTCGTAGCTAACACCACACAAGGGGACACCACCCCAAGTCTGGCTCACATGGTGTGCAGGAAGTTCAGCTGTAGTAATTTGATTGCAAATCTGAGCCGGAGAGTCAGTAACTCAAATCATGGCTGTTACTTCAAAGAACGAAGGTTGCGTCCTTGAAAGGCTTCTAGTTTTAATAGCTATACAAAAGTTAACTATTACATAAATTATATGTTATGCATATATATGTTCATATCTTATTATAAATACACATGTATCACAGGCAGCCTGTTCCATATCTGTCATACTAAGTACTTTTTTGGCAGGTAGCAGAAGTTATGGAAACAATTAAAATTCCTGTGCAACACTGGATTACTTATTTGTTTGGAAGAGTGGGTGTTGTTATAGGGAATGGGGGAAAAAAAAGCAGATCTCTACTTCAAAACCAGAGTAAAAGCATTCTGGAGTAGTTTTGCCAGAAGGTCTTTTTGTCAATTTGTGTTTGGACAGAAAGATATGAGAATAGAGTTCTGGGGTTTGCACTCTGGTGTATCTTGTTAGTAAATATTTAAGGAATTATAGAGTTGCAGTTGTTTTTATGGCCAGTAACCAACTGGTGATCCTTTCAAGGCAATAAACAGTGTATGAGAACAGTGTTCTTAATTGCCCCGGCATGTAAGAAGTTGTTAAAATTTAGAAACTGGTTGTTCTCTGCTCTGCCTTCACTTTAATCTAGTGCCTGTCTGGCTGCAAGATTAAGAGTGGCAAAAAAATCCAACCAGTTTTAAGGAACTCATATAGTAACTGGGAACTTAATTTCGTCCAACAGTGTATCTTGATCCAGACTGTCTGCACTGTGTTTTCCTGTGGGTTACGTGACAGGTTGGTGGCATGATTTGCTTTGCAAACCTGTAAATGAGTTCATGTTTGTGAATCTTTTAGCTGTGGCTTCTTTCTCCACCCTTTTCTCATGAATAAACTTGAAAAATATTTAGGATGAGATTTCTCTGGACGCGCCACATCTGATAATATCTTTCTCAACTGTGGTCTTTGTATATATGTACTTCTAAAACAATCGGGAGGTGTGGTGCAGTGTGCTTCCTTGGAGGGAGGAACACTGTTAGTAAAGATTACTGATCTGTGAGAAGAGTCAACTACAGAAAATGCTGAAGCTAACACTGTGGCTGGGAGGAGTCTGTGGCTTTGGTTTGTAACTCCCTTTGGGTTTTGCCAGTGACTTGGAGCAGAGAAGTGTTTGGTCAGCTGTGGTGTAACACTGAGAAGATTCTTGTCTTCCTGACAACTACATTTATCAATATAGTAATAAGTTCAGTGTCTTAAACAACCTGACCTGCTACATGAAGAAATTGTATGCAGTTAGTAAATGCTTCAGATTGTTCCGTGTGTGACTGACAAGCCATAGTTGACTAATGAAATACAGGATTTGGCAGTACTAAAGCTCGAGACATCGTTGAGTGAACTTTGTATAAGAGTGGGTTCATTCAATAAAAAATAAAAGGAGCATTTAAAGAGCCTTTTATTCCTGTCATAAAGATACTTTGTGCTATTGCAGTTGTGTGTTTGACAGAATGGTTGGGGATGGATGCTGCAGATAGTTGTCTTGTAATTTGAGTGTCTTCTATTTGACACCAGCATGATTTTTATCTTCGGTGTTGTGACATGACTGGTGAGTTACAGTTTCTGTGTTTGAATGGAGTTTCCCACTGTAGTTAGTATCATGTATCCATAAATCAGTCTGCTGGCGTTGGTTGTTCTGCATATTATGGGATGGGTTGGGGTTTGTTGGTTTTGTTTGGGTTTTTTTTTTGGGTTTTTTTTTGGGTGTTTTTTTTTTTTTTTTTTTTTTTTTTTTTTTAGGAAATGAGATATGATTTTGCTTCTGCTAAGCCAAGGAGAATACCAGACTCAGTAGGAATGGGCTCAGAGTTTTGAGTGTTTGTTGGCAGCTAAAGTGAGCACAGCCACATGGGGCACAGGGCTGGTTCTGCTGTGCTGCAGTACCGTGGGTCCCTCTACCTTTGAGGTTATAAGTCTGTGAAATAAAATGAATCAATTATATTTTGGTTTGTGGTTGAGTTTGGTTTTGGGTTGTTTTTTTAATTGTTGTTGGTTTTGGGGGTTTTTATAGGTAGGTAATCTTGATATGTTTTAACACATGGCTTTAAAACAGCTCATTACTTGTCACACAGTTACAGCAATTGTTGCACTGTAGTTCCTCATCTCTCTTTACTGTATCAAAGTAGTTCAACTTCTGTGAGTATGTGTGCTAATGGGTTTTTATCATGTGTGTGAGTAGTAGCAGACTAGATATTCTCCCATATTAGTCATTGCAATGTGATAGATAATAAAGAAGTCTAGTCTCATTTAAAGCTGTAGCAGAGTGCATGAGGCAGCCTTCATTAATGTATACTACAATTGTATTGAATTTCTGTGATTACGCTAGAGAGATTCTTATGGTAAAGGCATGACCAACTAGTTTTAAATTGTCTATTAAATTCAATTTCCTAGTATCCAAAAGCATACATGCACCCTGGTCAAAGGAAAAAATAAAAGAGTTAAGTACCCAAGTATTTTAAAATAAATAAACTGGGGAGAAAAGATGTACAAAAAGCTTCTAACTTTCAGTAGATTAATCATGCTTTCAACATCTGGAATTAAGGTTTTTCTTAAACACAGTTTTGAGATACACAGTAATAATCCCAAAGCTTTGTGAGGGCGAGCAGAGCTTAGCCTAGGAGGCAGATACTGAGTTCTGGCATTAGTTTTTTTGCATTGTTTCCACATTCTGGCACTCCACTCCATTTCCTCGCCTCACTGAGCACTGAAAGGGACATAAATTGACATAACTAGATTTTTGTGACTGGGGCAAGGGAAGCAGCCTGAAAGATAAACTTTAACCTGTCATCCTGTCAACAAATTTGCATTGTTAGAAAAGTAAGAATTTATATACCGTGGAGTCAAGAATAGTATGTAGGGACAATGCATTAAGATAAAGAAAGTGCATATCTGAAGTTTGGGGTCTTTTTCAGCCTAAAAATAGAATCTAAACATCCCAATGTCTGATCTGCTCTTCCATTAAAAAATTTACTCTTCCATTCTTCTGTCATAAAAAAAATTTGAGTACTCTCACTGGCCTAAAGCAAGGATGTCTGAACTATGACAAAAGTTAATGGGAAAGTAATGGAAGAATTTGGCCTGTCCCTGTAGTTTTGGGACTGCTAACTTCTTTTAGCAGTCTATACAGTGTCTTGGGCATGCTACAGTTCAGTTATGCAACCCTGGGAAGTTTCTCTCCCACTGAATGCACTGTTCCTTTATTAAGGCTAATGGGAGTCATGTGTTCCTGACAGTGGGAAAGCAGACCCTTAAAAATCTTTCTGGTAGATTTGGTGGAAACAGAGCTCACGTTCGTTATTGCTGTTCTGGGCAGTTGGAGTCTCATTAGCGGAATGTTAATGACGTTCAGTGAACTTCATTATTGGACAAGAGGATGTAGTGAAAATATAAAACAGGTGACTTTTCAATCTTATAATTTCCTGTGTTGTTGGGTTAATGTCTGCCTGTTGTGTCCTTTCTCCCATCCCATACTTGCACACTGTTACCTGCAGTCTGGTGGATGTGATCCTGGGGTGCTTCAGCCTCCGCTGTCGGGGCTCTCTGCCCTGAGCCCATGCTGTGGCTCCCCTCCTCTGGGAAGCTTACAGTAACAACCATTAGATTAGACCATTAGATTTTCAATCCTTCTGCAACCTCAGGCAGGAAGCAGATTATAAACATCCAGCAGGTAGGAGCCAGATTTTAGCCGTGGCACTGACGAGATCCGAGTGTGGAGGGGACAAACACGGCTTTGCGAGGAAGGTGATGGTGAACCCCACGCCATCCCTTCCCTGAGCAGATGTTCCTGCAAACCCCCACTAACAAAAACAAACCCACCATGTCCCCACCGAGCCTGGGGATGGGCTGGCCCCGCCGTGAGGCCGAGCCCTTGGCTGGCAGCGGGAATTCGCTTACCCTCGGAAAACGCGGCCTTTCGTTTTATCTCGCTGAGGCAACCGCAGGGGAACAATGGGTTATTAGAGCCTTGGAACAACACGGGCTTTGAGTGACCCCGCGTCACTGTGCTGTGCAGGCGAGGCTAAAAGGAGAGCCTGGCTGCCCTCAGAGTTAATTTGGCAGCTGCGGCCTGGGGGCCTGGGCTGGTGGTGGGTGTGAGGTGAGGGCGGCCATGAGGGAGCAGGGAGAGCCTCCCCTCAGGCCTTCTCTGGGAAAGGGAAAGAAGTAAACACAAAACAGGGAGCTGGCAAAGTTAAAAGTGTTCCGTTTGTCTTCTCTTTCTGGTACAAAATCTGCTTTCCTTCGTTCTTGGGCTTTTCAGACAAAACTGTTGCGTTGCTGGTCTTCGTCACTGACAGTAAAAGTGGCTGGAAATGGCTGAGTGGCAGGTGAAGTGTCCGCTCACCAGCAGAAAGGTGCTGACCTCCCCAGCTCTGTGTGAACCGACACAGGCAGCCTTTCACATCCCACACAGGGTCCACAGAATTTGATCTTAAATGTAGCCTTTGGAGGTGTCATCCTCCCTGAGGGTTCATCTCCCTGAAGCTGTGCACATCTATAAGCAATTAGCTAGATTATGCCATTGATATCTCAGAAATGAGTCCCAGAATCACAGAATAGACTTGAGTTGCAAGGGATACACAAAAATCGACTCAAATTCTTAGCCCTGTGAAGAAACATCCCCCAGAATCACACAATGTACCCAAGAGCATTGTCCAAGCACTTCTGGAGCTCTGTCAGACGTGATGCTGTGACCACTGCCCTGGGGAGCTGTTCAGTGCCCAGCCATCCTCTGGGTGAAGAAACTTTTTCTAATGTCTAACTTGCTATACCAAAAATTTTTTCAGAGGAATAAGGATGTAGGGCAATGTTTCAGCCTACAAACATATTTCCAGGTATGTATGCTGCTGGTCTTAAAGGTGCACTTTTATTAGAAACACTCATATTTCAGTGCTGGTAAAATATGCAGAGCTACAGAGTGGATATGAATTTTGAGAAAATCCAGAACATTCAGATATTTGCCAGTAGCAATATTCCTCTTTTGTAAATCGAAACCAGTTTTTTAGTTCCTCAGCTTTCACTTGCTCACATACCCCTAAGAACAACAAAAAGAAACCACCCCTCCCGAAGACACTTCGCTGTCTTGGGTAGAATTTTCCTGCCTCCAGGGCTGAAAGAGGAGCCCATCCAGTGAGTTATTTGTAGGTCAGGTGGTCTTTCCATGAACATAAATAACAAGGTGATGAAACTCCTTTTATCTTCTGGACTGATGTATGTATTGCATGCTGAGATTTTATGTGTATTTTTTGATGTGTTTTTCTCAAAGCACATAATAATGAAGAATGTGGCATCCTGTTCCTGGGTAGTTATCTACTCAATATGCAAATGTATTCCCAATGCCCTGAGTAGAAGCCTGCTGGAAGCCTCCCAGTCAGTCCTCATTGCATCTGAGAGTCCAGAACCAAAGACTTTGCTGTCAGTTTGGTGAAGGCAAAACAGGCTCTCCATGAAGGAGGAAATATTTAGTAGTTATGATGTGCATATATTTCTTCTTTTTTTTCTTTTTCTTTTTTATCAGTTAGGGAAAAACAAGTGGTGGCAGCAGCTGTGCCATGTGAGCAAGTGTGTCATGAGCCTGCTGGGCAAGGCATAGTGAAGGGCATTATTCCACGGGGAGGTTGGCACTGGCCATGGCCCTCCAGAGTTGCCACAAAGGATTTTCTGTTCGACGTCTAACGCAACAAGCACATTCATATGTTTGCAGAGGGTTTCCATGGAAACCGTGTAAACTGTGATGCTGGCAGACAGAGGCAAAGGTTATACTATTGTAGAGGGCCTTTTGTATTCTCTTTAAATGTTTCAGAGCAGCTATATTTCTTAACTGATACCCTGTGCCTGTGGAACTATTTTTCAGATTTTTGGTTTTGTTTTTTGTTTTTCCTCCTTTTTTTTCTCTACTTGTCTTTTTCATGGTTGTACTGAGGAGGTCAGATGACATGTAAGAATAAGAATGAAAATGTAGTTCTCTTTTTTTTTTTTTTTTAACATGGGATCACTTGAGTGTCATTATTTGGATTGACTTATCTTTCTGTTAGTGGTAATGATGCAATTGGAAATGGAAGAAGACGACCAAAAAAAATTCAACCTATTCTGCTCCTACCAGTGCATTTCTCTTTTTTGTTGAGTGCTTTTATTGCTCAGGTAGAACTAACTTGGGTAATTGCTCACTGGCACTTGGGGAATTTTGAATGCTGGCTTCCTCTCAGAAGTATGAACTTATGCTATTTATAGATAGCCATTTTAACACTGGCTAGCCTTTAGTGTGCTTTGCAGGTTCATGCTGTTTTTTAATTTATCCTACAAATTTAAATTTCCAAACATACCTATTGCTTGGTTTATGTTTCAAGAAGTACTCCCACCATGGGCACAAACACTGCTTAAGAAAGAAAATTATTGCCTCTTCTATAGGATTATCCGAGTTCCCCTTTGATTGTCCATGTTAGCAAAATTATGCTTGTTCACAGCTTCAGCTCAATTATCATGGGAGGTTATTTTAAAAGACTGAACCTGTGTCTGGGCTCATGCTGAGGGTCAGAGACAGGTCTGGGTACTGCTTGTTCACCTGCTGCTCTGTGAAAATGAGATCTTACCTGATCACACTGTGCATGTATTCATTCCTGCCACTTAACTTTTGAACTTATTGGTTACTTTAAGCCAAACTTGGTAGAAAGGTAAAACCAGAATTTGTTTATGCCTTACAGAAATTGATATCTGGTTAAAGATGTAGGATTTTGATGTTGAGCGGCATCCTTTGTACTTGAAGTACAAGTTGCTCAGTCCATCTGATTGTGGGACACTGACTAAAAAATGTCCAGGTTAAGTGTAGATAATTGAACTTGATCACAAGTTTGCAGAATCAAGAGATAATTTAAGTTCTCAGTTTTAAAGAATAAAGCATACTTTGCTTCAAAAAGAACAAAAACCTTTTAGGTGTATAAAATACTACAATCTTAAATAGACAAGTAACATTAAGGCATTGTGTTTCTGAACTTGTGAAAGTGCTGTCATAATTACCCAAGGCAGCATTTAGTAATTACTTTTTGTGGATACAAGAATGAAACAGCCAACTTGGAGAACTTTTTGTTGTGGGTGATAGTTTCTAACAGAGAATGAAAAGGTGGAATGTGCAGTTAGCTCAGGGGGGCTGCTGATTTACTCTTGGACAGCCAGGCTTGCCCATGACCTGCTGCACCACGCCAGGAGTAGCCAGGAGGGATAGCTTTGTTTGTTTACTTATTTCTCATGTTTTGCTATTTATATATCAGATGTATAATTATTGAAGGCTTCATATCCAGTGCCTCATGAATGTGACAGTTAAAAATAACTTCAAAAAAATAAACTCTCCATTTTAGTCTTCTAGAAACCACTGGTTTCCAGTACAGTATCACACAGTTATAAACAACATGTTGAATATGACATGGAAATGAACACAGGATAGAAGAAATTAAAACCTTTCTTCAAGTTTCATCCAGCATAATTGTATAATTGCAGTCTCTGAGGGATGGGGGTTGTGTGTGCTAGGTAGGAGTGTTTCTTATTATGAATTCACTTTTCTGAGTTTGAAGCCAGAAGTCTCAAGAAAAAGTCTGTTCATCTAACACAAAATTTTGCATACTTTCACCACATTATACTGACTGCTTTGCAGTACAAACTTTGATTAGTTTTGATAATTTATCACAGAGAGAGAACATGTACTGATGAGGCAGGCCAAAATCAAAATTCCTTAGCAATTTGCCAGAGAATTAAAAAGAACAAAATTATAAACCCACAGCAACCCACAAATGGCATTTTACATGCTTGTTTCAATGCACACTGGAAGCATCACTCAGTAATTAAAATTAAAATAAAAATCCAGCTGCCTCCCTGCCCAAAGTGATGCAATAAATTAGCAAGTTAGAGGAATGCATCTTACAGGAAAAAAAAATCTAAGTACTGCCCAACTCTAAAAGCAGCACCTACTCCTACTCTTCCAGAAACTTTTGAGATCAAGCTCCTGAGACCAGATTAGTCCTGCAGATTCCTTTTCTCCTCTTTGGATTAAGAAATGAGCTCCAAAAAAAAGATGTGGTTCCTCCTCATGCCCGCTGTGGTTAAGGCAGAGCCCCGGCTGCCCTGGGTCAGTGTTGTTCTCCGCAGCATTCCAGCACGTCTGGGAGAGCTGTCATGAAGGAGCCCTTGGCAAGCTTCTAATCACCTATTATTCAGCACTTTATTAATCAAGCTTCATGGTCGATTTTGGGCATGTTCTTGCATGGAGATCTTTAATTCTTTGAACAATGTTAGGTTTTACAGATGTTTATAAAAAACCCCACAAAGCACCCAACACAAAGGTGAAAAAAACCAAACTGAAAGACCTAGAAAACATGTTGCTTACCTTTATTCATCAAGCAGATGTAATGCCCATAGGCTCAGACATTTTTCTTTATCATCAATAATTTTCTTATGGTATAAGGTGAAATTCTATTTACCTAGGATGATTTCCATCAGTTATTCAAATATTCAGAAAAAAAAACCATCACCAAAGCTCAGAACATAATGTCATTTTTCTAAAAATTGCTAATTGAGTTTTAAATTTGTTGCTTTTAATTCTTAATGTTAGAGTTGAGAGAAGAATTTGCCTCTACATTTCAGGCTCTGAACTTCAGCCCATGGATAACAACAGATATTTCCACTCAGTATAAACCTGTGTATGTTTATAATTGAACACAAGCAAATAGCATTTTCAGGCCAAGTTTACTAATGAGCTTTGGAAATTCAAATAAAATTACTCTTAAGTATTTAGTTTTATCTGAAACATTTTATTTATGCTATTTTTGTAGTTTATATAGGAGAAAGATCCATCTAATATATTTGTTGACTTCAGAATATTCTTGCAATTACAAACAAAAAAAGCCACTAGAAGTCAAAATTGGAAGAATTCTTTGGGAAACAATTTGATGGAGAGTGTTTAGTGCTGCATGTGACTGATCAAAGGCTGCACGTGCCTTCAGAATTATAACTGAGAGTCTTTGCAGCTGGAATTCTGAGTTGCTGGTGCTTCAGCTCCTTCAAGTCCCTGGTTAGAGGAGAAACCAAGAAGCTTTTCTTCACTTGCATTGCAATACTGTAGTATAAAGTGAGTGTCTTCTGAAGCAGTCTGGGGTCGATGGTTGCTTGTACCACCTTGGCTGCTGGAAAGTTCTGTTCTCAGTTCATTAGACCATCTCCTCTTCAGACATGAAATATTCATGCTTCATGCAAGTGAGATCAAAAGAGAGGATGGTTTAAATCTCTAGGACAAGTGTTCAATGTCAGCTGATTTTCCATTCTAGGAACAATCACAGATGTGTCCCCACGATACTGTGCATTGTGGCAGGATACATCCATGTTCTGTCATACCAGAGTAGTTTGTTATGGAGTGTCTTTTGTTTTATCCAAGTTTCCAGGGCTTACAAGTAATGATGGAGGAGGAGAATTATGGGATAACAGTAGATAATTGCTTGCCTGCTTGCACTGGAAAATAATGGTAACCTAATTATGAAAAATTCATATACTCTGCTTTTGACTTTTAGAATACTGCTCTTACTACTGGTCCTGATGCTGACTTACCCTACTCATCACTGTGTCTTACTTTTGCTAGTAAATCTTCAGCACTTGTTCAGAGATGTGCTGGCTGCTGTTCTGGGCACATTTCCTTCTTTGTTCAGTGCTGTGGTTAAGTCTGATAGCTTCTGCTATCAGCTGGGCTTGCTTGAAATTCAGTGGAATAGTTTTCCATTCCTGAAGGTGTAGAAGACCTTTGGCGCTCTAAATTCAATTTACTTTTCTAATACCATGAGCAAAAGGTGGCAGAGACAAGAAGGAGGTCAAATTCAGGCCAAGTCAATTGAGATTGATGTGCATATTTATATAGGTTAAACTTTGAAAGCAAATGAAACTTTTTGCATATGCTAGTTGGGTAGTTTGGTGGTGGGGGTGGGGTTTAATGATTTTCAAGCAAGCTGAAGACAGTATTAACCAAAAACATGTTTCTCACTACTGTAAATCCTAGGGATTTCCCTGGAAGGATAATTAATGCTGCAGCTAATAAAGTAGTTGCCTTTTGAACTTTTGAGTAGGTCAGCCAGGCCCTGATGGCCCTGCTCTGCTCCACACTTTCCCCTGCTCTCCTCCCCCAGATTATTTTTAACCCTGATGCTTTTGTGTAACCACTGTAGACTCAAGCTTCATGAAGAGATGTGCTTAGCACAATAGGGAATGGTATTTTCAGAGGTAGGGGGCTGAAACACGAGCACTGGGAGAGGCAGGATTGCCTCAAGGCAGTCAGGAAAACATGAAAAATTGTGGCATGAGGTATGTAACTTAAGTCCTCTACAGATGATAATTTTGTAAGTATTAGGATGCAACTATAACCCCCATCAAATTCTGTGTGTTTGTTTACTTTTCCCTTGTTATGTTTAGACTTTTACAAACACTTGTTTGTAAATGGACCTAGGAGGGGGAAAATTGTCCCATATGCTAAGGCAAAACTAATTTTGGTAATGCAGAAAAAAGAAAGTCTTGGAGTCTTGAATGGGTTAGAAAAAGACACTCTCAACATAATCTGTGAATAGTGGTTTGCAATTTTTTGTCCCTTATGCCATCTCATGGCTTATATAAGATGTTAGTCCCATTAACAGAGCCTTCCCTCTACACCTTGCCTTTTCAAAGCATTTTAAGCTCTTTTCTCACCATGCCTAATGTTTTTTCCCTTATTTATTGCCAGTCAGTGGCAATGTGCCTGCTGCACAATCAGGTCTGGGCTTGGCTGGCATCATTTGTCTCACACATTCATCAATCCCTAAAATCACTATTTGTAAATTGTAGGTAAAAACCTTAAAATAACCATAACATTCCCACTAAGCCTCTTCTTCATATGTGAAATCAATATATGTAGTTGTGTTATTTTATCTAAAATATTTTGAGTTTTTAACTATAGCTATCATAAATCAGCTTTTTTGAAATGCTCATGTTTTCTGTTTAATGTGAGAATGATGTATAAGTCAGTAAAATGTTAAAATTCCTTTTATGCAAGGCTAGCCAATTTATTTTGACATAGTCAAGCTGATATTGGTATATTTATGTGACTTATGTTATTGCTCTTCATATAAAATTTATGGCAGAGTGATTCAGAGATCCCAAGATGAACTAGGGAGAGTTGTGGAGGGTGTGGTGCATAATATTAATAAAGATACAATTTGTCCTGAAGACTGTATGATCGAAGACCTGGCACAATTTCATCTTTTCCTCAAGTTTCCAGTTACAATTGTCCTACTGAGATTAGCTGTTGGCCAGGTTTCCCAGTGCTCACTTGTGAGTTATGGAGGCGTTGAGCTACAATTCTCTATGGTCAGTGCATGGTGGTGGTCATAAATGGGGTCTACACTGAGCTGTTGGTGGTGCTAAAGGTCAGGATTTGATGTGAAGAGGGAGGAACCCCAGAGGTCTGAGCTATAAAAGGGTTTGACTGCATGCTGCCATACACAGGATTGGTTGTTCCTGTAAATATTTGTGAAATCCATCAGTTGCCTTGTGTCGATCATCTGGATTGCCCACCATCACAGCCTCTGACCCTCCAGCAAAACCCAGGAGGCAGCTGCTTTGGCCATGGCATTTCTCTGGATAATCAAACTGCCATAAATCACTAAGACTTTTCATGTGCCCTGGGACTGCTGAGAGGTTTCCCTGCTCTCCAATGTTACACGTTGTACCAGTGACCCAGGAGGGCTCCTGCAGGTTGCTGGGAGTAGTCCTTGTTACTCCAAATGACCCTATCCAGGCTGATGTGAATCAATGGATTTTAAAAAATGTGCTTACATAACAGACAATTAGCAAGTTAGCTAATTTAGGTAGCAGTGGGCAAGTTAGCTTGTTTCTTCTACTTCATAACCTTATGTAGGACTGCATATAAAGAGGAATTGTTTTCCCCTGCATCTGTGCAGGTCAGGGAGAGCCCAAGAAAAAGGTCAGCAAAAAAAGCTGGAGACTTTGCAGGAGAGGGAGAGGAAGAGTGTTGTGAAATATGGAAGGTTGTGGCTGCAGTCAGCTTCTCCAGGTTTTTTTTTCACCATGAAGTTCTCAGTTTATACTGTGGAGGAGCCCAGGTTTCATGTTTTTCAAGTGACACAGGGACATTGTTCAGCCATTGTCTCTGTGTGTGGGTTATGTTAGTGCCTACTTTCACAGCTTAATACGGATAACTACTACCAGAACATAATCTTTTAATTTAGCTCTCTGTTGTCTACTGACTCGTGAAATATTTTTAGGTGACTTAAGTACAAGTGATTATGTGGATAAGCAGAGGCAAGTCTTTAAAAATAAAAAAGGTCTTTTTATTGCCACCTGCGTGAATTGTTTCACCAACAAACTCTGGATTCCTCCTCTGCTACTTTTCTGTAACCAGTTTGTTTGTGAGATTGGGTTTGTTCTGACTTGCATGTTTTGTGTGCAGAACATCATAATCTCAAAATGTTCATATTGTCTGCACAATCTTAACAGTTTTCATGTAAAACAAGAAAAACATTTCATGGAGTCGAGCAAGGACAACCATTGCACTGCTGACTGCTCAGGTGTCACACAATGCATGATGGCAACATCCTGGTTATGTACTGCCTTTCCTTGGTACAAAAGGTTCCCCAGTGGGCAGGGTGGACCTCGGATCTGAACTCTCAGGGTTGTGCTTTTGAGAGCAGTTTTATCATACTGACTCTCAGAAAAGGGTGACTGGATAACTTGCTTATCAAGGGTTCCCTCCCTTTTCTTACATGAAAAACTCACGCAGCAGTGAAGGAATAGCAAAATATGAATGATTAAAGTAGTTTGGATCTACAGGGTTATGCATGCAAGTTCATTTATGAGACTCAATGCATGCAAATAGCATTTATGGCCATGTGGTAGAGCATATTGGATACATCAAACCAGCATTCTAGGCTCCGGAAGTTTTTTCCCAACTGCTTGTGCTGAAAAATGTTGGCAAATGTGGAGGTGCAAACTGCACCTGCTACAGGCTGAGTGCATTATAAGGAGCCTTCCTTAACAGAGAAAAAACATCACCCCTGCACTTAAAGGTAAAGCTACAGGCCTCAGTTTCTCATGTTCTACGTGATTGTCAGCAACCCACTTAGTTCTCACTTCTCGACAATAAACTGTGTCTGGCTCAATTCCAGTTTACACTGAGTAAAGTGTGAGTTGCACAGCATGACTATTTGTGTAGACTTTAACATTGCATGATATAATTGAGAACAAATAATGCTTTAGATTTAACACAGCAACACAAAAACAAGGTTCAAATGCACCTGAGTGTTTATTTCTTAGGAAAAAATATGTCTTGCTGCCATACAGTCTCTTTAATGTGGTGTCTGAAAAGAGCTGATAATTTTATTAGCTTGCTCTGCTTAAAAGCAGAGGAACTTAAACCTGCACTGCTGGATTAGACTATTTGATTAGTAACCAGTTTGGGCTGGAGTATGACAAATTGTTTATGGCCGCATTGCTACTGGAAGATATGGTGTTAGACACTCTTGTATCATCATTATCTGTATTTCAGAACAAACATTTGTGTAGATATGCAGAGCCTAACTGATACAGCTGAAAATTAATCCATTTTAAAAAAATTAAAATAAAAAAAAAAAAAACCAACTTGAAAACCCCTTACATGCATTTGCTGGTATGAATATGAAGATGTGATAACAGGAGAAAGATTGAATGGCTGGGCAGGCTGGGAGGAGGTATTATGAGGAGTTTTAAATGCAAATTAATTGGTGCCATTTTAAGGGTGTAGTTTGGCTTGAGTGCTAGTGTAAGGAATTCCTGTATATTAGTGAAATCAGTTCATAAAATTTTGAACAAATGCTACCTATCTAGGTATTTTCAGTTGCATAAATTGAGTTTAGAAAATTCTAGCATCTGAACACACATCTTACTCACCTGAACAATGCGTAAAGTAAGAAAATCCAAAATGCATTATAAAATTTAAAAAAAATAATTTTCTACTCAGATATTTATAGTATTTGATGTCCCCATCAGGTGAATTTAAGAATTAATTTAATTTTGAGGTACTTATCCATTTTTTCCCCCCTTCCTTAAAAGAGTTGCAGTTATTCATTTCTGCGTCATTCCTTAAATGTATAAGAGGGAAGATGAGCAGTTGACTTTCTAGTGCCAGAAAATAGCATTGGTGACCCTCATCTCAGTGCATGTTCTCCCACATATTTCCCCATCCCTCTCAACCATTCCCCCATATTCCTGAAGTGTGTGTGTTGCTGCCAGCTGACGTACGTAGCTGACGGTGTTTGCTAAAGCCAAGTCTTTGATTCAGACTGGAACCTGGTTCATAGGGAGGCTGGAACTGAGATCAAGAGACGCCCAGTTTGCTTCCAACAAGTCTCCTGGCAGACAAGATATTGGAGGGGGGGCGGTGGGGAGAAAGAGCAGACTGTTCCTTAAAAACAAGCAGGCGAGAAATCGCAGGAGCAGAGGAGCTCAGCGTGCTCTGTGAGAGGAGCTGCTCTGATGTGGGGTAGCCCAGCTCGAGTGCTCACACCCCAAATCAGTGGCACCAGTTAATGATGCCGTGCACACACTGCTGGCTTGCAGCACTGGGAGCTCTCAGTAAGATGGATTGCACTGCATAGGGAAAATGGAGATGTCTGAAAGCAGCCAGAAAAGATCAGCATAAAAGGTAGGTTAATGTTCTGTTGCTAGGTGATCTAATAATTTGGTTCCTTTTCTATTACTCTGTCTGGTGGTATTTATTTTTATATACATTCAGTACATTATGAAAGATATAAATATATCAAGTCAGTGCTTTCTGGGAGGTTGTTTCTCAATATAAATTTTCCTCACATTTGCTCTCCTGCACTTTATTTTTTTTACTTTAGTACTTCTTGTTTCTCTGACCTCATTATTATTTTTGAGCTGTTTTTGTGATTTAACATTCAAAATAGTTATTGCAACAAAAGCAGCACAGCAGGTTACTTAGACTTTACGAAGTGTCAGATGGGGATGCTCAGGATGCAATGTTGCAACCTAAAATCAACAGTTCCAAGTTCCTGGGAAAAAGTGAACCTTTCATTCAATAATCCTTACTCCTAAGCAGAGAGATACACAGCTTCCTGACAGAGGGGTATGTTCTACTTTCTCTCTGTAGCCCAGTTACGGGTGTAAAATACAGAACAGGATATGGAAGCCAAACCCATGAGCTATATAAGGCATCAAAGCACGGGAGGACATGACCTGTTTTCTTTTGTATCAGAATTCAGTTCAGCATGAACTAGGAGGGGGAAGTGGAGTTAGATTAACAAGTTACGTAGTAGCAAGACCTTGTGAGCCCTTTTGTTTTACAGGTCCTTAAAAGTATTTTCAGCGGAGATAAGGATTCTGTGAAACAAAAATTTATCCATTCTGACTTTCTGTTCGGAATTTGGCCCCACACTGGAGCAGTTGAACCAAGTGTGGAAAACTGCTCTTCTTTGAATCTCTTTTTAGCGTGTCAGTGTGCCTGTGAGGCCAAAATGTGGGCTAAAATGTGTGCCCCAACAGGCCAAGAGTGATGGCTCTCAGCAGGATAGAATCAGATCTGAGCTTATATTTGATTTCTCTGTGTATGTTTGTCCATTCTGACTACTTGAGATATAGTGTCTAGTTGCTATAGGGGCTCTCATTTCTACCTGTGCCTCAGTCTCTGCAACCACTCTGGAGCATGTATGAGAAATGTTAGCTAGCACTGTTCAGGAAGGTGTTCCTCACTTTCTTTAATTCATAAACAGCATGGGAGGGGGTGGAAGACAAAAGTAGCCTTGCAGCAAAGCTTATTTCTTCTGTAGGCACAAGTATCTCACACACACACACAAAAAAAAAAAGTTGAGGGAGGGGATCCTCTATGACAATTCATAGATGTTGAGATCTGGATTTTCTGTAAATACTTTTGTCTTATTCCTGGTTCTGTGCTGTGAAGGGGTACTGATTTTTTGGTCCCTTAAAGATGATGGCATTTTAAATAAATGTTCTCTTTCTTAAAAAAAAAAATCAGTAGAAGATGCAAATAAATAATAAAAGAATGGTTGATTTGTTTGAAAAATTTCCAGGAAACAGTAGGGGTTATATGAGAGTCAGCCTGGGCCCAACAGAGCGGGCATTGAACCAGACCTAATAAGAACAACTGGACCCAACACTCGTATTATGTTCAGTAATGGAGGGGTTTTGTACTACAAGGACTTCAATGTTGTAATCTTAATGGCTAGAGGTAACAAACCAGGCTGAAAGGAAAGAGGAAAAACTAAAGTCCAAGGCAATTAGAAAAATCTCTTTCGTGGATTTTGGGTATTGCCAGTCACATTTGTGCCATTTTTACAGATGAATGGGTTTTTCTGTCGCTGTAAGAATGAATTGTAAAGTAATGGACTTGAACTAATTATGTCTTATAAACCTATAATAATAACAATAAATGTGTTTTGAAGTTCAGACATGCATGTAGTTGATCCAGCCAACTGAGTCGATCAGCAGCTGAGCAAGTCTCCTACTTGGGGTTAACAGTTCAGGTTTTAGGGAAATAAATGGTCAGATAAGACTACTCCAGGGAAGGAGGAAAAGAGCAGGAGTCACAGCTGGTCACCAGTTCAAGCAAGGCTCTTGCTGTCTGGATTTCTAGACTGCTTTTAGTTACTTGCAGGTGCTGGAAGGTGTCTGTTCTGGCTGAGATGGAGGCCCTTATCCCAACACAGATGGAGAGCAGTGAAAGCTCACAGGCCTGGTCTTGAGTTTCTTGTACTCTGTGGCATTTAGCCAGTGATCTCATGGTCTTATGTTTTCTCCTGATGCTTTTTTTCTTTTTCTTCTTAAACCTCACCATTTTGGGCAGGGGGTAAGGGAAGGTACACACAAGGTGGAGGAGGGGAGACATAATAGTTATTAACAATTGCATTTGTAACAATACTTTTCCTATGCTGAGTGGTGGTCAGATCCCCAGACACCATCCCAGGAGTTTATTCTTTAGAAAAACTTAAGCTTCTTTCATGCTTCAACCAGATTTTTCCCAAACTCTCACTACCTTGAGGCAAAGCCTTTGTTTTCTCCCCAGCATCCCAAACTGATCACACATCCCAGACTTTCCAGCAGTCAGTCAGCAAATGTTGAATGAACTCCTACTGCACCTGAGCAACAAATGCAAAACTCATCAATGTGTTTCCACAGCCTCTGGAATGAAGCCATCAGAGTTCATGGAGCTTGTCTCCAGGATGTGAATTATACATCCCAGAACATGGTATGTTATCCAGCATGCCAGGTACCTCCTGGGAGCTCTGTGTGTGCAGCTGGATAATGTTGCATCCCAGATGATGTTTTCTTTTTCTCTCTCGGGAAAAAAAAAATGTCAGAAGGAACAAAACCAGTTAAATCTATAGTAAGATGTTGTGTTTCATCTCAATCCCAAATTTTATCATAATCTGTAATATACAAGAAAATCATAGCCATAGTTTTCTTGGTTCTTATCTGCTAATACTTTCCCAGCTCAGTCGGTGGTTTCTGTCTGGACTTTCATACTTGGTTATGGGGCTGCAGTGGCCCAGGATTTCATCCTTGTGCTGTCCCTTGCACTGTCAGCAAAGTCATTTGAGAATCAGTGTGGGAAACTGGCTGAAAACCAATTTGCATCCTCTTGGCAGCGTGGGTCGTAGTGTGGCTGAGCAGCAGAGGGTGTTACAAGGACTGAAAGGACTTGCTGCAGGCAGGAGAAGGGCTTGGGCTGCTGGAGCTGTTTTGACAGGAGTTCCCAGTGTTTCACCTGGGAAATATGCGAGATTACAGTGGAGGCAGTTTGGATGCTCCACATTGGCTCCTTCTTCACACAATACCCCAAATGGTAATGGACACAAACGAGGGACAGGTGAACTGTGCCACAGAGCAAGGACACTTTGATCCACTGATACCAGAATGTCAAACCACACTTGACTTGGGCTTTTTTTTTCTCTGAAGATGTGAATTTACATACCAAATATTTTTACATGCAAATGTTTTTATATTAAATGTATTATTGACTGTAGATATTTGCATGTTAAACTCTATTTTCATAATAATACACTTATCTCGTCCTTCAAATCCTGCATCTCTTTGTTCCTCAAACCTGAGAAAGTGTCCCTCTTCAGTAGCTTTTGAGGAATGGTGTTCCTGAGTGTGCCTCTGAGCCTGATTCTTTGTATGAAAATTCAGGTGTCTGCTTCTTTCCTTTTGATCCAGTTCTGTTTGTGTTTACAAATGCTTATCAGGTTTTTTAATGAGATTTTTAAGCTTTCTACCAAGACATGAAAGTATTTTTGTTGTTTTGGTTTTTTTTCTTTTCCTAATATAATGAGCTTCAGTGAGAATCTTTGCATACAATTGCACACAAAAGGAGAAAAGCTAAAGCTCAGCTGTTTGCCATAGATGTGGGCCTCAATGCTATATGAGCCAACCTACAGCCTTCTCTGCAGTTCCCTCAATGTCTCCAAGTGTTTCATGAAAGAGCAGGCACCCGCTGGAGCTCTGTGGAAATTCCCTGGTGGTCTTTGAGTGTCCTGAAGCCTTGTCTTTAAGCTGTGGTTATGAGATGCTTTGAAAATGCTGTAATTGAGGAATTTCTTCATTCAGCTTGAGAGATGAGCTCTGAGCAGATATTAAACAGGCCTTCTCTTCTGGGTGTTTGCTTGAGCAGCTTGGGAAGAAGAGCTGTATAAAAACCTTGGGAGGTGGTAAGTGCAGTGTGAAATTACAGAGGGAAGTTTGTCATAAAATGCACAATGGTCATTTCAAATGTCACTCCTAATTGTATGCTTTTTGCTTTTTATTTTACCTCGAATAGAGATGGTTATGCATTATCAGATAACTTACTAATGGTTTTTAAACTTTTTTTTCTAGACTCTTTCCTAAATTTTCTGATTGTGATAGTTATTCACTTGTTCTCCTTTCATTTTAGATGACCTGCAGAGATGTAAAGGGACATTACTTGTGTCCAGACTTGGAAGTTACGTGCACTGCCCTCCTTTGAACTAACATTTTCCCCTGTTTTCCTTTTGTTTCAGGGGAAGCCTTCCCTCCACAGTGTTGAAGCATGAGTGCTGATGCCAGCCAGGTGGTGATCACTACTCCTCCCCCAGCCACGATGCCTCACAAAGAGCGGTACTTCGATCGCATCAATGAGAATGACCCGGAGTATATCCGGGAGAGAAACATGTCCCCTGACCTGAGACAGGACTTCAATATGATGGAGCAGAGGAAGAGGGTCACCCAGATACTGCAGAGCCCTGTGAGTGCCACTCATGGGGAGTAAAAAGGAAAGGGTGTTATAAAAAAAGAAATCTGTGTCACAGCTAGATAGAATATCTCTGGACCGTCTTCTAAGAAAAGTCACAAAACAGATTATCCAGCATTTTGTTGGTGTAGTGTTTTGTCTGTAGACAAGCAGCCTTTATTTTGTTGGTTTTTTCTCCTGATGCTTTTATATTCTTATGGTTCATTGCATTGTTACAGAAAGATGTGCCAGGGTTCCTAATTAAAACTTAGGGGCAGGGAAGAGAGTGAAGGAGTCAGTGGTCAAATAGGAACAAATTAGGGCATTACATGGTGTTCTGCTTTTTGGGTTTGAATATTAACCTATCATTTGCATCAGGAATGCTTTAATTAACATTTATAATTGGGTTAAGTTTATTTAAAAGCTAGACTATCTTCTTTTTATGTCCTTGAGGGTGATCATACCCCTACTTGGCCATATTAGCGCTCATCTACTCTTGTGTAAGTTCAGTGCTTGGAGAGACTACATATAAAACTATTCAATCTATTGAACCACATTTGTAGTGGTTTTAATTTATATTTTAATACTTGTATTCTTTGAGTTTAACCTGATGAATTCATTGCCTTGGGTACTTTGAAGCCATAGGGAGTGAGTAAGGCCTGTGGAATGATCACTGAGGGGTATCTGTGTATGTGTGAGTATTGAGGATAATGGGACTGGGAAGGGGCTAAGCAGCTTTACCTTCTGTCTTCAGTTCCTCTCTAAATTGGGGTGCTTCTGCAATTTTTTTGAAGCTTTTCCATATGTAAAGAGATTGCAAACAGCTGTTAGTAATCACCCTACTATAGTCATCCATGAATAACAGGATTGTTTGCTGAAGTGTTGTCGTGGAGTGTCTCTTGGGTCTGTGTGTTGCTTTGAGTATAATGTGAACCTGTTGACTAAGGAATTTATTATTTTTCAAGTCAATTTGTGCAAGCTTGGGTTTGCAGCCAGGCTCTTTTATAAGGAAAATACTCTAAGGAGGTACTGCATAATGTTTTAATCATGATAATTTTATGTGAAATACTCAATTGTAAAATGTGATCGGACTCTACTCATTCCTGTTAAAATGCTCACATTAGGAGTAGCCAGGACTCACAGAAAGACTAAATCTTTAGCCTAACAGATAAAAATAAATTGGAGAGATCATTTGATTTTGTATGTGAGGATGGTTTTTTGCTCCTTTTGATGACAGTATTGAATCTGATGAGTGTAACTATTTCATTAACATTTTGGGGCATCTTATGCCAAGTCTGCCAGATGTAATTAATGTCCCTTTGCTGCAGGCTCTGTGGTGGCTTTTTTAGTAGATGCAGTGTCAGCATGCAGATTTTAGGAAGGGATATGAAGAGGGGTATGAACCCCTGAGTTTAGGCTGCTGTTTTAACAGAAGGTTGTGGGACAGAGAGTTGCTGGGCTGCTATCAATGTCCTGCTGCAAGAGAAGCTGAGCCCAGCACTTTTTGGAAAGTGACTGTTCAGAGCTGCCAATAAGTTGCAAGTTTTTGTTGTGTAAGGGAACAGTTGTCCAAATAAGCCAGAGCCCTGCTGCCTGCTTGGCTTGGAGTGGGAGCTGAGTGTGGGATCAGGCACGAAGAGGAGTTGTCTGAGCTCCCACTTCCCCTCAAGTATCTCCTTTTATCCTCCCTTTTCCTGATACAGAAATTTAGAGGAACTCTGCTGTGATTTCTCACGCAAGGAAATGAAAGCATTTTTATACAGTATCTGTGACCAAATGTCCATCAAGCAAATTTTATAATTTATTTGAGGGTGAAAGGTGCAGTATTTTTTCCAGGCTCCAGCTGCAATGTGCTGTATTCTTCCTGGGACTCAGGACTGAAAACATTTACCTAGTTCTCCTGAATTTAGAATTCATCACGCAATGGCCAGAAAGTATTGCTCCTATTGCTAGTCTGTGTAACCCATCTTCAGGACTGAATTTATGAGTATTGTCCATAGTGTTTTTGTTTTATAGCTGCAGAATTACATTGCGTTTGATGTTTTCGTAGAATTTAAAGGCTTTTCTGGATTATTCCATTTAACAGAGAGAATATAGTTTGAAGGTGTTTAGAAGAACAGGAATTATGAGACAGAGTTTAAGGAAGAGCTTGCTTTGCTGGCAAATCTTCACCCAGTCTTAGATATATAAATGCATGTCTTCACCAAGCCTTGATAAATGCATTCAGATCAAAGAAATAGTCAATTACTCCTCTTCTGGCAAATATCAGTAACTGTTTTAAAATACATAACCATGTTATGGACTTGAGGAGATCTTTGAACATGCACTTTCTGTGAGCAGAAGTGCAAAACTAAAGGGTTAATCACTGTCACATAGCAGGAAGCTTATGTACTAATTTAATCTGGTTTTATTAACAGGCTTTTTTCCTTTCTTTCAAGTAGGAAAATCTAAAGCCTTTAGCAAGAAAATAAATTAGAGAATATATTTCAGGAACCACAGGATATTTTATCCAGTGCATCTTATTGTATGGGCTACAGGCCTGAGCAGACATCTCTAGACATCAAGCTGCTGCATCTCTCTGATGTGCTGTGTGGTGCCCATACTAGTGTGCAATCTGACTACTCCTCTCTGATGTGCAATTTCCCTTTCCTAAATTAAATAATTTAAAAGCTACTGAAAAGCTATTTCCATTACCTCTGATGTTTGCTAATGTCTTGGAGTCTGTTCATAATAAACCTTAAACAAATCACAGTTGTTTTCTGACCATTGCCCATGGAGAATGTCCTGACATTATCAGTGACGTCTCAGATGTGTTTGCCTAATACTGCATGTAGATCCTGAGCATCTGATAACCTGGAGAATCTGATAAACTGAGCATGTTTGCTGTTCTGTGCCTGTTAGAAAGGTGGAAAGAAATTAAAATCAGCTGGGCCTGAGCAGCCTGATAGCATCCAGAAGTACTGCTGGCCAATCTTAGCATAAAGCCATTTAGGTTTATATTAGTACTGTCTCCAGGTTCAGAGGATTCAGGCAGCATGTTGTTATTTTTAAAGAAAGGTACTACATTAATGTAGTGGACTAGTTTTAATGCCTATTGGGCCCAAGATACTTGCCCTATAATACATCCAAAATCTGAAAAGATGGGTTGGTTGTTTTGGGATTTTTTTATATTTTCCAAGTCAACTCTGCAATTAAAAACAGTTCTGTCTGTATGCTAAACAGTCATATGTTGCTTGCTACACAGAGTAACTATGTCTTTCACAGAGCAAAAATATATTTGCTCTACCATCAAACTCCTTATTTCACTTATGGTATACAAGTCCTTCTGGCCTTTATTTCCTTCTAGCATTTCTCTGATGCTGTCACCATAGCAACCAGAAACTCTTAAAACACTTAAAAAATAAAAAGGCAGTGGTTGTGCAGTTATGGTGTTTATGAAAAGTGAAAGCCAGTTCAGCCCTGAGGAGCTGAATGAACCCACAGGTTGGGAGAATATCCCCACAGCCATCGTGATGCAGGGAAGGTGTTGGATGTTTCTGCAGGCAGGCAGCAGTGCCACACTGCTTCCAGTGCAGTGAGACCATGAGAAACAATTATCCACCCAGCAGAAAAACTAACTACAGGCTTCAGCTAGCAGGACAATGTGTGTAACCTGAGAGGAAATTAGGAGCAGGGCTTACACTGCACTGAGGAGTACCTTCCATCCTTTTATATTGGTGCATTGGAAGCAAAGCTATGGGTGAGGGTAAAAATGGGAGAGGATGCATTCTTGTATAAAAGATGTGCTTATATATGAGATATACTTCATTATTTTTACTATTGTAAGATGAAGTTGTGCCTGAAGCAATGAGTTGAACAGTTGCTTTATGTAAACATAAGAATGGCCAGTTATTGAAATTGAAATGTCCAGTTTATGCTTTTAATTTGCCAGTGAAGTTTTGTGTGGTTTCTTGAGACCCACTGGATGTGTGCTTGCCATTTTTACATATAAAACACAGCTATTTGGAGCTTGGGGTTTTGTTTTTTTCCTTAAGTTGAGCTCTGTGTTGGCAGGATCCCATCAGGCTTTACTTTAATTTCATGCTGGATCTAAAGAGTGTCTACCAACCCATCACGACTCTGCAGGGTGTTCAGGGCCGCTCTGGCTTGACACTGCTATTTGAAGAAGGCTCAGGTGAAACTATCCAGACTGCAAAATTTTGGAGGGGTATACTGAGGTTAAAAATTTACTTCTCTACTGTGCCTCCCTTCCTGCCTTGCACATGCACACACCCCCCTGCCTCCCACACTAGCTGGTCTTGCCCAAAAAAAAGTGGGGAGATAACTATACAGCTTAGCAACTCTTCTATTCAGAGGTCTGCCTTAGCATGCAGCATGCAGGCAGATTTTTCTCCTCAAAAACAAGCAATCCCACCCACACTTGATTTTTTTTTCCTGGATATGTTATTTTCAAACCATCAGGACGGAGATGAAGGATGATTTGATTTATTTTTTTTTCCCAGCTTTTGCAGTTGTTTAGCTTACTTTATTTTGTATTGTGAACATCCAGGATTTTTTGCAATACCACTCCCTTTTGGGGTAGTTTATTTTCTTAAAAGTGTCAAAGCCTTTCAGTTCCTCATATCTTTTGGCTTCTGCTGCTCTTTTCTCAGAAGTTCAAAAGCCTTTCACATCCTTCAGAAGCCTCACCCTTGGCCACAAAGGACTCGAAACCTTTTACATCACCTGAGGACCTCCTCACTGGGCAGTCCTCTCGCCTTGCAACTCCCTGCTCTGGCTTTTGTCTTCTCTGGCATTTTCCCAATATCCTGCTGGGAATTCATGACTCTCCTCCCACTGCAATAGCTTATTTAACTGCATGCTTTCATCATACAACCTGTGCAGCATTTTGTTCACCCAGAGGCAAGAGCTCAACTTGACGCATCATTGAAGACATACGACAAAATGTCCCTTAAAGATCCCCTGGGTACTGTGACAACATTTTAAGTAAGAGGGAATTTGCGGTCAGGGTAACATGTCTCAAATCAAGGCCATCTGCTAGATCTCTGTGAGGACCCAAGAAATCCCACTGCCTAGCTATCATTTCTGTAGCTGCAATGGTGCACTGTAAATTCACATCAATGTCCTGCATCACAAGTGCACACCATGAGAATTCCCCTGCTTGCTTACTGTAAAACTGGGTTACCCTTCACTCTGCTCTATTTCCATATTGCTCCTTTCCACTAAGTTTGAACTGTGGGGTTTTTTCATTTGATGTAAATGCCAACAGATACATGTTGGAAAACCTTGGAAAGCCATGATTGGTGACTGTTCTGCTTGGCTGCAGGAGCATGTGCATCCAGAACACCCTGCAAGAGCTCTGCCATCCCTCCTAGTGCATCCTCACCATGTGTGCTCCCACCCTTCTGTGTCCTGCACTTACTGAAAAACCCAGTTAATTATGCTCAGAAATGCATGAGACCCCTGATGAGCTGAAATTTCATTTCTTCTAGCATTTTACATTTCATTGTGTGTTCCATTTACATTCATTACATTTTATTTGCATTCCATTTAGCAAGGTCTATGGTACAGCTTTACTCCACGAGAGAACACGAGCAAGGGATCCAGACCCCCATGCAGAGCAGCAGTTGTGTGAGTGCCCGGCTCTGGGAGCTGAGTGTGCTGGGGATGGGCTTGGCAAAGGAGTTCAGTGCTTCAGGTTTGGCTGTAATCATGGGCTATCTCTAGGCTGCTTATCACAGGAGTGAACACTGCTGCAGCTCATGGAGGAAAGCCAGTGTGCACCAGGTTAGAGGAGCCGGAAAAACTGGCACAGGCTGAGCTCAGCGTGGGGACTGCCTTGCTGTCAGCCCAGTCTCTAAAGGCAGCCCAGGTACCCTCACCTTCAGTGCAAGTGAAGAGATTATTATAACTTCATACTTACTACCAAGGCTGCTTCTTTTTGGCTTAACACAGAAGCCCCATCCCCCTTGTTCTCTTTCATGGCATTGACAAACACTTTTTGTGACTCTTATCTTCTCCCCGCCAGCCTTCACTCACTGGCGGTTTTTTTGTGGCCAGCTCCACCCTTTTCCACTTAGGGCACTGGCTGTTTGTATCTAAACTTCAGTCTTGAAAGAGCCTGTTAGGAGCTGTGTCGGCTGTTTCAGTGAAGGTCTTCCTCTCACGGGCAGCTGTGTTTACAGCAAAGGAACCAAAATTAACATTTCTTCGCTCTTGAGGACAAAATACCAGTTAAGTTTTGAAACTTTCCTTTGGTGGTGGAGATTTGGCTTAAAGACTCTGTGTGGGCATGTTTAGATAAGTTGAATTATGCCCTTTTTTAAAATGGATTTAAGATATTAGAAACTCTGATCAAAACGGGCAAAAGTGAAAATGGTTGAATGGGTTTCTTGTGTTATTTGGCAGCTTTTAATCTACCAGCAGTACTGCTGTGAAAGGTAGGGACCTCACATATGTTTCTTAGTTACTTTCCTGTAGAATGATGTGAAACTGTTTGGTCTTTACTGTAATTAGTCCTAATGTGAGTATGTGCTTTCTCCTCTCAAAGGCTTGCAGTGGTGTGAAATATTTGTAGATTACTTGTATACCATTATTATTTGCTTATTATTTTATTTCTACTTCTTTTGATTTGGATACATGTAGAAATCAGTGGTCAGCAATAAAGAAATGGCATAGACAGTCCAAATACTTATAAGCCTATGTACTTAATATCTTTAGAGAGCTTCCCAGCAAGATGAAGAGATTAATACCAAGCTTTTTAGCGACATCATTATTCTGCACCATGTATGTGTGTGCCCATGTAAAAAAGATTATTATAGCAAGTTGATTGCTCTAGTTCTTCCTGCGAATGTTGACTGAAAAATACTAGTTGTCAACTGGTACTTGCAAATGTTGTTTTGATTCTTAAAAGCCCAAATTTATACTGTCAGCTCACACTTAGACTGTACTTCTGAAGGAAAATTGAAGTAAATGAGTCAGAACTGAGCTTATTACCTTCACTCTTGAGTTTCAGAGAACTGTTGCAGATCCAAGTTGAAAGATTTTTCCATCTAAACTGCCTGAGTCTATGATGTGTATTTGGAAGATGATTGCAAATAGTTCTGGATAAGTAATTTTATGGTATTAGAAAGACCTTGACCTAATCATTCAACTAAAGAGTCCATCAAGAAAAGCTGTATCTGTTCTAGAGGCTGTGCAGTAGCATGTAAGGCTGTTTAAGCTGGTGTAAAAATGCTAACTACAATTTTGGAAGGAGTGGGATTCTGGAAACAGTTTTAGGAACAGGCTGAGCTGCCCTGTTCATTTTTACTGGTGAATTGTGGGGAAGTCATGTCTCAGAGCAAGGAGGTGGAGAGGCACTCAGAAGCTGGGTGAGGTGGAAGCAGAGCAGCAGCCTGCGTTCTACCAAGGTCAGGCTGCTCACCTGGGTGTTTAAAATAAAAGTCCTACTCCTGGTTGTGCATCTTGTCTGAAATGTCACTGTACCTCCTTTCCAGTGCTGTCATGGGCCCAGTTTTCATACCATGGGATATTTCCTATGCAAACCTTCAGTCTGAAGTGCTTCAGACTTGAAGTGCTGTTTCAGCACAAACAAGGGGGGACACAGGTGCTTGGCTGGGCAGGTGAGGTCCCTGAAGGCAGAAGGATGCTTGTGCAAACAGGAAATGTTTCCCAGCTGTGGAGGGCTGGGTTATCCAGGCTACATCCTTGCTGTGTGCAGGCACAGACAGGTGTCTGAGTCCAGCTGTGTTGGCAGGATCATGGGCAGCTGTGAAGTGCTGTGCTGCTCACTTTGGGACTTGTACCCCACTGTAAAAAGTCACTGCTCTTAGTGTCTCATGTCTAAAGTTGTTGTGGTTTCAAACAAACAAACAAAACAATGCACATGTACCAAAAGAGCCTACTAAATCTGAGGCTGAAACTTTCCCTTGATTGAGCAATGCTGAGCATACAGCTGAATAACATAATTTTTCATTCAACTGACAGTACAGTTTTTCCTTTGTCAGCATTTTCTTGTCAAATACTACATCTAAAATTACAGTGACCTTTCAGCTTGAAAAATATCTGCTTTGTGCCAGAGCAGCATGTTTGTCATCTCCTTGAAAGCATCTCTCTCCAGTATGACTTACTTGTATGACTTTTGCTTGATCACTTGTGGGCAGTGTAATGCCACACATATATAAATATATTACAATCTCATGAATTAAAGCAAAACCAAACCCCTTGGTCTCCAGGCTCTAGTCAGGTTTCCAGAAGCAGGCTCCTGCAGCTCTGGTCAGATTCCAGAATCAGAGCCTTGCAAGCTAGTGGTTTTACAGAAATCAGTCTTGTACAGTGAAATAAATATCCCATAAATAACATTCATTTAATGGCTCTTATTAAAGGTAAATTGCTGACCACAAGAAGGTGGTGCCCTTCATAGGAGCCCACTGGGATTGCCAGAAATGGAAGAAGGTTGTGTTAGCACATGTGGGGTGGTTACCTAAGGATATACAGTTCCAAGTTTCAAATGTCTCTAGCAGTGAATGAAAGGTATTAAAACATTCATAGATATCCATGTGGTGGGCAGAAGGCTGCCAGAGAACATCACTATGCACTGGCATGTGGATAAATTGCATACTTGATTTTATGCACTTCATCCACATTCTCACCTGCTTTACAGCTCATCTCAAACCTCCACATTTACCACTTTCCTGGTTCTTACCTATATTCTCTTATTTCTAAAACTAAGCTTGTTCGGTTTAACAAAGCTGTTGATACAACACTAAATCCTCATTCCTAGTAGTCTCAGCAAATGTGTAACATATTACTGTTGGCCTTAAGGTGCAAAATTAAGCTCATAAGAATGACAATAACATGACCAAAAAGCAGAAGAATGAAAAATATAATATGCAATAAATAAAAAAAAATCTTTCTGTCAAAAATTTCCCAAAATACATTATATTACTTTTTTCCTGCTGTAGAAGTAACATTACTTATACAGGTTTAAAAGATACTCCAGAAATCTGAATATGACTAATAAGACTCTACTGTTAATGTTTTTGCAGATCTTTTCTATAATCCTTTTTGAATTGAAGGAGGACTAATTTAATATAATGCAGAGAACTGGACAGCCTGGTCCAGTGCTCTGCTACCCTTGATTTAAAGTTCTTCCTCATGTTGAGCTGGAACTTTTTATGTTCATTTTATGGCCATTGCTCCTTGGCCTCCACTTCTTTTCCCCCATTTAGACTCCTTTCGTCTCTTGATTCTTGTTTTTTGTTTCCTTTTCCTCATCTTCTCCTTTCTCCTGCTGCATAGACCTTACCAACAGCAACCAGGAAAGAGAAAAATCTGACTTTGCCTGTGTATCTTTTGGCTGGTGAGAGGTTGTTCAGGTGTTTGGGGGATGCCACATGAATATTCTGGTCTGCACTGAGAGATCTGTGCAACAGATCCATTCAGAGTCAGTCAGTGGGAATTTTTAGAGAGTTTACTTATGGAAATCTGGCAAGTCTCAGGTATAGACAAAATTATTCTAAGGAGAGCACGGATGTTTGAAAAGTCATGGGGGTTCAACTGTCCAGCTGAGGAGGCTGTATCAAGTAGAGTCCTGAGGAGTTCTTGGTGGGGCTCAGTAGCACTCTCTCTTACTAATCAAAACCTGTTGGTGAACAGACCCAAGGGATTGGTGGATTTTCCAACAGAGTGGGTGTTTTGTAGGACTGAATTAAAATTCAGTGAAGAAATTACATTTGTCATACAGAACTGTTTTCTTTCTTTAATTGAGAGCCAGTGCTCTGCCAAGGAAGGCAAACTGAAGGGAGCAATTACTTACAGGGAACAGTCTGGAGTTATAATAGGAGCCAGCTGTGTGGCAAAGACACCAAATATCTTTTTGGAAGGAACCAGGAGGAGTGTTCACAATCCACCTCAGCTTGTGTTGTGTGCAGCTTTGGGTACTCTGAGTTTGGGGAAAAGCTGCAAGATGCTGCCAAGAAGTAACGAGAGGGCTAGAAAATGTAACCTATAAGTTTGAAGGAACAGAATTTACTTAGTCTAGGAATGTCAGGACTGCAGTTTTCCTAGCACAGGGGTTTGTTACAGGCAGGGAATAACCTGTTTATCATCTCAAAGGGACAGGCTTTGTCCACAGTGCATTGTATATTAAATTTGATACTATTAAAACTTTTTCATTATGTGTTCTGCAAGAGTTTACCTCTTGGGCTTGCTGTGACTTTATTCAGAAAAAGAAAGAAGGGGTTTTCCCTTTTGGGAAGAGAAGAACTAGTAGAGGAGATAGCATTCCATCTAGTTTTTGCATGTCTGTGATATTACTTGAGCATGGATGAGCTCCAGTTTTCCAGTTGTTTATAACTTTATCAAATTTGAATGGGTTTTCAGAGGGATTACTTTATTAAAAAAATATCCAGCACAGAAAGCAGCACATCCTGATTGAATTTCAAGTATCTCTTCCAAAATATGGACAACACTTTATTACTGATATAAATGGGTCTAATAATTTTTTAAAATACATTTTATCTTGTCATATGGGAAATAGTAAATCCTCTGTGACCAAACTCCTGCTTTCTGCCCCCCAAATTGCCAATACCTACTCTACAAAGTTTAAGTCGGATGATTAATTCTGGAAAAGTTAAAACAGCTAAAAACAAAGTCTATGGGGAAGTTTCATGTAACATTAATAAGAGGCCAAACCACCAGCCCCACCTATAATTGAAATAAGATTATCAAGGCCAGGTTTCCTTGATGATTCTCAAATGTTCCTACAGGCTTTTAGAGAAGATCTGGAATGCCTTATTCAAGAACAGATGAAGAAGGGCAATAACCCCACTGGACTGCTTGCATTACAGCAGATTGCTGAATACATTACAGCGAGCACTTTTACAGGTTTTTCCTCATCTTCACTCAGTAAGTGAATTAAACATAACTCCTTTTTTTTTCTTTTTCTTTTTTAATTGTTACCAGGGCTTAGGATTACTGGGATCTCCTCTTTCCTTGTATAAAAATTCTGTCAGAGCTTTCTTCAGCTGTGAAGTAGTGCAGATGGTGGCCTTGACTTGCCTTTTTTAGGCTTCTTTCTCTCAAATTATTTGACTTGTTTAATGATATCCAAAATCATTGGAATCCTCAAACTCAGTGATTCTATAATTTGTTAATAAAAGTTGAACTGATGTAAGGAACAAAATGCTGTGTCCTGTTACTCTTAGGAGTTTAATATTAATATAAAATTGAGATGTGAAATACATTACCATTTAGTTTATTTTTCTACTCTTGCATATAAATTGTTACTAAAAAAACCAAAACCCAACTCTGAGGTGGGGAGAATACCCTGGCAAACTGAATTATCAGATAAACAGCTCCCACAGTTAACAGCTTCTAGTCTGCACTCTGCGTGTAAAGATGTCACTGGGATCTCACAGTTAACACCCAAGTTCTTCTTTCCAAGTCATGAAGCACTGAGACATTCAAGTCAATTTAAGTTCTGTGGGTGGACATCATATGGGAGCTTACAGGCCTGAAGTACAGTGGCAGCTGTCAGCATTCATCATCTTTGGAGATTTGGTCCCAAAATGGTACTTCAGGGTTTATTTAGCAAGTGGAAGAGTGGAAGAGAGCAGAGAGCCCAAATAACCTTGTGTTCACATCTCTGGTTGGTTACTGAGACTTTGTGTCCCACTGTTGTCTCTGCTTCATTTACCAGAGACAGTGGGGACAGATCTCAAAGTGCACACTCCTTTCGTTGAAAACCAAAATTGCTTTTACTTCTTTTGGTCTCAGCTTTCTCTCTAAATAAAGGTTGTGGGCTGCCAGAAGGCTATCATGCATTCATGAAGGGGAGAAGGGTATGTTTGAGTAGTCACAAGTCAGAGAGAGAAATTGATCTTTGTGATTTCTCTGTTAAGAGGTGATGCCTTCTGTCTAAGGGTTTGAGAACTTTTGCACTAATCATACATTCTTCATTAAGACTGAATTGAAGTGCCAGGACTGAGATATCTCTTCAAATTAGTTTTGCTGGTGTCAGAATTCCACAAGGAATGTCTTCTCCTGCAACATAAGACCTCAAAGTAACATGTAAAAATACTTCATTAGTGATAAATGTCTTAAAGTACACTTCCAGTCCTATGTAGGATATTGATTCAGGAGACAGCTCAGGAAAACCTTTATTCAGTCTCATAAATGCTGGTACTGCTTTGCTAACCACTTAAATACACTGCATCTGGAAGATCATGACATAGCTGGAAATATATCTAATTGTGCAACTCGCCATTATCTATTTTTGTCTATTTTTCAGGCCATGGAATGATTACACCCATCAATGACCTACCTGGGGTAGATACCTCCTCGTTTGTTAAGGGAGAAAAACTAACTCGATGCAAGTTAGCCAGTTTATATAGATTGGCTGACTTGTTTGGGTGGGCACATTTGCCAAATACCTACATCACAGTAAGTATTTTAGAGGAAAAAAAAAACCTTATTAACTTATTTAGAATCTCACCTCTTCATTCAAATTATTTTCCCCCTGATTAATGTAAATTAGGTCAGTAATCCATTTCCTGTCTCCTTTGCAGGTAAGAGTAAGCAAAGAACATGACCACATTCTAATCATTCCAAGAGGGCTGTCCTTTTCTGAAGCTTCAGCTTCTAATTTGGTAAGTGATTCACCTGCTGTAATAACCAACAGGGCTCATCCTGTTTTCTAAAATACTTTTGTGGCTGCTTAAATGGACTTGTCTAATTATGCTGTCTTTTGGGTGTTTTTAATATTTACCCACCAGATGAAAAGCTGACTATCTGCTTAGATGGTAGCACCCTTTGTTGCCAGTATTTCTTCTTGGGTTTAGCTTTACTTTCTGTTTCTTTGTCTCCAGCTTCAGTGTGGAGCAGCAAAGTTTTGTTTTCCTGTCTGATGAAGCTCAGTGGCCTCAGTGCAGCACCAGTAGCCTCAGTGTAGCAGTAGCCTTTTATAACCTGAGAGTGTAGCAATACATGTGAAATGACTCTGTAGGAGCAGTGTTATCAGAATCACCTCTTGACTTTAGAAGTGAGGAGATAAAGTCAAATAATCTTCCCCAGGCCCAGCAAATGAGCTGGGTGAAGTCTGGTATTCAGGAAGTGGTAGCTGCTAAATCATACATCTTTTGGTGTAGAACCTGCCATATGCTCTTCATGTCAGTGCATATCTGTGAAGAAACTGCCTCAGGGTTAAAGGGGTACCAAAATGAGATTGATAGTATTACATAGCAAACTCAGAACCAAAATACCATGACACATGACCCTGCTGTAGTTTTTTGTTGATCCAGGAATTACTATTTTAATGTTCCCATGAATCTGAAAATTCCTTGTGCATTGAATATTCTTACTGGAAATTTCTTAGGCTCTGAATTATCTTCTTATTTAAAATGTAAATGAAATGCATTTTTGAAAGTGAGAAACAAGGAAAGGTCAGCTAGACTGAAGTAGAATACATGTTGTATCAGGGTCTTATCCTTACTTCTTCCATGGCTGAACTTCCAGCAACTATCAAGGGCTAGTACAGCAGGGTGGTTCATTGACACACAGATTCATGGCTGCTCTCCTATTTTTTTTGTGCTCTGAGCCTTGAATGTGTGTGGGGAAACTTGATGCCAAATAAGAAAGGAAGGGTATTTCCTAGATAACTGAAGTTGTCACAAACTTCCTGAATATCTTTTTTAATATCTGTTTTCCTTTTTCAGGTTAAAGTGAACATCCTGGGGGACGTGGTGGACCAGGGAAGCACAGCTCTCAGTATTGACAGTGTAGGCTTCAGTCCACACGTGGCCATCTACTCCACCCGCCCCGACGTCAGATGTGTCATACACATCCACACCCCTGCCACAGCTGCTGTAAGTCTTCCTTTGGCACAGACTGAAACAAAACAGCTTTACCTTATGAACTTAGGGCATATTTTTCCTCACAGCAGCTTCATTTTTGTTTTAATATCAACTCTGCACTGGTAAATAAAAGCGTGGGGTTATCAAATAGAGAGAGAGAAGGCTGGACCACCACAGTGGAATGGCATGGGAATAAACTGATGCTCAGAGATTATTATACTCAGGTTAAGGAGGTTGTAAAGCGAATAGTTTACACAGGCTTTGTTTATAGCACCCTAGATAATATAATGTGCTGTATAAATCATCTTCATTTGCATTATGCAGCTCCATTTGTAAGTGGTTTGATTAGTAGTTACACTTAGTTTGGATTTACCTCAGTATTTAAATGTTATAGTTAACATAAACTTTAAATGGTCTGTATAATAATGATAAAAATGTAAGAAGGCCTGAAATAATTTGTTTGAAATAATTAAATTCTTATTATTTTATCTAGAAATATATATATATACATTTGTTGCCTAGAGATAAAATTAAAAGGAATGAACAATTTCTTTTATACTAGCTTTTTGAAGCCATAAATGTGGGAAAGAAGGACAAACCATTAATAAGATGAGAATTAAACATTAATAAAATTCACAAAAATTTCCTCCAATAAATATGTCCCTAGACAGAGTAACAGCACGATTGTCACCCTGTTGCAAATTAGACTGGGGTGGGGGGGTTGTTTCTAAGTTCTCCCTATGGAGTTTGTCTTTCTTCTAACAAAGTACACCCTGTTATGGCTTGGGTGGTTGAAATGTGAATTTTAAGAGTTCATTTTTCCCTAGTTATCAGCATTTCATTTTCGTGAAACAGGTTTCTTCTATGAAGTGTGGCATCCTTCCCATATCACAAGAGGCTCTGATTCTGGGAGATGTTGCTTATTACAGCTACCAGGGATCTCTTGATGAACAGGAAGAGAGAATTCAGCTTCAGAAAGTTCTTGGACCCAGTTGCAAGGTATTCAACCTCATTTATGCTCTTCATGAACAATTTTCATGTCCTGCTCCAGTTTCTACCATTTAACATTAGTGTCTTCATTTACTAGGTATTAGTCTTGAGAAACCATGGTGTGGTAGCACTAGGAGAGACACTGGAAGAAGCATTCCACTATATTTTCAATGTGCAACTGGCCTGTGAAACGCAGGTGAGAGAGAATTTATGTGTGTTTAATTTCAAATGCATATACTGCAGATTATATCCCAGATAGATGGGAAAACCTCTTACATTGTACAGTTTTGGAGTTGTGGAATCCAGTAATCCTGTATTACCAGTCAAAGAGAGACTGGAATAATCAGGGAATCAGCGAGGGAATGGCACAAATACTCATTCTAGGAACACTGACGCAGTCTCAGTGGTGTTACACTCCAAAGGGTACAGAAGGTTTTGTTCCATGCTGTGCAGAGTGAGCCTCATGCAGAGAATCTGTCAGATAATAGATTTGCTGGTACTCACTGCATGGGGAAGTGTGACTTGAGATCTCTCGGGAGCCAGATCCTTTACTGAAGCTGAATGTTGTGACAAGTAAAGAAGTTTCTCTCTGTGATACAGATTTGTGAAACCAAATTAAAAGAGGGTCTTTAGAGCAATGGTAATGGGTGGCATATTTAAAAATAACTTGAATCACAAATTCAGTTGTTTCCATTCTGCCTAACTTTAGCTGCCTGGTTAGGTATCCAGATGTTACCTATAACCTGTAAAGAGAGACCACTGAAAGTGCTCTCACCTTTCATAAGTTTTAAGCCTATCCCCAGAAACTTCATCACTTGGTTTTTGTTCTCCAGTGATCCTGTCCTCCCAAAGAGGCATGTGGATGTGCAAATGGTGGGCTCCCACTTCTTCCTTGCCCTACCATTCATTTTGAGTTCAGACACTCTTTCATTTTGAAGCAGCTAGACAAATGAAATGTTTTTAATCTTGTGATGCAGAAAGATGGTTTTAAGGTACTCTGATAGCAGTGTTTGAATCTATTCCTTTTGAAGTGCAATTATCAGCAGATGATATCATGCTTTCTGTAGCAGTCACTTGCTATATATTTTAATACATTTTTTGGACAGTAGAAAACTAGCCTGAGAAGTAACTGCAGCATGTATTTAAGCAACCTCCTGCTGCAAATTCAGCAAAGCAGAGAATACAAAAGCTTTCTCACAAATGAAATGCGCTCCTTGATGTTTCCAGGTTCACGCATTAGCTGGAGCAGGTGGGGTAGACAATCTCCTACTACTGGATCTGCAGAAGTTCAAGCCTTCCACACACGCTGTGGCAGCAATGGGAGGAGGTGGAGTTAATATGGCTTCACAACAAAAATGGAAAGTTGGGGAGCAAGAATTTGAAGCACTCATGAGGATGCTGGACAACCTGGTGAGAACATGTTGCTGGTGGTTTCTATGTAGTCCTGTAAGGTTTTGAATGTACGATTAGCTTCTGTAAAGCAAATAATTTTTTAGTCATACTGTTTCTGACAGCAGTATTATGTCTTAATAAGAATTTTAAATGCTTTGAGCTTAAATTTTGTCCCACCATCTTACAAATGTAGAGTAATAGTAAAATTTTTTTTTTTTTCGTTTTTTTAAACCTTCTTTCCCTATTTTCATCCTCCACAGGGATACAGAACTGGCTATGCCTATAGGCAACCATTAGTGAGGGAAAAACCCAGACATAAGAGTGATGTTGAGATCCCAGCCACTGTGACTGCCTTTTCCTTTGAAGATGATACAGTCCCACTTTCCCCCTTGAAATTCCTTGCACAGAGGCAACAGAGAGAGAAGACAAGATGGCTGAACTCTCCAAACACATACTTGAAAGTTAATGTGCCTGAGGAGTCCTGGAATGGGGAAACCAGTCCCAGGACTAAGATCACGGTAGGTTGATATGTTGGACAGTCACTTTGGTTTTGCCCTACTTGAAAGTCAGTTATGCACAGTTTATATGAGGAAATCTTGAATAGGATTAGCAAATGGGTTTATTGAGCAAATTAAAATAGGCTTTTCAGAGCCTTAATGTACTAAGGGTGTCCTATCTTTGAGGAGAGAGGTGTTGACTGTTAAAGTAACACTTTATGATAAAATTTAACAATGATTTTGCAGTTCTAACCATCTCTTCTTATTCCTGAAGTAGAAAACAGTTTTTCTACCACTTCTTGTGCTATTAGTTATCCACCAAATATAGTAAGGTTTTAAGTCACCCGTGGGTTGTTCTTTTTTTACATGAGGGAGACACAGCTCTAATTCATTTCTTGCTGCCCCCTTTCTGTTTGTGAGCCCACTGAAAACAGCTTTAGAAAGGTCTGTTCGTGCTACAGGCTTTTCGTGACGATAAAGATTTCGCCCCTCCTGCAGCTCAGCAAGATGCTTACACTTGGTTTCCAGCCTGCAGAGAGGTGGCCCTCGTGGGACTACAGAGCGTGTCGCTCTTCAGCTACTCCCAGTACAACTGTAAAAGCATCAGCTCCTCCTGCTGGCAGGCTGGCAGGCTTCTAAACTTGAGTTTGGGAAAAACACCCTCAGAACCCTGCTTGAGAAGGGAGAAAGACTGTAGTCAATGTGTGGTCAGCAGAGGTGGAAGTTGGTTGCATGAACCACATTCTTACTAGAAAGTGTGATCCTTTCTAAATACAGCATCATTAGTACACAGCTAACACTGCATTTTTCAGGCGTGTGTGTCAGTATTTACAAAAAGTAATTATGTTCAAGGCAACTTAAATCCTCTTGGACAAACGCACAAACCTGTAAAGGAGTTGGGATTATTTTTTAGGTGTCATGTGGAATTGAGAATGAAGTCAGAAAGTCCTTTTTTGATATCTCTTCTTTAACAGCACAACAACACAGGGAACTGTTCCTTTCCATCATACTGGGTATTTTATCTTCTGTCTTTTTTTCCCCCCTCTTTAAGTGGATGAAAGCTGATGACTCCTCCAAGACTAGTGGAGGAACGCCAATCAAAATTGAAGATCCAAACCAATTTGTTCCTCTAAACACAAACCCAAGTGAAGTGTTGGAAAAGAGAAATAAGGTAAAAGAAGTGTAATGAACTGAAAATTGTAACATTTCCAAATAAAATTATGTGTTCAAGTAATGATTCAGCAGAGCAGTAAAGTAACATTTTCAAATGTTTTGATTTTATTAAGAAGGTTCTTACACTATATGTGATTTTTGGCACCAAAACCATGTATTTAAATGTGTGATATATATAAAATCTGTGGATATGCATGCAATATTTATATATTTAAATTTTGAATGCAACAGTCTGATGAAGGATGAGTGTTAACTCTGGAAATGATAGATTGGGAGTGGTAGTCCCTGTTATTTAGTATTTTATTTAGTAGATAATTAGGTGTCAACATCAACAGAATTGCTGTGCGTCATCTGCAGCATGATTCAATCTCAGGCTCTAATCTTGTTCTGTTCTAATTTGCCTAGTGCTTGTTAAGCTGGAATTTCTAATGGCAGTAAAAAAAAGAAAATGAGAGATTATTGTTGGACCTCTCTGTAAACAGAAATATCTCTCTGCTTTTCCCTTCCAGCATAAAAGACACTGATTATCAGACTGGCCAAATACTCCACCCCCAGCATAACTATATTAACAGATATTCAGGACACTTTTCATTGGATTGCATATTTTTTTCTGTCTTGTAAAGCTCTATATCTGTGTCCTTGGGGACTGAAGTGGAGTTAGAAGGAGCAACTCCCTTCCTCAGAACTGGAAAGGCACCCTCTAATCATCCAGAGATTAATAATACGTGTCCCAGCAATGATTTTTAAATTCATGCATGTCACTGGCTCATAGAAAGTTTATTCCTAATTCACTGCTGTTGAATTTTTTTAATAAGATCCCTATTGGTATTTATATCTGATCTGTCAATCTCTTGAGCTCTGACAATTAGAAGCTAGAGCTGTTAGTCTAGGGAAAACAATAAACTATTCACAGAAGGAAAAACTTTACCAACCTTTGTGACTACAGAGTTTTCTCCAATAGCTGAACATACGTCCTTTATGAGGTGGAGGGGACAGGTTCAGGGGCTATTCCTGGGAGCTTATTTCTAAATATTGGCCTACATGAAGTGCAAGATCTGAGAATGGGGTACATATTTGTGAACCCTGAAAGTGCCAAACAACATATGCTGTGTATTCAGAGGTGGAAGAAAAGTTCTTAATTTTTAGGTGCAGCAGCACACAGCTTGATTCTCCAGCCATTCACTGCTCCCTTCGTTGTGGCTTTGCAAAGCTGATGGGTGTAGAATTTGTTAAGGAGAAATATCTGTTTCTAACCTGGTTTATTTTCTCTCTGTAGATAAGGGAGCAAAACCGATATGACCTAAAGACAGCAGGACCTCAGTCTCAGCTGCTTGCAGGGATTGTTGTGGATAAAAAGCCAAGTTCAGTGAGTACAACTTAATTAACTAATTTTCAACTCTTCAGGTTATTTGGCTGCCTGTCTTTCAAATGTCAGCTTGGGCCATTTTCATTCTAAATGTTTTGTTAAGATTCTTTTTATGCTAGTTTTGGAGGTGTGATACATCTTATTCATGTTTCATTTTAAAGGTTACAAAAGTTAGTTTCGAATTGAGATGTGCATGTTGTTTGCCACCATTAATATAAATTAAGTTGTGGAAGTGATGCTTCTGAGTCCCAGAGACAGCTGATTTTAAAAGGTGGGATGACACCATGTGGAAGACAGCTTTCATTAGAAACAGGCTTCTTATTGGGAGAGAGGGTTTCCAGTTTCTTACCCGCCCATATTAATCTTTTCTTGAATAGAATATACTTCCAAACACTATAAATATCCCTAATAAGGTTATCTAACATACTCTGGTGAATTGGAATCGAATTCTGGAATTCTTCTAAGCGTTTCTGGAATACTTCTAAGAGTTAGTACATCTGTGTTTTAATTCTGTATTCCCTGCCAAAACTTTGTCACCAAACTTTGGCCAAAAAAAAAAAATATAGAAATAAAAACCAAACCTGAAGATTTTTCTTGTTGCTTCTTATTTTCTAACTGTTAAATTCTGTGGCTTTCTCTTTCCCAGCCAATGCAGTTTGATGATGAGCACGCGCCGCCGGCACCACCCAACCCGTTCAGCCACCTCACTGAGAAGGAACTGGAAGAGTACAAGAAAACCATTGAGCGCAAGCAGCAGGGGTTGGAAGGTCAGCAGTGTGGTTTGAATTGCTGGGCTGTACATTTTAATAATAAGCTTGAAAACACCTACTGTAAAAATTGTGTACATGTTAATTGTTAGTGTATACTGCTGGCAACTAGCTTAGCACTAATCATTCCTTGAGGTGGTAGAATTCTTTTGTTAAATGTGGTTTGGTTTTTTACTTTAGTTAGTGCTGAAATTAAAGCAGTGAAAGGTTTGCAGAGAAATGGGGTTGACAAAAACACAATTAACCAAAGTTGTTTCAGTTTAATTAAAATTAATTTAATTTTTGTGTCAGAATCATAGAATAACTTAAGGCAGAAGATTCCACAAAGGTCATCTAAATCCAGCTCCTCCTCAGAGCTGATACTAAAATTAGATCAAGTAGCTCAAGTCTGTGCCCAGCTGAGCAAAAGTTTACTGAGATGTTTGTCTCTGACTTCCCTAATTTTACTTCTGTTCTCTCAGTGTGCAAATCTCATCTACTTTCACTTTTCACATCTTCTTCCAGTACTACTATTCCATAGAGAATTACTAATTCAGGGTTGATTTTAATTTTTAACAATAACACTTACTGTGAATTCTTCTTTACTAATATTGTGTAATAAAACAACTTTGCTCTATGTCACACTCAGGACAGTGTAATAGATTACTGTACCAGGAGACTGTGACAAGATAAAATGCTACTTGGAATGCAACCCTGCCACTTTTTTTAATGCTTTCTAATAAAGAAGTAATATATAGCAATTTTTTAGCAGATAAAACAAATCTGTAATTCTTTAGAGTTTCAACTGTGTATTGTAACTTTGTGCTGTTGTCAGCATGAGCAACACAAAGCTGTAGCAGACCTGTAAATCTTGTAGCATCAGCACTGACACTCTTGCTTGATTTTCACTTTTGCTTGGCTACTAACTCACATCTTGTCCTGCAGATGCTGAACAGGAATTATTCTCAGATGACGGTTCATCTGTGTCACAAATTCAGTCACAAACTCAATCCCCGCAAAATGTCCCAGAAAGATTAGAAGGTATTCCATGCAATTTCTGTACAATGCCAAGGGCTCCAATAACCCAAGTCCTTGACTCTTCTGCTGCGCTTTTACACTTGCATAACATCAACTGAGTCAAAAGGAGCCCACTTTTGCAAAGTTTGGGTGGTACTCTGTCCAGAAAACTGTTTTTCCTGATTTTTCCTAATACATAATTCTCACAAACTGAGAACAACTCATGGCATGCTGAAACTTAGATATTAACCAGGTGCAGCAAATAGATATTATACTTCATTTTACTGAAAATGTTAAGAATAGTTCTTTTGCCTAAGACTTTTCCAGAAGTCTAAGTAGGCATTTTAAAAGGCAAGTTCTCCAATGCCTTTTGGATGGAATGGCTGTGTTTTCATACACCAGTCTCTTGCAGTAAGATGTAATTCTGACTGTGCCTGAGGCTGTGTGTGCTGTGTAGACTATATTGGTACATGCACTATACAGTTTGAGCTCTGCATGCACCTGGCAGACATAAGGTTATATTTTTCAGCCCATTTTCCCTTAATGACATTTTGACTTTGTTGTCTGCTTACAGCAACTAAGATTGTGGATAAAGGGGAAAAAACCACATCTAAGTACTTCGGGTTTCATTCTTTGGATCACAGTCCAGACTTGCAGCTTTGTCCCAATACTGGGGTTTTTTGCATGAAAGTGTGCATAAATAATTGCGAAATCATTTGCTCTTTCAGAAAATCATGAGGATTTCTACACCCAGAATGCCAATCTAATATCTGTGGAGATGCCAGTTGTGGTGGTGAACGGGAAGGAAGATGCACATGATGTGGAAGAAGATCTCACCAGGAGGGTCAGTCAGTTAACCATGAGTACTGTGGAGAGTGTAGAGATTACCATTAAAGGCTCTGAAAAGATAGAAGAGGCCCTGTCCCCTGAAGGGTCACCTTCCAAATCCCCTTCAAAGAAAAAGAAGAAATTCCGCACCCCATCCTTCCTGAAAAAGAGTAAAAAGAAGGAGAAGGTGGAAGTGTAAGTGCAGTTCTGGTGTGAGGAGACATTGCACATTTGAAACGTTTAAGTTGACCATTAACAGCGTAGTGTTAGGGGTGTGCAGTAACTGGACTTTTAACCTAAACAAATAGAAACTGGAAGAGGTTTTGCTTTAAAGAAACCAAACAAAGAGACAGACAAACAAACAAAAAACCTTTCATGTTAATTGCAAATTAATTCATCTCTCACTTAGCTGTGTCCAAAATTGCTATGAGGGTTGGAAACATTGATTAGTTTCATGTAGAACTACACTGGCAGGTGCTCAATTACCATCATAGCAAGGTCAAACACCATCACAGTATGCAGCAGCAAGTTCTGCTTGGAGTATTTTGCAGACCTGAAAATTTTCAGTACAGTTAAAGTCTTTATTAAAGTTACTGTTGAGTGATCCTATGACTTTTTAAAACTGCTGTCTCATTTGGAAACCAGATCATACATTTTTGTATTGTGGTTTTTGACCATATATTTTATGTTTCTGTACCCCTATTTCAGTGGGTACATATTAACAGCACACCTTTACATCTTTTTTAAGATTAGCTCATATAGAAATAATATACACTGGCACATAATACTAGGGGAAAAACTGTGTAAGAGAAAGTTTATTTGGAATTATACAAAATGTCTAAAGAATTCCATTATTCAATAACTTTTTTGCCAAATATTTCATTTTAGTGAAATATAATTTTTGAAGACTTCTTTTTTATTCTATCAGTTGGGGTGGGGGAAACCCTTATTTTTCAAGAAGGGGGATTTTATACACTTAACATTGATAATTTAGTTTAACTGACAAAACAAAAAGAAGATTTTATATGTTCAAATGTTTGTATACCATTCAGTATAAAGGTATTATAAGCATGTGAACCAAGCATTTAATAGTTAGAGTGTATTTAAGAATGCTTGGTTTAGAGTATACTTAAATATAATTCAGGAATCCAGGGACTTCAAAATCAAAGGGTAAAAGCATATAAAATTGAACTGGATTCATGTTTAAAAATTATTTGTGGGTTGTTCTTTTTCTCTCTCATGGTATTGCTAATGAATGAAGAAAAATAATCTCTTAACATAACCAAATGAAGGAAACAAAAATGTTAAAAGGGAAAGTGAAATAGTAGGGAAATAGGAGGAGACAAAGAAAGTAAAAGTTCGGTGATTATTTTTTTTAAATATATGATACGGATTGCGGGATATTTTTATTAAATCAGCAGAGTGACATTTCCATATTAGATGTTTTAAATAATTTGTATGGATTCATGCAGAGTGCAACACTTTGGGTTTTTTCTTCAGTTTCACTCAAATTGTAAAAGGGTCTCGTGAATCTGTGTTGTCCTTTGGATGAACCCAGAGCAAATCAGAACCTAGTGCCATGGGTAAGGGTGGTACTGCCACTTACTCATTTTTACTTGTATTGTCATTTTAGTACTTTTACTGTATTGTAAATACAAACTAAACATAGAAATTAACATAGGGGTTTCTTCGCTGTGTCAAATGTCTGTAAATCAGTCATCGCAATAGGAAGTACATCTTTGAAGATCCATTTGATTCCCAAATTACCGGTTGAAATATTATACAATATATAATTGTTAAATATGGCTGGAGAGTGGTTTGGCATGCAAAAATGTTGATTATAGCATGTTCAGGGGCTGGTTAGCTTTGACCGTGTAAGTGTGATAATGCAATGTTGGAATGGATCCTGGAAACAATTTTCTAGCTGTCACTAAATACTGGAATCAGTGTTTTTAATCATAGTGGAAACTTTCAGTTGCTTACTTTGTTTTTTATGTTCTACATTATTTGTGTTGTATTACAACATACGTAGAAACAGTAACCTGTGAACTACGCTTTTCATAACTTTTTTAAAAATATATCTAAATGAATGCAATGTGCATAAATATTTTTTAAAATGCAACCGTGAACTATTTGCACCTTTTGCTAATGCCTCTATTTACTTGCTTTGGCATAAAGAATGAGCCAGCCAACTCTTGTGTCCTGTGGAAAATATATAAATGTTATCTGAAATTGCTCATAGATGTAATGCTAATTAATGTTAAATCACAAATAAACAGTATTTTAAATAGATGGATTTCATATAGCAGCCTTTTGTTTATGCACTTACATCTTTTGCTTGTAGAGAAGATGCTTTGATTATGCACATTGCTTCTCAATAATTTATTCTGGAGAGGACTTCTTGCTTGTGCTTATCCTGAGAGCTCTTCAAGAAAATAACCTGATCATGCTGTTGAACAGCTTTTGTCTCTGTCCAGGTGCTGGAGAGGAAAGAGGCTCATGGTAAAAGTTAGGGCACTACCAGGCAGTTGTTCTGTGCTTGCCCATCCTGGCTGCCTCCTGCTCTGCAGCTCCATGGCATCACAGGTGACAGCATGAGGGGCTGGGGTGGTTTTAGTGCTGAGTAAGTACAGAGCAAGGAAATAGCTCACAGAAATTACCTTTTTAAAAAAATTATTATTAATTAAACAGAGGACTTCTTATAGAAAAAGCTTAATGCAAAGTGATTTGAAGATATCTGTGTCACACCCTGCCAATGGTATATGTTGGAGCCTCTGAGGCTGCAGAAATTGCAGTGGGGTTTTTTGTAGCTCTGTCAACTCTGTAAAATGTCTTTAAAGACTGCACAAATGTTTCTTTTCTTTGTCCGTCCACAAATCAGCCTTTTGTTTCTGTTTACAAGAAAGTCAAAATTCGTCCCTCTGAGTCTGGTGACAGTTTGATGAACTCAGTCCCCATGTGGTAGGATAATTTTGGTTTAGCATTTTAAATTAATCTTGACCAAGATTTTAGTAATTTTCTGACTGTAATTTGTCTCCAGAAGCATCTACAGTCTGCTTAGTGCTGCACTAATGTGAGAGTAGACACTGTATCCACATGGAGGAGCATCCACTCTAAGGCCAAGGGCATATATAATTTACTTCTTTAGGCTCTCTTTATTCCCAAGAGTCTACAAACCACATCAGACCCTTCGTTTTCACTTAAATCTTACTCTTTCACAGGGTTATTCAAAGGATCTGAGATTCTGCAAGCCAAAACATGGAAATAAAATAGATGTTTGTAACAGGCATAATAAACATTAAAACTTTAGTTTTGAGAGGTAGGAGCCCTTGGAAAGATGAGCTTCAAAATGGGTCATTAACATTATAGGAAATAATTATTGTAATTAGGCTGCTTAACCCAAGAAAGAGCAGTACAGAGAAGCAGTATTTACTGTGAGGAATTGCATGCAAGCTACCACCCAAAAACACTAAAAAGGAAAAGGATTTATAAAGCTGTACATCCGGGTAATTGCCTGTTGTTGTCTTTTACAGACTTCCAGCTATTCTGGAGATAGGTGTTACATAGCAAACCAGATTTTGCAGAATCTGCAGAATGAGGTGTATCAGGCTTTAGGTGCCACAAGGAGAGAGAATAATGCCTTGGTTAGGGCTGTAATAGGCCATTTTGACTCATATTTTCCTGCCTTGCCAGTTGAGTCCTTTACACACTGTTGAGCACATGGCATAAGTTGCTGTCATCTCTGGGGCAAGTAGTTGAGAATTTTCTATTTTCTACATATCCTGTTTGCAAAACTGTCGAGTTTTCACTATTTCAGCCCATGGAAACTTCTCAAACAGGATGTAATGTGAAATAACCAAGGACAGAAAGAGCCACCGTGTCCCATGCTGTGCACATGGGTCTGATGGAAACTTCTGACGTGAGTGCTGATGTTCTCTCTCTTCCTTTCTGCAGCCTGGCAGGGAAACACATCCCCTCACCCATGGGGCTGCTGTGTGGGTTGATGTTTGCTCTTTCAGAGGCCCAGGGTGTTACAAGAGATGCAAGGCTCTGAAAGGCACTGATTAGAAACTGCTTGGCCGTGTGTGTGTGGGCAGCTGGAGCGTGGCCAGCCTGGCCGTGGGAGTGGGAGCACCAGGAAGGCTCTCAGTGCTGATGGGCACTTCTGGTGGGTTGGTTGTCACACATCCTGCAGGAACTGCTCTGTCAGAGACCTGCAGTTTGGCCAAACTTGCACGGACCCTCGGGGAAATAGTGGAAAGCCCATCCTTAATTTCTCGCTCAGCCCTTCACCACACTCTAATCTCAATTTCAAAGCCAGCAGTAATTTAGGTTGCTAAAAGAAAAGATTGACAGAATACAATATGAAAAAAAATGTATTTTTGTACAGCCTTTTGCTTTGGAGGTATTGGGGTACAATAGCTGTGCTTCCTACATGTGCCAGCAGTACACGCAAACACACCCAAGCAGTGTTCACGTGGAGCAGCACACAGCATGGGCAGCTTCCGTCAAGTTTGATCAACTTAAACGCCAACAAAACAAAGCCTGATGATGGGAACTGGAGAGGGAGAAAGAGTTCACATTCTGAAATTGTGGTTAGAGTCCCGAAGCCAAAGGGAGCCTCTGGGGAGGTGAAAATTCAAGCGGCCCCTAGGTGGCATCAGACCCTCGTGTTTGCTCCTTTGTTCCCCGCAGCCGCAAAGCCCGAACAAAGCGCTTTCAAAGAAGGTATTTTTGGTGGAGATTTTGTGGGCTTTATTCCAGTTCCAGTGCAGAGAGATGAAAGCAGACATCTGGCTGCCGGACTCATTTTCTATATTGATTCATTTCAAAATCCGGCAATGGAGCAGGCTTTGTCAGGGAGGCAAGACTCCTCCTCTCTTCTCCATCCTTTTGCAACAAGCTAAGAATGTTGAATTCTCTTTTTTTGCACTTTTAAACTCATTCCACTGAGCAGAATAATATCCGTTTGTTCAATACTTTATCAGCCTTACAGGCCAGAGACTTCTCTGTGTTTCTGGATGGTGGGGCAGAAGTCACAGGAGATCCCAGTGGAAGACCATGGGTGCTAAAGGTTCCCCCACCTCTCTGCCTCAGCTGCTTCCATGCCATGAATTCCCAGGTGCATTTCCTTTACACATTTGCAGCGGTGGCTCGATACAACTGCGTGCCTCTGGACACTGCTGGAGCTTTTGCAAATTTTTAATTTGCAAATGTTATTTGTAAAAACAAAACTGGGTTATCAGGATGGTGAGTAGTTGAACTCTATCAGGAACAAATGAAATTCTCTGGATGGTGACGTGGTCCTGGGCATGGTCCTGGCCGCTCCCAGCCCTGGATGACATTGCCAGCTGGTGCTGGATTTGATCTTTGGCATGTCAGCTGCTGGCTGCTCTCTGACCTCCCAGGCACAGTGCTCATCCCTCTCCTCCCAAAGGTACAAAAAGTTCAAACATCTATGAGGTGCTTAACTTAATGGCCTGGCTTTTTTCAAAGGGCTGAGCACTTAGCCATGCCAGGGAGGGCTGCAGAAGAGAAAGTTGTTTAGCCCTCAGCTTGATGCAGTGAGAGCCAAATAATCCCTGAATTGCAGGGAAAATGTAGCCCCCACCATCAGCATTTTGACCAGCTGTGCTCGAGGACCTTGCAGGTACTGAATTTCTCTGTCATCACCCTGCCAGCCCAGGCCTTTCCCTCTCCTCCATGCCCCCACCGGGATGGAAAAGGAAAGGTTGCTTCAGATGGCTGAATTTCTGTGTGCAGGGTGTTGGGAGCTGACCTCTAATAAGCATGCCATGTTGGGGGTCTCTGAGTGTTAATGGCAGTGTGGGGACCTGCCTGAGCTTGTCTCATAAGCTGGTGCTTGGCACAATGGCACTAAAGCCTGGGGACACTTCATGTCCCTGCGTAGATGGCCATGTGGTGCAGATGTGCACCCAGGCAGGTGCTGGGCTGGAGCCCCAGAGCCACCTCATCTCCTGAGTTGTACCTTTGCTGGGTGCCAAAAAGTACCTACAGGAAACTCTGAACACACTGCAGCAGCTGCAGTTTATACACAGTGCTTTGCCCTTGGATGTTGGACACTTTCAGACCCAATCCTTCTTTAAGTTGCTGGACAAGACAGAAATTGGCTATTAAACCCACTGAACAGAATGGGAATGTGGGACAGTAACTCCCTTTCCCAAACAGGAACTCCCAATTTCTTATTCCAGTGAGTATAAGCATCCTCCCATTTCTAGCAGGCAGAGTTGCAGTGTTTTCAATACTTAGTCTTTCCATCTGGCTAGACAGCTCTGTCAAACACCAATACCTATAATTATATATATTATGTATATTTGTATATACATATTACACATGCTAATTATATCTACAGAGGTATTAAAACATTTACCCTGCTTGACTTCAGTTTTATTTTAAAGTTGGCAACATCCAACCAACATTAAGAATATGCTGCATAAATAAGTAGAGTTTATTTAGATTTATTCAGCAGTGTTTACAACTAATAAGTAACCACATCTATTTAAGTCCTGATCTCCTGGCTGGCATGTCACCTACATGTGATCATTCACCTTCAGCTGGAGCAGCTGGTTCTTCCTGGATTTATTTAATGGGGCCAACTTCACAAATTACCTGGAAGAGGCACATTGGGCAGAATTTACTCTGCCAATGTCTGTCTAATGGGAGAACATTTGGGCATTGGAGTAGTTTTCTTCTAAGCAGATATTTTCTGAGCTGTCTCACTCCACTTGGCTTGATTTCTGCCCTTCCAGTTGCTTTATGGTACTAGAGATGCCCTAAATGCCTTCTCAGGGTGAGGGTGAAGGTGTTGTGTCAGTGTTCCTGTTCCATCCTGCCAGCACCAGGCTGTCTGGGGTACCAGCTGCTCATGGGGGCTACTGGGCCTCTTATGGATATTTCAAGAAGTGACAGTGTCCTGTCCTGTCACTGAAAATTAACTTTGTGCAAATGAGGGGTGGCAAGGGAGTTGGGCTCGATGATCCTTGGGGGTCCCTTCCAACTCAGGCTATTCTATAACTCTGATGATTTTCTTACATTGCGTATTTTAAGTTTGAAAGCAAAGCACACTTTGCTTTTGCTTTCAGTCTCTTCCTCTAGTTTAACCCTCATAGTGTGAACACAGTGACAATGCTGCACAGGGAGCAATTTGGCTGTAGAAACCTCTCCCTCTGTGAAAATGATCTCGTCTGAGAGGTTCTTTTCAGTCTGTGGAGCATTCATGTGAGCTGGTCAAAGAGTCTCCTGGCAGCACCTCCAGCCTCCCTGAACCCCACTTCAGCATGGCACAGCTCACTGACACTCATTGTGTGCAGCCAGTGCCTTTTCACGTGGATTTTGTGAAGCCACACACATTTAATCAACTTGTAAGATCAGGATTCAGCCTTTACTCCAAATGCATACCTGGTGCTGCCCCTGAAGCAGAGGAGGGCTGCTGCCCCACTTAGTCCTCCTCTCATTTAGATCTTATCAAGGTTGTCAATACCACTGATTTTCTGGGCACTCAGAAAAAGCACATTTACTTGGAGAAATCAGTATGATAAGAAAACCAAAGTGGTGTCTGGGTGAGTGGAAACACTGTGCTGGCCTCCATCAGCAGGTGCTCAATTGCCTTCTGCTCCACATGACACAGCACCTGCATCTCCAGAGCCCTGGACGTCCCACAGAGGACACAAAAGCAATGCAGGATCCCTGTGCAGTGCCAAGGGTGCTGAGCCCTCAGCAGACATGCATTCACAGAGTGTCATCTCCATGGGTCACTGCATTCAGTGGCTCTTTGCACCAGCAAGGTCACAAAATGCCTTTTATAACATGGTGTTTTAACAAGAAACTGTAATCTGAAGCATCTTTAGTGCTTTGATTTGTTCCTAATGAAATAAGGACATTCTGTGAGAGGCAGCTCCAAGCACTTTTCCTACTGAAAGCTCTCTGTGCCCAAACAGGGACTTGAAGGCAAAGCTGCAAATTACCCCTGTGGGATAATCCCAGCTCTGGCAATTTTTGAGAGAGGAAAAGTGGTTCTTACCATAAATAAATAACTTTGAAGGGAAGTCTGAGGTCTGCAATAGAGCTGTTGAGGATGGCAGAGACTCATCCCACCCTGCAATTCCCACCTGGGCACCATCCACACCGATCCTCCAGGCTGTGTGGTGCAGCCCTGGACACCTCCAGCTGCAGTGGGATGGCTGGAGAAGGGTCAGAGCAGCAGCTGCTCAGCCCACCTCCCATCACTGTTGCCTTTTGGCTGATACAGAAGGAGCAGTGCTGGGCACACTGCCCTCCTTTCTGAGCTGCTCTGGGGCATGGGCAGGCAGAAGAAGCCAGAACCAACCTGGTTTTAGACAGGCTTTAAAAGGACAAATTCTTCAGGTCCCTGGGTCAGCAACGAACTTTTCTCCTGCCAGATGAACCACAAAGGCAGCTCTGCCTGCCCTGATGCCTAAGACTTTGTAGCACACAAATGTTTTGGAAAATTCTGACTAAAAGGGGCATATTCCCATAAGAAGAGAAGGTCTGGCAAGCAGGAAGCATTCCCCAGTGTCAGCCCATGCCCAACATATGGATTAAATAGCTTTTGGTGCACGAAGCCAGATGGGCTCTTTGAGCAACACAAGTGCACGTGTGCAGTGCCATTTTTGGCAGCTGCCTTTAATTCGATAGGTGCAGTTACAAATTTATTTTAGGTTTTGGGGATTTAGACAATGCAGTTCCTCCAACCCTAAAGGAATGACAGCACCTCAGCTCCTGTGTTAGCCAAAATGCTGTGGCCAGAGACTGGGATGGCTATTTCCATGGTCCAGCTCGAGTGGTGGGAAGGATGCTCCTCCCTGCCAGCCAGTGGCTGTTGGATGCCCTGTACTGCACTTTGGGCAGCAGGGATGATGTCATGTTACTGATGGCTCCCTTCATCCTGTTACTCCCCCACTGGTGCAGTGTCTTTCCCGTCTCTGTTAATTACCTTGCCAGCCTCATTAATGCCGTGTGCCACTCTAGTTCATCCAGCTGTGGTTGTCAGAAAGAGCATTTAGCAGGGCAAGGGAGAACAGGAGTGGAACTGAGGTTGTCTAAAACATCACCTAGGCAGAGAGATGAAAGGCTCCATGGGTGGTAACACAGTGAACAGGAGCTGCTCCAACGGCTCTACCAAACCTCTGCCCATTCCTGCCTCCAGCCCAACACTTGGGAAACAACACCAGGATGTCATTTGCCACTGGCCATGGCTCACCTCTGCTGTCCTGGCAGACAAGACAGAAGTCATTAGAAGTGAGGATGTGCAGTAAGTTACCAGCAGCTCCCAGAGAGCTGATGAAGCAAGGTTTGCTGTTTCATCACCTGCTCCAAAACATGCTCAGGACCACTGCTCCACAGGAACAGGACCTTTCCCCAAACCTACCCACTGATGGGTGCTCCCAACCACCCCAGGGAGAAACATGCACTGTGGGTGCTCTGCATCCCTTTGCCATTGCCCACATAGAGACTTTGGTGTGGTGGAGCTTTGGAGGAAGCCAGGAAACATCCCGTGCCTGCCTGCCAAGGATACAGCCCTGCACAGGCAGTGGAGCCACATTCTGGAGACCCCCTGACCCCCAGGCTGAGCACTTGTCCAGGGCTCTCCAGCCAGCCCATCCTGCTGTGCTGGGGACTGACAGGCACGGACTCCTCTTCCATCTCTTGGTGGGATAAAAACCACCCACCCTATTGTTCACAGCCATCCTCTCAAAGTTTATAAATAAACCCCATTTCCCTGCTGTCTTTGTGCTTTTCCATTTTGACGCACCCTTGATTTCCTCCTGTTCCAGAGGCCTTCAAACAAACAGCTCCTTTTTTTTGTTGTTGGTTTGCTTCCTCCCAGCCCGTGTGGGAGCCGGCGCCGGTGGCAGTGCCCGTGCCTGGGCGCACGTCGGGCACAGGTGCCAGGATGCCGAGCACTGCGACAGGGTTATCTGACAGTTTCCCATAAATTACCCCGTGTTGTAGGTGTGGGCGTTAATGTGCAACTTGGTGACAAAGCAGCTGGTTTTATTGCATGTGCAGCATGTTAGCAATGGGAGGAGGATGCTGAGAAGTCTGGGGATGGGATGTGGGAGCCTGGTGCTGTCCCAAATGTGTCTTCCCTCTACAGGGTGAGGCACAGCAGTGAGGCTCCTTCAAATCCAAGCATGAAGTGGGTGATCCACAGGATTCACCACTGCCCAGACAGGATCACACCTCTGCTGCCCTAAAAATACTGAAGTGCTTAAAACACGGTAATTCCCCAATTAATTTTAATGGTGATACTTAATTTTTAAGCATTTTAAAGCTTACTTCTTGCTGGCAATTTGCAGCTCTGGTTACCAGCATCTTTTGGGTAAATATTTAAGGAACACTAAAATCCACCCATGATCTATACAACTGCCCTTGTCTCTGTATCAATATTGGGGATTGCTCATGTAATACATGACTGTATTAGATGTGGTCATAAACTCAGCTCTGTGCCCTGGGTCAGCGCAAGGAAGGGTGTGTTTTGCTTTTTCAGCACTTGCATTGCAAGGGCAAGCTAATTTTTAACTCTCTAATATTCACAGCATCTGGGTGAAATCTCTGTCCACTGACTGGAGCCTGGGGTACAAGCAGAGCTGGGGAGGGCAGGGATGCTCTAAGCATCATGGTGCTGTAGGGTGAAATGTAGGAATGAATGAAGCTTTCCTTTTTGATCCTTTTTGACTACTTCTGCTGAAACAAATCTGAGAAACACTGAGGGCTAGCTGGCATAGATGTTACAACAGCCCTTCTGCCTCCTAAGGTGAAAAAACCTGTTGGGTTTTTAACATCCAGCTGGGTCATTCCCAAACAGGAGTGAAGTTGTCATCTCCCCTATCTTAACCACCAAGATTAAAAAATAGCAGAGAGAGAAGTCTTAAACTACCTTGATACCTGAAATTCAGGAAGAAGAGACAGAAAAGCCAGGAAAAGGGATGTGCTGAGCTGTACCTACACGTGGGCAGCCCCCGTGCTGGCGCAGGGCAGCCCAGCCCTGGTGACGTGTTGGGTGCTCATGGTTTCACCCCAGCTCGCCCAGTGCAAGCGGGTGTCTCCAGCTATTTGACATTTCCCTTCCTCCTCCCGAAGGCCGAGACGTCTGTCTCTCCACATCCCGCCCATGTCTGGAGCCACCAGCTCCAAAGGGGAGCAGAATCAGACGGCGGAGTTTCCCCGCTCCGCTGCCTTTGTGTGCAAACCGGGTTTATCTGTATTGTTTGACCAGCGCCAGCAAATTACACCCTGCCTAATGCGTCGTTAGGGAGAGGCAATTAAATACCAACCCAACGAGTATTGCGGCCAGCGTGACTGGGGAGAAACAGCTGCAATCTGCATGGCAGCTGGGAGAGACGGGTGGAAAACATGAACCTCTTTATTTATGTCTTTGCTCTGCCCTCTGCCGTGTCTGCCTGCCCGGCTGGGTGAAACCTGCGCGGGGCAGGCTTTGGCAGGAAGCAGGCAGGATTATGCCTGGATCCAGGGAGTTTTCACTGGTTTGATTCAGCCCTAGTGGCTGGCGGTGCCCATCCTGTGTGGTGCTGGGTCAGGTCACCGGAGGTCCCAGGACTTTGCTTTTGCCCTGCAGAGCATTCCTCCAGCAGCCCTGTGGGCTGTTCTTGCAGGCACATGCTGTGCATCCCTCTAGGATTTAGTGCTCCAGCTCAGCTTCCCATCAAATCAACCTTGTTTTCCCATGGCATCTTCTTCAGTGCCCTTGTGCTCAAGCTCCTGACGCTTGTGTCGGTGCCAGCCCACCAGCAGCCTCCTGTGCTGTCCCCAGGTGAGATTTTCTGTCCCCATCCTGCTTCACCTGCCATGATCAACAGCACATCCACATCTCTATCTCTCAGCCTCCAATGCTGAATCACCTCAAGTGTCTTTTAGACCACAAACCCTGTTGCTAATCCTGGACACCCTAATGAATCATTTTTTCTCCCCAGATGCTGTGAGCACTCTAGGGGAGCGAGCCATTTTGCTGTGGCCTGGAGTGTTTTATCAGTGTTACACAAATAAACAAGGGTAGGTTTGAACCAGAATCTCTGGAATCATCTTCCTGCAGGTGCTGAGAGAATTTCTGGAAAGATTTAGAGGGCTACCTTTGCAAACAGCATCTTTAAGAATACTGAAGTGATGTTCGTGGTGAAGTGCTCTAGCACCTGGAGCAGGTGATGAGAAAATCATCATTGGAGTCCTGTCAGAGCCAAGGATTTAAGCTGGCTGTGTGGACCAAGTCATCTGCCACCAAGTTCAGCCATCTGAAATGTAGAGCAGATAATTTGTGCTGCTCACTGTCACCAGCTGTCTGAGAGCCAACAGCCCCAGGTTTATAGAGGGTTTTGTGAGCCCTAAACAAACGCACAGGGGGATCCCGGGAAGGGGAATACCCATGGCAGGCAGCACATCAGTAACACAGAACAATCATGTTCCTGCCAAAGCCATTGCCCACAATCAGCTGATTGCTGATTTAAGCAAGGGCATTCTGCCAGGTTGGCCGTATCAGGAGCCCACAGTCACTCTTTCCTGCCCTGTATATTGGTTTGGGGCATTTTATGTGGTTTTACTCTGCAAGCTGTTTGCTCTTTGGGGGATCCTACAGAATCTGGGTCCTGGGGGAAACAACAGTCACAGGGAAGGGCACTAGGTTAGAAGTGCAATGAACAGGTCACACTGATTATTGTCTTCACAACCAGATATTTTTCTAGGCCAGGCAGTGCAGATCAAACCTCTTCCTCAGACAGGTATCTGACAGCACTGTGAGAGCTGCCATCACTGGAATCAGAGCAGGGGAGGATTAGTAAATGCATTGCAAAGTGAGTTATGCTGGCTGAGGGGAGCAGAAGCACTGGGAGTGTCACCCCCACTCAGCAGAGCTGGGACCTGCACAAAAGGAGAGTCAGGCCCAGCAGCAGGGAGTTTTGCTGTGACATGATTGCCATAAGAAGCAGGGATCTCAGTCCATTGGAAGCCTTCCATGTGGGATTGCTGTGGGCACAAACCAGGGCCTGGGATGCTGAGACTTGCCCCTGGTGCTGCAATGATCAACCACAGCCAGGGTGAAGAGAGAGGATGCCAGGCAGGATCAGCCTGGGAGGATGCACAATCCTTCTCCTCAGTTACAATGAGAGGAGGCAGAGGAAGATGAGAAGGAAGCTGTAGGGAAATGCTGGGGGGAGAAAATAGCTTTTAAACTGCAGATAATATTGGCACATGAACAAATGGGTATTAACTGATGGGGGCTGCTGGGAGACTGGGAAATTTGTGAAGGGGATTATATGACGTGGCTGCTCAGAACAGTTGGACTAGATGACCCAGCCTACCCCCTCTGGTTTTGAGCTCCCCTTATGGCACCAGGTGCTTGGAGTAGCAGCAGGGCTGGTCTATTTGTATTTGAATATCAGGATGTCAAGCAAGTAAAAATGACAAAAACTGTGTTCGAATGCTGGTGTCCTTTTTCTATTCTTAGAATGCACCACAAAACCCTCCTGCATCAGCTTCTGGGGTCAAAACCTGCCAGCCAGTGGCCTGCAGAGGCACAGTGAGCTGTATTGGAGGGAAATGCAAGAAGTTAAGCAAATCATCAGGAAACAGCAATTACACTGCAAGAGTCACGAGCTGTCTCTCGATGCATTGCTCCCACACTGAACCAGCAGAGCTGCTGGCTGCTGGCACTGGGTGCTCCCAAGGTTCCTCCCAAAGCAGAGCTCCTCCTGGGAAGCACTGTCCCCCCAAAGCCAGATGCTCCCTTGCCCAGCTGGTGCCCATCATTGTGGCTCCACAGCCAGGGGCTGCTTTCCCCTGCCCACTGCGGTGTGGCATTAGGGCCAAGAGCAGCATCCTTGTGTCCCCCAGCCTCCAAACCCACCCCAGTAGCCTTTGTCCACCAGTCTTTCCCTGGGCATTGACCCTTTCTTCTGCCTGTAGGTGAGCAGCAATTCCAGGTCTGAGTATGACCCTTTTAGCCTATGACATTTTTTCTGAAGTTTAACACATTTTTAAAGTTAAACCTTTATTTGGCCTTTTATTTGGAATAACCAGCATTCTTCTCTTCCTTTGAAGGGAAGGATGTAATTTTTCACTGTTTTTTAGTTGCTGCTGTTGCTGGAGTCATGTGTCAGCTGTGTCCTGATGGATTTCCCCACTTTAACACCAGACCCAGGTACCACAAAGCCCAAGTTAGCCATGAAATCCAAGGAAACTAATTTTATTGTGCAAATTTGAGGTTCTCCTCTTTCTAGAAACTGTCTGATGAGTCCAAGCTGCAAAAGCTTTAACAAAGCAGAAAGAAGGTAATGCTGAAAAGACAGTCTGGGGTGGGCAAAACTGAGCCCCTGCCCCTCCAAAACCCTGGACATCGTTTCTGCATGCTCCATCCTGCGGGGGGATGGCTGGAAACCTCCCAGGACATTTCACCTCGTAAAGCCTCTGCCTTTCTTTTCCTCTAGGCTTTATCTTCTGCAGCCAGTTTGCCAAGACACAGGGTCTGAGGAGCTGAAAGGAAACAAAGCAGGTGCAGTCTGTGCACAGCCCCAGAGATGCCTGGTTTCATAGCAGTCACCACCTCAGGAAGGCCAGCCTGAGCTAAAGCACCAAAACACAGGGGGACCAGGAGGTTCTGTGCTATGACATCAGTTAAAAGGCCAGCTGAGTGGAGGGACACAAGGCATTCAAGAGGCTCAAACTTCCATTGGGAGGTGTGGGATATTCTTTCTCTGCTCTTCTCACAGTAGATCTTGCTAGGTTTGTCCTAATGGATCCTCAGCCCTAGCCCAGAAAGTACAAATCCCAGAAATGTGTTGGATGTTGATGTCTTGGGTGTCACATTACTGAGTCTAACATAAAAACTCAAAGAAAAAAAAACAACTGAAGATGCAAAATTGCACACTGAGAATATTACAAGATCCTCCTGGCTGGAGCAATGTCAAATGACATTCTCTTGATCTGCCAGCCCAGCCCAGACTCAAGGATCCATTCCTAGGAGTGATGTAAAGCCTTCATTTCAACAGACAGAGGATGAGATCCCCCACTTGGCTCTTTGCACCAGAAGAGACACTCTTGGACCTTTTGCCCCATCCATCCTCCCACCTGCCTTAGCAGGTCCCATCCACTCCTTACAGAGCCATCCAGACCCACCAGGAATAATCAGCGTTTAATCCACCCACCAAGAGATGTGCCTTTTTTCTGCTGGCACAAGGCAATTTCAGACCATATGTGTGCTTTCCCTTAAGGGTAGGCAAGAAAATTTCTTTATTATTTTTACATCAGAACTGCATGGCAACTACAGTGAAAGGCCAAGTGTGAATGGCAGAGAACAAGTAGGAGCCGAGAAGAGCTCGTGCCATCTCCTCTGAGACAGAAAACCTACTATTACAAAGATGGAGAGTGGGAGGGCAATTAGAAGGTTGGAAGTAAAAAAAAAAAAAAAAAAGCTTATTGTAAAAGCAGAGATCAAAGCTCAGGTTTGCCTGATGAATGCTGAGATCAGGAGATCAGGGGGCACCACATAGGATTTCAAGGAGGGTCAATCCTAACAGGATTGTAAGGAGGGATTTCAAAGGAAATTAAGTAGAAGCTTTAGAGGTACTAGCAGGATGAAACTGTGAATAACAGCATCATAAATGGATCTGAGAGATGCAGTATGGCTGGACAAGTCAGGAGCAAGAGAGAGGGACCATCACCACTATTTGTAGCTTGGTTATTTCTGGCACACACCAAAAGAGAGCATCAAGGACAGATAGCAGAAGTGATGTGGCAGCGTGGGCAGCTGGAGACACACATGGCAAAACCACAGTGCCTCCTGAGCCCCAGCAAAGGATCAGGATTGCTCAGGAGCCTGAGGACCCACCTTATGCATGACAGCAGCTGGAGCAGGCACTCAAAACCCTGACAAGGGCCTTTGTCCTGGGGCACCTCTGAGTTATCCTGATCTCTTGTTCAATTTAGAGAGCAATTGGGGAAGTGAAAGGCCATTGTAATGATGGCTTCATATGAGAGCTGATGCATCCACCCACTCTGGGTCTGGCCAAGTGAGAGTCAGGCTCTGACAGCATCCCTAAGGACATGGAGCCCTTGGCTGCAAACAGCTCCCAGCCCCACAGAAGGATGTGTGGCCTGCTGTAAATCACAGTCCCATGTCACGCCTTGGGACAAGGGACAACAGGCAGCAATGGCAGGTGGCAGCCGGGGGCCTGGCAGGACAGCCTGGAGCCAGTGCTCCAGGGGAGAGCTACATGTATTAATTATTGACTAGTGAAAGAAGAGATATGAGATTTCACTGGCCTCTGTGTATGTCTGTATGCAGGCAGGTTTCTGCACCCCGATTAAATCATGGTTGGGCAAGGACAGGGGCAGTACCTGCACTCGCCGTTGGGCTGGGGAACTTGGCTGACCTAAGGAGTGATGCCAGTTACACTAAAAACTTCCTGGGTCCAACAGCAAAATCAAGGTTTTAGAAGTCAATCAGGTTCCATGAGAGGTCTTCTCCCCCTCCAGCATACTGCTGCTCCAGATCAGCTCTAGCCCATCATCACCTCTAGAACTGTGTCCATTAAAAATAAACAGTATTTTTCAATATCTTTATATCACTCTTGTGCAGCAAGAAATGCCTGCCCATGGCAGACAGGCAGCACAACTATCACTTGGAAAATTAGTCCTTCAAAAAGGACTGCAGCAGATTTTTAAAGGCAGGTGAAATTTTATAAAAGGATTACACTGGGATTAGCCTGAAAGGAGAGAAAGCAGGTGCTCCCAGGAGCTTTTGCAGACCAAAATCCAGGGTTGTCTTGGCCCCCACCCTTTAAAACCCTCTCTGAACCCTGCCAAGTCTGTCCAGGGGGTGATTTACACTGGTGCTGCCACTGGAACCAACTGAATGGATAACACCTGCAATGTGGGGAAACAGCTGCTGTGCGTGATACCACCAGAACAAGGTCAAAATCCACGCACCAAAGGGGACTTTGCATTTGTGCTCAGAGCAGTAGCTCTGTTTTCCTCTGTTCAGCCCAACGTGGGCACCTCACACACACATGAGATGATGGCCATGGCAGAGGGGGAGGGATGCTCACTCTCTACCCCAGGGGTTTCTCATGGCATCTCAAACACCTGGCAGCTTTGCACCTAAACCCATACCTTGCTATGCCATGCAGCAGTGCAAAATAAAGCACTCCTGCAATCTTACCTCTTATCTAACCCAATCCCCAAATGACAGAGTGGATATTTTCGCCACAGGTGTGGATTTGACAACGTCACTGTGGGCACTGAACCTCTGCACCCTTGAGCCACACTCCCCTGGCTGTGCCACGCTGTGCTGAGGGCAGCCTGCAGCCGCAGCTGCTGATAAAAGGTGCAGGGATCTCCACGTTGTGAGCACTGCCTTGGCCATGTGCCTGGAAGCAGAGGCTGTGCCGGTGGCGTGGGCAGCTGTGCCAGTGACTCACCCCATCTCACCCCAGCTCCCATTTCCATGGGCCCGTGGGGCTGCACTCAGATCCTCCACTTTTGTCCAAGAAGCAGCTTCCCCGTTGCCTTGCAGAGAAAGAACTGACAGTGAGACTTCAGGATGAGCTCAAAGGGTGAATAAAGTACAAGAGAAGGGGAATAAAGAGAGCATGCCCCTAACTGGCTGTGTTTAGAAGGCTGCAGTAGATAAAGGTGTTGGAGCATGGCTGCTGGATGTGCAGGGATGGCAATACTGCAAAACTTCTTCCCTTATCACTCCTTCTGTGTGGCCTCTATGATTCTATGTGCTTTCCACTGCCCACCATTTTTTTTTTTTTACCCCACAGCCCACATGCCATAAAGCCTTCATTCCTCTTGAGCCAAATCCTTTGGAATGCCTGCCCTTGGACCATTCCCTCAGGAATATTTTTCTCTGTGGAGGTGCCTTTAAGGAGAAATTATCCTGGAACTTAGCTAGAAGGGAAAGGGTCAAAATTATGATTATTCTGGCTTCAAACGTGGGGTGTCACACTGGGAAAAATGGTACCTGCTATTGATGGCTGAATCAGCACCAATTCATACAAAGCATTCAAAAAATTGCTAGAGGAGTGTTGTGCAGATGCACAAGGGTGACCAAGAAATGCAGTAGGTAACAGAGGATGCTGACATTAGGCACAAGATCTACAGTATGGACTCTGGAGGGTCATACACATCCTCATCTTCTGGGAGAGGGGCTGGAGATTTTTAAACGATCCAATTTTTAAGCAATTGATGCTGGCTGCCTGTGGTGTGCTTTCAGCAATGACCTCCTGTACTTTTAGGTGAGGTCGTGGAAAGCCCTCTGCCTGATGTGAGACAGCAGAGAGGTGCCCTCAGTGTCCAGCCAAGCTGGACAGCTTCTTGTGGCCAGGTCTCCAGGGGCTGCAACTGGAGTTGGTTAGAGCAGTCACACCACCAGCTCAATCCCTGCACAATTAGAAATCCAGAGACTTTCTGGCTGATGTTTTAATGTCAATGTTCACCCATGCACTCTTGTAAAGCAGGAATCGTGTCTTATCTCAGCTAGTCAGTGGAGTTAATAAAAGCCAAGTACATTCTGAGTCCTTCACTTGCCTGGATGTACCCTAGGGCTCAGCTTGGCTCCCACCTCCACCTCTGCTTTGGTCAGCCTTGTTTTCCCAGCTGAAATCCTGCTCTTAGGGATGGCCAGTGGGTGCTGAGCACACCTGAGCCTGGCAGCAGCGTTCTGTCCTGCTCTGCTCCCAGCTCTGCCTTCTTCTCCACTGTTTTTCAGGCCACAACTAAATCTAGATGATGCTTGGTGCCCTCCCCCCTGAATGAGCCCGTTCTGGGCTGCCAAATGCAGTGATGGGACAAGTCGTGGCATTGTTGATGTGGCAGCAGCCATGTGGTGCTGGCGGCACGGAGGAGGTGCCATATGGCCACGGGAGAGGCTGTGTTGAGCCGCACTGCACGGGGAGCTGGCCCAGCCCCGGCATGTGCAGTGGGATGGGCATGTGACCGATGAAATCTTGCAGCCACGCTTCCCAAAAATAGCCCGCTGGCCCCCAGCACTCGGGAGCAGCGGGATTTCTTACATGCACTGCAGTCTGGGGCACCGTCCTCTCTCGGGTGATTCAGGTCCCCGTGATGCTCCAGGTACCAATTAACACTTACTAACACTCCTGAACGCCACCACGACCTCTCTTCCCTGCTCTCCAGCCAGTTCCGCTCCCTGGGAGGCCGGTGAGCCCCACGGAGCCCCACGGCAGCCAGGTGTGAGCAGTCCCCACGCCCCAGCGCATCTCTGGTGCGATGCTTCTCCCCAGCCGCTCCCACAGGGCTCCTCCGTGGAACCAGACCGACCCGACCGGCCGGGCAGGAGCGGGGGTTTGTGCTGCAAACCTAGCACCGTGTTTCAGGTGTTGCTGTCACGATGGAAGGGGAGCCAGGAGGGTGTTGGAGGTCACTTGCTGCCAGCCTGGTGCTGGTAGAGTGCACTCCGCCTACCCTCTCAAAATTCATGGACCGAGATCGCAAATGACTCCTGGAAGTGCAAATCGTTGCCCTTCTCAGTCTGGGTCAGGTCCTGCCCTCTCCTCTGGGCGCATCTGCCCTTTCTCACTTCCCCGACTGCAAAACAAGGGAAAAACAAGCTGTAGTGTGCTTGTCCTGACCGCAGCTCTGCAGGGACGGATATGGAGGGAGCGAGGGAGACTGGTGCATCCCTTGCCTGCTCTCCGCCTTCGATTTACTTAGGAAAAAAATAATTTATGAATTGCTTTTAGAGTCTGAGCCCAGAGAGAGTTTTCTGAGGGGCACTGCTCGATAGAGAAGGAGTCATTTGACATTAAACCGCTGGTGCTTCATGCCGAGGGGTCCCTGTGGAGTTCGGGGCTGTGCCTGCAGCGCTGGCCCCATCGCCCCCAGGGCTGGGAGCAGCATGGGCTCCCCAGCCCGCCTGTCACGCTGGGTCCCTGATCAGGGACGGACCCTCGGGCAGCGGCGGGAGGTGACATGGGGTGACAAGGGGCAGGACAGACCTGGCTGTGCTTCTGTGTCCGGGGGGCGGGTGCAACTGAGCCCCCGCCGCTACACCGGCACCGCCAGTGCCAGCATCCCCGGGGGCGCGGTGCCACCTCCCCCGGTGCCCCTTTCCAAGGGGTCGTTCCCCGCTGCGGAGCTGTAACACATCCCGGGGCTGCTGAGCGCCGCTGTCCCCCGCCCCGGGACAAGCCCGGCTCTGCCCCGCCGCCGCCCCCCCCGCGCAGCCGCCGGCGCTCGCACTCCGCAGGCGCGGCCGGGCCGGGCCGCCCCGCCGGGGTGCGGGGGGGGCGGGACGGCGGCGGCCCGTGGGGCGACACAGCGGCGGGGCGGGCGGCAGCGCTGGGACCGCGGCGGCCGCCGGGCTCGCCGGCAGACGGACGGACGGACAGACGCAGCGCCGCACGGGGAGGCGGCGGGGCATGGGGAAGCGCGGCCGGCCGCGGAGGGAGCCGCGGAGCGAGCCACGGAGCGCAGGGGCGGCCGGCGGGGCCCGGTGCCCCCTCGGGGACATCTGCAACACGAGCCCCGCGGCGGGCATGGACACCTTCCTCTACAACGTGCAGGTGCTGCTGGAGGCCGCCAGCTACCTGGAGCGGATCGAGAAGGAGAATAAAAGTAAGTGCGGGCTGGCGGCTGTGGCCGCGCGTGTGCGTGACCGCGGGGCGGTCAAGGGGAGTAAGGAAAATAACCCAAACTTTCGGCAGGCTGCAGGGGCCGGCGACGCAGTGACAAAGGGCGCCGGGGCCGGCCTGCACCCCCCGCGGCAGAGGCGTGCGTGCGACCCCCGCCGCCACTGGGGACACCGAGCCCGGGGGGAAAGTTTGGGATGGAGAGCGGAGCGGGACGGCGCGGGGGGGTGGGCACATCTCCGGTTCTCGGGGAGAGCGGGCTCGGAGGGGCACCGAGAGGGGCCGGGGGGGCGGCTGGCCCCGCGCGGAGCCAGAGCCGGTGGCGGAGCCGGAGCGGCGGGGGAGGAGGCGATGACACGTCCCCGCTCCCCCCGCCGGGGCATGGGCAGAGTCACGTAGGCAAGTGGCAGCGCTCGCCAGGTAGCCGGCGGGGAGGAGAGGAGAGGGCAGGGCAGAGCAGTGCAGTGCAGGGCAGGGCGAGCGTCCGGTGCGGGGCGGTGGCCAGCCGCGCCGCTAGCCTCCTGCTCCGCGGGCGCGGAGGGTGCGCGTAGCCCGCGGCTTTGCCCCGCGGAGCGGTCTCCCGAGCGGGCACGCGAGCTGCGAGCGACGGCGGCACCGCGAGGCAGAAGCGCTTTGGGAACAAAGGGGCGGCCGTGGCCCGCGGCGGAGCGCGGCCGCGGACCCCGCGCAGTGGCGGAGCGCGCTCCAGCGGCGCAGCGCCCGGCGCGCCCCGCCCCGCGGGCGGACACATGGTTCGCACATGGAGCCAGCGCGCCGCGCTGATTGGCCGCCGCCGCGCGGGGGCGGGGCCGCGCGCCCCGCTCCGCCAATGCGCGGCGCCGGGGTCCCCCGTGTGACGTCACGCGTTGCCGAGCGGGCGGGGGGGCTCGGCCGGGGGGGCTCGGCCCGGGGGGCTCGGCCCGGGGGCTCTGCCAGCCCGGGGGTGTCACATGCGAACCTCGCCGGGAGCCCGGGCTCCGCTCCGCCACCCCCGCTCTGCCCTTGTTTTCTTAGTCTTTCTCTGTTACTCTTTGTTTTAGCCTTTATTTTTATTTTTTACAAATTTTCTACTTTTTTTTTTTTTTTCCCTCAATATCTCTGCCATCCTCGGTTTTATGCTTGGTGTTTTTTCCCCCCTTTTTTCCTCCGCGGAACATGTGCCGCGTTTTGTTTTCCGTTTAACTTTACAAAGGGATCAGCGAGTCCCTCGCCACGCGTCTCCATCGCACCATCACCCTCTCCTCGCCGCTCATCCCCTATGGCAGCTATAGGTGCAGGTGACGATATAGGGTGCCCTTGTTCTGCGGGAAAAGCTGCGTGCACGCAGGCTTCCCGGGAAAGGGATCCCACTGCGGAGGAGCTGCTCTGCCGCTAAATCTGCAGCCAAAAGCCCTTGCTCTTTGCTTACCCAGAACAAATCCAGGCTGCTTTTCTGTTTTTGAAAGTTGAATTAATTTTGGGGTGGGATATTTTTTTTTCCTGTGCTAATTGTTGTTTCGTAATGAATCTGCAAAGCCAAGCGTCTGAGGAGCTGAGCTGCACCGCGAGCAGCAGCTGCAAGCAGGAAAATGACAGGAGATACCAGCAAGAATTGGGTTTGCATATGAAAACAGCAGCACCCCTGGTCTGGAAACTAAGTGTGAGACTGCTGGTTTAGATTTGTTTTTTTGTCAATAAGCGCTTTTGCTGTGAAGGGGAACTGTCAAAATAATGTGTTTTTTTCGAGGTGGGGGGAGATAGAATTTTCCTTGCCTTTGAGATGGATAGTATCTGATCTTTTATATGCTCCATTTAAAAATGCATCATTTTATACAGTTCCTTGTTTGGAAAATGAGTAGGACAGCAGGATACAGGATTTTTTATTGCTAGATTTTTAAAAGAGGTGTTTGCATCTAAACAACTCCATTCCTGAGCACTTGTTTTCAGTGAAGCTTTCACTAGTAATTGTTGAGGTCATAATGTTGAAAATCATCACTTTTATTAGGCAATTCTGCAAAACCTTTCAATATTTTAATGTGCAATCAGGACATTTTAGGGTGAAAAGTCCCATTTAACCAAAGGTTCAGCTGGTGAACGTGCTGTTCAGAACGTGACCGTCATAAACCAGGCAGCTTTTACGTGTTGCTCCCAAACAAAGAAAAATGCTGCTGGGATTGGAAAACAATCTCTGAGCATTACTGGCCCTATCTAAACTAAGGAACAGCTGCAGAAGCGGGAGGGTTATATCCTAATGCATATACATCTCGTTTCTGGGAAGGGATTTGCATGCAGAGCTCAGGTTATTGCACCAAGAGAATGCTGTGCCCTTTCGTCTGCCAGGGCAGGGGTCATTCCTCAGTGCTGGCAGCATGGCAGAGATGTTGCTAATGGCTGGTCACTCCTCATTACAGTCTCTGAACTCACAATTAGCAATAATAGGGGAGCCCAGCTCAAAAAAGTTTGGTGATGGAGGCTGCCAGCCTCGGTTGCAGTCAGACTTGGTGCTTGCCTGCTTCCTGCAGGATGCCCAGGTCATTTGACCACGGTGTTACGCAGGGCTGTAATGAGCTATTTCGGTGTTACTCCCATCAGGAAGGTGGCTGAGTCACAGCCCTGTTGTGCCAGGTGCTGTACATGCAGGGGAGTGACAGTGCCCTGCCCCAAGGAAACAGAGTCTTAAAAAAATAGAGGTGACAGGTAGATGTTTGTCTCTTCCTGGCCAGGATGGGTGACAGGGACAGAGCTGGGTAAAGCACCAAGATGGTGGTTGGGATCAGCATCACAGTGGTATGGGGGCTTCAGTAGCCAAAGGAAGGAATTTAAGGAAGGGCTATTAAGGCTCTGAGAGCTCCAGTGGTTTTCCTCATAGTTTTACAATTTCTGATAAACCACACTCAATGTCCTCATTCATTCTTCCAAGACTTTGGTGGCAGTGCCAGGTTATTCACCTTCTCAAAACACTGTCCTCAGCAGGAGCAGATGTTGTTTGGTAGAGGGGCCCCCTGAGAGGTGGACACAACCTCTTCTCTTGTGGATCCAAATGCTTGGATATCCCAGATGTGCATCTCACACCTTCTGGTGATAGAGGAGAAACTACAAGGATGTTTTCAACCTCCAAAACACACCCTTGTCTGCAGGTCAGTGGTGTAAGGCAGACAGCGGAGCCTTCCGTGTCTAGGGCAGGACTTTCAGATAAGGCAGGAGTTTCCTACCTGCCTGAAACTGAGGCAGAAATATGGAGATGACTATGATTTGCATTTGTAGGTCCCACATCCTATCGTTGTAGTCATGAATAATAGCAGAGGGGCCATGGGTTGGCTGGGTGGTGTGGAAACAGAACCACAAGGTAGAGAGCTGTGGAACAGGGTAGGATGTGCTGTCAGGGCTATGGCAGGGGGAGAGAGTGTGCAGGAGTGGCCTCCCAGCACCCCTCTTATAGTATTCACCTATATTTTAAAATATTAGAAAAAGTATTACCTGTGTTACAGTAAAGTGACAGGGAAGGTTAGAATCCTCTTATCAGACTCCTTGGGTAACCTGGGGTATTTTAGCTACTGAAATATAACTGAATTATTTTCCAGTTGAGCCTCTGGGAGTGAATAGCAGTGCTGCCTGCCTTCTTGCTGCAGTTCTCATGGTGAGACCACAAAACCCAATCCCAACACACCTTGCTAACTGACATGTACAGGTTTCCAAATGACCTGTTTCTAGAAATTTAAGCTTGGTATCCTAGGAATAGAAACGTCACATGAAGGAAGTTACAGTGGCTGTTTTCAGAAATGAAAGTTGTGCTGAGGGCAGCTTTATTGATATTATCTGTAACCTCTGCAAATGCCACTTCGTGAGTACACATGGCTGAAAATCTGTAGCAGCTGAAATGCTGGAATTTGGAAGATGTTTTTAAAGGAGTAAGCTCAGCTGAGGTTTAGTATGTGTCAGGCATCCCCGTTGTGTGTGTGGACTCACGTTTTTGTCAGTAGGAGTTGCACAAACATGTGATGAATCCTTCGGATACGATGACTTATCTGTAATAGGCATGGTGTGTAATACATTCTGATCTCACTACAGATACACACCTGTGTTGCCATATCCTCTTCCAAAAGCATGAAGGCAATCAAGTCTCTGTAACAGGGGTGACAAGTTCACAAGTCTGATAGAGGTGTGCATGCATGGGACAGGGGACCTTGGCCCCTCTCAGGAGACAGCTAGATCTTCTTCAAGTGCTGGCTATGTTTATTGATCTTCTGACCAGGAATAACAAATGGGTGATTGTAGATTTGTCCTTTGCTCCTGAATAATTCTCTCCGAGGGAGAGGACAACTGAACCTTGGGGATGAGTTAACACTATCTTCATCATGTGGCTCCTTCCATTGTTTATGTGCTCTTTAGGATCTTTTTTTGACAAACCAAAGAAATGTCAGAAACTTGAAATTAGCAGAGGGCAGAAGAAGCTGAGACTGCCTTTGGTCTTTGTGCGGAGCTCCCGTTGTATCAATGAGAGCTGAACACGTGCTCAAGGTCAGTGTAGATGGTCTTGGGTCTTATGGTGATGTGATCTGTAGAGCCGTGTGGGACCCCTTTATTTATATATTTTTCATCCAACTCACAGTAAACCCCTTTCATTCCTCCTGGTTCATGACCTGGCCACAGTGATTCATGCGTTAGCCACTTCCAGGTTGGGGGATTTTGACTCATGCTGTTTGGACCTCAGCATAGAATTCAGAAGGAAGCCACAGCAGGAGAAATGATAGGGCAGAGGTAAAACCATGGAACTGTGCCAGAAGCACCACTGAGAACCAACCACATCCCTTGTTCAGCAGAGAAGCACCTTCTGCTGCTGGCTAAAGAACCCCACCTTCTCATTATTTAGCTGAAGGACTATATTTTTTCTTATGGGAATTCCTCTTTATTTTGCAGCTGGATCAGTTAAGTGACTTAATCAAAGTCACAAAGTCACAGACTCAATATAAATTTGGGCACAGCACAGGTCTGAAAACAGAGCACATCTCCTGGAGAGAAGGAGCAAGGGACCCAAAGACCCAGTAGATCTGTGGTTTTTACCTTATTGTTTGGCAGAGCTTACTCTTTGAATCAGAGTGTGCACTTTATTCCTGTTCAAACTCTTGGATATCCCAGAGGTTTGGTTCTGAGAAACGTCTGTCCTCAGTGGTGGATGGGTTCCAAATACCAGTGGGAGTGCTGAAATGGATTATCTGATACCTTGCGAAAGAATCAAGCTCCCAGATGAGAAATGAGGCCATGTCCTACAGGCACATGTAGGTACCTTACTGAAGGTATTGCAAGCCTTGAAGGGAGTTGAGCAGGTGGGACTTGGGTTGTTCTCCAGCCTGCTGCTGCAAGTCTTGCAATACTGAGCTATTACAGTCATGACTACAGGAATAGAGACCTGTTTGTTACAGTGTGTGCTGACATGCTGTTCAGATGTTGTTCCCTCACAGAGAAACAGGAGTGGTATAGATCTGCTCTTCTCAGAAATCTGGGGAATCACTGAATCCTTGCACTGTTTTGAGAGTGTCAGAAAATGGCTCCTACTGGGGATCTCTGTTCATGCTTTGATTGTGCAAGTGTTAGATTTCAAGGATTTGAAAACAATTTTAAGAGTTTGGAGGGTTGGTGTGAAGATGGGCAAAGGAAACGCTTATGACTATTGCCATCTTGATGTTCCTTCCAGAAAATGAAAATGGCTGGGGACAGGAAGATTTTAGCAATAGCCAAACACAGAATGAAAAACAGGGCAGCTTAGCCAAAGGGATTGCCCTTATTGAAAATAACTTCCACGTTGCAAAGCATTGTGTTATTTCTAAGGTTTGTGTTCAAAGCAGAGGGCTGGGCATCTTGATTTGTGAGACGTGTTCCTGTTCCACCTCTGACTTAGGGTGTGTCTTCATGTGAGCAATTATGCTGCTTACACCTCAGTTTCCCTTCCTGCTGAGTGGAAAGAAAATAGCTAAAGTAATTTTGGGTTTGAGAAGCTTAAAACATTACTTTCAGAAAGCTCTTAGAAAATTTCCCTGATGGAAGTTGCTAGTTTAACGCAAGTGATGGTGATGTTGATAAAAAACAGATCACATCTGTTGTACTTGATGAAAATAGTACAGCAGCATTTCAGATGTAAATATTAATTGATTTCTGCACTGCAGATTTCTTCTTGGATATTTAAATTATTGCTAAGGAGGAGGGAAAGGCTATCAGGGAGATTAACAAATCCATTATTAAGGCTGGAAATGGAGGGTTGCCGAAGTGCCATTTAATAAAATGTAAAAAGCCCCTTTCTAAAGGGCGAAGCAGCAGAACACACAATGAAAGTGAATCACAGCTGCCAGAAGGGATGCCAAGCAGCAAGCACTTATAATCAGAAAACTGTACTTACAGATCATTCGGAGCCACTAAATTAAATGATCTCATTCTCCCCTAAAATACTCTTCCCTTAGCCCCTCCCCAGTGTTGCCTGTGGATTGTTCAACCACATTTAAAGTCTGACTTTGGGGGCTTTTTGGTTAGCAGTTGAATGGCATTGGGCATCTTCGTGCTATTTACTTTCCACCCACTTTTGTTTCTGTCACACTCTGGCATTTTGCAGGCTGACCTGCCCACACCAGCACTTGGGATGGCAACTGCAAGACTTTACAGATCTGCTGTTGGCTCCACAGTTCATTTGCCTCTTCTCTAGGGCTCCTTCTTTGGGAAAATGTCCCACAGTTTATTCCCAAATTTGTCTTTGTTTCACACAGATTTTTTTTTTCTAATTGTACATTGTTTACTTCAGAAACAAAGACTTGGAAGCTGAGCTGAAGTGTAAATGCAAGTGCTTATCCTACATCATTTCACACAAAACTGGTCCTGCTGTTACTTCATTCCAGGGCTGATTTTATTCATGTGTATCAGGGTCACCCTCCTTCATCCTCTCTTGTTTTGTATCTTGTATTTCATGAGGCTGACACTCGGATATGCTCCTATCCTACCCCTTCATTTTCCTGCCATGGCTTTCCCTATTTAATCCCTAGAGTGGCACCACATATCTCCCAGTATGCCATCAGAAAAGCCAGTGGCAGTGGATGCTCACAAGGGCACTTTTGCAGTGATTTTGGGGCTTCATCATGAGTTGGGGGGTTGGAGCTGCGGGGTTTGGGTGTTTTGATGTTTAGTATTGCTAATCCTGAGAGGCAAATGGCTCTCTGGTTTTGGAAGTAGGTTACAGGAAGCACAGTTAGAGCCCAGAAATGCTCTTGTGTTAACCTCACTGTTGTGCAGAAGTCTCTGCCCCTGTGTCCTTTTCCCTAATCCAAAATCTTATGAGTCCTCGAGACTGCTCAAATTTGGAATTTTCCATATGCTTTTAGCAGTCTCCTCTATGGGCAGTTTCCAGTGTAGAAATATGAGGTGGGGAGAGAGAATACTTTGTTCCCTGAGTTGTCCCCCAGACAAAAGGCAGTGTTTACACGTGCTGTGGTCTGGCTGGGTGTAGGTGTGTGAGTGGAGACTGTCCTGTCTGAGCAAGGGCTGGGACTGGCTTTCCCAGAATGAGGAAGGGATGTCCCTGGAGGTGTCCCAGCTTCCCTTATTTTTCAGCTATCCCACCTTAAGAGAAACAAAACAAATCAACCCCTAGAGATTCAGAGATGAACAGGTCTGTGTAAGAACTGAATAGTGGTATTATTTTTACCTCCATCAGCTGCAAGCCTGCAGTTTTCTGAGGAAACCTCAGAAATGGTGAATCAGCAAATCATGTGTCGAGAAAAGTTAGCTACCTTGAATCCACTTTTTTCAGGCCTTCTCTAGTTGAGTGCTGCCAACTCTTGCAACTCCATCACAAGTCTCCTGATACCTTGTGCTCTGGTTAAAGCCCTTGCTACCAGACATAAGCCATTGATTGAGAATCTCTGCTTTTTTGGATTTTTTTCAAGGTACTTTTCTGTCTCCCATTGTGATGGAGGAGTGATTGCAAAGGTAACCAGTCATGGCCTAAAAGTTCAGAAAATAACCCCAGTCAGAACTAGAAAACAGTCTTTGGAGGGTTTCTACGTCAGAATCAGTTGGAGATTCAGATATTTACTATGAATGTTCTCTGAGTGCATCCTTTTTGAGTAAGTCAAATATTTTAGAGACTGGTATCATACAATTCTATGTTACCGGGTTTTTAAGCTCCATTCCAGCTAATGTTGGTAAAATTCAGGGTGATAAAAGTGATCCAAGGGTTTGTACCTGTATGAAAATCAAGATGTAAATACATTATTAAAATTTAAAGAAAGAGTGATCATACTGAAAAGTGTGTGACAGCATTTGTTAAAATGTTGAGGTGGTCAGTGTTGTGCCTTGTTAATGTGCTACTTCAAGTACAGTGAGTTTGCTGTCTATGGTACCTTTTGTCTGTGCTCTTAAATCATCTGTGCACATTGAAAAATGGGTCTTGCTCCTCAGCCTCCCATGAAAAACAATGTATCAGTCACTCCAGCTGGGAATTCCGGGCACATTTATTTTAGTTACATCTCCTAAGGTGAGATGTGGAAAGTTTCCAGCTGGGGCTTTGTCTTTTGTAGCCTCTCTGCTTTATCCTTGCCACAGCCCTGTCCGTTCCATGGGGGTGGGCATGGAGCCTTCACCTGGAGTGCTGTGTCCAGTTCTGGGCTCCTCAGTTCAGGAGACACACGGAGCTCCTGGAGCAGGTGCAGGGGAGGGCTCCAGCGCTGATCAGGGACCGGAGAGTCTCGGGAGCAAAGGCTGAGGGAGCTGGGCCTGTTCAGCCTCGAGAAGAGATGACTGAGAGGGGATCTTCTCAATGTCCGTCTGTGTGAAGGGAGGTGTCAGAGGTTGGACCAGGCTCTTTTCGGTGATGCCCAGCAATGTGACAAGCGGCAACGGGCAGGAACTGATACACAGAAGTCCCACCTGAGCATGAGGAACTGTGCAAGTACCTGAGCCCTGGTGCATCTGGCCCAGAGAGGAGAGGCTGTGGAGTCTCTCACTGGAGGTATTCCAGAGCATGTGGATGCAATCCTGCGCACTGCTCTGTGCTTGAGCAGCCAGGTTGACCCACCGCGGTCCCTCCCACCGCTCTGTGATTCTGTGACCTGGCCACCGCCACCACCTCGGGGTCGGTGTGGCGCGGAGCCATCACCTCGGGTGGGGACACGCAGCCATTGCCCCGGGAGGGTCGCACGTGTGTGGCCGCTCCGGCGGCGGCTCGGCGCTCCCGGGGACTGCATTTCCCAGCCGGCCCCGCTGCGCTCCGCCCCGCCCGCCCGGAGCAGAGGTAAACAAAGTGCTGCGAGGCGGCGGGCGGGGCGGCGGCCGGAGGGGCCGGTCCCGCCGCGGGGCTGCCGGGCCGAGGGGCCGGGGCTGGGATCCCGGCAGGGCCCGGCGCGGGTGGCTCCGGGCTGGCCGCGCTCGGCCGGCGCTGGGCACGGGGCTGGGGCAGCCATAAGCGCCCCGCGCTCCCCGGCGGGAGCATCCCGGAGCGGCTCCTTCCTCCGGCATTTCCTCGCGTGTTGCCCTGCCGCCCCTCGCCCTGCCAGGAGAGCCGCCCCCGGGACGGTGTGACGAGGCCCGGGCACTGGGCAGAGACGGCGATCCCACCGCAGCCGCCCCCGTGTCCAGCGGGGCAGCCGGGAGCGTGGGGGCGGAGGGCGGCCCGGGGCTGCGGAGCCCCCCGGCCATGGAGCAGGTCCAGATGATCAACATCCAGCGGCTGCTGGAGGCGGCCGAGTACCTGGAGCGAAGGGACAGAGGTAATGGGGGAGCGTGGGTGCCCTCTAAGGCGAACGGGTCTGGGGTCAGACCCCACCGAGGGGCGAGCGTGACCCCGGAGAAGGGATCAGAGCGAGCGTTTGCTGGAGGGATGGTGGCAAATCCCAACAGCGAGGGCTTGGAGGGAGGATATGGCTGATGAGTCCTCCTGGAGGTGGTGGATGGGGTGGAAGGTTTTTGCGGAGTGGGGGAGATTGACGTGGATGTGGTTTCTGGGAGGAAAAGGGGGGATTGGTGTGAAAGTTTTCCACTGGGCAGGAGGATGGTGGTGGGTGGCTCTGGCTCAGCAGAGACGTCAGTGGCTCAGTGAAATACATTTTGGTTTGCCTGGTTCGGATAGGTTGGGCAGGAGGAGAGAGATGAGGCACTCTCTGGACTGTTGTGGGGTTTTTTTATGTTTTCAGTGTTTGAGTGGTGGTGTCCTTCCTCCAGGGTTGGCAGAGATTTTATACTTCCCTTCCTCCCTTTTCTCCAACTCGCAGTCCACTTCCCTGTGAATATATCCTCAGTCATTTCCCTGAGCTGTTGTGGTTAAGGGCCTCCCCAGCTAGGCCAGTGCGTTAGTGGTGAGGCCTGCCTGCTGACTTCTTTATTTTTTTTTTAAATTTTTTTTCTTCTTTATTTTTTATTTTCACATTCTTTTCTTTTATTCGTTCTTTCATTTTTTTGGTTATTTTTTGTTGTTGTTGTTTTGGAGTTTTTTTGTATTGTTTTTAATGCCTTGCCTGTTGATTCTCTTGCAGAGTGCGAACATGGCTATGCCTCGACCTTCCCCTCAGTTCCAAGCCCTGGACTACAAGACCCAAAGCCCACGCGGAGGCTGAGCCGGGCGCGGAAATACAGCGGCAGTGGCAGCATTGCCAGTATTGCCACCAGGTACAGTGTGGGCAGGGCAGCACAGGGGCAGGGCTGGCTCGGGGGCATTGAAGCTGCAGAAGAAAGTTGGAGGCTGTGGAGAGAAACTTACTCTGTTGGGAAAATGGGAAGAGTCTGAACAGCTAGAGGGATTCAGAGCTGGGGCACACAAGTGCAGCATCCATTCTGGATCCATGGCCCTGGAAGCAGAGGGGACACAGGGGAGCTGGATCTGAAGTGGCACTGCCAGCTGACACCATGCCAAGTCTCAGATGCTGCAGAGGGAAGGGGAATAGGGAGATCTGTTCATAAGGTTTAGGGAGGAGGTAGGCAATAGCTATTCCCATTATATACAGCTGATGTCTTTCCACCCCAGAAATCACTGCTTTTAAGGGATAGTGCATGTGCAGCCTAGGTGCTTTGGGATTGTAATGACAGGCATGATTTGAGGCAAAGAAATGTTTTGAAATGGATCCCCTACAACAAATGGGAGAGAGGGAGATGACTGACTGTAATGTACGACATGTTAGAAATTCAGTTCAGAAGAAACAAAGCTGTGTTTCAGTCTGCCTTTCAGGGCAGTGGGATTTCCCAGCTTTTGATAGCTTGGTAATTGTAGAACTCCATGGTTTTGACACTTATCTTATTATACAATGCCATGTTTCTTGGTTTCTTAAATCTAGAAGAGACAACAGGATTAAGCCTATTGCCTGGTGCTGTGCTGTGCTTGCATCTGCCTCTTCCTTCTCATTCCTGTTCTTTTTATTTTTGTTTGCTGCCTTCTGTGGATTTGTTCAGACCTTGTTGAGACCTCTGGGATAGAGAACTTTAGAAACATAAAGTATGCCTTTGAAAAGGCATTTGCAAGCTTGCTTTTACTGCAGCAAGGCCTGTGCAATCCATAAAATGGTGGCAGGTGGCTCAGGTGATTAAGGCTTTCTTAAGGCCATTGGGAAGGACCTGTAAAGGCCTAAGGGAAAGGTGCCTTTGCTTGCAGTGATTCTGCTTCAGCAGCATTTGATAATAAAGGTTGTTTGGAGCAATGTTAGGACATCTTTCTGTGGAGAAGTTTCCTTCATCAGGATCAACATATCTTGAGCTCTTTGTATGCTGAATATTTGTGTTTGCTTCCCTACTTCATCCAGCCTCTCCTAATTTGAGGGCAGTTACAGCTCTCTACTGTTTATCATGAAGCAAAGCCCCCAGTCCTGTGACTTTGTGTTGGAAAATGATGTAAAATGCTGAATTGAGGTCGGTATTTTTCCCTCTAGGTTTCCCACATACTATTTTTCCATCCCACACCTCTTTGTCTCAAAGGCCTTTGTCATGGCAACCTGCCCTTCTCCAGAGGAGGGCTGGAAGCACATCCCCCTCAGGAACTCCTTAGCACTGAATCCAGCAGCCTGTAGGCTGCAGAGGGATGCAGAGCACTCCCAGTCCCTGGGGCCAGGGTGTTCAGCAGGCCCTGCCAGCACAGAGCCCCAGGCACAGCTCTCCTGGGGCAGCTCTGGTGCTGACACCAGCCCGCTGGGCCCTCGATCCTGACAGGCTGGATGTGTTCATGTCGGGGGAAAGGAACAGAGAAGCAGAAAAGATACTTTCTAGTCTTACTTAAACCTTCTTTATACAAGGAATACTGAGACAAAATTGAGTGAGAGTGTTGTTACCCAGAGCACTGCCTGCCGCGGTTTTTTCAGCCTCAGGCAGTGACCGGTGTCAGGTCTGCTCCACGCAGGGACCAGAGTGGCTCTTTTGGGGAGCTCAGACCTTACATGTGCAGTTGGAAATGGAAGTTTCTTTTAGCACAAGTCGTAGCAGCTTGCACTTGCTGTAGGAGATGGCAGGCCTTCCAGATGGCTGAAGTGCCGGGAAGTGACAACTGTGAAGTTTAGGGTGCCTCCAAATTCACTGCAGTGTCTTTTGTGTGATGCTGAGTATAGCATCAGCCTTGTTTAAGGAAGGCTCTGTATCATCTCTTCCTGTTAAAATCAAAGGGGCAATTCAGTAAGTTCTGTCTGGTGGAGATGGAATGGGTTTTGAATTAAATATCAAGTCCTTGATGAGGAACAAAACTTACATTTCGTATGTGGACAAGAGATTTTCTTAGATTGCTTTTGTCTCAAAATGTTTCATTATTATAGAGGAATTATGCATTTAGATCTCGTGCAGATCTTGTAATTTAACAGCCTCCTGTAAAAATGTCTCCCTGCAACCTTGGGAAAGCAATGATGTTTTCCTTTTTTTATTATTTATACACTTTTACCAATTGGCATGTGTACATTGTTGATGGTCTTCATTGAACCAAATTATCCATGATTTTGTGGTGCAGGGTATTTATGAAGCCTAGTTGCTTGTTTGATTCATAGTTTAAATCCAAGTATTTTCCTTCAGCAGCCCAGACATGACAGCTGTTTCCTCCCAAAAAGCTCTGTGCTGTCATTGCACAAACACCCAGAAAGTTCTGAAGAGCAAACAGCCCAGTTCTGGGTGGCAATGGTGGATCAAATCTTATTCATACAGAACTATGGTGGTCTCACAGTCTCAGCAAAATAATTCTTTTCTACCCCAAATAGCAGTGTGCAGATAAGAGGGAAAACATTGCTTCATGATTTCTAATTCATGTGATGCAATTTTAAAGAAGGATGTTTTGGCTCAGGTTGTCTTTTCCTTTGCTTGTCTCCATTGTGCAACCAACTGCATGGAGATTGCTGCAGAGGGCTTCCCTCTGCAATCATTATCTACATGAATGTGCAGTGGTTTGTGTAGGTATTTGAAAGACCTAGTGAGTTTGATTTAAAACATAAATGTGTTTAAAAATGCAGCTTTGCTTTAGTCGGGGGTATTTTGATATGGAAAATTATCCACCTGCAGAAAATAAATGGAGAATCACAGTCATTGTTACCTGGTGTTTATAATAGACAAGGGAAACTTTTTTCAACAAATCCTACTTAACACATAGATAAAAGCAAAACCCCAAGCAAATTAAAAACCCAAGTTAGCCAACATGTGTTACATGTGAATTGAATATTGCCTCCTTAAATTTGCTCTTCACGAAAGTATCTTCTGGTTTTTGGATCAGAGGCTTGTTACAGCATGTAGTATCACTTATTTAATATTACTTTCTTCAGAAGATGTTTCTGGGGCAGAACCTGAGTTCTAAAAAGTTGCTAGAAAAGTGGCCTATGCTGGGTGTGCAGTTCTGTGAGTACATTAACTTGCATTCAGTGTCACTGGAAACTGCTCTCATGGACCCTACATGTGCAATTCTAATAGACCCAGTTATTTGAAAGGTTCATTATAGTTAGGATTAACGTGGCTTGATACTTATGCATTTTGGAAAATAATTGAGAAGACTTTTCATCAGTTTAAATCATTGTGTCAGCAGGAAATAAAATAAACAGTAGGGTTGCTAAATTATTTTTTCCCCCAATAATACCATCAATTTAATGAAGTTAAGATTTATAACGAAATCTGAAATTAAGTTACGATATTAGGTTATAATTTGTGTTTTGTTTTTATTTAGGCTCTCAAGCATGTAGAAAGCCTGTTCTTTGGTCTAATCCTGGAGAAATACCAAACATCCTCCCAGCAGCACTGGGAGCCCTTAGCTCTCCCAGGAGGCCCATGTTGTTAAGGACTCTCAAAAAATCTATTGCTCAGTTCCATGGGGAAAGGTTTGATCTCTGTCCAGTTTCTTTTTCCTTTCATTTTCTTCTTCCCATTGTTCTCCCTGTGTCTGGGGCTGCTTCCCAAGGGCCTTTCAGCCTGGTAGCAGGTTTCTTGCAGAACTCGGAGTCAGCAGCTGTGTGATGAGCATGGTAAGGCATTTTGGACATGTTATCTTGGAAATCTGGGTGTCAGGGTTTCTTTGCCCTTCTGGCTGTTCTACTGGTGCAGCTCCTCATTTTCTCTGTCACTGCGCTCTTGTCTACCCATAAGAAACTTTTTTCTGCTTCTAAATCCCATCACTTGATTTTGTGCTGAATCTTCTCTGTAGGCCTTTGCTCTCATATCCTTTGAAACTCTCTTGAGGGTTGATGTGATGACTGTAGTGCTGAACCCCTCAGGTATTCTTGGCTTTAAGCTTGGTTTGCTCACATGTCCCAGAGCAAGGACTGAGGGGTGGGTGTGTAGGTGTGCATTAGGTACTCTATGTGCCTTAGGTGATGGCTTCGTGTGCACAGCTTCACAAACATGGGTGCAGAAGCTCAAAGGATGTGGCTGCAGGTGAATCTGCAAGTCAGCCTTGGATGTCTGGTGCGCAAGAAGGTTGATTTACCACAGCAGCAGCGCTGTGCAGCTGTACCTCACTGTGCAGGGGAGGAGTAAGGGGGTTGGTGAACATTGCACACTTTTAATATATTATATCTTTCCCATCAAAAGAGGTTTCCGCCCTCAGCCCCCCACATTGTGCTGCTGACTGAGTACCTGGCAATTTTCAGGCTTTCCTAGAGCCTCTGGAGTTAGGACAGTGCTGCAATTATGATTTTATTGGGAGAGAGGGTGTGCAGGTGGCTGAGTAGTTTGCCTGTCTCGTTTAAGGAATTCCTGAAAGAGCAAATCACTGTGCCAGCTCTCGATCTATTTTTTTCTTGATCTGTGTTGATCTGTGTTTCTGCACAAAGCCTCTACCCTTGTCTTAATGTCCCAGAGACCTGGTCTCTGAGACTTTTTGTCCCCAGCTTTCCTGCTTCCTAGGCTCTATCAGTTGATATTTGTTTCTGGATGATACTTTGTTTATTTGCTTGTGAGTTTTTTGGGGTTTTTTTAATCCTCTAGCGCTGGATCACACCTCACTCCACAGCTAGTGGGAGTTGAGTTTTGGCTCGCTGTGTGTAGGTGGGTTAGAATCTGGCCCTTGTGTAATATGGGGGGATAGAGGCTGCTTTCTGCCTCAAGCCTTGTAGTGCCTTGTAGTGAAGCTCTATTCATGGCTCAGGACCTGCCTTTGCTTCATGGAGTACAAATCCACAGGTGTAAAACGGAGAATGTGTGAGATCTGCTGTGCCTTGTTTTGAGTTATGCTTCATTTTGATAATGTACAAGCAGTGTGATTAGGAATCTTCATCTTGCTGTTAAAACTTTGTCTGGAAGTACTTGGAGACAGGGTCTTGCATCCCAGTAGAGGGTATACCTGGATATGCTGGTTAATTTTTCAAGAAAGGGAAGCTGAACAAAGCTGAGCTGTTAAGGATTGCTTTTCTCTTAGAGACATTGAGGGAGACTGGCCAGCAGTATTGAATATAGTGAGGTATGTGCATGACTTCTTTTTGAGAAGTATTGGGCTGGGAAACTGGATTGGTGGTCCATGCACAAGAAGCAGATCACCCCTTATTCAAATCCCAGTGTCTTTGTAGGTTTGTACAGGCATATAGGTGCTCAGAGAAGACTGGCAGGTAGGACTGTACCCACGTAACTCTGTTCAGCCTCAGCAGATCCTCTCTGCCCATTTGATGTCATTTGCCCCAATGCAATCTGCAAGTCTAGGTAAGCAGCTCCTAGTGATGCTGGAGTTTCTGAACCTGCCAGCACTACATTGTGAGATCCTGCCATGATTTGGAAAACAAAAAAGTACCCCATGTAGGTGAGGTTTTGTATACAATGTCTTCTCAGTGGTGCCTGGCTTTCCAGTACAACTGGTGGGTTACCAGGGAAAACACAGAAAGTGGAGTGAGCCCAGCAAATGGCATGAGAAGCATAAACCCCACTCTCTGGTGAGGAATGAGGCCTCCAAAAGTGCAAGAGCTGATGTAGCAATTTCCATTGGGGAACCCACTCTGTTCCTCTTTGTCACCCTGTTTATTTTATAACCCACCAAGGAAGAAGATCCTGCAGAGCTGCAGTTCCTGTTTTCCTTTGTGCATTAGCAATATAGCTGTGTATAGGGATATTGGGGCGACAGGGAGTCTGTGCAGAAACCCACAATTCCAGGCTCAATTTGTACTTTCAGTAGTTGTAGAATGTAATTTGTGTTCTCTTTAGACTATCCAAGTTGTGAAAAGAAGCCTTTTATGTAAACTAGAAGTAGGCCCAGTTGTTGATGTTATCTGCAATGGAGCTATAATTCTCTGCTGCAGCACCTGTGCTGTGAAGTGCCACTGTGTGTGGCTGAAGGCTCATGATCCCTTTGTCCTCCCAGATTTGAGGAAATCCTCTACAGGAGTGTGCTGTTTTGCAACAGTGGGAGTTAGTCAGGGCTCATGCTGTTTGTGTTGCAGCACTGCCCAGTTAGAGCTGTGCTGCAGCTGCTGGGGGCTGATTTGCATCACTGATCACGGTGCTGGTGTGATGACAGGAAGCTTCACATTTTGGTTCTTATGTTCTCAGGGTCTTTTGAAATGTGAAGCTTGTTAGACCCAGCCCCTAGAGAAATTTGGTGTCCTAGGATGGTGGGGAGGATGTTTGGGCCAAATCTGGTCAACTGTTCCCACAATTCTCTTATTTTCTTTCCATTTTGCTCAGTGCACAGGCAATTCTCTGGTTTAAGTGGCATTCCTTCTTTGTCAGTTGTTTTGTTTTTTTCCCATCTCAGCACTATTTGTACCCTTTTTATGTCTTTTCTGTGTAATGCTTCATCCACAACACATGCAGGGATTTATCCTTCATGCTTTTGTTTAACCTGACCTGGTGCTGTGCTCAGCAGTCAGAATTGGTTGTCACCTGTAGTGTTGTTTCCATCTGCTCCCCTGTTTGTAGGTAAGACTGACTTTTTCCTTTCTTGTTTCTGGTTGAGCTTTCAAATCCATTTCTATTTCTGACCCAAACAGACTGGTCAATGTCCTGCTGCTGAGTTAATTGTCTTGCTTGTTGGAGTTCCTGCTGTTCATCATCTCCTGATCCCTCCTGACAAACTTCTGCCCAAATTCAAAGACTGGCTGTTATTTGTTCTCCTCCTGAGAGTGTTGGCTCTTACTCCCTACCTTCTTTGAACCAACAAAGATAGGATTTGTTTTTGTTGACTTATTTTGGGCTCTCTTGATCAGAGGCTGTGGGTCTCTGGGGCTGTGCACTTGGCTGGCCTTTGCCTGGATCTCTTCTCTATGAGACACTGCCTTGTTGATCAGCTCAGAGAGAACAGGCCTGCTTTTTCCATCTTGCTGGATATATTCCCATCTCTCTTTTATGTGTTCCCTACTGTACTTTCAGTTCTTTCATTCTCTGATATGAAAGTGATTTCACTTCAGTTCTGTTGCTTTATGAATCCAGTTAGAAGTAGCCTTAGATGATTTCCAATATTATCTTAATTACTTGTTAATGCTTTGCTGCTTGCTCTGTGACAAACAGGCATATGGACTGAGAGCAATTCTTTTGCCTCAGTTTTGATCAAAGTTCCTCTCCATAAAATAGTCGATTATTTTCTGAAAGCTTCTCATTTATCTCCTACCATCTGTTAGACCATCAAGAAGGGAGAAGTTGTGGGAAAGGACAGATGACACTGGGATTGCTGTTGGAACTGCTACTCCAGTGGTCATTGCCCAGGTGCCTGGGCAGCACTAAAGCAGCATATAGACATGATAAAGTAACATGGCACTGGTTCTGGTTTGCCTTTTAACAGTGAGGTTACAAAGTGCAGCAGTTCATGAACTGCTTCTCAAGCAACCTGGCCATCTGGGAGCTGTGGGAGGTAGCCACCTTTCAGCCTTCATGTTAGTTGGTGCTGCTTGTGAGCCAGAACTGCAAGAACAGAAGAAATCAAAGCTCTTCCATTTTTCTCAGCCTTTCTTTTCCGTGGATCTCCCAAATGCTGGGTGAGTGTGTCCTTGTACAGTCCCAGGCATAAGGACATCTGGGTTCTCTTCCTGATTTTCTTACAGCCTGTGGGGTCTTTGTGCCTCAGTTTCCCTAGTACAACATGTAGCTGAGAGTACTATTAATGTACTTTCCTGTTTTAAAGTATATTTCCCTCTGCCTTTATCTCCAGGCACAGTATTGCAGCAGTATATTTGTAACATGAGAGATAACTAACAAGCCTAAATAGAAGTGAAGGAAGTCTGGCCTGGCCCACAGCCATACAAATGCCATCAGTTTCTTTTCAAACAAAGTGCAGTTCAGTCAGGTGGTGTTTACTCAAAAAGCCTCATTTTCCCCAGTGCATCTGAAGGCAGTTTCTTGAGGGCAGAAGATGCGTGTTTGCAGAGAAGTACATGTTCCCCAAGCAGACTGCTGCACTGCAGAGGACACTGCCTAGGCTATTTCTGGAAATGACCATCTTCCTCAAAAGGGTAATGTTATGTGTGGGAAGAAGCATGGTGTAGGGCAAGGGCCTGGCATGCTGGGCCCTTGGACCATTTCCTGAGTCTGCTGCCGAAAGGCTGCACGATCTGGGCACGTCAGGTGACCTACATGGGTCCTACCATCTGCACATTATATGGCTCCCACCATCTGTACATTGGGGTAACGCACACACTTTTCTAATCCTGTTTTCTGGAAGCAGTGTAGTTGTTTTGGAGCTTGTAACTGTTTGAAAGAAAATGAGACTTAAGCTCCTAAGCTTTCTAGGTAGATTTGAAAATTGCCTCCTGTGTCTTTATTCTTTCCCTCTGAACCACTGCAATGCAGGTACCAGAAACTGGGATACTGGTTCTGATGTGGCCTTGGAAGGGGCCAAGTTGCTGACCGTGTAGCAGCATATCCTGCTGGAAGTCAGCAGGACAGGGACCACGTCGAGAAGTGTTTGTATTTTTCTGTCCTCATTCTTTCTCATGCTCTTCCTTGTTCAAGGGAGAGCTTGGAAGTGCCATGGTGACATTTTTCTTCACCAGGTCATGAAATGCAAATTTTTGTGAATGTATAAAAAAAAAAGGGCAAGAATCTGTTTATGAGAAGCTCAAACTCCTTTGCGTCATGGATCACAGACAGGAATCTTGCCTTGGTGAAGGCAAAAATCTTCTTTTCCCTGACATTTAAGAATCTACCTGAATTGTACAGATTTTAAATTGTAGCTGTCATCTACTGCATGTCCAAGGGGGATGGACTAGGGTTTCTCTACTGAAATGGCTAAGGTACTTCACCCAGTGAACATACATCAGCCCTTGCCTCTGATCTGTGTGTACCAGCCCCTTCTGATGTGGCTGACTGTGGGCTGGGAAGAGAAGGAAGTGGTTTCTGTAGGACTTTGGCTCACTTGTGGCAGAAGTTAGAAGGCAGACAAATGGAGCAATGAACCACTTTGGAGAACTTCCTGCACTTTTGACTGCTGTCAGCAGCCCCTTTCAGGCCAGCTTGTTGTGGGAGACCCCAAACTGTCTATTCCTCACACTGTTTTTTTCCAAGATATGAACCTGGGATCTGGACTGTGGTGCACAGCCAGAGGGGGCATCAGCAGGACTTGTGCTTAGAATATGTGAAGTGGCCCAGAAAACCTTGAGGGTCTTCATGGAAGTGCTCAGAGGCACATGAAGATGAAATTCTGATCTCTCTGTTTCTTAGCTTCCAGTTTGGAAGGTGAGGAGGCATGACAATAAATGTGCTTGTGAAATGCCCAGCCACTGCTCTCGGTGAGCCTGTCAAAAAGCCTGTAAGGAAAGCACCAGTTCTGTATTCAGAGCAGGGCTTGGCTTGAGGCCACACATTGAACAATGAAGAGAAAACAAAATATTGAATAGCTGCTTGTTCAGCAAACCCAGTTCCTCTTGGCTGTGCAGGGCCCTTGCATGAGGACAGTTTTCCCCTAGCATTTGGGGCTAGGGTGGGCATGTAGGGTCTCAGGTGGTGCAGGAAAAAGCCCACACCAGCACACTTGCTCCCAGCCTGCACAGTGGGGAGAGAAACCAGCTGGGGACTTCTTTACTGGCCCCAGACTGCAGCACTGAATGCAAACAAAATTCCTGCTGTTATGTCACCTGGCTTGGAAAACCTTTCCCTGCAGAGTGCCACCTTGTGCTGTTTATTAGGATGTTAGTCTGGTTTGGGGGAGCTCAGCTCTGGAACTGGGATAAACTCGTGGTGCTCAGCAAGGAGGAGCTATCTTCCTGCTCTTTTCTGCCCTGTGCTAAAAAAGCTGAATATGCACCAGCAGAACAAGGTTGTTTCCCCAGCTGAGGGTTATGTCTGGTTGAGTTTTATCAGTAAATTAATACTGCCTTGTTATTGGCTCCCATTTTAGATTGTTCTCTGGCACTTTGTACAGTGGTGTTTGAGAGGCAGGTTAGCCCACTTGGCAGACAGTGGGCGAGACATCAAGGCTGATTTAAGTTTGGGTAGTTGTTGGTTGTGGGCCTTTTCCCCACTTTCCCCCCTACACTTCAAAAGGTTACATGATTTTTTGTGGGTATTTGTCCCAAGAATCAGATGGTGTGAGTGTTCATGTTAACTGTCTCTGGGATGCCTGAGAACAGCTACCTTATCCTGGGGTTCAGGGAACCCAAATTACCCTCTGCTCTGCCACAGGTTTCTTGTGTGACCTTGGGAAAATTATTTATAATTTCTGTGTGTTGGTGTTGTCTCCCTGCATAAAAAGTATTATGGAAGACTTAATTTTGAAATGTTAGAAACAGAAATAATGGTTATGGGAAGCAGGTACCAAACTGAGAGAGGCTGTGACTCTGAATATATTTACTTCTTGAAAGGAAGTATACAGTATACTTTTAAAAGTTGTTTTGACTGAGTCTTGCAGGAGACTTCCCCAATACTGTGTAGAAGCCCAGGGGTAGGTGACTTTCTGCAGTTGTGAACCATGTGGAAGAGCTCTCTTCCTGTCTTTGAGCTGAAACCAGACTGTGGGGCCATTTCTCCTTTTCCAAAGATGAACAAACATGAACAGATGCCAGTACGGCTGCGTTCCCTTCTCTGCTGGAGACGGAGAATGTGAACTTTGGAAAGGGTCTGGCTTGGTCCTGGGAAAACAGCTTTGATCAGAGCCTTAGGAGGAATCTGATACCGTGTCCATCTAAGAGCGACAGAAAAGCTAGCCAGAGTTTGGGGCCAGGTTAATCTGGTGCATCTCCATTGACGTCAGTGAGAAGGTGAAACAGTCTGTTCTATCCCCTCACCTCAACTCCTTGTGGAGAAGAATTTACTCTGGACCTCAAGACCAGACAGTGTAGGGGGATCATGAGGTAGTAATGGCTTAAGATAACTTTTGTCTCTGGTATTGCTTGGAAGGAAACATTCTGTTAGATTTGCTGATATGCAAGGCTGAGGTGATGCTCTTGTTAGACTCGAGGCTGCTACTTGCAAAGGGCATAAGGATGGCAGCAGAAGGACTCCTGTTCTGGCTGTGCCATCTTCTGTTCAGCGGCATCTTGCTCCTCCTCACTGTAGGAGCTCATGGCAGTGTTAATACCATGAGTTGCTGTTCCCAAGGCTCCCCTGCAGCTCTCTGAGGGCCTCCCAGAGGTGGGTTTACAGCTCCCTTAGAAAGAGCCCTTGAGCATCTCTGTCTGGGCAGGAAGAGTTGGCTCTTGTGCAGCCTTCATTTCTCTTGCCATTGGGCTGGAAGTCTCATGTGCTGCTGCTGGTGAAGGTTGGTTGTGGTCTTCCAGGCTGGCTTCTGCACTGGCTTCATGGGCTACTGTGGTGTTGATCCACTTGGAACCTTGGCAGAACACTGGGCTTCTTCAGCCAGTAAGTTGTGTTTTGTGGACACAGATGGATGTAAGATGTAAGAAAGCTGTTGACCACCCTTCTTTTCCATGATTTTGTCATTTTTGAGGAATAACTTGCATAAAAGAGGGCAGTAATTTAGTTCACTCGTTTCAGAAGGGTTGGTTGTTCTTGGCTTGGGGAATGGAAGAAAGTGTTTCCTGCAGGGGGATTTAGTGGCCCAGTGAATGGGTGTCAGCAGAGCCAGTTTGTAAAATTAAGAAGAATGAGCTTGTGTATGGTGTGGTGATGCATAAGCAGAAGTAGCTGAACCTGAGTGAAGTAAGACAGAAAGCAGTTGGCCTGGTCTGCAGAACTATCAATGTTCTTGTTTTGCTAAACATGATTCAGGTAACTGTACCCTAATTTTCACAAGCTGGTGGGATATTTTTTTCATTATTAAACTCTTGACAAAGCTGAGTGGGGTGAGTGAATTTGGAGGAGAAGCACTAGATGTGAGGAGGCCTTAAGGACATACTGGAAGAGGCCCCTTAGTTATGGCCAGCAGCACCTTCGAGACAACAGTGTATTTGTTGTGGTGCAGATGGAGCTCTTGGAGTCCTGCACTCCTCTGGAGCCAGGAGCTGATGCCAAATACAGGCAGGAAGATGACCAGGTTCAAGAGAAATGACAGGACTGTTGGGTCTAAATGCCATCTGTGTATTGCATAGGACAAGGGCTCTCAAGGGCTGTGTTTTCCTCAATAGAAAATAGTTACCTCACTGAGAATCCAAACTAAAATGCAGATGTTCTGCAAATGCATGTATTGGCCCATTTATCAATAATAAATGTGTAGACCAGAAAGGTCAGCTGTGTTTAATGTCAGATGGTAGCTTTGTGATTTTAATTACAGTAAAAACCCCAATGACAAATGAATTCAGTGCTCTTTAGAGCTTGTTCCTTTCTGATGCTGTTAGTTGTGTTGCCTTAACTGTGCTCAGGCAAAGTTTGGCTGCCTCTGCCATGGTAGAAGAAATTTTATTTAAATAAAGAAAATGGGGTAAAGTGGCAAATTACATGCAGATTCTGATTTGCTAGGGGACTTTAGTGTAGGTTAATGTTTCAGCAACCCTTTGTTACTGTGTTGGATAGCAAGGTTGCAGGCAGTATCACTGTAACTGGCGCAAAAAGATCGTTGCATTTGACCTTACGTTAGAATGACTGACAATTGCTGCTTCCCTCTTTTTTCCTATTTTTTATGCAGTTTCACATGTCTGGAGTAAATTGGGATAACTTGAGTTTGTCCTCTTATAACTTTTTGTTGCTTAAAATCTTGACAGGGACTGCTCTGCTATTTTTGTTGTTGTTTGCTTGGCTCCTTTATCTTAAGCTTCTGAAACTCATTCTTGACCTTTTTCCAAGCTGTTTTCAAAATGCAGTGAGCAGGATCCTCCTCCTTAATAACTTTTATTCAGTTTTTAGGAGTAGTTATCAGTTTGGGTGTTTTAAATTGTTAAAGAACTGACTGCTATAGAAACCTGACTTTTGAATGAGGACCTGCAGACGGTTTGTGCTTGAGCTCCTTCTAAATCGCAGCTGACGTTTTGAGCAGTGCCAGTACATGTGCTTGGTCTTTTGTTTTCCCCTCTGAATATGTCCATACCCACCTGGCTCTGATTTCAGCTTTGCAGGCTCTGCTTGCCCTTGCCCGCCTGACAGCAGGGATGTGAATTCCCCTGGTTTGTGGTCCATGCTGAGCAGCAGTGTCCCTGTTTCCCTGGGTGGCACAGGCTGTGGCGGTGTCAGCAGCACAGCGGTGTCACTCTGAGCACACTGGTTACTTGCTGCTGTACCACCAGTGCTCCCCGAGTTTTGGTGATAGTTTTCAGCTGTGCTGCTCATCCTGTACCCATCAAAGAGCTGGTGCTGATGCACAAGGATGAGGCCTTGATTTCAGTCTGCTGATAGTCTCAGAGTTCTCAGTTGATGATAAGACCAGCTCACTTACTCCAGTTACATTTGTTTCTGTACCTCTTTAATGCACTTTTTTTTTTTCTGAGCTGTATCAGTAGCAGTTCCTCCACTTGTTTTCCATTTTACTGACAGCACTGTCCTTGTTTAACTCCAAATAAATCTTAGATGAGGGGCATAAACTAATCTTCAGAATAGGAGCTATAGAAAATTGCAATGATTAATGAACAGAAGAGAGAGGGTTTTTTCCCTTTAGTGTTGTCCAAGCAAAAGGAAACTGTCACAGAAAATAGGAGTTAGTGAATGGTGATAATGGGGACCAGTGCTGAACTTTTTTCCTAAATTTGGGTGAAATAAAAAATTAAGACTTTTCCAGATGGGCCCCAGTGAGACTAAGCAAAACACAGGCAGGTAAGAGAAGAAGCCTCCCTGTAGGATTCATCCAATGCTGCTGAGATTCTTTCATTTGCATTTAGCTTCAGTGGGAAGGTGTTGGGGGTGTTGCTTTTTTTTCCTTGCCACAGACATGGTTAAAAGTCACAGTGAATACTTCCTGACTTGGTGAAAAGCCTGTGACCTCTCTCAGTTGTCTTGTTCATCAGAAGGCAGATAGGTAATAAAGAGTCTCCTGTGTGAGAGGAGTAAGGAGAACCTGCTGTTTTAATTTTGTTCACAGCAGTGGGCCAAACTTTGTTCTTTCAGTGCTGGCCTTGATAATTGGCTCGATATAATATAGGAATTCAAGCCATTGCATATCTTTGGCCTTATAACTGCTAATGTCATAGCCAAGAAGAGTGCACAGTCTCCTGCAGGAACATACAGTAAAAAGGAACAATGAGCATGTTTCAAACTACATATGGGCAGTGGTTCTAAAGGGCCTCAGCTTGATCCTGATGGATTCATTTGAGTCTAAGTTGCCTGGATAAATGGATTTTGCTGGTTTAGACTCAGAATGGGGGGGATAGGGTGGGGGCATGTGGGTTTGATTTGGGAGATTTTTCTGGACTAAATAGTATGTTCATGTTTCTGATTCCTGGGAACCAAAATGAAGGCACACATTACATTTGGGAGGGAATTCAGGAATTTTCTCAACATGAAGTTTGACTATAAAGTGCTTTGCCTTTAGGGTGTCCACCTGAGCAGGGTGGCTTGCACAGGTATATGGTAACATTTTGTTTTTCCTCTGCTCACAGCCATGGTCAACTAAGACTGTTTTGTGTCAGCTACTGTTTTTAGACAGCTACCTTGTTTTTGCAGACATCCACAGTTTATTCATCATTTTCAATGAGGTTCTAACACCTGTTAGGCACTCCTCCTTCCTTTTTTTGGAGAAGCATTTAATTATGACAGGGTTTCCCTTGGAGCACATCCTCCATTCAGTTCCCTAATTGTAGAATTCTCTGTGGGATTCTCCAGATGGGGGATAGAGGATAATCTTCTCAGAGCTCCGGAAGAAATGTGATGCCAAATTAGAGAAAATAGATCCTTTTTATTAAGCTCTTGGATTCTTTTTACTCTTATTTTAAGGTGACCTTCCGTTAAAGAGAAATGTTGGACAAATGGCTATCCTTATGAATAATCCTCAACAACCTTACCTGGGCTAGATTAGAAATCCTGAATGGATTTAAACAGGGGTTTTTTTGCCACTCATTCTGTCATCACAGAGGCAAGAAGAATGAACTTACCTGTTTCCCCTTCGTTTCTAGTTGGTTTCATTTTCAAGCTGCAAAGCTCTAAATTAAGGAATACTGGCAATGTGCTTGGTGTGGTGGGCAGGTATAAAGACAAAGCCCCCTCCTTTGTCGAGTGTCACAGTGTCACTTCACTGCATGCTGGTGTTGTGGCAGTACTGTTCCCATCCCCAGGGGATTTCCAGGCATCCTAAATGTGCTACACAGTGCCAGTGATGTTTGCAAACATGGCAGAACTGGCCATCCCATTTTGTGCCCAAATGCTAGCCATGTCTGCTTCTGCTAAATTAGCTAAATCTGGCATGTGATGGCTGAAGGGCTCCAGGGGCTGTCCCTACAGAGCCAGTTCTGCTGGAAGGAAGGTTCCTGTGTATTTGATGCACAGATTAATGCTCCATGAGCTCTTGTGTTAGCAGATGATACTGATATTTTTATAGGGTGAATGAAAAACTAAAGCACAAAGAAACAACTTCAGTCCTGTACTGAGTTGGTGGCAGTGCCAGAAAGAGTCTGGAAGTGACAGACCCTGGTCCCTTGTTCTAATCATTGCCTCTCTGAGATTTTGTTTGCATTTAATTCAAATGTTCTCTAGGGAACATTTTCTTTACCAGTAAGGGTACCAGCTTTTGCACTGGAGGGAAGGAACTTCTTGACAGCAAGCAAATTGAGATTATAGATCTTAATGTATGTAGCTGGTTGGCTTTGCACTGTGATGTGCCAATGGGGATGTGTACAGCTTGCAGCAGTTGAACTTTGGTGCTCAGAGGTCAGAGGTGGCTAATCCAAATTTTTTTTTTTTTTTTTTCTTCCAGGTCTACGCACAATGAGCTAGAAAAGAACCGGTAAGTAGCTAATGAGTTGAATTCTAAAAAAATGTGGGCCTGGTGAGTGTAATGTGCCTTGACCTTACCCATGCAGGTGCTGTTTGATCAGCTTAGACAGCTGTGAGTGACCACACTGCATCATGTAGTTTTAAAAGTTGGGGGGAAGACACAAAAAGATCTGAAAAAGCAGCTTTGTTTTTGGTTGGGGTTTTTTTTCTCTTTCTCTGAAAAGGCAAGAAGTGACCCAGTTTTGTGACTAATCTGTATGCAGAGTAAATACTGTTCTTCTCCTGACACAGTGAAATCTGATTGGGGCACTTTCCATACATGAGGTTGCTACGGGATCAGGTTTCTTGGGCGCTGGGTACTATGTGTTACCATGAACCAAAGGGCAGAGCCCTGGGCTCTGCACCGTCTCCCCCCACCCCTGCACTGGGCTGTGATAGTCTTTGTAGCACAGAAGAAAATACCATTGTCCAGAGGCTCAGAGGTCTGGCTACCAGCACTCCTGTGGAGGCTCTTCTAACCTGTTCTAGGATTATGCCTGTTTATCCTTGATTCTGGCGTTTCAGCAAGCCCTGCAGTTTTGTTACTTGGCTGGCTCTGCTATATGACTCAACCCTTTTGTAACAGGAGTTAAAGTAAGATAAATACCATTGAGACAAGGGGTGCTAGTTCACACACAGATCAGATTATCACCTTCCATTCAGGACGCTGTAGTTAAGGTTGTGTCAGGGTTTCCATTATAAACTTATCTTGGCTCTTTTGTGGGATTTTAGGGGGGCTGAGAGTGAGTGTCTGTGTTTTTTGTGGCTGCTGTAACAAAGGCGGTGCTCCAGCCAGCTGCTCCAATGAAGAAACCCCCAGGGTGGGAAGGAAAGCTGAGTCTAAATAGGTTGGTTGCCTCCTCTTCTCTCTTAGCAGCCGTCATTTAACAAGGGATGGGAGGACTGTGAGGATGGCCCAAGACACACAGAGGCTTTGAGCCAAGTGTGTATTTTCATTCAGACAAGATTTTCCCGTGTGGCTTCAAGGGAGTTGGAGCTGAGTACCTCATGAATTGTGTTGCCCTCAGTTTTCCCCACATCTGCCTCCCCCTAGCCGCAGCAATGCTGGGAAGCAGCTTGGCCTTTGCGTGGTGTGGGTGTTTTTTTCCAGCCTGTGCTTCTGCCTCCTGGTATTGAGTATCTACAGAGTTGCCATGGTCTTGTCTGTCTGGGTTGATGCAGGAAGGGTTGTTTTGTTTCTGGTTTTTTTTGGTTATGTTGCTCCCTGAGCTTCAGCCTCTCCAGTCCCAGGTTGAGATGTGTTGAGGAGTGTTGGCTGCTGGGTTTTCCAGTGCTCTCTCTGGTTCTATTTACCAGTGAGGGAAAGAAAATGCAGTCCTTGGGTCTGACCCAGAACTGAAGGTGCTTTTTTCTCCATGACAACAGTCATGGAGAGACCGTCACTAATCTTCGATGTGCTTATTTGCATATCTAATTGTTACTGCAAATGCTGCTTGCACTCAGTACAGCTTTGGAGCAGAGCTGTCTCCATCTTTCCCTGTGCCAGCCTGGTCCTATCACATTGGCCAAGTTTGCATGGGTATGTGATCATCTTCTTCTAGCCTGAGGACAGGTGGTGAAACTTCAAATTCTGTGTGGGTGAGATCTTAGAGTGTGTCCAGCTAAGGACTCCTGTGCACTGATGGGGTTGGCATGTGCTGGTACCTGTTGTCTCTATGAGTTGAGGAAGTTTCTGCCTGATTCCCTGTCTTTAACTGAGGACATAATATTATAATTATTGTAATATTATCTGAGGTGGGAAAAGGATTGACTGTTGAAGTGTCACGAGAAGCATTACTCGTGAGAGGAGTGTTATTACTTGAGCTTCCCTTTATGCCACCTTTTCCTGAATATTGACAAGGTGTTTGATTGCTGCAGAATTTGTCCTTCCATTCTCAGTTGGTGTAATATCTCTCTTCCTCTCCTTTTGTCTGTTATTCTCCTTAGTCCCCACCTGCTCCAGGCTGAAGATTCCTAACCATCAGCCTTCTCAGCAAGGTCTTTCCTCCAGGGCTTCCCATTCCGGGGCACTGTATTCCAGGTCTGTCTCAGACATGGTTTTACAAGCCTTTGGTTTTCATCCTTGTGGGAAGGGCACATGTTTGATCACATTTGCTCTGTACAGCAAACTCCTGTATCTGGGAACTTTGGTCAGGAGTCTGATGTTCCTGCTTTGGGATTGTCTGTCCCTTGATGCAGATGCTATGGCTTGATCAGCTGCTCACATCTGCAAACCCAGCTAGATGCTGTGGTGCCTTTGCTGTGTTTGCAGTGTTTATTACCAGTGATTTGGGCAGCAAGTTTCATACTGGAAGCATTTATTTTCAAACTCTATAGCAGTGTTTTCTGAGTGAGGGGAATTGCTTCCTGTGTTCCCCAGCTCCATGTTTTATTTCGTGTGTTTTTAAGTTTGTCAGTGTCTCCAGACTTAACTGTTGCAGATATAAAAGCCTTGATACTAATGGCTTTGTGGCTGACAGGTGCTCATTTTCCCTATTATTTGAGATTATTCCTTCTGAATCTCACTGTTATCTCTATTATTGACATACACTATAATTTTCAAAATTGTCCACTATTAGGTCTCTGACTCTGTTTTTTTCCTTCTTGTCTGTGAACAGCAGTCTTCTTATGTTCAGTTAAATTTTGGTTTAACCCATTCAACAATTACGCAGAGTTTGTTTCAAGCAGTAGCGAGAGAATATTAGTAAAACAAAATGCTCTTCTCCTTTTTGAATATGTGATTTAACTTGGACTCAGTATTGCAGAGCTGATGATGTTTTAATGTGTACCCCTTTAATGTAGAAAATCCCCTAAAAATGTATTTTAAAATGTTAAAGCAATTTTTTAATGTCTACTGCTTGAAAATATTTCACTCCAGAACACTCCACTGGTTCTGCTGAGGAGCTGTTTGATTTGGTACCAAACATTAACTGTAATATATAAATGACTCTTCTTCTGGCTTTAATTTTTTTTTTTTAATTTGAAAAGATTGCACTGACATTTATTTGTTTGTTGTAAAAGATTAACATTAATTTATACTTATTATCTGTCATTAATCCTCACACTGAAAAATTTTATTTAATGGGTATGTGTTTCAGTTTTATCTCTGCTCAGGATGAGTCAGAGCTTGCATTTAAACAAGAAACCAGCATTCTTTTCATTTGCTGCAATACATAACTAAAATGATACTTTTTAGTCCTTTAACACGCCTACCAAAAAACCTGATGTGTAAGCAACACTTCATCGTTTGCTGAAAGAAAACAAGATAAAGCGTGTGACTGAGAGATGAACTTTGCAAGTGTAACATTTTCTCAAAAAAGGATAACAAATGAAATTCAGGCTAAAGGTGAATGTTGTGTGTTACACAGATAGCGGTGTTAGCTGTTGTCTGTGAACATTTTAGACACATGCCAGTGTTAGGAGGATGTGGTCAGTGTGGTATTATGGGAAGACACACAGCTCTGAGGTGACTTCCTGCTGCTCTGTGAAGTGGCAGTTCTGGTAGACCAACACTGTGGTGGTGTCTGTCAAAAAAGTTATGTCTCCTGGCGGAACAGTAAAGAGTTTTGTGATGCTATTGATCTGATTTAAAAACTAAAAAATGGTAACCAAAAAAACCATCACCATTTTTCTGTATATCATACATTGCTTTATTAGGTTTTGATGATGATTGCTTTGTAATGCAGCAGAAGGAAGGAAAACAAAGCTGAGTAATTGGGTAGAGAATGTGTTATGAGAGCGTATTTTTCTTATGGTAACAATAATTCAGTTCAAACAGAAGATAGATCCAAGGAGGTAGTGACCTAGAGATCACTGAAAATAGAATTCTCTGAAGATCTTGCAGAATTTGTGACTCTGCAAAGGTACATCATTTAGAAAGAAAAAGGAAAAAGCCTAAAGGAGACAAGCTTCTAAACCAAGTTGCTAAAAGTTTGTTTCGTGTAAAAGCACACAGTGAAGTGGCGTAACATCCTTTCTCTGTGATATCTTTTGAGAGGATCAGAAGCAAAGAAGACAAACACATAGCAAGGATCAAGTACTGTGGTTTTTAGCCTGACTCTTACCAGAATCCCCCATCTTCAGTGGTTCCTCACCCATTCTTTCTCTGACGTGAGAGACTGTTTATTGCAAAGCGGTTCTCCAAGGCGGTTTCTCACCCAGAGCTGGCTGTTGTGCTCGGGTGCCTATCTGAGGTAGAGGATAAGATAAAGAAAAAACCCTGCTGAATTTCTAGGAGAGAACCATGACCTGGGTCAGGTTGCACTGAAACATGGGGGCCTTCTGAGGCTCTGCAGCATTTGCACCGTTTGGTTCTGTTTCTTTAGAGCAAGAGCTTTGAGTGCGTCTTAGGAAAAGCAGTTAAGGTAGGACTTTTAAATAGGGCAGGCAAGAGAAAGATAGAGAGAAGGAAAATGGAAGTATGGTGAATCCTTGCTACTCTGAATAGACAAGGATGATCATACTTTTGTAGTCCTATATATACTTGCCAAGGCAATCTGATCAGTGTTTGTCTTGAACCAACTAATCAATGTGGTGTTGAGTTCAATGCTATTTATCAGGAGAGCTGGAACAAGAAACTAATCCAGTAAATTTAATTTGTTCTTTGGAGTGGCCTTTGTTTTCATGCTAACTTCATGTAGCAAACGTTGACAGTACGTATTGTTTTCCTCATTAATAAAACTTGGAATCTGTGATGTTGCTTGCAGCAGTCAAACCGTGTCCAGCACAGCTGAGCGTGCATCTTTCTTTGACACATCCAAAGGTCAGAGCATGCACTGATCCAGCTTGCTCCTTGTGGGAACTGAGCTAAGCTCTCCTGTCTCCAAGGCCAGTGTGGAACAAGAGCTGGAGGTAGTTAGCTGTCTTCAGCTCTGTTGTTTGGATGACAGATGCTGTTTTCAGCTGGGACTAACAATTTTCAACAGAGTTGCAGCATGTTTCTGTTTTAGGAGATCTGGATAACTTATTACAGTGCTGTTCCTGTTTTTGCTTAACCTGGATAGGGTGAAGCTGGTGGTTTTTGGAGTAAGGCTGTCAGAGAGCTGTTCTTTCTGGATTTGTTCAGGCTCAGCCAGTGTTGTTTAGTGTCAGTCTGCCTTTTGCTGTTTTCTTTCCATTGCTCTGAGAACTCGCCAGTCCCTGATGTAACGCTGGGTAGGGCTGACCACCACGTTTGCTCATGCAAAGTGCCTCCTTGGGCAGAAGCAGCATTTTGATTCAGTTACAGCTGAAAGTCTGCAAAGGCTTTGTTTCACATTGGCTAGGTTGCTGAACATTCTGAACTCTGAGTGCTGCTGCTGCAAAGGGACAGTTAGTCTCCATGCCAAGATTTGGAGGAAACAAAATGATCCACATTTTATTGCAAGTTCTTTAGTACTGCTCATAGAGGAATTTCAAGTTTCAATATGATTTATTTTTTTATTCAAAGTGATGCAGTGAAGAATGTATGCATGCCTATCATCCTTCTGCTCCCAGATCTCTGCACCTCCCTTAGGAATCCAATAGCTGTTGAAGAAAAAGAGGAAAAAGAACAATACTACTATTTTGGATAAACTGTCACAAAGAAAAATGTTGCACAATAAAATCACTGTTAAGCCATTTTTCAGAAACAGATATTTATCACAAAGCCCTTCTTAACTAAGACATGTTTGGGGCACTTTCTGACGTATTTTTCTCCCATGGTGTAGAAAGAGCTGTCAGCACAATCTCCTTGGCTATGTCATAATGGTCTGATGCTGAGAATCCTCTCATCATCCTGCCTCCCAGAAGGGAGACTTGAGAGGAAACCCCCATCCTCGAAAGAAACATTCTCTGCAGTCAGGTCTCTGCACCAAATCAGAGCTCACCAGGCTGATTTGGAGTGCATCATTGCCAGCTGTGGTTCCTGAATCTCTTCCCAAACTTACATCCTCAGATTTCTACTTGGGTGCATTGCTGTAGTTTTCTCTCAGGCTGAGCCCTCTCCAGTTCTGTGTATTTATGGTTGTCCTCAAAAAAATTTAAAGACTGGGCAAATGCCCTCTGTAATCAGTGAGCTTGGACCTCTGGCCCCAGGTAGGAAGTCAGGCATTCAGCTTTCCTGGCTCCATTTTCAGTTGTGTCATGGCTCTGTACTTATCATCTCCTAAATGGATCTCTGGAGGCTTTGCAGGTTTGCTTTTGTTTTTTTCCAGGGTGCTCTTTGAGGTGCTGAGAACCAGCAATTCTGATGCAACAACTTTTCTTGTTCAAGTGACTAATATTGCTTGTGGGCCTGAAAGCATTGCTAGCTAAAAGCCAGCTGGGGATTTCTGCTGTAGGGAAGATGAGGTAATAGGAATATAATTTTGAGATAGATCACCTGTTAACGACAAATTTCAGGACCTTGTACTCTTGGGGCAGGAGTTGGAGTTGTATGTGTTGATCTACATCTGGTACATGTAATAATGTAGCCCTTGCAGACTTGTAATAACCAAAAGAAGTGGGATAGGAAATGAAGGAAACATGCTCTTGTTCTCTTTTCTTGTATGTTGCCCACTTTTGCCAAAGTATGATAGCTTTGATAACCTCTAACCTTATATTCCAAGGGAAGATGGGAAGAGTGGGATGCCCCCAGGTGTCTCCTAGTGTGACCTCTGCCAGGTGAGAAGCAGAAACATGCATAGAGCTGGTGCCTGGATGAAGAAAAGGAGCAGGGACAAGTTTGCATTGACCCAATCCTTTGCTTCATTGATCCACTTCTCCAGCTTGTTGCTTGCCTTTTCTCTCCTTCACGCAAGTTTCCCCTATCCCACATTCCTTCAAAACTTCATGCTCACACCTTGTGTCCCTCTCAGTGTTTGGCAGGAGGTACTGCAGAACACCTTCTCCCCTAAGGAAAGAGAAGACAGACACAAAGTGTAGGCACATCTGCTGCTTTGGGAGGCAGCAGTATGGTCTAACTCCTAGTTTTGGGTGCTGTGATGGTAAATGCAAGTGTGTGACAGGTGTTCACAACCTTGTCTGGGGAAGGAGAGAAGGGCATCAGCAATTGCTGTGGTTCTTACCTGACTGCAAATGGTGCTGGTCACCCTGAGTAGTTTGTATAACTGTGGGCAAACTGATCTCACAGATTTCCTCCCAAGCAGTGCATAAGAAAACCATAAAACAATTAAATAGACAATGTGCAACCAAGGGTCAGGAATTCTCGTCACATAAAGCAAGTGGATGACATGGACAGGGCTACGTCAGGGCCATGGCAGAACATGGCAGTAGGTGGTGTGATTCACCAGTGTTCCTTCTGTCCTTGGGAGTTTGAATTTGTGTGGAAATTTAGATCCTCTCTGCCTAGTGCTCTTTGTGGCTGTTCTTACAGTGCCTGTGCAAAATTGAAGTATCCTGTTTTTCAGAAGTGAAACAGACTTGAGTCTATTAGATGCAGGCTGAATCTCAGATAAAGATTTTGGGTTTGTCTGAGTCTGGAGGAATGCAGAGGAAGCCCTGCATGAGTCAGATTTTTCAGCCCAGTGTTCCATTAAAGGAGCCTAGGTTCTGTCTTTTGAGCTATACTTTATGGGTAGACTGCTGCCTGAGCATCACTTCCCATTAGCTGTGTAATAAGATTTTTCTGTCCCTCTTGCCTGTTAATTCTTTACCTTTGAGAGTACATTCGTAAAGCAACATAACTTATTTAGGGAAAAATGTAAAGCTTTTGCAAAGCATGGATGCTTCTTTTCTTTCTGCCTGGGAGTTGAGTACTTACAAGGCTCAGGATGAAGAACAGATTGCTGTGAATGGGAGATTTTGCAAATGAGCATGTTCAGCTCACAAAAGGTGAGGCAGGAAAGGGAATGTAGCAGTTACAGAGTGATCTTGTAACTGTCTGTACAAGGGTTTCTGCACAGGAGGGACTGAGGGAAAGAAGGATTGTACAGAAAAGCTTATTCATGAAGCCACCAGTGGAAACAGGGCATGAGTTTGAAATGCAGCATTGCTTTTATAGAAGCAGACTCTGTGCAAGGTATCAGTGGGTTCACACATGGTGCAGACTGATAGTTCCTATGCTAAGGGTGTGGTTTTTATCATGGTAGGTAGTAAACAGCTGCACAAAATTTAGTCATGCTTACAAAGTCAAGTGCAGGCTGCTCTGTCTGAGTTGTCTGGTTGCTGAGCCAGGGTGGAATATCTAAAAGCATCTGAATCATTTAGAAGCACAGCTCTTAATGGCTCTCTTAATGGGTGAATACTTGCTCCTTCACTTGGGCAGTTCTTGCTCCTTTCTGGTTGTCTCTACAGTGCTGTAGTTGTGCACAGTCATTTGGGGAGCAGTGCCAAGGTTCCTTACTGTCCAGGACAGTGAATAATGCAAAAACAAAAGGCGGGCATTTGATAGACTCTGCTCTTCTTGTGGTTAAGTGGGTGTGTTTGAGTAAAAGGGCAAGGACCCTTCCACGTGGGTGAAGGCTGGCAAAGCCATACAACCATCAGGAGGGATATGTGGAAAGGTAGTTGATGCCAGACTTGATTTTGCTACTTATTTATCTACGGGAAGATCTCCCTGTGAGTATCCCAGGAAAGAAAAGGAACAGAACAGGAAGGTTCAGAGGTGAGATCAGCCCTGAGGAGCCCATTGTGGCTGTCACTAGCCTTGAAGAAGAGCCTGGTCAGCCAGAGTGTTCCAAGACCTGACCACAGGAAGCTGCCAGAATTTCCATGTGCTACTGCAATGTGTTCCTCTCCTCTTTCTGTCAGAGCTGGGTTGTGCAGGAGGGATTGCTTTGGCTCTCCCAGAAAGTTCTGGGCAATGTGTCCTCCACATCTTCCTCTCAGGAGAGAATTTACAGTGCTACTTGAAAACACAACCTGCTGAACAGTTGGGTAATTCTTTCTAATTCTACATGGTAAAAGCCCAGCTCTTAGATGGGAATTGTTCTACTCCTTCTGGAAACTCAATGAAATTGTTCAAATGAGTCATTTTAAAAGGAGGGGCAGTGCAGCAGGTTTATTGTAGAAATCAGAGGCTAAAACAGAGCTTGCTTTGTATCTCCTGTGTCATTTATTTCCACCTATTTGGCCTTGTTCCCTGGGGTGAGTTGAGCTTGGGTTGCCCAGTCAGGTTTTGCCCAGCTGTGTGGGAATCTTCCACACAGCTTGGAAAATACCATTCATTAGCCACACTCTGGTCATGTCAGGAGGCCAAGCGTGGGGCGAGTACGCGCGTTTGCCCAGATGCACGGTTACGTGCAAGCACGCACAAAGAGCTTGCAGTTAAAACCTACGTGCCCTTCTCTTTTTAACAGGGGAAGACAGCCCCAGCTGTGTATACAGCTTGGTGTTTCCCTTTGATCTGTGTTTGTTTCCAGTGTTTCTCATAGAGTAGATCCTGGCGCTCCTCAGAGCTGTCTGCCCTTTTCCAAGTTTGCAGCTGTGTAACTGAGGCTTGCTGGGGTGCAGCCTGTTTCAGCAGTTGGGGTGGGGGGTTCCTCTTCCCTGCAATCCCTCCTGTTGTTTGCTTTGCTCCTGCTCTTTCCTTGCCAATGTGCACGGCAGGGAGCTGTCTCACTCTGCTAATGGAAACAGTGCCTTGCAGATGCCTCAAGATCCTCCCTTTTCCTTTGCCCGCCTGCTCCCACACACATGGCATTAATGCCCTTTGCCAGCTGCAGCTGCCACTCTGGAGCAGATCTTCTACTCTGTCACCCGGGTCAAACCTCAGAGTGGTTTCTGGAGACTCAGCATTCTGCCCCTGCAGCTGGCTCAGGCCCTGCACCTAAAGGAGAGCAGGAAGCTGTGTTATTCAGATTTCTGCAGTTTCTAAAGTTTTCTGTCAGGAATGGGGCTGAGAGGGGCCTGCAGCGCTCCTTTGGTCCCCTCATCCCATGGCAGGATGGGCTCCATCTAAAGCTTTTCTGGCACATGCCAATCTAGCATGGCCTTAAAAGCACTTGACAGCAGGATTGTGTAGGGAAACAGTGCAGCCTATTGCCCTGATTAACCGTGGTTAATGCCAGAAAGTTTTGTCTAACGTCCAACTAAGAAGAAAATTATTTCAGCATTTTTCAAAGGAAGAAAAAAAGGTGTCCAAAGCTGAGTGCCTCTATGAGTGTGAAGAGTCCCAAATGCTGAATATAGCAGTCGGCTTTCATAGCAAGAATCACTCTGTTAGACCCCCGAAGTATACTGAGGAGTTCTGGCTGAGATAGGCAAATGTGGGGAACAAAAAACATTGATCTTTTCTTTTTCCAATGCATGCATTTCCTACTTCACCTAACCCGAAGAGCAACTTCAATGCCAAAAAAAGTGGGAAGCTGGATGGGAACACTTTATCTCCCATGGATATTCTGTGTTGTATGACCCTCTTAGGAAATGTGCAGAGCCTGTTCTCCATGGTGTGACCTCTTTTAAACTTTTCGTGGCTTGGAAAAGCAGCTTACAGGCTTGGTGTTCACAGAAAAAAGCACATATGGGGATACATTTCAGGGAGGGGATTGCAAAAGGAGAGGAGAAGCGAAATCTTATATCTAGTGTCACATACTTCAGGAAAACATGTGAAGGCTCTCTGGAGTCATGAGTGTCGTTTTGGAGTTTCTTTGAGTTGTGTGTTGTGGTGATCTCTGCAAAGAATACATGTGGTAGGGAAAGAGCAGAATGGGAAGGGGTTTGTTCTGTGTGTTGGACACACTGGAAGTGTTCAGCAGCAGAGTGGAAAGCTGTGGTACACAAGCAAGGGGACTCCCATAAGCCCTCCAGGCTGGCTCCCAGGTCTGTGCAGACAGCACTGGCTTGTGATTTCCCTCAGCCGTCCAGGGAAAACAAATTGCATGAAGTTCTTAAAGGATTTTTTTAAATTTTTAATTTCAAAGAAGCCTGTTTGGTTTTTTTTATTGTTATATTATTTAAAGTGAAAAATATGATTAATCGTGCCAGCACTTGTAATCTTCCCTGCAATTCTGGTGGTACGCTGGGCATCCCAGCACCCAGAGTTAAGTGTTTCCTATCCCCCACATAAAACCAATAAGCCAGTGTAACCTTTGTATTTAAAAAAACAGAAAGAAGAGGAAGCATCCTATGTAGGTGTTTGTTTTTTTAAAATAGTGTGATATCTGAGCTACTGTGGTGTATATTTTTATGGGGTCTAAAACATAATGGGATTAACAGTAGGACATCAGAAACTGAAGGTTTTAAAGAAGCAAAAAGTTTTATGACTGCTTGATTGCTATGTCAACAATACACCCTTCATCTTGTCTTCCTGATTATGACTAAACTTTGAAATTCCATCTTGAGAATTTCTTGGGACAGAGGTAAGAAAAGACCTCAGATTTTTGCTGCATGTATGGAGTAGTGAGGAGTTAGTGATCCATTTTGGGAAATGTGACCATATTGTACTCTGAGCCTTATTAACCACCAGAGAAAGGATGAATTAACTTCCCAGAGAATCCTGTCTCTTGGCTCTTCCCACACCATTGTCATTGCTGAGCTACATGAGCACCTGAAAACCAAGAGTTGCTATAGCTGTGCAGTCTCCATGAAGGAATTAGGATTAGCTCCATTTTGTGGATGAGTGGTGCATACTTCAGTTCCTGGAGGATTTACCTGGGGTCATGCAAGCTGTCTGTGAACAGGTCTGATGCTCATTTAAAGGTTTTGCCTGCTGCATAACCCTTTCCTGCTTGTGAAAATGTCATCTTCAGTTTGCTACTTCACCCTTCCTGAAAGTTTTTCCAAGCTCTACCAGCTCCTGGCTAGCACAGCACTAGTAAAGTCAAAAAGTTCATCCTTCTGGTTTGCAGTTTGGCTCTCATGCTGAGGAAACCCACCACAGGCTCTCTCTAGGTGAATTGTGTTTGGAGAAAATGATCTTTTTTTGTTGTTTTTTAGCTATGATTTTTAATAGTAGTGTTTTTTGAAACCAACAAGGAGTCATCCCAAGATGGGATGCGACACAGAAAATAAAATCTCTGATGGTGAAGCAGTAGTGAATCTTGCCTAAGTTCATGAGGCCCTGAATGTGACAGAAGAGCAAGGAAGGATGGTGTGACTGGGATTATCACGTGGTGCTGCTACAGGTATTTCTTTAAGGTCATGTGGTTATTTTCTTAATATTGCTCTGACAGCAGAGCAAATGGAAACCAAACTAGAGGAGTAAATGTTCCAGATCCTCTCTTTCTTTGTCTTTTTAAATAATTTTTCTTTCCAAAACAAGCCATGAACCTTTCAGTGTCTGGTTTGTTCCAGCTGGGGTCCTAACCCTTTTCCTGCTGGGAAAATACAGGGTCAGCAAGCCTAAGGCAGCTAATCCTCCTGCAGTTGTTAGTTTACTCAACTACAGCTGTTCTTGGTTTGGGGGAATCGAATTTGTATCCATTTGTGGCATTGAAGACCTAAGCAGGGGTCATAATGGTCTTTTCCAGCTGATCAAAAGTTCACTAGGTAGAGCAATCCTGTACTTTATATTATGATTTTTGAGCCCTATTGAAAGCACTAGTAGTTGAGCTGAAGCAAATGGAGCAATTTGCATGTGTTAGAGATACATTTTGTCTTGCTTCCAGCTCAGGAAAGTCGTTTCCAAGTAGCTAGCTCCATGCTTTTTCCTTGTTTGAGGTTTGTTTGAGCTGTCTTACATCTCTTGGCCTTGACACACTCCTACAGGAGAGAAAGAAAATACAAGGAAGGTGCAAGTTAAAGGGAAAGGGCAAGGCAGGTGGTTTGTGGTGTTCTTTCCCTCTGAAGTTGATATTATTTTAATTTTCTAGGCAATAAACTCAGCTCCTCTTTGCAAGAACTGTATTTAGAAAGAGTTTGTATTAGCACATCACATTAGCTAAACAGAGGCATGGTGTGTTTTCACACTCACTGGTGCCTCCTTTCATTCCTGGTACCTCTGTATGTGTGAGATCAGGACATGGCTCACCTGCTGTCAGTGTGCTGGGAGCTGTGCTCTGTTCAGGCTCTCTCCTGAGTAACATGGGTAAGTATCTTGAGTTAAAACTATTTGTCACTTAATGTTAGCTAACTCCTAGCCTCTTGAAATACAGTATTGCTGGTTTTTCTGTGCAAAAATCCATATCCAGTAGGAAAAGTACTGCTAGGATCTCTTAAGTTCTCCTTCCTACTGCTTTCTTTCCAGACATACTTCTAAGAATGACCTTGGCTGGTAATTCATTTTCCCTGGGAAGTTCGAGGTTAAATTTTAAATAATTTTACAAGGTGAAATTACATGCACTGCTTCCCTTGTTCCAGATGTATGCCCTCTATACCTGAAAGATACAGTAGATATTTGATGACTCCTTAAATATTTCTGACAGTGTGAAGAGATATTAGATGAAGAGCACATGCTTTCCTTCTGGCATAAAAGATTTTGTGTAAACAAGTATGTCAAATGGTCACATTCTTAGAATATATTTTCATTAGGAATTTTCTTCCATGAGGTAAGCTTCAGAAAATAGATGTATGTGATGAAAAAATTTTTAGTAACTGTAACTTATCCATGTACTTTTAAAATTATGTTAGTGACAAAAATAGCTTCTAGTACCAGATCAGAATCTATTCTTGATACTGACAAATTTCCCACTCATGATTTTAAGAACAGGAAATACTTTTTCCCAAATAACAAGTTAATAGCATCCTTTACTCCTTTGCTAAAGTACAAATGTCTGTCTTACAAAGGAAATGCTTGCTTCTTTCAGCTGGTTAATGAAAGTACAAGTTTGAAACCTGACTATATTTGGAAGGCACCAAAGTCCAAGGTCTCTTTCAGCAGTATTGCAAAGAAACAGAGGCTTTGAGGTACTGTGTGTGCTTTTACTGCTATGACACCCTGTGGACCAGGGGTGGCTTTTCTGCTGTAGGAAGGAGACCAGTCCCTGGTTACTCTCCAGCTGCCTGCTGGGAGGCTGACTGCTACCCTGGGGTCTGCCAGGCTCAGGTGCAGGCATGGGTCTTCAAGGGTCTCTGCAGCCCCTTGCTAACTCATGTTTTCTGGTGTGCACCATCTTTTGATTTCTTCTGGTGAGGCAGGAAGGACCTGGTGGCAGTAGATCTGAGCTGGACAACTTTCCCATTGCCTGGCAGTTTTAGAGGCAATTGAGAATTATGGAGTGAGAGCATCCCTGCTTCTCAGTGTCTGACTGCAGAAGCCTTGCAGGAGCCCAAAATGCCTCTTCATTTCAAAGGCATGGTGCTTAGCCAGGGAACCTCCAAACAGAATAAGCAGGAATAGCTGGAGAGTTTGGAAAATCGTGGCTATCTTTGCTGGTGACCTAGTTCTAGCAGTAAAGCTGAAAATGCGTAGGTTGCAGTAAAGCAGGTTAGTGGCTCCTCTGCAAGGAGGCAGGTTTCTGATGAATGGCACAGCTGCTTTGCAGGCATGTTGGCAGCATGCAGGAGGACACTGCACTGACTTGGCAGCTTTGAGCATGCTGTGCATCCCTAGAAGGATAATTACAATGGTATTAGTGAGAACCAGGGCACAGGACACCAATGGCTATTTAAAGAGCAAAGTTTTTTTTAACCACCTTTTAACAAACATGGAGTTTTTATTAGACTGGGCTTTATAATTAACCAGCCTGGGTTGCGTGTTGATGTTTATGGCTTACTTTGCATGTTCCCTGATAGTCAAATGCATGATTGTAACCATATCTTATGGCCAGGGCAGGAAATTGCAATACCTGCATGCTTGGCAGCACATTGAAAAGTTGTTGGTAAATGATCTTGTGCAGGGGGTACCTGCGTGTGGCCACACCAGTGGCTCCTGGGCTGTGATTTTAAGTCAGAAGGAGAACATGATGTAGAGCATTTGTGATCTGCAGTGGCTGTTGGGTTTAGCATGTTGTTGTGAGCACAGCTCAACCTAAAAGGGGTTTAGCTGGTAACATTGTCTTTTGTGTTACAGTTAAATATAGTTAATTATATTCACCAGGGATTAAAATACTTTCTGGCTGATGTCCAAGATCGATAAAAGGAGATCCTCAATATATAAATTCAGGGGGAAATCTACTCCAAAGCATCTGTTGCTCTTTGACGTCTCTTAATAACTGTCCAAAGTTCTTGCAAGGAATGGCATAGAGGAGCTGGAAGTAGGGAAGAGAAAGTGGTGGATGGGCACTGATGTCAATGTTAGATCTGTATGAAAATGAAGGGGTGAGAGAAAATGCCAGGCATTGATTGATTCCATTCCTGTGCTGGGCAGATGGCCACCTATGCTGCTCTCGTCACCTTCTCATTGTGAAGCCCAGGTTATTGCATTTGATCTTTTTCCACTGAGTTGAAGCAGTCCTGTCTCATCAGTGCCTCAGAAGATCAAAGGGGTTATGGAAGGATGAGCAGTCATGTTACCGAGCGACTGTGAGTTCATTCTGGAGGAGGCACCTTCCAAAAATGCCATGATTTTTATTACCATGAGGATCAGTATTCAAAAGTTTTTTGACATTACCTTTTCTAGTTTTGGAAGTTATGAGATTATAGGTAGTATCTTTTTTTAGAAATTGTTTTATTCATTTAAATTAAGCTTCTGTCTTCTAGCCCTATAATTCAAAGAAGAAAACCTCAAGATGGGCAATGAATAGGCCTCAAAGGCCCAGAAGTTATGCTGTGAATAAAAATAGTCCTGGATATATCACTTCAGCTTCAGAATCATAGTGTTCTTTAGTATAATTATTTGGGATCTATTTGATTTAGGAATTTTGAGTGCAGTCAAGGGAATCTGTTTCAATGTCTGTATTTGGCAACTGTATACTTGTTCCAAAGAATTTCCAGTCGAGGAGAGGGTCAGAGAAGAGGACAGAAACAAAGCCTGGGCAGGCTGCAGGATGGCAGCTGGTGATAGCAGAGCAGAGCAACCAGTGCTGTCAGAGAACAGAGTGAAAAGGAAGGCAATAGAGACTCAGTGTGAGATGAGAGCAGTCCTGCTCCCTGAAGTGCTCTCTGAGATGAAGGTGGGACTCCAAAGTTTTCAGAAGTGTCTTGTTCACAGCTGTATCTGCAGTGCTGTAGCTTTGAATCCTGAGAGGTGGATGCTCTCTCACACGTCCACCTAACTCAAAGCATATGTGGGCCAACCCCTGCACCCAATGAACAGTGTGATTTGCACTTAGCATCTGCACAATATGAGCAGACTGATCAGCCACTGGGAGATACTGCTAAAGATGTCAGTTAGCACTCCATACTGCAGCCCAGGAGACACCTGTACTTCAGGGAATCCAAATCTTTCAGCCAGATCTCCCATATTTCACCAAATGATTGGAGGCTGCCTGATGTCCCCTCCCTCCATCCTTTTTTCAAAGCCTTGAAGTAATTAATTTGCCTTCAAAATCATAATATAATTACGAGAGCCCTCTCAACAATATTCAGTTTCATCCCTAGAAGGCTCCCAGGAAATGCAGAGATTCTGACAGCTGTGTGATGCAGTGAGAGGTGGAGAGAGCATGTCATTATCCATACTGCAGTAGCTGGAGTGTTGGAATGGACCAGTGGTGGTAACACATCACTTGGCAAAATGTTTGTTGGTCTTGCAGCTTCTGTTTGCCAAGAACCTGAAGCTCTTCCAAAGTTGACATCAGTGATGAGTCTTCCCATCTAGAAGAGTTGGGGGTAATTGTGTGTAAGGTGCACTTGGCCATATGCTCACACTGCAGTGCAAGGCCACACAGGGCTCAGGGACAGACAGGGTTTGTAGCATGGAGGCTTTCAAGTGTGCAGTGGAGAGTGTGGGCAGTGGGTTTCCAGGTAAAACCCTCTGCTTTATGCTTACCTTGAGGCTTGCAGCTTCTGTTGCAGATGGGAAGAAGGGTTTGTGTGCCCCAAAACTGGCCATTTTTTTTCCTGAGTATTTCAGTTGCTTGGTAGGATGTTCCCTTTCCCAGGGTACTTGGTTTGGGTTTTGTCACTGAGGTGGCCTTTGGACAGAACGCTGCAGTTGTGGAGTACATCAATACATTGTTGTTTGTATTTTGTTTCCACTTATGGGCTTGACTCATGACTCTTCTTATGCACTGTGCCACCCCTTATCTGCCTGGTACATGGCTTGTCACCAGGCAGAGGTGCACTGATTTGTGTGACTTTGAAAAACTGCACTGCCTTGGGGTTGGGGTTGGGGTTTTTTTATTACTTCTGTTATTGTTCTTACTGTTGTTAGGTCATAGATCTCATCATTTGAGTTTGTTTTTCCTTGCCCCTGATTTGAGAATATAGTTGAGTGCATGTTCATCTCTAACTTTTGCAGACAGACCTGGCATGGTTAAGGATGAGGCTGAAAATGTTGCTTGTAGAGCTTTCTTGTTCCTTTAAATTCCTATGTATAGTATGTTGTCAGGTCTTTTTATTGTCGGTCTTAAATTTTCATTTCTTTCTTTATTTTGAATGGTAAATCTTTATATCTAAAAATTTAAATTTTTTCAATTAATTTTCATGGCACATTTTATTAGCATTTGGAATACAAATACTCCCACGTGCCATCGGTAGAAACTGACTGGAAACAGGGTCAGACAAGCAAACATCCTCTTCCAGCTGGGAGCAAACGCATGAAAACAATCATGAGGAGAGACCTAATTTAAAATCCAAAAGCACGGCTTGTTGTGAGTGATTTCACAGCTCAGGTGGAGAATATTAACTTTTAGCTGTGTATCTGTGAGTCAGATTTCCCTCAGAAACATGTGTGTGCCCTGTGGAAGCAGGGTGAGCGGCTGTGAGTGTGTTTATTGCAGCGTTCTTGCCTGGCCAGAGGGCTGGCAGCAGTTGCATAACATGCTGCAGCAGCGACAGCAGGGGCTCCTGCCTCCTCCAGGGGCTTGGAAAAGCCTCTTTCCTCGCTGGAAACAAGTGCTCAGTAAAGCAGGGAGTGGATACCTCACTGAGAGGGCTGGGCTGGGGGTCAGGGACAAGAGTAAGGAAAAAACATCAAGTCGTATGATGGCTCTTGGAGATAAGCAGCCTTTGACCTGTGAATTGCTCTTAGAAGGAAACCGTATTTTCCCTGCCCTGTGGTTTTTACATGTGCTTCTCATTACTTTTATCTCAAAATCATTCTCGTACAGTGAATTATTGATGTGGGGTCACATGTGTTTCTCCAGGAATTGCTTTCTTTAACCAGTGATCCCGCCTGAATTTTTTAGTCAATCTGTTAGGCTCTGAAATCCAAACAAAGTTGGTGGTTTCTAATTTCAGGGTTAAATTAGATTCGACTTTGAAAAGGCTTAGAGGGAAGAGGAGACATATGATAATGTCCTTTTCCATGTTAGGATCCTCCTTTTTCTGGTTCTTTTGGTTTGGTTCTACTGTCTTAACATCTCACAGAGATCAAGTGTCTGACTTAGCCTCAGTGGAACTTGAGCATATTCCTAATGTTGAGCACATGCTTAAATCCACTGTTGAATTCAAGCCCTATAGACCTGGAGGCATAAGTACAAAAATATCTGGGAAATGCTTTTCTTTTCCCTCAGATGCTCCCTTCCTTCAACATACAAAATTAAGAATTCAGCATTTTGAACTGCTGCTGGAGGCGAGTTGGTCATTTCCTGCTGGGAGGGATGCTTGATCTTTTAAAGATGGGGAGAGAGTTTGTGTCTGTGTGTCTGTGTGTCTGTGTGTGTGTGTGTTTTGCAGATGTTGAGGCCTTGATTCAGCAAAGTCTCTCAGCAGTGTCTGATGGGAGATAGTGCTGAGCCTGGTAAACCTGCTGCTCCAGAGCTGAGTGTGCATGAGTTTGCCTGACTCCTCAGCAGAGAAAGTTTCTTTTCTCAGTTCCCATCGTTCCTGCCCATGGTGGAAGTTGGCAAGAACTTTGCACAGATCCCAAACCACTTCTGGCCAAGAGGCTGCTGTCTCTGGCAGTGTTAGCATTCGGGGGTGGCTCGTGTCTGCAGCATCGGCCAGAGGAGGATGGAGCAGGTGGTGGGGTCACCTGCTTGAGCCCACCAGAGCCCAGCCAGGGAAGCTGCCAGTGGCTGACCCTTGTAGGGACCCCATCAGGTATTGTTAGGGAGGGTGATTTTCCAGCCCCTGTGTAACCACTTAGTTACCAGCAGACACAAGGCTTGGAGCTGCCAGCACAGGTCCCTCAGCTCTCCAGGGACTTCCCAGGCAGGGAGGAAGCTGGTGGCTTTGTGCCCAGCTTGCTATGGTGCATAGTGTTGTGCTAGGTTGATTCCTACCCAAACTCCTCAAAAATATATTCAGAGGCATGGGGAAATGAAACAGAGACTTTTTTATGCACCCACACCTTTTTCTGCAGTGCAGTTTTGATTCAGGCAATAGAAAGCCCAGTTCCTGCAGTGGGATTTGCATGTGTGTTGTACACTGAGACAGCTGAAGCTGTGAGCAAAAAGCACGCATAAATAAAGGCTTCCTCCCTGTGCTTTATATAATCAGAGTGGGTGATGTCATTGGGAGCTGGAGAGGAGAGCAGGCTGTGAAATTACAGCCCTCTGCAGCCAGGCAGAGCCAAGTGCAAGGGGGGGGGAATGCACAGAGCAGGAGCCAGGCTCCCCTCTGATACAGGCTCAGGACAGAGGAGCTTGGAGGGGAGCTGGGGGGTAGAAATAGATAATCCAGATACAGCCAGATAATCCAAATACAGTCAGAAGCTCTTGCACAGGCACAAAGGGAAAGCAGGGAGAAGAGCAGGTGCCCAGAGAGCAGCACTGGGGCTGCCATTTCAAGGGCCAGCACTCCCTTCCTCCACATGCAGCCATCTACTTGCCAGCTTGTGGATCTGCTGGGCAGGGCTATGGGGCTGCTGGGCTTTCTCATCCTTCCTTGCTTCAGTCTCCTGGCCCATTGCAGCTCCTGGCAGAAAACAGAGGGCATCCTTGCCCTGCTTACCCTCCTCCTCCCAGAGGAGCTTGCTTCTAGTGTCTTCCTGACCCCACACAGGGGAGGAAGCACAAGCAACAGAGGGGCTCTGTCCAGCCAGAGTGCCCAGGTGAAACAAGATAAAGGGTGATCCTCAGCTCTTTAGGACAGGGCTTGTGTTTGGCTCTGAGTTTCTGAAACCTCTGAAGTGTTTTGCTCCTTTTTTCACCATCCCGATGCCCCCCAACGTGGGAATCTCAAACAGTTTTCCCTTTCATCAGGCTGAGCAGAAGAGGGGACCAGGCTGATCCCTTGGGAAAGTGGAGAGCCCCCTTCTTTCAAATCCTTCACAGATTTCTCCTTCAACACATCAAGTACCTACCATGTGCTCAGGATGCTGCTACAAGAGCCTGATTTTCTCCCAGTTTAGCAGGAGGAAGGGCTCCAGCTTCTCCCATCTCCCCTGCAGCTAGCATGCAAAAGCTTTGGTCTCTGCTGAAACTGGAATTCTCCTTTTGTCATCCTCTGTCTTCCTCAGGACCAAGAGAGCAAGAGGCAGCAGCCCTTTGCACCAAGCCTGCCTTGTTTCTCTGTTATATAACAATATGGGCTTTTAGACTTGTTTTTCTAGATATTGGCAGATGCGTCAAATATTGGCATAATCCAGTGGTTTACATGGAAAGCCGTCTGGCTCTGTCTGGAGGCTGCACAATGCTGGTATTTTCATTGAAAACAAGAGCCTGCAGCATTGTCAAAGCCACGTTGCAACAGAGTCCAGGTAAACAAAGGGAAAAGACACTCACATCATGGCCTGACCTGGAGAATTACAGCTGCCCAGAGGCAGCTCCAGGGCTTGGTAAGAAAGATTAATGGCTTTGTGATTGCTTTCTCTCTGAAATGGCCTTTTAGCTAAGTCTTCTGTGATGGCTTTCAAAGAATCACAAAATCATTTAGGTTGGAAAAGACTTTCAAGACCACTGAGTTCAACCTTTGACCAATCACCACTTTGTCAGGTAGACCATAGCCCTCTGTGCCACATCCAGTCCAGTGAGCAGTGACTCCATCTCCTCCCAGGGCTCTAGAGTTTTATTTCTGATGCACCCATCAATGTGTCAGACCTGTAGTGTGTGCTCTGTGGTTTAATAACTCATCATGGTCCGCTGGGGCTGTTGGAAGTTAAGAGAGGTCAAGGACTGTGACTGAGATTTTAAAAATAAAAAGGTAAGGAAGGTATTGAACGCTGCAGAGGGGGAACAGCTGGGGAAGTTATTCAGTTTGATCTCTCTGAAGGAAAGCAATGTGCTCACATGCCAGGACAGTTTACAGGCTTGGTTACTCCTTCCTATCCCAGTGTGGCTCAGTTTGGAGTGCAAAAACAGGGGGAAAACCATCAACAGCACAGAAATGATGGCTTTGATCAAACCTCTTCCAAACCTGCCTTAGCTCAGCCAACACCAGCTTCCCCTGCAGTGTGTTTGCAGCCTGAGCCATGCTATGTGCCATTGTGAGCTTATCAGTTCATACCACACTCATGTCCCAGGCAGGTGGCCCCTCCTGATGCCTGGTGTGCTAGCCCAGGCCATCACCCCTGCTGCAGGCCACAGCCTTTGGCCAGCAGCCAGCAGAGCCATGGTCAGGAGTGGCTTCTCCGAAAGTGTTCTGCATGAGCCTGGGACGAGCAGTAACCTTCACTCCACTGTTGTCCTGGGGCACAGCAGGAAGGTTTTCAAGTGTCTGGGGTTTTATTACATGGCTTGCCCTTTGCCTGTAGCTTTCTGGTGTTTAGCAGGGTTCATCTTGTTCAGCCTGCACATAACCCAGCTTTTGACGTGGCAGATGAGTGCCACCCTTTTGATTGCTGTCTCAGCAACCCAGCCAGTGCTTGCTCCTGTCTGAAGCTGATCTCTGGTTCCAGGAATTGCAGTTCCTGGTGCAGCACCTTCCCCGTTCCTGGTAAAACACAGTGCTGAGAATCAACCCAAAGTTCAGGCTAGAGATGTGTTGTCCATTTCTCTCTGCATTCAGGACTGGACTGGTTAGATGTTGATTCCCCAAATTTTTTTTCCCTGTTACACAAATAATTTGATTTTCACCATGGGCTGGGAGCTGCCTCCCAGTCTATGGTACCTACCTGCAGCAGATGCTGTGTAGCAGATTGTTGTTAGGTAGAGCCCTCAGATCTGAGCTCTGCTCAGGCTGTGCTTTTAACTTGGGCTGATCCATAGGTGAAGTGTGTGGCTGGAGCTTGTACTTGTTCTGTGAGGAGACACATGCTGCTCTGTGCTGCAGCTTGATGCCCGTGCTCTGACAGCTGACTCAGTGACTTGACTGTGTGGCCATTCAGGAGTTCTGTGGCATATCTAGAAATAGGTTTCAAACCCCAGAATGTTCAAACCCCACAAGATCCTGCTACTCTTCATTTCTGTGCAAGAAGTCAGTGTCCAGTCTCCCAAGGGATGACATGAACTGTAGTGCCAGTGTGAACCAGCAATACTTTATCATTGCTTACCCTTTCAGTCATCATGGGACACAGGGCAAACACCTGTAGTGGGTGCACACTCCTGACCAAGCTCTGTGTTGAAAACTGACTTCCAGGCAAAAAACAAGAAATACAAAACCATGTCTACCATATGGGTTTAATGATAATGGGGTTTGCCCTAGAGCAAGCTGAGAAGTAAGAGATGAGATTGATGTGATTACTGTTCTTTCAGTTTGATTTTTGGATTATGATTTCCCTTTCCCCACCCCTGTATTTGTTAATGTTTAATGGAAAACACGTTTTCTTCAAGGCTCTTGCTGGTCATCTGCAGCCCTGTGACTGTTATTGAGACAGAATGATGAACCCTTAGTAAAGAGATTTATGGTAGAAACTGTGAGGATCTCACAGCTACAGCATGACCAGTGAACACTCCCCTGTGCTGACAGTTCATCAGCAAAACCCCTGACCCTTCCACCCTTAATCATCCTTGCTTGTCACTGACATAATTGCCTGATTACAGACTCCTCTCCCCCACCCCTTTCAAACTGGGTGCAATAGTGCATTTGAAAAACAAATGGAAATGAACTGTCCATGCTCTTTTTTTTTCTTTTTTTTTTTCTTCCTCTTCAATGAGATGGATCAGCCTAGATTCAGTTTCTTTGTGCATGAGCAGGGGCTGGGATAGGCTTTCAAGAGCCTTTTGCACTGGTGTTTCTTGCATGTGAATGGTAGAGCTGATGTCATTGTGTTATTGATTGGGATGACAACTTTGAACATAAATCATTAATGTCTGGGAAAGAGAGAGGGAGGGGAAAAAGGCAACCCACACTCGATAGTTTTCCATAAATCTGCTGTTCATCCCTGCATACGTGATCCCGAGGAGAGACAGTGGGAACAGTTTTCCTCTGCAGCCTGAGGACGATGTGTGTTGCCACTGCTTCCTGAACTATTTATCCCAGAACATGTTGCCATTCTGCAGAAAATGGATCATATCACCAGCAGTGCTGTTGTGCTGGAGCCTGTCTTTGTAGATGTGAGCCAAGGTCAGAAGTCTGCCTGGGGGAAGGTCTTGGGTTCTCTCATTCCCACAGACCTTGCACCCCTAGCAGCATTTCAGACCTGGGCCCAGGAAGGAGTAAGAGTGCAGTTCTTAGGAGCTATTATCCCTCTCAGTCCTTTAATTGCCACCAGGGATTGTTTCAGTGTTCTGAATTGGCCATTTTTTTCATTGATGATCTTAATTTCATATAAAAAGGTGTCCAGGTCAGTTCATAGCAAATGTCCCTGAGCTAGCAATGAACAAGCATGCAGGGGGTAGGAGTCATTCAAAACTGCTTTCATGAAAGTTCTTCTCAGCAAAACAGACAACAAATAGCTCAGAGAGAGTGGAAATCCATGATACTTGTACCATTTTCCTATGTGCCTTTGCCCCTGCACAAAGTTCATCCAGATGAGTCAGATTATCAGTTCAGATGGCAAGAAAATAAACAGTGTCTGTCAAAGGTTAGCAATAATGCAAGTATTGGTGAGCAGCTGATGTTTGAAGTGTAAATAGTTTAGCAGCAGTCTGTGCTGGTACCTGGGGGAACCTTGTGATGCATGGAAACAGGGAAACCTGAAAACTGCCTCGTGGGGGGCAGAAGTGAAAGAAATGACATTTCCTTGCAGAAAGCATAGCTGTAATCCTCCTGTTCTCCCCTTGCAGCCGAGCTCACCTCCGCCTGTGTCTAGAACGCTTAAAAGTTCTGATACCGCTCGGACCAGACTGCACCCGGCACACCACGCTTGGGCTGCTCAACAAAGCCAAAGCACATATCAAGGTAAGAGCTGCCTTCCCCTGCTCCCTTCAGCCTGGCCTCTTGGGAAGTGCAGTGCAGTTACTTATCCTTGCTGCCCAGAGTTAACTCTGTTGAAGGAAACGTGACACTGTTAATAAATAAATGAATAAAAAGAGCAAGCAAGCCTTGCCCCATTGGTTAGCCATTTGTCATTGCCACAAGCCACATTGTTGTAAGAGTCCATCATAAACTCCATAACTACAAAAATTATAGATTTGAAGAGCAAGGATCTTGTTCTGTATTGTGATTATTTGTTGACAGCTGCATCTCTTTAAAGAAAGACATACCTGCTGTTGAGTGACTGCATTTTGATGGGAAATGCAGCTCTTTTCTAAGTTTCCTCTGCCGAAGCATTAGCACAAGCCACAAGAGTGTGAGACAGGTTTGGCTCGCTGGAGCTCCTTGTGTGAGCCTTCCAGCTAGCCCAGTGCTCTTCTAGCTCCACTTTTGGCAAAGTGAGACTTAAAAGAAAATGCAGCATTGTCAGTATCTGGGAGAGTCTGAAATACTTCGTTGCAGGTCAGGATATAGAGAGGGCAGATTGGTGATGAGAGAGGAAAAGTGCTGCCAAAGGGAGAGAGTTAGCCTGAAATGACTCCTCCTTATGCAATGTACTTGTTGTAGGAAACAAAGAACAGTGCCCTGGTAGATTTCCCAGCTGTGATCAAAGAAATCTGTAGTAGGTTATGTAAATCACTCACTGAATAGAAAACTGTTTCTGAGAAATCCTTCTAAACCAGGCAGTAAGGAGCACAGAGCTCCCAGGGCACGTTTTTATGTTGGAGCAGCTTGTAACAAGCCCTGGAGTGGCTTGGCTCGGGGGTGTGAGGCCCCTGCGTGGGCAGAGGAGGTAATGCAGGTGTCAGAGCCCGGGTGGAATGACCCACAAACTGCTGCAATTCACAGCGTTTCCCCTGGAGAGGCTCTGTCCTCAGAGACTCTTTATACTAATGGGTATGATTTATCAGGACCTGAGAGCTGGAAAGACGTGGGAAGAAGGCATTGTGCTTGGAGACTGCGAGGCAGCTTGGTTCAGGGCACTTGCAGCTTGAATCCTTCTGGGACTGGGAAGGTGTAAGCAAGGCAAGTGGCAGGGCAATGGAGGTGAGAGGGAAGGAGAAAAGGATAAAACTAATTATTGAGTTATATTTGATCATGTCAGAAACTTGAAGAGGCTGAGAGGAGAAGCCAACACCAGCTTGAGAACCTGGAACGAGAACAAAGATTCCTCAAGAGAAGACTGGAACAACTACAGGGTCCTCAGGAGATAGAGCGAATACGAATGGACAGCATTGGATCTACCATTTCCTCGGATCACTCGGACTCGGAGCGAGGTGGGTTTGCTGAACCAGCATGGAATGGTCAGGACTCTGAAGTGAGGGAATGGGATTCATCCATTTATCTCTCAGCTTCCCCTTCTCCTGGCCTTTGACGTTTAGGTTGCTGATTCTGCTCACACACAGGCACATACACACACATACATATGGATAGTTTAGTATTTCTGCATGGGAGAATTGTTGTTGCTGTCAATTTGATCTGATTTCTGTGGCATTGAAAGTGATGGTAAAGTTATGATGCTCATTGTGATTTTTGATCTGCTGAATTTCTTGGCAACACAAAGAGGAAAATGTAAGAAGATATTATTAATGAGACTGGAACCTATGTTTCACACACCTACCCCCATCCTCCCCTACCAAACTTCCCATAGAGTCATCTCCTCAGTCAAAACTGGCTAGAGATACCTGAATGGCTAACTGACGTAAGATAACTTCCTTTTTAAAAATATCCCTGTAGTGGAGAGAACATTAAGCACAATAGATGATTTGGTATTTACTGACAGATGAAAAGATGCTTCATAGTTTGGGAGTAAGTCTGTAGTTTAAAATAAAAATTCTTTGGAAAATTCCTGAACAATATGGGAATCAAGATACCTGGTTAATTAGACCTTTGCTTTTTAAGTCTTTCTTAAAAACAAGATGTCTGTTCCAAAATCCACTGAGCATGTGTGAGACTAACCCAGATTCCCATGGCAATGCATTGTAATTGTGTGTGGTCCTGGCTTTGGCAATATAGTGTCAAGCAACTAGCATGTTTGACTTCATGCTCCATTTTCTTTCTTGCACTCAAATTTATCTGTTTCTTCTTTTTTTCTAACACTGGGATATTAAAGATCCAAAGAAAGAGGGAGTAGGACAAGCTCAGTGTGTGGGGTGGCTCAGCCATGCTGACGGTGTGGCTGGCATGTGGAGGAGTGAAACCCCTTTGCCAAATCCCTACAAAGAACTCCAAGCTGGTATTAGTCCTTTTATAAATCATGACCACAACCCACTCCATTCCAGAGGGAACACTTAAAGTCTTCCTGCCAGATGGCCACTTCATTCCGTGTGTTGGGGCAGTCCCAGGAGCTCTGTGGGATGAAGGGGGCAGTTGGGTGTGTAGTGCTAACCCGTGTGCTTTTCTCTCATTTCCCTTTCTAGAAGAGATTGAAGTGGACGTTGAAAGCACAGAGTTCTCCCATGGAGAAGTGGACAATATCAGCACAACCAGCATCAGTGACATTGATGATCACAGCAGCTTGCAGAGTATTGGGAGTGATGAGGGTTACTCCAGCGCCAGTGTCAAGCTTTCGTTTGCTTCCTAGAACCAAGTGAGACAACAGTGCAGGGTGAATGATTTCACTGGGGTGATCAAACTGGGTCCTAGATGCCAGTATCCTCTTTCAGAATTGACATGTTGACAGCTAGGCCTGGAGAGACCTGTATATAAAGCTTTTTGGGAAAAGGAAGCCTCCCCAGAAACCCACATTTGTTCATTTGGTCATGTTACCAATCCCAATTTCTGCTGGCAAAAAGTTAGGCCAAACACTAGTCCCTTTGCAGTCACTGAAATCTGTTTGTTTCTGTGGGACCTGGATCTAGACCTTAATGATGAAACACTTTGTTTTGAATTTATTTGAAATTGTTTGAAAGAGGATACTAGAGACTCATCCCTGTATTTCTGTCATGAAATCTGAGAAATGTCAAAATTTCTTACACTGCATTCAGGTTGAACAAGCTAATTTAGGCCCTTCTGAAGAGCTTTTGTGGTCCTAAAAGGACTGTATCCTACAGTTTATCACAATCTAATGCTGTCATAATGTACTAGGAAATCTAAGAAGGCTTACATAGCCTAGGAATAACAGTGACAATAATGATTAAGGTCTCATTCTGTGCCCAGAGGGAGAAGGGCAGCGATGTTCAGGGGAGAGAACACCATTCAACTCAGCTTTCTGTTGGACATCATTTAAAGAGTGAGTACCTCTGAAGCGTGGCTGAAGCGAGAGGTACACACCTGTAACCTACCAGCACAGGGTGGGCTGTCGCGCCCGGGGCTGTGCCAGCGCCAGCAGGTCCCTGGTAGATGTGTGCCCCTTGCAGGCACACGGCCAGCTGAGGGCAGAACGAAACCAGCACTGAGAGCTGACACAGCAGACAGTCATGCCCAGATACTGAGCCACTATGACCTTTTTATTTGAAGCGATTTTTTGATAAAACATTTGTAAATGTGTTGGGAGGGAAAACACCCCAAGTCTGATGCATCTTTTTAGAGCTTGTCCATATGAAACCTTAGATGTCTTTTATATGAATTTATGCCATGAAAAGATCTCTGTTTTGATGAAGCACTTGACCCAATGAAATGCAAAGATCCTTTTTTTGCCATGCACACAATGAATGAAGGCTGTGCTAAGCTGGAAGAGACCAGGTTTGTTGGGGGTTTCTTCAGTTTTCTTTTTAGAATCATTCCCTTTGCTGACTTTTGAAGTTCCAGTCCAGTAGTTAACCTAGTTAAGCTCAGCACGTCTCTCATGTTAATGTAACGTTTTGACTGCACGTCCTGTTCCCAAGGGCCTTGCCATCTTCTCTGTGCAGGTGCTGTTAAGAGCTGTTATAGCAAATGTTTTCTAATTTTCTCCAAGACAAGCATTCTAACCTGCACTTTGAGGGCTTTGCTTTTTTTATTTTTGTCTTTTTAATGGCCAGGATTATTTTGTTTTCCAAGTTTTAAAAACCTTAATAGAGTCTTCACCTATGGCATTGTTTGAAACTTTGTATATCCTTAAGTAATTTAATTATCCCTCATTACTAAGAAAAAAAAAGAGGAAAAAAATGCTTTATAAAATTCATAACTTATTGCTGATTTGAATGGGTTGTTAATTTCAGTCCTTTAGATTTTATTTTATTGTTTTAGATAGGGTTGGGTAAAAAAAGGTAAAATAAAGTGAAAAATTAAAGACAACCATATTTAGCAGTGCAGTGGAATTGTGTTTAAATGTTAGCATATGGTCCCCATTAAAGTAGCACTTTAACGCCATTAAACATTTCTGTATCTGAAATGAGTTGTGTTCTTCCATCCTGGTCATTCCTGTCACTTCAGCCAACTGCTGTTCTTCTTGTGCCCTTTGGGCCCATGGTGACATCCTGAGTGAGTCTCATGTAGACTTTTGCACTGTGATAAGTTGCCTGTGTTTAAATACTCTGATGTTTTCCCCCACTCTCCAAAATGTGTCATTCCCTGTAAGAGACACAACACACGTGCTTGAGTAGAGAAATAATCTTTCCATGGCTGCAATGAATGATTTCTCTTCAGTCTAGTTTTTTTTTTTTTAATTAATTTGCTTACTAAGTTTGCATCTGATTGCAGTTGTTAAATGTATTTTCACTTGTGTGCATGTAATCCAGTGTCTCAGTCCATCTGTTCTTCTTTCTGGGAGGAGCAAGAATCTGCCACAGAGTGAATTAAGCTCTAGGTTACAAATGGAGCCCAAGGGCTTTGAAAGAAGAAATGCTGCTTGGATTTATGTTTGGGGTCTGTATGATCTCTGGATGACATGAGGCTTGGAACAGTCTGTAGAGTGCTGAAAAGTAGGAAACTTCATTTCTAGCATGGCCTTATTTATTTATTCATTATTATTCTCCTTGGAAGTGTGGACCACAGGCAGTGCTGGTGCTGAGCAGTTGGACACCAGTGGGATTTATTTATTTATGAGCCCTTTTCTGTAGCTGTCCCAGTATCTTCTCTTTCCTGTTATTCCTGTTTGTGCTAAATGCCCACTTGGGAAAGCAATACCACAGGTGAGAAGCACTGAAGTTCAGGGGATGGAGAATGGCCACGTTCTCCTAGTTGGTATAAAACAGAGACATGTCTATGGTTGGAATAAATGCATTTGAAATGTTTGTTTGTATGCTCTGGGGTAGCTTGGTATCTCCGACCTTTTCTAGTGGTGTGGTCTCAAAGGGGTCCTGATCTCAAGTGCAAGTAAATGGGAAAAATGTCACAGGGGATGAATTTCCATCACCAGCCACCTGCCTGACTGCTCAGCCAGCAGCAATGGTCCAGCCAGGGGGAGGTGCAGGAAGAAAACAAAAGTAAGAGCCGTTCTCATAACTCCAGAGACTTGGGGTTGGTTACTCTGGTGCTGGTGGGTTCTTTGCAGCAGATCCTAGACGATTTCAGCTAGAGTTTTCATAATGGAAGCCTTTATCTGGCCTTTCAAAGTTGTCCTGCTCTGCTTTATTTCTGCTTTGTGGACTCTGCTTTTTCTCACCTCACACAGCTGCCATCCTCCTCAAATCTCCCTTTGCTGGTCTGGTCTCTTACGCTGCAGTGTTCAAAGTGACCAATTTTTAGAGAAGTTGGTGTAATTTTACGAGAATGTGGTGACTTTTCTGTAAAAGCAGAATTGGATGTGCTTTCCTGAGGCAGCCTTCCCATGCAGCAGGCACACATGCACACTCATGCACAGCTCCCTCATAAGCTCATTCTGTCAAATCCTCCCTCTGTAAATCAGATCCCTGGTGGGTCTCTTTGCTACAGACAAACCCATTAAAAAGACCATCCAGCATTTTCCTTCTTTTGACACAAGTGTATTATGGAATGTCATCTCGTGTCTGCAGACAAGGTGGAGATGACTATCTGGCTGCATTTGTCACGGTTATCCTGTGCTGAGTTGTCACTTGAAGGTCATTTTAATGTCCGTTCCATTAGCAGCATGTCAGTGACGAAGGTGGTCTCACATCTGTCTGTCTCAAGAAATCTGTAGGTCAATAGAAAGGAGGTTAACTAGACAGACTTATCATTTTCTGGGGTTTGTGATTGTGTTTTCCTTTTGTCTGTTTGTTTGCTTGTTTGCTACCATCTGCTTGTGAGCTCCAGTCTCCTGCATTTCTGCTTTGTTCTCTTGTAATTGCTGTTCCCTGTTTGTTGTGTTGCCCTGTTGGAATGGATGAAATATTTGGCTTCAGTGGAAGTGGAATCCATTGGGTGCTCTAACTGGACATAGTCGCTCTGTTTCCTCCCCACCTGGATCAAAAGCTTTTCCTGTGGCATTTTTTCTGACACCAAACATGAATCAGTGGAGAGAGAAATCAGGGTCACTTCCTGGAAGAGAATGGTAAAAAACAGGACTTTGTTCTGAGGTTAGATAGGTGATAATAATGAAAAATCATGTAAAAGCAGAATGAAGTCCTATGTTTTTTCCTGGAGCTTTCTCCCATGGACACATTGTCCAGGGAGTGAGAAATTCCGTGACTTGATAGTGACTGAAAATCCTCTGCATCAGCAATGCAATCTCTGAATTGTCCTGTGGGACCCTCAGGGAAGAGGAGTGTGTCCTTCTGCCCCTCTGTTCCCCAGTCTGTGCAAAATACCTAGAAAACACTGATGTGCTGTCATCTTCTTGAAATGTGCCAACAAATCTGAGTGACCTTTGGGAGGATGAATACAGGAGAGTGGTGTCTGCAAAGAAAATGTTTTCCTTTTACTGAATGGCAGGTTGTTTAACTGGGAATAATACACCAGCACTGGCCTCTGCTTCTCTGCTCATTTTCTCCTGCAAAGAGGACTGATCCATTTAGTTGTGAGGCAGAGGCAGGAGCAGGGACTCTGTGGGTGTTGATACTGTGGCTGTTGTACTCAACACCTTCGATGGAGGGGTTCTGTTTGAGGTGCTGCTACAACTAAAATTGTCTCACAACATGTATCTGTTGAGATCCCTTCAAAAATGTCAAGGATTGGGGATTGCTGAGCAGCCTCTGAGAAGGGTGGATGTGTCCTTCGACCTGTGGGCTCGTACAGCTGAACAGTTGAGTCACACAGTGCTGCTGGCCTGGCTGATGCAGGTCAAAGGTGTAAAATGTCATTTCTTTTGGGGAAGATCTTCAACGTTAACCATGCTGTAAAAGCTGTGGGTAGCAATTTATTTTTATCACATTGGAAAAAATCAGCTGCTTGGTTTGTAGTACCTCAGTGAGGCCTGGAGAATTGGTGGGCTGAGCTGGGTAGTTTGGCCTTTAGCAAGTCATCCAACATCTTGGCTTGCAGACTGCTGTGCTGCAGATATGAGATGAAGCTTTATTTTAATACAGCAAGGATACAGCTTCAGCAAGGATTAATTTTGCAGCATTAATGTTGCAGCAAAGCAGAAGGAAGCCATGACGGAAATTAAAATTTTATGGTGGTTTCAATATTGTGGTTGCTAGTCAAAATGTACACAGGCCTAGGCCATGACTTGGGCTACCAGTGCTCTTGCTAATGCTCCATTCAGCTAAGATTAGGAAATTCTTTTCATTTAATCCCCTTTCAAAAATATTTCTCAAAACAATTGTTTTGGATCTCCTCCTGGAAGGCTTGATGGGAAAATACAAAACCTCTTTCCTATCCCAGAGTGGTGGATAACTTTACAAAATAGTATCCATCACCCCAGGAAATACCAGTTTCAGCAGGTCAGTCAGACTGGTAAGGTGTAAAATGCAGCATCACTCATATTCTTCATGGATAATATCTCTTTGGGAAGTAACAGCACCTTTCAGTCTAGGTGAGAGCAAGACTTTTCCAGTCAGACCCACTGTGGGAAGGCTTTGCACATCTCTACAGACCAAGGAGTCATTGCTGGGTGAGTTCAGTTAGAAAGGGAATTGCATTACAATAGTGAACAATGCTTTGGGGTAGCAGAGCCTTCAGTTCAAGACTAGAGCTGGTTTGGGTAAGTGGCACCATTATCCCAATGCAAATGTCCCTCCTTATTTTACCATCTAAGTGAAGGTTTTTAGAGCCCAGATAAAGATTGGACAAATTGCAACACAGAGAACAGCACCAGCTGCCAGTCAGCAATCCTTCTCTTGGGCCTGGCTCAGGAATGTTTTCCATAACCTCACTCTTCACGTAACTGTTGCAAGAGAGTTGTTTCCCAAGACCCTGCCACAGCTGCTGCAGGTGAGCAGAACCTCAGGGAGAAGCACACAAGTCTGCTCTGGGTTTTGTGTCATAACATCTCCACTATTGAATTGCAGTCCTCTCAGGTAAAGTCCTTGGGCTGCACTGTCCCCTGCAGGGGAGGCTCACACACCCTTTGTGTTCTGATGACTCACTCTATTGCTCTCCAGGACTAGTGAACAAATAAACAGCTCTGGGATGGTCTATTGATTGTATTTATTACATTAAAGATAAGCAGCTATAGTGCATGTTTTTCTTTTCTATTAAAAGAACAGGTGGGGTTCAGAATAGGCTTCCTGAAAACTCCAGTTCTGCCTGCTTTAGCATGTGTCAGTTGTGACTTCAAGATGCTCCTTTTGGATGAGTGAAAGGGACACTGTATCACAGCCACCTGTGAAAGATGACAGGTGACCTTCCCCAGCACTGAACTGTCAGTGTGGCACGACTGTCATCTAGTTAACATCACTGCTGGGATGTGTCGCTGTAGCTGCAAGCTGTACTACAAATTCCCTTTCTAAAAAACAGATTATTTTATTCTTGAGATGTTTTCTATGCAAAAGAAAATTTAAGCCCCCTGCTACCAGTGAAGATGAGGAATTATGCAACACCTACTTCATCTTGCAGTGAGTGTGTTGTACTTCAGAGCCACTTTTGAATATTACAGTCTGTCCAGCATATCCTGCTGTACTCACCCCTGTCCCAATGATTTACCCTTATCCTCCACCCATGAATAACTCCACTACACCAAATGTATCCAGCAGATTTTAAACACTTTATTTAATAAAAGTTAAACATACAAAACTGAAATTAACACACTTTGTATTCATAAAAATCACCTTCTCCCATTATAGGGAGAACCTTTTTCTATGTATGGATTCTAAACTACTGCTTGTAGAGTTTAGCTTGAGTTGTGACTCAGGTAACTGATGGACATTTCCACCAATCAGTGCATCAACAATTGCTGACGTGACCTGATCTAGTTAACAAATTACAAAATGAGCTACATTAACATAATATACAGGGAAATAATGGTCAGGGTTAATGGACAAGACACACATTTTATTTAATGGGGGAAATAGCTGATGTACTCTTGTCCATTAACTCAACCCTAGATTTTACAAAAATAATATCTACATTGTATACAGGGCTACCCATTAACTTCTTTAAACACATTACGGGTTCAGAGGTGGCATCACTACCGTAAGTGCGAGACAAGGAACAGAGGAAAGCAAATCACAGAGAGAGTACAAAAAAGCAAGAGCTTTTACACGTGGATTCCTGAAGAAAATTAAAATTGAATGGGCTCAGCAGCACTGTAATAGAGCTGAAGGTACAATGAACAGTAGGGCCAGTCAGTTATGTGAGGACAGAAACTTCCAACTAATCTTTACTCACTCACAGCTAAGTGGGATCTAGGCATTCATATCTGCTGTGCTTCTCCTTGTGTGGATGGGCCCAGGCACAGGCTGTCACTGCTGTGACTGTACCAACACACCTACAAGAGCTACAGGGACAGACAGGACAGCTCCTTCCACAGCACAGCCAGTGACATTCCAGCTCTGATGCCTGCGGATGGCTGGGGACTCTTAGTGCAGTTCCTTGTCCTATGGTTTTCTGGTTACATTTCATTAACTTCCTATTATAATTTGATGAGTATTTATAAAACAAACAAAGAAAAACAACTAACAAGAAACAGCATCTCCTCTGCCTAAATTCAAGAGCAAGAAATTTGGCCTGGAATTAAGTCAAATTTATTGTTTCTAGAACGTAAGTGATCATTTAGAATAAAGATCCTATCAGCCCTGTTCTGCCCTCATTTACAGCTGTACAAATCAATCTGCAGTGGATTTGTAAGGGAGTTATTTAAACTTCCTTAGCAATTCCATGTGACATGTAAGCTCTCTCCCAGAGCTGCAGCAGCTCTGTAATACTGAGCATGTCACAGACAGCACTGTGACTACAGAAACCAGGGAGGCTCTTAAGGTGCCATTTTTATACCACCACTTTCTTTAAAGGAAAAAAAAAACTTCACTACTGGTATGAATGAAAGATTCAAATCTGGAACCAAATACTGCTTTCAAAGTAACAGGCAACTGCAGTTCATGCTGCAGTTGCCTGTACAAAAAGTTTAATGGTTGGGGGGTTCAAATCAATAGCTGGAGATTTAAGGCTCAAATCAGCTGAAGCCAAAGTGATGGTGACAAAATGGACTACTCACTACGTGCCAACAAATAATTTACTTTTAGAAAAATATAATGATAAAAAGGTAAGTGTAAAGCCCTGCAGAGATGAAGTTCCACCTTTTTCACCTGTTACTGTGGCATCAGATGCCTGACATTATATTTAGAGGTATCTTGATACTGTGTCATAGGTTTGTCTGCAATTCCACATGTTCCAACGCCAACCTTGCCAGTTACGCTCTCAGGGGAAGCAAAAATACTCCTTTTCACCTGGAAATAAAACAGAAAACACCACTTCTGAGTAATTACTAGCTGGACTTTACAAAGAAGAAAAAACAAGCAATCATTACCATCTGAAGTGCTTCAAGACTGTCAACTTTTGCCCTACAGATGGACACACACAGCCAACTCACTGTGATGTGTTGGCACTGAGTGAAGCAATGGGGTGGGAACTTCTGGCACCTCAGTACTGGATGTGACTGTGGTACTGAGGATCTCAGGTCAGGCCAATAATTAATAAAATTCACCTCTCATAAGGGCATCTCTAATAATTGCTCAAAAGGAAGACTGAAGTTCTACCACTATGTCTGGCAGCTCGTGGTCAAACCATGACAGAAATGGAATAAGAGTTGATGTCCTCACTACCTTTTCTGCTCTACACCTGCTGTTCCAGGGCACGTCCCCAGCACTGTGTCTGCTGGGTCACAGACACAGCAAGCCAGACTTGGAGGTTTACAGGGGCCCTCAGGTTCTTGGCTCCAACACCTGGCAACTAATGCAAGCCCAGCTATCCCAGCCAAGTGCAAGCTCACCCTCTTAGGAGTAGCACTCCTCCAAAACAATCCAGTAAAAAAACAGGCATTTGAAGTGCACAAAATACAAAAATACGCACTTCAGAATCCCAAAAAGACACTCAAACTCCCATGTGGGATCCCGTTAAAAATCATCTCCTTTCTCCCAAGGTACTGCACAGAAGTCTATGTCCCGTTGCTACTCACATATTGAAAAAAGTAAACAAACCTGGCCTTTTTTGTTTTTAGAATAGGCTCTGTTGTTAAACTGTTGCCACTTGACTTTCTGGTCTTCTCTTTCCTGTTCAAGTTCTTTAATTCTCTGAGCTTTTTTCAAAGCTTTCTTCTTTTTATACTCTCGTTGCTGGGCTATCATCTCTTTTCTGGAGATAAGGAAAAAAACAAGAAACAAACCCCACATTTTATGTTTGTGCCTCTTCCTGTAACAAACTAAAATCTGTCTGTAAAACAGACATGCGCATTAGTTTTCCAGAAGTAAATTACAGAAATAAAGCTTGTAAATATTCACCATTTCTAGGAGGTTAAAAAAAGCCCAAAACTTAAAAATCCAAACCAAATCTTTCCATTAATAGCATTACCTTACTTATTTATATATCTGGCATAACAACAACCACCAGCACACCTGAGGAGCCCAACCCATGGGATTGGGTGCAGTTCATTTCTGGGTGAAAAGGGACCTATCAGCACTTCTACATTTCAGAAATGTCTTGGGTTTGGAAAATGTAAATAACCCACTGGAGTGAAAAGCCCAAACTTTCCTGGAGGAGGACTCTGATGCTACCAATTATTGGACAGGGATGGAAGGAAAAGGATAAAAATTACTTCAGTGAAGATAAGGAAGTTGAAGGAGTTGTGGCTATGCCTCAATGCAGCACCCTCAGAACAACCTTTTAGGGGAAGTGATCACTGACTATAACAAACACTGCAGAATCATACCTTATTTTTTTTATAAAGCAAAAAAAAAAAGTTTTCAGCCCTTACAAATACCTTCTTGTGTTAAGACAGCAGGATATTAAGTAAATATACATTTAAAGCAAAAATAAACCAAAACCCCACCTATTCCATTAGCCAATTTTTATAGCTGAGGGAGAAAAAGAAAAAACAACCAACCCACAATGCAGCATTCAGACTCCTGTCTGTGTATTACTTACTTGGACATGGGTTTGTTGCCACTGTCCTCTTTTGCTTTCCTTCCCTCTTCCACAGGCTTCAGGTTGAACAGAGGTGTGACTTCAGCATTGCCATAGCCAGCAAATGTAACCGCAGCTGTTCCATTCTCCTCATCTATTTCTTCTATTTCAGCTTCGTAACACCTGTAAAGATATCATGGCTGTAAGCATGTGAGTAAAGCTTTAATACTCAGCCCTTCAACACCTACATCAGCCAGCTAAAGCCACTAAGTGAAAAATTTGCAGATGCCAGCCTTCATTTTTGGGGCAATACACAAATCAAACCAAGAGATTGTCTTAAAGTCACAGGGACACAGGTACAAAGACTGGAATCTGCTGTATTTGACCTTTAGCTTCAACAAGCAATGCCCTCGCAGCTATCACAACTAATGATTAATGCTGGGGCCAATCTAATCAGCTATCCTGATTTGGTTTTAGTTCTGGCCAGTCACAGCATAGAAAAAAAGAATTCTGCTTTCACGGAATTCACTGAGGAGTTTTAGAAAATATCAGCTCAGAAGCACAAAGCTTTGGTTCCATTTTTCTCCACAGGACAAAGAATTAAGAAAAACTGAAGCTGCTTTCAAAACATTCCCTCTTCAACACTTTAAAGTTTTCTTATTTATTTAAAACAGCAATCTTGAAAATTTCACAGAAATCAGTCCATTTCATATTTATGTGTATGGAACACTTCAGTCAAACTGACCTCAAAATGGGAAAAATAAAAGAGACAAGTGACATTTCCAAAAATATTTAAAATAACTGTGTCTAGCTTCAGGGCAAAATAATAGATATAAAGCAAAACAGAGGGAAAAAAATGGAATGCTTCCTAGAAAATATTCCAATTAACATTTACTAAATTTAATTAATTAATTGTGTGTTTTCAGTGGGCCAACATCTTGAGCTGAGTTAGGTGAAAACACATGAAATCCCAAAAGTCTGGCTGGCTCTTTATGAAACACTGCTCACTTAAGAAATGCTGCAACAGAAGAAGGGTTTTCTAAAAAAAGCAGAACAATTAAGTCCAGTAAGATGAACACTTCGTGAACACTCTGACACACTCCTGCCCAAGCTCTGATCCTGTAACCAAAGGATCAGACCCAAAAGAGTGACTCAATGGTGACCTAAGAGATTCAGTTTTTAAGTTCTAACACAAAAACTTTGTTCTCATTAATAAACAGAAGAACTGTTCACTTTTAGATTAGTTTTCTACTAAAGACATCTATAGCTATTACATGGTTACTACACTGTTAAGAGAAGCAGGTTCCTCAAATTACAGAGCCTCTCTAAGTGGTAACACGTGCAATATTGGTCCTGCATAAACAGTTATTTTTTTAAGCTGCAACAGTTACACACTTGCAGTATGAAAAGTAACTTCTAAATGTTTATTTCAAAGTTGATGAAGCTAGAATGATGTGCTTGGGTTCCCAGAACTACACAGGCTAATATATAAGAGACCAAACCCAAAATATTGATTAATTCTATAGTTCCATTACATAGTTAGTTATTTTGTAGCCAAACCCATCATTTTCAATTAAAATTTTAAAATTAATTTCGAATTAGAGGCCCAAACTGAGATACAGCAAGAATTTTTCTTCATAGTAATCAGTGACACATATATATGAATGCAATGACCAATTATGAACTACACATCCCAAAAGCTTTACAGACTGTCCTAATTGACCAATCCTTAATATCTGCCATTTATTACATCAGCACATGGTAATTTACAAAAGCTACCCTACTGTTATAATGATAGTGACAAAAAAGCATTTTTATAAAATAACCCCCCATCTCTTTGCTACCTAAAATACTGACCTTTAATAAACAGTCCACAGTCATTTATTTCCTAATTTCTTTTTCCTTTTAGTCACCCTGGTCAATTCAAACTGAATGAAAGTCTCTTACCATTGAACTATTTCATGTAACTGTTAGAGAAGTTTTCTACACTTACTGTCCATCCTCACTCCATATGGCCATACACCTGTCCCCAACCTTCCATGAGTGACTGGGCAGGGCAGAGGCAGAACTGTCAGAACTTGCAAGAGTTTCCGAGGGTTGTGTTGAAAGGAGATCTTTGGTTAACTCTATGACTTCCTAGAAAAGACAAAAAACCCACAAAGAATAATTTTTCAAAATCCTCTTACCAAGCATATTTTTACCCCAAGCTTACTGGTGTTGGTTTAAATTTTTTAAAAGTTATTGTATTATATTAATTACTGATGTGTGAATTAAACTTTATTTGGTTTCTTTAATAATTAAACTCATTAATTGCAGTTGTAAAAAAAAATATGTATGGTCCTCACTGTACTGCTGTAAAGCTGCCCATGCCCTCCTCAAATTTTCAAAACATAGCCTGTTATTTTTTCTGTAGCACTACTTTCATTGGCTGAACTGTAGCATACAGCATCAGGGTAGCAGAGCACCCTCCAAGCTGTGAAGCCCTCTCATTTTGTCAGAAAGCATCCAGGTGCACACTAAAGAACTGGTTTCCTTTAGTCATTTTGATAAAGTGTTTCTTTTTTTCTAAATTCTCTGACTGAGATTTCAGGTCAGGGCTTCCCTTGCTAATCCAAGATGACAAAGTAACAAAATTTCCCATTTCCTTTACGTATCATTCATTTGCAGGCAGGAGATTGCAAAAACCTCTCCTAACTTCCTGTAAACGTTACATTAAATATTGAGAAAATTAAGACTTCTCTTTTTTCACTAGTGTTAAAAGCCAAAAGGGCCATGTAAATTTTCTGTATGATGCAAAGAAACTTTGCTGGCCTAAAAGAAGAACAATTCTTCAATTCTTTGAGTACCTCAGCATGAACCACTGTCCCTCTCCTAACAAAGAGTGAGCATTTAAGTCAGGGAAGGATTACAGACAGTGATCAAGTGAGGCTTGGTGGAGTCTGAACTTTCCTCCCCATTTCACACCTTATTTAGCTATGGGCATACAAAGACTCAGGAAACCCGCAGTAAAGGAGCTGTTCATCATCCCTGAGGAACCTCAAGGATTGTAAGCACTTCCCAAGAACGTTAATACAACAAACTTACAAACACTTCTACCTGATAAACTATACCATTAGCATCAATGGCCTAACAGTTTGTTTCTGTTGCAGCATGTTAATGTCTGAATTTCCAACAGCTAATAAGTTTTGCTCTTTGCTTTGGAGGAGCTGCTGGTTAATAAGTACTCCAGAGAGCACAAGCAGTAGCAACTGTGAGCACAGGAACACACAATTACTTCTACTACTTAGCTCACCATTTTCCTAATGCCACAGCTGAAGCACAACAGATTTTGATTATTAAGTTACCTAATTTGAGAACGTACAGCATTAGCCTAATTTTCCCTCCTGAGTGCAAAATCCCAAACTATTCCTCAACATACAGGTAGATATATTCTGCAAATCCAGGAGGCATCATGGCTTAAAACAAGTATCTCTCTCAGCAGGTCAAACACATCACACCAGGCACAAGCCACTCCTGAAAACAAGTGTGTCAAGTATTGCAACTACCAGTAACCCCAAACTGTTGACTAATTCTTGCCTCAGCAAATTGCTTGTTCTAGAACTTGGATGTGAATAGTTTCAGACAAATCTACCAAGAATCCTCTGATTTTAATAAAGCCCCCTACACACCTGGCTATTAAAATAACCAAACTTTTGGTAAAAATCTTCATCTGACGTCCACATACCATAATGCTCAGCTCACAAGATAGCGACATTCATTTTATTGCAAGCCATGAGACAATTCTTGAGTCTTTAAGAGAAGAGATCACTCAAAAAAAATTTCTGAGCAGGACTTGGAATACCACAGCAGCTCAGTACAGCCAAACAGGTTGAACAACATGGCTTGGTGCCACATCTCCGTGATAAGGGGGTGTGACCCACAGGGAACACTACTAAGTTTGCCAAGATTTCCTGACCAACTGGTCTTCACACAACCAGACACAGCTCTACACTCCAGAGCACAACACCCACAGATAGCATCTCCAGTTACAGAAGATGACAGCTGCCATCAATCCTAGAAAAGGTAAGTTTGGTTCTTGGGTGCACAGACACTGTCCTAGAATTGCTCTGATGAACAGAAAAGTGAAAAGCTAAGTACTTCTAACAATTTCTTCTAATATTTAATCTTGCTACTCAAGAATAATCTAAGCATACAAGATGCATCAGTATTTATAACAGGAAAAAGATGTTCCAATTACACAGTAACCATCTTTCTGAACAGAGAAAAAGCTGTTTAGTTGGGACACTGAAGCATCAAACCCACTTTTACAGCTGTTTGCTTAGTTGGCATATATCAAGTCTGCAAAACATTATGTCATTTTCAAGGTGGAACATACGGATAGCAAACCTTTTGGGGACGAAAGTGTAAAGATCTTCCCCATTCTGTGCAGAAAGCTTTTATTAAAAAGTTTGCAAGTTGTCCTTTCACATCAATGATCTCTGCATATCAAAGCCGAGGTCGTGTTGGTATCGGAAATATCATCCCATATGGGTTTTGCTGTGCATTTTAAAAATATAAAAATATACACATGCTTTTAACAGTGTACAACAGAGCACATTCAGATGATCTATAAAGTGCCTTGTGGGCACAAAGCCTTTGCAGTTTAAAAGGAATTCTAAAGATCACTGTTTGGAGGTGCTACTTGTGTTTTGGTTTTGAAGCCTCAATTTATTACTGTTATTTCCATACAGAGCAGTGGTCACTGAACCTTGCACTGGGTAGTTTTATATATTTTTACACCTGATGGCTAAAGCAATCCACAACAGAAATGAAGCAGCATCTTGCACTCTCATGACAGATTTTAACAGCACTGCTGGGATTTGCTATATGCCAATGTGTCTTTATATGCACAAAAAATCTAAAAGACCACTCATATATTTAAAATTAGGCTGGTGGCCTTCTTGTCACTAAATCACATCCCAAGGACCAGAAATGGGTCTTAGCTGTTAGAAACACACTATGCTCTTGTGACAAATGAAAAACACTCTTTTCCTTTCTTATATAGAAACACAGTCAAGACTCAGATGCACAAGGAATACAGAACTACACTCCAAAGCTTTTAACACTGCAAATGCATTTAGTGAGTAAGCAGGTTCTGGATCAAGTTATTTGAGAACTCAGTAAGAACATCATGGTAAGCCAAACCATGAGGCTTCAGCATTAGTAAAAGACACAAAAAAAAAAAAGACTTTGAGAAATGCTTCAGGGAAAAAAAATTAAAACCCAGCACATAGTAAAGACAGCACTGGCATATCTCTCACTTCTCAAGGCAATGTTTATAGTAAAACAGCTTGCTGTATAAATTAGTACAGCTTTTTGACTTATAAAACAAACAAAAAATAAGATTTAAAATAGGCCATGCTTTGGGGTTTTCCAAACTAAGCCTACCATTACTATATCAAGCTATGTGGAATGAAAGTAACTGTCTATATTTGTTGCAGGACAAATATTTAGGAAAGATATAACACATAGGTAAAAGACCCTGTTGTTTCACCTACCCTCAAGTTCTCACCTGTAAGTCTTTCTTCAGTTTCAGTAAATCCTCATTGTCTGCATTGCCAGATAAGGCAGCCTCGACTTGCTGGAGCTGAGCTTTGTAGCTGGCCAACTGCTTAGCAAGGTCTTCTGACATCTACGAGGAACACACACACACATACAAGCCCCACATCAAAACAATAGCCTTGCTGCCTTTTAATCACGCCTTGTGGTCCAAGTGAGGTGAAACGGCAACAAAAAAAAAACTTGTTACTAACATGGTAGAAGCATAGCTCATTAAGTTTCAATGATGAGTATTTGTTCAGTAATTTGAGTATAGATGCCCGCTCATTTAAATTTTGTGTAGCTCCGGCTGCTTTTAAGAGACTTCTGAAGAACAGAAGGCTTGAACACGTGCCCGTGTACGAGGTACACGCATAGCTTGGAGCGTGCGAGCGGCGGGGCCTTGAGCGAGCCTCGCAAGTGCCGGCTCTTTAGAAAATGAAAGCACGTCCCCAGCAAACCCCGCGCAGGGCGGTGTGTGCCCTCCGGCTGCCGCCCACCGCGAGCCTCGGCACCGAGCTCCCCGCGGCACGCGGAACCGGCCCCTCCCGGGGCTCCCCGCGCGCTCGGGGCGGGCGGAGCAGCGCGGGAGAGCGCACAGGCCTGCCAAGGGCCGCGCCAGCGCCCAGGCCCAGCGCAGGCCCAGGCGGGCCCGGCCCAGTCTCCGGGTCGCTCAAAGCGGGCAGGGGCTAAGCGCGCGGGGCCGGCAGGGCGCACACGGCGGTCTCACCTCGGCGGTGCGGGGTGCGGGCCGTGCCCGGGCCGGGGGCTCCGCTCGGGGTCCCGTCAGGCCGCGGCCGCTGCGCTCCGGCTCCTTCCGCCGCCGCAGCCGGGGGTGGGGGGGGCGGCGCGGGGCGGGGCCTCGGCCGGCGCGCGCCGGCGCTCGCGAGAGCGGTCACGTGAACTGCCGGCCCGAGAGAGCGTCACGCGGCCCGCGGGTCACGTGGGGGCCGCCCCGCCCACAGCCCCGCGGCTCAGGGGAGGCGGGGCCGAGGCTGAGGGAGGCGGGGTCGCGGGTGAGGGAGGCAGGGCCGCGGCTGAGGGGAGGCGGGGCCCAGCTGAGGGGAGGCGGGGCCCAGCTGAGGGGAGGCGGGGCCCGGGTGAGGGAGGCGGGGCCGCGGCTGAGGGAGGCGGGGCCCGGGTGAGGGAGGCGGGGCCACGGGTGAGGGAGGCGGGGCCGCGGCTGAGGGAGGCGGGGCCCGGCTGAGGGAGGCGGGGCCGCGGCTGAGGGGAGGCAGGGCCGCGGCTGAGGGAGGCGGGGCCCGGGTGAGGGAGGCGGGGCCCGGCTGAGGGAGGCGGGGCCGCGGCTGAGGGGCCGGGATGAGCCCGGGGTGGGTCGGACCGGGGTGTGCTGTTCCGTCCCGTCCGAGCCCTTCTGTGGCTCTCAGCTCCGGGAACCGTGGCAGATTTGTGCTGTCGGAGCAGAGAGTGCTGTGGGGCACCACGGGTCCCTGACCCTGCCTGGACCCAGGCGGTTTGCTCACTCACATCTTTGTTCCTGACAATATCAAATACAGCAACTTCCCCTGGCTAATTTCATGATCATCAGAACCATGCAAAGCTTACTATCAAACAATTTAGAAGAGAGTGAGTTTAAATATTCGTCCTGCAACAGGGGAGGAAACCGAGGGGAGAAGCTCAGTGTCTTCTTCAAGCCTGTCACAGGAAGAAATATATATTTCTGGTGCAAAGCATGTGATTAATTTGGCTGTGAGCCAGGCAAATTAAGCAGATGCCCCAAAATTTTCTTCATATTAGCAGGAGGATCAGTGTCTCCTGCAAACATGCTGTCCTTCATGGCACAGGCACATGCTGCTGCACAGGAAACTGACTTCACTCACTGGATTTATTAATTATTAAATAAATATTAAATAAATTATTAATGTACTATGAGGAAAATACATCTACAGTGTTTTATGACACTTAGTGTATGTCCTCAGAGGGCATCCTGACCTGCAATGAAACACATTTCTGTATGTTGATGTATGATTTGATAGTTAAAATGCAGATATTACTGGACACTGTTCAGAGATGATTGATGAGGTCAAGTGTAACAATGAAAACAGCAACAGCAACTTTTTTGTATTTTCATTATTATGCAGTAATAAACTAGAAATACTTAGGGAAACATTTTCTAATAAGACTTTGCGGACAGATCAGCAACCATTGAAACACATAACATTTTTTTGATACAGAGCAATCCTAAAAACTTTGTGAGCATACCTATCAGTTAGAATGGGCATTAGTACAATCGGTTTCAACTTCGCATTTCAGGACAAGAAATCTGTGCTGTATCTGTAGGATCGAAGTGACAGAGAGAGACTGAGAAGGCATCCGCTGTCCGCTATCTCCAAAGGCAGCAACAGCAAAAAGGAGAACACTTCCGTGGTTGTATCAGCAAGAGCCAGCATAAAGAAGCATTTTATTTCTATAAAAGGTTTGGTGCAAGTTAATATTGAAGTAGTTTTTTGGTTATATAGTAGAGTATGTAGTTTATAATAATGGAATATGGAGTTTTATGGGGTCTGCAGACATCTATGAAGAGCCACCAACATTATAAGATATATACGTTATATATAGGAGACAACCAGATCTTGAAACTACTAATCATTAATTCATACAAATTTAAAATTCTCATTAATTGCATCCTTAAAACCGGATTTATCTTCACCCCAAAATAGAGACCTTTTTAATGTGTTTGACTAGAGAAACTTTTATACAATGTTGAGGAAAAACAGTGTAAGGAGGACATCTTCCAGCTGTTTTACAGATTACACTTTTTAAAAAATATATTTTATAGTTCATTAAATGTTTGCTGCTTGGACAGATATGTACATAGTAGCACATTAGTATTACTTATAGCAATATACATAACTTAGCAAGAAAAAACCAAAAAAGGCAACTTAATTGGCTTTTACCGAAGACAAGCTCTGTTGCCATTAGCACTGGGGCTCTCAGCTGTGATTCCCAGAGGGAAGCTGTCCGGCTGACCCGGCTGTACTCGGAATAGCCTTTGTGGCCGTGCCGGGCAGAGGGGAGCGGTCGGGAATGGCACAGCTGGGTGGGGAGGTGAGGTTTGCAGTGCCAGGGATAGCTGGGCACGCCTTGGAGGGGCTGCCTGCCTTTAAGGCAAACATGCTCGGCTGGGAGAGGCGCTGGAGCGTCCCGCAGCCGCGCTTGGTTTGTCCAGGAGGTGGTAGTGGTGCTGCGCAAGACTTGTGCTTCGCCAGCCCTGTTCGACTGGCTGCTCGTGAAACAGCTCTGCTACACGTCTACAATTCTCTTTTACATTCCACAATGTTCTTTTTTACAGTCTGCTGTGCGATTTTTATGGCTAGATAACGGGAACATATATGGGAAGTTGGTTTTGAAGGTAACTGGGGCTATAGAGTCTTTTGAAAGGTGGATGTGCTTTGGTGAATAAGTACATTTAAATCCGCAACATTCCTCATTCCTAAAAGTTAAATCCCGAAGCACTTAAGGATCAGAAATCCGAGTTCTGAGCAGCAACCAATGCTGTGAAGATGTTATTATGTCAAAATGATTTAATGTCCTGTTTTTCAGCTTTGTATGGGTGTGTTGTTGTTCTCAGCACAGAGACCTAGCCACTAGCAAAAAAATTGGCTTCTGCAAACAAACCGGTCTGTCCTCGTGACAGAAATTGCAATCCGAGTCTAGGCCAGAATGGAGACACTGGATATTTTTAGACTTTTCTGGTAGGCTGCCTGAATGGCAGGCATTGCCCTGTCAATGGGGCAGTATGTCAATCTTGAAAGTTATTGGTATATTAATTTGGGTTAAGAAAATATTGTATTAATATTTCAATTTTTAGCGTTGTTTTCCTGAAGGTGCAGAGGTTTTTTGTTCAGTTGTCCTGTCCCTCTAAGCAAAATTTGCTTTATTTTGGGAGAGGGGGTTGACATTTGTCATTACAAGCAGAACTGTCAACTTTGTCCGTAGATGCAATTATGCAATATATCCCATTATGAGGCATTGTGTTGTTGTTGCTTCTGCAAAATTTATTTCTACAGCTTTCTTTTGTTTTCTTTTTCTACACTGGCTTAGCAGTTCAGCAATTTGCTCCTTATAAAACCAAGTTATAGAAAGAAACGCTGCTTGCCCAGGCGCTTGATTAAAATACACTGTTGAGAGGTTCAAGGGCCTCTTTGCTTTAAAGCTTGAGCATTTCTCAGGGAAATTCTGTGTGGTTTAAGTCTCCATTTTTTGCCATCTTACTTTCCTGAAATTTGGCCTAATATTCACATTTTTTGATGCCCACTTACACAAAAGTTTGTGTGGAAGGGAAGTCAGGTAGTGTATGCATTCCTGAAGATAATTTGACTCTTTGCAGCCCAGGTAATCAGTACAAATTGTGGTGCTAAACAAAGAAACTGAGAGTTCAAACATGTTCTGTCCTCTGATTCCTGTAGAAATTATGCCCTGTTGGTGAAAAAGGCACAGTGACTAAAACTGAGAAAGAAAAGTGAATCAGCACTCGATGAAGAGTAAGATCCAGGGTGGGGCAGCATGGGGATAAGAAAATACCAGAATTAGAAAGAATGGACTGAAAACTTGCATCCTTTATGATGTCATCCACTTCAGAGGAATTTGAGGCTCTTGGATTTCCATTGCCTTGCAACTGACAGCTTGTGAGAATGCCAGCTTACGTGGGAAATGACAACCTGCCAGTGTGATCATTTACTGGCACAAGCAGCAGGTCTGTTTGCTGGTCTCGATCAGGCCTACACAACACAGACTGTCAGATGGGATTTGCAGCTTCGTGTGAGCCTGCGGGTGGGAGCAGTATTCCAAGTCTTTCTCTGAGCTGCTCTGCCATCTGCATCAGGGAGCTTCAGCCCTGGTGGCCTGGGCACTGCAGGAGAAGGCAGCTGGATTTGCTGGTTCTTCTTGGGGTGCCAGGAGCTGTGCTCCTGAGACTCCTTACATTCAGAAGGTGTTGGAGTGGCAGGAATGCTGAGAAGGCAAGGAAGTTCGGAAAATAGGGAGCAAGGGCCGTTGCAGAGGGTAGAGGAGCCTGGGAGGATTAGGAGAGGAGCTGAAGCAGCAAGTCTACGGTGTGGGAGGTTTGGGAAGCAGGAACTTGAGGTTAATATGGGAACAGCGTGGGGGTGTTTTGGTTTGTGTGTGGGGAGGGACCTGGGAAGTTAGGAACAAGATGGACTGCTGTGATGGATTGTGGGGCTGCTGTGGGGGGGAGGAGAGCCAATCCTGCCAGGTGAGGGTAGGCAAACAGGAGGGCATTGTATGCACAGGGAGAGGGCAGCTTGTAACGAGCATGGAAGGAGAGAGAAGGGGATATGAGGTGCAGCTGGCAGCAGCGATGGTGTGTGTGTTTTCCCCAGAACAGGGTTGCTGCCAGCTGTGTGCCACGCACTGGCTGGGGTTTGTGGCAGCTGCTCAGCAGCCACCCACCACAAGCTGTGTGGCCTCTGGGTGCTGCTGAGCTGCTCTGCTGTGCCCCACAGCTGCAGCTCCATGCCAGTAGTCAGTCTTTGGTGGTCCACCCCCACAGGAGCTGCACAGGCATGGTCTGAGCACTGTTCAGAACACAGGATTTACAGTAACTGAGAAAGTGCAATTAAAAATAGGCAGTTGTTTATGAGTCCTGCCTTGCTGCTTGCTGAATTTTAAAGGAAAGTAAGCTGAAAGAAGAGGAAGAGAGCCTTGCAAGTGGGCTACTGAATAGCCCTGTAAAGAACTGGGTTTCTTCTCCTGCGTAGGAGTATCTACATATTGTGAGTGATGTAGGTCTGTGTATGGAATAGAAGCTCAGAGTGTAAACTTAGAGCTAATTGCACCATGGGACTTGTAGTTGAGAACTGACCACAAAAGCTCTGATTCATCTGGAGGTAACTTTGCTCCCACAGGGGAATGGTTAAATTGCTTTTAGAACTGTCATACATTCCTAGGTTTTGAAAGTTCATAGCATCTTGGCTTGGAAGAGCGACCACTCCTGATCAGTCTTATTTAGGCAATGTGCGTAGTTTTGGGGGCAGTCAAAAATAGGAAGAGATTTCAAAAAGTGTTACCTATTTATAAAGAGGGGCTTGATTATTTTCTTCTTCTTCTGGAGTTAACAACATCAAAATTTTAATTTGTCACGTGGACACCTTTGGACCCCAGTACCTCTTGTTTCTTTGCCCTCCTTTAGAACAAGGAGTAATACAGAGACCTTATAATACACATAATATTTATGAATATCAGATGAAATCCAGTGAGAAAATGAAGAATTCTCTTTCTAAACTAGAATTCAAGGAGTCCATGGCAAATAGTGAGTTCGACTAATGCAGAAAGAGATTGTAATTAACTGGCATCAGAGCAGTATCAAGGATTACTATAGTCTGACTTTGTCATGCCACATTGTACTTCCATCCTGTGAATCTAGAAGTTGCCAGCAATTAGCACTTTTGTTTCTGAACTATGATCAGTTTATTTTTGCTAACTGTAGTGTTCATGAACCTTTAAAAAGGTTAACTGCCATAGTAGCTGTAGAATTCACATGCATCGATGTGTTTGCTTTACCAATATAAACATACAATTTACATAAAATGCAAAATATGTGCATCACTGTTCCAAACTTTTCCATCCTTCCTTCTACTGACAGACTTTCAGACACATTTCCCTGAAGTGAGAGAATTTCTGGAGTGTGCACGTAGCGGTGAGAGATGGCATTCACCCATCCTGCTTCATGAACAAACTTGTTAAGCATTCCTTCTACATCATGTTAGTCACTACTTGAGCAGCGAGACTGCTTTCATGTGGTTTAGCATCCTGTTCCTGGTAATCAGAGTGTTTGGTAATCAGAGTGTTGTCTTACATCCTACAGCTGATCCAACACTTAGAGAAACTGGAAATCCTTCTAAAGATGTTTCCTCTGAAAATGAAATCGAAATGTCTCTTACAGAATTTGTCTTGCATGTCATTACAGCTGCCTACACATGAACTCAGATTGGGTCCTTGGCCAGCAAATAGCACTTTGCAGAGGCTCCCAATAAAAGAAGAGTATATCAGATGGGAATTTAGAACTATTTTAATCAATGTTCCTACTTATGTGTCATTTGAAAGAAAAAATAGTGGAGCTACTGGTGGATATTTCTTTAAATGCTAAACTTATTAAAAACAGATTGGGGTATCCTTCTTAATGGGAAACCAGGATAACAGGCTGCCAAGGGTATAGTAAGATATAGGCAATTTAGAGATATAACAAGATTGGTATTCTTGTTCACACAGAGATGTCAACACCATGTTTGTGCTCTGGGATAATTTTTACTTGTATATTGGCTAAAAATCTGTGGGAGGGGTTTGGTTGGATTTTAAAATTTTTTTTCTTTCAGTATTCATCTTGCACTGACTAAATGCAGTGCTATCTACATCTTTTATTACAAAGAGGAAAAGGTGTAGTTAATAAGTTGTGCTGTTTCATACTCTGGAATGAGGATTTCCATGAGGATTTTGATTGCTTGTGCTATGCTTCCTATATGAGAAAGTTTGAGTTCTTCAGTGTAGTTATAGATCTGAAGTATTTCCAAAGTTTTAGATCTGCAGGAACTCTTAGCTTAGTACTTTGTTGCCTCAGGAACAGATGATGGATTCTGATTAGGTCCCCTGCAATTATGGGGATGTTTGTCCTCATCTTGGTCAATCCTACTCACATAATTTGGCGAGAGGGTGCAATATGCTGTTCAATGGAATTTGAGCCTGTACTGTTACCTGCAGAGAGAGCTTAAACAATAAAGCAACCAATGTCCATGGGAATAAGGTGACATTTTTCATCAATGACCATTACAATGGATATGACTTGATACTATTGCACTGTCTTTTGAATGAGGCAACGTGCCTGTAACATGAATTATTGAGATGCATGTGCTTTGCTCTGAGTTTTTAGTTTCATGCACGTCAGGAATGTACTAAACTATTTCAGGAGAGGTGCAGGCAAGACCATGTACAGACAAATATACCTGTTCTTCCTGTGTTTGGAAGGAGAATTTGATCTGTAGGTTTAACTTGAGTATGAGTAATCACAGTGCTTTATGCATGCATAAGGATGGACAGCTAGCCAGCTAAGGTGCAGCTGAGAGCTCAGCCTTCTGAGTTTGAAGGCTTGGTGGGTTTTCAAGTTTGGGGGTTTTGTAAGCATTAGTTTCAAAATTGCCAAGGGGTTTGGCAGTCAGGAATATAAACATGAAAACCTAAATATAGATCCAAACTGCTGAAAGGAGTACTGATCCATAGATTTTATATAGAGACAGATGATTTATGTATCTAACTTTTTTTCCCTTTTCTATCCTTCCTCCCACACCTGATGAAACTATTTAGATTTAAAATGTTGGAGGGCCACGTACCTGAAGCAGCAGTGGGTTTGTTTAAACACCATTTTCCGGTATTAGTTTTATAGATCCAGAGATGACTAATAAGGAAGTTTCTTCATTCAGTATTTGTGGATGACCAATTTTTGCTAGTATGAGGAACAAAGTTGGTATGAGAAGGTCATGTAGCCCAGGGAGTAATTCAAATCTCCTGAGTGAGTCATGACACTGGTATCTTAAGATACAGAGAGAAAATATGGTACAAAACTCAAACAGGGCTTTTTTTCTTCTGCCTTTTCCATTTTTTGAGATATTCTCAAGATTTATTTCACTAACACTCCTGGTGCCAGTATTCCTAAATTTAGGGCATTTATTTGGGGTCTCCACCTCCTTTTTATTGTAATAGGATGAAGATGGTACTGCCTGGTAAATCAGAATGATGACCATAGGAAATACTATTGGCATATGATGAGTTTTCATTGGCAGATGAGTTTTCATAGTACATTTCTTCTTTTTTAGTTACTTTGGTGATTTGAATACACATTGTAGCAGTGGAGAAGGTAGAGGTGTTTCCTTTGGCAGACACAACACAGCACAATTACCGTATCAAATTATTGCATATCCTAAATCATACTGATAATGTTGGTGGTCTCAAGGCAGGTAATGCACCCCTAGATGTGGTGCACCTCAGCAGGCCTGTTCTGTATCAGAGACTCCTCTATAGCAGAGTTGCTGTGTACATGGACCACAGTTTGCTCCACACTCTCCTGCCAGGATCACCGCTGAAGTCGAAAGGGCAGGATATTTGCAGTTGGCAAAGCTTTTAGTGGCATCTTCAATTAAATCAGTGGATCTCTCCTAATTCCATTTCCTGCTGCACTAAAAACTCCCTACAAGTAGATGATGATGTTTTTCAAACCATGAAACCACATTAAATGTTAAATCTGGATAATATGTAAAACCAGTAACAGAATCAAAGTTCAATAAAATCTTGACTTGGTTTCAGACCAGTGTAAAACAAGGCAAAATTAGGCTGTGATAGAATTTTAAGGCTGACCTTGAGGGACATCTTGTCAGGAACTGTGGTGCAAAGTGGTTGCAGTATTAGATCAGCTATGTTGATACCTTTTTTTTCCTTCAGTGGAACCACTTGGGAAATAATCTTCCTTCTCTTTGGAGCATCTGTATAGATCTAAGCAGGGAAACATGATTGGTTTTGAAACTGTAAATCACTGTGGACTAGTCCTGTCATCAGTTGTATTAATAATACAAGTAATTTTAGTACTGAGTGTTTGGTAGATATTGATTCACTTTTTTATCAGAACTCATCAAGCTTTCAGACAACACATTTACATTTACATGGTATTTAAGAACTCGCTGTCAAGGCCCAAAAAAGCTTCTACAAAATGTGTTGATTTGAGAAAAGTTCCAATTTGTTTATTGGAGAAATTGTTGAAAGCAAGGAGGAAAATTTTGTCATAAGTAGATGTCAGTATCCTTAGCACAGAAACAGGAAGAGAGGAAGGAGAATACAGAATAATAGAAGGAAGGAAACTAGGCATGGTTTAACCTACAGGTGAGAACTAATAGTTTGTGTTCTGCTGCAGGAAGAAATGCAAAATTGAGCCAATGTTTAGCACATACCCAATGGTCATGCTAAACTAGATAAAATGTATATTCACCTCAAAAGAAACAGAACTGTGGAGCTGTTTATTTTCATTAGACAAATTGACCTTTATATTTGTCTTCAAAGCTGTAAACAATGCAAGCCAGCATGGAGCAGCTTCACTGCAGTTTGCTTTTGTGTAAAAATGTATTTAACAGTGATTGTAAGTTTATTTAGGTGCTAATTCTGTAACAACATAGCCTTTAAGTGCAGTTTTAATATTTTTTACTTTACAATTTTCTTTTTTTTCTATATTTTCTCATTAAGATAGACTTTCACTTGAAGAAACTTCAAGTGTTTCTGTAGTTCACTTGGCTGGGGACAAGTCTCTTGATGCAGCAAGATGTGCTGGGCAGAATATGAACAGCTTGTTTGGAAAGCAGCATCATTCACACAGGTACCATGAGGATTGGGCACCAGTGCAAGGGTTCTCCATGTCCAAATTCAACATATGTGTAAAAACTGGAGGTAAGGTGCAGAAACACAACTGTCTTAGAGTTCAAAGGCTGCTTACAGTCTTTAGCCATTTAGGAATCTTGCATTTCTGGTTTTATACAGTTGCTCAAGTGTGCAGGTTTGATCTTCCCTTTGCTTCATGTGAGACTCTTAAAACAGTGGTGTGCAGCCAACTTGTGCATGCACCCATGTTCAGACTCTGCTCAAGCTTGTGAGGAAAGGTGACTGAGACGCCTCAAATTTGTTTGGTTATTTGCAGCTCTCATGGAAGATTCAGGCGTTACTAGGTCAGATCTTTCAGGCAGAGGATTTTTAGGGATTTCACAGTGAGGGTGACTTGAAACCTGAATGCCTGAGGTATTGGTAGGGATTTTATTCTGCCAGAGATTTGCAATGAAACCCTGGGCAAAGAGTGGGAACACCATGGGTAGAAGCTCGCAGGCACAGAAGCACTGCCAGTTGCTCAGGCTTCTCTTCTGGAGCATGTGAAGAAAGGAGAGTGCTGGGTTGCTCAGCTCAGTCATTTAGTTTGCCCATTGTGGCCTAAAATAGCGCCAAGCGAGCGTGACGCAGGCAGCGCTCTGCCGAGGCCCACAGAACATATGCTGATGTACGGCTGGGAGCCCTCCGCTCCTCTTCCCTACGCGGCGGCAGACATCGCTTCCTCTGTGCGTGCTGCCACTCTGGCCCTCGTCTGCCAGGGCGTGGTGACGTGGAGGTGATGACAGAGCCAAGGCTTCTGAAGTACACATCTTCAGAGAGCTGCTGCTCACAGGCGAAATTAATATACATCAGGTGAAGCTGCGGCTGGAAATGAAACCTTGGGACACTTCCTCAGTCGTGACTAATCCTGTGCGCACTGTGACTCAGCTGGTGAAGCATTTATCAGGAGAACTCCCAGAGCACTCAGCTAGAAGCCTGTAAATAAAAATATCTTGTTTTCTTGTAGCAAACAGAATCATTGAACCTAATTTAATCGCCTGTCTCAAAAATAAGCCACCCAAATGTTTATAGCCATGCAAGAGAGGAAACATAATTGATAGTAAACACACTGCCTTAAATTCACATGTGTTTGGGTCCTGATTTCCAAGTTCAAAATCTTTAACCTCTGAAACATGACTCCAAATTATTCTGTGAAAATGTGCTTTTGGTCTGCTTTGTGGTTTATGAGCTGCATGGTGATAAAACCACAAATAATTAATGAAGTTTACTTATCGGAAACCTGTTTATGTTGGCTGAGTTTAGTTGGAAGAGACTGTGAAACTCACAGGTTTTTTTGATAGACTTGGAAAGAACACTTAAAATAGATGTATCATTCATAGTTTGGTTACCCCACAAAAAGGAAAAAAAACCTGCAAAATTCTTAGCTAAATCCAAACTTGACATCTGATTTATTCTAAAACAGGGACCAAGGCACACAGGTCCTATCACAAATTCCTCCAAAGCTGTTAGGCTTATTGTACTTTCCCATATTTCAATGTAGCTTTGTTGACTTTTTGGCCAAGTCAATTCCTCAAATAATAAGTGCAAATTTTCTTTCTCATTTTAGATTTACTGCAAATTATTATTTAAGCCTGCATCTTACACTTTGGGGTTGTTTTGTTGTTTATAAACTGCACCTGCCCCAAGATCTTTGTGCACAAAATGTAGAAACCTCTGCTCCTGATAAATGTACTGGGAGTATTGCTGTCAGCACAGCAGCCCTCATCATAATAAGGATGCTTTTTTTACACCTCTTAAAACCCTGAAGTGTGGCATTGTCACCTCTCATGTCAACTGATATGCCAAACAGGTTTTCTGTATTTCTATTCTTCTGGAGTCCAGCATCATGTTTCCATACTCATTCTTTCATGACAAACTTTTCTTCTTTGAATGCAGTCAATATCTTCAGAAATTGAGCATTTCCAATGTTTTAGATATATGTTTTGTTTGCTAACATATGGCTGGCTTTGAAGAGTCTGTTTAAGAGAAGCTTTAAACCAAATGTGTCCCAAATAACCCATTTTCTTGCTACTTGAAATCAGGAATAGGCAAACATCAGCTGAGTACAAAGGTTGTATTTGACCTTTGAGGACTGCTATAAAAACAGTATTTCACATGTTCTGCATTTTTTCAGGTTTTTTAGTATGGGTAGTGTGAGTGGATAGAAACAACTTCATTTTATATGGTGATAAAATTGCTTGCTGTGAAAATGTAATTACTTGAAAATATCTCAGTCGTGCTTCTCAGTTGTGCTTCTCACTTTTGTTGGAGACACTGAATCAAGCTATTGGGCAGGGTGTGATTAGTTGATACTGGGAAACAAAACATCTCAGGGTGTCTGTTTATTACTCAGACTATTTGTCCTCAGGTTTTCTGGATTATTCCAACTGTAATAGGTAAAATTTTACAGTGGGAGCCTTTTGCTAAATGTGAAACAGATGGGAGAATTGCAGCCTGCATCTCAGTGGGCAGGAATTTATGTGTAAAAACTTAATCAATTTTGACAGACCACCTTACAGGCAACAAATAGTTCCAGGGCTAAAGCACAGGTAGATGGAGTTATACCAAGGCTCAATGTAATCCATAGGTATAATACACCTCTCTCTGCTTCCTTACAACATCTTGCCTGAAATCAGCCTAGTTCTGTCTAGCAAAACTATTTCATTTCTTAGCTGAGATGATGCTGCCTTGTTCTTGCTGTAGATTTGTGTCATCAGGTAAGTACCTACATGGTATTTGGCATAAGAATGTCCTTGCAAATTAGAAATACACCTGCAAATACATTTTAGAGATGCTGAAATAGTGCATTAAGCTGACAAGTATTCAATCAATTTAGCGTGTTTCAAAGCCAAGAAAATGTAATTGCAGGTTCTTTCTTCTTTTTGTGGTGTTCCTGCCAAGGAACCCAGCTGGGTGAGTTTTGGAAGATGGCTCTGTGACACCTCAGGGTCCTATCTGCAGTGTGCCAGTCACAGAGATACCTTGCTTGTCAGTTCTTTCCCCCCACCCTTCAACAGCAGTTGCAGTGTTCACAGCTCCCCACTTTTCAGCTATGGTTCATTACAGAACAGGTAAGCTGGCAGATTTAACTCACAGTGAAATTCCTTCAGATGGTGAAAAGGTCAGCCGATACTTGAAAATTAACAATTTTATTGCCATGAGAGGAATGAAATGCCCTGTTTTTTTCACTTTAGAACATCATGTCATTCTTGCTGTTTGCTTTTTGAATAGTGTGTCATACACCAATGGCACCTGCCAAATATCAAGCAGGCATTTGAGTTATTTGTGTCATCATTCTCAGTGGAATAAATGGAAGTGGCTTGGGTGAGAGCATTCAAGGCAGTCTTCATACAACAACAGCCTGTCTCTTTGCAAAGCAGCTGTGAATTTAATGAGAATATAAATGAGAAGTGGCTGATAATTAAGCTGCTGGATGTTTTAGCATTATTATTGTCAATGTCTAAAGATCAACTAGATAATCCAGAGAGTTCTGTTGAGAAGCATATGTTTTTGTTTTCTAATATCCTAAGCAGGGTTTCAGCTGGATGACATGGTAAGTTACAGCTCCCAGTAGGAAGTGGGTATCAGAAGGGACTCAAGGGTCCCTCAGAGACTAAAGGAAGAGGACTGTGATGGGCTCCCTCCTCCCCTGAATCCAATCATGCAATCCTTACATGATTTATTACTGATGTGATTCATATACTTTTTATAGTGGCTGTGAGAGTATGTATGAAAATTGATTTCTGTGGCAATCCAGTCTTACTTGTGCTTGGAGACAGGCTGTTGCATGGTGCTGGTTCCATCCTTCCCATTTACCCAGGCAGCCTCTGCTGTCTTTACCCAACTGCTCTCTAGGCTGTAGAACAGCATTCCAGATCATGCTTTGCTTCCCATAACCTCCATCCAAATCCCTTGTCCTTTTCCACGGCGTTCACAATTAAACGCTAACAATGAGTTGCTGGGGAAGGCAGTTGTGTGTGACAGCTGAATGCTGTGCCAGGTCAGCAAGTTTGTGCGTGGCTGCCTGTGCCTCCTTCCTGTGCCAACACAGCAGGCATGCTCTTCCCCTAGACTGTGAAACACAGAGGTGGCCAAGTGCACTTGCCACTCGAGGGGGTTGATTAGGGAAGGGAGATGGCAGTTTGCTCCAGCAAAATTGAGACTGTTAAGGGTGACAGGGAAAGACTCTTTCTGCCCTTTGCAGCGTGCTTGGGAGGAGCTGTACCTCATTACTCTTGGCTTACACGAGTAAATTATGGCTTGCTTTGCTGTTTGGGATGCCACAATAGCATCTTGAAATGCTAGATCAGGGACACTGCTTCTACAGCATTGCCTGAGATGAAAATGTGTGAAAACGGAGATTAATTCTCTGAGATTTGTCCTGCTTCAGCTGAAAATACAGTCCATGTGCGCAGGCATCTCTGTAATGATAGATCTGACTTGGCATGTGAATTTGGCACTGAGTGACAGCTCTATACCAAGTACTGCCCAGATGGTGAGCTCTTGTAAAGCTTTGCTCCTTTTCCTCTCAAACCTAGTTATTAGGATCTTTTATATCCTCACATGATCAGGCATGAGAGCAATGGGTGGCTGACAGCAAGGTGAGGGCCAGAAGAAGTGGGATGGCTCCACAAATGGGGGAAAAAGAGGCTGATTCTTACTGTCTTTTCTATATATGTGCCAGTACTTGCTGTCCGAAGGAGGATCCTAGTGAAGTTGATCATGGTTTGTTGTGACTGAAGCAGAGACACTGGCACAAAGAGAAGCATCATCATGAGTGGGAGAGAGGGAGAGAGTGGTGCAGCGGCTGAGTACATCATGGTGGAAAGTGGGAGGAAAGAGAAGCTGGGAGAGTCATTAATGGAGTAATAGAGAGGTTAAGAGAAGAATGAAGGGACACCAAGGCAAAAGATGTGACAAATCTATCTAGAGCTCATTCTGTGTGCAACCTGCTATGGTAGGGTAGTAGCAGCACATCCATTTGGAGCTGAATATTACCTCAGTCATTGTTTTCATAATCCTCTTTCTACTCTAATAGTGCAAATTATGCAAATGTGCCAGGTGCATGCTGGGTGCAGGATGCTGCTCAGAATCCCTCATGAGCATGCAAGGCTAATAGGCAGCTTTTGTCCAAGGCACAGCTCTTCTGTGTGACTCACAGTACTGGCTGCTGTTGGAAAATCCAGCAGTCTGTTTTGTTTCTCCAATATGTCACCTGGTAGCTAAGGTAATGTAATAGGTTATTGTCACTCTGGAACTGATATAGAAATGTTTGCAAGTGAATAACTAATCACCTTCCAGATCTCATGCTGCCTGCTCTGGTGTGGTGGGGAACAGTGCAGTGCTAGTGCAAGGATGCTGATCCAGGAGGAAAACACCTTAGTTTTATCATGGATTCTCTTCAGCAAGTCGTGGCAACTTGTTCAACTTGTTGTACAGTGGGATCATCCCTTCCTGTGGTGGTTTCCTTTCCATCAATGGTTAATTATTATCCCTAAGAGCACAACAAAACCAAAACACCTCAGATGTTACTTGCTGCTGGCATGACAGATGCTGTTGCTGTTGTGGAAATCGGCACGATTACCTACCATGTAAGGGTCGTGCTAGCCAAAGAACTGGTGGCTAAAATTAGAAAGAACTGGTGGCTCAGCCCAAAGTACAAACATTGCTATTGGGTGACTTGCTTGTTTTTGACTTTTAGCTAACAGTTGTCCCAGCAGAGTGAGGATAATGCACAGCAGATGAAGAGCAGTGATTTTAGTGAACTCTCCATGCAGGTGATTCATGTGTTGTTCTATTTGCGTTTTTCTCAGTTTAATTTATTGTAAAAGACCAGCTGCTAATACAAAACATATGCCCAGGAAAGAAACATAAAAGTTCAGTGGTACAGAAGTCTTCCTTTTGGATTTTTTCAAAATGTTTGCTTACAGACAGGAATTCCTGCTGCTTGGTTTTAAAGAGTTGTCTTTTCCACTACCTCCAAACTGATTCAGTCTCACTTGTGATGAGAGGCATTTAGCATTCAGCTCCTCCATTTTTCTGTTTCTCTATTCTCAGTGAGTAACTCCAGCGTTTCTTTGGTTAATTAAAGTTTACTGCAGGAGGAGCAGGAGTGGGCTGAGAGCACTGATGAAGAGATGACTAACAAAGTAATCGGCATGTGATTAAAGTGTGGGCTGACAGGCACAGATTAGGCCTCCCTGGACTCTGCTTTTATCTTAGCTCCATGTTTGAAATAATTCTGTGTAATAATCTATAGAATTTCTATCCCATCTAGCTTATCACATTAGAGCAAACTAGACAAAATGACTCAATTTCAAAGGACTCTGATTCAGGTCAGGCTGCAGCCACGCATTGCAAATGTGAGGTTAGGTGACTGACTCCTCTTTTGTTTCTTTAAAATTCTTTCCCTGTGTGAAGTATATGGGGGAAGAGGGTTGGTCAGAGTGGAAAGTTGAGGTGACATTATAATGCCTCACAACATGCATCAGTGACAGTCATGTCACAAAACACTTTGTGAGAATTACGTCACAGGACACTCTGTGAACTGGTAGCAGCTGAAGGCTGGGGTGAATGTAGAGGTTTGAGTGGTGGATAAATCGCAAAGGGAAAAATAAAACTTTTCCCAGAGGGAGAGTCACCACATACACTTGCACAGAAAGTTGTTTGCTCTGTGCAGTGACTCCAACATATTTTTTTACCCAAAAAAGCATTATTTAATTTTTTCTCTTTTTAAATTGTAAATCTTGTTGGATTACTGACAGCTGCCTGATGCAAGATGACAGAAAGACCTGCTTTAAACATGTCATATTAACACTTCCTCCAGCTACTCATTTCCTTTTCTGCCTCTGTAATTCTGGTATCCTGTGAGTCCAATACTAAGGCATTACCTGGGCTGCTGTGCAGGGAATAAAATAGTGATTTGAGAGAGACACAGACATGCAGAGAGAGCAGTGAGATGTCTGCTCCCTCTCCCCAGATTCCTCCATCTGCCGTTATGGCCACAGTGAGGACTGCTTGGAAAAGGGCCAGTATCCAAGCTGAAGGTACCAGAGGACGTGACAGGGGAAGGAAAGAGAAATCCTCTGAGGGAGTGATGTCCATGGCACACCAGAGGCACAGAGGCTTCCTCAGTGGGCACTGCTATGCAATGCAGTCATGAGGTGCTCATCCCATTGGAGAGCACAAACAGCATCATCTACACTGCCTGAGCAGCTGCTGCTGGCAACACTTCCCATAGAATATAGAAGTGGTGAATTAAGTTCCGAGAAGGGGAACTTAAACCACTAAGTTACTCATGGATTGTTTGTGGAATCTTAGAGTAAGGAAACAGAAAGAAGAAGGAAAAAAAAAAGAAAAAAAAAAAAAACGGGAATCCCCTAGGTTCCTGGAAAGTTCAATAAAGTTTTAGTATGTAATTTTTCTCTGAGTACTGACCCCAGTACTGCCCATGCTCAGGAGCTTTCTTTCAGAAGCTGCAAAATTGCCACTTCCAACTGCTGCAGATGTTGGAGAACCATCAGGAGACTGCCAGTGCTGTGCCATCATGCTCAGTGGTGTGAAATGACTTGCATAATTCTTATCAAGGAAGGGATAGTACATCTGAATAACTCATTCCTGTTAACTGCTTAAGAAAGTTGTGACAATATGCATTCTTTTGTTGATGGAATATGTGTCAAACTAGTCTAACAAATTGATAATTTTTTCTTCTTGCAGGATAGAATTGGTTTACCTCTTTGATTTGAAAATGTTCTTTCAAAATAGCTCATTTGTCATCTACTTAAAGCTGTCAAATGAATGCTTGTTGTAGAAGAACTTACAAGTTAGGATAGTGTCTCAATCAAGTTTCTTGGCACAGCACTTAATGATGCTCTCTTTAAAGCCAAACCAAAGAACCCAGGGATGCATTCTTTACAATATAAAGTGAAAATATTAGATGCTTCATGCCATAATGAAACATGGGTGTTTGCACATTAGCTGAACAATATCTACAGCTTCTAAGTTAGCTGTTGTCTGTATACAGAAAAACCAAGTAAGTCTCAAAAACACAAGGTCTGCAAAAGTCATTCCTGAGATAGATATGATCCTTCAGGTTCACAAGGCAGCTCACAACAATTTTAAGAATGGTGTGTTCAGTTCATCATGAAGCCCTTGAAAGTGGCACAACTATAACCAAACTTCCTCCTCTTTCTGTTTCAATTATTGTTTATTTAAATATGGGAATGGCTGGAAAAAAGGGTGTTAAGCACTAGGTTGCTCCTCTCTTAGAACTGAGCAGTTCATGGTGACAGGGACCTCTTAAAGTCATCCAGTCCAGCCCCTATATCATGTTTGTCATGACAGAAACTGAAGCCTGAATGTGAATAACAGATTAGGGTGGGAATGTGTTTGGAGTGGCTCTCTCTGCCCTTGTTCTTGACCAGGTGTGGGCAGGGAGCAGGTTTTATTGTTGTGGGCTGTTGTTTTTAAGACTGAATAAATCTCTCTGAATGCCTGTGGAATCAGTTAGACTGAGTGACTTGGTTTGTAGGTGGGTTGATTTTTTTCCCCTAATCTGATTTCAAGACCATTATTGGCACTCTGTTTTAGATCTGAAAGCTGTATGAGTGCTTAAAAAAAATTGTGAGGGAGGAGATACTGTGTAATGCAGTTTGAATTGCAGCTTTCAATATTTTGAAAATTATCTTTAAAAAATAAATCTTCAAACAGCTTCCTAGACACAGCAGATCATTTGTCTGTAGTTTTGCTTTTTACTGCAATGTTGCTGAAGTGGGAATGATGTGGGAAATGGACTGCTACAAAGGAAATTTTGGGGGAACCACATGCACAGTAACTTTTGAAGCAGTAACTCTCTGCTGTAACAATCCTGGGTCTGGCCATCGAGTGACTAATTGGCCTTCTTGGAACAAGGAAGAGATGCAGTTCCTGGCATGTGGTTATCAACTGGCAGCTCAAGATAGGCAGGTGATGTGAGTTCCTTCTTTGACTTCTGTCTGGGTTTTTGTGGGAACATCTGAGCACCAAACCACCAGTAAAGCCTTTGTGTCTGCCAGGAGATTCCTGAATTCTCTGGAAACTGCAAGATGACTGTGGGCTCAGCAGCTAGCTAGACTCCATTTTACCATTTAGTCTCCCGACTTGTAATATTTTGTATTCTTTCAATCCTGGCTCTGTAATGAATCTTGCTTGCTTAATGGCAGTAAATACAAAACAATCTTTTGTGCAGCTGCCATCAAAGGTGTCAGTTCTGGTTGACATTTGGAATGCTGTTTGGAAATCTGTTGGTCTCTGCATATTACATTGCTTTGTAATGAAGTTCTTTGAGAGAGAAGTGAATCCATCACCTGTTACATCACCAAGTGAGACTATGAAACTGCTCACAAGGACAAATAGAGATGAAAGTTGTTTTCAAGCTTCCCCTTTGCTTGTCCTGAGTGAGGGGATGGGGGAGGAAGGCCCTGCATTTTTGCAGATGGTAGAATGATTCACCAGTTAATGGGATCTCAGAGCCTGGCAAGAAAAGATGTCATTAGCTGTGCTGAATGTGTGTGTGATGCACATTTGGTCCAGTGCAGAGCGCGCTCCTGTGTGCTCGCTCCAGTTCCTCTCTGACTCTCTGCTTACGCACATCAAATGCTGCTCTGATAAGCTCTGATTTCTTGGCAAGTGACTCTTTAATGGCAAAGTGCTCTCATCTGCTGGTTTGACAAAGAGCTACTCTTTTCTTATTAATAGTGTCTTAAGAGACAATGTGTGGTTAATCAGTGCTAACACACCAATTTTCATTGAAATCCCTTCATTTGAAATACATAGTGAGATCATTGCAGCAAGCACTGTGCTCAAGGTTCTGGAAGTGAGTTACAAAACACCAGTTCTCTATTGAATTCAATATTCATGAGCTTCTCACGGACTTGCAGGCTCCAAGAGTTCCAGGGACACTTGAAAATGGGGATTTCACACTGAAACCAGGGATGCCCTGGATCTCCCAGGTCCCAGAACCGCAGTTGGAGAGGGGCCAGTGGGGTCACATTAGGGGTTCTTTGTGGGAATTTTGGCTGTTTGGTTTGTGGGGTAGTTACCTGGGGGGTTTTTAGGGGTCCCCGTGACCCCCAGACCCCAGTCCCAACCGGTCAAAACCGGATCAAACCAGTCTGAATCAGTCCAAATCAGTCCAAACCAGATCAAACTGGATCAAACTGGTCCCAACTTGTCGAAAACAGATGAAACTGGTCGAAACCGGATCAAACCAGTTCAAACCGGTCTAAACTGGATCAAATCGGTCTGAACTGGATCCAATCTGGTTGAAAATGGAGCAAACCGGTCTAAACCAGTTCAAACTGGATCAAACTGGTTCTAACAAGTCCAAACCAGATCAAACTGGTCTAAACCGGATCAAACCAGTCTGAATCGGATGAAACCAGTCCAAACTAGTCCAACCTGCTCGAAACCGGATCAAAGTGGTTAAAACCAGTCTAAACCACTTCAAACCAGATCAAAATGGTTTAGACCTGTCCAAACAGGATCAAACTGGTCTAAACCAGTTCCAACCGGATCAACCAAACCAGATCAAACCGGTCTAAACCAGATCTATCTGGAACCGGTTTGATCCAGATTGATTCAGTTCAAAATGGTTTGATCCAGTTTGAACTGGATTAGACCGGTTTAGACTGGTTGGATCCGTTTTGCAGAGGTTTGATCCAGTTTTATTTGGTCTTATCAGGTTTGGAAGGGGTTAAGAGCAGTTTGTTCAGGTTTGAATCTGTTTGGACTGGTTTGATCTGGTTTATAATGGTTTAGCCAGTTTTGGACCAGTTTGATCCAGTTTAGAGCAGTTTCAACAGGTTTGATCCAGTTTTGACTGGTTTGATTTTGGACCGGTTCATACTGATGTGAACCGGTTTGGGCTGCTTTAGACCAGTTTGGACCAGTTTGAGCCTCTTGGGACCAGTTTGGACCTGTTTAGACCAGTTTGAACCAAGATTTGGATGGGCCTCTGTCATTCATTGGCTCCCGTTGCCATTCCTGTACAGCCACATTTCATGGTGCAGTGAGCGAGCTGCTTTATTTCCACGCAGTTATTGGAGCCGCTTTATTTCCACATGGTTATTCTGTACCAGAACCATCAGCCCCATTCCAGTGCTGCTTTCCTGCTGCCTGTGCTGCCAGTACCAGCCCTGGAAATGGCTCTCCCTGTACCTCAGCCAGCCACAGCTGCAGCTGTCTAGCACTGGGAAAGCTACAAAGAGATTTTGCTCATTCTGCCATCAACAAGCGTAAACACCTCTCTAGCTCTGCTCTGGAGAATGTACACTCAAAAGTGGAAGGAAGACAAATCTTTGGGTTAAACAAAAATAGGTCTGGTAAATTGTCTTCTAGGAAAGCACCTGTGTGCTGTGGACCTGCCAGTGATAACATGGCATAACTGGTAACATGGCATAACTGATAACATGGCATCATTGGCATAACTGATAACATGGTGTCCTAGGTTACAATGTAAAAATGTGCCCAAAAAGATCTATCACCATCTGCTGAAGCCAGGTGGGGCAGTGAATCTTATGTCTGTGGGAGAGATCCTCTGCTAATGGGCCATCTGTTAAAACCAGGTGGGGCAGTATTCTTTATCTTTCCCACCACCCACCCTTCCTCCAGGAACATATCGTCTGTTAATGGGCCATTGAGTCCCACCGCATGACTGATAAAATTTGAGATGCTCCACCCCGGGAGAGGAGCCAAACATTTCCTACCTTGATAAAAGCTGACATTTGGAACACCAAAGCAGCCTTTTTCCACAGGATTCCACAAGAAAATTGGACCTTTCAACAACATCACTGACCTTCAGAGGAAAACTGCACCCTTCTGCAGGAGCACTGCTTCAACTGAACCATGTCTTCAGGAGGACTGCAGACACCATCTAATGGGACTAGCAGGGTGTCAGATTGTATTCTGACTCTGTCCGTGGTTTTTCTTTTGTACTATTGCATGTATTTTATTTTTCTCTTTTTTTCCCTCTTAAATTGTATTTCTGACTTGGAATATCTCACTGGTTTTGCTTTCAAAACCATTACACATGGCCTAACTGATAACATGGCATAACTGATAACATGGCATAACTGATTACATGACATCAGTGATCTGCTGTGCTTACTAGGGGAGTGCCTTATTAGGGAATTACATTGGCATTTCACTTGTGTTTCTTTTCCTGAAATGTACTGGCAAGGTTACAAAAAGAATGTATCAATACATATGTGGCTTTGTAAAAAGCTATAAAGAACTAAAGAGCAGTGTATAAACACCATCAAATTCTTGCAGGGCTGCAGAGATACAGCCCCACTTTACACACAGTTTAATGGACTCAAGATAGGAGTAATGAGTTTCAGAAAGTGAAAAGGGGAGCCTAGGTCTTGGCTGTCATTTGGAATGAGCTGCCTGTACCAGCAGGACGCCTGGGACTGTCCTGGCTTGCTTTTGCAGGCTTTTTCTTGACTCACATTATCCTCTGACAAGTGAAAGGGACCAGAAATACAAATGCTGGCTCGGCAAAATGGGGAGCATTTTGTACATGTCCAGACCAGTCATCAGCCCAGGATATTGGCTCGAAGCCCCTGGCCAGAGAGGTGAGAAATGTCATCCTAAAGTCAGACATCAGTTCTTTTGCCATCCTGGTTTTGGCGGAGATAACTGCTCACCAGTCTGCTACCTCCTGAGACCACCTGTGCCCAACTAGGCACAAGCTATGGCCAGATCCTTCAGCAGCACAGCATCCTGTGATTTCTTTGTTCCTGACATTCTCAATTTTCTAAAACGTGTGCTTTGAGGGCAGGTGGGGTGAAAAATGTGAGTTTGCTGCAGTGCTGTGTAATTCACATTTCTTACGTTTTTATATAGAGAAGAGAAGAGAAGAGAAGAGAAGAGAAGAGAAGAGAAGAGAAGAGAAGAGAAGAGAAGAGAAGAGAAGAGAAGAGAAGAGAAGAGAAGAGAAGAGAAGAGAAGAGAAGAGAAGAGAAGAGAAGAGAAGAGAAGAGAAGAGAAGAGAAGAGAAGAGAAGAGAAGAGGAGGATTAGCTCTCCCAACGTTGGAATGTGAACAATTCTCTCCTATTACCCAGGAGCAGCCACCTCAGGGGCTGGTTATGTGTAATGCACCAGTCATAAAGCAGTGGGAGTATGTTAAAAATCAAGAAATGGAGTGGCAGGGGGCTGGGAGGTAGTCTTGGAAATGAGTAGTTCTCTCCCACTCAGCAAGCCAGTTCCATTATCTGAATCAGTATAAAAATACCCACCCACCCATAGGAATGCACTCAGTCACTCCCTCCATGCCAGATATCTCTGATTGAGAGTAACTGCTTGCTTTTGAGAGCCTGGAGTGGATCTCTGTGGAGTGCTTGAGTAGGAGGTGAAAAATCAGCAGCTAATGTGATGGCTTCTGGTTTTGTTTTATTTATTCTGAAACAGTTTTTCAAGCCCAAACAGCAGCCTGCCAGGGAAGGTGTCTCTGCTTGGGATTCATTATAGTTATTAAGAGTAGCAACAAGCCTCTGGCTAATTACACGTGGTTTGTGAGTGATAGCCTTTGATTGGACATTGTTGCTCTCCCCTGCTGGGCAGGGGACTCCTTCTCAGGTCACAGATTAAGTCATTGCTGGATGATAATTTCATGGTGTGTTATAGCAGTACATGCTCCAACTAAAGACTGCCACTGCTTGTCTCTCTCAAGCTAGCTTTTTCACATCTGCTGGAAATAGGAGACAGAGATCAGATCCTGCATCTCAGTTGCTGCCAGTTTGTAGCAGAATTAAGATCTACTTGAATAAATTTGCCACTTCAAATTATCTCTAATAGGAGCTGGATATGGAGTTCAATGACTTGATGCAATGCTGTCAAAGTTGTCCTCGTGGATGCAGGAACAGTGGAGGCAGGTTTATGGTTTGGAGCTTCAAGATGAAGCGTTTCAGAGTGACTTCTTGGGACAATCTATAGGCTTTGGGGTACAATTTCAAGAAATTTAAGAGCTCTTAAAAAAAATGGGTTGCTATCAGTAGTAATTAAAACATTCCCCTTTGTCATTGAGTCTGCTGGACAATGTTTCTGACCAGCATTGCTGCGGACCCTATGCCACCTTTGACACCAAGTGTGGGGCTACATTCAAAGACCTATCTGCTCATTCATTAGCAGCTTTTGGTCCCCTGGTCTTTGCTGAGGCCAGTGCTTTGGAAATTACTTGAGGAATGTGCAATTCCTGTAGTGTTTTGTGTTTGCTATTTGAACTGAGGTGCTCAAAGAATGTTTGCAGCATTTTGCTGACATTTCAAATACCATCAGCGACCCTTAATGAACACAGTGTTGCTCTACTTGCCCTGACTGTAGATCTCAGTTTGCACCACTGCTGATGTGGAACAATGATGCAGATAGCCTGATATCAGTATAACTCTCTTAACTATGGAACTCTTTCTTGGCTGTGCAGAATGGTGGGACACTCCCCACTCATTGCAACACTTGACATGAAATTTTTTTTTAAGAATCTGATTTGAAATGCATCAGCTCTTTTTCTGATCTGAAATTATTGGTTCTCTTTGTCTAGGGGAAACCTAGCACTGCTTCAATAACTAACAAATGACACATTTCTAAACAAGCTAGAAGACACTGCTTGTTTAGAAACAACTCTAAAATTTTACTTAAAATCATAGCTCCCCATGGGTAAGGCTCACAGCAGTTGCCAGTAATGGTCAAAACAGCAGTGGCTGGATTGTCCCTGCATTCCTTAAATAAAAGAGAGAGCGGAATTTGAGCAATGATAACTATTAGCAATATACATCTCACAAACAGAGATTGCCCTGAATCGCTGTGAGGAAATGTCTCAGCTCTGGCATTTAGGAAGGGTTGGGTTTCTCCAGTAGAGTGGAGGTGATGCCCTGAGGTCAGCCATGTCTCTTCAGCAGCTCAATCACTCCAAAACTTCCTCTTCTGGGTGCCTCATTTGTTAGAGACAGACCAGCTGTTCTGAAAAGTCAAAGAAGAGTGAAATCTTTCTTCCTGGAGGGTATATGAGTTATGGAGAGAAAAGACAGGAAAGAAGGCAGGGGAAACAACTGGTCTCTTCATTGCTTTTCTTTATTTCTCTTTTCAAAAGGGCTATAAATGTCACTTCTCTTTTAATGTATCTGGAAGCTGAAGCACTCCTAGAATGAAAATGGTCATATGGTTCTAGCACGACTGTAAGTTTTCTTTGTGCTGTTTTTCATCTCTGTTCTTGAAGGAATCATCTAAGGGCGGGGTAGGTAGGTGTTCATGTTTTTTTGCTGTTGTTGTTTGTATTGGTTCTTATAAAGATCATCTAAAACAATTCAGCAGCCTATCACTCCAATAATAAGCAGGGGGCTGCTTCATATAGAGTTTTTATTTTTCTTCTCCCTTCTTAGCTATATCCCATTAGTTGATAGTTTTAGGAAAGAATTGAATGAATGGGTGCATTCTTTCCTGTCTTTCCTGGAAAGTCCCTCAGGTTGACATGTATTGAGTAGGAGTAAAATTGGCCTTGTGTTTGCCCTTGGACTGCTTTGTAAGTAAACCAAAAACTGAGATCATAGAAATGTCAGTCAGATTTTGTTCCTTTTGCTTGCACAGAATTCACTTAACTTTATTTACAGAGATATTTATGAAGCTATAATTAATATTTTTTGTGTACCTTGAAGTATTCTGCTGAGCAGAGCCCTGAGTGCAAAGGTTTAAACAGTTGAGGTAAACTCTACCACATGTGCTTAGAAAAGCATTTGCAAAATACTTTGTGAAATGGTGAAGTTTGCTTCCCACACACACCTACATGTGATGCATCATGCACTGTCTGCCTAATGAACTCTGGAGTGGACTGGAGCAGAGCTGTATCTTTAGAGAAGTGCTACAGAAATAGATGCAGTGAAAGGAGCTGCTGTCAGCTGCTGGCTCATCTTAAGGCTTAGTCTACCCTGTTTATTTGTTATAGGAGAATCTCTGATTTTGTTTCAACATCAGCTTGGTAGATAACAGACCTTGCCATCAGCTTAAATCTTTTGAGGCTTTGTTTTCAGGACACAATATAAATAGGTAAATAGGTGAGAGGTGAGAAGCTGAATTGTCTGTAGGCAATACAGGTAAAAATACAGCTGAAGCAATCTATGCTTCAGAGCTCTGGCCTCCTGTGTTTGCAATGGACATTGTAGGCTATAGGCAGTGATCATTTGTCTGCTAGGCTGATTCCTCCATTTCCTGCTCTTTTCACATGAGGAACCTTTTTTTAAAAAGTAAAATCCTTTATAAAAACTTTGGGACTGAGTGTGGCAAAACAATTCAGTATTCTATTGCACACACTGACTGCCTTTGCAATAACATACCTGAATATGGGGAGTGGCTGAGATTAGGTATAAATGTCATGTCCTGAACCCAAATGCAATGGTAATTACACCTCCAAAACATGCAGACAGTTTGCACATGGAGACTTTGTCATATGCTAGTGCTCTCATTTCCGGCATATTTGCCTGCGCTGATGAATGAAATTCCTCTCCAGCCTCTCTTTTATCAGAGACATGATTTATAGCTTTTAGCCACCCACAGTCGCAGAGAAAGCTGGAACAGAATCTGACTCTGAGTTGACTTAACCATAGAACCATCCTTCCATGTGTTGAGTGGGTTTGGAAAAGTGCAGGAGGGTTGACCTGGCTGTTTCTCCTGAAGATCAGTATTTTGTTTCTCGCCAGAAGGTCAGAGATGGGGAAAAGAATTAAAAAATATAACTGAAATCCACCAATCTGAAAATTATGAAGTCACTTTTGCAAGGCTGCTTTACTGTCTTGATACTTATCTACCTTATAAATTTGAATTCGTCTATTTGTTTGATTTACATATCTTCCTTTGTTCCTTGAAAAGGAAATACATGAAGTTGTACCTTTCTGATATGAATTAGACTTTTCTGCCCTATCAGATTGCTGTTTATTTTATACTGAAACTCTTTGTGGTTCATCATAGCCATTTCTCAAAAATACTACTTTTTATGTACATTTGGTGTCTTAAGTTAATTGACAATTTATGCACATGTGCTCAGTGTCAGTAATGTTGTTCAGCTGCCTTTGAGCAAGAGCTTTGTAAAAAACAACTGAGTTACTGCAATGGGGCCAGAGTAGTTAAGTAATATTTGCTATATCCTATTAATCTACATCATTTCATCAGTGCTTTATAATCTCCCTCATGTGATGACATGAAAGAATTTTGCTAACCGCAGTAATCTGTTAATAGGAGTTGGACTGTGGCCCATTTTTAAGAACTTTAACCAATCATTTTGTGAGATTCAAGGAGAAAGGGGGTTATAGAATGACTTTTAATGTGCTCAGCTGTGATTTCAGATAGATAAAAATTGTTCTTTGTTCAAATAATTGTTTCTTTTAAAACTGGAAGTGTACTGATGACTATTCGGACAGCATAGGAGAAAAGAGAAACACATTTCAGCTGAACCAGTTGGAAGGTGGCACAGCTCTGTGCTTTGGTTTACCAGACCCAAGTTGTTTTGGGTCTTTGGGAAAATTATCTGATCCCTTGGAGGTTCAGTCTGCCCCACGGTGGGGATGATATGAATGCTTCCCACCTCAGCAGTGCTTGAGGTAATAAATACCTTAAGGATTACCAGGAGACACAGCTGGGTTAGTGTTGCACCAATGATCTTACAAGTAGAAATGAGGTCTCAATGGTAATGCTGGGTTTTCAATAGCAGGGTTTTTTTCTCTTTTCCCATTGTTCCAACTTCACCTCAGCACAAACAGAGGTGGAAAAATATCTTGAAAGCACTAGCAGAGTGTCAAGAACTGGGTAGCAAGTAGGTAGGCTAGTGGGATATCAGCCCCACCAACTTACTTAGATAAATTATATCATTGATATTATCAAAGGCAGGTTTTTCTCTTGTTCCTCCCACCAAGGTGTAGCTTCAGTTTCTAACTGTTACCTTTGGTGCGGATTAAAAATAAGTCTATGCCTTTTCCCTTTGTTTTTTTCCCACTTGTACAGGAAAAGATCTAGTCCAATGTAGCTTTTTCAGCCACTGAATATTTACAGGGAGATCAGAGCCTTGGTTCTACACTGACCAGTGATTTTTCGAGTTTCTCTGACAGTGCTTGGTGTAATGAGCAAACTGTTTCTGCAGGGAGCCTTTGGTTCTAACCCTGATGGAAATGCTCCCTTTGCTATCGGTGCTTCTTTCTAAATCTTTTTGAACACAATGTTTTCTGCAAGTTGTGGGGACAAGAGTCCAGGGAAGAAGATTGTCTTGTCTGTGGTTCTGCAGCAGAGCACTGGGGAACCCACATCACCAGACTTTAATAACTGCATACCTGAGGCCATAACCAGTAGTAGAAACTCTCATGAGTTGAATCAAGCAGCAATTTGTGTTGAAATTGTGTTGCCTGGCTCCTGCAGCTACTTGGAAGAGAGGTAAACTCTGCAGCGTGATGCCAAGGGAAGAAAGTAGAGAAGTCTGTCTGAGAGATGCTCAAGAGAGGTTTTGGAGCAGGATCATGTCTGGCAGGGTTCTTGCCCAGTACAACCCACACTGGCTACAGACTGGTATCACACAGTGCTTCAGTCACACAGCTCTAACTTCCTCATCTGGAGTTCCAGGAAGGGAAAAGAGAGAGATTCTCTACAGTATAGTTTTTCTTATATTTATATATCTTTTGTCTAGCAAATAATAGTTTTTCTTATATTTATGTATCTTGTGTCTAGCAAAGAATACTACAGTATTTCTTTTTTACCTAATGCAGGTTTTTTGGCCATCTCACCATCATCTTTCTTCTGTTTTAACTTCATATTAAAAATAGCCATGTTAGCAGTGAAATTGTCACTAAAGCCTCACTGAAGTTACTGTGATGTGTTACTGTCAACAGATGATCTATATGTCTTCATTTACATTTCAGGCAAGTGATCTCTGAAAATGCAAATACAAGGTTTGGTGCAGTATGGGCTGTAAGGAGGAGGAACAGATGTGTAGGAAGGTTTTTACTACTGCTTCCTTTCATGGTGGTGATGGTAATTACCAAAGGAAAATACAATTTTATTAACATGTGTGTATTGTAGCAAAAAGTATTAGCCACAGTCTGTGACTCACTGAAGAGAGACTTGGAAAATACAAAATCTTGCACTGCAGAGCTCTTGGGTTCAAACCTAGCCCAGGGTGTTTGCTGGATACCATTGGATATTGGATTTCTTATTACAGTAGCAATAAGCAAACCTGTCCAGCACACAAGGTGTTAGCACAACAGCAATGTAGTCAACAGTGCTCATGTTCTTATTGCTTCTTTTAAAACAAAACAAAATAATAATAAACCAAAATCAAACAAATAAAGTCTCAAATAGGTTTTAGGCACCCACATGCTGTGCTTGGCCTCAGGAAGACAGCCTCCCTTAGACTGTAAGCCACCAGCCCCTCTCGACAGTGATTCTCGTGGCTGGGGACTTGCACCCCATCCTCTGACCTTTCCTGCTCTCTCAGCAGCTCCATTCAGCATTAGCTGGGCTGTCCTTAAAGGCCATGGTGGTTCTCACCTTAGGGGATCCCCAGGCTTCAGTGCCAAATGTTTGAGACCAGAGCAGCTGCATGACATTTAATTAACTGGCTATCTTGCCTTTGGCATATGTGATCAGTAGTCAGGAGAGACAAAAACTCTGGATTTTGCAAAGTACAGAAAGCACAATTTCAGCAGTGGAGTATCTTTACAGGGAGGGAAACTAGGGAAGAGGATGCAGCTCCCATGTTTCTGGAATCTCTGGGTCTTCAGTATGTTACAGTGCCTTCAGCCTCTATGCTTTCATTCATTGCAACTTTTTGTTCCAGATCATTTTCTGCCAGGGATCTTCTTGGAGCACAGAAGGTGAGAGCTTGCCTTCATTTCCCCATTTGCCCTTCATTTCTTATTACACTAGTAAATGTAAGGAGTATCTTTAGACTGTTCCCTTCCTTTACATCACCGGTTCAGCAAATCTCTAAAACAGGGAAGCAGTCCAATATAATGGGACAAACAGATGAAGAAACAGCATCCATGGTATCTATAGTAGTATAGTGTTTCTTGCCTCTTCCTCTTGTCTAGAATCTACCATGTCTGGCAGATGCTGTTAAAGACATGATACTAAAGTCAATTAATTTCAGGTCTAATTCAAAATACAGGTATTTCCCTGTGCATTTCTTTTGTTGTTTTTAGTTTTTGCTTCTTTGTTTTATGTGTTTGTTTCATCTGTAGTACCTCAAAAGAAAAGAACATACAGTTCAAGGCAGGTTCAGAAATGAAAATACGTCAATATCCAAACAATATTGTAAAGCTCACACTGAGGCTTCTCCATATGGTGTGTTGATATTGCCAGCCAAAAACACAACATGCAACTTCCAGAGCTGGGTTCGGTGAACTTTTAAATCTGTACAAAAATAACTGGCGACAGCTTTCCTCATTGCAAAATCCTTTCTCCTCTCTCCCAGAAAGAGCTGTTCCCCTGCCGGTTTTCAGCACCTCCTCCTCCCCGTCTGCTTGTTCCTTCCTCCCTCTGTTCTGCTTTTTCTCACGTTTGTGTGAATATTCTCCATCCCCAGTTCTTGTGACAGGGAGAGGATGCATCGGAGCTCTCTGCCCATCTTGCTTTCCAGAGACATTACATCACCTGCTGCTGAGCAAAGCTGATTCCCTGCAGCTCTCCCCTTCCCAAACATGGTCTGTCTTGGATCTGTCCAGTTGTCTGGGTGTGTGAATCAGTGGTGCTGACCAGTCTGCAGAGTCTGCTGGTTTCCTTGTCCTCAAATTTCCGAAACAGCGAGCAGTTCCTGAGTCCTGGAGCAAAACACAAATGCGTGGCTGAAACCTCAGCTCAAGCTGAGGAGAGCACAGCTGTGGCATGATACTCACTGACCAAAAACTGTGTGAGATGGGTCAGAAGCTTCCCCCATCACAGACCTGTTCACAGGGCTCTGCAGCCTGCATGAGAGTGGACTAGATGGTGCTGGCTTTTCTCTCCTTTGTTGTCCCTAGATTTGGGAGCCTGCAACTGCTGCAGTTCACAGGGAGGGCCACATATGATGTTAATGTGCAATAATTTACCTTCACGGTGCTGTAAGCCTGTAAGAAGCGAGGGTGATGACCTCCAGCCTTCTTTGTAGGTCACCATGATTCACTTGGTTTTTATCAGGAGTTATTCTAATATTACACCTGGGATATAATACTCAGGATATCTTTCACTGATGTGATTTCCAGAACTATGCAAGACCTCTCCATCAGAAGTGTTGGTGGGAACAGCACAAGACTTGTGATCAGAGCATGAAGTACTTGTTGCACTGAAATGGAAAATGAGGGAGCAGAATGCTGAGCTGGGAACAGTGCTAATAGCTGCATGGGCCACTGCTGCTGGCAGTGAGATGAGGCTATAAGGGGATTGCAGGACAACAGGAGGTGACAACATAAAATGCTGTTTTCCTGTTGCTATTTCCTGGGCAGGCTATCTGTCCTCAGACTGCTGTTGCCGATTGATTTAATTTGCCTCTTTTCTGTCTCCCTAAATAACGCCTTTTTATCACATCCTACTCTCTCACTACTCATTTGGGCTGTTAAGTACCACCTGTTATCTACTCATCTTTTTCATGTGAAAAAACCTTCGTTAGTGTATTCCTGGTCCTTAAAGCAGAGCTTATTGGGTTAGTCTGGCTTGTGGTAACACCACACAAGTACGGGCATTAACGTGATTTCTGCCAAAATCCATGAAAATATCGAGGACAACGACGGGCATAATAGGTGCCATTAAACATGTCAGTGTTGCTATTTGTTGTGGTCTTTGATTAGGTCAATTACCCTTAAATCCTCCCTCCCTGAGGGGTTAAGCCTCGGTGACTGTCACAGGGGACATGTGTCACCCCTTTGTGCCTGGTCTGTGCCGGTGTGACTGTAAGTGTGGACAAATCTGCATGGCATGAGCCATCTGCTAACTGGAGCAGTTAAATGAGAATAGAGGCCCCTCCATCATTAGGACTTATTTCTGATATATAAGCACCTCTTTAAAACTTATGTTTGACAGACATTTCCTAGAGAAATGGCTCATCTTTAACCTCTAGTTACACAAGTTCAAAAATGTGCATAGAACAGCACTGAGTGAGAATGTAATTAATTAACAAATGGTGATTAATGACATCCAGCTCAAGAAAGGCTGTTATTTTGAGGGAACAGAGGTTTCCTCCTGTGCTGGTGGGGATTCTAATGAAAAATGTGTCATTGTGGAGTAACCAGCTGACATGAGATCAGTAGGAAAGTTCTTTTTTTTCTTATCACTTCTCTCTTTTGAGCCATATCTGTCCATCAGTGTAGAAGGGAAAATGCGTCATAATACTGTAAGGCATGAATTAGAAATGACAGAAGAGATGATAGTGGACATCACAGAGATGAGTCAATGCTGAAAGAGGTGGATGAACAACATGAACGCCAGAAGATGTTCTGAACGACCAAAAAAAGAATATAGTTTTTACACTGTGGAAAGAGTCATAAGTATCAGGGGTGTAAAAAGGCTGAAATGAAACTTTTTAAAAAGACGTGTCTGGTCATGAATTAAAAACTTTAATCCACTGAAAAATAAGAAATAAAAAGATGTTAAGTGAGATTAAGGTTAAAAATCACTTCATAAAGAGACAAAAAATGAGGAGGTGTGCTTCTTTCAAAATCCGATAATTTCCCTGTCTCAACAGACATTGTAGGCCCCTTTTTGGTGAAAGCAAAGGAGTAGTAATATCACATTGTGTTAATTATTTATAATTTTATGGACATTCCATAGGAGTATCTCTGTGAAAAATAATTTTAAATAGATGCCTAAGATTTCTTTAATAAGACACCTTTGTAATAGAGCTGCAGTACTGTGGAATAAGTGGAAACTTGACTCTAATTTTACCTGTTATTGTCATTAATGTTGCTACATGAGCTTTTTTTGGCTAATATAGCTAGATTTTGGTACAGGGGGTTAGAAGTAATTGCATCGTTTTGAAGTACATCTTGGCAGTACTGCTAACCAAGTAGTTTTTATTCTATTTCTTCTTTCTGTCCTTTCTGTCTTTCAATGGTTTCTCTCTTTCAGAAAGATTGTATCATTATGATACTAAAGTTGAAGGAATTGGGAGTTTCTCAGCAAAAGGTCTAGTAAGAAAACTGAAGTAACTTAAACCAGAAATATATCATAAACAGAGAGTGGATTCAGATTTGGCATAAAGGGCAGAAAATTAAGGTTGTAATGAGTACGTGTTGCTTGTCTCTTTGAGTCATCTGGGGACATCTCCACTGAACCATGGCAGTGCCACATTGTCAGCACAGGGAATGTCCTGGTTAACCTTGAGGTCCTCTCTGTTATCCTCCCTCCTTACTGGCATTGCTGGGAATTTTCTTAAGGCAAGCTTTCAAGTCATTGGACCAAAGGATTCCCATTAATTTATTTCAAGGCCTTTGCATTTCTTCCCATCTGTGCTCTTCTAAAGAAAAGGAAATTTCATTGCAATGTGTTTGGTTTAACATCTCTCAAGCTCTTCAATCATGTTACCTTGCTTCATGCTGTGTTAGTCTCTGTCAGGTACAAAAAAGAAACTGTGAAAGGATGCTCAGTGACACTGATGAGCTGGAAACGTGAATCTGTTGCTGCATACCCACTACTCACTTGTGGTATGGCAGAATCTGAAAATATATCCATGCTCTATATTTTAAGAGTTGAACCTCAAACTTTCTTCCTGGGTCACAAAAGGAGCTGGACAAGAGTGGGCTGGGGTGTGATTACACTCCAAGACTGGCATCCTCAGAGTGTGTACAGCCCTCCAACCTTAGCTCCATGGAGCCTATTCTTTCCCAGAAGATTTTGACAGCAGGTATAGGCCAGGGGCAGCTACTAGTAGATGACAGGCTGAATTATTGAATTCACTTGTCACCTTCATGATTTTAAGAAATATGTGCCTTCAAATTCATGTCATCATTAAGAAGGCTTCCCCTGACTGACTGCTGTCCAACCAGAAAGCCTTATGTTTTATCTAAATGCTGTGTTTAAAGCAATTTTGTATATTGGCTATTCAGAGAACAGGGCTATCTCTCATAAATAAGACAAAGTGCCCAAGGAATTTTTTCACCTACAGCCTACACAGTTGAGTTTTTGCCCCATTGTGCCTGGAGCAACAAGTCTTTTTTCATGTATTTAATTTCTTTTATAGGATGCTCTGGGTCTTGTTCCCATGGACCTCTACAGAAATACCCTCTTTGTTGGCTCTTGCTGTGATTCTCTAATAAAAGAATAAGTGTTAAGTAGTGGTGGCATGAGCCCTGAAAACTGGAACTCTGTTCTTACCTGAAAGCAGTGTTTGTGTTCAGGTGTACAAGCACAGCAGCAGAAAAAACTATCACTTGAAGCTTTTTCTGATAAGTGCATCTGTGAAGTCTTTCCCAGCAGTGTGGCTTGTTGAGGACTTAGACATGTAATTATTGCTGTGTTGGGTGTCTGTTGTGCATGCAAATCTTGTATGAATCACGAAGAAAACAGTTTTGTCTGTCACATGCAACTTCCACTCTGTCATCTAGAAATGTCTATAAGGAACATATTTCCTGTGCAATGCCTTGGCCGCTCAACAGTGTGCCAGGGTCTTCTAGTGCCAAGCTGAAAACTTAAAATATTCCTCCTCTACCAGAGCAAAAAAGGTTAACAAAATGCTTAAAAGCTAGTCATGGCAAGATATGAGAGATTTTGTGACAACCACCATTGACAAATACAGTACAAACTGATTTTAGAGGATTAAAAATGTGGGTGGAATTAATATTGAGTTTTGGCTTTATCAGGCTTTTAACTCTGAGAATAAAATAATTCAAATTTTATACTCTGCAAAAGAGATATCTAGAAAATTATAAGTGCTAAAGAAAGACAGAAGGGACAGGGAGAATAAGCAAAAGCAGCAAGAATGTCAAATTGGAAAGTGTTTGGAAGAGTGATAGATGGGTCTTGATCAGGAGAAACAGTTGAGTCTAGACCTGACTAACACACGGTCACTGCCTTCCTTACCAGCACCTGAGGCAACCCAGAAGGATTTATGTGCACAAAATTAATGGCAGGTCAATACAAAACATTACATTGCTTTAATTATCAGCAGTAAACTGAGTCTTAGCAGAATAAACCAGTCTGTAAAGGGTTTCCTGGTGTGCAGGGAGATTATGTGTGCCCAGACTAGCTCGTTTATATTTAGGGGAAAAAAATCTTAATACCATCTGTAGTTATTTTTAATACACCGGCAGTCATTTTTGGTTTTGTCAATGGCTAGGTAGTTACTTCTCTTGGCTTTCCTTCAGGTTCTTTAGGCTTGGGGGTTTTTGAGGGGAGGAACATAGGTCTTCATATTTCCTTCCACTTTGCAATCCTTCAGTGACGTTATAGGCCTATGCATGGGAAAGAGTTTCCAGTTTTGTTCCTGCAGTCAGCTGTGGTTGCAGTAAAAGCCCTCAGGAGATCTGGCTACCTGATGCTTTCTGCACATTAGGCAGATAATTTACGATTACCATTTGTGAATTTAGTTATTTATATATGCAAGAGAATATAGCTGTCATGAAGATTTCTGGGCCCCTTGGAAAAATGTGATCCCAAAATTAAAAATATTTCTATTTCTCATTCTTAAAGCATTTTTGAAGTGAATCTGAAGTCAGGAATGAAGAGCTAAAATTAGTTCATTGGGACAATTAAACTTGTTGGTCCCTTGCAGGATGATTAAATGTACTCTCTAGGAGGAGAAAGGAAATTGCATTTTACTGAGGACAAGAAAGAAGTGGCCCTGAAGTTTTTTGAGAGGTTCACTCAAGAAAACAGCTTCAGCGAAGGTTAATGAATAAAAAGCACTTTGCACAATTGCAGCAAGCCCTGCCTCAAGCTGGGGACATTGTGATCGCTGCAGTGGCATCCTTTTGTTCAGGAGAGGATCCTCTCACCACCGTGAATAGCCCCAGGCACCTCCTGGTGCCTCGATTTCCGATGGAAGGGTTTCCTGCACTGCCAGACACCCACGAGGATGAGCAGTGTGTAGTCACAGCACTCAAGGTGTGTGGTGGAAAAAGCCTCCTCCTGCATGTGTGCACATCCCTTCTGTGCTCACTGCTGCCTTGTAGGTTTATCCTGGAAACTTAGCCCCGCTCCAGATGCTAGAAAGCTTATACTGCTGTGTGTTCATGTCCATCTGGTGAGGCAGATTAGAGCCCAGGGTGAGTTTGAAGGTGAACCCTGACCTGCCCACACTGCAGGAAGCTGTCAATTGGGGAAAGGAGATCAGTTGTTGTAATGTTCCAGCATGCTCCTACCAGTTACTGGGCATGGATATTCCTCAGGCAGCTGTCTTCTAAGTCAGCATTTTGACCAGGAGGATTTGGAGGATTTTGCATGCTGGTTTGGGATTTTAGGATACCTCACAGCCCATGCGCAAGTGCAGAGCATAAGAAGGTCCAGGGCTCTGGGTGAACTGTAGCTATGTAAAATGGAGTTGACACCATCATGGACATATCAGACTACCTGCTCCTCATGTGATCCCTTACACAGATATCTGCTTCTCTCTGAGGTGCCCTGTGAAAAAATGGATGTTCTTGGGCTTGTAAGGAACTATTTCTGTGTGCCTGTGAGAGCCAAACTCCTAGTGGTTCCTGGCTTAGCTTCTTCAGGAAAGAGCGTGGTGCCTCAAGTCTGTGTTTAGTTGTGAAGCTGGAGATGGTCCCAAGAAAAACCTTCCATGGCAAAACCTCTTGTATTTCTGTAACTACTTCAACACCTTTTAGGACAGCAGGAGAAACTTTCAGAGGAACACCTGTCCTCACATAACTGATGGCACATCCAGAACTACATGTCATGTCCGGGTCTCCTGCTTTGGTGTGCAGCTACTGTCCAAGCTCCCCCACAGTCCTCCAAAAGTTTTGCTACAGCTCTGTACCCAGTCTCACAGGACAGATGCTCTGGGAATGACAAAGAATGAGGCTCTTGGAATCTTCTCCAGAGAATGTGAAGAAAATTTTTATCTTCAACTATTCTCATGCCTGCTTTTTCCTCATTCTTTGTTTGACAAATTGTTTTCTATTTACAGCCAGCACATTTTAATGCCTTCTCCCTCCCCCCAGCCTACTGAGTTCTTTTTTCTCCTTCTGACAATGTTACCATATGGTTCTATTATTCAGAGATTCCTCAACATGTATTGCAACAGTCCTGAAAAATAATTAGGTGCTGCTGTGGTGTAAAAAGCTCATCTGCGTTCAATGACTTCCTATGGAAATTATGGGATAAAACGTCCCAAGACTTTTTTCTGTCTTTCTACTTTCTCTCTGCCCTTTTCTGCCTCTCCTGCCCACCCCACCCCACCCCCCCCCCCCCCCAAATATTATAATAAAGGGAAGAAATTCTGTTTGAACTGCTATTTTCATTTTCTTTCTTAAAAGCACTGCACAGTGTGATTGGTAGATTTTTTTGAGCTGTGACTAGGGAAAGAAATCTCTGGGGAGAAAAAGGTATATATTTAGCCTCTGTACATTTAGAATAGAACTTAATTCTATGGTGATAACCAATGATTTACACCCTTTAATCCAAAAGTCCTCCCGTGCCCTGTGGGGAATACAACATATGTCCAGCAAATTGGTAACCATATGCTTCAGTGAGCACATGCTCTCTCAGCCCTTCCCCTGCTTCATTCCATTGATGGTTCCCTGCTAAAGTGCTCTGGTCTCACAATTTATTCTGCCTTCATTGTGAAGAGAAGTTATTTTCAGGTTCCTTCTAGAGTTGCACATTCTGTGTTTTTGCAAGGTTTCAGGCACTTTTTGCTGGGGAATTTCACAAGTGAATCAATGAGTAAAAGTTTTCTCAGCTCCTGATGAGAGTCAGGTATATCTCCTACACAACTTTTTCTCCCAAGCATGTATTGGGAAAATAAATTAAAATCAGGGTTTCACAGAGCATTTTCAAAGTAGTTTGTTCCTAAATCCTTTCTTTCACCTCCTCATGTTATCAGCCCTCTAGTGCTGCCACTGAAACTGTAAAAATTGTAATGAATAATCCTTCTTTGTCTATTGGGCACATGGTGAAATAGAAAGAAAAAGGACACCTATATGTATTTTTTTCCTCTTTGTGGTCTCTTTTAAACAAAAATGCTTTAACAGAGCAGGAACACTGGCTGAAAGATAAAACTAGTTCATGCAAAGTGGGACCAAATACATTAGCCTGCGGCTACCCTCCTCCAGCAGGAAAGATTATCCCAGATAAGCAAGAGCAGGGTAATGTTGAACAAATTAGCTTGACTGATGAACCCTGAACTCTTGTCAGTATTAATGCCTGCTAAGTTAAGCAGGCCCAGGCTTTATTATGAGGACTTATCCTCAGAGGCCAATGCAATATAACCTATTTTTTCTTACAGATGTCATGTAGGAGAGGCTCTGGGTTTTTTCCAATTATCCCAACTGGCTTTTACAGTTTTGTTTTTTTCCCTAACCTGAAGGAGTCATTGTACTGACAGTGGCTGGAGGTGAGTGGCTTTGGTGGTGCTCTGCTGCTGGTGTATCCTGTGCTGAGTTCTTCGCATAAGGATGGACTTTGTTCTGTATTTGCACCGTGTGAAGGAGCCTGAGCTGACTCAGCCCAGGACCAGTCCCTGTTGCAGGCATTGCTGCAACAGTGGTAATCCAGGCAGCCAGTCCTAATTGCCTTCCTGACAGCATGGTGTCTGAGAGTTCATTTGCCTTTTCCACATTCAGACATTTGTTTCCTCCCATTGCATATCCCCTTCCAAATTCAGATTTATAAAACCAGAGCCCATCATTCCTCTGTCAAAGGGTACTTCTGAGTGAGCACAGCATTATGAATGCTTACCACCTGCTCTTCCTCTCAGCACCCAGGTGCTATGTAGCCATTTCGTGGAGGTTTTCTCAGAGGGAGGTAGAAAAATGTATATATTGCAGACTGTGACAGCAGTGGAGTCAACCTGCTGCCACACAAGAGCTCTGCTGCATAACGGGGTTCACGGGCTGGTGGATGGCTGGGTTGTGGCAGCCATGCAGAGGTGGGTGTGCTGTGGGGACAGCGTGCCTTCCAGGCTGTCAGAAGCTTCTCTTCTCTTTGTCTGGCCTTTCTCATGAAGGCAGCCTGCTCTTTTCCACCAGCCAGGGGACAGCAGTGAAAAGAAGGTAGAACAGGGTGTCAGTACAATGCCACCAGCCAGAGATGGTGGGAGAGCCTGCAGTGATGGGTGCCAGCTGCTTGGGTTCATGGGCTGAGATATTCAAGGGGGCACCACTGGGCATCTAAAGTATGGAACTGAGCTTTGATTTAATGTGCTCTAATGTGCTGAAGAATGGTTTCACAGTTAAAGTCTTTGAATTATTTGGGAACTGAGGTACAGGAGAAAAATCACATGCTTCTCTGACTCTTCATTTCCTCCCCTTATTCTTTCGTTCACGGGCATTTCTTTAAGCCATACAGAAAAGCAATTGCTTAAAAGAAAAAACACACCTTAAATATTTACTGATACGTATTTGAAAACCATCTGGAGTGAGTGGTATGATTGGTGTCGGATGTGAACTCTCCTGGGATGTCAGGAAAGGGATGGGAAAAGTTGGTGCTCTGGTTTTACTGCTTGTCTATGGGTTCCCAGTGCTTCCGAGGTACAAGAATAAAGATCAGCCTTTTCTTTGAGCTCCAGCATCCGCTGGAAGGGGCCTTAGAGATACATGTTCCCATGAGGAAGAGAATATTTGTCCTGTCACAATGTCAAATTCTTTTCCCCTCCTCTTCCCAATTTGGCATGGTGCTTGCATATCTCCTTCCCAAGGGTACTTGTTTGGTTTTAGTTGCCTAAGGGGCAGATTGGGAGACAAGAAATCAAGACTTTTATTCTTGCTTCTGCCAGAATATTCTTGTGACCTTGGGCAAGTAGCTTTCTGTGCAAGACTGAAATAATCTTTTATATAATGCAGGCAGCAATTTCCTATTTCAGCGCACTATGAGGAAGTTGGTTCACATTTACAGGATTCCAACCTGATCTGCATTTGCTTAGACCGGTTAGGGGAATCTAAGGTTGAGACTTGAGTTCAATCTGCTCAGTTAATTTTTGAGATTCTCTTGGGGAGGCTGCTCAAACTGAAAAATCTTCCCAGCAGATTGGCTAAAGTATCTATGTTTATTCTGGAGGAGTAACACCAACAGTGTATATGTATCTATATATATAGATAGACATAAAAATTCTCCAGAAATGTGTAGACTTCAGTGGAGGAGCTATTTTTATTACAGGAAAGGCTCAAAAAGAAAATATCCCTGGAAAGCTGTGCTGTGTTCATTGAATATTGCTGTGTGCCTTTGCTTCTCATCTAGTCGCTGGAAAGGAGTGGCAAACAAAAGCCCTTTTGTCATGAAAATCACCCACCAACCTCTGCCAACTGTCAGTCAGAGAAACAACAAGTTTGAGAGTCAGATGTGCCACCCACCAAAAAAGGCTATGTGAGATTAGGTTAAAGAACAGAGGGAGACATTTGCTCTCATTATAGTCCACCACAACAGTGCAAAAGCAGCTCTGCCAGCACTGCTCCTCTCCCCCATTAAGGGAGTTGATGTGACCATCTGGCTTTCTCTGGGTTCAAGTTTTCATGGGCACAGCTCCCATCAACACCACAAAACGGAAATAATTTGTTCCCAGACCTGATTGCAACACAAGTTGTAATTGAGTCCTTGACTGTTACAGTCTAGATTGGGCCATGGTCTAATTTAGGATGAACCAAGAATATAGATGGGAACAAATATGACAAAGGAATGTCATAGGTTGAAACTAAATCTGGCCACAGCTCATAATTAAAAATTGAAATCAAAAATCCCCAGGCAGACTCAGAGAGGTTTATGAGCCTATTCTTGTTCACATGATGCAATCTCACAGTTCAATGCCACCAGGAGTAATGACTTTTCACCACTTCCTTTCACCTTCCTGATGTCAGCTGGTACTTTTGGAGACTCAGGAGTCTCTGATGACGCTGCACCCTGCGTGCACATGTCCCACTGCGGCTTCAAAATGGGAGCTGGAACAATGGCAAGTGCACTGGACTGAGTTGAAGGTGCAGTTGAAGGGGACTGCCAAAGAAAGCAGCTGGTTGCTTCAGGTGTATCCTGGAATCACTGGAATAATATAATTTGATATTGATGCTGTAGTTCTGAGACTAACTTCAGGCTATTCAAACCAGTCTCATCTGCTCAGCAAGCCCAAAATTACAGTGCTATGTGCTTAGTTTGCCTGAATGGACAAGCAAAGGGAGAATCACAGTGACAGTCAATTACTGCACCACAGCAGCTTTAATGGAGTAGGGCATCAACAGGGACATGTCCAGCAGCTTTTCGGCATTTACTGCAACAGTGGCAATTTTGAAGCAGGAGAAGTATTTCACAATAGAATTCATTCCCTTTTACCCTCAGGTAAATATGTACACCATAATAATGTTATAGGTATTATGTAATGCAGGGATACTTTTGTCCCTGGTTGCCAGCTCAGGATTCTTTCTATCCAGTAATTTCCAAATGCTTTATTTGGCTTACCAGATCACAGGTGCTCATCCTGCTGTCCTGTTGTAGGTGTCAGGGGGATGTGGTACTGGTGTTACTGTGCTGATCAGGTATGTGGTTACTTCTGTTTTGTTTTGTTTTGCAGAATCTTTGGGGTTTGTTCCATTACCCTAGATATCAGATATACTCAATTCATTTCCTGCTTTCCAAAAACATTGATCAAAACAGTTCTGTGGGGCTGAGCTGGCCATTGTCCAAAAACATTATATAAGGGCTGTTCAGCTACTGACAAAAACAGCCCTTAACAAGCTACAGACATATTTCTTCCCTCTCTCCCTCCACAACTCCTCTCTGCCTCAAAAGAAATTTCTTGATATTTCCCATTGATGAAGCAATAATGTGCTACTCTTTACAAAGCCAAAAAACCTTTCTGACTATAGCACAAAAAGCTGTAAACCAGGCTTTCAAAAGATAATAATGCTTTAGTGCAGCTACATACAGGACAAAAATTGTTTGAGGGAAGCAAGATACCAGAATTAGAAATTCAGTGCTGGAAAACAGCATGCATTTCCTGTCACTGTGATGTTATTATATAGAAAAGGCTGCTGCCAGGCCAGGTCTTCTGTGTGTCCCTTTGATAAATAGTGAGAATCTACCCAAATAGCATCCCCTCTGCATCAGCTGTGATATTCTTAGTAACTTGTAAATAACTGGCCCTAACAGACTTGCTCTGATATAGCCAACATGTAAGTAAGTGCTTCCTATAGAAATTTCTACCTCGTTCATGTTGTGATACCAAATCACTCCCTCATTTGTAGTTTTGCTACCTGAAGTGTTAATTTGGGCAGCCTGATGACTAAATGGATGACCAGGAGAGATTTCCAGGCTCTCACGGTGTTGCAGACCAGATTGACTCAATATTCATGGCAGAATCTGGGATACAGCACATCTCCTTCTCCTTCAATGGCATGAACTTGGATCACTTTCAGAATCGACCCAATTTGTGTTCCCTTTCCCCTGGTTTACAGCACAGAAATTAACTGCTGCTGTTCAGACTTTTAACATGTTTTTCTAGAGAATTTCATCCTGGTGCTGAACTCAGTAACTTTTGGGTTTGTTTCTTTTTGTGGGTTTGTTTGGGTTTTTTTAAAAAGCACATTCCTCAAATATATATCCTTGTTTTCTGTTTGAGAATCCATGGAAGAGTTCAACTCTGCCATGGTTAAGGCAGCCACAGGTGATGCAAGAGTGAAACAAAGATCTGCAAATTCGCTGTCACCTTCTTTGTGCCACTGAGCAGTTGTACCAAAGCTCATTTTACATTGTGGAAGGTTGTTATCAGCATTAAGATCTGAAAAAATATCTGAAAAAATATTGGGTCCTGTCAGTGGTTTTTTCGCCAAGTTCTGACCTGGAGATGGGCATGGACTGAAGATTTAACCTTTTACTTTTCCGATGTTTGTGAAAGCACAGATTCCAGTTTGGACTAAAATCTTTACAAATTAAACTAAGGTACATTTACAAATCAAAAAGCCAAATTCTTAAATGGGTCATGGGTTATAACCCATGTAAATAATATGCCTTTGTTTTTTGCCAGTCCAATGAATCTTCTAGACGGGGTGGGTCAGACAAGGGGTAAAAGTTGAACTCAGTCTTGTCCATGTGCTGCAGTGAGGAAATTGTGGCCCCAGGGACAAGCAAATCTGGACATTTCAAGTCACTCTCTCATGACTTGGCAGTTGAGAGCTGTTTCCACACTGCCAGGAGCCGCCTGTGCCCTTTGCACTGCCTGGCATCTGTGTTAGGGGACTGCAGGGAAATGTCTGAATGGCTCCCAAGTCTCTGCTGGGAGAGACCACCCCCTCAGGGTTGAGATATTTGCTAAGAGAACACCCCACATTCAACTGGTGCTTATGCTGCTGCACAGGGAGCCCCACAGGTAGAGGGTATCGAGCTCAAGTCTCTGAATGGATGTTTACGCTATTTCTTTATGGTTTATGTTGTTTCCCTTGCAGCTTTCCCTGCTAAAGAAGGGAAGTGTTCATTTGGGAAGAATATCTCATTTCAACATGCAGATTTAGGCTGCAGTCTTCTATGGCCAGTGAACCAAGGTGGACCAATTTGAGGCTGATATTCTTTTCAGGAGTGCAGACCACTCTTGAGATTATTTGACATTGCTCAGGCAAGTGGAACAGGGCTGCCACTCCCACATTCTCTAAATGTTCACAAATCATAATCTCAGAAACTCATTACTGGGATGTTCAAGGCTTCACATCAGCCCAGCTTTACAGAACTGCATACACAGATATTCAGCATAGTGTTTGCTAAAAAGGAAAAATCTGCTGTCACAGAGCTTCCTCCACTAAAATTCAATGGCCTGTACCCACATGAGACCAGAAGAAATTGTGTAGTGTACTGATTCTCATATTTTAATGTATAATTATGTGTGTAATTAATCCTGAAATATTATTGGCTCAGTTAATATAAGTAAACCACTCTTGGAGTTTATTTTTATTTGTATTGTATCAATGCTAAGGACCCTCAGTACATACAAAGCAGGTTGGTTTGCAGCTGATGAAGCAAATATCTATTTCTATTATTATGCCTAACAGATGCTGAATGAACTTCCAGTAAAAAAGGTCAGCATTCAGACATGTCACCTTGCAGGTGGTGCTATTATGTCGCTACTGCAGTTCAGTTTCTGGTTTCCTCTACGTCATCTTCAGTTTCACATGAAAGTTCAGCTCAGAGGTGAGCATGCTCAGTGGGGATGCTGAGCATGTACTCAAGCAAGTTATTCCAAATTCACATGGATTCTCTAGAGTGCTTGGAGGGTGGATTTATGCACTGTAGCCAAAAGCAGTAGTCCTGTCCTCCCCTGAACATCTGGCTATGTCTTCCTGCCACCACCATTCTTGGTGCTGGCACTTGGAATGGGGAGAAGGATTCGTTTCTGCCTGTCCCAAGACTTTTCCTTTTCAGGATTTTGGTTTCCAGTTGGATCAGCAGGCTGATTTGGCCCTGCACCTGACCCTGTGATGATCAGTACCACACAAGAGAGTGATCGCAGTGTATGGCAGGGAGGAAGCAGACTCAGAGTGGTTTAAACTGATGATGGAAACAAATCTCTAATGAAAGCTGCTAGCTTGTGTTAGTGCTGGTTCTCCTTCCACCTCTGTTATAGCCATCCTACCTTTGAGTTCTTTCTGGATGTCCTACTTGGAGTTGATTGCAGATTCCTTCCTCTCAGTAAGGTCCATCTTTAAGGTAGGTCAGGCCACATTATGGAGCCAATGGAGACTCCAGTTTTCATCTGATTTGATCTGTTTGGGGATTTACACTGAATTCTCACCCCAAGGTTTCACTTCTTGCTTCTCATTCAAAGGAAATACAAAACTTGAAACAAAAATTAGTTGAAGCCACAATAATTCCCTTACTACCTTTTTGCTTTTGGTAGCAAAGGCATGGAAACTCAGTCTCTGAATGGTGCTGAACATCATGTTAACTTAAATCAAGAGGCCTTTAGCAAACTTAGTGAGCCAAGGTGTAGGTTGGGCCCAGAGCTGCCAATGCAGCTGTGGGTGTAGGGTTCACTGGTGAGGGGTTTGTGTTTTTAGGGATAACTTCTGCTCCGGGGTTTGCTCTCCAGGTGCTGCTGTGTGTTTCCAAGGCACATTGGCTAGATGGCGCTGGGACACACTTGTGACCTGGCAGGAATGGGGCTGGCTTAGGATCAAATCAAACGATTGTTTGAGGGTGAACAAACCACAGCCAGTACTGGTTTTCAGTGCAGACATGACTTCATGAGTATCCCATGCAGGGCTGAAAGGCAATCTCTGCTATTTGTTGTTCCTCCAAGCCTTTATATTTGGGACACGGCGCTGATGAAGTGCAGGATCATTCGAGGTGTCTGTGGAGGTGGGGTGGGGGTCTGTCAGCAAGTCTGCACAGGATGTCCCTGAGAAGGTCACCTGGTGGGGAATGGCTCTGCTTCTCTTCTGCATAAGAAAGATAGTGTGAGCAAAATGTCTTTAGTGAGACTGCTGTTTCCTTTGCAGAGCTGGGAGGCATGATTTAAGGGAATTAGTAAACTTACCTCATTCCTGATATCCAGGCTGTCTCATAAGCAAAGTCTGAGCAGTGTGTTGTTTGCAGACTGAGAACTGAAATAGGAAATATCTCTTCTGTGGTTGCTTTTATGAGAAGAGCACTTTTAAGGTTTTCTCGTCAGCTGAAGCTATATAAAGCTGCACTAACTGTGAATAGAAAACACTTCACCTCTGTTCTGAGGGTGTTAGAAGATTGTACATGTTTTGCGTGACCTTCCATTGTGTGATAAGTGTCCCAATGCATCTGGGTTGAGGTCCTGCACAGGTTATCTATGATGATTTCAGCCACTCAATGAGGCCCTGTACAGGTTCTGAATGCTTGAGCTGGTCTCCTTCGTCAGATAGCATCATGTAAAGCAATATGATCCATTCATTGCTCTATAAAACCATGCAAAACAGGAGGGGACCTCTAAAGAAGGCTCTTACAAGGCCTCTCAGATTTTTTTTTGCTTGTCACTAGTCATCCCATCTGGACATCCTTTCCTGAGTTGATGCTTGTCCCCAGATGGAGATGTGTTGGTTGCATGGCACTGCACAATGAAGGGCATTTTTTCCTGCCTGACAGTTGGAGGATGTGTGTAACCTGCTTTGAGACTCTCCATCTGTGACTTATTTCTCTCCTGAAGGGTTTCCACTGGCAATTCACAACATTATGTTCAAAGGACCTATGACCAGCGTTATTTTGTAGGTTTCTTTCACTAGCTACATCCTGTCCTGCTCTCTTCCAGTGACTGTGAGCAGATAGCAGGGTTGATCAAAACTACCTCCACCAGAAGCTCTTCTTTATATCTATCCAACATCTCCAAGTTCCTGTGGGAAGACACACCTCTAAGCACAGATAAAATCAACATCTGAAGAACTCTGAGTCTTGGGCAGCTGCTTCTCTCTGTCAGAAACTTGGCTGGGGGAAGAACTGAAGGCAGTCAATGAGTAGAACTGTCTCTGGTCTGTATCCAGACCATGACTGCTCTGCCTTGTTTCAAAAGCCCTCTCTTACAAACAAGTAGTGGAGAGTCTCTAGGGCAAAAGATAACATTTCTTTCATGGCTATTAATAGTTGCTTGGGATTTGAAGTCCTGCAGCAATTAAGTGTCTTAATGCTGGACTCATAAGAGTGCTTACTGTCACCTTCCCCTCTTAGGAGCTGTGTGTCTTCAAAGGCTGAGTAAGTCAGACAGGAGAATGGCTAATTGAGCATGACAAGAAATGGCATGAAAAGCTGAGTAAAGGATGTGGCATTCCTCATGGCAGTATCCATCAGACAGCATTGTGAAGGAAGTGGTTGAAAGCCATGAAAGTTGTGTCATGGCAGGCTGAGTTGAGCAAAGTGCTGAGGCAGGGAATGGTCATGGACTGCTCACAGATGACCCCCAGGTCCTGTGGCTGCATGGAAAATCCTAGAGCCTCATGAAACCATCACTTTTTAGTGGCCTGGCAAGCAGAGGGGACACTCTTCAGGGTTTTGGTACAACTGAAGTCTATCACTAGGTGATCCTTCTGGAGTTATCAGCAGGGATTTCTGCTGCCTGTGCCTCAGTTCAGCCCACTCCCAGGCAGAAGGGTTAGGGTCAGCTGTTAACCTCTGCTGGCCTGCACTCCTCCAGAAGGCTGAGAGGCACAGGCTGCTGTGTATATGAAATTCTCAGTCTCTGAGGAAAAGGCACTGCCCACCAACCATTGCAGCTCTCCCACCCCCAGTTATCCCACAGCTTTGTTCCCACGTTGTAGCAGCAGAGAGGAAACAGTGAGCTAGACCAAAGGCATTGCTGCTACTTAGTCACTTCAGCCACCAAACTCCTCCTTCCAGACTTTTGTGGAAAGGTGGATTTTTCTGTAAGTCTCAGCTTTTTGGTTCTCGTCTGAGGGAAGCTCACCGGATGTGGGACCTGACTTTTTGGGTGGATATGCTCTTCCTTTTATCTGGTCAGAGATTGCTTCTAAAATCAGTGTGTATAATGAAACAGACAAGTTGTGAGCTTTTAATTAATGAAGGGAATTTTACCAGAGTAATTATACTTCATGTTACACTTGTATTTCCACCCAATATGAATTTTCTTATTTTGAAATAAGCGTGTCCAAACAGAGCTATACTGGTATTTTTAGCATTATAATTATGTTAGTAACTTCTGAGTGAAGATCAGCTTTTAGGATTAACCAGGGTTATTTCGTAGAGTGAAAAACATTATTACAGACAACCACTATCTTCTAATTGCTAGCAATCTATTACTTATTACTTAAAGCATCACTTTTTCAGTCTCTTCCAGAGTTATCTTTAATTATTTGAGGTGCCAATAATCATTTTCCTTGTCTCACATCTGAAATACACAGTTTTCTTTTACAGGTTGAAGTTTTTGACAATCACAACTGCAATCTGAAAACATGGCAGTTCTGAAAAACAAGTGCAGAATTTCATTACACACAAGGCCCTTCAGACAGGATATACAACATGTGGCTGTCCCCACAAGCACAGCAGCACCACACTCAATAATTTAGGCTCAGCATTACTGTCAATATATTTTGCAGATGGCGACAGCTTATGCCATGTGAGAGAGAAGGGATATTTCCTAGCAGAGTGCCCTTATGTACAACAAGCTTAATAGAGACACCTTTACAAGGACTCTGTCATTAATTAGAATCACAATTCCCCCTAGGATATTGATGCAGGCTGTGCTTGCAATGTGTGCAAAACCACAACTCTTGGAAATAGGTTTGGTGAAGCAAACAAGAGACACGCGGCATCCTGAAACTCTCCACCTGAGGAAAAATCAATGTTGCTTTCCTTAAAGTGCTTATGAACATCAGCACCCAGCAGCCAGGAAGCCTTATGGGAGGGAGGAGCAATGATTTAACAGATCATTATCTGTATTCCAGTATGGACAGAAGGGCAGTTTAGCTGGGCAGTGTACACACGAATTAATGCCCAGCAGCGCTGGACCAGGGTACATCTGCACTATCACATTCCCCTGCCCAGGCTTAAGTGATCCTGAGATGGTCCCTGCTGATGCATCTCAGTGGCTTCAGGAGCTCAGCAGTCCCCAGCCCTCTGGCAAGGCAGAGGTACCATATGACTGTCTGCATCTGACCATGTAGAAGCTTCCTGTGGTATGGGACGGGCTGTGCTGGCATCTGTGTACAGCACAGCCTGAGATAAATGCAGCCAGAAAAGTCAAGCAAAGGATCCTTTTTTAGAGGCAAAGACTTATGCATTGTCTCACAGTTGTCTCATTTCCCATCCATTCCCCTTGGTCACTGTGGAGTCCTAACAGGGAGTCTGGGCTGCACAACCAACGGGTTCCCAGTATGCAGCCATCTCATCCTTGGCATTTTTTTAGTGAAAGGCAGTTTGTAGCAAAGCCACAGGGTCAGTAGTCTGATGGTAAAATTCTTGTGAAACAGAGATCTAAAAAAAGGATCAGTTAACCAAAATTCCCTGCTTTTTTCCCAGCTATATTCAATGGCCTCAAGGAAAGTTTATTTCTTTTCTCCAAAGTCTGCCTTCCCAAAGGGCAAAGGAAGATCTCCACTCCTCTAAAGACCATCTACCAAAAGCCCACATTGAATAAAGGAGATTTGTAAGGGAGTCAGTAGGAAACTGAGAAGAGTAATTTAAATTTACCCTATCCCATGGCCCATGTGGGGCCTGCTGGGGTTTGCAACAGTGAAGGTCAGTATTGATGCCACTTCTTTCAAGAGTCAAGCAAAAAACATTTCTTTCCAGCAGAATCCAGGAGACAGGACTCCAGTAACAAACTATTGCACACTGGACTCTTCTCAAGAGGAGAAATGCCTTTCTAGAACCCTGACTTATCTGCCCAAGAGCTGTCCTGACCATCAGACTAGAGTCTGCTTTGTGGAAGAAGGGGATGTGCAAGATGTGTTCTTGATCCATCCTGTTGGAATTGGCCACACTTCATAAATTAATTCACCACTGAGCCAGAATTGTGTTTCTGCAGTCCAGTGGCCCAGAGATTTTATGAGAGACAGAAGTGCCAGTTTCAGTGACTGCTTCAGGCCCTCAGACAGGGCTGAGAGAAATGATGGTACTGGGAAAAGAAATCAGATTTTGTCCAAAGTCCACATTGTTAATGCTGGGGTTCTTGTATTTGGACCAGTTGTGTATCTGCTGAAGCAGAGATGGCGTCAAAACAAAAGGCAAGAAGAGTTGTGAGGGGAGCCCACCACCTCAGCAATAGAAATGACAATAAACAATGGTTATTTCTTCCCTGTTACAGGTTTTGCAGGATGTCCTAATTACCTTGACATTATTAGTGCGGAAGTTGTGCTCTATCCACCCACTAAGTACAGGAAACATGCCCAGTGTGTAATTCTATCCTTCACCTCGCATGCCTCCGATGGGCTGGAGTCTGAGAGGAAACTGAATAGCCTGGAAAGGTTAGCCAGAGACAGAGAGAAATTAACCCTTTCATTTTCACTCACTGCCCATTATTTTCTGAAAGTAGAGTTGGTGGGTGGAGCACAAGTATTGGCTTGGAGAGGTTTAGAGAAACCTTGGAGTATTAGATCCACCAGTTCCACATAATCACAAGGGGTGCTTGTTGTGCAGTCTGTTTCAGTTATGTTCAGTAAATGAGGGAAATTTATTATGGTTTATTTGTCACTGGTTATTTACTATCATGTCACTAAGGCTGAAATCAAGGTTGGAAGTTGGCCTTGTTAAACTGAGAACAGAGACTGCACAGAGCAGAGTTTGCAGTCTCATGTATGACATGTAACAGATGAAAGAGGAAGAGCTACAGAAGAGAGGCTGTGGTCATTGTCTTTATTTCCTAAATATGAAAATTTAAAAGAAATACTGATAGTCAAAAGAGCTCTTGCCATTGTGGACTAATTATTTCCTGTCCATGCCCTGGTTGGGTGTCCAGCAGAGCAGCAGTTCGTGGAGCCTCTGACTATTCTGAGTGGAGAGGTACAAACCCACCTGTGGCTCTGGTCTGAGCTGCTCAGAGGTATTTGCACAGTAAAAGGGTGGTGCAGTCTGGGTGGCTGGTAAAAGAGCAGACACAGGTGGAAAGGGAATATGGGGAGGCACAGGATAAGAACAGATGAATTCTATTTGTGCAGATGTAGTGATTTTGAGTTTTGGAATTGGAAATGGTAGGAATATATTCATTAAGTCAAGAGAGGCCACCAAACAACAAGCAAGAAAACTGTAAATTAAACACAAAGGTTGAGTTGGCTTGTGTGCATTTGAAATGGTGCTCTAATTTGTATCTATAGGACAACAAGGATTAAATGGAGATAATCTCTTTACAATGGTTTAATTGGTACAGGTGAGTCAGTTAGCATCAGGATTGTGTAAGTGTAGAAATAATTGTGTAAGTCATGGCAAAGGGATTGAAGGAAATACTGGAGGGTAGAGCAGGATGTACTCATAGAAATGTTTATTCTCTATCATAGCCACTTGGAAAGAGGTAAAGAGCAAGTCAGAATAACATTGCACTCTTATTTGCACACTGAGCACAGGAACACAGAGTCTCTGCACAAGAAAAAAAAAAGAATTGGGTACATTTATATTAATAGAGTGAAAAAGAGCTTTGCTTTTCATTGTTCATCCATCCTTGATTGTCCACGAAGGAAAGGACAGGTCTATAAATTTTGTGCATGTAGCTATGAAGTGTCATTGCAGTGCTCTGAAGTCTCCCATCTGTGAGGGGTGTGCAAGGACAGGGATGCTTTTCATGGTCCATTTTGAGGGCTGCCATAGGAGGGACTTGCTATGCAGGAGACTTGGCTTTTGCTCTCATTTGTTGTGTGTTTCTCAATCAGACATAAAAATCATTCTGCTTGAAATTACCCATCTGCTCTCTGTGATTCAGGATGGAGCTACAAAAAAAATCAAGACAGATCCTTCTCCTCTCCCTACTCATTACTGTATACTTGAAAAATACAGTCAGCTCTGAAAGCAGATTTTTATTTGCATTTAAACACTTCCCTGAAATATTTGCTATAGTAAAGTAGGAAATGAGGGAGGGGGAAAATGCAAAAGTCTCAAAATGAATCCTGAGAACTTCAGGTCCGAAAGTATTATAATTGACTTGATTGTGGCTTAGCGCTTTTCTCAGGAGCAATTTCACAAAACTAAGCATTAGGTTTACATGAAATGCTCACTTTGAAACCATGATTTGGATGATTTGTCATGTTATTCTTTGTGGGTGGCTTCTTTGTGTATTTGTTCCTTAAGAAAAAAAAAAGAATTTTTTCTTTATCCCACTTGAAAAGATATTGGAAAATTAAGAACTTGACAGAAAAAGTATAACATTTCTGAGTTTACTGAATTCCTCTGTTATATTTTCCATACCTCTGCTGATAATGCAAGTAAGAATGCTTAGAAAAGGGGCAGAAGGAGACAGCTTGGTTGTATTTCTCTTCTCCAACTTTTAAAAATATCCCAGTATTGTTTTTGAGAAATCTGCAGACTAAGCACCTTCAGCTGATTCAGCTGACAAATTTATTTCCATTTTCAAACTTGTTACTGTGAAAGAAAAAAATTCAATTATTTGGTTGCAAACTTCTTTTAAGGACAACTGGCTCTTGCTTACTTTGTAACATTTGTATTTGTGTTTGGGATCAATTGCTCCTGTCACCATGTGACTGGCACAACTGGAATAACAGGCTCCTTTCTGCCAGAGCCTTTTACTGATTTGACAGAAAGAGCTGCTGCAAATAGTTGCAGCAGGTCCTGGAGAAGCACAGGTCACATTTGTTTTCCTGTTTTCCATCTTCCCTTCCAGCAAAATGGGCATCACAGGAATGAGTGCTGAGGAAGTGGTGTGAGGAGGTGACACGGCAGCTCCTTGATGGCAGCGTATGAGTGCCCTGGGATTATCCTCTAATTGATGCCTCTGGGCTGGCAGAAGATGATGTGGTGCAGAAACAGGAGCATGAAGGAGGAATGCAGGAGGATTTGAAGGCTGATAATGCCTTCCTTGAAGCCTGGAGAACAGGCATAATAGGTTTCGACCAGAGACCAGGGAAATGATATTTTAAAGCCAAGCAAACAACTAACTGACCCAGGAAGGATAATTAGCTAAACTGAGCAAGTGCAAGGAGCACTAAGGCCCAGCTTGCATTATGCTTTGACAGAGACTGGCTTAAATTTCTCCACTTCACTGTGTTTCTGTTGTCTTGGCTCTGTGTATTGTGGATCCTGTTTGAGCTGCCTGATCTGAACACAATCTAGTTAGGACTTTCTCAACACAGATCAAATTTAATTCCTTACTTCCCCCTCCTATGAGCCCCTAGCTGTGACATTTACAGCATTGAAGTAAATTGTTATTTTGAGCTGCTTCTGTATTTCCCTGGAACCCTGCAAGGGGAAGGAGTCTCTTTATGCTGGCAGTGGGGGAGTTAACTTTCCAGTAAAGCCACAGAGAGTCAAATAAGTCCAAATCGTTATTAGTCACCTCAGGATCAGATCAGCTAGTGGCCATTTCGGGAATCCACAAGGGATTTTTTTCTGATTCTCTGTCCCCTCTGATGGTTAAGTCACAGCCTGCTTGAGGCCCACTGATGGCTGTGCACAGTCAGGGCTCAGCACTGGCTCCGCAGAGCCTGACATGTAAACAAGAACTACAAGATTTCACTAATTCCTTACAAAAACTAGATTGGCCCATCCGTCTTCATAGCTACCAAGTGCTTGAAAAGATTGGGAAAAAACAAATCAAGCCTTTATTTACCAGCAATTTACTTCCCAGGAAGGTTATTTAACAGGCATGCAGAGAGACTGTGACACTTTTCCTGGCTGGGGTGAGACTCCCTATTGCTGGATTTCTTTCTCTTCTTTTTGCCATGGCCTCACCCTGGGGAACCTCTGAAGACCCAGATTCTGCAAAAGGTAGAGACTCCTGTTAAATCAGCACTTGTGTAAAAGCTTGGCCCTGGGCATCATGCAGGGTTGGGAGTACACGGCTGTGAGAAAGTTTTCCCTCTCCTCCTCAGGGACTGGACTGCAGGGCATCCAGTTGGTCTGCACTGCAGTCCAGCACTGGACTGATGGGTGTGTGGGGCAGTGCTGTTTCAAGGTGCTTTGGGTTAAACTGAGCCCTGTAGAAACAAGAGCTGTTTCCTCCCATCAAACCATGGGCCCACACCTGACACGTGATCTCTGTGGTGGTGAGCTCTTCAAATCTCCTGCAGCCAGGCTGTCACCTTGGCCAGTCTCCCACTTATGTCCTTCACTTGCAAGTGGACAGCTGATAGTGGAGTTAACGATGTGCTCTTAATTTTCTCATATTAAGAAATTCCTGCTTCCTCCCACATCAGCTTTTCCTTTGTCGTCATCACATTCCCCACTCACTGCCCAGCCTAGTCCCAGCCCTCTGTTTATCAATATTCTGCTATTATTAGCTGGCCTAGAAATGCATGTTATAGCACTGGTACCACAAGAGCTGCAGGGTGCATTTTTTTTTGTATTATTGACGTCCTCTCTGATGTGAAAATATCACCTTCCTATTCTCTGGCACTTTCAGTCTGTAGTGTTGGTAAGGCAGAAACATCTTTCATCCTGTTTTTAACCAGTCCCCTTTCCCTGCCATGAGGAGAGATGGTGATGGCTTTACAAAGAGTGTAATGGAAGCAGAAGTGGTTCCAACACCTGGTTTGTAGTGCCTGGAGTAGAAGGACTCAAAACAGGCTAAGGTGGCCATGGAGTGCACTGGCCCCAGTGCTGACAACTACAAATAATTGTGTTTGTTCTTGCAGGGCATCTTAAGCTGACTGTCCTAAAGGTGGGCTGATCTAACCCTAGGGCTCAGGAATGTGAAGAAGAACTGAGAAACTTTTATTACTTTGTTGCTGAAGTAGGTATTTTCAGTAGTAGTTGTATTTCTTTGCTCATAAAAGGCACACATAATAATGTAACCAGTTCCTTACTAGTGGTATTGAGGACAGCTGAGATCAGAATAATTATTTTTAAGTTGAACATATGGTCTCTTTTATGTCTGAGCATGGTTCCATTGCCTCTTCTGTTTCATCCACTCTACTGAATTTTGCTCTTGACCTCTCAAACACTTTGCTCTAGCAACGCTGGGGCTTTTGTTGAGGCTAGTTAATGGTTAAAACCTGCCCTTCTAGGCTTACCTAGCTGGAAAAGTTTCTCTCATGCATGAGCTTGGCCGCTGGAAGCAGGGGCTGGAGGCTGACTCTGCTGCCTTCACAGGCATTACCAACCTGGTTGGTTTGATTTTTTTTTTTTCTTATGCTTTTCAAACCCTGTTCTGTTCTAAAATAAACCTATGGGAAAATATTTACACTTGGGGCTTTCCTCAGTTAGGGGTGTTTTTCAGAGCTGCTCATATCTCTGGTAATGCCTCGTCTTCAACAGAAAATTACAAAATTGCTTTTCAAATGAAAAGTCCACAGGATATAGTTCCAGAAAGAGGCTTGACAACCTTCATACACTTTATAAAATGTTTCTCAGCAAGATGTAAATCTTTCTTCCTTGTTGCTGTTAGACTCCTGCCATAGCCATATGGCACACAGACACTTGGATCCGGTGTTAATCTGTTCTGCCCCGTGCCAGCATTAGTCCTGCTGCAGCCCTGTGGCTGTGGGGACACAGGGTACCACTGCAGGGAAAAGGAGGGAGCCAGAGAGAGGGCAGTCACTACCTGTCTTGCTCAGATATCTGCAATTTAAAGTGGCTGTTCCCTCAATCCAGCCTAGAGGTGTGTGGCCCTTGTCATAATGCAAGGCATTTTAGCAGCTACCCTTCACCAGACAGAAAATCGTTTTTCCCCCACAAGCCTGGTCTTTGTTACCTTCTCCCACCATTTACAACAGCTCCTCAAATGGCGCTCCTTGAATGTTTTGAATGAGTTGGTTAAATTGTTATCTGTTCTTCCCTTTTCATAAATTTTATTTTATTTCATTTCACATTTTTCTGAGCTTGCAGGACTAGCAAGCTGGATCAACCAGAGCATATGGCTGAGCACTGAGAAAGGAGCAGAGTCTGTTCTGTTTGGGCTCACCCCATACTGTGGGGCCCCACATGACACTTGGTATCAGGTGATGTTACTGCAAGGCTGTGGGTCCTTGCATGACCCAGGCAACAACTGAGGTAAGTGTCCCAGCAGGGTTTGGTTCTGCTTTGCAGATCGTCTCTGACAGCAAGGAGTGAGTATAGTGTGTGCTGGTGTCTGCTTCTCCAGGTGTGGGCCCCAGAGAGCTCATGGACTTACACTGGGCAGTGCTCTGCTCCTTGGAGACCTCCAGGATGGATGCTGGCCAGTGCTCTGCTCTCCAGGAACCTGTTCACACTGCCTTTGTTCATGGTGAATAAGCACTGGCTGTGACATTGGCACCTTTCCTGTAGACCTCTAATACTCACAGTGACACCAAATTAATGCCACTGTTCTCAGATGCTTGTGTTGCTCTCACCTTCCCTCTGTTCATCCCTGCAGCTCTCTGGGCATATGTGACTTCTGTGGTCCTCTGGCGTTTTTGTTTTTCCCTAGTATAGCCTCAGGATGGGGAGGTGAGCATATTGTGCAGCTCTGTGAGACTGCTTGGTGCAGGATCCTCCGATTTGTGCATGACAGGAATGGAAAGCTGTCACTCGATAGCTGCCTGGAGGAACAGGTCTTACCAAGCCAGCTGACAGTGCAGCCAGAAGAGGTTAAAAATTAGCCCTGCAATAATGTATGTGAGTAATTGACTTTCTGCTGATTTTGTAAGTAATGCCAGTGTCATTCCAAGTGACCTGAAGTGGGAAAGGGCAGGGGGAGAGGGAGGAATGGGGTGGGGATGGGCAGGAACTGGAAATATTTGTGGCTTATTATATCAAACAAAGAAAGCCTTTGATTTTTGTAAAGGGAGACATGCTTTGGTCATGCTCCTCTGCATGTATCTCTTGAGAGGGTTTTATGTATGTTTTTCTCCATTACAGCAAAGATATACTTATCTACTTAATTTACAATGCCAAGAATGTTGAGTCTTCTTTTTACCATTCATGCACTGAAGGGCCTCAAAAGACACAGACATGAAGAGGGGTCTCTTGTGAACATCTCTGCCATGCAGGGACCAGGTGACTTCTTATTTCAAAAACACTTAACATAGTGAGCCGTTCCCCCACCATGTTTTCATTTTACTGCCCTGTTCACATGGCCCCATCTCAAGCAGAGACCTGCCCGTATTTCTGTGACTTTGATGATGCTCTGCTAATCTATGTGTGTCTGGCCACAGAGCCAGACTTCTCTGGTGCTCAGAGGCTGTGTGCTTATTTTGCAGCCACTTGGCTGCCACAGAGGAGCTACAGGAGGTGCACTGGAGAATCATCAGAATTTAAATTATTTTTATTTCATTTTCCTGTTTACAGTCACAGGGTAAAAGAGGTAAGGTCCAGTCCCAGGTTCTGCACTCTACAGCCAGCCATGTAATCTACTCTGAACTAGGAGCACACTCTGGCCTGTCAGAAGTTTCTCTTCTGTGTATGGCACTGGTTTTGGGTCAGAACATGAGTTAACTGTGCAGTGGAGAAATATCTCCTGAGCAGCTTCTCAGGATGTCATCATAAGCCTACAGTTGTGAGAAACACGGTGATAAAACTTGAATTTGTGGTGTTAAAATTGGAGAGGAATGATATTGCAAGTTTGGTTTCATTTGGTTTCTTAATTCATCAAAAATAAGTCATCTTGAAGGTCACCTTTTAAGAATTCCTTGGCTGTTCCTGACCAGATGGTATGTGAGAAGCAATACTGTTTTCTGTGAGAAGAGAAAGAAAAGAGAGAGAAGAGAAGAGAAGAGAAGAGAAGAGAAGAGAAGAGAAGAGAAGAGAAGAGAAGAGAAGAGAAGAGAAGAGAAGAGAAGAGAAGAGAAGAGAAGAGAAGAGAAGAGAAGAGAAGAGAAGAGAAGAGAAGAGAAGAGAAGAGAAGAGAAGAGAAGAGAAGAGAAGAGAAGAGAAGAGAAGAAGAGAAGAAATACAAGTTCCTGTGCTGGAAGATCTGATTATACTGGACCAAGCACAAAATCTATTACAGAGATATTAATTGCTTGTGCCATTTATGTAGTCACACATTACACCTGCGGTTTGCTGTAGGAGTCAAACACCAGTAGTGTTTTCCATCTCAAATTGGATGTGATGCTAAAATACCAGGTATTTGCAAGGAACAGGCCTGAGCTGTGTAAAACCAATGACTTAACATGACTTAAAAAGAAAAAAGCCACACGGGAAAACCAGATTATGAGATTTGCCACCATTCAATTAAAAACTCATCCTTTCCTGTTGTTCCCTGAGCATTGGGCTTTCCAAGTTCATCAGTCATTCCTGGGATGAGTGATTCATGAACCTGATAGGAAAATGCACCTGTTTTTAGCCAGAGGTTAAAGCAGCTCTCCAGTTACCAGAGTAAACAAAGGATTTATTTCTGTCCTTAGCAGTTACCCTGTGAAGTCCAGGAACACAGGAAGGCTGGCAGAAGCAATTAGGTTTGAGCCAAGTTTGCTGAAGTCAGTAGAAGGTTTGTGACGTCCATGGTAAGATGCTCATAGATGCCAGTGGGATTTAGCCCATGTCTTTTGCTAGAGGGGAAATGGGAAGAAAAAGTTGATGCAGTGATGTGCTGGCAGCCAAGGACTCCAAGAAGCTGGAGGGTGTCTGCCATGGTGTGGGATATGTATTCCTTTCTCTGGCCCAGGGTTGTCTGTCTGTATTCTTGGCAAAAGAGCAGCTGTCAGTCACAGAGGTGTGTGGGTATAGACACATTCGAGACTGAGACTGATCAGACACTGCAGTAATGGCAAACATGCAAGTGGCTAAAATATTTGGAAATCAGAGTGTTGGATGTATTGGCATCATGGAAGCTGAAAGGTTTTATGAGCCAGGAGTCACTTATTAATCCCAGCACGAGAAATGGGATGTGTTTGATCTCCGCTATGGAGATCATTGAAAAATGCAAACACAACATTAACTTGTTTCAGGTCAGCACTGAACATGGTATAAAAACAAGATGGATTTTTGCCTTTATTTAACTGATTTAATTACATGCATGAGCTTCAAAGTGCCTAAGGCCTAATGGATGGTGACTGAAGGTCTGATTGAAAATGCAACAACACTCTAAACCTTAAGCTTGTTTGTTAGACCATATGGCATGACTGGACCATGCGATGTTTCAGGGAGAGATGCTAGGAATAAAGCACCCAGTGCATCCAAAGCGTTTGCCAAGATTTCTTCCTTTATTCAGAAGAATCTGAACACTGATCTTGCCTGGCCTCTGAACCAGCATGGCTCAGGAACTTGACTGGGATTGAAAGGTGACAAGTGTTTCCAACCACACCTCCCTGAAAAGTCTGCAGTGCCCTGAGACAGAGCATGTTGATCTTGGGAAAGAAATCTACCACTTGACTTTTCAGTTTGGGACATTCATGTGGCTAGGAAATTCCAAGTAACCAAATTTCAGGAAAGGAGGCAATCATCAAAGGCTCATTATCTTAATTTATTTTTTATTTAGTATTAGCATGTGACAGTCATCTATTTGTATTTCTGTGATTGATTTCAGAGAATCTTATTCTTAGGTCTGGATAAAGTACAAAATCTCTCTTTTTCCTTTGGATAGCACAACACAGCTTTGTGTCATCTCTGTAAAGGATACCAGCCCTCAGCAGCCTCCAAGAATTACCTCAGTGGGCCGACTGATGTCCACCTGCTTTGTCTCTGAATCACAGCTCAGAAATGTCACATCCACATCCTCCGTGCCTGCTGAGTGCCACCCAGACACAGCATGGTGAGGACACCTGATGGGTTGTGCTGGCTCTGTGCTCAGCAGGGTGAGATTTTCTGCCTGTTGTGTGCAGCAGTGCACCCATCTGTGGCTGGGGCACAGTCCTGGGGTGCCTCCAATGCCTGACCATTTTTCAGCAAGGAGACCCAGTCCAACATCCATTGAAGCTGTGAGCTGGGCTGAGATTCCAGATGGTGGTTTTGCTCTCCACACCCCTTGATCTTGGAAGACGCCCATCAGACTTCTCCCTGGGGAAGCTGGTAGTTCATAACCCTGAGGTGGGAAGCCTCTGGAATCCCAGGCTGTGTGCACTATGGCCCTTACCCTTGCTTGGTCTGCCTTCAGCGCCTGAGCCATGGGATCAGGGAAGGACCAGCACTGACACAAGCAATGGGGCAGGAGATCCTCACCAAGTCACAGAGGCCTCAGCCTAGTCCTATCAAAGGTGTCATGAAACTGCCCTATAAGACTGATCCTCCTTAAAGAGTAATTCAGCATTCCAGAGGGAGCAGCTAAACAACAAATTTAACTTGATTTTCTACTATGTCCTCCCTCTCATGTGCTCCTATTCATTCATGACCCCATTAAATCTCTTCAGCATCCTGCTTCTGCTGTGGTTGAAAATGTCCCATCATTCCATTTTATGCCTTTAGCAAGTTGCTTTTCATTTTCTTGTATTTTATTGTTCTTTCACATATACTCTGTCAGACAGTGTTCTTTTGCATCTTCCTTACCTCCCTATCTTTTAAAGAAGTTATTTCTATATCTCAGAAGTGTTACATGGTTTAATCATGTTGGTTTACTTTTTCTTTCTGCTTTGAATTCTTTTTATTTGATGAGGTGTCTGCTGTATAGTGTCTCTAAACAATCTGATGTCATCTAAAAATGCTTTACTGGTTTTAACTACTGATTTCAATGAATTTTAGAATTTCATCACTTCTATGTGACTTCCCTTTTTAAAGCCAAACATTTAGCTTGATATTCAATCTATGTAGTTCTGAGAACTTGACTTACTTTTATCTTTCTCTCTCTGGCATGAACTGTTCTGACATTTATGCTGTTTAAAGCTGGTATAATAGTATTTTACTAATTATTTTTTAGAAGGTTTCCCAGATATGTAGTTTGCCCATAGCCTTATTTGGATCCCAGCATTCTAGTTCATCATCCCTTATTTTCAGATCACTGCCATTCGTACCAAAATGGTTTTAAAAGTGGTTGCAGACTAGCTACTATTTTTGTGTGCTTTGTGTGTGTGTGCACATGGATATTACTTAATTAGGGTTTCATTTACAGAGGTCTGTTTTTTTTCTGTTTCCACTTATCTCCATTACCTTCTGTCCTGTCCTTTTTCTTAACAGAGAGGTTTGAGAGTTTCAACCAAACTGTGCATTCTTCCACTTCTCCCTTACCCTGTCTTTAATTTAAAACCCTTTTTAAACTCTGACTCAATTAAGTCACAGATCCTTTCTGTCTTATTTACCTAGATCTCTTTTTTTCTACATATGCTTCACTTTTCTCTATAACTTTCCCCTGTACTAATAAACCCAGCAATGTTTATAACAATAGTCTTTCAAACTTCAAAGATTTATTTTGCATACATAGAATATTTGATATCACTTATCGTTCATCTCCGGGATTTGAAGTGCTCTCCCATGCTGCTCACTTGTGCTCTTCCCCTTGCCACAGTTAATAGCACAATCAGTCATGCTGGAAAGTTACACCCAACCAATATTAGGAAATGCTCCCTCCTGCCTTGTAAATCCCTGGTGCCACCAGCAAGAGTGGAGGAGGAGGAAGAGGAGGAGGAGGAGGAGGAGGAGGAGGAGGAGGAGGAGGGGGCGGCATTCCAAGCATTTGGATTCTTGAGCAAGGGAAATGAAGCTGGGTACGTCACACATGCTGCTTATCATGGTCACATTCACTCATCGTGAAATCTTTCCCACTGAACAACGGCTGGGATTCTCACCATTTGCTGTTCCAGTGGGAATTTTGTGCTCCTTGGAGAGTTCACCCTCATGCTGCATTTTCACAGTATCTCTCAGGCAATTCAGCAGCCCCTTCCCTCTGCCCCAGCTGTGCTGTCCTTGCAATCCCTCCTTAGAGCAGGCACAGGTACTCGCCTGGCCCATGAGCAGCAAGGTGTCACACCAGCATCTCTGTGCTGTCAAACTGAAGCTCTTCCACACTGTGTGAGGTGGGCTCTGCAGCAAGCATAGGCTTTGTGTTTACAGCATTCTCCTGTCCTTTAGATGATTTCCTGTTGTAATGCACTGATCAAAACTGGGGTGCTCTGTCTCATGAACAAGACAAGCAAGGATGAAGAACAGAAACGTGGTGCCCACTCAAGGAGAACCAGTGTGGCACCTCTCCTGTTTCCCTCTCTAGGTGCTTCCCAAGGCTCCCACCATGCCGGGTTCCCTCTGATCCATGACCACAACGCCGTGCGTCAGATGTCACCCCAGAGCAGCACAGCTCTTTCCCAGGAGATAAGTGAGGGGTTTTTTTGACTACACAAGAGCTCTCCTGAGCTTTCCCATGCTGGGAGGGAAGGTGGGAGGGAGGAGATCCGGCTTCCTCCCTGTCCAAGCGCCAGCCCCGTGGGCCTGCCACAGCACTGCTGGGAATATCCAGGGGCATTATGCAATTTGCAGAGGCGGTTTTTCATGCAGCCTGGCAAGGCAGCGTCTATAATAGCTCTCCCTTTGTTTGTAGCACACAATCGAGCTCATGATCTTCTCTCCAGTGCAGGCAGCCCACGGTGTTATGTCCTGTACTGCTGTGATGATGAGAACAGAGTTGTGCACAGGACAGGGAGCCCTGCAGCGCTTTCATCAGTGAATCACTGTTCCAAGTGCACATTAGGCACAAATCATTAATGGTCTAAAAGGACTGGAATAATCTAGCTAGGCTCCCGGTGAAAGTGCAGATTGTCTCTTTTTCAGGAGGCATGGGAAACCCTTCTTAAATCTGTTTTTAAACTTTGAATTTGGCTTCTGAGTAATGCCACTGATTTCATTTTTCAAAGGTCACGGGAGAATTCTCTTCTGCTATCTCCAAAGGGCATGACAAATGTTCCTGTAACAAAGTAATGAGTTGTTCAACACAATGCTCTTAGCAATTACCTTGCCATAAAGGTATTTGCAGCAGGTACAGTAGATAAACCAGTTTGTTTCCTATTGTTTTTCAAAGAGGAAAAAATTGGGGTAAGGCTGTAGCCATTTGGTGGTGAGTTTGAGGAATAAATATAATTTGATGCATTTGCTGAATGTTTTAGTGGGTTGTAAAAGATCCTTTAATAGATTTAAAAGTCTATTTATAGACTATCCCTTTTAGAGGTTGGAAAATGTATTCACTTCTGTATTCTATGTTCTAAATTCTACTATTTAAATTGCATCCAAATTTAAAGTTTTCCATAACATTAATTTAGCACCTTTTCTGAATGCTTCCTCTCATGTAGTCTATTTACAGGATCCTGTATTATTTTCCCCAGTATCACTCTGCCTCCTGCATGAGAGTTCTTTCACATTTTGGACTCAAATTCCCTTGTAACACGGTGGGCAAAGGAGTCAGCCATGCAAGAAATTAGAAGCAAAGAGTACAGTATGTTACTGAATGCAAATCTGGGTTTGTTTGGCAGGAGGGAAACCAACCCTGCACCACCAGCAGCAGCACGCTGGCCTGTGGGTGAGAAGTGTCACTGCAAATCCGGTTAGACAAGTGTGCTCCTGCCTCCCTGACCTCTTCCACTTGGCAGTCCTTTCCCTGCATTTTTGTCTGAGAGGCTAATGTGGGAGTGAACAATGGGAACCAAACTGCCCCTCCAGCCTCAAGCTGGGCCCAGCACATCCCAGTGCACATGCACTGGCTGATTGGCTGGGTGGGGGCAAAGAGAGATTTCAAAGCTCTGGCATGTGGGTAAGTAAAGTCTGCTGCAATCAGCCAAGTGTTTTGTCACCAGCATGAAATAAAAACGAGACTAGGGAGACACAGCCACATTTGATGTAAAGGCTGTCTGTGGCTGTGTAATGGGCAAACATTCATATTTGCTGCAGAAGAGGAAGCAGTGTAACAGCTCTCTGGAGTGAGTATCCCAGGAGAACACCTATTTTCTTGGAGCTGGGGGCTGAGATGTAGCCCCTGGCTGGAGAGAGGACATCCATGCTGGATTTTCAGTTTCTGCTTGAAAATCTGGGTGAGTTTTACTGCTCCAGCAATGCCTGTGCAAACAGAGCTCCCCATCCTGAACTTTGGTTCACACACCACCAGTAAAAAGAAAGATACTGTAGTTAAAAGCATCAAGAAATAGGTACAAAGAAGAAAAGTGTCTGTAGCTCTGCCACCAAGTTCTCCTGCATAATCTCAGGTTAATATAGAGTCTAGCCCATAGGGCACCTTTTCTCCTACATGTTTCATTGTGTTGTGTCTGGGCTTTGCAATAACTGTCGTGTGGGGTAAACCATGACATCTTTGTATTACGTGCATTTGTGTCCAGCCTCAAAACGTTATTTCATTCCCTGAGGTGAATGCTGTTATCAGGAGAATGAAATGTCCCAGTCCCCTGGTAATTATTCATTAGGTAAGATTTAATGTGTGTCTGCACCGGCAGCTATCAGTGGATCCCACAGGAGAAGTCTGTGAGCCAAGCTTATGTCAGCTTTAGGGTAGGGATGAATGAATAACTGGAGTAAAAACAACAAAACTAGAAGATCAGGAGCAGTTTACCCAAAACTTAAGCCAAAACCTTTTCTTTGCATCTCAAGGCCATACTTGCCTTTCAGATCAGAAGGCTGGGAAGACTCAAGGTTGATTTGCACCCACATCTAGAACAAATCACAGAGCTGCACTGAGGCAAAGCAATGTTTGGGATCACAAACCTGTGACTGTTCTATCCACACTTCTTTAGGTCTGAAAGATGCTTTAACTTCTTACCTTTTTTTATACACTTGCTCCCCACCTGACACCAAGATTTCTGTTTTCCTGTTCAGAAGACTCTCTATGCAGTATTTAATGCCTGAAAAAGAATTGTTTGCAGCCTTAATTGCATAAGTTTTACATGAAGAATGTCTGTTAGTGGATGTAGGCACAAGCTAAGGAACAGCACACAAAACCACAGTGGACATTATACCAAAGAAATCAAGTAAGTGGAAAGATATTAATTGGCTGGCAGTTAAGAATGGGAGATTGATGAGACACAAATCTCAGACAAAATCCTGTTCCTCTGGGTGGACTCCCAGAGGAGAGGCCTATGACTGGATTGATTGATGTAGGAACTTGATACTGGTGGGATAGGCTGGACTTCAAGGCTTATTTAAAGTTAGTCCAATACAGTACAGGTGCTTTGTGAGTTGTGGTGATCAAACCTTTTCTTGCATGCTCCAGCAGTGAGGATGTACCAAAAGAGAAGAGCACTGTTGACATTACAACTCTTGGGGCTCTGGAGATTCTGCCTGTTTGGCCTTTCTTTTCTGCCATCTTCTGTTTTATCTGTCTGTTATTAACCCACAAAATTACATAATATATCACCAGCTAGAACTGCATCTGCCTGCTTAATGGATGGCTCATTATCTAGGGAGGGAAACAGAGAGGGCAAAAGCTTTTATGTGCCAATAGCACTGCTGAGATGCTCATGTGCAATACAGGAGAAGGAAAGGGTGTAACACGTCTGTCCTAATTTATAGCCAGATGGGCTGAAAGAGTCAAGGTGTAATGAAGGTCAGCACAGCTGGGAATGGGGTGGGGGCAGTGGAAGTTGCTCTCTTGACATAAAAGCAATTAATTTTCCAACAAAGTCCCTCTCTCATGCCGCAGAACAGAGTGAGACAGTCCTCTCTATATTTAACAGTACTCCCACAGCTTTGATCTTTTCCATTTTCTGGAAATGTAAGCTTGCAAAGAGGGTCTGGCCTCATCTGGGATGATGTATTGGGCCATGTGGTGCTGGCCTTGCAGAGCAGCGTGGGCATGCCTGCTGTTCCCTGTCCTGCGTCATTCTGGAAAGATCTCCAAACACTCTGGTTCTGCAGTAAAGGCAACCTGCTGCTGCTCTGCCCAGGTACCCTGCCTGCCTGGACATGCCATGACATCACTGCTTCTCATAGCAGCAGGTTTTGTCCACTTTCAGTAACACAGATGATATTTAGCTATGAATGAAAAAGAAAATGAGAGGGAACAAAGTCTCCTACCAAAACTCCATCTCCACGCACCTTAAAATGTGGAAGTGTGTAACCATATGGGATTGAAAGCAACCCTTTAGCACTGCATACTCTTCAGTGTCAGATATAGCCTAATCCAATCAGTAGATTATCACAGTCAAATGTAGGTTTTTCTTTTACTGATTGTTAAAATAAACACTTGTTTTGAGCTCAGAACAGAGCTGTGTTGGCACCAGGTATCAGGCCCAGTTTCAGTAGAGCTTGTGGCAGATATTTTCTGATTGAACCATATGGTGGGGGGTATTGTGCTGCCTGTGCTGGCAGGAGACCAGAATGCTTGGGTTCCCCCAGACATAAAAATCCATGTAGTTTTGCAGCTGTAGTTTCATTTCATTTCACTGTCTGACTAATGTTCTTCTTACTTGATTTTCTTTTATTTCCTCTATATGTTTCCCACACATAAAGTCAAAGATTCCAAGTTTCATTTTGAACAGTTTTAAGATTAACTTCTCCATTTATATAAGGCGACCCTGGGTTTTGGTAATAAAATGTGCTGGGGTTGTGGGTAGAGGGAAAAAGAAGATTCCTCAGTGGGGGTGAGTGCTGATGACTCTAACAAAGTCACAGTGTAATATACTGTTCTGCTGACTTTTGCCTTGTTTAATTACCTTCTGAATCCCAAGAAGCTGAACCGTGCCTCACCGTGCCTCAGCTCATTATGTCCCCTGGGTTTGCTCTCCCCAGCAAATAGGTGCTTTCCCTGCAGTCTCTGGAGGCTCTTTGTTGCTGTTCTGATACATCAAATGTGTTTGTTTTGCACATTGATGTTTGTGTTTTCCGCACTGCTTGTGTTTTCCAATTCCTTGGAGCACTGAGGATGCTGCTGAATTGTCAGAATCATGGTAGGATGCTGACTTGAGATTATTGTCAATGGCCTCATTATGTTAACAATGGATATTTTAAGAAATACAAAAGATCTGGCACTTTCTTGGGAGAGGGAGGGGGAGAGACAGAGGGAGAATGTGTGTGATGAATGGACTTGTACTGCAAGTCCCCCCACTCTTCAGCTGGAAATGACTGCCAGCCTCTCTCCACGTTGTAGTCAGAGTAACAATGGCTTCTGTTTTGTATTTTGGGGCTGCTCTCAGTGTGCTTGGCTCACCCGTGCGTGCAAGGCAATTACTCTTCCTCCTGAAGAGCTCCTCACCTCTGTCGTGGCTCATCTGGACTAGGCACAGCCTTCACAGGCACAGCAGTGGGACTCGCAGCATCTTTGTGCAGTTGCAAGTCAAGGCTGCTGTGGTCTCATTCCCTCCTTCAAGCCAGCACTGGTATTGTTGTGGCTGGAAAATTAGTCACTTTGGGAAACTGAGCTGGGAGAAAAGCAGTGCTGTGAGGAAAAAGGTAATTAATTCCCTGTCCACTTCCCTTCTGGAGGAACAAGCTAGGTGTGGCCAGGGCTAGGGAGGAGTTGGCACCTTAGTCTGCTCTGCTCCCTCCAGAAATTCTTGAGGAAGAATATCAAAGAGGAGGATATTGACTGCAAATCTTCTGTCTTTAATGAAATGGAGACTTGTGCACAGCCCATACCTCAGAATCAAAGGGAGCAAGCTCCTTCCCTTCCTCCCTGTTGTCAGGCCATCAGAAGGTAGTTGGCATATCCCTTATTAAAGGAAATGTGGTCCTTCCCTTAATCTTGTCTGCTCGGTGGTGTTCTGTAAACACAGATCAGTAAGGTGTCACAAATCCTATCCTATTACCAGTATTCAGCAGCAAATGAAACACCACCAAGCTTAGCATATTATCATTTCATGAATTTACAGTTAAGGACCTAGATAAGATTAATTACTTCCAATGTGACTCTTTACAATTGTCTCTTTATAATGGACTTTGTAACCAGCCCACTGAGGCTTTCTCACTAAGAGAAATCACAGACAATTTAACAGTTGGATAGAAAAGGTTTATTTAACAGGCTTTTTGCTCCTTCCCTTATAGTTCCCTTAAGAGAAAAAAAAATCCCTAGGAAAAAGCACATCCAACTGATAGTGAGCTTGAAAATTAACCATTTACAACTGGGGTATTTATTTTATTTCTGTTGTTTCAAGTAAAAATATTTTAGGCATCATGTTCTTTCAAAGCCTCTGAGTGGATGAAATGTAGCAATACTGCAACAGAAAAGATCTGTACATGCTGGATGGAGCGACCAGATCTCTGACAGCTTTTTTTTTCCATACAAAATGCTGAGACAAGAGGAAGAAAAGAGACTGTGAATTCTACCAGAGAATTCACAAAACACTAACTGCATATTTATTTATTTGTTGATCTGCCTTATGCCCAGCTGAAAGGGACCAACCTGGGTCTAACAGAAGTGCTGGCTCCCAGCTGATGGGAAGACTGTAAAGCAAAACCCAGCATGCCACAAGGAACAGGACACAGATGGGTGGGATTTCCCCAGAGGAGACGCCACTGCCTAAGGAAGAGCCCTGTTACTCCTGCTCAGGCAAATGCTGATGTTAGTGTGAGAAGGAGACAGACTCTCTGGTCTGCTTTGGGCTATATATCACAACTTGACCAGAAAGGCTACATTAATTCTACAGCTGCTCCTGGGCTTCCAGTATATAGACCAGGAAGTATTGTCTTTAGATGTATATGCTAAATTTATCCCACATGAGACAATAATTTCTTTTTTCTTTCCCAAGGCAGCATTCAGGGAAGTCAATTAGTACTCACTGTGCTTGGGGGTCAAAGTTAAAGCAATAAAAAGCCCCGAGCAGCACCCTTCAAAACCAACAACAAAAGCTGAGATGTCAGGGTGGTAGTTTTTGATAGGTGGCCTGTTCTGAATTCTGAGGCTTCTTACTGCCCACATTTTTCAGTCTGTGAAGTAGAAACATGTGCTTTTACTTTTGGTATTAACTCCTAAGGGTCCCAGCTCTTGCTTCAACTCCTGAGAAGATAGGCTTCCTGGAAGACACCTTATATCACAAGACTTGTGGTAGAAGCCTCGTTTAAGCTTCTGAATTTTAATGCAAAAGCCCACAGTAGTTAGTGCAACTCCCTTGTAATCCTTTCCCATTTTCTAATGTGCTCTTGTCTGCTCCCTAGTTACAAGATCACAAAGCAGTTCACATTTCTGAAATATCAGCAAACCCTCCTCCAAAAAAACCTGAAAATGTTTAGAATATTAGAATGAGAGTGAGATTTTTCCAGTTTGTCTGGGGAAGCAGAATGACTTGTCCCCACTATGATGAGAAGAGACCGTATTGCTACAGTGCCTGGGCAGCTCTGCTTGGAAATCGTAACTGGGACTTGTCAGTCTGTCACAGGCTGAGAAGGGGCAGCAGCAGGAGACTTATGCTGTGAATGCTGGCCATGAACATGGAGAAATCACAGAGCTCCTGAGCTGGTCTTCTGTGGATGCCTGACTGCAGCTTGGTAGCTCTGCCTGAGACCATCTGTAGGACTGATCTATAACTGGGCTTGCTAATGCATTGGCAGCATTTTTTTACTGCATTTTGACAGAGCATTTGCATCACATCATTCCCATGGCATGAGTTGTTTATCTCTGGATGAGGATTAGCACAGCACTGTACCATGGTCTAGCATAGCTGAGTAAGTGGGTTAGTGTAATCCTCCTGAGGATTGCTGTCCTGAAGGGATTCCTGGGAAGGCTTCATGCTTGCACCAGGCTTTTAGATGATTTTTAAATGAGATTTTTGAGGGGGCTTTGTGGAATTTTATGTGATGCAGTCTGTCTCCAAGACATCTGGGCAGTAGCTGGGTCAGCAAAGGCCATTGCAGAGCTTAAAGACAATTAGTGTTGGTGTATGAGGAAAACATTACTGAGACAACAGATGATCAAAATATGACTCTGACAAATGGGCACCCCAGTACAGAATTCAAACAGGGTCCTGCCTGGACAGTTGTGCTTGCTGTTGGTGTCTGGCACTGACAGATGTTGCCGCTCAACATATTCTTGTTTGGCATCAAAGCACTTGCAGAACAGCACTGCTCTTCAGTAGGGGTATAAGCATGCTGCCACAGCACTGTCCTGGCACTCTGTATCTTAGTGTTTAGAAGAAAGAGCAAACTAAAGTTCCTCAAAGCCACAGTAATTTTTATCCTATATAGTCTCTTCTTTTTTGCTCCTAACTGCTTGGTGAAATTCTCTGTTGTGAGTTATGTAGGAAATTTGGTCCTGGTTATATATTTCAATGCAGAAGAAACATTTGAATTAAAGTTACTAAACAATGTTTTCCAGCAGGAAAAGAAAGCAAGTACCACTCTATATTAGAGGGACATTTCTAGACTAAGAAAGTCCTACACAATAACAACACAGAAATTACAGTAGCTGCAGCAGGAGCCTTGATGCTGAGGGAGATTTTAAGCAGTCCAGATCTAAAGCATATCCTTGTGCCCCTGGCAAGGATGCAGACTTCTCTCCCACACACCTCAGTCTCTCATGAAAAGCCATGTTCTGGAATTTTAAAAGGCAAAAATATTAGAGCAACAGCAACAACAAACATAACATTCAGATGTTAAATGGTTCCTAATGATCTTATCAGTGAGTTGCATAATTAGGAAGAAGGAGAAAGAAGCACTCAACATTCTTCAGCACCTGGTCGGTTATTTTACTGTCAGTCATGAACCTTGACCTTTCTGAAAAACTTTCTGTTGCATTGAGAATTGTGAAAAATGTAGGTCCCCTTTTCTCACAGCGTTGCAAGCCTCCCTGTGGATCATCTCAAATTATTTAAGTCTGCTCCCAGTCATTAAGATTTTCAGGCTGGTTTGAGAGATTTCCCCTCCCCATCCCTGCTCTAGCCATGCCCACGCAGGGCAGATATGGGTGGCCTGTGCTGTGACCCCAACTGCTGAAATCACCAGAGGGGTTTTTTAGGAAGTTAAAAAGAGTGGCTTAACCTGAGTTCACACGGCACTCCAGTGAGAGAAATAACCCAGCAAGCTAAAACATCATTTTCTGCTGGATTAATGAGCTGAAGCGGGTCTTATGAGCCCCAAAACCAACATAAAGAAGGCAATGGGTACTTCTCCCAGGAGCCAGAATGGGAACAGGGACAAGCAGGGATGGGAGGAGGAAGAGCATTTCACGCTTTTGGCCGCAGCAGCTCCACCATGATGTGTCATTTCACCCTCTGTTGTGTCGTTGGGGTTGAAAATAGCCCAGCTAAAATAAAACAGGCTGTGGTTTGGGTGGATTTCAGTGTGCACGAACCTGGATCAGCTCCAGAGCACAGTTCCACCACTTCTTACACTGGTCACAGGAAAGGAAGAGATTTTGGGATGGGGAAAGCAAAGAGGGGCAGTGAGACAGCAAGGGGGGATACTGAGCTTAAGGGAAAGGGAGTGGGAATTCTCAGCCTCACTCAGTCAGTGGTGACTTCAGCCATGTGGTGCAGACCCCTTTCCTGCTGCAGCAGTGGGCACCCAGCTGCACCCCACTGCAGACAGGGCCATACATGGCTCCTCTCAGAGCCTGCAGGGTCTGACCCATTGGTGCCTCTCAGAACTGCAGGGTCTGACCCATTGGTGCCTCTGGGAACCCGCAGGGTCTGACCCATTGGTGCCTCTCAGAACCTGCAGGGTCTGACCCATCAGTGCCTCTGGGAACCTTTCCTTTCAATCCAAACCATTTTAAGATTCTATGATTGACTAGAGCCCTGGTTTAGATGTTTCTTGGCCATGGACAATCTTCATCACCTCACGTGTGTGCCTTCGGTTTTTAATCTGGTCTTAAGTGACTACCAATGGTTTAAGGTACCAGACTCTCACCAAGTTAATTTAAGTACCTAGGATTCCAGACAGTTTTGAGTAGCTTATGGGCACTTTAGACAAAGCATCAGATACCTTTTTGTGTTCTAGGAGGAAAAAATGAGGTCAGAAAATAAACTTTCTCAGGGAGCAGGGGGAGGACCTGACCTCCAACCTGAGAGAATATGCTTGAAAGAATGGCTGATTACAGTGCAAACTTTGTTCTTCTCTTCCCACAAGTGTAAACTTCTTGGAGTTCATATATGTTAAGCAGGAAAGACATCTCATTTGATATACCAGCTCTGTGTATGCAGAAAAAATGTCAGGAGCAGCACTCAATGTGTGAGTCTGGGGAGAGAAATTCCATTTGTGCAGCAGAACAGGAGCTTGATTTTGGTTATGATTTCTCCCCACTGGTTGGTCCAGATAACTACATGACATATCAAATCAAGTAATCCCACTTTATGTATTATGTAAATTAATTTACAGCCATCTCTTATGGTAAAGAAGACATACACTGTGTGTCCTCTGGTAACTGTATTTTGTTAAGAGTGCAATCAGCAAGCTTTTAATTAGCTGGTTACCTCAACTGCCTCAGAGAAGGCTGTGCCTGCTTTCCTTCTCCCAGACCATGTACCCTGCTCCTGGAAAGTGCTGAGCTCTTGTGTCAGCATGAAACAAGAAGATAAGGTGAAAAATGTAAGGTCAACCAAGCTCCACTTCCCCACAAACAGGCATCTTGAATTATGAAAACAAAACCCCAGGGAAGAGAGGATGCCAAGAGAGAGGGGCAACAGGTGGAGCAAACGTAGAACACACCCTGGCAAATCCATTTTGGACAAGTATTAGCACTTCATCTGTAGCACATGGCAGTGTATCACTGTTCCAGCTGTTGAGGCTTTGAACCATCTTGTGAAACTTGTTCAAAACCCTGGAGGAGGATTTAGCTCCTCAAGCTCCCCAACCTGTTTCAGCAGGGGTTTGTGGGCAGTCAGCAATTATCCACAGGACAGGGTGATGGCCTAATGCCTGTGCTGGCATGAAGAAGAGAAACTGAGGTTTGGGTTAGGCCTTTTTTTAGGAACTGTTAGCAGTGTTTGCCTTTTTGCCTATAAAATACAAAGTAAAGCTGCAAACCAAATCTCTCTCTCTCTTACACACACACACACACACACACTCGTGGGTGATTGACTTGTTTGGCTCTCAGTGCCTTTATCCCAGGCACCTGCTTGCATAGCTGTGACACCTGAGGTGCCTTTGGGATTTCATGAACTGCAAAGACACGTCTTGTACTGTGTGGCATCTTCAAAAATCCCTGTGTTAAGCAGAGGAAATGTAAAGCTAGAGAGTAGGTGGTGCTGGAAATGAACAGGCCAAGGGGAAGGGAAGGTACAGGGGAAGAGGAAGAGGAAAGGGAAGGGGAAGAGGAAAGGGGAAGGGAAGAGCTTTTGGATGCCATTCAAGATAAGATGGCTGGATAGGGGCCCCATGGGAGTATGGCAGGAGATGGAGAGCAGAGCTGCTGACGGACCAGTAGCGCTGACAGGAAGCCAGTGTTGTCTGTGAGCTTGGAGAAGGAAGTGTAAGGGTTAGGGTGAGGGTTAGGGGTGTAAGGTCTTGAGCCCAATGCTTTTTCCTTGTGAAAGAGAATTTCCCTTCCTCAGTGATGCCTCTTATCCACTTAGTCCACAGACTTCAGGTAGTGCCCGTGCAACTGAGTGACCTTTGCAGGGAGAATTATAGATGACCTAATCTTTTATGTGCAAAGCAAGAGTGAAACACATCCTAAAGGTCAGGAGCTGACTAGCCATGCTGGGGTTTCACATGTCCTGTGAACCCAAACACTTCATGGTAAAATTAAATGGGGGCTCACAGGTGGGTTGCTGCCAGAGAGGGTAGAGAGGAAACACCAGTGTCCTGCTCTGGGGGGCTCTGCTGTGAGATGGACATCACCACTTGCTGGAGATCCACAGTGTGGGACTACCTGGGGCTGGAGGCCAGCACAGGCAGTGGATCCAGGATTGTCCTCTGCATTCTATCTTTTATATTCTCTCGTCATTTTTCTCCCCAGCCATAAAACTCAACCAGTACCTGTGCGTGCCCCAACTTTATTTACTGCCCCAGCAGTTTAAGCGTGGGCAGCAGGTGAGATCCTTTGTGCCAGTGCCAGCACCAGCCCCATTTTTCTGGGTCTCAGTGAATCAGCTGGTGACATGTCCCCCAGCCATGCAGAACAGGGGAGAGAGCAAATAAATCAGTCTCTATTGAGCTGAGATTGACTTTGCATATTCCACTTCCTCATAGAAATATTACAAAGAAAACATTTAATTTTAAAAAATGTCCACAATCTAAATAACAGCTGCTCTGGGCTAGTTTAATTTGTGTTTATCTGTGTGTTTATTTAGCATGTGACTTTAGGCTACAGCATTCACTGCCCACAGCAATAGCAGTAGCACATGCCACATTTTCTGCCTTCTGAAATTTAAAGCCCTCACAGAAGCTCAGACATGCCCTGGCTGATGGGAATCTCATCCTTCTGCACTATGATTTAAAAATAATACTTGGACACAGAGCAGGCTCAGCAGCAAGACAACAATTTTCTCTGATTCTCCAATTTCCTGAGAGTACAGCTGGATGTTTTTAGACCACATTAGGGATGTCCCAGGAGTTGTGGAAGGGGTAGCAGTGTTGGGAGTGAACACAGGAGATGGAGAGAGAGATGACTAAGCAACTATCAATTGGAGGAGGTAGTTCCAGTATCAATTTATTATTGCACATTTGATCCTCTGCTGCAGATTTCTGTGTCATCATTCTGGTGCTGAGTGATTGTATCTTCATGCACTAAAAAAAGATGGTAAGAGGTTATGCTGACTCAATGTTTTTAAGGCCTGAGCAAAGTCAAAAGAAACTAAAGATGGTTACCTGCATCTGAATCATGTAGTGCTGTGGTTGCAACAGCCAGGGCTCTTCTCTTGCGGGGGATGCTTCATCATTTCAGACAGATAATTTGTGATTTGATCCAACTTTCAGTCATAATGGTAGAAAATTGGTAGGTCAGCTTGGAGCCTGACCTTCATGAGCATCACTATCTGACACTTCACAATCAGTCATCATAGAAAAACAATCTCAGGTGCTACAACAGAATTTACTGTGCATGGCCATAGTAGAAAAAGGTTTGAAAAGCATTGGTCTATGCTGTATCCTCTTCGTGACCTAGTCCAAGACATTATCAGCCATGTCAAGGGTCCTCCCTTGACTTCCTTGGGGGGTTCTCTTCCACAGGATATCACATTTGAGACACAGAAGGGCAAAGAATCAGAGCAGCTTCTGTACAAACCACCAAGTAGACAAGCTCCAAAGAGCTGGGAGAGGTCTCCAGGCCTTGTGACATCTGGGGTGGCAGAGGAGTGGCAATGAGGGAGCAGTCATTATACTAGGGAGAATCAGATTAAAATATCAAAGCAGTTTGTAGAACAATAGAGTATGCTTTTTCACACAATTTGTCTTGCACACTGTGGTGAATGAAAAATGCCCTTTAAATATGGAGATAGTATCTTTGCTTCAGGAAGTCTCTGGTATTTCTGGGGAAGTGTCACTGCAGGCTTTCCTGTCATTTGCATCTTCCCTAGGCATCTGTCACAGGCTGCTGTCAGGGACAGGACGCCTGCCTTCAATGACCAGACAGGTTGGCTGCCCTAGGAACAGCCTGTCCCTGGCACGGGTACAACACCCCACTTCAAAAATCACCATCTTCCCAGAGCTCATTTACAGTTCCCTGCTTGGGTGGAAGCTTTCAGTGCAGAATTTTGCTTAGTGGTGGTGAGGAAGTTCATCCCTTGCTGAAATCTTCATGCCATTGTAGGGGGAATATTTGGGGCTTGGGAAAAATCTTGCTGGATGACACTGTGGGCTGTTTCTGCATGGCCTGGTCCTGAGTAAGTGGTAGCCAACTAGCCTGACCTCTCGTGTGTGAATGGAGTGATGTTTTGCTAATGTGTCAATTCTCATATGTTCTCATAGCTCTGGAGTCTTCAGTCACGTAAGAGAAAGGTCCTGCCTGTTTTGTCAAGGGCTGCGTAAAAGTCTCCAGGACACTGTTGGAAGATTTCCTAGATTTTCTTCCTTTTGCAAGAAGACAAAGTGCAACCAGGAAAGACTTGGTCACTTTGGAAACTGTGCTATATGGTATAAACCCAAACTCTCCTACACTCTCAAGGGTTTGGATTCAGAGGGGACAGTTTGGTGCATGCAAACACAAATCTAGCATCAGTACCATGATCCTTCTAAAGTGATCATTTCTCCTGGACCTCTCTGACATCTCTGTTCTTCACAAGCTCTCGAGATTGAATTGACACCTCCAACCTCCCTCACCAATCCCCTGCATTTTGGGACTCCTAAAATATGGGCTTTTGATGAGAAAACAAGTTGCTCAATTGAAAACAGAATCTTCTGGTATTGCCCGAGGAGCAGCATTAGGGGAAGATCCAGCACTGATGAACCACCAGTGTTTTTAGACCAGCAAGTGCATGAGATCCTGCCACTCACAAAACCACAGTGGTATCAGTAGAGCAGTGGATGTTTCAGAGAGGTGGCATGGTAACCCATAAACCAAGGTAAAATTCTGCTGCAAATGACATCTGTTAACAGCCTTAACTGGAAGCCAAGCTGCATGTGAAGTAATTTTTAAAGTGAAAAAATATATATTTTTTTTTTTTTACAAGATAAAATAAACTTTACCAGTGGAAAATCTGCTCTAAATGTCAAAGCATCTACAAACATGAACACCTGAAAGACAAAATATGATTCTGTTTTTCCAGTACACCAGGCCATCAAGCTGACCACCATCAATTTATTGGCATTCAGCATTCCCAGACACCTGAGCTGTTTGTGAATGCCTGTGGATGTCTGATTTACTACTGAACTGCAGGAGAATAGTTTGTAAGGATAGTGCAGAAGGCAATCTTTCCCAATGAATTAGAGCTGTACTGATTGCCCAGAAGTGGAGACAGCCTTGCCTGCCCAATGAGGATGGGTGTTATAAAACAGTGGGCTAGCTGGGCAAGAGTAAGCTGGAGTTTGAGACCCAGAGTCTGCTGGTTATAAGAAGAAAGGGACATGAAGTCGTGCAAGGGACAGCCAAGGTAAGAAGATGCTGTGTGAGGGGCAGACAGGTGTTGGTTAGCCAATCATGCAGGAGGAAGAAGGAAACTTGCAGAGAGGAGAGAGGGTGTCAGTGCTGTGTGGAGCTGCTTGTGAAGAAAGGAGTCGGAGTTGCCTGAAAGAAGTCCACTGAGAGAAAGTATGAAAAGTTTTTAGTAAAAGACTGGTGTTGGTGCCCATCATGTCTGTCTCAACATAATTATTACACTGAATGGTAGCTGAGCCAGAGAAACTCTGTTGAGTATAAACTGTTCTTTCTCCTGCTCCTAGTTTTTGGTCGCCCATGCTGCTCCTGGCCAAAGGTGTAGCACCACAATGTAATAAGGATGTGGACTTCTTAAAGCAGATCCAGAGGAAGCCATAAAAATGCCTAGAGGGCTGGAGCACCTCTCCTCTGAAGACTGGCTCAGAGAGTTGGAGCGGTTTAGCCTGGAGAAGAGAAGGCTTCAGGGGAGGGCTTCTATCACCTTCCAGGAGCTAAAGGGGCTGCAAGGAGGCTGGGGAGGGACTTTTTGCAAGAGGGAATTGGGACTAGATGAACTTTAGGGTCCCTTCCAACTCAAACTATTCTATGATTCATGTGCTCTTTGAATTGCACTGTGCCAGCCCTTCTTCACATCAAGCACGTCAGCATGTCCAGCTCACATGAGTCACCTCTGTCACAGCTGCAAACTCAGGGTGTCCATGGATCCTGATGGGGAAATCGGGCTGCTGGCTGCAGAGGTGACATTGCTAGAAGGGTGCCAGCCTGGTTTCAGTGTCCTGGTTTTATTTGCTCGCCCAGAGGTTCCACCCTGCACTCCACCCATGGTTAGCACGGCGTTAATTACTGGCCATCCCAGTGGGGATTGCGTTAGGCTGAACGATTTACAGATTAGAGCAGTGTGGGTCACTCTGCCAGGGCAGGTGAGCCGTGGTTAGTAGGACGCCGTGACACAGTGCCCCAAGCAGTATCCGGCAGGATTTGGCACGGCTGTGGATACCGAGCTGTGCCAGGGCACAGGCACAGAGCCTGGCTGGGTGCGTGTGCCCCTCGCACGGGCTGCAGCAAACAGCTCCCTGGGATGTGCTTGCCAAAACAAGCCTCAAGGGCATGGCTTTTGCAGCAGCTTTTAAACAAAACTGATCTCCCCTTGCCAAGACAGCCTAAGTACGTAACAGTGATGTTTTCGTGGCTAAAGCCTGGGACAGAGGTGTACACGTCATGTAGGAGCAGCACCAGCCCCGCCTCTGCTCTCTGTGAGACCTTGGGCAAACCCCGTGTCCTCTCCATGCATCAGTTCCACATGGCTACGAGAGGGGTCTGGAGGCTAGGGAGGCTGTGGCCTTACCCAAGGACGAGGTGCCCCATGAATACTCAGAGGGGCAGTGAGTGCTCTTTATCTACTTCTTGTTTTTTCTTCTTTGAAGTACTGGATCAGGCTGTAGTCTTTGCAGCTGGGTACTGCAAGCACTGCCCATCTGTGTGAGCTGGGCATCCCTTTCTCAGGACTTGCTAGCCCAGACTGCTTCCTTACCCTGACAGAGGGATTGCTGGGAGAACAACACTGGCTGCACTGCCCAGCCTAGGGCAGCTGCAAAGCTCTTTCTGTTCTTTTGAAAGCTAACGGAAAAAATGATGATAAGCTAAATCTAGATCTATGCAGCAATTATGTGAGGTTCCAGACCTTGCACCTGTAGCATAATACATAGCAGAGCCAGATAACTACCTCGCCTAATGATTGCTCTGGACAGAATACAAATCACATTATGCAGGGTGAGCTGAAAGCCATTTTTCAGTTGAAGCTGATGAGCTTGCAAAGACTTCCTTTGCCCAGCTCTCTCTGACTGCAGGTTTGTCTTCTTCTCCTTGGAATCCTTCCTGTTATTTTTCTATCTTCCTGTTGCAGGATGCAACATTCATTACAATAATAGATCAAACTTTGAGTGGAAAAACTCTGCTTTATAGTTGTCTCTTCAAGATTTCCCAGTTTTGTTCCTGTTTACAAATCTGCAGCCCTGACCTCACAGCTCACCCTGTCAGGTACAATATTGTAATAACATGGCAAAAGCAAATACAGTGGACCTGTGTACATAACCATAATTAGCAGGTAGGTGTTCTCACAGGATGCTTTGATGGGCAAAAGATGGAACAAGAAGACTGCATCCCATCCCTCACTCCAGTCATAGTTAATAAATATTTAGAAGACTGTTCCCAAAAACATCACAAAATCAAAGTCCTGTTATTTAAAAGCAGACCTGAAGTCCTCAGTACTGCAATCACATCTAAAACACAACTGTGGGCACCTAGTAATGAGATCTTCTTAGCTACTGTTAATCACCCAAACACAGGGTTTGAACTAGCTGTATAAATCCTCCTGTAGTTAAAGGAGAGAAGCACCTGTAAAAAATCTGCTCCATTTTCCTCTTAGCTGCCATCTTAAAAAGGGGTAAATCATTCTCTGGAGATACCTTTGTTTAGGAGCTTACATGACAGGGAAAGGTGAAACTCCTAAGTGCCAGCCATGGCAGAAGAAGAATCCCACCCTAATGGCACAGGTCCTCTGGGAACTCAACCCAAGCTTAAAATTACTGTATCAATTTCTTAATCTTTAGAAGGCCAGTGCTTTAGAAACCCTAACTAGATATCCTGCTCTGCCTCTCTGCACCTAAATATTTTCAAAATCTGGCCAGAGATGGTTCCAGCAAGTGCTCCAGATGTTCTAGTGAGATATACAGGAGGAAGCTGGGAGGCTGAACAGCAGCATTGGTACAAGCATGTTTGGAGAGGTTTTTATTGACTGGATTTCTGTGGGGGTTTTGCTTGTTTGTTTCCTATTACTCTTATGTTATCAGCATGGAAATACTGAATGGGACCAATGTAGCCAGTAAGACTAGCCACAACTATTATATAACGTCTGGTTGTAGCAACCATCTCAATAATTATTTCTTTGATTGCAGTGCAAACATATCCTGTGTACAATATGTGGGTTACTGGGTAGAGCTATGTCATGACTCAGGATGAGCCAATATTATAAGCAACTCCTAATGAAGGGTGGAATTTTCAGTAGTTTCTCTGTATTGACCTGTTTTTGTTCCTACTGAAGGTAGTGGCTGAGGAGGGAGGCCCTCAGGAAGGAAAGTCTCAGATGATTTAGGGGATTTGGCTCATGTCAGAAGGTGATGGGCAGGTATGAGAGGGGTTTATCACAGCAGAGGCTTTGCAGCATCTCAAGGACAGTAGGAGCATTCCTGCAGTGGCACAAAGGGTTGGCTCTCATGCTCCTGCCCTTTTGCATCTCCCATTTCACCAGCCCTGGGTCTTCAGGGACATGGGTCAGAGCAAAACAAGTCTCTCATGGGTGGTTAGGCATCAGCACAGTGTCTCTGACTCAGGAAACCCTTGGGCATGGGGAAGCTTTGCTGCCTGTTCCACCTCACACTTTTCCTTTAGGCAACTGCTATGGGCAACTGCTGGAGACAGGATACTACTGGGTTAGAAGGGTCTTTGGTCTCTCTCAGGTGCTTGTTTTCAAACTGTATTCTGTTAGTCAGAGGCTCTTTCTCTATTAAAAATAAGAGCCTCCAATTCTCATGTTTCTTTATGAAAAAAAAAAAGTTATTTTGGTATCCTGCTTATATAACTGTAATAACTTTTGTTCTCCCCACCACCTAAAGAAAAGCAAAAGGCTTTTGTATTGTATAAGATATTAATGAAAGGGGTTTCCTCTGAACAAAGGATGTTTGGAGCATTGCTAAAATCTCTGCTTAGGAGAGGTTTGGTCCCTTCATCTGGAGAAAAGTGGTCTTATACAGCCTTTCTAAGCCATTACAAACCCACATCCCTCTGATTTTAGTAATGACTTTTAAGGACTTATCCTCTCACTGTACCTTTTTTATGACATGAAAATAGCACCCAGCTCTCAAAGGAGGAGAAGTAAAAGGCTTTATGACATTTTAAAGAGAGGGAAATTAACTTGTGTTCCACCTTTCATTTGGAAAGGGAAAGCAGCACAGCAGCTTCCAGGAACCACAGCTCAGCCCCATTATGGAGAAGATGGCATGAGACAATTTAACCTATCCAGAAAGGAAAGCTAGGGGAAGGTGACGGAAATGGAAAGGTAAAAAGTGGTTTACTGGCAGGTAGATAAAAAATTACACAAAGTCACAAATAGATTTGAGAACAAAGCACTGGTCATCTGACAACCTGTCCACCCTCTCTGCAAATATTACTTGTCAGGTGAAAGAATTATTCCATGAATCATTGCCTTGTAAGAGATTTTAGAAAGCTCACAGCAGTGATGGAGCTATTGCTTGGATTTTGAGCTTGCCTACTCAGTCCTGGGAAAGCCATTCAGGAGAGCAAGTTGGTACCTGAGCACCTGAAACAGAGTATGAAAGGTGGACAGTACACTGGTTTTGGGTTGGGATTTTTTTGAAGTCTATGATTTTTTTTTAAGAGTTCCTCTGCAACTAAGAAGCAGAAATGGTTTGGATTTTCCTATTTTGAAACCTTCCTCTCTCTAGTCTAATTTAGGCTGCTATTAAGGGATTTGAAAAAAAAAAAAAGAGTACATCAAAAAGAACCCAACAACAAGAGATCTGTCTAGTGTTGGAACAACCCCAGACAGTGCCACAGATAAAACAGGAACTTTCCATCTGTACAGTTTCACTGCTGTACGTATTTATTTCTGGTAGGGAGCTGCCTGGTTTGCCAGTGTGGCTCACGTGCTGCTGGTGTGAACAGGAGCTGTCGAGGGCATTTGGGGCACATCTTTTTCCATCTGCTTCAGTCTGTGAGCTGAGAGGAGCTCAGTTCACTCTGCTCTGCTGCACAGAGGTTGCCACTGAGTTCATGCTGTGCTGAGGCTGGGGAAAAGCCAATGGCTGCTAAATCAATGCAGCTAAAAAGTGTCCCCCTGAGGTGTCCATGTCCTCCATGGACATGGACATGTTGGGTGGGAAGGATGGCTCTGTGCTCAGCTCAAGGCTGGAGGAGGTGCTGGGAGGGCAGGGTGCCTGGCTGAGCATGTTCTGCCAGAAGTATGTGTTAGCCAGGGATTACTTTGTGTTCTGAACCCCTAGGAATGCTGGAGTGCATAGCCCCAGCCTGGGAAGGAGGTTGGATCCATTTTACATAGGCATTACAAATTACCATTAGCTCTATCACCCCAAAGTTCTTCACCGTGATATGCAAAGTTGATTTGGCAGCAACCCAGAGTATTTTACACATTCAATATGTAATTACTACACCTTCCCTTTGGATTTTCCATGGCTGCATATGTGATTCCTGTTGAGCATCTTAGGTTATAAATGCCTTGAGACAAAAATGGTCTTTTGGGTCTCTGTTTATCCAGGATCTGGCTTCCTGCCAGTCTGGTCAGAGACTGGAGTCACTTAGCACCTCCACATCATGGAGAAAGATTAATCATAACAATCCTCAGCCTCTTGCATGACTGGGTGATGAGTCCTCTCACACTTCTGCAGTACCAGTGCACACAGGAGATCCATTGGCAGGGTGTGACTTTACACCACCCCAGTTCAGAAAGTCCAGATACTTTTCATGCGTATTAAATATCGGGTATCATGTGCTGCTTTTGAGGTGCAGTAAATATCTCCTGTGCTGTGCTCGAGCTTTCCACAAGAAGCACTTTGTCAACTCAGAGTGGCTTGTGCTTCGAGCACCACTGACCCCTTAGTATGGCTGAGGAAACTGAGATGCAGGGTGGGGAGAAATTTAGAAAGCAAGAGAGGGAAAAAAAAAATCCACTGTTCAGACCTTTATGCTTATTCAGATCTTGCTGACTTCCCTGCAGCTCCCCATTACATTGTTCTAAGTCCTGGGAGCCTCCCAGGTAAGGTTTAGCACGCTGTCCTGATCTGTGTGTGACATGGCTGAGATGGTGGAGAGCAGGATGTGTCCTCCTGGCCATGTCAGCATGCCTGACTCTCTGCAGCTGCACTGCCTAGCTGATGGTGCTGCACTGGCCACACTGGCAGCAGAGGTGTCAACAGGGAATGTGAGCAGTTGAGGAATGGGGGAGAAGGCTTCTTGTTGGAAAGGTACCTAACACAGGGACCAACTTTCTTGTTGGATATAGGTGTTGCAGAGGAGCCAGGTCTGCTTTGTGTTGCTTGAGTCACAAGGGATCAGTGCTTGCAGGAATAAATATGCCAATAGGAGCATGAGTGTGTGGGAAATAAAATGTATTTGGGGTGATGCCGTCCACCTCCTGCTCTGGACTGGCCCCAGTCTCCCCACAGTTCCTCCCAGCTGCAGCAAAGGCTGCTTGGCTGCTGCTGAGGGGCAGCAGCTGGACACTTCACCTCAGTACCTTGCATATATGCAAATTAAGCAGCAGCATAAACAGGGAGTTGGCAGTAAATGTGATTTATCTGCCACTACAGAGATCTTATCCCACTGAAAAGAAAGGGAGCCAAGTGATAGGGCTCAGTCCTTGAGTTGGTTTCTGGCGTCTCTTCCAAAGGGACTCAGTCTGGAACATGCATATTGGATTCATGGAGTCAGTAATACCAGGCTTAGTGCCTGGTTGTGATCCTCCCCTTTACCATTTCCTACTCTTCCTGCTGGGATGAAGACAAACAGCACTGACAACTCTAAGTACTCAGCTGGCTGATGACAGATGTTGATGCACGAAGTCTTTGGTCATCCTATTAGATCCTCAGAATGGCTTGATATATTCCTGGGCCTTTTTTCTGTTTTGTCATTTTGCGCCATTTCACTTTGACTCATCTACATTCATTTCTCTCTTCCAGGATCCAGGGATTTCTGTAGCTCAAGGAGCAGGGCCCACTGGAGGGAAGTCACAGTCATTGTGTTACAGGATGTGGGCAGGAGCTGCAGTAACCCCCTGACCACTCCAATGAGGAGCAGTTCTCACCTTTGAATAAGGATATGGGTGTTGTGGGAAATCAAAGGTCATCTCCTGTTTTAGGAGGTGGAGGCTTAAATGGAGGAAGGAGAAGCTTACAGCAAACACCCGACCCTGCCTGCATTTAATTATCTAATGTGTCAATGCACGAATACCAGCTCTGCTGACCTCAAACATGTAAAAATCCCAAGTCAACCCACTTCCCCTTGTCCCTCAGTGTGTGTTTTCCATGCAAAGAGAGTCCACTGGGGTTCTTGCTTCCTTTTTATGTTGAAGCCTTCAGGGGACATGGTTTGCATTTGTCTTTAATCAAAGCAGCTGCCTTGAGGTAACCTGTAGGTTCACAGGAGCTGGTCTTGCAGAGCATCTCATAAGTCAGTCAAAAATTGGTCAGGTCCTGCCATGTGGGATGTTGTGGCTGAATACATAGAACCCTGCAGCAATAAGAAAACAGGGGGTAAAAGCCCTGTGTATTAGTGGAGGTGTGATGAGGGGGTTGGGTGGGGGGTCCAGCACAGCTCAGTAACTCACTGGTAAAGCAGCAGCCCTTTCCACATCATGGTCTGGACACTGCTTCCCAGGAGGATGGATGAGACAATATCCATGGCAGGAAGGCATCTGGATTTAGGGGTGTTGGGGTTTTTTTCTTAACCAGGATTCCTAGCACTTAGGAATGGCTGGTTCTTGTCAGAAGCTTATCTCAATTGATCCAAGGACTCCTTTGTAAATTATCAGCAGGAGTTTAGTGATATGCAGTAGTTCTCTATAGTGTAATCACCTTCTCAGGAAGCACCTTAAATATTTAAATTGACTGTCTTCTGCTTTGCACACAGCCCAGAAGGCAGGGAGACTTGGGTTTGCTCAGGGGTGTTGTCATGGACACTGTAGGTTTCCAGCCATTCTCCACTGTGGGGATTTCTCTTACGGATTTCTCTAAGCATTATTTCTATTTTTACATTTCCTTTCATAGGAACAGTGAAATTCCCTTTTTGCTCACACTTGTACTATCTGATGTGGCTCTGCTGCAGTTAACATTTGCTCTTTGGGACTTAAAATAGATATTGCATTACTTTATACCCAGACCCATTTATATCAGCACTTCCAGGCTGATTTAACCAAGTTTTATCTACAGATTCCAGTCTAGTTTAAATCCTGCAGCTGATTCTAAGGCATATTGCTGGTGATTTCAGAGTGAGTCTTGAGCAGCTTGAATGGGCAGGAACACATCAAGACTCTGCCTTTGTGCTCAGTACTTTTACAGCTCTGCTCTGTGTTAACCTGCCTGCACTTGGACCATGAGACTCTATTTCCTGAGCCCTTTTCTTGCTCATAATGCTGATGGATCAATAGGGCCATTGTAACCTTCCACCTTTTGCAGGTGCTTTTATTTAATGCCAGTTCAAATGTTTAAAACAAAGCACAGAGACTGTGTACAAGCCCACTTGTACTGGTTGGGTAGGTGCTATGAATTAGTTGGCAGGTTTTAATCCAGTAAAGCCTAGTTAACACTGTCCTTGTGCCCTAAGCTGATTATGATAAATAGGCATGCTGTGTCTTAGCAGACGCCTGAAATCAGATCAACCAAATGCAGTTAGACCGGCCAGGCGAGTTGTTTTTTTCTTCTCTTTCCTTTTTCTTTTTTTTCCCCTCTTTTAACTCCCTCAGTGGTAACACTACCTTGGCTTTGCAGCCAAGGTCTGCTAAGGATGCAGTGATGGCAATTGGCTGCCATCCACCCACTGAGGTCACGGAGATTAGAAGAGCTTCTGGAGGAATGCTGCGAGCTCACGTGAACCCTTGGCAGCTGCGGGCTCCCTCACCCTTCACCCTTCCCAGCAGGGACTGTGCATCCCTGGCCAGGAGGAGGCCAGGAACAGGGTCATGAGGTGTGTGAAACTCGGGGGAGGTGGCTGCAGTGAACACAGATTCATTCCTGCCCCTCCATCAGCAGTAAGCCCTGAGTGTGAGACAGGTGGGGTGCTTTGCCCTTCCTCTTCCCTGTTTGCAGGTGTAGAGAAGCCTCTGGCTTCCTAGAAAGCACCAAGGGTCACACTCTTGGGTTTCACCACCAGCTCTGGACATGTGCAGGGGACACAGGACACAAATGTTGCCCCCATCAACAGGGAGAATCAGTAAGGTTTGAAAGTCCAGAGCTCAAGGGGGGCCTCTGAACCCAAGAAGGAGCTTTCTGGTTTGGGGCATCCCACTCCCCCTGGCCTTTACAGCCCAGCAGAGAGAGTTTTCTGCAGCTCCCCAGGTATGATTCAGGACACCAAACACCTACAGAGAAGATTTCCTGTCCCAAGGGGGCTCCTGAGTGAGTGTTCCAACATTCCATGTGTTGAGCAGTTCAGGGGAATAAAGCTCCCATTTAGGATATTGCTGCTGCCTAAGAGGCTTTAGGGATTGTTAAAACTCTTGTCTCTCGGGAAACAGTCTGGATTCATCTGCTGCCAGTTAGAGCCATGGGGCTGTGTGGAGGCCTGGGGCGAGTGTTTGAAGCTCCAACCTTGCTGCCCACCTTCAGGGCTCTGTGAGGGTGATGCAGGGGCACAGGGAGGAAGGGACCCCTGCCCCAAGGAGAAGCTGCCAATGCCCACCAGCAACCATGGAGCAATCTGGACAGCAGCATGAATTAGGGCTTCTCTTGCATGCATGGTTGAGAGCTGAAACATCATCCCACTTTTTAGATGTTTGCCTTAGAGGTATTAAAACAACACTGAACTAGGAAAAGGAGATCAACTGGGCAGAGAGGGAAAGTAGACTGCGTATTTTTTGTGGTGACCTGTCCAGGGGCTCTGCCCCCGTGGGCTCTCTCCATCAACACTCCAAAGACAGGACCCTTGAGGTGGTTTGGGTTTAAATGAGACCAGCTCCTGTCTGAGCTGTGGGCTGCTGGCAGTGCTGCAGTGAGGGGGTGGCCATATCCTCTCTGCATGAAAGAGTGATGAGGACTCGCTGAACAGGAGATGTGCAACAAATTCAGCCTGCTGTGAGTCTCCAGGGAAAACCTCCTCTCCTCCAAAGGGGTTGTAGCCTGCTCTGTGTTATTGCTCAGTGTGTTGCTGGCTGTCCCCTCACTGAGAGTGAGGAGGGAGCCAGGTGTGTGTTCTGCACACCAGGACAGGACCTGCAGAGTGCCTCTCACAGCCAGTTCTGTGGAAAGTTGGTTATCTTCAGGTGGTGAGCAAGGTTTGGCAGAGAACCACTGCTCCCTGTCCCCCACACACCCTGCCCAGGCTCTGCTATCACATGTGCATGGAGGGGGCAGTATGGGGTGCCCCCACACAAGGCAGACCAGGGCCACAGCTGTGGGTTTGCATTGTTCTAGTGCAAACCAAATGGTGGGGATTGGTTTCTGGAGCTTTTCACTACTTGAGCCCTGCTGTTTGCACATTACTGACCTCAGTCTGAGTTCAGCTCTCCCACAGTGCCTGAGTGCATTATGAGTTTGTAGACACAACTGCCTGGAAACCAGGTACTCTCAGGAGCTTGTTGACTTTGCTGTGTTGTTCGTTTTAAATACCAGGTTCAAAAGGCAACCTGTGGCTTTGTGCTTATTTCCAGCTTCTGTTTACCTACCACATTCTTTCAGCTCTGAGAGCCTGTGTTTCATTCACCTTGATCTGCAAGTCTCCAGGTGACAGACTTGTCCCCTTCCAGAGTGCTCCTCTCTCTGCCAAGGTAGTCCTTTCTCTGCAGCCACTCATTTACCCTGTTTCATTTGCTTTCAGAGCCCAGTCTCCAATTTACCTCCCCCACATCCTTTTTGGATAGTAAGTGTTGCTTCATCTGTGGTTTCACTCCCCTGATTCAATTCTTTACACAATTGGAGCATGCAGAGGGCTAGACCACCCAGGAGATGGACATGCTGCCCTTACTGGTCTGAGTGCTGCCCCGGTGAGCTGTCAGTGCAATGCAAGGGGGCCCAAAACATGTCATTTCTTCAGGCAGTTTTGTGAAAGAGAGCTCCTTGGAGGAAAAGGAAGTGGCTTTTATGGGGTGTTACTCTGCTTTCCCCGCTGTGCTTCACTGAGGAGGGGCAACCCGGGAGAGATCCTACAGATCTGGGAAGGCACTGAGGTACCAAAGAGCCATCAGATGTGTGGGAACCTTACAGTGCCTGGGCACTGGTCAGGTGGCAGCGTAGTTTTGGTGAGTTAGGAAAAGGCATTTGTCTGGACTCAGACACCCTGGGCTGTCTGGTCATGGGCCAGCAGAAGGAAGGTGCAGTGCTAGATATGTCATGCCAGACACCAGGGCTGTAAGGCCCCAGAGCCTGAGGAGCAGCCTCTTGCCAGGTGGGGCTTCACAGGGTCTTGTCTGGAAGAGCCCTCAGAAAGCTTTGACATACAACCCAGCCTAAAGCAATGTCACTTCTTGACCTTGTGTTTGGGTACATCCATCAAGGATCAGCGGGCAGTGGGTGAAACCAGCAGAAGAGAGTTGGATACACAACAGAAAAACAAATCTCAGCAAAGCCTGATGCAGGAAATACTAAAAGAAAATATAAAGCTTATTTGGGTTTTGGGTTCTTTAGTGGTATGCTTCTCCATCTAATTAATTGCCCTGATGAGGGTGAGGCTCTTATCAGACACATGAGGGAGTCCACCTGGGAAGAGTGGGGGAGAAAATGGAGGGTTCATTAACATATAAAGAGTGGCAGTGAGAGGTAAAGATTGCTGTTGACCACAAGCAAATTCAATCAGGCTGTGTCCTTTCCTCTTTGCTTTCATGTTGAGAGCTGTTTGCTCACTGCAGAGTCATTGGGAGCATTGCTGTGAAGTGGGGAGGGTGGCATTCGCTGGGAATGCTGCATCTGCACCAGTGGTGTGACTGCATCTCTCCTCACTGGAAAGAGGAGTGAAGTTCTGGAAGCTGAGGGGCTGCCAGTGCCTATTAATAAACAGGCATGAGGGATGTTTCTAGGCCCAGAACTGCAACAACAACAACAAAACTGGTGATGCATGAGTTTGTTCTCTGTGTGTGTCCTGCACATGCCCACAGCCAGAGCCCAACCCCCCAGGCTGGTTCTCAGCAGGAACTGTGGTTCCCTAGGCATGGAGAAGCAAGAGGCATTGCTCCTGTGTCTTGGGAGGTAGAAAGCCCAGGTATGAATGGTGAAAGATGATGAAAGCTCTTTCCTCTTTCTTATGTACTTCAGGGTTTTTTAGAGAAGGCAATCAGGCTGTCTATGATCTGTGTAGTGCCAGGAGATACAGCTGTGGGCTGAATGCCCCCAAACCTGCTGATGTTTGTCTGTGCTGCAGGTGTGCTGGACCTCAGCGGGTCAGGGACACAAAATGTAGGTGGTGTGTGGGTGTATAATGAAACCCCTGCACCCTTGTGCTGCTGTCAGGTTGCATCATATTTGCAATCAGACAAACAAATCAAGGGGCTGGGGAGCCCAGCCACTCTGCCTGCTGACTAATCTTTCTTCCCCACGCCTCTGGCTGCTGAGCCCTGCCGTGGGCTTTTGGCACCAGGAGCCCTATGGCTTGGTTTGCTAGGGGCTCAAAATGGTTTGACTGGCAGGAGGAGCCCCCAGGTTGGGGACTCTCCACTGAACCTTTCTGCCTATGGTGTTTTGAGCAGGGAGTAGCAGCAGCAAGTGACTCTCTGGAGAGTGTGATGTTACAGAATAAAAGTGTGGGTGGCAGAGGCTGTTAGCATGCTGGCAGTAATTCCCAGCTCCGTGACAATGAGCCACTGATATCATCACGCATGCTGGGCCAGATCCCACATTCCTCCTTTTGCCTGAGTACCTGATGAAAGCAGTGGGAATTGCTATCCAAGATAATGATTGCAGGATCAGGTGGATGATGACACCCTGCTTTTCTTATCACTTTATCTCTGGCGCTGCCTCTCTCCGTGTCTCCTTCCACTAGTGATGTTTTCATTCTGTGCTCACAAACTGTAAGGAGAGCCCATTGGAGAGCTCCAGTATGCATATGATCCCTGGAAACTCCACAAACTTTTAGGGAAAACACTCTTCTGCTTTGTTTCCAGCAATTAAATTGTATCAAAAGATTGACAAAACCATGTCATGTCTTGCTGCTGTTGCCCTGGGCAAGCAATTGCTGGGTGATCGATAGTGAGGAGCAGCTGAGGAGGTGGCTGGGCAGCAGCACATGGGGAGAGGGTGCAGTAAGGTGTCCTGGAGATTGCCTTTGAGATCCCACTCTTGACAGTTTACATGGCTGAAGAAATTTTATCAGGCATGACAAACAGATTCAAATGTTTGTATGACTGCTGCTGTCTCTGCTCCCTTTCCCTGGCAGGACTTTGTATGGTGCTCTGGATCTCTGCAGGCTGAGTTTCTCTGGCTCTTTTCCAGAGTAGGAAGGCAAAGTGAATTTGTGTCATTTGAGAATCGGAAAGAACCATGGGAAGTATGAGTTATACACACTGTTCAAACTCCAGCATTCCTGCAAGCTGAAGCCCTGGGGAAAATGAAACATTTCACCTGCCCAGGAGAGCATGTCAGCCCTGCTGACGGGCACCCTGCATTAGAGTGAGAAGGGTTGGTGTTTGCAAGAATCCCTGCCAAAACGACATGGTCTGTGAGGCTGACACAGCTCTGTAAATAGCACTGATGTAAATAACAGCTCTAGATGAACAATGAAGCCCTCCTAAATTTGCTTGAGTGAAATTAAAGGTAACTGATGTATCAGTCATGGTCTGCCTAAACTGGAATATGTGTCCTTACACAGCTGCTGGCACTGGAGGACCCACGGGCTGCTCTGCTTGGGGATCTCTTCTCCTTTGTGGAGGTTGGCCATGGACAAGGGATGGAGGAGGGCAGAACTGCAGAGGTGTCTTGGTGCAAGCGCAGGGGCACAAATGTGGCAGCCAGACCTTTGGGTGGGTATAAGGCTGAGGCCTGGTTGGAAGTACAAACATAACCCAGTTGGGTTTTGTGTTTATTTCTAGTATGGCAGTAGGAGATTTCCACTACTTGATAGAGGAGAACTTGCTGAAGGATTTTACATTGCACCATTCAAATTCTTAGATGTGGGGAATTAATATAGATTCAGCTAATAGTTTGTGCACTGGTGATCATTCTGCTCATGGACAGGTAAGAGACTTGTGTGCTCTCACATTTGAGTGCTCTTCACACCAGATGCAAGAGAAAGGAAGAGAAGTTGAGAGCATGACCTCCCTGTCAGAACAAGGCAGTCCTTAGTTTGGGTGGAAGCAGAGCTGTGCTTCAGAGACTGATTTGACAGCTGTTGGTCTCAAGTGGGCTGTAATCACAAGAGATATAAATACACAACTTTCTCCCAATTTTTCTGTGCTGTCTGAGGATCTGAACTGCACTCCTCATGTTTGGGCCCTGGGGCTGCACAGGGGCAGGAAGGGGACCATCGGGAATTGTGCTGATGGGGACCTGCCAAGGACCAGTCCTCTGTCATTCAGACATGTTGAGGCTGGAAGAACTTTTCAAGTATACCGTGTCAGCTGTATATGAACCTCATCCTTTTAGATGACAGTGGCCATAGTGAGGTAGAATCCTGATTTTGTGGTGTCCTTAGGGAGCCCCATTCCTACTGTGAGGGCTGGAGAGGTCAGCTCCTTCTTAGAAGATTGCTAGTGGCACTGTCCCACAGCGCTGCTTGGTGCAGAGACCAGCATCAGGAGCTGTAGGATCTCTGCCTCCAGCCCCACACATGATCACACCTACTGGTTCTGATCGCTCCTCCCTCTGCAGGATTGTGTCCTTTTCCTTATCTATTTCCTTTCTCTAAGTGCTTTGATGTCTGGGTGGATTCAGTGCCAAAGCCAGGTGCTCCCAGATACTTTTTTTATCACTTGATGCTGCAAGTTATCAGTTACTTTGATGACCTGTTGCAAATTTGCCTTAAAAGTATTGATTTAGCTGAGGGCTGGTGTTGCAAGCAGGCAGGAAGACACCCTGGTCAGCTTTTAAACGCTTCTAGCTGTAAACCAACAGCTTTCCCAGCAGAGCACACCCATCCCAGAATGTGCTGTCCTGCCTCCTTGCTGGGCAGTGATAGCAGGGCCCTACAAACACCTCGTTTGTAGCTACACTACAGCCAGCTGCTGATAGGTTCCAACCAGTGTGGCTGACCACGGGGCAGCCATGTGATCCCTGCATCTGCACAGAACAAGCAGTTCATGGTTTTTAAGCTGGGATGACCTGATCCAGCAATTCCTGGTCCAAACCCTGTAACTCCTACTTGACAATAGGATTTTTTTGCTTTGAAGACACCAGGATAGGGAAACTCCTCCACTTCTTTGGTAGTTTGTTCCAGTGATTAATAATTCTTGCTGTTAAAAATGTGAGTCTCATTTCTCACATGACCCTGGTTAACTTTTGTTTGCCATCTTTTGTGCTGGTCTCATCCAGTGCGAGCAGTGGAAGTAGGCTTGAGAGCATCTCAAGTTCAAACTCTAGTAATCCTGCTAAATTTTCTGGAGGACTGCAATTTATTTTCTTCAGGGAAGTGCTGGACAAAATATTCTTCAGCAGCTGGTGAGAAATAACCCTTCTGACTTTAAAGAATTGACTGCCACACTTCCTTCTCTCTCTGCCTCCAACTCTGCTCTCCAATCTTTTTCTGCAGCTAATTAAGAGGGAATCCCCTGCTGGAAGAAGAAACTGAAATAGAAAAATCCCTTTTCAGGAATGGGCACTCTGGCTAATCAAGCTGGGATTGCATTGTTAGGAGGAACCTTTCAGAAATCAGGCCCACAGCAATGCACAGCAAGAGAATCTTTTTAAGATTTGCAGAATAAGCTGTCTGGCAGTTTTATACAGAGATGCAATCCAGTTCTTGTGTTTGGAAGCAAAAGAAAAATGCTTCAATATGAGTTTAATTACAGTTGTTTTTATAAATCCTTTGCAATGCGCATTTCAGCTAAAACAACCTTGCAATTAATCTTCTAGACAAAAGCCTGATGTAACCAAAATCTGATACAAAATCTGTCTCTACTTCCATATCCCTTCTTGAACTCTAATCTAAAAAGAGAAGAAAAAACTTTAAGGTACTGAAAGAGAGAATTTCAGTATCTGGATGTTTCTGCAGTGCAGTCCTACAAGCCTGAGCTATTAGCATTCAACAGCAAGGAAATACCACCACAATTGCTGCCTGTTGATGGGCTGCATCTCCCACTGACCTGTGCTCACTGGAGAATGGTTGGGATGATACTTGATGTGACAGCACCACTCTCACAGTGTCTCCTAATCCCAAATGTCAGAGTCAAAACTCCTGTCAATAACTCCTCTGGTTTTTCCTCTATTGTGTCCAGCTGACATGGGTGCTGAGAGGACTGGGAATATTTGCAGCCAAGTATTTAATGAGTGTCCACCACCAGAGAGGGTTTATTTGTGGCTGTGTGGTCACCTCTTGCACTGAGCCCAGCATGTCACATCACCTCCTGCCTCTCCAGATAACATCTGCATGGCAGCCAGTGTGACAGGCTTCACTGTGCCTTCTCCTGGGGAGTCCAAAATGATCCAATTTAGGCTGACAGCTACAACACACAAGAAGAAATATGTATTGTGATGATCCTGTCCCTTGTGACTGGACTGGAGAAATATCTTCTGCTTAAGTGCTGAATTTGCAGACAAAGAATTGAAGCTGAATAAATGGATAGAATTGCCTGCTGTGAAAAATGGTAAGTGCTAAATGGTATTAAAGTCTGGCCCCAGTTAAATGCTTTGGGGCTGGGTTTGGGTTGGGATTTTTTTTCTTTTTGGTTGTGGAAGGCTTTTCTGCATGTCTGTGCACCTCTGTCCAGGTACAGCCCCTGGAGAATATCAGGATCAACCTGAGCTAGTCATCATCTGGTGTGATACAAAACTGCTTCATTTCTGGCTGGAGGAAGGCATTTCTCACAACAGTTTCAAGATTCTCTCTACACCAGATGCCTGTGTAGCTCTCTGGGCTCCTCCCTCTCCAGGATGAAGTAAGTCACGTGCGGTTGAATGTTCTTGCCTAACGTTAGACAATGCCACAATTTTCCCCTTATCTTCTTGATTTCAACTCTTTTTTTGTCTTTTTTAACCAGTGGTGGTGGAAAAAGGGGTCCTTTCCACCCTCCAGGAAGGCAGTCAAAGAGTCTTTCTTCAGTCACTGACTGACATGTGTGACCTGCCCTGGAAAAAATGGTTCTGAATTTGGCTTTGGACATGGGGTTCCTCCTCCTCTCTGTTCAGAGGGACGTTTGAATCTTCCCCATAATTCTTGTTTTGATTATCTTGATGCATGACAGGAGGCAGAAGTTTCTGTATTTTTGGAGAGCAGAAACCATTTGTAAAGAACAACACACTGTACATTGAAACAAGCAGAGCACTGCCAGCAGCAAAAAGCTGGAGAATTGTAAGTGGCTTTTCCAAGCATCAGGCCCCACTTTTCCTCTTGTTCTCTAGGGTGGATATGCAACACAGGAGACTTTTACTTAAATGCCAAGTGAAACACAAAATGAGTATATTCATGTCTGAGGCATCTGAAGTGCTCCTCTTGTTGAATAAGGCCCTAACACCTCCCACTTCCACAGTGTCCCAGAGCACTTCCTGCTGAAGGCAGGCAGCTCTAAGCCCTGAGCACTTGTGCCTGCAGCTGACCAACCCACTGCACCAAAATCCAAAGTGTCTCAGGGAGAATGGGCTTTGGCTGCCTCTGGCCCCTTCCTGGTTTCCAGCTCTTTCACAGGGTAAATTGAGTCTTTGTCCTGCTCAGCATCATGAGGCCAGGCTCCTGCTGGCAGGGACAATGCCCTCTTGTTAAGGAATCAGGCTGTAGGGAGGGCACTGAGCTGTGCAGCACCTTCCAGCACCAGCTTCTGATATAAATGGTGCCAAGGTGAGTGTTAATGGAGGGAGGGATTGCCCTCAGTACCCACCTGAACCATCTCCCTCTTGCAGGTTTCTGACCCCACAGCAAGGGCAGCAGAAGCAGACACGTCTACCTCTCACCTGGTGTGAGGTTTTTTTTTTTTTTTAAACCTGGGAATTATCTTAAAATAGAGCCACCTACACCACACTGAGGTGAATGGCCAGCATGAAGCAGACACGCAAATTCATCACACTGGGCTTAAAGCTGCAGCACAGAAAGGGCAAAGAAGGGCCAAAGTGTGAGCTGGTCAAGCTGAGGCCTCTGGAAATGTCAGCAGAATCTGTGTCTATCAGAGAGAAATTCCACAGGCTTGTCCCAAACCTGCTGTAGGTCTGCACCTGGCAGGGAGTACTCATCACAGCTCTGCTCATGGTCCCTGCAGGGAGCTCTGTGCTGCTCCAGGGCACCCTGAGGGAGAGGGCTTGGCCCACAGTGGGAGAGGGGAGCATCCTTAAGGGCCTTTGGGAATGACATTGGGCTATTGCCAAAATGTGCAAATAGATCTTCTGTGCCCTCCTTGCTGCAGTGAGGGAGATTTCTCCCCTCTTTAAAGACATCAGGAGAAGATGCACAGGCAGCGTTGTCACTCTAACCTTGTCACCATACAGGAAAACCATGCTGAGCTGAGATTCTCCAGGCCTGTCTCAGCCTGTTACTGCCCTTCTGTGGACCCTCTGCTGCCACACCACCAGAAGGGACAAGGCAGAGGTAAGCCCTAAGAAGCTCCATTGTTTGCACATCTCTCTCTGCTTCTGGAGCTTTGTGCTCAGAGGTGTCACACCATGCATGTGCTTCTTGGTGGGACACCTCTATGGGCTGATGGTGTTTCTGGCGAGCTAGAATGCACAGAGGGTGCTGCTCTGATCCATGGGGAAGAGGTGTGGAAAAGAGTCCCTGTCACCATAGACTCATAGCTCAACGTGGTGCCAGGCATGGCCCCAGGAACAGACTTGCAATATCACAAATGTGCTTTACTCCTGGAAAAGCCATTCCTTATGGGTAGGCACTTCTGGGATTGTTAGGATAAAAAAAGGAGCAGCAGCTTGAGCAGCCTGTTTTCTGTAGGCTTGAGTAGTATGACAGGAATGACCTATGACAGTAAGACTGACCTCCCTTTATGGAATGGTTTCTAAGGGAAAACCTGGGTTTGTGTATCTTTAAGCCCCCTGGGTTCAGGTGTCCAAGGTCTTTCCAAATCAGTCCAAATATATACTTTTCCCTCTTCCTGGTAGATAAAAGATGTGTTGTAAACAACTGAAATTGTCAGTGATTCAGCTGGTGAAAGATGTGTAAGATGTCCCTATTCCCAAAGCAGCACTGCTGAGGTCTTGGTGGAGGCAGGTCCCAGTAACCAGCCTTCCCAACTGGGACACTGGCCTTAATCCACACTCCTGATACAGCACTGCTTCCCAGAGCACTGTCTCTTAACGGGCTCCTGAGAGATCCCAGGGATGCAGGAAAGGAAACATTCATTTCTGTGCCATGTTCCTGGAGGAGGAGGTTGGTGGGAAGAGAGATGAGCAACTGCCATGGAGGCTCACTTTGCCACCCACTCCTAAACTGGACTTCCAGTATCACTCAAGCAATGCTGGACAAATGTTCTGGCAAGTGACAAATTGTTTCCCAGCTCACCCCTGTTCTCTTCCCACCTTTTTTTTCCCTGTGAGTCAACTTCTGCCCACACAGATGCTTCCAGAGCAGCCTGAATGCCCTCTTCATTGTGCACTGCTGGGATGGTGAGTTTGCACTGAGGCACATTTTCTACCCCTGGATTTCCAGATTTTCCTGCATGTGGGCAGAGAGCAGCAAGATGCTGAGTGACTGAAGTCCCTGTTCACAGTTCATGAATGACAAAGACTGTCAAAGTTTGCAGCCCCAAAGCCAGGTTTCATGGGACCTCCAGCACACAGGCAGCAAACAGCTGTAGTGCTATGAAATGTGATCTTCATGCTGAATCTTCATCCGGAGGTTACACTCATTATGTGAGGGATGGTGATGGATGGTCCAGCCCCTCCAGCATGGCAACCACTGGCTCTGCTGGGACCTTTCTGCTGATATCTTGCTTGACAAAGGAAAGCAAAGCTGAATCTGCTGGGTGCAAAATGGATGGAGCAAGTGGCAGTTTATGGGGGGAGCATTTTCCTCATGCCCTGAAGGACTGGCTATTACTTTGTTTATCAGGATTGAAGATGGGACACTCTAACAGCTGTATGCTATAAGGTAGCCCTAGAGATCCCTCACTGAAAGTAGTCTCTGTCAGAAGGCTCATTTCCCAGGAGAAACTTTGGAAGGGCAACGGGAAGGGCTTGACTTTGAAGGCTTTTTTTCTCTTTAATAAACAAGAGACTCTTAATAAACCTGGAAATCCCCCTTTTAAATTTGATACACTGGCCTCTTCCTAACTCCCAAGCTTCAGGGAGGAAGTCATAGGAAGTGATATTAAATGAGCTCAAAGCTGAGGGATCAGAGGACTGAGGACCCAAGCCCTGCTGCTGGGTTGCAGTTTGCACACCAATAGGCAAGGCAGTTTCTGATGCAAGAGTTCCTGTGCAAGCAGCCGTTTTCCATAGCTGCAGAGGAAATCAGCTGTGTCACCCCACAGGCTCTTTTCTGTCAGTAGGAAACTGTGGTGAAGGCTCACATTATAAACAACAGCATTGTATTGGCAAGGGTTTCCAATACAAAGCTGACTTTAAAGAAACCAAGGTGCTGCAGTGGTACAACTGTGTGTTTGATAACACCAGTACAAATTAGTGCTCGTGTCCTGCTGGTCTCAGATCTTGCTCTTCCTACAGGACAGAACTGAGCAAAAGCATGGCAAGTATCATCCATTATTTTTAACTCTTCTGTTTTTAAATGGATGCCTTTGTTGCTGGTATTTACTTCCATTTTACCTTGCCTTAAATACAATACCCTCTTACTCTGGGTAAGAATGTAGTCCTCTGGGTGGAATGTAGTCCTACTTGCACAAAACACTTTGGTGCAAAGAAAACTATAATGGGCCCAAAGTGATGGGGGAGGTTTATTTTATAAAGATGCACGAATGAGTTATGCCATCAAAAGGATACAAAGTTGAAGCCACATCCTGCCAGCTTGGCTAATCCATAAAAGAGCTTTCAGTGTTTTCCCTTGGAGTAGCAGCTTTAAATTTTAATAAGCTGTAGTGTACTTTCACCGGATGTAATAAGCTGATACAAAGTTTAAATGGGGTTAAGTAAGTAGAAACCTAGGAGAAAGGAACATAAAAGACATAAATTATTTCCTCTCTTTACAAGTCTATTTCACTGGGTTTATTTTGGGAAAAAGTTATTTCATTCAAATAATTTATTTGTTCTGGATGATTCAGTGTCAGGGGAGGGAGACAATACTTGACTTGAAGTAACCACAGTTACAATTTGAGCAGAGAGGACACTCAGTAAAAATAAATAAATTTTTCAAGTTGTTAATTCAGGTTACTTTGCCATTTAATTTTAGGACAGTTACCAAGTCACAGGCATATGTGTTGATGAACATGACCCACATAATCCTGTAAAACAGGGATTTGTAGGAAGACTCCTTGAAAGGTCATCCAGCCCACCTGTACCCCAAGGCAGGAGAGATTCTGTGCAAGCTTTTCTGGAGAGTTTTGTTGAGCCTGTCCCTGGAGCTCTCAGCCATGGAGAACCACAGCCACAGGGAGTGACCCCAGTGCCAGCACTTGGCTTCCCTGCTCCCCCAGCAGCTGTGCTGGCTTCCCTGTAAGCCCATTACGCCTGTTACTGCTGGGAAAGGCAAGCTCTGCTTTATCTGCTTCACCTCCACAGCTCCCCAGCCTCCCCCAGCCCACTGGCTCCAGCTGCTTCCTCTTACCCCCACAGTTGCCTTCTAGACACCCTGAGCAGACCCAAATAGCACCCAGAAACACCATCTGGGGTGATGTCCAGAGGGCAGACCAAAGCCAAGATCTACCTCTTGTCTGTTTTCTGTTTGCAAAGGTGGGATAAAGAGGTTTTTGGGCACAGGATGTACAATGCCGTGCTTGTGCTGGAGTAAGTGAGGTGGTTTGCAGTCTGCATCATGACCCACTGTTTGCTCTGCCCTGACTGTGTTATGCCTGGGGATCCCTGAAAACAAGCAGGGGCTGTGTGGTGGGAATTTTTCTTGTTACTTGCAGTGCTATAGATAAGAGGCATATGGGGTTTTGCTGAATGTGTTTGTTTGCTTATATCTTTGTAGCCTACTGAAATGGCTCCAAAACATTCACAGCTAAAAGCATGAGCTGTTCCATTTTGAGCTTAAAAAGTCATTTCTGTACCCAGGAGCTGTACTCATTCTTGGTGGAGTGGGCATAGTAACACACACTGTGCAGTGGATTATACTTATGTGATTATAGCCTCTAGGCAACAACCTGGTGCCTAAGGAATGAGTCAGTCAGAAAGACCAAGGCAGAGGGAATCAGATTCAGCAACGATAAGATTTGCTTCCAAAAGATCTGGACTGAAGTATAAGCATTCCTTGAAGATATGCTTGTCCCAGTAGCCAATTAAACAGCATATGTAGGAATACTTTATGTCACTTGGTGTCTCACAACAGTCTAAAGAAGCAATAACCACAAACAAGGACTTGCAGTATGACAGGTTAGTTGGGCACTAATAGCTGGGAGATGTGAGTGAAAGCCCAGCCAGGCTGGTGATAGCTGTGTTAATGCAGGGAGATCTGCCAGTGCAGAATAGGAGTAGGTTCTTGGGAAATACATCCAGGAAAAGGGAAGAGACAGGATGAGAAGGCAAGAAATGCATGTGGGGAAGCAGCAGCAGGAAGAGAAAAGAACAAATGAGAACTGGCAAGTTGATAAAAGAACAAAAGGATTTTGTCTCACATTAAAGGCAGCTAACTACAGAAATCATTTTCCCATGTAAGCAATTACTGCAGCTACCCCAGGGATAGTATGTGGTTGAAAATGGAAAGACGGGTTCTTTACATTCATAACTGGGTCTGGCAAGTGCTCCATTAATATGGCTCATGATGCTGTGGGCCATATCAGGCAAGCAGAGAAATTGAAACGTGATTGTGCAGATAGATGGATTCCCTGTTTTAAAAATTATCTTCCATCTATATGCAGGGTTAAGCCACTAGCTAGTGGAACAGAAAGAACAGGCTTCTAAAAGGTGGCAGGAGGTTTGGTTGATTCCTCTTTCACTCCTGACTGTAGCTGTTGACAGCAGCTTACAGCAGTCAGTGCAGTCACAGTCACGTAGGCATGAGTCAGGTAAAAATCAGACTAAGACTGCGATTCCCTTTCAGCCTTATTTTCAGAATGCTGAGTGCAGGCAACTCCTGTCTGTGTCTGATAGTGCTTTTCACCCTGTAGAATTGGCTTTTGGCAACAGGTGATCTGTTGAGACTGAGAGAAATTCATAACGAGATGGATGATCATGATCTTAGATCCTAGACTTCATCTCATGAGTGACCAAGTCATGACACCAATGAGGTCTCAGTCTGACAATCTCCTATTACCACTGCTCAGCTGATCTTAGCCCTGGGTATAAATGTGTCTTGTGGCTCTCCATTTACTGACACAAACCTATCTCACTGCTTGTCCTGTGTTTTGACATCAGCCACTCCAAAATTAGAAATGATGATATGAAAAGCTTAATAACATTAAAGAAATGCCAACCCATCTTCTATGCTGCCTTGTGCTATGCTTCGTTCATCTGAGGAATTTCTTGCATTTCACAACTAACAGGAAGATGTGAGTTCAGGATTGTTCCCCAGCAGGGATACGATGCAGCTCAAGCCCCAGACTAGGACCCCATGGCATTCAGGTTACTCTCTATAACACCTCCCTGATCTATCTCCTGTATGATCTTTGGTCTGCCTTCTCCTCAGTCTCCTTTCCAGGAGCTCGCTGGCTTTCTCTCACCTTTGGTCTTGCTGAGGTTTGGTCTTAACTCTTTGGAGTTATAAGCACTGTGTAACATCCAGGACAGGGCATCCCATGTCTCAGCTGAGGCAAGTCAAGCCCTAGAAACTTGGCTGAGCCTTTTTTGCTTCCCAAGAAATGGTGTTCACTTATTCATGTAATCCTCCTTTTAAAGCTCGTTTTGAGTTTTATTCTCTCCAAAAGGCAGTTTTTACTCTTGGGCAATACCTGCTGGATGCTGTTCCCTGGGGTGGAGGTCCTGCTGCAACCCTCGGGAGATGGGGCGGCCCCTCCCCAGCTGCAGAGAGAAAGTTTCCCTTCGCAGCACTGAGAACAGGCGAAAACAAAGAGCCCAGAGGAGGTGGGGAGGGGAGAAGGGAAGAATGAGCTAGGTTAGGGGAAACACAGCCTGGAAGAAAAGGAAAGGACCAGCTGATCTGAAAGCCCCGATAAAAGCCCAAGACAAAGGCCGCAAGAGTCTGGGAGATTATCGGGGGAAGCGGGAGGAGGAGCGGAGAGATGCAGCAGAACCTAAGTGGGAATGATGTAAAATGCTGCAGGGAGGAGGGGAATTTCCTACCTAAAGCAGAGAGTGGTTTAATTTACTCAACCACTTCCATTTACAGGAATCGAGGCCCTTTCTTTCCTCTGGCTGGGAGCACCCGATAAATGAAGGAGCTGCTCCAGCAGGAAAGAGTATCCATGTCCATCCCACAGCCCTGACAGCATCAACCTCGATTGCTCATCTGTTTCCAAGTACAACTGAGACATTTTGCTGGTGGGCAGAGAAGTCAGGGACACTGCATCCAGCACCCTGCAGCGAAGGAAGCATTAGTACTGCTGTTGTTAGCCTTGTTATTTTCTCCTAATAAAAAGGTGGTCATGACTCACTCCATTAAGAAACAAAAGCAGAGCTGTAATCTACTGAAAGGCAGTTGTTTGGATGCTCAGCATTAGGCGTGTAAAAGGAGGAAGGTCAGCTGCAGGTCAGGTCTGGTGATATACACCCTGCCACACGGGCCAAACTTCAGGTACTCCCCAGAGAATTGATTTTTCTGGGCTAGAGTCATTTGCCCCGGGTTCAGAGGTCTTGCTTCAGGCAGGAGTATAGAGGCAGAAGAAGCTCTCTTTCTCACCCCTCCACATTTCAGTTGGGTTTCCTGAGAGGAAATGATACTGCGACTGTGCTGGCCCCCTCCTTCCTCTCAGGAGGGAGGAGCACGCCAGCATCTGCTCATAGCACCTCTTCCCCTCCCTCTGCCCCACTGGGACCAGTTTGCCAGCTGAGCTGGGGTCTGAGTCCCAAGGGAAGCAGGCTGCTTCTCAGAGGGGAAGCGGTGGCCCCTGAAGCTGGGGGCTGAGAGGCAGGAAAGGCAGGTTGTGTTCAGGTGGTGTGGAGGTTTCCTGTGTGAGCTAGGGACTAGGTCACAGCATCCCTGCCTATGCCAGATTTCTCATCTAGTCCACGTGAAGGTTTTTGGCACAGTGTGGTGATCTAGTTCTGACGGGAACCGTGCTGGCACGTGGGTCTCACCCAGCCATGTGGCTCTGACAATGGCCAGCTGCCTCCCAGGGTGGGTGCAGGGAAAGGGAAGGAGCCAGGCTGCCGTGATGGCAGTGGCCAGGTGAAGACAACACCCACGCTGAGATGTGCTGCGAACATCTGCCCCTACCCACAAGCTACTTCTATTTTTATTCCATCTCATACCCTGGCTGACTCAGAGGAGGGGAGTGAGGGGGGTCAGGTTAGAAGGAGACAGATGGGAGGACTGTAGGGGGATTGAAAGAGGAAGAGGAGGAGGAGTTGCTTCAAAACCAGTAGTTGCCGTTCTTTCAATCAGCTTGAACGTTTTCTTTATTTTCTTCGCACAGCCTCTTTCATGCTTCTCTGTTTCAGCTGCAGGCAATTTGAGGCAGGGATGGCACTTCCTGCCTGCTGTTGAGGTGAACATTCTTTCAGGGCACCATCAGAATAAATGACACCCTGCTCTTAGATAGATCCACTGTCATCTGCCTGGGCTGTAATGAGCTTGACTGGAGTTCATCCTTTTGCTTAACTTCTAGGAATTTCCACTCATCATTTTGGTCTCTTTACAAAACTACCTACAGTGAAAGGGCAAGTGACAAATTTCCTAATTCCTGTATGTCTTAGTGTCATGATTTCTGGACCCAGGCACAGTCACCGCTCTGTGGTGTAAGTCTTGCAAGTCCTTGGGACACAATCTTACAGCCACAGGGAAAGGGACCCTCCCCTCAAACAGCCATACCAGCAATTTTTGTGGTGCAGGTGGCCCTCTCATCTTTGTCCCCATTGCTTCAGAGCATTCACTAATTTTGCAGAAATGGCACACCTTGCTTTGTCCCACTCCGTTATTCTTTGTTCCTTAGGCTGGAAACCTTGGGCTAAGTAAGGGAATCCCCAGGCAGTTCTGCTGCCTTATGCAAACCAGGGCCTAAGCAGGGGACCCAGCTCTTTCCGAGGGGATCTAGGAGAGGGCGTCTTCCATTCCGCGAGCACAGAGCTCTCGCAGGCAGGCCTGCCTGGGCTCAGGCTTTCCTGGGGGTGAGGATACACAGCGAGGGAGGAATAAAGGGAACTGAAACTCCATTCGCAACCTGGTGCGAGAAGCCTGCCCCAGCGCTGCCCTTCCTTCCTCCCTTCCCTCCTTCTCCTCCGCCCCCCGGCACGCTTCCCTACTCTCCTGACGCGCTGGGGAGGGGGCGGGGGTGATGTCGGGATGAGCCTTAGCCGATGAGTGGAGAATTTTTGCAGCGTTTTTCAGCTTCCTCTGCCTCCGATGCTGACCTACCGCCGCTAGGGAGGGAGGGGATCCCCGCCAGGGGGCGGCGCGCGGGGCGGGGGATGTCCATGTTTGGGAGGCGGGCGCGTCACTCCCCTTATTTGGGCAGTGTCGTCACGGCCCGGCCTCCCATTCATATAAATGCCCGGCGGCGCCGGCCGGGATTCCCTGCCCGGGCTCGGTACGGCCCCGCGGTGCCTCTGTTCGTCCCGTCCCGTCCCGTCCCGTCCCATCGCCGCCGGCTCCGCGCTAGCGCCGGGCACCCTCCTGCCGCTTTCTCCGCTCCTGCCCCGGCTGCGGCGGGGCGCGACCCTCGGCCGGCATGAAAGTCACGTCCCTCGACTGCCGGCAGCTGCGGAAGCTGCTGCGGAAGGAGCCCTCCCGCTGCCTGGTGCTGGACTGCCGGCCCTACCTGTCCTACTCGGCCTCCTGCCTCCGCGGCTCGCTCAACGTCAACCTGAACTCGGTGGTGATGCGGCGGGCCCGCGGCGGGGCCGTGCCGCTGCACTTCGTGGTGCCCGACGCGGCCGCCCGAGCGCGGCTGCTGCTGGGGGGCGAGGGGGCGGCGGGGACCGCCCGCCTGGCGGCCGTGGTGGTGCTGGACCAGGACACGGGCCACTGGCAGAAGCTGAAGAAGGACAGCACAGCCCAGATCGTCCTCAATGCCCTGCTCTCCAGCCTGCCGGAGGCCGGGGCCAGGGTCTGCTTCCTGAAAGGTGAGAGGGATCGCGGGGACCCGAGGGGCAGGGGCTGGGGGAGAGCGGCGCGATCGACCCTCAAAGCCGCCTTGGTTGGCGGCGGCCCCGAGGTGCTCCCTTTCCTTCGCCCTGCAGTGAACCTGATTATTGGTGGAGGGCAGGGAGGTAACACCGGGATTTTGTTTCTTTTCCACCTACTGAAAATAAATCCCGGATAGACTCTGCGGGCTGAGCCGAAATGCCTTTCCGCTCACCCCCGCCACACGTTTAAGAGGCTGAGGGGAAAGCTGAGTAAAGAACAGCAAAAGTTGCAGATTAATAAAGGGGGAGAGATATCGGCGCTGCGTGGGAAACAAAATGAGCCCTGCGGATATGAGGAGAGACGAGGCCGCCGCTGCTCGCTCTCCGCCCGGTGACACGGGGACACCCGTGTTGGGCGCCCGAAACTCTAAGACCGATGCCCGCCCCTCCACCGAGCGCGGAGAGGTTTCTCTCCGTCGGGCACATCGACCCGGCAGGGGAAACCTCGAGCCGAAACTCCAGGGCTCGTCAGGGGACAGAAATACCTCCTCCCCTCACGTGTATTACAGCCCTTCGCTTGCGGTTCTTTGTTTTCCTTCCGTGCAACCGGGGCTAATAAAACGATAAATAGCATAGCGAGCATAGCAGCCCGCCCTTTGCCTGTCCTCTCGCCTCTGCCTCCCCCCCCACTCCTGGCAGCGCCTTTGTCCTTCTGCCCTCTCGGTGTTCTCGGCTCAGCCCCATCCGCTCTCGGAGCGAGGCCGTGCCCGGGCGGGGCCGCTCCGCCCGAAGCTCCGCACTCGCGGCGGCCGCGGGGCTCCCGCAGCGGCACCACGCCGAGACGGGAGTTTCCAAAAACCCCCTTGCCATACCATGAGGCCATAAAAGGGAGGGGAAAACAAGGCGTTGTTTCTTGAATAAAGCCTGCCTCTGTGTTCTAATGGGCCGGAGTTAATTCGCTTTTAATAAGCCTTTTGTCACTAGTTTTTATCCTGATGTACCCGGTTTCTGCCTTTTGTAACGACCTCCCGCTGGGGTAGAGGCATCTTCAGCCTGTGTATTGCCTGGTACCGAGGTTGGGGGATGCTCCCCGACTGTTTTCCACCACCCTGGTTCTGTCCAGTCACTGTCAGCCTTTGCTGGATCTAGCAGTCACCACAAACGCACAAATTCTGCTGCCGGAGGGTAGAAATACTGGCACTGTGTCATTCAGATCCTTAGGGACCACACTAAACTAGAAGTGAAGAAATATCTTCAGGGTCATGGTGGAAAGTCTGTGGTAAACTAGGGGCCGAATTAAGCTCTGCTGACCCTCCAACTGCTTGTTTGGCCACACGATCATCTTTTGATCATCCTTTCCTCCTCGTGTACCAGCCCCACACTTTGGCGTGGTGACTGTGGCTGTGGGCAGTTTATCGGGGATGAGGGGTTAATGTAGGCTCTGCTTTCTACAACTTGTCAGTTGTGAAGTGTCTCATCTTGAAAGCCTGTCGATTGGAGGCTAAAGACATTTCCTCTCAGTGTATGAGAAAGTTTCCTGCTTTTCCTGCTGCAGTTTCCTTTGGCTTTGCTGGAAGTGCTCGGGGCTGTATGTTCAGGCCCATGACTCAGTGGGCAGCACTAATGATTCACTGGGGCCACAGACCCCCAGGAAGCTGTTGTGGCCTGGGGGAAGTTCCTTGGCACATTGGGGATATAAATCACCCTGGAACACTGAGTTCTGAGCAGGAGAAAGGGTCCTTTGGAGGACTCTGCTACCACCTTTGCAAATAATAGGCTGTAAAAACACCAGGAAAAATCCTCCTTGATGTTTCCCCTGGTATTTCTGCTCTCCCTAGGCATGGAGAGCTGGGGCGAGGTGTTGGCTACTTAAATGCTTAGGGGGTCTCGTGGCAGTAAGATATAAGGAAGTCATCAAGAGCATCAGGTCATCGAGATCCTGAGGATCTGGTCCCTGAGAGAGCATCTGGAACTGAGTCACTGCATGCCAGGCCCTGTTCCCTCTGTTGCTTTATGGCTTGCAGGGTCGCATCTTTCATCTGTGTAGGTGCAGTTTCACTCTGGGTGAGCTCAGCCCCAGCACGGTGAGAGTGGTTGTGTGTCAGGGGAAAAGGAAGATAAAATAACGGATCCTCCCCCGGCGCTGATAACGATTCTATTACTTATTGATTAAACGGAAGTGCAGCTCAGCTCTCCATGATGAGCAACTGAGTATTTGCAGAAATGACCTCAGGGAAGGTAGGTTGAGTGAGGAGGGGGAAGAGAGGAGATTGCTGGAGGATGGGATGAGCAGATGACTCACTGTAAGAATGGCCTGCAAATATCCTGATCCCCAAGGCTTGTAATTAACCATTCAGCAGCTGCATGTGTTAGCTGCCCCAAGAGACTAGAGACATGCATGCCTGTTTGGCTCGAGCAGATTTCTGTGTTCATTCAAGAGTAAAAACAACAACAAAGGGCATAAATTGAGATCATGGCTATTTATATAAACTGAACATATTTTTCTTATGCGATGGCAGTGGCTGGGGGGTTGGGGGAATATCAGGTCAGCTATGCAAAACAAGAGGATTTAAAAGTTCACCCCATGAAGGGCAGTTGGAGATCAGGGAACTCTGTAGAGCTTCACGTGTTTGTTATTTCACACTGTGAGTTGCTAGGGATATCATTTTTTCAACCCAGTTGTTGCAGATATCATTTTATCAAACACCTCCCACCACCACCATGGTCTCCACGGTCACTCGACTGCTTTGACCACTGCCTCATGCTGTGAGCTCTGCGATGAGCTGGCAGAATGTGGCTGGGGTAGGAGGAAAGGTGCAGGTGCTGGTTGCCCATTTACTGCAAAGTCGCTCTCCAGCCCTCTGTCATGGAAAACAGACTTACATCACAATCAGCGGGCTTTGGATCACGCTGGCCGCTTGCAACACGAGGACCCCATGGCAGGAATGAGTAGGCGACAGTAGCATGTCATGAATCTGAGCACACATCTGCTCAAACATTGCAAACAGATGAGACACCGGCATTGTGGGGCTGCAGTGTCAGAGGTGGCTGTACCACCCAGCCTGGCAGTGAGGGTCCTGCCACTGCTCTGATCTTCAGCGCTTCCCTTGTTTCAAAATCCGTCCTTGCACCCTGGCACCCACACTGACAGAGCTTATCAGGCTGAAACAGTCGCAGGTGAATGAATCACAACCGGAGCCTTTGCCTTCCAAGCCTTGTTTACTTGAGGGCCACACTGAAGGATTATTGAATGTAGCTGCTCATGAGCCATTCATTTCTGCTCTGAAAAAGCACAGGTGGCAGACATGTGGCACGCCACTGACGTTTCCAGGCTGCTTCTGCTACCTGACTTATCCAGGTTCATTTTGGAGATGATGTGCTTCCAGGCAGAATATTCCCAGCCTAGAAACAGGCAGCCATTTAGCTGACGACAAACTTTGAGTAACAATGTAGTAATAGGATTAATTCCCTTTCATTAGCAGCACACTGAATGAAATGAACGCAGTACTTAACCATGCAGAATAGCTCATATGGGGCTATTCAGTTGTCAAATGCTGTCACAGGATTTCATTAAGTTTTATAGCTGTTATTTAATAGATTGGTTTCAGTGGGACCATCTTCATTACTTCACTGTCTCGTGCATTGTGGTGATTAATGAGACAGATGCAAGCATCCCCCTCTTGTGTTTATGTCCATTTAAAAATGCAAATAAAATATATTGTGTGCTGTCACAGTGTATATATTAATGACAAGTTTAGAAAAGATTACTCCTGAATACAGAAATCTCTGCCTCAAATGCTGGTATTAGCACTCATGTATAAAACCTGGAGGGGGGGAGGAATTTAGTCCCCACTGTACAGGAGTTAATGGTTGCTAGACTTACAGAATTACGTTTGCTAACAGCTTTAGTCTGAATTCACTGGGTTTTAGCAAGTTAATAATTATCAGTGGTATTGGTTTTTCCTTGGGTGCCCAAAGTCTTTTAAGCAAATCTGTTTTCCCAGAGGAGCACTATCCTTCGTGACCCTCCCCTGGAGCTCATTGCTGGACACTGCTACCTCACTGCACTGCAAGTGCTGGAGCTTCATTTGCCCTTCAGTTGAATTAAGCCTTGGGAGGGTAAATATTCATATCCTTCTTTTTGTTGTTTCCCCAGGGGGATACGAAACCTTTAACTCTCAATATCCTGAGTGCTGCGTGAATGGAAAACTCATTTCCCCAGAGAGGATGGAGGCAGAGAGAAACCTCGCCAGCCACTGTGAGAAGCAGAGTGCCAACCACAAACCTGCTTACGACCAGGTGTGTGTCACAGCTGTGGTGGGTGACTCTCCCCTCGGGACTTCTCCCTGCTCCCACCAGGCTCTGTGGGAGGCTGGCAGGGTGTCAGTGGCCCTGGTGCTGCTGTGGGCTGTCAGTAAGTTGTCACAGTCCAGGCTGACAGCCTGTGTGCTGAATTAGTGGCCCTTGTGTGCTTCTGGTCAGCATCACCTCTGCCTGGCTTCAAAATTACATGACAGAAGGTGGTGAAACATCTATCCCCAAAACTGTATTTATGAACTCTCTTATCACACACCAGACAGCATGAGCCATCAGCTGCTCTCACCTCCACAGGAGACTGAGAATGGGCAGGGGAGAGGCAGCCAGGAGTGTCACTTTCCCAGCAGACAAAGGAGCACTTTTTGCCCATGACTCCTGTGAGATCCCAGGAGGAATTTGAGGCTGGCAAAGGGCCAGTGCCTCTGAGAAGCCAGACCCACCATTGGACTGGGGAAGTGGGGTTTCCACAGAGGAAGTCATGGTGTGCCCACCCAGCCCGGGGATTGTGTGCTCTCCGAGATGTCACCCTGCGGTCAGGACGCTTCCGCCAGGGCGTGCATTTCCTGCTGCTCAGGGGAGTCCCCCTGTGATGCCTCTCTGCTCTCCTGAGAGAACCTCCCACACCAGGCATCCTCCTGCCACCCTGGCTGGCTGCCAGCTGTCCCCCATGCATGGGAACCCACCGTGTGGGCTGTTCAGGGGGAGTGGAAAGGCAGTTTCTTGCAGCTGGGGGATGGCAGCAGCTCCTGTGCATCATGGAAAGTTACCTGCCAGCTCAGAAAGCGGTGTCAGACAGTGTTTTTTCTTTCACCCTCTCATCATCCAGCCTCTGCTTGTGCTGAGGAAGGAGGAACTGAGATGATGTCTTGGGGTGGGTGACACAGCAGGGGCTGTGCTCCAGAGTGGTGTGGGGTGAAGGGCAATGGGGAGCCTATGTCCATTTTTTTCTTTGTTTCACTTCTGGAGATGTGATCAGAGGGGCTGAGCCCTGGCTGAGCCAAAGCAGCCTCTTCCTCTGCCCTAATCTTCCTCCCTGCCTTGCCCGTATTTCAGTAAAGCCTCAGTGCGAATGGGCACCCCAGATGAAAGCACTTGGCATGCACTGCGAGGGGCAGCACTTTAAAGAAAGCCACAAACATCCTGCACACCAGTGGGTTGGATCTGACTTTTCACCTTGCAGATGTGGACAAGAAAATTAAAACATTTTTCATGTGTGGGCTTTGCCATGGGACTGATTCATTGGCCAGCAGCACTGGGGTCCAAAAAAGCCAGAGAGGGAGGGAGCAGACACCCTCATGGGCTCCCTTGGTCACTCCTGGGTCTGACCACTTTTGAAAAAAGAATTACATGTTTCTGCTCCTTCTCTTCCAGGGTGGTCCAGTCGAAATCCTGCCTTTTCTCTACCTTGGTAGTGCCTATCATGCTTCCAAGTGCGAGTTTCTCGCCAACCTGCACATCACAGCCCTGCTAAATGTCTCCAGGAAAAGCTCAGAGTCCTTCAAAGACCAGTATTGCTACAAGTGGATCCCAGTGGAGGACAGTCACACAGCAGACATCAGCTCTCACTTCCAGGAAGCCATAGACTTCATTGGTAGGTACAACTGAACAAATTTTCAGATCTTGTAAAATCAATTAAAAATTAATTTAATTAATTTTAAAATAAAATACACATTGAAGTCTACTGAATTTTGTGAAGGAAAAAATCCCAGTTCAACCAGGTGAAGCAGAGTCATCTTATTGCCTTACTGTGCTGAGATATCCCAAAGGTGGGGTCTTAAAAATCCATTGTCCCTCTTATCACAGAGCTCTTTCTATTCCTCCTTTTGATCACACTGGTATCTCACTCTTTAATCAAATACCCCAATGCAAACAAATGAGGAGGCTTTAGAAAAGTTTGTGCTATTTAGTTTCAAATGTTCCTGCATCCGGCTGAGTGGGTGAGCGAACATGAGCTGTGCCAGGGACCACAGGAGGGAGGATTCTCCCTGAGAAGCACAGGATGGTTTGGTGGGGTGGAGAAGCCTGAGCCTGGGTGGAGATCATGTTGAAATGTGCTGCTGCTCTCCAGGAATAGTCAAGAGAGAAAGAGAATAAAACACAGTTACAGACTTGCTGGGCTCGTTGCTCAGCTGAGTTTGAGTCCTTCAAGGGTGCAGGCAGAGTTACAAAAACCTGACCTGAGGGTGCTCTCTGAGTCCTTCCCCTTCCCAGCAAGGGATATCTCACACCTTTGAGGGAAATAATAATTTATGGCACCTTTCTGTCGTATTCTCAACCCCTTCTGATAGATGTTGAGTTGCTTGGAAATTTCCCAGATTTTGAGGACGACTTTAATTTTCACTTTCTTTTAAAATTGCGTGTGTGGTGTAGATGCTGGGGGTGACTCAAATCCATGTCTTCCTTATTTTGTGCAGTAGCTAAATATAACTGGTCGTGGTGGCAGTCCCCTGGCAGACAATTGGAGTCAGGCAAATGATAACTTCCTCAGCTCTGTGTGCTTCCCTGAGCACTACACTCACAGTTATCCATAAATTGGAGCTTGAACACGTTGCTCAAGGCAATAGAGCAGAGAAAAGTCTATTTTTTGAACAGTGTTTTTGTGTGGAAAGGGCTTATTTTAAGCACATTCTCTTTAATCTAATAACAATCATTGTGTTGTGTGAGTAACCACAGTGGCTCCTGTTGTGTAAAAAGGGTGCTTTGCATAAGCCATTTATATCCTGACTTAAGTCCAAGCATCCTTTAACCAGGCTGTAATTAGCAACTGCCTACCAGTGCCTGTGTGCTTTGTGGTGAGGCCCCAGGGATTGAGCTCAGCCTCTCCACCCAAGGGAACCTCCTGGTACTGCTGTTTGCTGCCAACTGGCCAAGCAGGCACTTAGGTTTTTGAAGAAAAATACTGTTGTTTTAGCAAAGATGATGAGAGCCCCTGCAGTTTTTGAGTGACCAGGTAGTGGAAGCCTGGCCAGGCTGAGCTTTGCACAACATTTGAGCTGCAGGCAGAGAAATGCAGGTACAGCACTGCCTGCATCACCATGTTCTTCAATGTCAGTTGTTCCAAAAGAATAGTAGGCACAAGGAAGGAGACAGGGATGGACTTTCCTAAAAAATGCAAAAAGAACCAAATTGAGATCCACAGATTCTGAAACCCAGCTCAGGTCTGCCACAAGCTAGGTTTTGTCCTACTTGTCTTTTGATCTCCATGTCACCCTTAGTGCCTGTCCTTGCTGGCAGACTGGCTGTGCCCCCCCAGCACTGGGTGTGTCACAGCATCCTCTCCATCCCCAACAACAGCTGATGTCTGCAATGGTTTTCCCCCCAGACTACGTCAGGCGAGCAGGCGGCAAGATCCTGGTGCACTGCGAGGCGGGGATCTCGCGCTCCCCCACCATCTGCATGGCCTATCTCATGAAGACAAAGAAGCTGCGCCTGGACGAAGCCTTCGATTACATCAAGCAGCGCCGGAGCCTGATCTCACCAAACTTTGGTTTCATGGGCCAGTTGCTACAATACGAGTCAGAGATCTTGTCTTCCACCCCCAGCCCCCCCGTCACCTCATGCAAAAGAGAAGCTGCGTCTTTCTTTGCGGAGGAACTGACTTTAGGTAAAAACTTTGAGGGCTCATGCTTTGCCTTTCCTACCTCAGTGTTGAGTTCTGTGCCCATCCACTCTCCTGTCCACCAGCTGAAGCTCAGCCCAATGACGGCATCTTCGTCCTGCTGAACACCGTGGGGAGCTGGAGCTGGAGTGGTCCTGATCCAAACTGTGATCCCCAACAAGAACATTTCATGAATGTGCAATAGAGAAACTTCATCCACTTACTCTGAGATGGAGTGGTTGTCATGGGTCATACTTCCCATATGCTGTAAGATGCAAGTGGTCTAAGCATGGCAAGTTTTCTGAACTTTTATTGTCCTTTTTTTAAAAAAAATACAAAGTGCTTTTTTAGGTTTTTAACCACACAACGTGCACCCACTACTGTATTTCCAGATTCCTGGGGAAAAATGAGAAATCCGTTTAGTATGTTCTCAGTTCCCATCTCCTTCCAATTTTATTTTTGAAAAGACCCTTATTTAAAGTTTCAAGCAATAAACAGCAGCAGCAGGGAAGCAAGCAAAACAAAAAGCACTCCCTTTGCAACCACAGAGGTGGTGGGAGTGAATATTTGTTCAAATATTTCTCTGGCTTTCCTCCTCCTCTCTCCTGTGTTATGTTTCAGGTAGCAAAAGGCTGGAGTGGGGAGAGGGAGCGCCTTTCCCAGGACACTGTTGCACAACCAGGTCGAAATCCCTTCTCTGCTCCAGCCTCTGAAGTGTCAGGTATTGTCCACAGTGTAACTAGATACCAACCCCAACCACTGGGTCCATTCAGGTGTGGCATTTCCTGTACTTCTATATTTGCCTTTGTACTGGATGTGCTTTTAAGTAGAGCAGGGACTTAACATCTATCAGCTACCCTGCTGAGCTATTATCCTCCCATCTGTTATTTAAGAACAGCCCTAGAATACTTGAATGTCTCCACAATCCTCATCACATCCTCATCCCATCAGATAACACTGTAAAACACTGTAACTGCTGGACTTCACACCAAAAAAACCTGACAAGCTTTCAGCTCCAAGACAACTTTTTCTCCATCCCTTCCCAAGTGTTCCCATTTGTGTACCGTGTGTGGTCAAGTGGTCTTTTTCAGTGTTATGTGACTTGCTTAGAGTGTGTGGTCACTTCTAGTCAGCCTTTGTCCAGAAAAAATTATTTCTGTCTTGCTCTCATTGGCTTTTGTGTCCACAAGGAGTTCAGAATGAGTGTCTATGTCTGTTGACCTTTTTATTATTTTTTAATATGTAATATGTATGGGAAATGGCAATAATTTCCAAGAGATCTCGTGAATGTGAAAGAAAACCTGCAATGGTTTTTATGATGTGTAAAAAATAATAAAGGAAAAAATGCCAGGAAAATAAAGCTGCTTGTTGTACTTGGAGTGATCTGTGAGAGTGCTTTGGGAGAGCTTGGTGGCAGGAAAGGTCACCTAAGAAAAACACTATGGTGTAAAAGTGGTGTGAGAAGGTAGAAGAGATGGGAAAGTATCACTGTGCTGTGTGCTGAAAAGCCACCAAGGTGCATCACTACAGAGGGGAGAAGGTGAGGGGGAGGATTGTTTTAAACAGAATGACATGAGTCACAGTGGCGTCACTTCCCAGCAGCCAGGCAGGCACTTCTGTTTTGATTCATGCATGTTTTATATAAGATTTACCATCTTGCTGAGATGAAAATCTGAACTAGGCACAGCCCCCACTTCCTTCCAACCCATGACAAGAGATGCTACATGCCCTGGTCCTTAGAGTGAAGCTTGTTGTGACACACAGCACCTCTGGGTGCCAGGAGCTAGGGCATGAGGGTAATACTCACATTTTCACTTTTTTATGTACAAAAAAAGATTAAGTTAGATGTCTGATGCATTTCATGCCTCTCTTCATCTTGAATTTTCTAGGCTTTTTCTGGCTCATCACTGCAGCACATTTATTATCTGCAATTCCAAATTATCAAGTTGAAAAATCTATGGCAAATATCTGGGTTACACAGCATGTGTGCACATACGCATCCGTTTGTAACTTCTTATCCCCAGGGAAGCAAATCTGACAGATGCCTTGGATTTCTTCCCCAGTGTCAGAGGGATGTGTCAGCAGCCCTGCCTGGGCTCTGGGAAACCTGAACATGGGAACCAGCAGCCAGGGAGATAAGGCAGATGATACAGTAAGAGCAGAACAATTAATTTTCTGGAAGACCTAATTGGTCCCCTTGGGGAGCTCTGGAAAAGGTTGTCTGCCTCTCAGCCCACACAAACACCCAAGCAGGAAGGCTGTTGAGCTTAGTGAGAGTGCCCATGTCCACAGTATACTGAGACCTACAACCTGGACAGAAACAGAGCAGCCAACAGTTCTCATTAAAACTGCACTAAACCCTTCTGGGTGGACAACCGGATGTTTCTTAAGGATGAGAAGGCTGAAACCCTCTGCAGAGCCAATGATGGAATACTTGCAGTTCATAAGGCAGTGGGCTGAAGGGGTTAACAGAGAGACTGCTGACCTTGACAGGTTTGACCAAGGTAGCTGGAAAAGATCAGAGACCGGGTGGAGGAGCCAGGCAGAGAGGGGAGGGAGCTGCTTTGTGTTTGGAAGGGAGCTCTCATCCTGGGCTTTAAGCACAGTGTGTTGGTGGACAGTGTTAGCAGGGGGAGATGCTCAGCTGTGATTCAGCAAGAATAGAAGGCCACAGCCCTGTGGGAGCCTGAAGAGGAGTTATTGTCATGCCTGGACACAGGAGACCCACATTTATGCTCCTGCTCAGGTCAGAGGTCCCCCTCTTCTTGGCTGGTCTCAATTCATGCTCCTTCTGGCAGAAGGAAGTTCCAGCATCCAAGTCAGAGTAGGATGCAAATGATGCCTCCCAGAGGGTTGTGTCCCCATGCTCATGCTGGTCCCTGCTCTACTACTTCAGTGTTAGTGTGAGACCTCTGCCCCCAGCTCAGAGCCTCTTGGGGCCTGTTCCAGATACTGGGGCACTGAACATGGCTGGTGCCATGTAGCTTTTGGTCCCTTGCTTTTAGGCTTGCAAGGAGCAGTTATGTTGCAAGCACGGGAGCAGTTGCTCAGCCTGTGGCTCTGCTTTGTACATGCTGCCTTTCCTTTCTGTCTCCAAGGGAAAAAAAAGCATTCAAGAAACTGCCACCAAAAAAATTCTTATTTTTACATCATTGCAATTCTGATTGTGAAGAAATCTAGGGTGGAGTTGGATGAGTGGGTGCTGTCCTTAAGTGTCCCTAAGTGTCTATTTAGTCCATACATTTGCTGGTGTGATTTGCAGCCTACTCTGGTTACAAAGCACAGGCTTTCTCCAGCTTTTTCTTTCTGCCTAAAGAGCTTTCCAAGAGGTAGAAATTGCACCCTTACCAGTAAAACACGGTAAAACTGACCTGCTCCATGGTGAGCTGGTCCTGAGGTGCCCATCCCCAGGCCCTGAGCACCACAAGGTAGGCAGCTCTTCTTAGCTTATTGCCTTCTGGTGAGAACTTCTTGTTTTGGGAGACAAAGCATGAATAAAGAAGGTATTCTGCAGGCGTTGTCATTTGTATGCTAAAAACAACACTTGCCTTGCAGGGAAGTCAAAGTCCAAATGTGTCAGTAACATGGAAAAAAAAAAAAACGTGTGAGGCCCCAGGTATGGTGAATTTGACCCTCCATCTTTACTTTTCACAGCTTCATGTTAATTGGAGAGTAGACACACTGCCAGCTCACTCTCTGGGGAGAAAAAGGCAGGAACCAATTTGCAGAGCCACATAAATATGGAAGTAGGATTTTTTTTTACGTGGGAGGTGTTACCAGTACCACACATTACGGTTTCTTGGCTTTATCACATCGTAGGCTTTTACTGAGACATGAGTAAGTTTGCTAAATAAGGAATATGAAAATAGCTTGTGAAATAGGTTGAGTCATCAGAGAAAATCAAACGGAGTTCTGACACCAGGGTCTCAGTTGTAAAGTCCTACTTTATTCTGCTACTGCATTAGAAACTTTGGGGTCATTTCAATCTTTTTATTTCAGCTTCGAAATTCAAGGTACTCTGACATCTAAGTAAAGCTTACCAAATTCATTCATGTTTTCCATCAGCAGTGGTGACGCAGCCCTATGTGTCCTGCCTGTGAACACTTGCAGGGAATGTAAAGGTTACCAAGACAAATGGCTTCTGCAGTAACAGCTGAAATGCTCAGCACTTCTTCCATCATTGAGGAGTATGGCCCCTAGATATCCCATTCAGGTACTAGCCTGATCCATCGAAGCCACTGGCTGTTATTTGTAGCTTCTGGGAATCCCAGCAGGACACCAAACAAACCCATGAAGGCAGTAACTCAAGATCAGGAGAGATCATGGTAGATAGAAAGGGGGAAAGAACTTTAAAGGGCCTCAGTGAGAGCATTGCCTGAGGACTCCCATATTTCTGTCAGGGATTGCTCTCATATCCCAGAATATGATCTGTGCTGGGGGAGTTCATGAGTGGAAAGCATCGCTAGGACACAAACTTGCATGGGATCCATGGGACCCATAAGACATGCTGTGCATGAAGAGAAGTGGGAAAGACCTTTAGCATAAATCCTGCCCCAGCCTTAGCCCATGCTTGCTGCAGTCACGACTAGGATTCAGAACAGACACCACATAAAGGTTTCTGCTCTGCTGGGGCTGTTAGAGGCTCGGAAATGAAAAGCAAATTGATAAAGGCCTCAATTCAAACTTCAAACCCCCTCAGCATAACCGTTTTTCCAGATTTGGTTTTCTGATCTAATCATGTTAGTAAATTTAAACATTTGAATGAGTGTTAATTTGACCAGGTTTGTGTCTCCCAAGTGAAATGACAATATAGTTTTTATGGCTTATTTTTTTTTTTTGGAAGGGTGAGGGGATGGTCTGTGTGTGAATAGTGTTTTATTTCTGTCACAGTGATACTCCATTTCTGAGATTCCTTTGTAAAGCAGACAGTGGGTGAGTCATCTCTCGTTATTAAATTGCCCATACATTGTGAGCTGCCTCCAGGCCCTGAACCAAAGCCTATTGCCTTGGTGGGGAGAGGGGCCCTGAACACAATGGGATTCTGCCCAGGCCCTGGATTAATCTTTCCATTAAATCTTTATTTTAAGGAACCATTTGTTCTAACTGGAACTAAAACTTGCTTCTGCATTGAAATGACAATTGAGGCCTACAGAACTCAACTGGAACAACGGGTATATCCTCTCTGCTCTAATGCCTCCAATCATGTTAAGTCAAGTTAACTGGAAAATCAATTGACACGAATTTCAGCATGACCATTCACTTCCATCTGGCTGGGCCTCGAGCGGCTGGCCAGGGTGAAGCAGATTCCTAAGAGGGATGAAGCAGAGCTGTGCTCATCTCCTGGACATGCTTTCAGCCTGAGGTCTCCCCAGCAATGCCCACATTGCCCCGAGTAATTACTGTGGCTAACAGAGAGCCCGGGGGTCAGGCAGTCTGGGACCAATTGTGGGCTCTGCCTGTGGATTTCCAGGTCAGGCAATGCAGCTGCTCCTGCTGGCACAGCCACATTTGTCAAAAGCATAAAGGAAGTGAATGAGACCTGGATTGACCAAGCTGACCAAACGGGTCCCTTGAGTATATAGAAAAGGACTATAGCAGCAAAACTGTGTTTTCCATAGGACAGCTCACTTCTGCAGAGGATATTTCTGCTCTGTTGGTAAAACAGAGCTTTGCTGATGTGGCTTTGCTCATGGGAGAAGCATTTTGGCACTAGAGTGAACCTGAATTTCTTTCTGATTGTTTCTCATAGGCTTATATATATGTCTCTGCATGCTGTCTTGCATCAGGGATAATGATATCAATCTCATTCCGAGAAAGGCATAAAGCTTCTTTTATATGTTTGCAATGCATATAAGACCATGACAAAGACTATCCTAAGCACAAAATCTTGTTACCATGATGAATTTATTGTACTGTGCTTGTGAGTCCATATGTTCCTTATTAGAAGAGAGAGATTGTTGTGGGGTTTTGATTTTGGGTGTTTTTGGTGAGTTTTTTTGTTCTTTTCCCCCAGGATATAATGTATTACTTAGTTAAAAACAAAACCAATTGTGGAGCACTTTCAAACAGCCTCACAGCCACTCTGCCAGGCAATGGGAGCCCTGGGTGGGTGGCAAGAAATCTGTGTGCTACTGAGTGCTAAAGCACTGACATGGTTCAGTTTACTGAATCCAGCTGTGAAGAGCAGCTGGTTTTCTGGCAGTCAGCATGACAGACGCAGGCGGATATGCTCGAGAGAATTGATCAGGGACCACCAGTGGAGAGAAGGGAGGGTAAGTTGTTCCCTGAGCTACTAAGTGTTAAAGTGGCTCCTGGCAGTTCTGATTACTAAGCCCAGCTGAGGGGTGTTTTTCTGGACTTGTCTGTGAGATGTGATGGGGATATGCTTCAGCCATGAAGAAAGGAGAAGCAGAAGATTTCTGCATAGCCAGCTACTGCCATACTCAGTACTGTGGCTTGTGGGATCCTGGGGAAAGGTTGTCAGGACACATGGGAAATGTCTGCAGACAGCAGGGGAGGCTGCCAAGAGGCTTCAGTGTTCCCATCTTGGTTTCTCATTTCCTCCTCCATCCTCCCTCTGTGAGGGAGCTGGGGGTGCAAGAAGAGGCAGCCGGCACAGCAGGCCAGGGCTAGGAGAGATAATGTAGAATAAACAGCAAGACACTTCCTTGGAGGGCTGGAAAAGATAATAAAGATGCCTGTTATCCGAAGGGTGAAAATTGCACCGGTGAAGCCTGCCAGCTTGGGTGTGATAGGACAATGTCCTGCTGTCCCTGGGCTGCACCAGGGAAGAGCCTGAGAAATGCCAAGCGCTAATGGGGAGTGAGGCCCAAGATAGTCCCTGGGGCAGTGGTTTTAGCTTCCATGACAAAACTGGAAGTTATCTTTGCTTTCCTTTGATCTTCAAAGCACAGGGGGAAATTTCACACTTACGGGAGGCCACCCGGTGTCAGGTGAAGTTGCTGCAGCTTGTTAAAGTGAATCAGATGCCATAAGGTCGGCAACTCACCTGCCTTCATGTGAAAATGCCTTGCAGAAAGAAGGCTGCCTTTTCCTGGGGCTTGCTTTGGTGCTCAAGTTTAAAAATCACATTTGTCTGTGGATCCTGAGGCTGTAGACAGATGGCTTAAAGAGGGATTGTTCAGGCAGTGTGATTCTGATCAGTTTAGATAGGTATTACTTTGTTGAGTGGATGTGGTTAGCCTAAATAACTATTTTTCGTCTAATCTAATTAAAAATTTACTGCAGCCACCTCCTTCCAGGGTGCTAACTAGAAGCAGAAGCAAGGGAAAAGAGTTTTGCATTTTAGGATGCTCTGTGGAAGTCAGATATCCAGTCTGGCGTCTCTGTAAAACATAATTTTGTTTGTACTGACCACAAAGACTGAAAAAGCTGCCCCAAAATGAGGCAGTCCGGGTCACAGACCTATACAGGCTCTTTCTGCTTCTTCCCACTGTCTGGCTCATCACATGTGCTGAGTGCAGACATTCAGAGACTTCTCTCCATCCAGCTGCCAATTTCTCCAAGGAGTCCCCATGGCCATCAGTCAGTCTGTGTCCTGCCGCTGCTGGGAACAGATTGCAAAATATCCCTTTGGTCAGTTAAGTCATCAAACCAGCAACACCTCCAGGGCCAAGGCAGGCACTGCTGCTTCCCCTTGGTTCCTAACTCCCTCTTGTGTAAGAGCAGGAGTCAGTCTTCCTGCAGACACACCTTCAGAGCAAGCAGTCCTGCAGATGGGGGACATGTATTTATGTGTGGCTCTCCTACAGTCGGGATTGCATTCACCATTTACTGCTCGCTTTAACATTAGGAGAGTTTTTTGGAAGTAAAATTGACTACTTTTAATTCACCTGCCAATTTCCTAGTCTTGCACTGCTGTCCGAGCCGGTGATCTTTCACCTGGAGCTTGGGGATTAAACATGTCTTCAGATTTCTACCTTTGCTTATGATTTATTTTGATAAGAACCAGTTGATCCTGTCCTCTGTGGGCTGTCCCTGAGCCCTACTCATGGGTGGGAAGGTGCTGGCCTCTGGAATGTCATATGGTCCCTGAAAGAAGCCATCCCCTTGCCCTGATGCCTGTGAGCTGCTGCTGACCCAGGCTCCCTTCAGGGCAGCCCCTGCTGGAGCCAAGGGATGCTGTGGGCTGTCACCATCACTGCTAGGGTAACTACTGGGTGCAATGGTTTGATCCATCCAAAAACAGGTCTGGAGTTTCATCTATGTGTGCCCTCCAGCACAGCTGACCCCATAAACACCTCAATGCAGCTCCCTTCCCTTCTCCGGGGTTTAAAATAGAAAAAACAGAGAGCAGCGCTTTCTTTCACAAAATTTCCAAACGCAGCACAGCTTTTTGCTGCATGGCAGCGAAGGAAAGCACGGCCGGTGCTCCCCTCGGGCAGGATGTGACCCAGGCGGCCCCGGAGCGGAGCCACCTGCCGGCAGCGCTCCCGCGTGTGCACAATGCCTTCATTCATGGAACTGGGGAAGCCGGGGAAATTCATTCAACCACATTTTACCCACAGAGAGGCTCGTCTGAAAGATGATGAGCAAAACAACTGTTTTCCTTAGTAAACCTGCGGCAGATTAATTTGTAATAACCTACGCGCTTTTCAGAAAGGAGCCTTTCTCTTTTGCTCATTTTATGGCAGTTTTACCCTGCCACTCTCTTCTGACAAACCTGTTAGCTTTCTTAAAATGTTTTTGGATTAAAGGGTTTATGGATGAATACTTAACAGTCAACAAAAATTATTTAACTTTACACATTCAAAGGATCATAGCGATCAAGAGAAACGTTTTTGTTGGTTTTTTTTATTTTTTGAAAAGAAGCTGTCTGACTGTTTTGAGTTGTTTAAAGTGACTAGAAACTCAGTCAGAAAAGGAGAAGCAAAAAAAACCCCTCTGCTGCTTTTCATGTATATTTTTTGTACAGATGCCTCCCAGCCAATTCCCCCCGGTACAGGGCACCACCCTGGCACCCTTGGGGCACACCATGGTAGAGGCAGGGAGCAGGAGACAAAAAAGAGCAAGAAAAGGGTTTGTAGGTGGTGGAAACAGGTACCCACCATGGAACAGAGATGTCACTGGCTAATGCTGTGCAGCCTGCATCTGAACCTGTAATTGCATCCACCCCTTATCAAAACCCAGATTCTTTTAAGGCTCCTGCAGGCTTAGGGCTCCCTCTTTTAAGTTTTGTAGCAAGGCAGTTGCTCACTGTCAAAATTACAGACATTTCTGCAGGTTCTGGTGAGGGGTCAGACTTTGCATTGCAAGGCATGGGTCACTACAGGGTTTGAGAGCAATAGAGCTCAGTAATTTGTTCAAGACAAAAATCAATTGTTGGAAAAGAAGCCCATGTGTGGTTTGCTTGCATTTGTTTCACCATAAGTGCTCCTTGTCCCTCAAAAGCTTGGTGGGTTGTCTGCATTGAGATGGATGCATGTGCCGAGGTCTGTCAAGAAAGCACTGGTTTCTCTCACTCTGGCTGCTAGAATCTCCAATGAGTTCAAAGGTGAGAGGAAGATGCATTTCAGCCCTGCTGCCTCAGGATTCAGGCTTGAGTGGTCTAGGAGGAGAGGTATTCTTGGCTGTCCCACTGTTACCCTGCTTGACCTTGGGCAAGATACTTTCTCACTGCCTTTGTTTCCCCGCCTGGAAGTATAATATCAGAATATCTGTTTGTGAGTTCAAAGTGCTATTGGACACTGGTTTCTACAAGGTCTAATCAAAGTGTCGACCAAAATCCAAGTTCCCTGGTTTGATCCTGAGATTCTGCTGCAACACCAGCACTAAGAAAACTGTCTTGAGAAGTTCTGCCTCCCCTAATGATTTCAAGCGATGGAGCACAAGGGATTGATGTTGCAGTGAACCTACTGATTTGTACAGGCATTTGAAAAAGGCAGTAAATACCTCAGTGATTGCAGCCATTCATGAATGAAAGTCGTCTATACACGTGTTGGTTCACAATTGAAAGTGGTAATAGAAGAGGTTAATAACACTTAAAGTGTTTTGTCCCTCCCCACAATTGGTTTAACATGTTTTTTTTCTAAGGGAAATTCTACTATTTAGGAAGAGAGAAAAAAATTCTACAGAACTGAAATCCCATCTATATGCTCCCATTAAGTTTCATGAAAGAAATGCTTGACGTATTTTTATGCTGATGAAGCCTAGATGAATTAAAGCAGTGTTCCCACTTCCTCACTTCTGATGCTAATGTCTAATTCTAGCATATTTATACAAAAACACTGCTTATAAAGCAGGGCCATGGAAAAAATCTCTGCAGCACCTACAGAAGCAAGGTGAACTCTGATTATATGTTTGCAGGTTCTGAATATAGAGAGCTGTTTTACAAGCTGCCAGCTTTGTGCACTCCTACAGCCACAGCAGCTTGACAGAATTAAAATGACACGCATCACACTTGGGTTGGGAGCATATTTTCAGCAAGTACTACAGAACTGAAAGAATAACAGAAAATATAATACCTACCCCACCACTCCACTCCTTCAAGTACAATCTCTAAAAGCTGCATGGCAAAACCTGTGTGCAGTGCAGTGGCCTGATTTGAGCATTTGAAACACTCTTTGAACCAGACAATCATTTGCCACTTAATCCTTAATGAATACAGTTGCTATTTTTGCAAGCACGTCACACTGGAGAGTATTTGATGATGGAGTATCAGTGGGATGTGATTTTATTCCTATGAATAAATATAATGTGGTGCCTGTGCACATTTTTATGAGCACAAGCCCTCTCCAAACTGCTGGAGTGTGCTGTATTTACAAAGTCCTCGAGAGAGAATGAACACCTGGGGATGAAAGAGATCCCAGGTCCTTGTTTGTGCTTGTTCATAATAGAGTGATGCACTTCTTGGTGCACCTCAACAACAGGAAACTGTCTGGAGCACCAGATGTGGGTTGTTTGGCTTGAGACAGGGTTTTCAAGAAGACTTGGTGCATTCAGGCACAACAATGTCACACAGCAGTCAAGAGAAAAGGCAAATTTTCCTCAGCTGGTTTCTTTGAACCTCCTTCTTTAGGGCAGGAAGATTAACTCCTTGCTCTGGGAGTCTATGATTCAGTGAAAATAAGCTTCTGAGCCACAAAGGAAATCTCTAAAATGTGACTCAAGGCATCCTGCACCTCTAAAAGTAGAAGACGAAGAGGAATGAACTTTAGAACCTGATAATTTAAGAACATTTCTATGCCTATTACTGCCCTGAGAAACAGGAATGGTCCAGCCACATCACCTGTGTCTTTAGCAGAAGATTGTTAGTGAGGAGACATCCTGGCTGTTTGTTGGGACAAAACCCTCATGTGTGTCAGCAGAGGTTGGACTGCACTGCTCGCTGTGGAGTGCCAACAAAGTCTCAAATTCCTGTGTAAAATGTATTTCTGTTTTCTCCCATCTGAGTGCCTTCACGTGGTTTTGAAAATTCCAATTTTATTTAGAATGTGTAATTTTGTGTAATCTAGGTTGTGTAAATGCATACAATTGATTTACGTGAAAATGTTAACACAAAAATAGATATAAATAATTCTTTTAACCAGATACAAGATTGTTCAATTGTGTTGTAAGGAAAAGTGGAAAATCAGTCTTTTGTTTCTGTTCTTAAACCCTCTTCTGCCCACTGCCAGGAGTCTCCTTGGATGGGCCAGGCATCTGGGACCTGAACTACCAGCACCCCTAACTTCACCCCAGAAAAAGAAGAGTAAATTTAGCATCACAAACTAATCCCAGAAAGATGCTGTGAGACTTGAGGATTTAAAATTCCCTGAAATACTAAGATGAGAGGGATTTTGAAAATACAAATAGAGAAAATATTTTTTACTTCAACTAAATTATTTAAAAGCCAAATAAGACAGACAGGAAATTTTCATTTTGAATTTGTTTGTGGAGCAACCATTAAACGCTTTAGTTTTTTAAAACCCTAAGTATTCTGAAGAAACAATGGATCATTTCTTTATAGGTGCTGGTAAAATCTGTTACAATAGCCTCTTGAAGGGCTGTTAGTAAAACCATTTAATTACATGGTACTTAAGAATGTCTGGGACTGGGGAGATTTTCCCATTAGGGAAGAGAAGTAATTCATCCATCTATTATTCTAGGAGAGGCAGAAACTAGGCCTTTCTGTTTAAATCTAATTTTTATTAGTGTTAAGAGGCTCAGTGGAGGAATTCTATTGCACGTCTATTGACAGTTCTAAAGGAGCACTGTCAAATTAAAAATTGCATTTTCTCTGAGATGTCGTACCCCGACTGTTGTCACAACAACACCTGAAATCACCGTAAGTGGAAAAGATCAGGTGAAAATTAATATTTCTCTCCCACCATTTTGCTTGTTTTTGTGTGTTTGACAGCTCCTCCTGGGAGCTGGATGGTGGCTGAGCGAGGTGACGGGACGGGCAGGGCTCCAGCCAAGCTGTTCTCCTGGGGATGTGCCCAACCATCGCTGTCTGCCCAGACATCCCGGGCACATATTTGGCTTTAACCGGACGTTTTCCCTGTGGATGAGGAGCCCGGCTCCCAGCCCTACACAGCCAGGAGGAGGTGGCTGACGGAATGGGTGCGCTGAGGCAAGGGGCGAGTCAACGCAAGCCCTAAGGCTGCTGATGCCTATATTTTATTATCATTTTTATTTTTTAAAATTATTTTTAGATCCTCGAACGGAAGCCGGGACTTCAGACCGAGCCTTTATTCGAGCTCCCGCGCAAGCGGCCCCTCAGCGCGCCCCCGACAGCGCCCCCTAGAGGCGCGCCCCGCCGCTCGCTCCGCTCGCCTCAACTTGCCTTTGGCGCCCAATCCGCCCCTCGATGGGCGAAACCACTTCTCCCAACTCCCTGGGGGGATCCTGGCGCCCGGGAGGCAGAGTGGCCTGCCTTCCCCGCTAGACAGCGCCCTCCAAAAGACCACCGAGCCACTTCAGAGGATCGGAAAAAGGAAACTCCCGCTTTTCCACGTGGTGTCATTTCTTTGGCAGACAAGAACGCGTTCTCTGCTCCGCAGCTCTCCCTCCAAGTGGTGCTGAATGGTTCGCGCCAGGACGGGACGGGGAGGGTCTGCCGCCATTTTGTTTGCGTGAGGGGTGAGCGGGCCCTGTGCGGGAAGCGGGGGGCGGCTGAGGGGGCGGGAAGCCGCGGCGGAGACCCGCGGTCAAGCCGAGCGCTCGGACCGGAAAGAGACGGCGAGGGCGGGCTCAACGACAGCGTGGCGGGCCTACCCCATCCTCGGCAAATATGTACATCAAGCAGGTGAGCCGGCGGGATTCGTGCCGCCCGCAGTGTGCGGTGCGGCCTGGGCCTGGCCGAGGGGGTTGGCCCAGCCCGCCCCGCCCCGGGGCTGGGGGCTCTGCAGTTTCACATCTGCCCGGCCTGCAGCAGGGGGCCCGCGCACTTGCGGCGGGCTCGGAGGCCTTTACTTCGATCTTTTCTGTCCCGGGGGGCGGATCGAGCTCCCGGCTGAGAGAGGCGCCCCCGGCCCGGCCACAGGTCAGGTCGTACCGCCTGTTGGGCTGGCGGCGCTTTCTCTCCTTCTCTGCTCCCCTTTCATTCATTGCAGGTGTGAAGAGGCGCTGGGGGCTCTCTTTCACGGACCCGAGACCTGCTCGCCGCCCCCCTTTGTACGCCAGCCCCGGTGTCCCGGCCGGGGAAGGCTCGTACCCAAACAAAGGGTTCTGCTCAGCTGTCAGAGGCATCTTTCACCTGTTCAGCTTGTGGGGTCTCTTCTTTGCTCTGGGCTGCTGTCTCAGGCACCCGGGCATGCAACATTTCACCTGTTATGCTTCACCCTTGCCAAACGATCTATGGCTGGTGCTCGGTTAATAGATCCTGGTATATACCTTTTCACACAGCTTTTGAGGTCATCATTATATTACTTCTGCAGTTTCCCTGCAGCTTTAGCAGCAGATTTTTAGTCCTGCTTTCGTGTTCCTGCATATGTGTGTTCATACAAAGCCTATCAGGATTCTCATTTCCCGGTGGACTCGAAATTCGCTTGTTTTTGACACCCTGCGGGTGTACTTCTTGAGCGGAATACTTTATTGACTTTGAAAGTGCGTGTTGTACATAAATATCAGGATTTCATCTACTGTTTGGCTGATTGGGCAGTGTTTCAAACGCCTTTTATCGTGCTTTTGTAAATCACTCTTAATAGGTGGGCACGTTGCTTTAAAGACTTTGAATAAGAGCTTTTGTTCTCTAGATTCTATAGAATAAGTCCAAATTAACTCAGAGCAGGGGAAACATTTCATTTTGAGGAAACAAGATGGAAATTTGGGGGATCAGTAGCCAATAGGAGCTATAAAAGGAAGTGTAACAACGTGTGGATGTGAGAATAAGATGAAGAATTAATTTTATTCTATCAGTATCCCCTATTTTGTTGCTTTCCAGAAGTTGTTCCTGGAGTTTAGACGTTAAAGTCTTAATCTGAGTCGATAGAAGGCAAGGAAAAAGTCAGGAGGTTTCAGAATATGTAGGCTGAATGAAGTGCTAGACCATCTAGAGAAAAGATTTGGGGAGAAGATGATGGTGTTCAGAGTCTGCCTGTATCACACACTCCTGTGGTGCCCAGGTGTGTGGGTTGTAAAAGTTTGTGCTTCTATAGCAATATTCAAGACATAATAATTGATTGGTTTTATCATTTTGTGGAGACTTTCAGGTTCTTATGAGAATGAAGTAAATTAATTGTTCCAACTCAGATGTTCTTTATATATTATGTAAAAAAAGAAAAGCAGTAGTGACCAGCTTTTTTCCCATTGTTTTAACTTCTCTCCTTCCCTTTGAAATTTAGTGAGTGTGAAAGCAGTAGTGTCTCCAAATGTTTGCATTTCTAAAAATATTTTTTATTAAATATGTTGAAGTGAATGAACATAGTTGCTGTAGCCTGGGGTGAGTGGTTAAGATTAAGATACTCTGTTGCCGCTTTTCCTTTGACAGCTGCTGGCACTGAGCTTGCTGCACAAGTCTCCATCTGGCAGATGAGGCAGAATGGATTTTTAGGGGAGATTGGGTGTTGGTGTTCACAGCCACAGTGCCTGGGTAGTCTTCAGTCCATACATTGTCTTAAACCTGCTTTCTGTAGTGTGGTCTGTTAAATTCTGAAATCCTTGATTGCTTCCAGGGCAGTTGATCTGAATACAGTGCAGGTGGTTAAAGAAAACTGTCTGGCCTAAGGAGAGGGAGCACAGACCATTGCAGTTCAGAAGAGGTTTAGGTAGTATTGAAGGAGGCTGGTTTAGAATGCTGTTCCTTTTCCAAAATATCCTTTTCCATCTGCTTTGGTCTGGTGTTTGATGGCCAGGGATTAGTAATTTGCTGCCTACCTGTATTCTTAGTTTCAGATTCCAGTAATGAAATAATTTTGCAAAGAGAATTTGACAAAGAAAACCTTAGTTTCTGGGAAGAGAAGGACTCTCTTGAGTTCCGACTAAAAGTTAGTTAATGCCTGAAAGTTATATTTCATTTTGATTTTTATAAATTCCAGTGTTTGATTTGCTGTCTGACATGGCATTTTCATTCAGTATTAGTGAGATGCTTTTAATCCATTAGTACAAACAGATGATAAGAGGCATTTTCCACAGCAGTACTTGGTAGTGGCCTATCACATACTGGACATCACCCTTGACATGAATAAATATGGGCATTTTCTTCTCCCAGTCTTTTGTCCAGTACTTTTTGTGGGAAGGATTTTTTTCCCCACTGTTTGTTTAACACTACCAGAATTTGACAGCATATGAATGTGGTTCTGAAGGTAGCTGTTTCTTGAGGTGCTGGGGTATACTCTTAATAGAGTGGAGTATTTCCTCATAGCAGTGAGGAAAGACTTGCTTAAATGTTTGAAATACTACTTCTAGGCTTTTTGCTGAAGTTTTGTATGTGCTTCTTGAAAAAAAAGGTATTATGCTCATTTTCTGGAATATGGAGTACTTTAATACTTGAAGATGTGAGAGAAGAATGACACGTTCAGAGAAGTAGCAAATGATGATGAGACCATAAACCTTGCAAACAAAAACAAAGTATTTTCGTATGTTAAGCTTTGGCAATAATAATATTGAGAAGTATCTTGCAAGCTGTTTTTGTGTCTTAAGAAGTAATTTTTAGTGTATTGTAGCTGTCACGGTGAAACACTACCTCTGTTTTAACTGTATCCTGTTTCTGTTGGGAAAGAGCTGGGCAAAGACAGCTATTAAATGGTCACCATAGTCCCGTTTTAAGTGTTCTTGCTGAAAGATGTGCAAATGTCAAACCTTCAGGTGGCTGCTGCCTTTGTGGTGGTACTGAGCAGAGCAAAGCTGCTGTGCTTTCAGCACAGCTTTGATGTATGGAACAGGTTGCTTGGTGTTGGAAGTTGGATCAGTTTTGTTGCTATGCAGAGCTGAACTTTTAGGATATTGTAACTGTACCTTGGCAAACCTCAAAATGCTGCTGAAATTAAATAGTTGAAGTTAGATGTGCTGCTTCCAGATGACTCTTTGCTGCATAATTCTTGAAGTTATTTGTGTACATTTCTATTTGTCCTGTTAGGCTGTGAATTGGAGCCAAGACAAGCTTGCTTTTTTATGTTTCCTTTTAGTTTGCACAGTAAAATGAGACTATGGCATGTGAAATAGGCAGTCTAGTACAGTTTTTGCAGCCTGCAGTTACACTGCTTGGAGAATTTTCTACTAAAATTCTCATGTTTTAAGGCGATTGCCTGATAAAAATTAAATATAAGCACTTGTTATACTGAGGTTTCTTTCTTGTATATGATACTTTAGGCAAATACATGTTTTTGTCTAGTTTGTAACAAAAAAACCAACCTCTCGGAACTCTCTTGCTTGCCATGTTTGGCCTGCACAAGCACTAGCACCTCTTGCTAGCGGAGAAATCTGTCCCTAAATCAATGCTTACTTAGGTACGTGGCAAGTTTGGTCTGAGTTTCTGATCTTGACCTGGAAAGTTGAGCGTGTGCAGGATGGGCAGGTAAATTAAATTGTAATTGATACAAATATTCTGCCAAACATTATAGTAGAGAAACTGTTGAAGAACAGAGAAAACTTTGTTAAAATAACTCCCTCTTCCCACCAGGTAATCATTCAGGGCTTTCGAAGCTACAGGGACCAAACCATTGTGGACCCATTCAGCTCCAAACACAATGTCATTGGTAAGTTCTGATACTTGCCTTTCATCATTAGTTAAAATAGCAGATTTTATTTCAGATTATATTCATATTAATATTATTTCAGATGATATTCATGTTAGTCCCCTTTATAGTTTTTATAGTCTGGTTACGTTTGATGATGTTATTTTCTGTTTTGGGAACTTCTGTACAGCTGTGTGTAATGTACCACAGGGTGTGTGCCACTTACAGCAAACAACTACCAGCATTCGGTTTTGTTGGGACAGGAGCCGAGTCTTCAGAAGCTGAGTGAGGTTCATAAATTCCTTCCTAGGTGCACATCTCTGTATCAGCCAGAGCTCCTTTAAAGGTTGTCCTTGCAGGAACAGCAGCAGAGAATTTGTATGGGATTCTTATTTCTTTTTTCTGTGCAAGTGTCATCATTTTTATAAATAAGCACACCAGAAATTATAAACTTGTACAGAGAAAGAAGATTGTCTTTTTTCCAGTTTTAACGAAATTCATTTCCAGACTGTAGACTGTCAAAAAGTGTAAGTTTTAAAGTGCAATTTCATGAATAATTCCCATTTTAATAGCATGTTGTTGTCCACCATTCTCACATCTCTTCTATTTCTGCCTGTGGGTGCCTGGCCCTACCTTTTTGTTTTGCATTGACTTTAGTGATTGTGCAGCAACTTTTGAGACTGATGACCCAACAGCAAAGTCAATTTTCGACATAAAATCTTAGTACACAGGATTTAACTCTGGCACTAGAAAAAGAACCATGCATATGACATGAACAGATGTCTTGCTTAGTAATGTTATTTCTGCAGGAGCTAAAACTTTATCCAGATATTAATGCTTTTAAAAGACACTAAAAAAAAAACTTTCACTGGGAGGTTTTTGCTTTTTTTAAATACTTCATAGTAATCCCAAGTAGTTTTTGGAATGAGGTGAATCTGGATGCTGTGTATGCAGGCAGGGACGAAAAGCCTGGGATGTTCATTGCTGCTGGAAGAAAAGTGGGTTTGAAACTGATACAGGTGATGTAAATCTAAAGATCTTAAAGAGAAGACGCTGGGCCTTACTTAAACACTGTGGTATAAACATTGAGGTTATATTGGGACAGTGCTGTGTTCTTTATGTTTCTATATAGAAATAGTACTTATTCGAGTCTTTTATGATTAACAAGTGGAGTCTTAAGAAGTTAATGTGCCACATGAAGCTCATACAGTTAGCCTGAATGTGTAGGCAGGTGGTTTCCTCTGGATAAATGTTTCTGGAGCCAGGAGAATTTTACTTAGGTTTGCGTTGTTATCCATCAGAATAGCAGTATAAGAACCAAAAAGATGACAATAAATAGGATTGGTGCAACTGTTATTCTCACCGTGGAATAGTTTTGAAGTTTGTAGGTCAAGGTAATGTGTTTGTGTGGGCAAAGGGCTACTGTCTTGTACTCAGTGGCTAAGTGATCCATCTATCAGTTCACCTCATTCCCTTGAGGTTTTATTTGGCTGTGTTATATTTGGGTTCTGGTCTTGAATATTTTTGTGTAGTGTTTAAGGTACATTGCACTGTTGACCTGTGTCAACTGTAACTTATGTCGTACTTTGTGTTTTAATTTTCAGTGGGAAGAAATGGATCTGGAAAAAGCAACTTCTTTTATGGTAAGCATGGATTTATTGTTAGCCAAGGGATGCTGAAGATACCGGGTTTCTTTGCTTGTTTTTGCTAGAAATTGATTTAACAAATGATCCTCCTCAATAAGGAGTGGCAGATTGGAAATGACTTGACAGTAATGAAAGTCGGATCTTAATGCACTTGTTTAATTCTTAGTCCAGGTTTTTCCCTAGAATTCAGCTTCTCTTACTAAGGGCCTTCTAAGACTTTCAGCTGGCAAAAGTATTTACAGGAGGAAACTGATTCTAAAAATTCTCTGCCATGAAAGATGATTATGATATTTGCAGTGGTTTTAAACATCCTTAGTGGTTAAATTCTACTAAATATCAATTTGGCACAGCTTAAACATTCTTTTAATATAAGGTTATGAGGGAGATTTTGTGGGGTGGGAGCATTAATGGAGGAGCAGAGATGCTAATTAAAGGTATTAGTAGGCTTTGTGACAGTTGTGTTAATAAGTTGTCTAATGCTTAGTGTTTTAGCAATATTTTTAGCCTAGCCTGTGTGCTTTGTATATGTAAAAGGAAGCTCATGAATCTCGAATTGTTCAGCATTGTTAATGATTATGGCAGTGAACCAGTAATGTGGCAACAATGGCTTCGTCAGATAAATCCTACTGTACAGCAGGTTGAGTGATAAAGATCCAGCAGATTAAGGTTTTTAATGAATAATATTGTGAGATTTAGCAACAGCATGATTGTATTATACAACAATAAACCAGTGTGTTTTGAGTTAATGAAACTGCTGCATAGCTCCCTGAAGGAAAGAATAAATTTTCTGTTTCTTTACTATTTTATTACAGCAATTCAGTTTGTCCTCAGTGATGAGTTTAGTCATCTTCGCCCAGAGCAGAGACTGGCTTTGTTGCATGTAAGTGAAGGTGTATAGATAGCAACAAAACTAAATAAACTAATGCATTTGAATGGTACAACAAAAATGTTAAATTGCTGGGCTGTGAATATTTTCAGCCAATTATTTTGAAAATAACTTTCTTTGTTCCTATTGGCAAAAGGGAATTTATTACACAGTAGTACATTATGTTGATAATGTGCACCGGTGAATGAGTAGCCAAGATTGAGAAATAAAAATATGTGTGCTGAATCTTATGTAGAAGCTCTTGCATCTCAAGTCCTTGAAAGGAAAGGGGAAGTGGGGTCATTTGGGAAAAGAGGAAAAGAATGAGTTCAGAATCTTTTCTAAGGTCGCAGCTGTCTAACCAAAACATCTCCTTTCTTAGGAAGGTACCGGTCCTCGTGTTATTTCGGCATTTGTGGAGATTATATTTGACAATTCTGACAACAGGTTACCGGTAAGTTTAGTGAACTGCTTTGGACATAGATTATAATTTCTGACTCAAGTGATCTCAGCCTTGTGGAAGGCTTCAGCATGGTACCTGCTTTTGAGTCATTTCTAATAAAAAGTGCCGTAAACTTTCTGGGTTGGTTACAACTGCTTGCAGTAGATATGTGTATTTACTGGGTTTTGTTTTCTTAAGATTGATAAAGAGGAAGTTTCGCTTCGCAGAGTCATTGGAGCCAAGAAGGACCAATATTTCTTAGACAAGAAAATGGTGACGTAGGTACTTCTTTTCCTTATCTGAATGAGAGCAGTAACATTTCTGTAAAATTCTAGAGGCAAACTCAACGCTTGCATCCCTAGCATGAAATAATTTATTTCATTTGTGTAATACTGCGTACCACTAGTTTGACAGCTGGAACATCAGTCCCTGTGCAGTAGATACAGACTTTGAATTTGCAGTTTAGTCCATCCATTGATGAGTGCATAACTGCTTGCATAGTATTTCTTTCAGGTTTGTTTTTAAATAGAAGAGTAACCACACTCTCAGTGGTTTTATATCCTTCCTTGTGATATGTTTGCCTGTATTTCCCTCCTCTGTGTTTTGAGGTACTTATTTCTTAACCACTTTCCAATTCTATGGTATTTTAGATATTTTCCATTTTTATTCTCTCATTTGATTTTAGAATTAGCCATTTTCAAATAAAGAATTTTGTTCAAACAGACCATGATGACCATGCACACAGTGATTATAATATGTGGTGTATAGTTGTGATACTTTTACTGCATTTTTACAGCTGTCTCTTTTATTGTAAGTTTTTAATGGATTCATAATAACATTTCAGGAAAAATGATGTCATGAATCTTCTTGAAAGTGCTGGATTTTCTCGCAGTAATCCCTACTATATTGTCAAACAAGGGAAGGTAAGATTCTTTTTCACAAAGTAAAGGAATCCATGTCAAGCGTATCGTGTTTCCTGGATGCCAAACTTAGTTCAGTTATTTCAGAAGTAAAGCAAAACCTAATTCTACCTCAGGTTGAAATAGTTCTTGTGTATACACGCTGCTTTGGCAGATACTATTGTTTTAGTAGTTTATGTTGGTTTTAAAGAAAAAAAATTATGTCTGTAAATGTTGGTATGTAGCAGAGGGTTTTTATCATGGTGGTCTTTACAGATTTTTTTTCCATATACTTAAATACAAACCCGACTTGATTCCTGTGATTATTTCAGAGTAAATTCAAAGATTTTTGGACCTATAGATGAGGCAGCAAAGTAATGGTAGGGAATTTTAAGAGGTTGAAAATACTGTCAATGGAGAATGAATGGAAAATGCCAAGTACCAAAAGTGAACACTTGTCAGGAAAAGGGCTCGTGGCATGGGCTGTCCTAACTGGTCTTCAAGACCCAAGCAGCTTTCTAGAGCTTTCAAAGGACACTCACATCTGCAGATAAAGCACAGACAAATTGTAATGGCTCACAGGATGGATCATCAAGGGGACTGGGAACTGTCACCTCCAAAGGTTACTGGAAGGCATTCTTGGAGAGGAATGCAGGAGAAGACTTGAGAAGTATTTGATGTTGGGAATGCTAACCCATAGTACAGTCTGTTAGATGTTTATCAGAATAAATTTTCCTGTACGGTTGAATGTGTGTATTTGAAAGAAACAGCTTGAGCAGGAAAGTCACTCGTAGTGATTGGTGCATGCTACTTAACAGCAAAAATACATGTACTGGTTTTAGTATAAGACAAATTAGAAACAGTTACCTTCTTAGAAAAGCATGCAGCCACTGAAATTCTATTGAAAGGAAGTGAGTTTTATGTTGGGTGTAATTGTAGGACTGATTTGATGTCATATTAGTGAGTATTTCATGATCTGAATTACTCTTAAGATTTATAACCCCTGCATTTTAGTGTGGTTTTATGGAGGCATTTAAACTATTTGATTTAGCACCAGGACTTAAAAGCCCAAACTTGAGTTTCTCTAAACATGATTTTGAGTCGTTTATGATTTCTTCAGTATACATAGTATTTGAATCCTGAGTTTTAGCAACAAATGGTAACCTTTGAAAAGCAACAAATTTCATTACAAGCAGAATGCTTGCTGTCCTGAAGTAGTTGTCTCAAAAGGGAAGCAGTGTGGTATATGCTGTGTATCTGAATCTTCCTGCCAAAACCTCAGGCAAGCAGGCAGAGCAAAAGAGTGCAATCTTTGCTTTGTTGTGGTTAGCCATACATCCAGAGCAGGTTATTGAAATCATAGGTCTTGAATTTTTAGATCAACCAGATGGCCACAGCTCCTGACTCTCAAAGATTGAAGTTATTAAGAGAAGTAGCTGGTACCAGAGTATACGATGAACGTAAAGAGGAGAGTATTTCACTAATGAAAGAAACAGGTAAAACCTTAAGAAATCATTACTTTATGCCACAGTAATTCAATTGACTCTAAAACTTCAGGCTTTTTCAGTAAAGTTGGATAGATGTTACTTGTAGTATGTTAAACAATGCAGAGCTTGTCATATTTCTTGCTTGAATTTCCAATATCTCAAAAAGTTTAATAATTTACTTTCTGTGTACTTTTAATAATAAAACATTTTAGCTAAGCTAATATGGATAAATTTACTGTTCTGAATACATGACTGATGTCTACTGGCAGTGATCCAAAAATCAGGATCCCTACTACTGTGCAAACACTAAAGTAAATGTTGTACAATCTGTATTAAGTGTGTGAGCCAAGAGTACCTGCATGTGTTGCCTTACATAACAAATAATAGTTCTGCTGTTGGGATTTTTTTTTTTTTTGAGGACTTCTGGACATGGGGTGTTCTTACATTTCAGAAATGTATGTTCACAAATTGTGAATAACTGGAGTAGATTCAGTGGCTGTAGGGATGTGGGGTTATATTACCATGTTTAACTGAATCTCAATCTTGTCATGTTTTCTAAAGAGGGGAAACGAGAGAAGATCAACGAGTTGTTGAAATACATTGAAGAACGACTGCATACTCTGGAAGAGGAGAAAGAAGAGCTGGCACAATACCAGAAATGGGATAAAATGAGGAGAGCATTAGAATACACCATTTATAATCAGGAACTTAATGAAACACGAGCTAAGCTTGATGAGGTAAAATATCTTGACTAGTACAAAATGTAATGAGCTGTTGGTTTGTTTTTGCTACCATCTCCTTGTGGCCCTTAATAGAATCCTGACAGTGTTAAGGAACCTTTCCTGTCCAGCCATCCATCCTGGCAGCCAGAACTGCACGACCTGAGCTAGGACTGAAACACCTTCCCAGCACAGGTGCCTTGCCCAGCTCCCTGCACCACACTTACAGTCAGACCAGATTTCCCATAGCAGAGTCTTGCATGTCTTGATCCTTAAAATAATTTAATCTTGGTGCAATAACTAAATAACAAAGGAACAGCTCAGTATGGTGCCTCCGAGGAGGAATCCCCAGCAAAGAAAACTATCCCATCACAATAGAAACAGGGGGTTCCTGCTGTGTCTCTGAGTGCTACAGGTTCCTGTGCCTTTTATTATGCAAAGCAGTATTAATTCTCTTGCCTGTGGCTTCCACCATGCAGAGCTTAATCTGCAGTTGCACACCGAACTACCTGCACTGTATGTATTCCTCAGCATCACTGTTCTTCACTAAATAAATTATTTTATTTCTGGAACCACAACTAAAGCAGAATCTGGCTACTTAAGCTATTGGTGATATTTCCATACAGCTTTCTGCTAAACGAGAAACAAGTGGAGAAAAATCGAGGCAGCTGAGAGATGCACAGCAAGATGCAAGAGATAAAATGGAGGTAAAAATACTTTTAAAAGGTCTCTCCAAAGGTGTGTTTTGTTTTGTGGTTTTGGGGATTTTTTTACAGGAGATTAATATTTAATCTATATTAAATTCTGTTGCATACTTTCATCCTGTTTGGAAACTTGGGATTTTTCACACATCTAGTGTATTGTGATCTATGGAATAATGATCTTGTGAGTTTTGATAAATAGTGAAATGTTCATTGAGTCTTTAAGACACTGCATACTTACATTTGCATAGGAAATAGAACGGCAAGTTCGAGAACTGAAGACAAAGATTTCTGCAATGAAAGAAGAGAAGGAGCAACTTAGTGCTGAAAGACAGGAGCAGATTAAACAGAGGACTAAATTGGAGCTGAAGGCTAAAGATCTACAGGATGAATTAGCTGGCAACAGTGAGCAAAGGGTATGTAACACCAGTGAAGTCTTAAAATGTCACTGGCACAAGGAAATGTTCATGTACACTGAAGTTTTGGTTTTAGACTGGAGCCTGTCACTGTTTTGTAAGGTTTGTTAGATTAGTTTAAATACTAACTTTAAATATTGCTTTGTTTGACTTTCAGAAAAGACTGCTAAAAGAGAGGCAAAAACTTCTTGAGAAAATTGAGGAGAAGCAGAAAGAATTGGCAGAAACAGAGCCAAAATTTAACAGCGTAAAAGAAAAAGAAGAGAGGGGAATTGCTAGGTCTGTGGCATTCTATGCAAATTTTATCAATGCTGTCCATCTGCAGTTAACAAAAACTTGCACTTGTTGCTTGACAGTGGGGTAGCTACATGTGCTTGGAGATGGTCTGTAAAAAGTGTGCTTTATTGTTGGGGTGTGAACAGTGCTTGGCAAAATGGTTTTCTAAGCTTAACCACTTCTTGTGAATGATTTTATTTTTTATAATATGATGCTTTTCTTTTTGTTACTGATTTGGTGCTTGAATTTTAGAGCCTGGTTTGACACTTGTGGAAAATTCTAATAGTAATTCTTAATGCTTGCTATTAATAAATTCAAGATTTCTTTATAATACAACGTGTCTTTCTCTTCTCAAAACAGACTTGCACAGGCTACACAAGAAAGAACAGATCTTTATGCAAAGCAAGGTCGAGGGAGCCAGTTTACTTCCAAAGAGGAAAGGGATAAATGGATAAAGAAAGAACTGAAGTCTTTAGATCAAGCCATCAATGACAAGAAGCGGCAGATTGCAGCTATACACAAGGATTTAGAGGATACAGAGGCAAACAAGGAGAAAAACTTGGAACAATACAGTGTAAGTTTTCAGTTTACTCCGTCTGTTTGAGAAAAGGGTTAAATACTCAATCTTGGACAGTCAGACTTCAATGCCTGAAAAAATGCTTATTGAAAACATCTGCAGGTAAACTTTAAACTCCTTTTAGCATTGCACTATCTTCACTTTGTGTGTTGGCTTTGCCTTCTGGTACTTTCCCCAATGTGTTTGGCCTGAGTTATCAGGAAGAGGCTTCTATTTGCCTTGGTCTTGTCTACATTAAACATAGCCATGTCGTAGAAAACAACTTGTTACGTTGTTGTAGAAGTAGAAGTATTGGTTGTTTTCACATCCCTCATTTTTCCCAAGCAACAGGGTCTATGAAGCAGGCACTGCACCCTTGTACTATGGATGCAGCTGGTTAGAAGTTAGATTCCTAGGCGTATTAGAAGATTGATCTGTTACCTGCATAACTTAGATTTTAATTACCATTCAGAAACAGCTCTTACAGTGCAAATACAGGAAAAAAATCCAAAGATGACATTTCTGCTAGGAGCTCCAGCAATGAAAACCCTGCTTTTATATTGAGAGAGTGCCAATGCTTATGGTCTTCTTGGTCTCTGTATAATATACCTACTGAAATTGAGGGTCAGTCTGACACCGTGCAGGAGTGTAGTTGTACAAAGATGATAGTATTCTGCTAAAGTACTGCTAAAATATTGGGACCCTTACTAACAAAATTGTGATTCTCTGGGTTGGTGAATGAAGAAAGTAGCATTTGCATCTGGCTGACTGCAGTTGTACTGTATGTTGTTGTGCTCAATGGTAATTCTGTAGAAGGGTTAAATTTGTTGTGGGTTTTGATTCCTTTTTATAAATGCATCTTGGTTTCCTTTTCCTCCTCAAGGAAGGTTGATTTATGCTTAGGTGAAGAGTTTTTTGTTTAAAGTCATCTTGGGTGAATGTGATTTGGGAGCTTGCAGGGTTAGTTTGGGACAAGCTGACTATGTTTTTAGAACACAGTTACTCCCTGTACACATATAAATATGTAAACACTACGGAGTGCTAGCCCTGAACTGCTTTGAAAATGGCAGGTGTTAAGTGAGCAAAGGGGGGATGTCTGTGCATTGGCTTAAACAGCACACTGTTGACAGCAGCTGTCTTGAAAGTCTAGTACTGCTGGAGAGCAGGCTAAGGCTTTTGACTAATAGCAGGTTGACATGGCAGACAAGATTAGTTGTACTTATCACAAATGTCATTTCCGAGTATGATTGCACAGAAGTTGTAAGTACGTTAGTTGCTGTTTTGATTCCAGTTCTTTCTGTGACTTACAGGGATCCATTTCACTTTAATGCCCAGAGGCACAGTTGAACTCAGTGCCTGCCTTGCCATCTGTGTGGCACCTACACCTTGGGACTGCTTCTTTACAAAGCTGTCTTTATTCTTAGTGCTTTTGCAGTTTGTTGTAAGTTGGTTAAAAGGTGGGAATTTTCTGAATTTTTAGTAGCTCAGTTTTGAATAATATTTTTTAAACAGAGAGCTGTAATTTCATATTGTTCTTTTCTTTGTGTTAGAAACTGGACCAGGATCTTAATGAAGTGAAGGCTCGTGTTGAAGAATTGGACAGAAAATACTATGAAGTGAAAAATAAAAAGGATGAACTACAGAGTGAAAGAAAGTTAGTAATTAATTGAAATATGTCTCAGTCTCACTTAATGTGAAGGACCCCAACTGTGTAGTTGTTAACATGGCATGTAGGTATGTTTTTGAAATATGGCCATGTATGAACTTCTGCACTTTGTCTTCCCATTAGATTAGCTGTCTTTAAGAAAATAATAATAAAACGTTGAGATTGCATTCACACTTACAAAATTTTACTGGTTTTGTTCTGTAGTTATCTGTGGAGAGAAGAGAATGCAGAACAACAAGCTCTTGCCGCAAAGAGAGAGGATCTAGAAAAGAAACAGCAGCTTCTCAGAGCAGCAACAGGAAAGGTAAGATAACCACACTCTTGATAATTCCTTGTGGGATCTCATTCTCAAAGGACAAGTCAGTTTTGTATGAAAGATATGATTGTTATTTTTTAAATTATAGTCTTTCTGCCATAATCAAGATGGACAAATTATATTCTGGGCTGAATTTTTCAAATGTGTATAGCTGTAGCACTACTTGAAAATGAGTTTTTTAAGCTCAAGGTAGTTGATGTGAGGAGATTAGGCAGAAATTGAATGTTTAAAAAATTTCCTAGTATCTTTTTGGTTAAAAGAAACCCCAAACAAAACTGAAAAGTAATGGACCCTTATTTAGATATCTTCTGTTAGAGCTGTAGGTTAGTTAACAGGAATTTGGCAAAAAAGGAGGTTACACCTGTCACAAAGTTAAAGCTAGAATGAATATGCCCACACATTTTAACTGCAATGCAATAATTAACTGTATTTAACAGGCCATTTTGAATGGTATAGACAGCATAAACAAAGTTCTGGAGCACTTCCGTCGAAAAGGCATAAACCAGCATGTTCTAAATGGCTATCATGGAATCGTGATGAACAACTTTGAATGTGAACCAGCATTCTACACCTGTGTTGAAGTCACTGCAGGGAACAGGTAATTTTGTGCTGTTTAGTGCAGTGTCACAATTTAGTTGTTGTTGCAAGCTGCTACTGAAATTCTGTTCCTTTGAACTTGAAGTCTTACCTTTTTTTGTCAAAGTGCATTCTATATAGTGTGATCAAACTGCTGTCCCTTTGAGAAGGAACTGAGATGAATTCTGCCTATTTAAATATTAATCCTAGCTGCTCCTGACTTTGTCTAAAAAAATCTAAAACAAAACCAGAGAAGGAAAAAAAAAAAACTATCAAAACGGCCCCAGACCCACACTGCTGACACTTGCCAGGGGGATTGGTGGTGAGACTGAATTATTGAATATTGAATTGGATAAAATGGACAGCATCTTCCAGTGTGGAGAATTCTACAGTAAGAAAGGCTGATGTTTCAATAATAGTAAAAATTATTTCACATGCACTAGAAAATCTCATGGTTGAGAATGGTCTCTAAATCGTCAAAAACTGCTTTTTGAAAGTCATCTGAAAAGATGTTGAGTGTTAGTGAATCCGTTTAAAATGTTTTCTAGAAGAAGTAAATGCCTTCTGATCCACCACTTGCTGCAACATCTGACACCTCAAATTAATTTAAATTGTCTTTTTGTGTGATCAGTCCCTGTTCCAACTTTGAGAGTCATAAAAGTTCTTGTTCTAATGAAGTGTAGATAGTGGCATAAGAGCAGGAAGGAGGACAGAGGTGACATGATCTTGCGAAGTGTCACATACAAATGTTGATGCTACTATGATTAGAAATACAGTCTCTTCTGAATCTTGTCATTGTGAACAAGGCTGTCTTCTCCCAGCACTTCACAGTTCTCTCTGAATCCTGTTCTGCCCCATAGTTTGGAAGAAGCTGTGACAAGCAAGCTGTAGCTCACTTTGCAAAGGCAGAATAGCTTATTTCAGTCCCTGTGGCTCCAGTCCTCATAGTGCACAAGGGAGATGGATGGATGAGGTCTCTGTGTGTCGTGTATAGAGGCAGCAGAGACAAGCTCTGGAGATCCAGCAGGGAGTGGGTGTGAATGTTGTGTAATGGGAATGCACGACAGAGGTGTGGACACAGCGGCACTGTATGTGTATTGAGCTGCTCCTGGCTGGATGGGGGAATGTAAAGTTGTTGGCTAATCTAATTTTAACCAAAGTTAAAAGAGTTTCCACTTGCTTTTTGTAAGGCATGGAATTGGAAGTGCAATGCAGCTTAATAGTGATGGGTTACTTAATGATATCAGCATGAATACTGTCTGTATACAAATGTTTGTCCTTTTAGCACAGTAAAGTTTTGCCTACTTGTTTGGCTTGTTAAACAGGTTGTTCTATCACATTGTGGATTCTGATGAAGTCAGTACAAAGATCCTAATGGAATTTAACAAAATGAACCTTCCTGGAGAAGTTACTTTCCTCCCTCTGAACAAGCTGGATGTTAGAGATACTGCTTATCCTGAGACTAATGTGAGTTAGAATTACTTTTGAACCTACCTCTGCTTCGTAACTACAAACCTCATGTTTTGAACGTGTGCATTGCTTATTGTCCATCACTTGCTTTTCTGTTTGCAGTTAAATACTGCTTCTGATGTATACTTCTGAACATAAAAAAACTGTTTTAGAAAAACACTTTCCTGCAAGGTATCTGCTCTTCATTAACTGCACTTTACAAGTAAAAAGACAATACCAATAAGTAGAGTTTTATTGTAACCTGATAGTCAAGAATTATTTTAATTGCTGAATTGTAATTCTGTCACTTCAGGATGCTATTCCTATGATCAGTAAACTGAGGTACAATCCAAGATTTGATAAAGCTTTCAAACATGTTTTTGGGAAGACTTTAATTTGTCGTAGCATGGAAGTGTCTACCCAGCTGGCCAGAGCTTTCACAATGGATTGTATCACTCTGGAAGGTAAATACTGCAATTGTATAAGTTATTTATTGTAAAAATAGGATTTCTGGGAACATGGGGCTCATAAAATGGTCTGTTTAGTGTTGTTGCAATAAGATTATTAAAAGTAACAGTGTACTTGGCTGAGATGTATGTACAAGGTTGCACTTGGTTAAGTACAGTACTTAAAAATGCAGGATTACTTAGCAAGGTATGGAATTTTCTTGTGATCTAAATGTTTCTCCATCCCAAGAATTGCAAAGCAGATTAGGTTTTGCATTCATCCAGGTTTTTTATCCAATTTAACAGGCATTTGTTTTCCTAGAGCGTTTCTGGTGTTTTCCCCAAGCTCAAACCAGTGTTTAGAATGTGAATGAATAGTGTTAATTCCTTATAAAGGCAATGTAAATTCTTCTGTGCAACAGAGATGTTTACATGTTATGTTCTCTGAAATAATCTATATCTCTTGTTGATTGCCTGTTTTAAAGAGGGCAGATTCCCTGCAGGCTTATTGCTGTCATTTTCTGTCTTAAAGTCAATTTTAAAAATTCCTAAGGGTGTTTGAGGAGGAAATTATTAATCTTTCAGTTTCAGCATACTCTGCAAGCCACAGATGCTGCTAATTACTTCATCTCTTTATTTCCTCATAGAAGATTTAAGACTTTTTTTCAAAATGGTAGTGCTAGGCATTTGCATTTTCTCCTTAATAGAATTATTTTTTTTCTTCAAGATGCACAGTTTCAGAAGTTAATTAAAACCAAACAAAAATAAGCCAATGCTTAAAGGAGAGCCTAGCAGTCTGTGATGATCTTGAGAAAGGGAATAGCACTTAAATTGAATACAGCAATAAACATTTCCCTAATTACTGTAAACATACATGATTGCTGATACATTCAGTGCTTTTGTAGCTTAGTTAAAATTTCTGGTTAACCTGCTAAGTTGCACTGCAGAAACTGTGCTGGACTTTCTGGCAAGCATGTAGTGTACATTTATATCTCACTCTGTTCTGCTCTTAGGTGATCAAGTCAGCCATCGAGGTGCTTTGACTGGAGGTTATTATGACACCAGGAAGTCTCGGCTTGAATTGCAAAAAGATGTTAGAAAAGCAGAAGAAGAACTTGGTGAACTCGAAGCAAAGCTCAATGAAAACTTACGAAGAAACATTGAAAATATCCTTTGTTGTTAATGGGGAAGGTTGTGTGATGACAAAGGTTTTGTTTTGTGTTTACAGTAATAGATGGAAAGCAAGAGACTGACTTGTTATATATTAACTGTGGCATTTGTTTTGACTGTTTTGTGTGCAGCCTGGTTGTCTGTGTTGCTGTATTTGATACTGATCTTTAAAGCTTAGAGGTGAGGTTAAACTCTAAATTATGAGGATTTCTATTCATTTTAGAGTCTGTTGTAGTAACTGCCAAAACCAGATATTCTTGTTATCTGTGTTAATCTTCACTGCTTCTTCTGACTCAGGCTGTATTTTTAGTATTGTGTCCTGAATTGATGTGTTACATAGCCCACTTACGCTGTGGGGGGGAGGTGGGAGAGCGTTGTGTTGTAATACGCTCTGAGTTGCTTGAGAGTTTTGTCTTTCCAGTCTCTTTGCACAGTGTCCTTTTGAGATCCAGTATCTACAATTTAGGGCTAAGGGAGGTTTGTATGTTTTTCTTATACATCACCCAGGTCATTCTGTCCTCCAACTGAACTCCTTTGCTTTTGACTTGCATCAATGCATTAGAGACATCCGTTCTGTATTTTGTAAGATCTGAGCTTTCCTTGCATGTTCAAATGTATCCCTGTGTTCTTCTGAATGTCATGTTGTAAAATAAGCAAGGAAAGCTTCATTTTGCTTAGTTCCTGGTACTCATAAGTTACTTGATAAGTTGATAAGTTGCTCAGGTTATTTTTATTTATAATTCTTGGTTTTTCCTCTACAAGTGGTTTGGTTGGTGGAGTTTTGGTTTGTTTCCTAGTTTGATGAAAGATGAATATGTCATATAGAAAAAAATCGAAGGTAGTAGTAGGAATAAAATGCTTTTTAAAACAAGAACAGAATTTTCCTTAGCCCACAGTATGGATTAATAATGAGATTGACCAGCTAATGAACCAAATGCAGCAAATTGAAACACAGCAGAGAAAGTTCAAGGCCTCTCGAGACAGTATTTTGTCAGAGATGAAAATGCTGAAGGAGAAAAGGCAGCAGTCTGAAAAGACATTTATGCCTAAGGTTGGTATGGGGATATTGAAAGCTATTACTTGGCTTATTTTAATTGTTTCATTAATATTGCTGATAAACTTGCATTCCTTTCTAGTTAACATCATAGTACAAAATAGGAAGAGATAACTAGAGATATGTCACAAAAATTATGAACAGGTGATATTTGTATAAATCTACAGATTGCTTTGAGGAATGATTCTGTCTAATATCTGTCCCACAGCAACGTAGCTTGCAGAGCCTGGAGGCAAGTTTACATGCTATGGAGTCAACTAGAGAATCATTGAAAGCAGAACTGGGGACAGATTTGTTGTCTCAGCTCAGTCTTGAAGATCAGAAACGTGTGGATGCTCTTAATGATGAAATTCGACAACTGCAGCAAGTAAGAAAATGAAAATACCTTGCCATTAAATGTGGTACCTTTCTTAGCAATAAGCTTTTGTCCTTTTGTATGAAAAGTCACTTATGAATATAGTGTCACTAAATTAGTGCTTCATTAGTAGTGGGTAGGTGTGTTTAAAGTTCTCTTATTTGCAAAGGATATTTGCAAGTTTCTCTTAAACACTGGGTGAATTTGGCCAGTTGATTGTGTGAGAGTTAAGGCTATTTGTGTTGGAATCATCACAATTTTCTTGTTCTTGCTATTGACATTCCAACAATAAATACAAATAGGTATCTTCTGAAGGGAGGATGCACAGTATGAGGAAGAAAAACAATTACTTTAAGTGCGTGGTAGGTGAGGCAAAACTAGGATTTTGGTTGACACACATGTTGCTGGAAAAATAATACTACTTAAATATGATCTCTAAAGCATTTCTGACTTTAAGAATTGGGTTCAGATACAAGTAAAGATTAATAAACTCACTGATCTGTGCATTGACTTTTACAGTAGACACCTTTTAGTTTTTCTTGTCAGTTAAAATTAGAGCAACAGTCCAGAGAATTGTGATATTTTAATACACATAATTATGTGAACAGGGTTTTTTGTTGTTGTATTAATTTTTTTAATAACAAGGGAAAAGTAGTCCTAGTCAGGTAAGGCAACTAATATACTTCTCTACATTTTTCAGGAAAACAGACAGCTTTTGAATGAGAGGATTAAATTGGAAGGCATTATCACAAGAGTTGAAACATATCTCAATGAGAATCTGAGAAAACGCTTAGACCAAGTGGAACAAGTAAGGATTTTCTTTTAAATGTACTTTTGCAGTCTGGGTTTGTTTTATAATCAATAAATCATAAATACTCATTCATTACATTGCATTGTCTGTGGTGGGGTTTGCTTCCTTATGTATAAGTTGAGTTTAGTGTTCATTTGAATTTCAGCACAGTAAGTTTTTGACCAAAACTGCTATGAATACGCAGCCTGTGTATCAGTAGGACTATTACAATGACAGATTTGCTTGAAAATCTAACTATTCTCTAGAACTTCACAAAGATATTGAATAGTATATCTATATAATAGTTATATTATAGTTACATGTAGAGTAGCAGAAGATAGCTTGTTTGTCTGGTTTATGTTCCCATTCATGCTGTATTGATGGCATTTATTTACCCCTTAGGAGCTGAATGAGCTTCGAGAAACAGAAGGTGGCACAGTTCTAACTGCCACAACATCAGAACTTGAGGCTATCAACAAACGCGTGAAGGATACGCTGGCACGCTCAGATGGTTGGTAACATCGTGTTTAGGGAGGAAAACTCTCCAGAGTTTTGAAAGTTCACACATACTAGATTTGATTTAGAAATAGACCATAATGTAATTAACTTGTGTTGGTCGTCATGGGTTCTTGTGAGGCTACCATTCTACAAGTATGATCTTGTATAGTGGTTCCTGAATTTTGTCTGAGTCATTTAAAACTCAGCTGCTGTCAAATAGGCTTTCACATCTGTTTGGCTTGAAACTTCCTTTGCTTTTCTTTCTAGACTCGAACAATATGACTGTAGTACGTTTGTTTTTTAAGCCATATACTCATGGGGAAGAAAAGAGGAATTTTTGGACTTTTGTCTGAAATTTAACCTTCTGTTCCTTAATAGATTTTCTTTAGTCTATCTTTTCATAAATACTTTATTGGCTAATTGCTGATCTTACGCAGGCATGTAAAACTTACATCTTTGGGTTTTGTGCTCTTGCTCAATATTGCAGATCTGGATAACTCTATTGACAAAACAGAAGCAGGAATTAAAGAACTTCAGAAAAGCATGGAACGCTGGAAGAACATGGAAAAAGAGCATATGGATGCCATTAACCATGATACAAAAGAACTTGAAAAAATGACAAACAGGCAAGGCATGCTTCTGAAGAAGAAAGAGGAGTGCATGAAGAAAATACGAGAGTTGGGTTCACTTCCCCAGGAGGCTTTTGAAAAGTATCAGACTTTAAGTTTAAAGCAGGTAAATAATATGCTTGGTTTCCTGTTTTATGACCTAAAACATTAGTGTCACCTGCATCTTGAGTGTCAGATGTAGCTAGAATTGCAAGTCACTTTGATGTGTTAATGTTTTCTGTTTACAGTTATTCCGCAAGCTGGAGCAGTGCAATACTGAACTGAAGAAATACAGTCATGTTAATAAAAAAGCTTTAGATCAGTTTGTAAATTTCTCAGAGCAGAAGGAAAAATTAATAAAAAGACAAGAGGAACTGGACAGGGGCTACAAATCCATCATGGAGCTGATGAATGTCCTTGAGCTCAGGAAATACGAGGCTATTCAGCTGACTTTCAAACAGGTAACAAAACAGGAGCAATTGTAAAGACACTGGTACTGAAATCAATTGAAGTTGTCCCATAGTGTAGCAGCAGTATGAGTAGAAGAGGATACTAAATAAATCTATATTAATAGAAGACAGTGTCATGTAACTTGAGGCTTGTGGGTTTTTTTTAATACTGAAATATAAATAAGGCTACCATTTTCAATGTATCTCAAATAGTGCTCTAGCTTTGCTATAAATTTCTGTTAAGTGAGTTCCAATGTACTATGTACAACCCTTTCTGGGAACTGTGGCAAAAAACTGCACCAAATCCATTCTCCAGATTTAGTGAAAGTAATTCTAATGTTAACAAAGAATCTTAACTACAAAATGTGTGAATTGTTCTCTAAAGGATTTTTGCTTAATTGAAGGTTACTAAATAAATCTTGTTTTTGCTACAGTTCTATGTTCTTGAAAAAAATTTCGAAAATTCTCATACTACAAAAACAGTTTTGGCTCTTGTTTTAAGTCAAGCTTTGTACAGCATACATTTCTCACTTCTGCTTAAGAACATGGATCTCTTCTTTGAAGAAGATAGTTTTTGTCTTCACTCAAAAACACTTGTCTGCATTTGATTTCCTGTAAAAATGAATGGGTTTATTGACGGTTTCTTTTTCAGGTGTCAAAAAATTTCAGTGAAGTATTCCAAAAGTTAGTGCCTGGTGGCAAGGCCACATTAGTGATGAAGAAAGGAGATGTGGAGGGCAGTCAGTCCCAGGATGAAGGTGAAGGCAGCACCGAGAGTGAAAGGGGATCTGGATCTCAGAGCAGTGTTCCATCTGTGGATCAGTTCACTGGAGTTGGCATAAGGGTAAAGAAAAATACTTGGTTTTAAGTCCTTTGAATGTTTGTTTAGGTTCTCTTCTAACTATATTTTTAAAAGCCAGCATTTAGTTGATCCTGTTTGTTTAATAGCAAGTGATGCTGTGGTTTAGTGTTTTGAAATCATCTTCTGTTGCATTGTTTTCTTAGGTATCGTTCACAGGCAAGCAGGGTGAAATGAGAGAAATGCAGCAACTTTCAGGTGGACAGAAATCTTTAGTGGCCCTGGCCCTAATATTTGCCATCCAGAAATGTGATCCAGCTCCATTTTATTTGTTTGATGAAATCGACCAAGCCTTGGATGCCCAGCATAGAAAAGCTGTGTCAGGTACTTGTCTTTCTTTTATAATCTTCATTGTGGTTGAAGTTAATAGTTTGTCTTCTCATCCCTGATGTTTCAGAGTAAAGCTTTTAATCATAAAAGCACATTTTTGAGAAACCCAATGTGTGTTTGGGGAAGTTTTCATGAATTTGGTTTTATGTAGAAGCTCTGTTCTGTTACTGCATCTAAAGGATCTCCGTACTGCACTTCAGTGTGTTGAAAAACAGTCCTGTTTTGAAGTCTAGTTTGATTTTAAAAATTAATGGAAAAGTGGTGGTACTGTTCTTCATCACAGAAGATTGATACCATACTAGGTTTGTTGTGTGGCTGGACTTGTCAGTTCATGCTGGAATTAATGAGAATATTTGTATGTATTATGTGGAAAATAAAGGTGGTATAGATACTTTCTTGATTTATGGGGTTTTTGCTTCATTAACCACAACCTCATTTTGAATCAGGCAAAGAGTCTGCTGTTCTTGTCTGTCTCACTTTGTCGAAAATATTAAATTAATAAAGAGTTTTTGTGTTCTTTTTTAGACATGATTATGGAACTGGCTGAACATGCTCAGTTTATTACAACAACTTTTAGGCCAGAACTGCTTGAGTCAGCTGACAAGTTCTATGGTGTAAAATTCAGAAACAAGGTACGTAGTGTGATAGGCTTCCTGGTAAACACATAATTAAGAGAAGTTGTGCATTTGAGACTTAGCAAGAGTTCAGAGTGAATCAGACTCACTTCAGCTGATAAATTTCTAGTTATGTCACGGTCTTCTATAAAGAGTTCTCTCATTCTTGAAAGAGAATTTAAATACCTGCAGATATCCCATGTCACATTCTTTAAAGAGAATTATAAATTAATCATAGACTGTTGCTGAGTCCTGGAGCCTTCAGAAATGTCTGTCTTATTCTGCAGGAGGTACTGTAAAAACCGAATGTTTCTTTGTTCCACCAGGTCAGTCATATTGATGTGATCACAGCAGAAATGGCCAAAGACTTCGTAGAAGATGACACCACACATGGTTGAAGGAGCTTGTAATTACTGCTTTTTTGGAAGATGTGTATAGTGCTGTTTATGCCAGGGACCTGTACATTTAAAATATGAATTATTTAGTCCTTGTTTAAAATAGTTTTTGAACACACATTTTAACCAAGATCCCAGAAGGCTTAGTTTCAAATGAGCTTGAGTATCCATTTTGTCTCTGTTGCTGTATTTTATAAGATAATTGTTAATGTTACCTTTATACAATACCTGTAGTATGGAAATTTTATTATCTTTCTTCAAATCTTTTGTAAAGTGTTGGTTGCTGTTTTAAAGCTTTTCCAAAAGTGCTAGCTATTTCTTCTTAAGTATAGTTTTATGATTTATATTGCCTCACATGTTTGTTTTTTTTTTTTTTAAGGCTTCAATTAAAATGGTTGGTTTTATGGCTGTAACTTGTATATTTTAAGTTTTTGGGTTATGTTGTCTTTCTGAAGAGGAATCCACTGAGATGGAGCAAGCACTCTGGTCATATTGGAGTGGCATATTTCAGAATATGAGACAAAGCAATTCTCACAAACTCCTCTTCCTTTTTCCCTCTTCTGCAAATTGCCAGTGCCAGAAAAAAATTGCCCCAAATCTATGCTTGTCCAAATTCATAGTGTTTTGGTTATTGAACTGAAAAAAGGTAAGTATCAGAGAATCCTGAGAAGTCTGAGAAGACCCTAAAACTGTGTCAAAACAAACCACAGCCCCTTCTTTTTCCTGCACATTGTTCTGTGTAACAAGTTCTCCATTACATCCCTTCAGCCTGAAAGACTGGCAAAACTTGAGCCAAGTAACAGTCCCCAGTCAAAAAGTGAAACATTTTCCTGCTGTCTAGGGTTTTGGTGTGTTCTTCTGAAACACAGGGACTTAGCACAAACCATTAATTTCATAGTAACAAAGCCATTGTAAAAAGAGAATCCATTGATGTTAAAATAGTACATTTTATAAAAACATAACCTTAAGAATGCCTTATGTGACTTTCAGTAGTACAGTGAGAAACAGTGAATTTGTATGTTGCATTTATTCTGTGTAGGGCACATTCAACAAAGCAGAAGAATAAAGCTCTCTGATAGGTTTTGATCTGCACCCACCCTTGCTCCCCACTGAGAACTTCAGGAAATGCAGGAAAGGAGAGCATGAACTGATGGCTGGGCTCAGGAGTGCTTATCCTTGCATCACAAGGCACGATGATAGAAGAGTACTGAAGCTGATAGGGAGCAACTTCCTCAGGTAGTGATAGGCATGTGGGAAATTACTACCTGCAGTAAGTCTTAAGCTGGGAGGAGGAAGATGTTGTGACATAAAGCTTTCTATAGTTCCAGGGACTCACTAGCTGCAGAGAAGACTTCTCTTAGTGAAGAGAGAAGTACAACATGTGAAACAAAGTGTCCCAAATGTCTCCAAAATTTCTAGCATGGAAACAGACTATATTTGAGAACCTGAAGAAGTTGAAATGTGTCTTCTTCATCCAGAGCTGTGAACATGCACTTAGGGGGGCTGCTGCAGATCAGTGTTCCTGAATTACTTGCAGATGAAGCCAGTGCATTCAGAGAGGCACCCAAAGAATTGCAGCTGCAGGTTAACACCTCAGGTTACTGATTTGGTGCCTTTGTGTGCAGTGTGTGTTAGGACACACTTGAGGTGTCTGTAATCCATGACCACCAGATACATAACTTGCTGTGTTAGTAGCAGGCTCTGCTCTCAAGAGGCTTGCTAGTTGCTAGGATATCATCATGATAGTTTGAATTTTGGAAGAGGGAAGTAGTTCACAGGCCATGGAGCTAATTACTGTGCTTTTTAAGAAGTGTCCTACTAAATCCACCTAAGACTGATGCTAAATTTTATCACATAATCTCATTAATAAGTGGAAGTAGATTAGAGCAAGGGGTTTTGTTTTGGTGATTTTTCCTACAGTGCTCTGCATAATGAAGCCTAAATACAGCTGAATAACTGGAACAACTTCAGCTCCGTTAGGAAATCTCTGGGTTGAGTGTAGCATTAAGTTGGGTTAAGCACAGTAGGAAAATGGGTAAGCAGCAGTCAGGTGGATACAACTGATGGCTATGTTGGTAACAGCACAGAGGAAGAGTAGGCAGGCCTTTAGCTATCCTTCAGTTTCTCATCTGCTAAAGAATAAGGTTTAGAACTACTTGTACAAAATTTAGGAAATTTATCAAGATTTTCATAATCCCTCTTCAAGGTAAGTTTAGAGGGATGGTGATTTTTTTTGTTGTTGTTGTTGTTTAATTGCTGCTAAACTTCATTCTGTCCTTGAGAAGGCATTTTTAGAGAGGCCACTTTCTAAGTTGACACTGTTGCCCTGTGAGCATACTCCTTCCCACATGCTGCTCCTTAAAGCTGTGCTGCTTCTCTGTTGTGTAGCCAGTGGGAAAAAACATAATGGCACCAGTTATTTCATCTGGTGTACTGAGTGTGTTGTAGTAATGTTGGTACACGTGGGGCTGGAATGGGAAAGGATGGAATAACAGCACCTCCTCAAGATGTCAAAGTACAGCCTCTGAAGTGCTGTGAATGCCCTGCAGTGAGCTTGGGTTGCTAAGCCAGAAGCTACGGTTAGAATTCAAGAGGGCCTCAAACAGGGATGAAGTCAGGCAGACAATGTAGTAAAATCCATACCAGCCCGCTGTATTGAAAATTTATTTGCATGGGAGAGAGCTGCATGAAAGCAGGAAACATAGAACCTCATTTGTTGCTGAATTTTTTCAAGGAAAGTCCTCATACAAAGGTGGAAGTATTGTGAAAAAAATACCAGTAATTATTACTTAGAAGCAGCTTTTTCCCCTAGTCTGTTAAGGTCAGGAGTAGCAGAGAAGTTTTCTTTGCTGTTTGCTTCACATTGCTACAGAATGCAGTAATTGGTGTAGTGTTTCCAAGATGGATGGTCTTATGTTCTCTTTGTGATGGTTCATATCTGGTCCATACAACATCAGAATTTACAAGCTGCCTTTTCAGTCTGTCTGTGTTTCCTAGAGTCTTAAAAATAAGCTTTGTTGAGAGTTACTGTATCCTTGAGTTTCTTCAGTGTCCTGATTTTTCTACCTGTAGTTTTTAAGGCAGAATTCAGTGAAAGTACATACTTGCTTTGAAATGTAGGACATCCCAGAGTACCACTGCTTTCACCAATATAGGTGTTCAGTTGTTCTTTTTCTTAATAATCAATACGCAAAACTTAACACCTGAGTCACTGATCACTTCTAATATCTTAGGAGAGTTTTCATTTCTAGCAAACATTCTTCAAATACTTTGTAAGATTAACACCTTTGAGGTTCATATTTTTAGGCTTTCTAAATGTTACCATATGTAGTTTGTAACTTTGAGCAGGAGATGGAGCCAAACTGGACTAAATGCAAAATGGAAGTTTGCTTTATTGTTAAAGTTGAGGATTAAATCAAAACTTTTCTGTGAGGTTTTGTGGAGTTCCAGTGATTCTTGCAGTTGCTGTGAGGATCCTGAACAAATGGAGAAATACTAGTTATAGATAGTTTGACACGGATGTGAATGTAAGTAAACGGAAATAATTTATAATTTTTGTTTAAAAAAATTATAAAAGCCTTTAAGATTTTAATAATTTGCTAAAATGTTCCTATTGGGTAGAGCTTTGCCAATCTAGAAAAATGTATAAATTTATGTAAAAATAAACATTGTTCAAATAAAGTAAAAATTGGAAAAAAAATAACACAAAGATACATGATTTTGGTTCCTCTATGAGAAATTACTAATAATTCTTTCTAGTAGATGAGATCCTTGTTCTCTTTGTGCAGATGAACTTGTGGATGTGGGAGGTGATGATTCTCAAGGCAGTGATGATCAGAGAGGGTGGGTTGCTCCTGTTAATGTTCTCAGATTCGAGGTATGAAGTGAGTTACCCTGACTGTTGAAGTCAGTAACTGCTGGGATCTTCTCAGCTGCTCCTATTTGAGTGTATTTTTCCATAGGCACACAAGAGCACTGCCAAAGAACAGCTGCTCTTTGCTTGAAGCACCACCAGGTTCTGATGGATAACAGTTCTTCATCTGGGGGGGAAATAGCTGCTGATCTTGCAAGCTGAGAGTCTTCAGACATTGATCCTTATTTCCAGCATCTGCTTTCTTTCTTCCTTGGACACAATGGATGCTTTTACAGTGTCCCTAATAGCCAATAAAAGCATTCCCAGTAACAAAATGAAAATCTTTTCATATGTGTGCTAAAGTTCACTTCACCAGTGATAGCATTTTAACTTCCAGGAGGGTTATGAGAGAGGGAGTTTTGTTTTGCAGAAAAGCAAATATGTAGCCACTTCCTCCTACTGCAATTATAAATGTATTTGGGGTCTATTTTAGTTGGAAGTATTTCTCACCTCAGTCCTGGCATTGCATCCCTCTTCTATCTCTTACAGTCAGCTGAAGTGTAGAGGGAAGCCAGTTAGGCTGAGATCCTTATTTCTAGTTACACTGTTTTTCTCCTCCTTTATTGTCATTTTTACTCTTCTTGATCTCTTTAGTTCCCCATCTTTTGGCTGTGGTCACAAGAGGACGCTTCTTGGGTTTGGTCACCTTGCTTGCCTTGAGTTCAGCATTTTGATTTTAGTTTTCTGCCTATATATTTTTGTCTCAGGCAAATTTTTCTTATATAATGCAGCAATAGTGATGGACAAAAATCATTATTCAGTCGTTCCTGACATTATTTTTACGTATTTATTAAGTACCTCAAACTTCTGTTTGCTAATGCAGATAAGAGCTTGTAATTTCTTACTGTAGTCATGGCATGCATTTGGGATGGCTTAATTCCTCTGTGGGGAAATGTAATGATGAGAAATGACATGCAGGTTCTCAGGTTCTGATGCCTGACAGTTCCCACCATTCTAGAAATGAGATTTACATCGGGTGGGATGAGCATTTAGGCCTCACTTCTGCAGCTATGCCTATTAGATGTTTGTTGGGTTACGGGATGTCAATGATATAGAATCTGCGTGTACTGGGCTTTAAATAGGAGGCATTCCAGACAGAGCATGTGTTTGAGTCAGAAGTGCATCTAATTGCTGTTGGTATCATTAAAGGTTGTAGACATATGCTGCTGGAGCTTTGAGCACAATGAAAATCAGCCTCTGTTCCTTCACAGGTTTTTCTGCTTACATTTTGAAGGATAAAAATGCATCCGTGACCTTCAGTGTTCAAATCACTCACACAGCATCTGGCCAGCTGGATGCAGGCCCTCAGTACAGAGGAAAACACCCCCTTGCTTAAACTGGGGGAAGTCAGCTTGTGAATGAATTTCTGGCCAGTTTTAGAATTCACACTTGTAAATATTGAGTAGCTTGGATCTCTCAAGTACAGCTGTAGTTTGCAGCACTGATTACTTGGGAATAAATTGCATTCCCACTGCTTTGTAATTGCATTCAATCTGACAGTACAGATACCAAAAACTGTGCTGGGGTTACTCTGTGTTGCTAAGAGGGATTTCTAAATTTTAGACTATATATATTATTAAAAATGTAATATTGAATGGTATAAATATGTAATATATTAAAAAAATCTAGAATATATAAAGACATATTAAGGAAATATCGTATTCAAATTTTTGTCTGAATTGGGACTGGACAGCATAGGGTTTTCTTGCTTAGATGGTAAAAGCACTGTAATGCAGGGGAGGCATTCACACCGTTCTTGCAATGCACAGTAGTGATAGCTATGACCTACTTTAAAAAACACGTTTTATTTAAGAAGTCTCAAAAAGACATGTGCCATGTCAGTTTTGGGTTTGAACATTTCTTTCCCAGTTGTGCTTGCCTACAAGCACAACTAATACAACTGGAGTTGTATTAGTGTGAGGCACCTGAATCCAAAATGACCCATTTGGTGTTGTCTCCTGTGAAGACACCTTCATCTGCTAGCTAGGGTTCAAGCTATAAGAGAACCGTTCTTAGATTAGATGTTAAGGTTGATATGAAGGCTAAAGCAGAGACCACAAACTGGATGGAGAAGGAGGATTTGTTTTCATGATGGAATAATCTGGTGGAGAGCTAGAGTAAGAGGGAAAACTGGACAATAATTACCTGCTTTCTGTCTTGTAGTTCCTCCTCACTCTTCCTCAGGAGGCTGGGGTACTTTGTGGATGTAGAGCAGTTCTTCAGTGAATAAAATATTCCTTTGTCAGAATGGGATCAGCTGGTGATATTCATTCAGCACAGTACACTTGGGCTTCATTGTCTAATTCCTCTATTTGAGTTGCTGAGCAATGTAGCTTGGGGTTTGTTTCTGGAATGTGCAGTGAGACAAGGGAAAAGCATGGATGCATACAGCTGGTGTGATAAAAGGAGACAGCCAGGTTGTCAGGGTGGTTTTTATCTTGACTGTGTGACAGCTCAGAAGTGTCCATGGTGTCCCTGAGGTAGCAAGGGTTGTGTTGTGCTGGCTCTCTGACACAGCACCAGCTTCTGGGAGACCAACCCAGAACCACAAACTTGGAGGCTGGCAGTCAGCTAGGGATACCTGAATTGTCAAATGCATTTGCTTGTTGAACATACTTGTACAGAAAATAGTTCCTTCTCCTGTCTGATCCCTCCAAGGTCACCTGACAGCAAAAGGAAAGGCTGCTCTGTGGGTTGCAGTTTCAGATTAGTGACAAGAATTTGCAGTTATCCATAGCATGTGCTCCTGAGGAACCCCTGAATGGTCCCCTTAGCTGTACGTGTGGGTTTTTACACTGGCTGATTGTGGAGGTTGTGTTAATAACTCTGTTGTGTAGAACATAGATGTTGGCCTGTGTAGAAAGAGAGCTAAAGGGCTGAATGGAGGCCATGGTCAAACTCTCTGGCACTTGCTTTGTGATATTCAGTAACTCAATGGCTGCTGTTGTCCTTGTAGGAAAGCTGTGCTTACAAAACCACTTTGAGCACTCAGTCTGTGCAACAAACACCATTACTGACATCACTCTATTTCCTTCTCTCTGTGGATTTCTAGATGCCAAAAACTGAAAGGCAGCATCTAGGATGCTCTATTGCACTTTCTGCAGAGAAACCAAAATACACGGTCTGGGGGAAGTCTGTTTGGTTTGCATTTCATACTCCCAAAGTGGCATCACCAGCCTTGCCAGTTCCTTCTGAGGTACTCTGCTTGGTGACAAGAGAACTTTATTTAGCAGGACATACGATCAAATAGCTCCAACTGGGAAACTATTAAGAGAAAAAAAAATTAAAAATTGAAAGGAGCTTATTAGGTATAAAATACCTAGCATCACATCCACAGACAGCTTAAGCATTGTGTAAGTGCATTGTTTATAAATAACCTGTATTATCACATCACATCATTTAACTTCTGCATGCTGTTTTTCCACTAGGGCTTGGATGATCATTTTATGAACCAATTTCCTGAGGTCTCAGCACCCTTCATGCTTTGTAGTTTTTCCTGAGCTCACCTTTCAGGAGCTATACCCAGTGACTGCAGTATGGGTATGTGTATAATGGCTTGGCAGGTCTCCACAGTTGTGGAATTTACAACCATTGCTGTGCGTGTAAAGCTTACAGCTTTTTTTTTATTTATTTATTTCTGGTGTATGATGAATTAGGCCATCTGTCTCCAATGTCTGCTGACCCTTCTCCTCCACTCTCCTCTTGCCTGGTATGTTGGCAGTGTCACACAGTCAGCCAAGGTCAAGGTCTGGAGGCTGGGTCTGTGACCTTCGCTGGTGAGCCCTCGAGGGCTCAGTCCTCAGTTTCCCAGGGTAATTCTCCAGTATGTTATGCACCCACTGGCCTGAGATGCCATGCAAGGAGCAAGGATCTGTTTACAGTAACATTAAGAATGCGATAATAGGAACTTCCTTCATGCACAGAGCCAGTGCTTACAGAGTATTTTATTTAAGCCCAAAGTTGACAAGGGAACTAGTTTTTCAAATCATAAATGAGACACTTCCCGGTTTGCACCTAAAACAGCAGAGGACACTTGACCAAATGAACTGAACATAGGTCTGAAAATGTTAAATGCAGATGCACTTAGACACTACTGACACAGAGGCAAACTTTGATGAAGCAAAAATAGAAAGCCAAGTAAAATTGGTTTTGCTCATTCCATTGTGCTCCATTTTATGAAATAAAAATATATTATAGTGACGTAAATAGCAGCAGCCAAACAGGTAGAAACCCTTAGAAACTGGGCTAGTGCTACTAACTCTAGAAGGTGATCCAAAGATTTCTGAGATTTATGAGAATTTTTTAATGGCGTTTAATTGTGCTTTAGATTAAGTGTGTAGATTCAAAAGACTGTATGTAACAGTAAAATGTCTGCAAGCACTTGGGGAATCTTTTGGAAGCTTTCCTGTAAATAGCTAGATCTTTAGCATGAGTGTAAGACTGGAAAGTTTATTTACTGCTGTTGGCAGCCATCACAGGGATATACAAGTGCCTGGGCAGCTCCTCAGGGAAGTGACTTTTGTAGTAATGCCAGTGCTGTTACAAGATGATGAGTCAAGTATTTAAAAAAAAAAAGTGAGAGTGTATGGAAATGATGGGGCTTTGTTTTTAAATAGAAGGCTGTAAGTTCTTTTTGTTTGATGTTTCCCTTTTGACCTTTAAAGGTGCCTGCAAACCATATTTCAAAGAAGTTGTATATATACAAAAGGGCCAGAAACAACTTCCCAATCAGAACCTGAAATTGCCATGCTGTGATATGACTAAAAGATGGTACAGAGCATCATGGATTTATATTAACACCTCTTCCAGAGGTGATACTGAGCTAGCAGAGGGATTGGTGGAATGAGATTTAATGAACTTGCCCAGCAATGCGGAAGAGGAGGTAATTCCTACACGTAGAAAGTAGATGATAGAGCAGACGTAGTATGCCTGGAAAATAAATATCTCTTGTGTTATTCTAGATCAGGATTACCTCAGACAAGGAATAATGATGTGTAGTGCTATGCAAATTGTATGCACAATATAATTTAACTAAACAACTCCACAGGGTTGTTTAATTTTCAGCTCTCTTTTTTTTTTTCTTTCCTTTTTTTTTCCTTTCCTTTTTTTTTCCTCAACTTGACTACATGTTTTTGCACCTGTTTTGGCTGCAGTGTTCTGAGGTTTGTATTCTGTGTCCAAGCAGTCCTGTCTGGATGTGAAGCAGCTGAAGAGGCTGATGCTGAAGGCTGATAATTGCAAATGCAAATAGCTGTTCTCACCCCTTGAGAAGAATCCAGCCTCTTCTAAAGATCAGAGCCTGCCCAGACTCAGCTGTGGTTGTCTATTAATAGATGAGATTGCTGCTCTGAGATGAGGTCTGCTGCTGCTGCACTAAAAGGTTGGTCTTAGAGCAGTCACAGGTATGTGAAGCCACATGACTGCCTGCCCTGGCACACGAAGTTGGATGCTGTGCCACCCCCTCACACATGGCCCAGAGCGTACATTCACAGGCACTTGTTGGACCATGCTATAGAGAATTAGTAGATCTGCCATGAGGGAGCCTTGGACCTACTGTAACAGGCAGCACAGACATAGCCTGGAAATTAGCTAAAAAACCCCCCCAAACCTTAAGCCTCTCTCTGTGACTTTACTGGCAGTTATTATGGAGTGACCTAGACAAAGAGAAAATTAATCCACTGCATGTAACCTCAGTGTGAGGAAATGGGGGTTTGATGGTGGAGTGACTGATAAAAAGTTTAATGTGTTTTCCTGGTGGTTTTTTTAGTGTTTAAGTGTTAATGAGCCTTTGAGACAACTTTTGATCAGTTCTCAGTGTATACTCATAAGGGATCATAGTTTCTAGAGCAGAGATGGACTTACGAGTTGAAATGAAAATCAAACATTCCCTTCATTGTTGTTATAATAGTTCCTCTGCGCTAATAATCCCTCCAAGACCAAAGCAAGAAATGGTTTGCTCCTTGTAAGGGAGAAAAGTTCAGAACCATAAAATTCAGATTACTTTGAGACTTCTGTCTCTCTCTGACTTTACCAACTGGCAGAAAATTAGATGACATCAAAGAATTACTGGCAAAGAGCTTATTTAATTTTGAAATTAATTGGAAATTGTCATGTGTGGTTGTAATGCTAGCAGCTGTTTTTATGTCACTTTACTGCAAAAAGAGAGCAGCATTATGCCTGGATAAGGATATAGAAGATGAAGCTGTGAACTGTGATAGAGATATAAGTTGAACTTTCTAGGATGCACAATCAGGTAATTCTGATGTCTATACTGCACCTGTTGAGTGTTTTGTTAAGTTTTCTTCTGTCTGTTTTGGAGGTTTTTTAAAGAGTTAAGTGTTAAAATGAATTAAATTAATTCTTAAATTTAAATAAATAATTTTACTTCAAAACCATTCAAATGGAATATGGAAATAACAATCCTGTCCTAAAAAGGAGCTGGAAAAATATCTGGTTTTTTCATGTTTTTATAAGATGATGAAAATACCTCTATGGGGAGCTCAACCCTTCTGTAATTTCTTACACATTGATCTAGGTCATACATTTTTAGGAAGGGAACCAAAAGGGGAAGGTGATTGCAGTAAAAACATGAATGAGGCAAACATGAATGAGTTTTGCCAATGAAGTCTACTCCAGAGTGGTTTATTGGTCCTCTGCCACCTCTGATTAGTGTGGCTTACCACACAGCTATTGGCTGCCTTGAAAGATTTTTGGAAAGCAGACTGAGGAAGTATGTTTCTAATAAAGCAACATTTGATGCACAGTGTACATCAGAAGGATTATCAGAGGCCTTGGTTGTACAGTGAGATACAAACCTGTGGGCCAAGTGCTTTCAACACCTATCAATGTAGTAATTCATACAAAATGTGACTTTTTACCCATCCAACTGTAGAATTTGCAGGGAACTTAATAAAATCCAAAATAAAACTATGTAGAGTGTATTAATAGCAGGTGTGAAAAGCAAAATTATTTCCAAATTTGCATATCTGCTCTGACCTAAAAACCCAATTCCTTAAAAAGATACATTTAAAGCCAAATAAAACTTAAGGGGGCTAACAGTTCCTACAGCAAGACTTTAGCAGTATCCATGGTCCATTAATCATGTTCATTGGTGGGATCCCAATTACTGTTTCTGAGATGGCTTTCCTGGGTTTGGGACTTGTGTGTTCTGTTTGTTTTAACCTTCTTTCCACCAAAATTGACATCCTTATAACAGCACCACAAACTATGCTCTTATGAAAAATCTTATCAGAATCATTCAAAAAAGTTTTAAGGCTAGTTATTTGTTGCTCATTTAGAGGAGTCCCATTTATAGCAGCAAAAATCCTGTCTTGTAGCCCTTCAGCGGACTGGTGAGAGGAAAAGATCATTTACCCACTGCTAAGGCTGTCAGGAAAATAGTCTGGGTTGTGGGAGGAGAAATACAGATTGAGAGCAGCCTGGGGGAAGGCCTGCAGCCACACAGTGTGTTTGTCATTAGTGTGCAGCTCTGCCCATCTTGCTATTGTTAGTACTACGGTTTCCACTGGAGTGGAACACTCAGTGAAGATGCTGAGAAGAACTGCTTCATGAGTGTGTTATGCAATCTGTTATACAGAATTGGAGCTGAAACAGCCCATTCAGTGGGAATGGGTTTGTTTTATGTCATTCTTCCAGCACAGGTTTATCTTTGTGGACTGGAAATTACAAAATTAAATGCCCAGCATGGAAATTTTACTTGAGGATTATCTAACTTAAGTTTTCTCAGTGTACTGCAGTCTGAGCTTCCTGCTGGCACAGGAGCTTCCACTGCCAAAGTTTTCAAACACTAATGCCTAGAATTACAAAAGGAGGAATAACAGAAGAGAATGTTTTCTCTGTTTCACTCCTTCGGCATGACAATGACTATTAAAAACTTTTGCTCTTCTCTCACTTCCCTCAAGCAATTTCTTTTAAGCTTCCTAGCTGAAACAAAGCCATGGCATTTTTTCACCTGAGTAAAATTGCTCTGCTTTCTTAAATATAAAGGCATAAGCCTTGGACACCAAAAAGTTATACTCTTAATGCTGCTTTTATTTTCCCTTCTCCAGATATATGCATAAAATACATGTACACAGAAGACTTGAGGTGTTTCAGATACTGAGTGTATCAGCTTCCTCTCCTGAGCTGAGCCAAGGATGGTTATGTGCAAATGAAGGTAGAGTTTGAGTTGCTTGCTTTTGCCACTTCTCTTTTGCTGGGTGCAGCTTGGCACATTCCAAGTCAGCCTTTCTCATTCTCGCAGTGCACACATATGGTTGTGAGCACTTGCATCTGATTCCTCTAGGGCTGAGATCTGTCCAGGGGTGTTACATGTCTAATCTTAAAATAGATCCACCAGATGTTTAGCACACACCAGTAGTGCAGTGTGATATTATTTAGTGAGGATTGTATTTCTTTGAATTTTAAACAGCAATGCAATTGTGCTGTATTTTTAATTATGTGTTCATTTCAGTGAGTGCAGCTGGTGCTGCAGTGGTGGAAGGCAGTGTTCTTGAATCCATGTGATGCATCACCACCACGTGCTTGGTGCCTTGCTACTGGCTTGGTCTTGTGAGGTGTTCATCACAGTCCAAAAATAAAACTTGCTCACAATGTGATGTATGGAATAGTCTTACAGGGGAAGGTAAGAGAGACTTTTATTGCTTGTATCACTTGACATTGGGACTGAATGAAAACTGGAAAATATTATGCCACAGCAGTAGCCTTTCAAATTGCCTCTGAGTTTGCAATAAGCAGTTAATAACCTATTTATAACCTATTATATAGCTTTCTTTTCTTCATTCCATTAGCTTAGTTCCATAGAATTTCTTCTTTTGGTGAATGTCAAGTAATCCCAAAGGGTAAAGGATTTTGTTGGAAAAGCTGTTGCTCGCATTTGTATCTAATTCTGATGTTCTGTAAAAGGGTTATATTAATAAACAAATGAAAATCCAGCATCTAACTACACAGACGCAGCATTTCACTGCAATCAGTTTGAGCTACAGCTAGGCCTTTTCAGTCTCCCTTGCCTGAGGCTGCAATGCTCTCACTATAAAGCAATTGGTCACACCTCATTATTGAGGTTATTTGCAATAGTGTGCAGAGGACCAAGTAACAGATGTTTTGAAATGGCTAATCAATTTTTATAGATTTAATTAGGTTTATTCCTGCACGTATTTCCAACGTGCTTTTTCACCAAAGCTAGGGAAATAATCTTAATGACAAATTCAGTCAAGCCTCTGTGAGGCTCAGGCTCCAATGTTAGAGCATAAATATTACTTGCATGCTCTTGCAATATTCTATTTTGGCCACTTACACTGGAGATTCTTGTCTCTGAACTTCACTCTTAGAAAGTTACATTTGGACTTAGATGTATGACACTTGTTGTTTGGAGTGACACACACAAATCCCCATATACCAGAATGAAAATTCAGCCCTAATCATCAAAGGGAAGTGAGGACTAAATGAATGTGTCATGCGTATCCAATTTCTCCACTGATCATCCAGAGAAAATAAATCACAGTGGATGTCCTTCCATTTCTTCTTTGTTTCAAAAGCTAGAAGGAGTTCTCTGTTAAAGTCACCCTGGGTTTCCCCAGGGAATACTAAAATAAATTAATATTGTCTGATTGAATGCTTTGACCCATATTTAAACCACTGGAAAATGATAGGCTATTTTATCATGGCAGCAGGCCAGCCTTTTTTTTGTGTGTGTGTGCCACTGGAATCAGAGGATAAAACTGGAGGATCACATCTTAACTGAACTAATAACCAATTTCATTCATTTTTAATAATTTTTTTTTTTTAACTGTACTTTTTCAGATAGATTTCTGATGTATCAATCTCTCAGGGATGTCTAATGTCCATCTGTGCTGAGATCTCCTATCATCTTCCTATTATGCATCAGAAAAGACTGCAAAAGTGATCCACAGAAAAGAAAAGAGATAAAAATGGCAAAAGGCTTTGCAGGAAGGTCTGGCTTGATTAAGTGGAAAATTTTAAATGGCACACATTGCAGATAGGTATCCAAGTCACATTGATTTCAATGGGAATAAGATAGCTTACAGTCCCTCATGTCTCCAAAATGTTCCCTTGCACCCTAAGGCAATTTAATTTGGAAAGAAATGTTGGAAGAAATATGATAGGTGTATAAAATGAGCAGTATAAAAAGCATGCTGCCACAGCAAGGGCAGTGCCCTGAGACTCAGAAACTGCTCAGAACTTAATTGAAGTCAATTGGAAAGACTTCTGTTGACTTTAATAAGCTCTGGATCAGCCCTTGTGAGAGCTACTTTCAACACCCAGGTCTACCACAAATTTTTGAATGGCTCAAGGCAAGTCATTCAGAGCCATATCCAGAAAGAGGGCCAGATATTGTAATGGGGTTGCTCCAAGTGAAGAGAGTGTGAAAGGTTCTCTGTGCAGCCTGACAGTAGCCTCCCACTCTTTTCAGAAAAGTGTTATGAGCTACTAATGTAAAACAAATAATGATTCGTATTTAACTTTTGGTGCTTACAGTTGCAGGATGCTGTCAAGACAGTTTTAAAACATTAAAAATATTAGGATTAGGCATTTAGGATTTTAAAAACAGCATCTGTAGTCAGATTAGCTTTGATAAAATGTCACAGGCCACAAATCCTCATGTTTCTCAGCATAAATTCACCACCAGCTGGAATAATGAAGATACCTCAAAGGAAGGGTATGTTATTGTTAAGCAATCCAGCTTTTATGTGGATGGAAAGGGGGTCTGATCTCCCTGCCTGGGGAATGGCAGAACTGTCTGTAACTTGTGTAACTGGGGCCATTCCCTTGAGGTGATGGAGGGTCCTGGTGAGTGCTGCACCCTTCAGACCCAGTGGGCTGGGTCTTTCTGGCTGCTCTAACACCTCACAAGCTCTAGCAGTGTTTTTGGTGCCGTCAAGAAGGCTCTGCAAGAGAAGCTCTGTGGGATGGAGTCTCAGTCATCTGAAATAAGATCAGCTCAGATGGTCAGAGCATGGTGTTAATAACACCAAGGTTGTGGATTCAATCCCTGTATGGGCCATTCACTTAAGAGCTGGATTTTCGATACTTTGCCCTCTAATCACATGCTAGGAAAGGACACACAATTTAGCTGGACATGCTAGAAAAGCTATCTGGAAGCAAACATTTCAGCCGATTAGCTGCTTCTGATCATTGTTCCAAAATTCCACTTTGTTTGAGTTTAACCCAAACCAACTTTTATGTGACTATTTTGAGAATTGAAGGAATTTGTTTTATGTTTACATGTTCACTCCAAAAAAAAAAAAAAAAAAAAAAACCACAAAAAAAAAAAACCAAAGAAAAATGATCACTGATACTGTGAAGGCTTCACCAGAGTCAGACTAAGGGAAAGGTAAAACTGAATTCCTGCTGCTTTGCTGCTTATATATTTATATTAGCTAAAGTGGTTTCAGTACAGAAGGAAGAGACCAATCCCAGAAACTCAGAAGACTGGAAATTAAGGTAACTTTGGAGAGATGGGAAAATGCAGTTCAACTTCATCATCTGAAAAGGCAGAGGAATTTGAACTTTCCTGACATTTCACTTTACTAAAAATTTATTTTCAATTACTTAGAATTTTACTGAATTGGAACTATTTAGGTGTAATTTCTCCCTTTGAATTCTGTCTTACCTTCCACCTTCCTCCTGCCTGTCCTTATGAATGGGCTTTTATTTTTTTTTTAAATCTTGAGTGTCCTGAGAAATTTTCTTGCTTCTTTCAAGCATGTGACCTCACTTGTAATGTTTGTGACTCTGCTTACAGTTTTAGTGTCTCTTGAAACTGAGAAGGTAAGGACACAACTGTGCAGTGAGAAAAATCAAGACAAATGATAAAATTCTTTCAAGAGTATTACCTTTCTCCTGGGCTGAGTTCAGCATGAGCTGATTGACAAAGTTTTCCTGAGGCTACACAGCTTTTGGCAATTGATCAGCTTACTGGAAAAAACAATGACATGTCAAGTTCTCTGTGAAGGAAGCATGTGGAAAGGGGAAAAACAGAAGAGGAAATGTATGATTTTAAAAGCTTATTTTTCTTTTTTATAGGTTTTTGTCCTGAAAGTGCCCTGTTAAAGAAAAAAATAAATTGAATAGTCCATATATTGTAACTACAACCTAATTGATTTCTCTGTGAATTATGAAAGGTAAGGGAGCTTTCAGTGCTTAAGATGGATTATGTGTTCTTTGGTTCAAGGAGACCACTGTGAGGTTTCTAGAAATGAGCATTTCCAAAAATCAGAATTAATTTCATATGTGATTTTAGGTAGACTTTAGGCTTTAGCCTTTTCCTGGCTGAAGGCTGTTTTTGTTTTTCCTTGTATCCTGAGCATGAAGTATCCAAATGGCTTTGCTTTGGTTGGTTTGCAGACTGCGTGGTAGTCCTTGCATTCTGGATTGTATGTGTGTAATGTTTGGAAGATTAGTAATAATGTGTTATCACAGCCAAGGGCAGTCCAAGTAAAAGCTTTTGGACTGTGACTGATGGGTTGGGTTTATGCCACTTCTTTCACCCTGGGATTGCTAGCCACAGTCTCATCACACATCTTTTTTTAACAGTGGAGGGAAAACGGGCTGCATTTATGAGGGGATTATAGTATCTGACTTTTCAGACAGGATTCTTTAAGTGCAAAGTATCCTGATATGACCATATTTATTTTATATTTTGTATGTAGAGACATATCTTCTTCAAGACTCTCATTTGAACTGCCTGTTAGCCAGCCAAAATATTTAATAACTTGGATTTTAACAAGCATCAGTTAAACTAAGATTTCCTTAGGCTCCGGTTCAGTTTCCTGGATAGGACTGAATTTAAGGTACACTCCACATGTAAAATCTTATTTTCTATTTAGGGCCTGTGTTTGCAATGGCTTCTGTGTCTGGGAGAGTGATGGATTCCTTAGAGACACTGTATGACTTCCCTTCTCACTGGGTATAAATACAAACATTTAAAATGTTTGTGTGATCTCTGCTTCTGTCTCTCTCCCAAAGAAAACAGCCTTTTCTTCTTCCCTACTTTGACTGTGTCACTGTCAAGATCCTCTTTAGATGCATGGTCATGCCTTTTATTAATATAAATTGTTGGCCATCTTCAAGCCACCTGAACCATGGAGCCGTAAGGACTGTGAAGACTTACAGGACCTGCAAACTATGTAAGTTATATCAACTTTTGTGCTTCTTGCTTTCCAATGGATTTTTCATTTTTCATTGCCATTCCGGAGTTAGCTTGCTCCAATAATCATGGATAATGGGACATGTAGGAGTATCTAATCCTTCCTCTTGCCTCTAAGTTGGATCATGTTTAACTCATTCCTGTCAGATGTTTTGTGCAACCTATTTCTAGAACTGCTATGGCATCAAAATTTGACATATTCACTCATTTGTGATTAGCAAGTTTAATCTGAACTTTTCTTGCTGTGAGTAAAGTCCACTTTCCTCTATATTCTTCACCCTGGGGATCAAAACCAATCTATTCCATTCTCTTTAAAGGTTATTTTCTGCTTTCAATCTTTTCATTTCTAGACTGGACAATGCTCTTTCCATCATCCTTTTTTTTTTTTTTTTTGTGGCTCCTCTTTTGTAGGCTTTTGCTTAGTCCTATCCTTTCTTCTGAATTTTTCAATTCATTTCCTAGTGGAAGTACCACTGCCAGAGTGGATGTAGTGTTCTTACTGAGGCCTTATCACCACCAAGAAAAGTAAGAGAATTACGTCAGACAAAACTCCTATTTATATAGCTTAGGTAGACGGATGCCTTCCTTGCATGATATTGTTGACTCATGTTCAGCTGTGATCCTCTGTAATACTCTTCAAGTTCTGTTCAGAACAACTGTTTCCTCTCTAGTCATTTCCCATCCTGTACTTTCCCAGACAATATTTTCCCTTCCTAAGTACAGGACTTAACACCTGTCCCTCCTCAGCTGAATCCTGTGTTTTTCACAGTTTCTCTGATCTCTCCAAATCGTTCTGAAAACTCTTTCTCTGCTCCAATTTGCCTACAGCACTTTACCCCACATGCACATTTCAGACGTGTGATCTGTTCTGTTACCCAGACCATTGAATAACAGTATAGGAAAAGGAATTAACCCTTCCAGATTTCCAAATTATACGCCTTTCTAGTTTGACAGCAGACTACTCATACCAGCTGTAAGTGAAGGTTTCCAAGAAGCTATGAATTCATCTTTTTGTAGCCTCGTCTACACTATACTACTAGTTCTCTTTTAAGATTATTTTCTGTGATGGTGGAGCTTTTGCTGTGTTACTTGTGACCATGAGTTATTGCTCTTTAATTCATGTTTCTTTTTACACCAATATTTATTTTTGCTGTTTGTTTTCTATGCCCTTTCTCACAAGATGATGATAAAAAGGTAAACTACTAAGGTGGGAAGTAATAAAGGAGAAGATCTTCAGAGCTCGAGTCAAAATGTTTTTTATTCTTATTATGTCCCTATCCTAGATGGCCTAGATTTAAATAAACTAATTTGACATCACAGTAATAACAGTTACATTTTTTCCCCTCCCTGGTTACAATAACATTTTGGGGTTTTTTTTCCCTCCATAACTGTCTTTCAATACTGCCATTTCGTTTTTCAGTCCCTAGGATAATTATTTACAAAATTTATTTTACAATCCTATATATTGTATATTCTTTAGCTTCCCAATAGGGAAATTGCTTTAAAAGTCCTTGTAGATTTTCTAAGGGGAAGGAGCAGGTGAAAGGTTAGCAGCTGTGGTAGTTCAGTGCAACAAGCAAGAACTGTAGGTTCGAAACTGAAAGGCTAATTTTAGAAGATGACCTCAACAGGTGAGCAGATCATTTCAGGTAACTTCAGAGTCCTTTGCTTCTCTGCATTAACTGTCGGTGTGCATTTCTCTGTTGACTGTTACCCTGAATATATAGATTGCAGGAGCTGAGTTAGATTCCAAATCAGCAAGATCATGTTTTCCACTGGAAGTATTCCAGATGATGATAAACATCATCAAATAACTTTGGGCTCACCATGAATGTTGATGAAAGCATATCTCAGACTTCAGGGACACATAGTCTCACCTACCTTATCTAAATGCCATGAGAGTTGTTTGAAATCACTGTAGTATCTATGCAGTAAATGCTGGATGGATTTGGCACACTCTTGCAAGACTTCTTTTCTTTCAGCTGTGGAGCTGGCCTCGCTGCTCTAGACTGCCTATGGTTACATGGCTGCAGGTCAGAATGTCAGTGGATTCCCCACTCTTGTTCACTCAGGGCCCACGGTTCCCTCAAGAAGGTTGTCTCAATGTAATGGCTCAGTGCCACTGTCTGGCATGCAGAACATTCCTGGTTTGTCTCCGGAGATCCGCACTGCAAGTGCTGACATGTAACACCACAGCTGTGCAATTTGTCAGCGGACAAGGGGGAAGGAGCCCTGCCTCGCTCCGTCAGGAGGCACTGCAGCTCTGGCTTGGCTCTGTAAGCTCCGCAGCCTCCCCGAGCCAGGGCACCTCGGCAGCTCCCGCCAGCAGACGGGGCTCGCACAAGTGGCCTGTCAAAAACCCAGTCCTGCAGAACATCTTTGACAAGTGAGAGGAATGGATCTGGGAGTGGATCTGTTTGCCGTAGACCAGATCGCTGTGTCCTCAATATAACCAAACGTCATTTATAGGGGCATAAATTGTGCAGTCTTTGGTGCTGTTCTACTTAGGCAGATTTCCAGAAATTGCTTGTCTTCATATAAAATATTAAAAGACCCTACTTTGTAATCTAATTTATGCCCAGTTTGTCCTTGTGTGTCTGTAGTATTTATCGCTATCAAATGGTACTCAGCATTTATGCAAAAATCAGTGTTTTACCATGGGTAAAAAACCATTAAGTTTAGACTTTGCCTCCAGCTATGCATATATCCTTAGAGCTTATATGCACATAAAGAATTAGTATTTAAAGGATTGACATATTAAACTTTTAAAAGGCTGGATATTACTTCTAATATAGTATCTTTAAAATTAAAGATTACTGAAGTAAAATCAGTGTTAAGTGTATTAATTATGGGTATTTTTATTAATAGTGAAGATGTAGTAGTTATTACCTACAATTTTGGCAATGCGAGGAAAACCTCCCCACTCATACATTAGAAAGGAGTGGGGTAAACAAATAAATAAGCAATTATTGTTAATTCTCTTGTGCTTACAGTGCCATGAAGGATGAGAAACAGAAGTGAGGATGACTGGAAGCAGACCAGTTACACCTTGATATGAATGGAAGTATGTAATAGTGAAGGCATGGAAAGATAATTCAAGTTATTAACATGAATATTTCAGTTATCTAAAGAGCTGAGAGTAACATAAAGGATTTTTTAAAGGCCATTTTTTTCTCAGAGTAGTTCATTTTTTACTGTTGCCATTAGGTTTTCTTTGATTGCATTCTGCTGTTCTTTAAATAAAGTTGGGTAATATAGTTAAAAGGGTAAACATTTGCCATTTCTGCAGCTAAAAAAGAGCATGATACAAGCCATTAATGACATAAGCCAGTATTCTGGGATCAAAGAGTGTGCATACCTCCTAGGTAGGATTAGTTGCACATTCCAATATTTTCTAAATTTATGATATGTGAATTGAGGATTATATTGTCACTGGCTCAAGGTGCTGAGGGAGTACACAGCTTCTCACAGTACCTGCAAAAAGACATCATTAGTTTGTTCCACACTGTTCTGCATCAGGCTTAAAATTCTGCAGTTTTTGTCTCTCCTTAGCTGGCTGTCCCAGCATATTTGAAAGTCTCAGCTATCCATGGTTGAGTGTCTGATAGCTTATCACCAAAAGTTATCCTTTTGCATCTTGATCTGCTTGACTCTTGAAAGCACATGATCTGTACACTGAAGCAGTCAGTCCAGCTCCTGAGTTTTGTTTTTTTTCACCCTTCAGAGGTCTGGAACCAGGCTGTATCTCTTGTTGAATCATTCATAAGCTTCATTTTCTGGTTATTCATGGGGTGATTATTTTGCTCCTAACCTAATGGGTTTAGTTAAATTCTTCAGGTGATTCTCTTCTCCTATAAAAACATCTGCTCTATAATCAACTAATTCTAAAGGACTAGATCTCCCCAGTATTTTCCTTTCAAACTATTGGGAAACTTTCTGCTTTCAAATGTCAGAAAATTTTGTTTACTTAAAAAGCAACTTGCAGGCTTGCTAAATTTTACCTGGTCCTTTGTAAATGTAGCCTGAGTATTTCTAAGCAACACCACTTCAACGACATGCAGTCATGAGCAGCAGAGCCCACACAGGTGCAGGAAAATGTAAAGCCAAAGCAACTGCAAAAGAACCTACCAGTTGTGGCCACCTGTTGTCATTCACATCCACTGAAAAGAAAATCACTGAAAAGAAAAAAGTCAAAAGTGGTGCTGATGAAATATTTTTCAGGAGAAGCTGATAGAAGTACATAGAGACTTACCCAGAAGACAGATTTCACATACAGGCACTGGGAGCTTTGGCTTCAGTCTTCAGCTTCTCTATCCAACAATGATCAGAGAGAGCAAGAAAACATTTACAGCAAGCTCCAGAAACAGGGTTCAGTGTAACTTGGGAAAACCTAATACATTGATAACCATAAACTGACTGGACTAAAAAGTTTTGCATTTTTTTCTCTTGAATTTTCCTTCATTAGGTTTGGAAGTTGAGTAGGAGAGTGCTTTCCTGCCTCTCTCCACAGTCTGTTAAGGAGTACGATGTTGCCATTCTTCCCACATGAAGTCTTTTATTCCTGCAACTGGATACTTATGTTACTTCAGTCCTATTTCGGAGATGACATCTCATTCTACATGAAATCATATTTGTATTTTAATGACTATTGCTGCTGCAGAACCCTCACAATACTATCTAGATAACACTTTATAAATATGAATTAAAGTACCTGGGCGCAGTAGTAACAGTAAAAATCAGAGTTTATTCTCCATTGTGTCTGGCTGCCTTACCCACTTCAGGAATAAACCATCTTAGACATGCAGTGGTACCTAAACTGGTGCTGCTCACTGCAGCTTAAGTGAGCAGGACATTTACACCAGCACACAACATGTAGGGCTGGGCCAACCCTGGCCCTGAGGTACTCATGTTATCTATATTTTCCATCTTTCATTTTTTTCCAACTGCTTCTTTTCCCTGATAATGAAGAGTTGATTGTATATTAATTATCAGAAGATTACAATTAAGGCAATTAATTCTCCAAGGTTTAAATTTCAGGTCACAGAATACCAGACTGAGGCACAAGACAATGAAAGGCCTTAATCAGACCAATAGACAGATTGACATCTTTTATTCTTAGATGTGTTTCCTTGCTACTGTGAAACTCTATGGTTAAATAAGCTCTTCAAGCATTGTTGTTTTTGTTATTTGATGTTGAACTATTTGGGAACACAGTATCCTGTGTGTGCCTTGCTCCATCACATTCCTACTTTATGATCTTTTTTTTTACCAGGTTCTGCCTGTGCCTTTCTTGATCTGCTCCTAAAAATGGAATATTCTGAGTGTGAGTTCATTTACACCAGAGAGCTGCTTCTGATTTATCCTCATGCAAGTTAGAACAGCAGCTAGATCAAGATTTCAGTTTTAGCATGCAGGCTGTTACAACTGGAAACTCCAAAAAGGCATTGTAAGAGGTGGGGATCATTTAATTGTATTAGGAGAAGCAGTGAGCATGTTAATCTCTGCTGAAATTCCTAGCCCAGAAGTGTTTTTTGCATGAGCTGTCATTAATACCCATGGCATAGATACATTTAAAAAAATTAACATGTTACATCTAAAATCATAGATATTTAATACATATGAAGTCAGCAACAGGAAAGTCAGTGTTTTAATAATATTTTTAACAAAATCTCTATTAGTTGACAGTTACACAAACACAGAATATGTCTCTAGCCAAGGGGGAAAAAACCTACAGATCTGATTTCTCCATGTGCACAACTATGTTCCATATTCGGAGAATAGGAACTTGTATAGCTGTTAGCACTTGTTCAGTTCTACTGCAAAACTCAGACCCTAAAACTGTGTTTTTTGGACCAGCCCCTGTTGTTTCTCTCTTATGGCAGTGCTCCAGAAATACTGTGAGGGTTGGCCAGAAAACTGCTTATATTGATTTTTTGAATAAGGGAGTCCTTGAACATCGGTCAGTCTGTGCAGGCTCACACCCACCTACTAATTTCTCTGTAGGACAACCTCTGAGTGAGCCTTTGCTAGTGCCTTGTGGTAAGGCAAGGAACAGCTGGTGGTGAGGGGTCAATGCTTTTGCCACACCAGATCATGCCAAGCCAAACACAGGGATATGACAGAAAAAAAAAAAAACCAAGCAACCTTGACAAGAAGCAGACATAGGGATGAGAACTGTTAAAATGAATGAAGAAAATCTTTGCAGAGTTTTAGGACCCCATGCTGAGACTGAATGCCAAGTTGTACAGTGGATATATTAAGTGCAGAAATAGTAGTGCCTAGTAAAACACACTTGATCCATTATTACAAGTGATGTAATATGTCTGTGTGAAGTAACACATTCTTGTGACTATCCACCTCCTAATCCAGGGCTGTGCATTAGTGTCATAGCTGTGCTCCTGCTGCCCTCTGAGCCATGAGTCACCATCTTTCACTTCCTCAAATAATTACAGGCAGCAGTGGCTGTTGCTTGGTCTCAAGGGCTTTTCCCTGCTACTCAGGAAATTCACACAAAGCCACTTTTCTGTGGATGATCAGTGGACACCTGGGATTTGCATTAAATTTTGGGCAGAGATGGTCCCACATGTTAAACCTTTTTTCCCATGAGTTGCCTCACCTGTCTACCAGACCTTATCTTTCCTTTGCTGGAAGATCAGGCATCTTGTAGCTACACAGTGCTGACCACCCCTTGGCCCTCACTGAAACAGAAAACACATATTTGTAAAATTTCTTTTCCTTATGGGAAAGGATGTGAAGCTCCATTTTTTGTATTTCTCAGAATACAGTGTAAGTCAATGAGTCTAAACAAGTATTGATAGCTACTCATTTTTAGAAGGTGCATTTGGTGTTACATTACCACTAAGTAACTGTGCAACTGAAATCCGGCCCAATTCTCCACTGCCCTGCACCTGGCTGGCGCTCTCCATCTGCAAAGTGTAAAGTACGTGATTAATGCAACTAACTTAAAATTTTCCAGTCACCGGAGGTGGCATTTTGTTCCCATTTAGAAGGCAACATACTTACTTGTAAATGACTGTGCCAGGTGCAGGGGGGGGAGAACCTGACCCCTTCAAAATTCGTCTTTCCCCTGAATTAGGATTAATTTTTCAAAGGAACCAGGATGTTTCTGCTTTCCTCGGGGTGTGTGTGTGCTGGGGGGAGGGTGTGTGGCAAGCAGAGGTACTGCAGGAACAACTATTGAAATGGTCTTTGACCCGTCTCTCTAATAAAAACAGCACATTAAAAGGGATCAAGAGCTAGAAGAAACATTTTCAGTGTTACTTGTATAATGCAAGAGTGCAACTTCTGATCCATCGGTCATCTGATTTTTTTTCCCAAAACTTGTGCAGGTAAAACTTTTTTGGTCAAATTGCATCATCAGGCAGCAATTTCACTCCTTAGTCCTGTATTATAACAGTGGCAGGTAAAGCCTTCCTGAGTAGGTCTTGATCGTGCTAATGCATGTGTTTAGAAGCAGGGAGCCCAGGATCGACATCCTTTATTAAAAGCCCATCGTGGCTGGGCCCAGACGAGGGGATTCTTATAGAGATGACTTGCTACCCGAGAAGGTTCATTAATTGCCTGGGATACACTCTCCTCTCCCGTTTTGTATCAGCCGACATAGCCTATGTCTGATAAATGACTGATAACATTTCTTTAGAGGTGCTACCAGCGACGGATTAGAACAGTACACACGCTTTTCCTCTTGCCCTTGGCGTTTGATGATTGTAGACGCTTGCCGGTGTGTGAAGGGGCCGGTGCTGCTCGCTCTTTGCTGTACAGCCCGTCCTTTGCCACGCACGGCCCCCGGGACCATCCCGGGCAGGGCCAGGTGCGCCCCAGCCACCCTGCCCCGAGCAGGTGCGCCCGAGCCCCCCTGCTCCGGCCAGGACACAGGGCAGAGCCCCGGGCTGCCGCGGGGCGTGGGTCCCTCCCGTCGGGCAGGTGCGGGCGGAGGAGGGAGGGAACGGGCCCGGCGCCCAGGTGGGGCCGGGCCGGGGGCTCCGCCCGCCCCTCCCTCCGGCCCCGCCAGCGCCTCTGGGGCTCCGCGCCGCGCCGGCCGCCCCCGCCGGTGGCCGCAGCCCTCCGGCAGGGCGGGCTCAGTCGCAGGGGGTTGCCTGTCCCGCCGTCGCCAGTCCGGCGGGGGGGCGGCGGGGGGAGCGCGGTTGTCTCCAGGGCCGGTCCTCTACCCCCTCCCTCCCTTCTCTGTGCCACCCTCCCTCCCGCCGGCGCGGCCGAGGGCTGCGCGGCCACCCGCGCCTCCCGCCGCAGGGGCCGCCCCGTATGGTCCCCGCCGCTGCCATGAGCCAGGCCCCGGCTCCCCGCGGCGCTGACCCGCCGGAGAGCGATGCCCGCAGCGGGGCCCCCAGCCGAGGGATGCCGCCGCCGCCGCCCAGCCTGCCCCAGCTCCTTCACAAGTAAGAGCCGCCCCGCGTTCCGCCGCGCCGGGAGGGCGGGCGGGCAGGCGCGGGTCGTTCTCCCTCCCCGGTGGCGGTGCCCCCCTTCCCTCCCCCCGCGCCCAGACTGACAGCCGGGCGGGCGGAGGGTCGGCCCGGCACCGGCCCTGGCCGTGCCCGAGCGGTGCCCGCGGGGCTGAGCCTCGCTTCGCCCTGCGGGTGGCGGCGGGCCCGTCCCTGCTCTTAGGGGCACGGACTCCCCTAAAGACCGGCATTGGCCTCGCTGCCCTCAGAAGTTTTCTGCCCGAAAAGCCGCTCGTGTCAGTTTCCCGAGGATTCGCCCCGGCACCGCGCCTTCCGCGCCCGGAGCTGGGCCGGGAAGTTTCCGTCGCTTGCCCCGCGGCGGTGTGTGCCGCCTGCCCGGCCGCCGCTCCGCTGCTGCGGTCCCCCCGGCAGGCCTGGAGCCAGGGGCTCGTGGGGTGCCAGCAGCGATCGAATCTCTGCGAAACTGTCGCGGGGAAAGTAACCTGTGCGGGCGTGAAAGTTCTTAACGAATGCAGTGATGCGAATGGCATTTTGCTGTTTCGTTTTCCACCCAGAAAGAGGGGAAAAAGCACTTCTGCTACACAGATGCAGTGGTGCCATTGATACTTACCAGGCTAAATGAGAAGCTTGAAGACAAACCGAATGCTCTATAGTTAATAGGTGAAGCATGAGTAAGGCCTAAGCTGATGATCTGTGCTGACTCAAGGTGGTTGCGTGCACGGTATCTGATTTTTCCCCAAGTCATAACGTATTAAAAGAGGTAAGGGCTTTGAATCTGCTAACAAATACCCGGCTGTGGAGCTATTAGAATTGCCTTCTACTACTTTAAGACTTGCTGCTTGAGTTGACGAGCAGGACACTGGGTGCTGCGCAGTGGTGCAGGCTGAGAACCGCTTTCGATATCATGTCCCAGACTGCCAAGTGGACTGAGCCCGTGTGCGGCCCTCAAGCAAAGCGCGAGTATGACAAAGCACTGAGGAGCTGCCACGGCCTTGCCGCTGGGCTTGAGCTGCCTTCCTGCAACAACCCCTTCTGCAAAGGCGCTGGCTTAGGCATCTCCATTGTCACTTTCTTAACAAAACCCAACAAAAACAACTAATGGAGGAAATGCTTTCAATTTCCTTACGTTTGCAAAATACACACGTGCATAGAAATGCTTATGTGCAATGTACGCTTTGTTACTGCAAATTTAAAGTATGAACGTTAAGTTGGGAATCACATCAGCTTTTATACATATGTAAATAACTGGACTTTCAAACTTTCTGCAGAATGTGGTCCGTAAATTTGATGTTTGATTTTCTTTTAATCTGTTTGCTTTTAAATCATGGTTTGTAACTTAATAGTGAAAAGGTTCAAGGTTCTTGTTACCTACATTTTTATTTCTCATTGGAAATGTAGACTTGGAGATTTACACTGAAATGGAAACACTAATGGTCTCTTCCTAAGTCCACTGGCCTGTTACTGTGGTACATGTGAATTATTGTGCAATCATAGAGTAATTTAGACTTACTCAAAATCAGTCTTAAATTTTAAATGACAGTCTCTAAAGATGACCCTTATTTTCTCACAATCACCAAGACTTTATGTGGCTGCAAGTCAGCTAGGTAGATCTGTTGAGAATACTTCACGATCATATTTCTGATGTGGTGTGTGTTACATATGAGGGCATCACATTCTTGCTAGTCATGCTTCCTAGCAAATTATACGTAAGGAAACTTGAAGTGGTTTCCTTTTTGACCCTACCTTTAATGGAAAGACTTGAGAGAGATGCCATGTTCTGAGTGTTCTTTGTCATGTTAATGTGACGCAGGGTGGCAAACATCGAACATCTCCATCTAAGGTCCTGCAACTTGATCATACAGTTTTGTAACCATGTGGCATAATTTGGTGTGCGCCTGTTTACCTGGCAAGTAATAAATGCACTGAATTGGAAATGCAGGCAAATTGTACTTTGTTTAGCTGATAATAACTTGGTATTTTATAATCTAAACTAAATATTTAGTGAATTATTAGAAGGGAGATGTAAGGTAATATCCAAAATTGCTCTTCTGAATTTATTTCTGATACACTAGAACAGCTATTATGACTGGTAAAATACAATGGAAAGGAAAGAAGTGAGTCTTGTACAAAATAAAGTCGTAGCTTCATTATAGGAAAGAAACACTGATTTTGTTTTCTGAGCATTTTGTTTTTCTTGACTTTTCAACAACTGCCATCTTTTTGCCTTGCAAGCTGCAGTAAACAAATGTGTGGTTGCAGAATGCTAATTCAGAGTCAAGTAGATTAGAATATTCTGGGGTGTTTAACAAAACACCTCCCTGTTTCAAGTCTTTCATTACAATATAATATAAAATATACGTTATCATTACACTGTTTAAACTTTGAAAACTCTCTAGATTCCTGCTTTCTCCCTCCTCAATAGCTTTGTTGGGAGGGTTTACAGATGTTTGGTGAAGTGCAACGCAATTTTAAAAATGGCTTCCTACATGGGCAGCTGATAAAGGTTTGAGTGCCAAGCTTTGAACAAGGATTAAAATTTAGTGAAACTGGAGATCTGAAATGTCTTAGCGACCACATTGACTGAACTCATGCAGCACAGGTAGCGTGTACTACATTCTTTGAAAGCCCTTCTGCTTTAACATTTATAATGTTATTTTTAAATGAAAGTATTTCTAAACCTCTAGTTTGAAATTCCCTGCTGATAGTGTCCAATTACAATAAGATAGAAAATGAAATATGCTCTCTACATGTTGTACTTTTCCCTCCTGAGTGACAACGTCAATTGCGTTGATAGTAAAGGTCCAATGATAAGATTTACAGAGTTAAAGCATTCAATCTATGCAGGTTGTTGTGATGTTCGGTGGGAATATACTTCTTATTTTCCAAAACGAAAAGCCTTATTGCAGTCAAAGCCCTCAAACTGTAGAGCTGAGAATGAGAAATTGCTGGGAAAGGGAAACCTGAATTTACAAGCTTCAGAAGATGACTTACAAAAACATACCCTTGCATATGAAATAAAGCAGAAGACTGAGAAGAACAGTTGTAATAGTGTTGGCCAGTGTTCATAACTGGCTTCTGCTGCAGTCATGTGGAAGGAGTAGAAATGCAGGGTAGGGTCTGTAGGGTCAGCAAGTGAAACATGGATTGAATATCTCTGAAAAGTCCAATGTGTGTTTGGAACTGTTGGCTTGGGGTTTTTTCCCCCCTCTCTTGGTAAGTCTGCTCTTATGCGAAAATTTATATGGTTTGAAAGTTTTGTTTATAATTTTCAGTTTCATTTCAAAATGTAATTTTTAGATGACAGGTAAGTGTGTGACAAATTTTAGTACCTGCTGTTTAGAACCAGCTGGCGTGGCTAAGCAGCATGAGAGAGTGGAGACTCCTATTAATAATTCCAGGTGTGTGATTCATTGCAGTCTGACAGAGCAACTAGCTGGAAATAACAGAGAAAGGACTGGGTGGTGTCTGTGGGTTAACTATAGAGATGTTGCATGAAAAGTGCTTTCTGTGAGAGTTCTTGTTGAAAACATTTGCCACAAGTAAACTCTGTGATTATAGAAGAACTCATTGTATTGAAATCCAACTCTCTGTATGCTTTTGGTTCTAATGATTTGTCATGGGTCATATCTGTCCAGTGGAAATGGAGCAGTTTTTAATTCCCTGTGTTGATACAGGAATATATGTTTTGTTTACAAATTGAATACAAGGCACCTTCAAACAATGGGGGGAAACACAAAGTTAATATTTTTTTTCCTAAGGGGTTGTGCCCTGGAGATTTTGAGCTCTTCTGGAGGGAAGATGGAATTTCCAACATCTGCGCCCAAGTTGTCATCAGTTTGTGCCAGTTCTGGGGGCAGAGAGGAGGAAGCAGGCTGGTGCTGAGTACTTTGAGTCCTTTATTTCCTATAGCAGCAAGGAGAAAACTTGTTGGGAAAAATTACCTTCAGTTCATCTTTTGTTTTTTAAAACTATAACCCATTATGTTAAACATGTGGGGTTTTTATTTGTTTCATTATCTGTTTGTTTTGTGTAGTGTGGTATTTTCTTTTTCTTTTTTCTTTTCCTTTCTTTTTTTTTCCCCTTCCCAACTCAAAGTCTCTCAGGAGAGATAAAATATGAAATGTACTCCCATTATATACATTAGTCATGGCAAATAGTTTGGCATATAAGGCAAAGGCTAAGCTGATACTTAACAAGGAGAAACACTGGTTTTACTGTTTCTCTTCTTACTGTTACTGATACAGGCTTTCCATACTTATTTGCCTTTTAAAGTACATCTCCAAAATCTGAGTTTCTTCTCTACCTGATAGGGCTCTGAAAACCCATGGAGTTTGTGTTGAAACAAATCTAACAGCCCTGACTGGAGATGAAAACAAAACAGAGGGAGCTGTAGTTGTCTTAGCTGAGCAGCTTTACCAAAACAAGGGACAGGAGCTGCAAAAGCAGCATGGTATGGGACTTGCCAGGGAATGTGGGAAGTATACCCACGTTGTTAAGCTCCTCCTTGTGTTTCCCATTTATTGTCTGTGTATATTATGAAACACACAATGGGGGAAAATGCAATTTTTCTGGAATCATCTGTCTTCTTGCTGTGTAATTATTGAGTTTCTTCTTACACCTCACCTGAGATTAGAATCAGGACTTGAAATGCCAAATGTGTGTACCAAACGTGTGTGTGCATGGAGGGACAAATGGAGGGTATTCACTTTTAAGTTTAGTTGTTCTCCAAAAGTAGCATCAGTGATTATAATGATCTTCAAGTCACATGATTAAGGGTTTGTGTTTTTTTACTTTAAAAGTTATCTTCTTTTTCTGTTAGAGAACAATGACCTCTCCTTTATATCAACTGTGACCCAAAGGTTAAAGATGACTTAATCATATGGATGTTCTCTGTTTTAAACAAAAATGGCTAAACGTGTGGAGTTTGGGACTTGGATTTCTTCTGTTTGGTTGGTTTTTTTGTTTAATCTCTGATTGAAAACCCATCAATTTACTGGCAGAAAAGCAAAATTAAAAGATTGAAGAGAGAGCACAAAGGTACAAAACCAGAAAGGGGTCAGAACAAAAGAATTTAGAAGGAACATGTTGCATGCAAACATTTCCAAGTAATCTGACTTTTATTATCAGTTATCAATCAATTCTTAGTTGCCCAGAAATGTCAAATTTTAGTGGAGAAAGATGTAACAGCTGTGGTGGCAACTTTAGTGAGAACTTAAATAATGTGCAATTTATAAGAAGCAATATATGAAGTGACTTCTGAAGTACAACACATGGCAATGAAGTCCTCTTTAGTAAAACTCAATTGCCTGGAGGTTGCTTTTTATTGGAAATTTAATATACTGTTCCCATCAATGGAAAGACTGGCAAAAATGTTCCTTTAGTTTTCCTCTTAATTCACCACTTGTCCTTTCAGAGCTGTGTGCACCCAAAAATAAGAGTTGTTTGTGACCTGGTGAGATACTGCTGTGTTGTGGTGCTAAAATCTCCCTGATCTCATTTGGAGGAAAGGAAAATGGAGATGGGAAAAACCCCAGTAACCAGTTCTAATCCTTTCTGGGGGCTGTCAAAATGGGAGGAGCCAGATCTTCAAAGATATGTTTTTACTTCATTATGACTGTAGAAATTTATTTAGGAGGGAAAAATCACTTTGAAATACTCCTTCAAATAGAATCTGCTTTCTCAGAAGAATGAGTTGTCTTGATTTTTCTTTTATTTGAATGAATTAATTTCATATGATTTGCAGCTGGACACTTTATCAAACAGACTTTATTCCCCTGAATATCCTCCTCCCTTTTTTCCTCCTCTTCATCCTTTGTAACATTTTATAGTTGATTTAAGGATGTAATCGCTCTGTTAGCCTCTGCCCCTCTCTATGTCCAGCTGCTTTCCCTTTGTCACGCTAATGACCCATCACAGTGGAGCTGTCACTTGACACAGAGGGGGAAGCCAGAAAACATCTCCCTTTGGGCTTTAGAAACGTTTAATATCTGTCCTGCTCTGACAGCTCAAGCCTAGCCAGTTTTACAAATGCCTATTTAGAAGAAATGCTGAATAAAAGCATTGGGTATTCTGTTGCAGGAAGGAGGCAAGGGCTTGTTTTCTTTAAGGATCAGTAGGTTTGAGTGCACAATCAGTTCCTTTTTATCAGGCTAACTGAATTTCTGGGTTGCAAACTTGTGAAATGGGAGTTTAACTGACATTGAATATGCAGCTTGTGGTACAATTATCTCGTGCATCTAAGGACTACAAGGAGGATGCATTTGCTCCTTGTTTTCTCCATGTCTGTGTTGGGAGATGAGCTGAAGAGGCAATGAGCAGGACCAGGTTGTTGATCTTTGTGGCTGTTTCGTGAATGATGCAGTTCAGATTGATTCTTTGTCATCTCTGTTTAAACATGTGCAGCTGTGCCACCAGCCTATGCAGAGTACTCCAAAGATGCCACGAGCACTGCCTGACTTTGGGGGTGACAGCAATCTGTAGCTGTGCTGGTTGTGAGTAGTCTAACTCCTCCGTGGTTTTAACTCTAAAGCCTGTGTTAGGCGAAATCTTAAAGACAATCACTCCTTGGAGAGATTCCGCTTCTGGATCACTTCTGAAGAAAAGACAGGAACAAGATAAGGAAGTCTTTAACTCACATTCCTTTAAATAATGTCTTCTGCTGGCGAGGATGAACAGAGAAAATGGTATATTGGGCAGGTTATGAGCAAGGTCTCTGATCACCTGGTCCCTTCTCCGACTTACCAACTTTTGAGATAACAAAAGCATCTGGTGTTATCTGGTCTTAACTTTCCCCAACTTGCCATAAAACTTGTGATTTTCTGTAGATTAGGATGCAGAATTTTAGAATTCAAGCAATGTAAATGTCTCCAATTTGGTAGTGTCAAAATATACAGTTTTATGTGTCATGGCTTTGCTTTTTTCCTGGATATACAGAGATGTGTGAGTTGATGGTGTCTTTGAGTTAGGACCATTGAAAATGTGCAGGAGTTGCAGTGCATTTTTACTTATATTTTAATATTTGTCTTGGGAAACAGAGTTTAAGTACCTCTTAAACAAGTGGCTTGATGGGTGACGTTGCATTTACTGAGATAACAAATACAGTTTCTACAGGAAGAAATCTTATTTCTGTGTCTGCTGATTCACATGTTTTCCCCCTAAGGGAAGATGTGCTAAGCAGTTTTGTTAAGTTGATGACACATACATTTCTTTACACTGACCAACTTGTACTGTTCTATTTTTGGCTTCATTTTTCAAAAAATATTTTAATAATGTCTTTCTCACCCTTCTTTCTGTTCTTCTTTCTTGGAAATAGAGTGAGAGCAGAATAACATCTGGTACACAGAAAGGTGCTCCAGACCCTGCAAAGCTGGGCACAGCTATGACTATTTGCATAGTTTGCAGTTTGGATTCTATTCCAGTGATTGTCAGAGGTTTCCTCTCCTCCTCCACATAAAATTCTGTCAGAGATTATTCACAATTCAGACTAAGGATGGCATCTGGAGAAAAGACAACTGTCATCTCCTGAAACCATAGAGAGAAACATTAGTGAACTAGAATGAGATTTTTTTCAGCCCTAGGCTCCTCTTATCTTCCAAAGTCTTCCATTAACACGTCTTAACGTTCACACCCTTGCTGTCCATGTACTCTGCACCATCCATTTGTGTTCCTCTCGCGGCACATTCTTTTAAGGTCATCTACAATTTTCCACCATCCTGCCAACTCACAACCAAACATTGGCCTGTTCTCTTTATTTACTGCTTCATTCAAGGTCACTGTTGTGTTGTGTAGCAGCACCTTCTCATGGTGCAGACAGGGCTGACCCTTTTGTTGGCATCTTCTGTTGACTCTGAGATGAACCAAGAGGTTTGCCTCAGGTTACCCTGCCATGAATTACACTTAGCAAAGTGTCATTGCTGCATCTGGAGGGGAACATGTTTGTAAGAATTACAGAGGAATAGTGACTGGGATGGTGATATAGGCACCTCTCTGGGTGGCATGGGCAAACATGTTCATTGGTAAAGTGTTGTAATAAAATAATCGAAGTTCTGTGGTACTTGAATCCAAGCCAACTCTTTTTCTGCACTTGAACATACTTCCTCTTTCCCAGCTTCTGGTGAATAAAAACGTGCTAGTTAAATACTCCAGATTTGACAATGAAATTTAAATAAATCACATGTCCTATATCAGACTTCTGTCAGTGGATCAGGCTTCTAACAGACATGGGATCATTATTATTCAACCTAGCTTTTGTGCATTGCAGAGTACTAGAAGATTGAATTTCCTTCTAAATAAAAAAAAGGAGTTAAATCGAAATTTACAAGGGCTAGTAGTGACTTTGTGCAGATGGCTAAAGTGTATCTGTGCAGAGTAAAGCAATATGTCTTTATTTTATAAATATATAGCATAATTTATAGCATAACGTAAATAATGTTGGGTAGCTGAGAGTTGGCTTGTCAGTGGTAAATAGGACTTGAATTCCTCTTTGGATATAAGTGTATATGCTATGATCTTGTAAAGCCTTATTCATACACGTAAGGATTATTTATTTGTATAAGGCTTTAAAGGATCAGATCCTATCATCTAAATTTGCAAGGCTTCATGACTCTTTATTGTTTGTTTTTTGGGGTAATTGCTGACAGAAGAGACCTAGTGCAGTAGAAGCCAAAGTAAATAATAGGAAGTTACCTTATGTTGCAGCATTAAAACTTCCCTTTTAAAAAAGGGTATGGATCTGTGCAGGGTTGAGTACAGCATATTAGAGGTCTGACATGTTTTCAAACCATTACTGTGGAGTGTTGAAGCCTCACCAGATGCAGGGATTTGTAGAGTTGGAGGTGGAGTGGTGTGTGCAAAGAGCCCGTCAACTTCTCTGCACAGCCCTGGCCTTACAGGGGGCCATCATTGCTGTCTTCTCATTTGTGCTGAGCATTTGGGAGAAATAAAGCATGGTCTTATGTCTCTCGTCTGAGCTGGCTGCTTCCTTTGCTTTATGTGTAAGTTCTCAGTTTTTTGTTTCTTTTGCTGCCCTTTTAAAATGGAAATAGCAGATACAATTTCAGAGAAGCTTTTATAAATTTTATATCCCCATCCGTATGGCAAGACCATAAAATATCAGCAAATAATATTATTTTCTGGATCACTGGCAAAATTTATGGAGGAAATCTGCTCTTAAACTGCAAGACAGCAGTTTGTAGTCTTTTCTGTATAACATACTGTCTCTTATTGTGTATTTTGGCAGCACTTGTAATCTCCTCCTGCTCTGTAAAAATGTAAGACCCTTTTATGCAAAGATACAAACACTCGGAAGGGAACCTCCACATACTTGTCTCGTTGGTCTGTTTAGTATGATGGATTTTTCTTGTATCCTTCTCTGAAGCATTAAAACCTACTGTTTTGCTTTGACATTTCTGTAATTTCAAACTGTATTATGTAGAAGTTGGTAGCAGTGTTCAAAGCCAAGGACTTGATTGGCAAGTTTTAGCTGTGAGTAAATTTTCACAGCTGATCCATAAATCCCCAACAGGCCATTAGGAGCTTCAGAGCGGCTCTGGCACATTCCCCTACAATAATTGTAGTTTTAAGTTTGTTATATTTAGTTTTCTCACCTCTTAGCTGGATGGCAGGGGGACCTCACTAGAAGTAAACCAGCTCTGTATCTACTTTTTTTCTCCAAGCTAGCAGTTTGCACAAATAGCACAGCGTGGGTGGAGGGCTTGCTGGTTGGCTCCTGGTGGACAAAGCAGAGACTGACCAAGAGCTCCTTACAAATGGACCCCAGATCTAGGGGTTAGACATTTCAGCAATTTGAGGAGACTTGAGTACATAATTTTTAGCCCTCCACCTCCAGCCCCTGTTCTTAAGAAATTAAAAAATCATCAAGGGAGCAGGAAAAAATGTCTCCTCAAGCTTGAATATGACAGAACTGTATCTCACTGTGTGAGACAGAGAGGCAGCTCTTAATTTAAGTTCTCTGAGGTAATTGTACTTATTTATCTGTAGTGAAGCTGGCAGAGTGACCAGCTTTTAGGAGTCAGCACTTCTCTCTGCATGGGTGGCAGCGGTGGGGGCAGCAGGCGTTGATGGTGGGAGTACTGCTGGATCACCTGGAAGCCTGGCTTGGATCCCTGCATCCCCCTCACATGCAGGAAGGGCAGTGCTGTAGGGACTGCATTGCATCTTCAGTAAGTCCTGGAGAATGCTTCTTATATAGTACTGCCAGACAACCTAATAAAGGCAGAGAGGTTCCTATCATTCCCCTGCATTTAGATCCTGCTGGGCGGGCTCTGAGACAGACTCAGACTTGGCAGCTTGTTTGAGCAAGCAATGAATATTTTGTGCGTTCCCTTCTGAAATCAGAACTGCTTTGCCAAAGATGTACTTGCCCCTTGTTGGAGTCTGGTGTATCGTCTTGCTGAAGGGGCAAGAGGGCTGTGTAGAAGGAAGGTGTGTCTGAATGGTAAACACAGGGTATTTTTCCTTTTTCAAAAGATAGAAAAATAAATTGAATGTCTTCTGCTACAGAAAACCAACCTCTCATACCTAGAACCCGTGAAAAAATTGTTTACAGAGAAGGGTGAAAGAGAAGCACTATCTGAGTGATTTAGGAAGGGAAATGAGAAGAATTGGTCCTTGAATTTTCAATTTTTTTTTTTTTACTTAGAGCAAGGAAAGCAGAAATTTCATTTATATTAAAAGCTCTTTCAAACAAAAATGCCTTCATTTTACAATTTTAATTTGGGAGGATCAGAAGCTTTGTTGATTAGGGTCTTGTTAGGATAACGATAGAGTAAGTAACTATAAATAGTGATGCGGTGAGTGTTGATCTCTTCCTATAAACTTTGTGTTGAAGTTAAGCAGGAGAAAGTAAAAATATCAGCCAACAACCTTCTTGCAAGGGAACATCTCTAAAATAGAGGGGTCTTCAGTGAAACAAAAGGACTTGATCTCTCCAGTCTTTAGTTTCAAGTGCTTTAACTTCATTTGATGCAAAAAGTCAAGTGGAAGTTGTCATTCCAATGGTGGGGATAGAGTGCTCTTGGTGCCTGGGCCTGTTTTGATATCTGACACTTAAAACTAGAAATGCTAGGAGTGATAAGAGTAAATGAGCTCATTTTATGTGTACAAATGAAACGCAGAGCATGCTTTTGCTGGGAGAAAAGACAGTGACCTTCTTCTGAATAGCATAATGGAAATAGTTTTCAAAACTGTATGGAACTTCTAACATAAATTTGGATTGGGTTAGGTAGGGTTGTGGGGAAAAAAACATTGTGGTAATTAAACATGCAAAACCATGTTAAGATTAAAAACAAAATGTATCAGTTATATGGGTGTAAACAAACTGCATGCATCATCTTCCTAGGCTGACCAACCTAGGTGTTGTGCTCTGCTTTATTTCCTCAAGAGCTGAATGGATGAGAAGCAGGTCCCTAAATGGATGGCATGGTTCTTCTGTGCTTTTGGACACACAGTTCACTAAGACAGTGCACTAAAGATCATGACGGCAAGGCATCCTCACCTAGGAAGTGCTGACCCGCAGGGTGTTAATGCAAACTTCAACTGACTTGTATTTCACTTCCCTGGCAAATAAAGTTTGCAGATGCTTATTCACAGAAGGAGCTGGAGTGAATCAATGACCAGTATTAATGCATGGGGAATTTTACAGGTGAAGCCTCAGATGAATCCATAAATAAATGCCAAATGTAAGAGGGGGAACGTTTCTGCAGTCTTACTGCTGATTGTTGCTGTAAAATACAAGAAAGAGAATGTAGTTGTGGAAGAGGATGGGAGACTTTAGCAGGATTGTTTTCACTGCAGAATTAAGTCAGACTCCTGCTTAGGTTTTAACCATTGTCATCTATCAAGAAAATTAGTCTTAGTTAAAAATGTGCTTTTGTGACACCTGAGGGTTTGGGGGAGAATCTGACCTTCACTTGCATAGTTGACCCTTTGGGAAGGGTAGATTATTTGTGAAAAATAATCTACAAGCCGATTAGCCATCATTTCCACCATTCCCTGAAGGCCAGAAAAGTTTTCAATGCGATGCTATTGAACAAGAAGAATTTCAGTCCTGTCCTGCTGTCAAAATTTGCCAACCTGAAACAGTGTTGGATGGGCAGAGACCTGCTGTGGGGGAGCTTTTGTTGGATTAGGTTAATCAGAAGGGTGTCAGGAAGGTGAAGCATATGAGGGAGCCATACCCAGAGGTGGAATCTTTTTTTATGTGGGAAAAGTCTGTGTATTTCTCCCAGCTCCTTTTGGAGAGCCTAGGCATTATGCCAGCATTAAGTCAAACAACATTTCTTCACTCCTGCACCCACCCACCTTTCTGGTTGGTGTTGACATTTTTTTTCCCAACTCTTAATTAAAATGAGAATGGAGTTAAGGTGCAAACTCAATCATTTGTTTTTCCCTCCTCATGATAGAAAACTACAGCTTTAGTAGTTGCAGTAGGTGACTGATGGGAAAACAATTTGTCTGTTCCTGTGTGGATGTTATTTACCTGTGTAGTGGCCAGAGGAGTTGGGACATTCTCTAACTTCTGTATATGTCTTTGAAAGTGAAGTGATTTGAAGAAGCAAAGCAGAACTTTTTCCTCATTGAGAGGGTGCCTAGGCTTATGTAGGGCCACAACAGGGTATTAATAGAACATACTGCATTTCCTTCACATAAAAATACGAAGGGCACTTTGCTGAGAAAAAATCCTGCTGTCCCTTTCTGTCTTTGGGACCAGCTCATCACCCAGCTAAAATTAAAACATGAAGTCAGGCAGTTCTTGCTCTCTATTTTTAAACTGCTTCAGCATATGAATGTGAGTGTGAAATCTTTCTTTAGGCCTCTCTTAACTTAATTACCTACTTATTCAAAATATTCTCTTCTCAAATTGCTGAGCTATAATTATATTAATCTTTTCTGTAGACACACTTTAGCTACTTGATGTTAGTTTAATTAGTTTTATGCCTAATCTGTGGTTCTGTTATTATTTACAGTGATGGAAACCTCATGGTGCATGTTTAAAATCTATTCTGATGTGTTAAAAAATTAGTAAATAGATAAGGTTTTTGTATGTCTGATCCATGTGTTCTTCTGGAAAATATAATGAGAAAGTGCATTTTAAAAAATAGGCATTCAAATTAAATGAAAGTCAATGTCTTTTTAGTCTTTAATTTTTCACATCTTTCGCTTTGTGCAAGCTTGTTCCTGTTTTATTTTGGTTTTATGTCTTTTCTTTTGTTTGTGTGAAGGGGCTGATGTGATCCCAGAACAGGAGATGCAGAGGAACTGCTTATATACCATAGATTTGTACTGTTTTCCTGCTGATTTAGATGCACTGAATTATTCACACTGCATTTCAGTGAGTTTGAAAAATATTCGTGCAACTTGCTTTCAAACTGAGCTGCCTTTGCCCGCCTAGAGCTCTGCTGTTTTCCAGAGTCTCAGCCTGCAGAGGGTGTCCTTCCCCCTGCAGAGCCTCCTGTCCCAGCTCAGCGCCCATAACTCCCTGTCCATGAACGCGGTGTTCGGAACCCAGCGCTGCACCCAGAGGTACCGAGGGAAAACTGTCTCTGTTCCCTGTGGCATTTGTCCCTTGACTTCTTTGACTTTCAGCTGTTTGAAGCACAGGCTGTGTGACTCGTTCCCAACTGTGCCCTGTCACTGCAAAGGACACTCCTGAGAGAGCACAGCACTTCTTTGCGTACTCGTGTGACTGGCTCTTGACCCTAACCAGAGTGCAAAATGGGAAAAACCTCCTCAGTGCTTTCCTGCTTCCTTTGCTATGTCGGTGGGGAGTAGCTGTGACACTGGAGATTTTGGGGAGTTTCCCCTGCAGTTTATCCTGTCTGGCTAAGCAGTGGTCAGGCTGCACTGTGCAGGGGCCTTTGTGAGCTGTCAGGTAGATGAAGCTGGGTGAGGTGATCATTTTGAAAGGCATTGCCTTCATCCACATACTCCTGCAGTGTACATATGGGAGTCTATTTGCACTCCTACCTTTCACAGCTAAATGAGTAAATGGCCTGCTGCAAACTGCCTTTAGCATGGCTGGTACCTGGGCATGGCAGTAAGTGTGATTACATCTGCCCAGGCAAATCCCACTTGCTGTTCTGACTGCTGGACTTTCACACATCTTCTGCTTACCAGAAATACCAGAGATTTCATAGATTTGGATATTGGATGACAGTGCATTTGTGTCACTGGTGAGAAACATGTTGCTATTCACAGTGGTTAGTGTCAGTAGAGTTAGATAGCCAGACAGTGATGTTAAGTAACACAAACCTGGAGTCACAGTCTTTTGGACACGTCTTCCCATGCCAATCTTGGTGCTTGGAACAGTTTGCCCATTAATTTGTTCCAAGCTTCCACCCCCTCTCTGCCCTCTCCAGAAAACCCTTGGCAAACCATCTCTTCTGTAAATCCTCCTGCCTTGGCTGGCTGCTGTCTCTCTGTTCATGCTGTCCTGTACTGCTGCCCATTTTTTACTTCAGATTGAAAATTTGTCAGCACAAAGATTTATGTGAGCATATTACATCCTGTAAAGAAATACACAGGCCACTTATTTTTTGAGAAGTGTAAAATTTGATTTTCAGACTTAAATACGGATGTGATGTTCACTTAGACAATTTTTTAAATAATGCTGATTACATGAATAGATTGTCTTTCCTCCAGCTGAGACTGTAGTACAATGTTAAAAACACCAAACTAACAGTACCTGCAGAACTTCTGCTCTGTCATCTTTGTCTGCATCTTCTGCTGCTGTTTAGCTTTCTAAACCAATTATTTTTGTATGTTTATTTTAGTAAATGAATTAGTGGAACACATGCTTAACAAAAGCATCTTGGCAAAATCATTGGGTTTTAATCGTGTTCACATACTTCTGTGCTTGAAATGAAACCTGAAAAAAATTGTCCTCTGGAATGTTACATTATGTTTTGGCCACTGGAAATGAAGCACCCGACAGCATTAAGCTATCAGAAGGATTTCCAGTCATGAGCAAGCAGGCATTATATATATGTTGATCCACAGTAGGAGATCTGGACAGCTTTTGATTTACTAGTGCTCATCTGTTCAATATGAGCTGGAGATCAGGACAGCAATTACCTTCAACATTGGTTGAAGAGTACTGGAAGGGAAAGAAAAATGTTGTGCATGCAAGTCTAGAAAAATTGCTGATTGTCCTAGATAATCTTAAAGTGCACTTCTCAAGGTGGCAAAATGAACTAGTTTTGTAATGTCTATGTCTGTTTAAAAATATCTTACCACCTTTATCTTATTTTAAAAGACACTGAATTCTCTAATGTCCTTTTCAATAGATGGGGTTAAATAACTAGAGAATTGGAAACTGTATCTGGTTTTTGCAGCTTGAGCATTTATCCATTTGTTTGAATGCTGCAGAGTTCACATGAATGGATTTATTAGCTGAGCTAAGTATGTGGTTTGAAAAAGACTGTAAAAATTATTTTCTTCATATTAGGGCTTTAAATAGTTGCAATAGTTGACTTTATTTGAAGAATTTGAAGCATCCTCCTTTTTATCATAAAAATGGCCCATGAAATATATTTGTTTAGGTGGGTAGTAAAACTAAAGAGCCAGGTCATAAAGTGCTTTTCACTGAAATTAATAAAAATAATGGCAAAATTCCTGTCATGTGATCTGATAATGAAAGCAGACAAAATAACTTTCTTGTGTAGCACATCATGCAGGTGGAATAGAAAACACCTATCTCAGCGTTAGTAATAGAGATGTGTGTAATACATCTACATTTTTATGTGTGTGTGTATTTTTTGTGGTGTGTGTGTTTGTGCACTTTTATACAGTTTTATTTATGTAAGGAGCTCCTGTTTTAGAGATTATGCACAATTTTAGCTATTAATATCACTAACCTTTCCCTATGTATAAGTACTCCATTCTGGTCTCCCACACAGCTACTGTGTCATCCAAAAAGACCTGTGCTCCTTCCACCAGGAAATTGTATAAAATCATTGTTGGAACAATGGTGTATATGATAAGCTATATTGTCCAAAATATCTCTTGGTTTCTTACCACATTTCTGGGACTGCCTAGGTCAAAGCATTGATATGGTGGAAGCTGACTTTATATTTTCAGGGTGCAATTTTAGAAACAAATGGTTTGCCTTTTTTTCCAGTTGAGATTTCAGATTATTGCATGTCCTGTGCCATGATCTAACTTTTACAGGAACTTCTAGAAAGTACTCCTATAGGTTTTACCACGTTTGTGATAAATTTGTGACAAGGTTAGCCTGACCTGATTGTTTGGAGAGCTGGAGATCATGGAAGAGTTGAGATTGTTGAATTAATGTGGCTTTCTATGGAGAGTGTGTGTGTTCTTATATATATATATATATACATATATATACATACATACATGCACACAGATGTAGATATGTTTTTTTGAACTGTGGATAATCATGCTGTTGCATATCTCCTTAGGGATACTGAAGTCTTGGAAGTAAAATGGGAATGGCTGCCTGGGAAAACCAATCCAGAGGTTTCATTTACTGAGCTCTCTGCAGGTTGCCCTATTAAGGGCTTGGCTTTGTCTTACTGGAAAAAAATATCTTAAGGAGCATGGTGGCATTTGTTAGCCCAGGGCTATTTGTAAAAGGGATTCACTGTGAAACTAAACTGCTACCTGTCGTTGACCCTTGTTGGCTTTCAGCCGTGGAACAAGTTTCACAGAAATGGATCTAAGGGCTGTTGTGCAGACTTTGTTTCGCATGTCAGAAGTGGTGCTAGTCCTTGCTGGCAAGGGGCAAGGCTGGCTTCTCTTGTAGCAAGAGCAAGCCCTGCAGCACGTGCACCCTGGGCCAGAAATAAGCTAGGATGCTGGACATTCATCGTGGGAAAAGTGGGTGACGCTGAAGACAACTGTGACTATACAAAACACAATGTTTGTCTGCTGAGTTGCTCTGTGGTGCAGTCTTAGGGCAGCATTTCTCTTCAGCAGCTGACCATGAGCAGTTTTTTCTACTCATCAGCCCAGGAGTAGTGGATAGACCAGGAATAAGCTGTAGCCCCTGTGAATGCAGTGGCTCTGCCCACTGCAAACCTGTCCCACCCACTCCCTGAGCTGTGACCCAGCTTTATGTGCTGTTGTCTGATGCCATCACTCTTGAGTCTCTCTGTACATACACCTAATAGAGGGTGCTAAGCAGGCACTGGGGTATGTTCAAATCAGCTTGCTGGTCCTGGAAAACTCTATCCCAATATGGTTTCTCTGAGCTAACTAATCCACTGCAAGAATGGATTTAGCAAGAAAACTTACAGTGGAGATTTGCATTGGTACCTAATTGGTTAAGGATATAACCTGAAAATCGAGTTTGTACTTAGGTATGGTTTTTATTAAGAACAATATCCTACTTAGGATTTCAGTAACATATTTTACAAATCACTCTTCAGATGCTCTTTCTGGAGCTCAAACAGTCGCGTTATAAATGAAGAACGGATTCAGGAGGCTTCGCAGTATTAGTGATTATATTGTAATGCTTTCCAGATGGTAGAACATGATGTAATCTATACTGCCCAGTTTGTCTCACTGCACTGGATACTGTTATACTGAGTAAGTAACCAAGAGACTCTAAGAAGCTCATCAGGCTGTTATGAACAATAGCTGGTTAATCCATATGTTCTTTATTACGTTATGAAAACTGCAGCTTAACAAATCACTTGGTGAATGCAGGAAGATTGATTGCTACTCAAAGCTCTTCGAGAACTGGATATGCAACTCGGATTAGCTTAGCTCAAGCTACACATTGGTGAATGAATTCCATTTTCCTCAGGGCTATGAAGTAGTTTACATCTGTTCAATTGCAAATTCCCCTAGCTGCACTGGGTAGTTTTGATTCCTCTTTGGAGAAATGGCAGGAATGTTGATTTGTTGCTGTTTACATTGATCTGAAATAAAATCACAGCATTAGCATCACTGGTTGTGTGGGCATGGTGGCTAAGGTCAAATTAATTGCAGCATGCAGTTGCTCATAATTCTGCCCATGTTCGTGCAGTGATGTTGTTTACTAACTGGTGCTTTTATTAGGCTGACAGAGCATCATTTGAATGGCAAACCCATCAAATTTAAGTAGGCACTTAACTCAGGATTTTCTCAGCATTAATTGAAGGTGCCAGGGGTACTGTGTTGGGACAGGTGCAGTGTTGCTATGAAGAGGGAGGATTTGAAGAGTACATGGGGAAGAAAAACTCCCTGTGCATCCTGACGTTCATCTGTGTAGGGTTTCTCACTTGAACCTACATACAAGAAGTGTTCAAGGGAGATTAGGGCTGGGGTAGGAGGTTTCAGTCTGCTGGCAGTTATCCTTTAGAGTGGGTTTTTTAGGCACTTCTTTAGGCTATCCTACCCTTTGGTTAAATCCAGAAAAATGTAGTGGAGAGAAGAATAGTAAAAATGACGTAAATACATGATTTTTACTAGCTTCTGGAAATGAGAGAATTTCCTGAGATGGGTTTAGTATCTTGTGGTTGTCTAACTATCCATGGACCATCTGCCATGGGTTGCCATTGGCAGGTTCAGATCACCAGGTTAGTTGGTCTGATCTGGCATAGCACTTTCTACCCTGTCTATAGGCTTTCAGGCAGGGAGGTTTGGAACAGCAGCTGAGAAACACTGGAAAGAAGAGCAGTTTTCAACACAGTTTTTTTTAAAATGGTTTTGTGATTCTGTTTTACCCAGTCACTCCCTCATCTGTTTTTTCTCATGCATGGCATTGATTAACTGGTAGCTGTTTATATTTTTCCTTTATCAGGTCTCTGGGGAATTCCACAGTTCAGTGTCAGATCAACCCCTTGTAGGGAAGGATGGAAAGAGGAGATGGTTGCATGATGCACATGTCTCATTTTACAGTTTCCTGATGATCTTCAGTTTGGCTGCTCGTAAGAAGCATTTGTTGTTTGTAGTCACTCAGCCAGGCTTGTTTATTGACTTAGGTTGTCTTTGCTCACTGCAGTGTTGCTGGTGATTGAAGTGCTTTGCCATTCTGATTGCTATGGCTTGTCATCTGAAACAAAATTAATGACTGTGGCTTTTGGAAATTGAAGAGTACCAGTGACCTAATTACTTTTTTCATTAAATATTCCTTTGAGCCCAGGGGAAGGGCTGTGATGCCTAGTTTCATGTAACCTCTTTGCTTCTTTTTGCAAAAAGTTTGTAGAGAACGGGCTCACCAGTGATTTAAGGGCTGAGAAAGGGGACAGAGGTGGAGAAAAGGTCCTGAAAGGATGCTGTTTTTATGCCCTTCTCCCACAGATCTTCTCCCTTTCCTCCTCTGCCCCTCAGCAACTTTTTAATCAGATTTTCTCCCACATGAAATCTTTTTAGTCTTTCTGATATCCTGCCGTGTCTGGGTCTGCAATATTCCTAGTTTCTTCTTTACCAAGCCTTCTTTGATTGTAGATTTTTTTTTTTTTAATGTAATAATTGGCTTCTTCTTTCTCAACAGCTGAAACTTGTGTATAAAGCACAAAGTAGAAATACCCGTTGTTTCTTCCTGTTTGTAAGAAATGCTGTAGAGAATCACAGCAGATTGGACACCTGGAAGGGTTTTTGCTCAGAAATCCAGCCCACTGACTTGCTTTAGCATGGTAGGAATTGAAATTCAACATTTGTTTGACTGAGAGAGACCAGAGGTTTTCAAACTTGATAGAAAGAGAAAGCTTTATGTTCTGGAAATGTAACATTTATCTAAAACCTGAAAATGCTCTATTAACAGCAGGTTTCTAGCATTACAGGGTCTCCAAAAAAAAAATCTGCTTTCTTGATCAAGGAGGGAGTGACTGTAAATGACATTACCTTCCTGAGGAGGAGTAGGAAACCTTCTGCAATTCTGTATTTTAAAGAGGCTATAAACTGAGCGGGGACCCTGCCTGGGAGGATTGCTGGAGTGCAGAGCGCTGCTGTAAGCGTAGATTTTGTGTTGGCTCAGCGCACAGACTGCAGGGCTCGCAGCCGTGAGCGCAAAAGGTCAGGATCGCATTTAGCCCATAACTACCAACTCTGTGATACACTATTAGTCATAGAAACTTGAGAATTTTTTAGATGCCCTGAGTTTGATTTAGATATCTCAGGACAGTTTTTAAAATTCCATTGCAGTTTAAAGTGGTACTGCCAGTAGGAAAATCAGTTGGTCAAAAGACAGTGTTTTTGAAAGATTTTACTTCTCTTCTGCTTTTTGGGAATTTACCATCATCTTCTAATTTTAAAAGAAAAAAGTGTAAAATCTATATGTCTAAAAGTAAATTCTTTAGCCATAATACGCTTAAAATTCTTTCATGCATCTATTCAGTTGCAGCAGTAATACAGGTTAAAAAATTTTTCAGATACAACTGAGATTTTTTTGTTTTATGATGCAAATGTTCCTTTAGCGTTCTTAGCTACATTTTTCTTCCCACCTCAGCTCTCAATTTCTAATTAATCTCAATTAAGCAATTTTTATTAATCAGTAGTGCAGTACAGTATTTTGTCATTGTTTCTTAGGAGCTGTGTTTATCTAAATCTGCCATGTCAAACTTGTAACATTTACAAGAAAGCTACAGAGCAAACCATAAACTATTTCTCCTGCCTAGGTCACTTTAGTCATAAAACATCAGGTTGTGCATAATAACTGCGCCCTTGTTCTGTTTAAAGGGGCAGGCTTTTATGAAGCAGTCACAGGACATGATATTTTGTTCCGCTTACAGAATTTTTTTTTTTTTGCAGAAATCATAGAACAGAATATCAAACAATATTGTTTATTTATTTCCCTTTGATAATAGATAAGATCAAACCAATAACCATCCAGAAGCCTTGTCCTGTAAAGAGGCTGTATTGGCTAGGTTAGAGGGAGGTGATGTGGAGCCGTGTGAATAAGACAAGCAAAATGGAAATATTCGTCCGTCAACTGTAACATTCTGTGGCACATCAGACAATTTTAGTGTAATTAAATATTTTCTATTTAGATAGATTTAACAAAATAATATCTCACATTCGTTCATGTTGTAACTCATTCTTGCTTTCCTTATCAGTGTATTTCTTCTCTCCAAGACAACTGTAGAAATATCCCAATTTTGTGCTGATTCTCTAGATACATTGAGCACAGAAGGTGAAATCATTAGCTCAAAGACCTGAGACTTTATGAATAAATTTTAAATTGCTTCTCATTCTTGTATATATGTGTAGTGCAGAAGGAGAACACATATGTTTATTTGTCTCCCATCAAGAAGATTGCATGTCACTGAAAAAACCCACTTCCAAAAGCAGGAGTTAATTTTTCTGGCAAAAGAAATTCCTGTCGGGTTAGAATCTCAGATTATAGACAGGCAGGTCAAATTCTTTATCACTTCTAAACTAAGCGTGTATTTAGGTTAGAATTTAGTTTAATTTATATAATGAAAACTATTTAGGCATGTCTGAATCTCTTTAGTGGTATTTTGAATTATTTTTCAGAGCACATACAGGAAAAACCTTGACTCTTTTTTACATTAAACAACTTTTTTTTTTAGCTTAGGCTTGGATATAAATCATTAATTTAATTTAGCTCAAATTTGTGAGTACAAATCTTTTAAATAAGAGGAAGTCACATTCAAGGACAAATATAATTGAATAATGTTAATTTCATTGGTTTAGTGGGTGATACTTTGTCAAATGTGATTAGGTAAATACTATTTAATAATACCTGTGTTTTCAGTTACTGTTTACACATGACTTTCCCCCTTGATTTAATGAAACTTTTGTTCTCTCTGCAACTATTCAATGCCTTAGAATTCCATTATACCTGAAGATTTTGAAAGGCAAATATTAATTATTTTCTAAAGCTTTCTGATCTTGAATTTAAAACACATTATAAAATTTTTGTTTGTTTACAGTCTTGGAAAACAACCTGCCAGTACTCTGTTTATAGAACAGATGATTTTAGAATATATAATTTTAAAATAAAAGCAAAAATTTCCCTAAAAAAAGAAGAAGTAAGTTTCTTATGCAAGAGAGCCTTCCACTGGAAAATGTTTTTGTTCCGTTGGTTTGTGGGGAAGTCTTCGTGTCTCACCTAAAAAGCATCCTACCACCTTTTTGTTAAACCAACTGCATATCTCAGAATCTGGTTTATTTAATTTCTTATTAAATTATGAAATTCCGTAGTGGAGAAAGTGTGGATCCAAAACCTGCCTATTCAAATTAGCTAAAACGAATTGATTTGTAACTGGGAACACCTAGTGGAACTCGGCACACAATCTCATTCAATGCGTTCACTAGGTCCTTGATCTGCAAACTCTCATTTACATTAACTTACAGATTGTCCTGCCCTTAAGTTCTGTTTCAAGCACCCTTTCAAAAGATAAATTTTCCATAGGCCAGTGCTTATCTGTCTGGCTTCCTGGCTGACTGGGATTTAAGCTATACTGGCTTGGGCAGCACAAGCAGTTGAACAGTTTGAACTCACATGAGCGCTCAGCAAGAGCATGGGGAATTACTGAGTTTTATCAGAGGAAAGCAGACAAAATTTTATGAGAGGAGAAACACGAAAACAAAGATAATGAATCAGAAAAGGTAGCGTATTCATTTGACTTGACAATATTGCTTTGTTAAAATTGCGTAGAATAACATTTGGTAGTTAATACTGTATTTTCCTTGATGGATAAGAAGGAGAACGCAGTGTATCTCACTGCTGTGTGTGGCTATCCGATCTTTTGTGAAGTATTTGTGCCTTCAATGTGTGATGTTGTGTTGAGTGAAAAAGGCAGAAGGAGGTCTATGTGTTTTGGTTTTAATTTTCAGTGGAACGGGTTGGTGGTGACTTTGTGAAGACATCTCTTGAAAGCATAATGTACAAGGGAAAGGAATTCAGGGTAGGATTTGTTCTTCTTAATTGCTTCTATTGCTCTTGTAAAACATGCTTTTTCTCAAAAATCATTCAGAGTTGTTGTTTCCAAATGATTCCACAGCAGGTATGGGTGCTGTTTTTGTGAAGTGCTTAATGTGGTTTGCAAAACGACTGAGAATGAGATAACTGGAAATGTTCTCTGCTGCTTTCAGATGCAGACAGTCTATTTTTGACCTGGAGACCAATATCAAACCCTGGGTTTTTGTTGGGTCAAGGGGGTGGGCACCGAAGGCCTTATCTCTTTTTTCCTTTGTTGACAACATACCATTATCCTTCCTGGGTCCTGGAGTGACTGCTTGATAGTGCTGGCATTTAAAAGACCTAGATAGGAGAAGTCACAAACTTTTTTCTATTTTTAAGGATGCTCATTAAAGTCTCTAGCAAGGCTCAGTGAGCGACAGTGCAGTGGGAGAACGCTGCTAGTGGGACCAGGAGGCGATAGGATATCCTTCTTCCTTAAACAGAAATCTGCTAAAAGCATGAATTAGTGTAAACAATTTGGAAGTATAAAACATTTTATAAGCATCTTTATTTATTTATTTATTGGTTTTGTTCAATAGGTGTACTTTCAAAGTGTGTTTTTCTGGTGCATTTGAGATTTTAAAAAATTAAGCAGTTAATTCATCTTAATTCGTTTTTAAGAAGGGCCACTGCAATTACATAATGTTTTGTTTAAGGAGAAGTTATGTGCATTATTTAAAAGATTTTTTGTTAGATAAGTGGTAAAAACTTAGTGTAGGCCCTCCTAAAGGTAAGGCATTGAAAGAAGCTTTAGAAGGAATACATCAAGTTCTGTGCAAGCTGTTAGAATGCATAAAAAAGTGCTTTTTCTGTGCTGTAGTATGGTAGTGGGGTGATTCACTTGCATTGTTAAATGATGGATTTTGTTTAACCATTTAGTGTTTTGGCTTGACACTGCCCCCTGCCCCACATTCTTTGACCCTGCAGTGTTGAAAGAGCAAAGCAGTTTAACTGCAGGATTGCTACTCTGTTTCTGTTTTTGGGTTAATAATAAAGACCTATATAACTGAGAAACTGTATGTTTTGATTGGCTTTATTTGTGTTGGTATTTTAAAAATAGAATTAAATTATTTAAATCAACTGTAACTATGATTTTTTTTTTTAATCTCTATGCATAAATATAGGTGGTTTTGGCAAAGTGGTAGATTTTCCTCTGTTTTCAGTCTCTTATATATTATAGCAATTTCCTCTCCTGTAAGGGGCAAAGAGAAGAAACAGTCTTTTCCATACAGGCATTTAACTGGCAAATGGTTCGCTATCTAAAAGATACATTTGCAAAATTTTAGCAGAACTTTGAAGATGGAAGTGAAAATTCATGAACTTCTCTGTTAACAGAAAAATTAAATGTTCTTTGTGTTTAAAGATGTAATTATTAGTAATCACTAAGTTTCCTCTGTCTCTTCAACTTAATCATATCATGGAAAATACATTACAGGAATATTTTACTCATGGTAAATACAGAATACTCTTTTCAGGGGTTATAGAGGTTATTTTATGCCAATTTTTGATATGTCTACCAACATGAGCAATTGTGTGATTGGCAGTAGTGGTTAATTATACCTGAAAATTAAGGTGATAAATAATATATATATTTGACCTTGTGTTAGTGAATCCATGCAGAAACTACTATTTAACACCTGCGTCTATGTAATTTTATTAGGCAATGGGTGAAAGTCTCTGTATGAGGGAAAAATACTACTGTGAAAAGAAAACTGAAATTCTTTCAAAGCGAGTTTTTAGCCAGAGAAAACCTAGTTATCATAGAGGCAATTTATACATCCAGTAGTGCATGTAGAAGGTCTTCTCTGAACATCTTCAGTGTATTAACTGCTTTATGTCTAAGTGTTATTTATCTGCAATATTAATCTCATGGACCTGGGCAAACTGTTTTAAAATGGTTAGAATGAGTTTTGTGAAGTCTAACTCGGAGTAGTTTTGCACTGAATGGAAAGAAAGTGCTACAAGTTGGTATTAAGTTTGAAAAGTAATTAGAAAAGCTGAACAGATATTTCCTTGATCTCATACTTCTTACTTATATCACTATAGATAATTTCTCAGTGTCAGGTGAAAAACAGAAGATATGTTGAAACCACAGAATAAATTGTGGTTTAATTATGCCCCTGTTTTTCTCGAAGCAACAAAGATCTTCATATCCTTCAGGAGAAATTTGTTGGTGTATCTTACTAATTAGTATTAAAAGAAATGGTTTCTGTGACAGTCATCCCCTCAAGTGATACTTGTATACTAACTACTAACTGTCCTAGTTATTAACTAAAAAATCTGAATTAGACAATGTGGTCACTCCTTGTCCTGGGAGTTGATAATTCTGACTACACAGATTTGTGAAATGCTCTTATAAAAATTACAAATTTAGCGGCATAGGCTGCTCTGAAACACTCCGTAATCCTATGGATTGCAAATGTAGATTAATTCCCAGGGACTCCTAGGACTAGAGGAGTAGATACAAAAGTGTTTACCTGTTAATAAGGGTACTGTTGTTTTTTTCAGTGGATTGTACGTGTTTCCTGGGTAGAGATCTGTGGAGCTGCCCAATGAAAGTGTCAATGTTCTTTAATGTCATTCACCCATTTTGCAACTGTCAAAAAAGAAAAAAAAAAAACTTAGAAGGGAAAAAAAACCCAGAAAAAATGAACTGTGTAAAGAATAAACTATTCCGGTCCCAGCCAGGTCCTCTCCACCTCTGCAGTTGGAGAGTTGGGATTATTTCTTTAAACCACCTATCTTGAAGGATTTAAATAGCTAAAATATTCTACTTGAGCAGTAGAAATGGCTTAACATCTGCAACACATTGATGTTTTTTGTGTTAAAATTTGTCATGGTGACTTTTTAAATTTTCCAAACCCCAGCTTTCGGGCTCTTCATGTATCAAACAGGTAATACAAGTCAGCAGAGTATAAGAACCATGCTAAATGTAGATTCCTTCAATGGTATTTTGCAGTCCTTCACATAGAGTTTGCTTTCTAAAGCAATGACCTGATTGTTTTTATTTTAACTGGAGTGAAAGCTAGAGAGGTTACTTTTTTATAAGATCTTACTGCTGGTCTTCAATATGGTTTGAGTAAAATATTTCCCAGTAAATGGAGTGGCAAAGAAAACTCATAATCTTGTTGCTGTTGCTGCGTTGTGTGACTGAAAACTGGAGTTGCTAAACTGCAGCAAAACTTTTCAATACTGACAGCAACCTGCTGTGTACAGCACTGGGAGCAAACCTGTGAAGGAGTTCTCATTTATGCAATATATCAAATTATATTGTATATATATCTCTAATTACTCATTTGCACAATATATCAAATACCACGTTCATGGGACATGAGATTTGTTTATCTTTTAAAAATACTCCAAAGCCATTGTTAAAGTACACTTAATAAAATCAGAATGGAATTGCATTCCTTAGGAATAATTAGTTCTGGAACAGTTCTTTACATGTGCCTTTTTACTCAGTGCATATTTATTATAGCCATATAACTAATAAAATCATGCTGTTTTAGAACTCCAATAAATTACCTAATTATTTAATGAGTTATACCAATAAATATAACCTGTCTTATTATCCTCAAAGAGCAGGAAGTAACATGAAGCTTTCCATTTCAGGAACATGAAAATGCATTTTTTTATTCCTTTTAGTATCTTCATCATATCTCTCAGTTAGATTGTACCTAAAATTAATATTTTAGAGGCTCCTTTTCAACTCTCTCAGAATTTTAATTTTATGCAAGATTTCCAAAATCGGTTGGCTTGAGGTTTTCTGTATGTTGTTCACTAGTCCCCCTGGAGCTTGAAAATTTCTATTCTAGAAATAGCAATTCTTTTTCTGAATTTTTGCTTCAGGAAACGTCCCAGGGAATCCTCTGCATGCTCTCTGGTATCTAAGCATCACAGGTGTTAATATTCAGTATTAAGATTTGTTAAAGAACCAGCAGAAGGAATAAATGCTGTATTTCCCAATAAAATGGCTAAAGAATGAATGGGGAAAGTTTGCTTGTTGCACAGGAAAATTATCTTATTGCATTCAGTCAGGGATTTCAAATACTCCTCTATGAGGAGATGACATGAGACAATTTGAAGCCCAAGCCCAATTAATTTTCATCAATAGATTTTCAATCCTAGAAATGTTATTCAGGAAAATTTGTTCACTTAAATTTTTGGGCTTGAGAGAAAAACAAAACAAAAAGCACCTCAAATAAGCCAACTGTCAAACTTGTAGAGATTTTGGTAACCTTGACCACTCTGATCGAGAAGTGTCCTCTAAAGAGCCAATGGAATTAACGATTTTGTTTCCTTTATAAACAACTGGGACAGAGAAACCCCGTTTTCTTTAGCGGGAATGCTTGGATGCCCTCCAGTCAACGGGGAACAAAGAGTTTTCTGTCAGGGTCCAGGGAGCCCCCACATCTGCTTTTTAAACAGGATGTGGGGAAGGGTAAAATCCACACCATTCGTGACGCTAACATGGCTTTGAGAACACCTGGAATTACTGGACCCAGCATTTGAATCTTATCTCTGGAGCTGATTTCTGATAGATTAAATCCCTTTAGAGGCCAAGTTTCTGTGTTATGTGGGAGATTGGAGTTTGGGCAGATTTTCCACTGAACCCTAAAGTCTGAACCCAGCCCTCTCTTGCAAAACTGTAAAATAACTTCAACAAATAACTTCTGGGAGACTGTTTAGCCTGGTTCTAGTTTTTATTGAAAAAACAAACAAACAATCAAAAAACCAACAACCAAACCCCCAAACAAGCGATAAAACAAAATAAACAAATAAGCAAAATCTTTCAGCTGATTTTACTGCATTTCATTGTTCGCTTAGAATTTTGGAAGCAAACACATCAAATTTATGTCTTTATTTTTGTTGATTGCTTTCTGTTTTAGTTGATGTAATCTGTGTGAATGTGCAATGAAGCCAAGAACGTTAAACACGTAATCAGGATGTTTAAGGAAACTCTTTCTATGCTTGAAAGAGTGTTAAAAATACCTGTCCATTTTCAGTAGAGCATGAAAGTGTTTCCTCTGATCAATGTGCAGAAAATGGCCCAAGAATGTCATATTAGCAGACAACTTTTAGCAGAATGTATTTTATTGGTTTCTAAGATAAACGGCTAGTTAAAAAAAGGAAGAAATATTTTGGTAGACAGTATGTTTCCGTACTTCTTCATATTAATTCATCTGCCTGTCTTTCCAACTAAATATACTGTCAGGGAATTCTGTCAAAATTTCACATAAATAGTGCTATTTACTTATATTAAATTTGGATTTTGTTTTTATGTGTCATGTCAAAAAGATTTCTTTGGTGTGTATTATTTTGTTTATTTCATTGGCAATGGGGAAACCATAAATGAGCCACCATGACCTGACTCTTAACACTGCTAGATTTAATGAACAGTGGTTATAAAACTTGTCTGGAAACTTATAAAAGCTCTACTTTCTATTTCAAAGATTTTTTTTTTTAAATCATGGCTTAATTGCCTGCATATGAAGTAGTGCAGAATTACTTAATATAAAAATAAAGAATCTGTTTCAGAATATATATTGCAGTAAATTTTACAAAACAGTTGTAATAAATAAATATGGTTATAGTAATCTTTATTTCTGGAGTTTTAAAGTTTGTAGGAGAGCTCTGAAAATAAAGGGCTGACAACCATAAATGAAATGATGTGTTATTTAAACTAGTAGATAAATATGTTAACGACTACTTTTTGTATTCATTCCAGATCATTTATGATAGCATATAATCTTAAAAGTATCTAAATTGGTTTTGATGTTTTTAATATTGGAAAAATGCTGCAATTAAAGGGGTGGTGCAGTACTTGTTGAGGGGCAATTGAGCATGTTTATTCTTGCTATTTCATTTTTATGGTAAATCCCCAAAATTAAGAATACTCGTGGGTTTTTCAGTCATCTGAATTTCTGCAGGTTTTCTTGAGTACAAGTCTCAATTATGTGTTCAGAGTATTAAAATTTGTTTGTACTCAGCTTTGGTTATTAAGAATAAATGTTCAGTTTCATCTGTTGTATAATTGTCATCTTTATAAAAATCTTTAAGAAGCCACAAATTGCAAAAGAGTTAATGTCTCAGATGTGTTTGTTACATCCTTGTTAGCAGACAAGTCTGCAAAATACTGAAACTATAGCACTGGATTGGATGTATCATAAGTTCAAATAAAGGTAATTATAAGATTGTTTGAAGGATTAGTTTTAAATTTTAAAAAATAGAAATATGTTAAATGTAAAAAGTTAGGTGCTGGAAGGAAATTCCTGGTGTCAGCATTGGTGTTAATCTGGCTGGTTCACAGTTTGCCTTCACTCTTTCTTCTGACAGTCTTAATGCCGTGTAATCCTTCATAATCTAAAACTGGCTATGCACTTCCTTTTACTGTGAAATAAAATATCACCTAGAGGTAAAAAGAAAAGAAAGAATAACAGTTATAAACAAAAACTCCAATGTAAATAACAGATGTTTTTCTAATTACTTGGGAGAAAGTATCATAGTTGCTATAACTTTTAGAATAATTTACCACTGGCAATCTATTAAACATTTAAGAAATTTGTTTTTCTGTTGCAGTTCTGAGAGGATTGACTTACACATACAGCCAGAAGTTGCTATGCTGTTTGCTTGTTGAAATACAGTGCATTGAAAATTATTCTAGGTGTTAGTTGTCATAGTAGGAAAATCTTGTTTAAAACATCTTATTCTTTGTGCATGCTCTAAAAAGAATGTTTCTTATGTTAGAAACTTGTTTTTAAAAAAGTAGTAATACCTGGCTTGAATTGATGTTTTGCTATCTTTTTCAGTCAAGTATTTTCAAACTATTTTTTAGCAAATTTTAAATATATTTCTGTACATTTCTAAGAAGGAAAGTATAAGGAAAGTATAGCAAATGTGAAGGACAGCAGTAAGGCAGTAAGGGAAAAATAATCTTTTGAACGAGGCATTTCATCAGTATGTGAGAGTAGTAAAAGTGTTGCATAACTTCTGTTTCTTGGAAGTTAATATATGCATTGTTAATACTGGCAGTGAAAAAATTTTCTTAAAATCCTCACTGAGCTCAGAAAATTCTGTGCTGTCCAGAGTGTACAGGGAACAGATGCAAAACCACTTTAATGTTATAGTTAAATGTTAGTGTACTACAAAGATTGAATAATATACACTTTTTGTGTCAGAAAATTATTTGACGTGTTTGGCATTAGATTTTTGTGGAGGATATATATATATAATAGATCATTAAATTATTTTTTTTTTACCAGTAGTCTACATGGTTATGCTTAACTATTACGGTGGGTTTAAGGTTGAATTTTAAAATTTAAAGGATATACATTTGTTTTCCTTTGAATGTGTTAAAATATCTTGAAAGTAGTTTAGTTTTCTTTCAATTGTATAATTGTACTTTTCCTTTATTGAGCCAGTTTGATTCTTCTACCTTAAGAGAAAGTGTTCACCAAGTAAAAAATATCGTAGTGTGTTACCCACACACTTGAAACGACCTGGAAATAAAGAGCAGTCACGTATATTATCAGTTCCCTGTCTAGAAACACACATATTGTACAGTCTCTTCTTTCTTTTTCTTTGAGTTTAGGAGGCTTGAAACAAACTGGCTTTTTAAAAAAATTAATTTTATATTAGATTTCTTTCAATTTTTATATCAAAACCAATCAGTGCTTTCTTTTCAAGTACTTGTAAGGAAGATAAAAATACCTGCAAATTATTTTGTAACTCCTGTATGATCTGTAAAAAGTAATGACTGGAATATGGGGCAGATGAAATTACAGACATCGCAGTAATCTACCATGATACTGCAAAAATTAATTAAAAATGTAATAACTAAGTAAAAGCATGAGGATGCTATGTTTCCCACGATATTTAGGGCAGGAGCAGTCTGTGGTGCTAGGACAAGAGCGGGCAGTTGCAGTAAAGCTGCAGAATTACGCACCTAGCCTTAGGTGGGGACTGCTGACCCCTCGCTCCTCGGATGCGCTGCTCGCCGCCGGTGGGACAGGCGGGTGTCCCACGGCCACCAAGGAGCCAGAACTGTCACCCCCGATGCCACCACGGCACTGAGAGCTGCCTGTGCCTGTCCCTGCGCGCTTCTGACAGCAGTGGGTGCCTCCACCTCAAAGACTTTGTTAAGGATTAGCGGGCTTTAGCAAGGGTTCTGTGGTTTCATTGCTGCGAGCGTTGGAAAATGCAGTTGCAGCTTACACGGGTAGAGGTTACAATCCGTTTTGAAAAATGAGCTACAGGAGGTGTCCGTTACACTCTGAATTAAATACTGTGAGTTGAAGCACCAAAAAGAATAAAATAAAGGTGGAGAAAACAAAGGAGAATAATAACACGGACAAACTGGGCACACAGACTACTGGGACTACTTGGATTGCCTTGACACAAGAGTAAATATCTTAATAGTTATTTGCCAGTACATATTTGGCTAGTGACAAGACTCTGCAATATCCTGCATCCTTTTAAATTTACATATTAATTAAAAATAGAACATATCATTCCCATGTGAATGAACTGAGATACTCTCTGAGTGGAATTTAAAAGATCAGTATTATAATTTAAGCCATAGAAAACACAGGTGCAGAGAACATAAATAAGATTACACATGTTTTAGCCATTCCATATCATGAACTGTTTAATTATCCTTCTTTGCTTGTAATTGAATATAGCCAAACCAGGCTTGTGTTTATGAACAGCAATGGGTGGTATTTCTTACAAGGCTCCTTTATGAGATTGCTGTCTTAACTGACACTCTTGACCAAAAGTCATTTTATTACCTTTAAGCCTGTCAAGATCAGTAGGTGATTCTTTTTTCACAGCTTGGTATCAGATGAGACTAGTGTGGCACATGGAAATATTATTTGCGCTAAGATGTAAATGGTTAAGTTTTATAGCAGAGAGTTAAGAAAGCTTGCAGCTTTTTCTTTTTAAATGGGCATGAAAAGCATTGATGTGCGTCATCAATGGTAATAGTCATCTCTAAGGAAAAAACACCTGCCAGGAAACTTCATGGGGCAGGGAAAGTCTGTCTGTGTTCACATCATGGTTTTTAGTGTAAAATCCAGTTGGAAATATCTGAGGTTGGATGTTTTTGTTGACTTCTGCACAGCAAACTGATATGTCTGATTTGTATTCCCAGTGAATAAACATCTGTATGACCAAGCCTGTCTGTTGTTCTCAGCAAAGGCAGACTGCATTACTTTAACCTCTGGAATAAGTCAGTGTTACCATGGTGGGAACTACGTGGGTTTACTTTGTTGGTTCTGGCTCTGTTGGAGTTGCTTGGTGCATCAGTAGGATGCTGATGGTTAGGATGGCTGTATTTTCCAGTAGTCTGAAGACCTCTGGATTTCAGTTTTCTTAACAGCTGGGATTGTGTATGGTTTTTGGTGGCCTTCTCAAGCTGCTTAAATCGCCACATTTTGCTGTGAGTTTGCCCATCTTAGTCATGCAGAAACTGTTGCATGGAAAGAAAATACAAAAGAGGGGCAAAACGCCACTGACCTCTGAAGTCAGAGTCAGAATTGCAGTCAACATGTTTATTAGTAATTATGAATGACACTTCAGAAATGACCATCCCCCAAAACAGGCTTGCCATCACAAAAAAAGAAAAGAAAATCACTTTTCTTAAAGTTCACTACATGGAAGCAACATATAGGCTTTTATACGCGCTTTTTGGTTTGGGGAGGAGCTAGGTTTTTTCAGGCCAGTGTTAGGCTGGAGAGAGGTTTGCAAAGAGGTCACCAAGCTGTTGGGAGAATTACTGTGACATTGCTGCAGTTAGTGGGTTTGTCATGTTGGAGCACTGGAGTGATATTGAGGCTGGTTGATCTCTTCCAGAAACCTCTGAACTCCGAGAATAAGTTTAGAGGTGATTATAGTACGCTGTATCATTTACATAACTTATCTATCAGTAACACTTCCCATATTGTCAAGTGTGTGTGTTTATATATATGCCTGCTGAAAGGATTGGGTTCAAAGGATAAACTCTGACAGTGATGTGGACTCTATTTGACCTTGTCAAAAGGTAAGTACCTCCTCTTTGGTTGTACTGCATTTCATAAAAGAAAAACCAAATGCCTGCATGAGCCATTTCTTCTTCCCCTCCACAGGCTATGCAGGACTTACAAGAAAAAGGAGCAAGTCTGATTATAACCCTTAAGCTTTTGATGACAATCTATTTTAGTTTTTGTTTATAAGCATTTTATGTTGTTAAAGACTTGACTCACGTTTTAGGATAAAGAACTGAAGTAACAAGGATTTGGGTCACTGTTGATAGTCAGTAATGTCTGTAAGTGTGGCTTTTCACCAGTTTTCATGCTATATTAATCACAAAGTTCAGAGCAGTGGTGGGACCTGTCTCCTTGCCATCAGTCCTCAGCCTGTGTGCCGGATGTGTCAGCACAATGCCGCTGGCAGATGGAAGAGTTGCAGTAAATACGCACAGTTATGGTTTAAGTGAAAAAGCTGTGGGAAAGGAAATACATTAATCCACTGCGGCTGTTTTTACTTTTATGTAAGCCTCTGTAATAAATTGTGAGTTTTTCCTGGACTTATCCTTTAAATTTCTAGATTCCTTTCTTGATTGGAGGAGGGAGTAGAGTAAAAATTGAACTGAAGCATTAAAAACCTGCCAAAAAACAGAAGCAACTAAAAATTAATTAGGTTGTGCAGGTGGAAAGAAGTCCCCTTCCATGTGGCCTTTTTATTGAACACGCTTCAGGCAGTCTTGGTGTAGCAGATCATAAAACGTACTCTACATACAAGTGCATTGTTTGTTTAGGTGGTATTATGGAAGTGATGTTTAAGAAGTGCTTTAAAGCCAGGAAAGATCACATCCCTGAATCTGGGAAGAGATAAACTTGGTGAATGATTGAGTACGAACTTGATATTTGAAAGCATACTAAATGTTTAATCTTTTAACTCTTTGGGGTTTTGATCCTTCCTACGTAATCAGGAATTTCACTGAAAGAGTGACTCTGATTCTCTTTCTTTGGTATTTGCAGTTTTAAGAACATTTATCGTATAATTACTCAGGCTAAAAAGGAGAATATATTGAAAATTTTACAGAACTTTTTTTTTTTTAATTCAAAGGTATTAACATAGTTTCATGTCTCAGACACCTAATTTTGTTGAGATTCTTATGTCATCATCCTCTTACTAAGTCACAACAATTTCATTATCCTGAAAGGACCTGGTATGCTAAAAAGGAAATTTCATATTCCATACAGATTTGAAGGGAAATACCTTCTCCTGTCCAATTTCCCCTTTTCCACTTGTTGTAGATCACCTTTGAGGTATATGAAATCTTTATTCCTTACTTTTACATTGACCCCTGCCCAGTGTGGCAGCAGCTGCTGTGGCATGTGGCACAGCTAGTTTGCCTGTTTGATGTTGATGTGGGGGTTGCTGCAAGGGCTGGTGACAAGTGGCTGTGCGCTGAGGACATGGGTTACAGGAACCTAAGCTTTCTCTGCAGAAGTGCTGTTAAAATGGAATAAAATGCCTGCTCAAAATGGGGTAGGAGCAACAGAAGTGGGCACTGATCCAAGCCTGATGTATCTCCAAACTGTGCCAGTTGCTTTTGGTCCTTGTTGGGATGGATGAAACTGTGGGCAGAGCTCTGTGTTGTTACATCTCAACCCATTTCTTGTGCTCAAGCCAGTTTATTTTAAGCTATCTTGAAATATCTCTGTGCTGCACCATAGTGGGTAATGTATGCAAAGTCATGCATTTCAGTGCTATCAGTTGCAAATTACTCTCCTGTCACATGGAAGCCTTACAAGGAAAAAAAAGATAAATAGATGTAAATAGTGTAAAACTCTTAAGTTAAAGTATTGCTGACTTTTAAATATTGCTCTCTTGCTTTCCAGAAACTTTTTCTGGAAGCTGGAAATACTCTAGGAAAAGGTGGCCACCTAAGGACACTGCTGAATTAAGCCACAGCTTATGTATGTTCTGTTGTGTCAGTAATTTCATATCCTCCTAAGAGCTTGTCGATCTTCTTACAAGGGTTTGATGTGAACAACGTCAGGGCAGAAGCTGATGTAAAATATGTATTACACAGCCAAGTCATGCACAGTGAAATGGGTAAACCCACATGCATATGGCCTGTGGGCGCCTCCTCACTGGTTAAATGTTATTTTTGTCAGGTCTCTCATCGTACTTATATACATGATCAGTTTTGTTCACTTGTGACTTTTCAACAGTGAAAGTGCATTGAAAAAAAAGCAAATATTACCATAATAAGCTAAAAATCAGGAAAACTACACCAGACATGATTTTAAAAAAATGTTGTTGAGGTACATTGTGAGCAGAGTTCAACTCTCAAAGCAGATTTTGTACTTAGAAAAATATCCTTTCCAGAGGAAAATTTTGTATTGGCCAACACTAGCTCTGATGCAGATGGGGCACCTAATTCCCTTGTGAAGGAGACATTGTAGCCATGCAAAAAGGAGAAGATGCAGATGTTTTCCTTGTTCAGATCCTCTCCTCGGTTAATGCCATACTATGCACCATGTGTGCACTGTGTCATGTGGATCCTGCAGTTCTCAGAAAGGCTTTCTTTAAACATGCACTGCAGCATTCCAGAGCTCTGGCAACGTGGATCCCCATCACAACCTTTCTCCTTCATGCATCTTTTCTAGTGCTTGAGCTGTGCCAGATACAGAAGTATCTTAGGAATTAAGTTTTACAGACTAATTTCCCTTGCTGCTTGTTTTCTCATGCGAGACATCTTTCCTTTCTTGCATGAGTTGCATTTATTTGTTGTTAGATAAAAAGTACAATTTCTTGTTCACAACCATATAATTGTAATCTGAAATTTCATTAATGTTTGCACAACTTTCTGCCACCGTTGCCTTTTAAGATACAAAATGGGAATCTCTTTTACCCCACAAGATGACAGATTGCTTTTCTTCTTAAGTGTTTAATTGTTCTGTGACTTGTCAAAGTGAATTATCCCAGATCCATCCCACTAGAGTAGTGGCGTTTTCCTAATCTCAGGAAAACAGACTGAAAAACAACCGAATGTTTTGTTCAACAGTAAACCATGGTTTCCAACCTCTTGTCCGAGTGCCTTGTCATCCATGTCCCTCATGGAAATATTCACTGGCATATGTGGAGACTGAGAGGAAGGATTATACTGTGTGTCTGAGCCTATTTCAGCATCAAGGAAACAAACTTCTCAGCTGGGGGAACGAATTCCTCAGTCTGTTGTATTTTATAAATAACCTTCTATTTAATTACTTAAAAACATTTTTAAAGTACCTTTTGTTGCATCAGAGGATGATGCTCTCTTTCTGGTAAATATCTCTACACAGACTATCGGAGGCTGTGACATTCCTTGTACCCCATCTTGATAATCTGAAAATCTTCTTTGCTGGAGCATCTGTTCCAGGGCAGTAACATAGGAGCACCAGATAAATTCTGTGTTTTGTTCCCTGATGGATACATTTGCCAGCAAGTTAGAAAATAAGATTGTGTGAGAAAAAGGTGTTACACCTAATCCTAATGGGATCTGTTCCCTAGGAAAAAGAAAATTAGAAATGTATTAATGACAGTGCATAAAGGTATTGATGACTAGAAGAATGAGACTGACTCTTGACATAATTATGTTATCTAAGAAAGAAATCTTACACTAATCTTCAGAAAATATTGTAAGGCCACTGCTTAATCCCTGTACATTATATCAGAGCCCTAGGTCTGCTGCATTTGAGCTGGAGAGCTCCATTCTCCTGGGCTTGTAGCAGCTTTTCTTGGGCTGTCCTGAAATTTGTGGCCTCATTGCATGATGGAATAAACCTTCTAAATTTGGGAGTCATCTGTTTTGTTCCCCAAAATACCTCATTCCTCTACCATAGTTTTAATTCAAGTTTTATGGCTTTTTTTTTTTTTTTCAATATGAGCATGTGGGAGTAACACTATTTTTCTGATCCTACCCCAAAAGCAGCAGGAGTTGTGCATGTTCACCTGCATAGCACTGAACCCCCTTTATCTTTAGCTGAGCAAAACTGAAAGCTTGAAAATGAGCTTGGGGGGACAAAAGAGGCAGAGATCTGATGTTCAGGAGATACAGATTGCCCTACACATGCAAAGGTCACACTGCCAAAAGGGTTTTTTAATCTCTGAGATGTACATCAGCCAGTTGAACACAATCTTTAAACAGCCAATTTCAGTTTTTTACTGTTGGTTATCTTGGTGTATTTTAGCATGTTCATCAGAGGGCTGTGAGGCTTTCAGCCTTCCTCTGACAAACTGACAAATTATTGCTGACAAATGCGACAGAAGGTTTGTTCATCAGGAAGTGAATATTCAGCGTAATGAATGGCATTAAGTATGCTGATTAAATAGTAGTGGCAATCAGTAAGTTCTAACAAAATTAGCACAAAGTGCCCTGATTTTTCTCTTGATGAATCAGATCTCTGCAAACTCTATCATTTAGAACTCAGGCTCTTTCTAAAGAGGTTCCCTGATTGTTTATGAAGGTGTACCTCAAGCCATCACTGACATCTTGTCCTTGTACACCTCCCCTCCTCTCTGTTAGTCTTCAGAAGCTCTCCAAAGCCCCAGGCAGTGCTCTTCAGGGGATTGTTCAAGCGTGCTGGAATGCAAAGTGACCTTTGCTATTAACCAATGCTATGGAGATCAGTGGAAATGCAGCAGAATATCCCAGTGGTAAATCTGGCATCCTTAATTTCAGTTGTGTGCATTTTTCTAAATCACTTGTGCAACCAGGCTGAAGTTTGGGCTCCATGTGGCTCAGCAGTGTAAACTAATTCATTAATTATTGAACAAGTGATACTTTTCAAAGTCATCTGCAGTTCAAACTGCATTGTCAGGAATATGGATTTTGGAGGTATTTAATGGCATCAACAAGCAATTGAATGAAACCACCTAAAATTTAATTCACTTTAAAGATTTTTGTAACAAATTTGACATCCCACACAAAAGCTTCATAGCACCAAAGTATGTGACAGTGATGCAAAGTGAAATGTAATGTTGTTGCACAAAATCCAAAGTGTTTGCCAGGGAGCAGAGAGCTATAATCTTCACAGAAGAGAGAGATAATAAGTTGCTAATTTATTTATTGTTCCAACTACTACTATGAGCAAACATCAGATTATTTTGAGAAGTACATATGTATGTGAATATTTGCAATAAATAATTTTTCCCACGTTCCATTCCAGGGCAAGATTATTATAATGTGCTGACTTTGGCACAGAATGTGAAATCATGTAGAAGATAAAGCCAGTGCAGAATGTGTCAGCTTGCCAGTGTCCCTCTATGAAAATATGCAGCAAGTATTGTGTGATCTTAACTAATGGGCTACTTCTTGCAAGCATTTAAGATATAAAATTTCTGACTGTTTATTTTTAATTATCAAATGAACCAAGTAGGAGCTTCCTGTTTGAGAGAGGCACTGGCTCTGAATCTGTTGCTGCATTGCAACTGAGGTCTTTCAGTTGCTTCGGCCTTTTGCTCAGGAGGCTGAGCTGGAAGAGCTCTTTACAGATAATCAGGAGCTCCTGGCAGTTTCAGTAGCTTGTGCCTGAGTTCCCAGGGCATCCAGCCTGGGATGAAGCCAGGAGTGGAGCCAGTACTTCAAGTTCCTGCCTCCACAAATGCAAAACACAGTCATGCACTGCCCAGCCCCATAGAAAGATCCAGGAGACCAGCCCCAAAAGCCCTGACAACAGCCACCTCTCCCAGGGCTTGCCAGGTTGGTGGTTGATGGTGGAGAAGCAGAAGCCAAACATTGCAGACTGTAGTGGTATGGCAGGAAACCCCAGGAGACCTGCCAGCGTTGTCTTGCCCAATACTTTTGCAAGAATATTTTGATTGCAAATGAATTAAGACCTTAGAGGCAACATTTTTAAAGTAATGAGTATGTAGTTAAAAGAACTTCTTAATTTTGGAAATAAACAGAAATCTTTCTCTTGGCTTCACTGAAGTTTGGAATAACGTCAGGATATTTTTTTTTAATTGCTCTGAGTATACTAAGGACTGACATTGAGGAGGTCATGGTTGTTATTTACATGATAGATAATAATTCACTGTGTAAAATTATTACTGTTAGTATTCATCTAGGCATGACAAATGACACAGACTAAGCTTGGGTTCTCATGGACATTAATTGCAAGAAGACTTGTGTTCACCCCGATAACAAATGAGAATTCATCCAGAATAACTTGTATGGTGAACTGGAGTTGGTGAGGAATGGAGTGACCATCCTGTTTTGAAAGTCAGATTTTGGATTTGTTTTCTGTGCTTAGAGAGTGGATTCCAGGTGATGCTGTGCACCTGGTTTAGATGCAAGATGATCTATGTATTATTTTTCATTAATTGATTATAAAGAGGAGAAAAAATGGGAATCTGTTTTGACTTCAAAAGCTCTATTCTGTTCATTAGACTTACAAAAAAAACCTACTAAACATTTGTTTCTTCTGATAAGAAGTCATAAAGAAATGCTACATTGTTCCCAATCTAGGCAAGCCAAAATCCAAATTAAAAGCATTATGTGACTTTATTTGTTGACCACCAGTTTTATCTGTTGACTGTAGAGGAAACCTGGGGTGATTACAGGTCTAAGCTTATCATATTTGTATTGCAGTAGGGAAATACAGTAATGCAGTATTTCCAGGGAGAACTTCCTTGATTTGAAAAAACATTAATTAATTTTTACATCTTTTGTATTATTACAAGGCAGAACTCTAGGGCATTCAGCAAGGGAGAGGTGGGCAGTTGCTTTTCTGCAGTCCCTGTTTAATGAAGCAGAAAAGAGCCACCATAGAGCAACTGAGTCCTGATCCTGTAAATCACTACCTCTGATCAAATTCTTGTATTTGTCCAAACCTGATCAATTAGTATCTCATTGCCCTTTGCAACTTCCTTCAACCTCCTACCCTGAGCAGTCAACAAGGGAGAAGTGGGCCAGGAGACTCTTTTAGGAGCATCTTCATGAATTTGCCATAGGGACATGGAGTTACAATGGCAGACAACAGGAAACTAATACAAACATAATAGGTAATAAGGCAGTAGAGGAGATAACTGACAATACTGTGCAAAGTAAGGGGCTTTGCATTTTATATCTCAATATTTCATGTGGTCTCATAATTACCTGCAAGATTAATTAGAGAGTAAATAATACTGAAATTGATAAAATGTGAAGTGGTGGCTATACAGTAACATATGCAGTTCTCAGGTCTGAGTTCTCAAGTTTTTTCCACTATCTTCTGCAGATGAGCTTGTTTAGCTTTCCAGATAATTTGCCTGTTGTTTCTGGGAGGTTTCCTTAGGGATTTTGGCCTTGCATGTCCAGCTGGGGCTCCCCATTTGATGATTTGAACACCATGAACAGCCTGTAAGTCTGAGGGCAGCAAGTCCCCTCTTATGTTTCCAGAAGATGGAAAGACACACCTGAGAGACACCATAAAGGTCACTGCTGCAGTGTGCATTCAGGAGCTTTATGAGTGATAGAGAAGGGTTAAATGTATTTGCTTGTTGGAGAGTAATACACAGTTGTCACTGCTCATAAATAATCTAAACTGCAGGTGGTCTTTGGTAACGACAAATGCAGACTTTATGACCTATGTTCAAGCTAGTAAACACTTTGGTGCATCTCTGTGCTAGTTGGGCTAAAAATAGCCCCTAACCCCAGTGAAATCTGCATTAAGGATTTCTGTGTTTAAATAACATTTGTGTTTTACTATCTACACTGCAAGAGAGAATGAGTAAAAGGTCGTGATCGAAATAAGTAAAGTCCTTATGGAAAAATAAGAAAAAATTTAGGAGAGGAGTGATTACAGCAGCACTGTGTGGAGGCCAAAGGCCAACACTATAAAGATGTGTTTAGATTTGTGTTTTAAGATTATGGCAGTGCTAGAAGCAAGGAAGCAATATCCTTGCAACATCTGTAAAATCTCAGTCAGCAAGACTGCCACTTGCTTGAAATTGTTTGCCTGTGTTTAGATTAGTTTTATGCTGCAGGATATTTTATATGATCATGATTACAATTTAATTATTAGAAATCAGGACTTCTGCATGTAGTTATGAATTGTAGCTGCAAGACAAAGAAATGCAACAAATCATAGAATAGATAAGCTGTCCACCTTTCCTGGCACATTTCTAGAATTAGCAGTTATTTTAACCTGTGCTACCTAAGCTTCAGTGAGCAATGAACCTCTCTGCAGTAGAGCACTATTGATTTAATTTGTGGAAGGCTTTCTGAAGTCATGTGTGTACACCTCCTGTGAGTTAAGCATTTATGCTAATCAGATTTATATAAGAAAATGCCAGTGTTGTGGTCCTGCTTTGGGTGGGTTTGTTCAATTTCTGTCTTCCTTCTCCTTGCTCACCTGTAAAAAGTACATTACACTCAATAGCCTACAATCCAAAACAGTAAAATATAATTAAGCAGAAGTACTAGAGCACATTGGAGTTCTTGAATAAAGACTTTGCAGATTGAAATATCATAGGCTAATTAGGGGGAGGCAAGACCAGCAGTAGAAATCTTCAATGTGGTAAATCCAGATTGAGATCATTTCTTAAGCTCTTAATGTTGCAAGATGGGGGGGAAGCTGAATAACAAGAATTGCACAGTACATACCAAGAACTCTACATATTGCCATGCCTGCCAGGCAGTATTTTGCCTGGAATCTGTTTTATAATGTCACTGGAAAGTGCTGTCCCCATGCAAGCAGGCATGTTTGTGGAAGGGGTGGGATTCTCTTGCATCATTCTTCAGCAACATCTCAAGGCTGTTACCTATGCCCTGGTGGGAGTGGGAAGGGAGAGGGAAAGTTACTAAAGATCAGCGTGGAAAAGTGCTAAGAGTATTTCCAAAGAGGTTTTTTGGTTTTGGCTTTTTGTTGTTTTGGTTTTTGTTTATTATTATTATTATTATTATTATTATTATTATTATTATTATTATTATTATTATTATTATTATTATTATTATTATGTAAGATTTATCAAATTGTTTGGCCTGACAGGCAGGTTTGTCTACTCAAAATGCCTTATTCTGAAAACTGTGTAGCTGGTAAACTGACATTTTATTCATTCCAGTGCCCAGCAGAAGTGAATCCATGCTGTCCCTTTTAATTAATGGGATAGGATGCCAGTAGTTTTGGACAAGTGTAGTCCAGTGTCCTGTGGATCTCAGTGATCTATGCCCACCTGCATCCATGGAGCTAAGATTATTTTAGAAAAGCAGCAGAAGAATAAAAGTTTATATAGAGTTAATTTAAGTTGGATGTGATTCACAATGCCTTTTTCTGAAAGCACATGTGCATAATCTGCTCCAAGAAGGACCTGTAAGACAGGTTGTAGTAATAAAATTATTCCTGTGTTTTTATCTTTGCAGGGTCTGGCTCTAGGTATTGAACTACTTGCAAATGGGTTTAAAATAACCCAAAGGGAAGAAGGCAAGTAGAGCATTTCTGTTGTAAGGGTTGCTCATACTAAATTGTAGCACACAGAGTATTTTCTCTTTCTAGAACTACTCTGAATGGGGAAATGGAAAGAGAGAAAAAGGTTCCTTGCATACATTCTTGGATTTATGCTGTTTTGGTGTACTGAGTTAGGTTCTGTGCTATGCTCTGCATCTTGTAACAATCACCCATTGCCCTTCATGTAGGAATGTGCAGCCCAGTTCTGCCAGATCTGTCTTGACTCCTGGGAGACAAGAAACAATTTGCACATCCACACATAAATGTCACAAACTGCAAATTGCACAGGGGCAAATTAATCCCTTTTTGTGTCTGTTTCTGTGAAAGGTTTGATGTTCACATTTATTTATATCCCGCAGTCCTTGCCAAATATATGATGTAATTTCCTAACTTGTGGCCTCATGACTACTTGCTGATGTTATTCCATTTCAGAAATAGCATGAATGAAATACAAACTTTGTACACCTAAAAGAAATCTTGTCTCATCTGCTTCTCCCACCTGTCATTTCTCTGTATCTATAGAAGATGCTGCTGCCATTGCTGGCTGCAGAGATCATGTGGTGAACTGCTGCTCCAAGGACAGTTCCTGTATACATCATTCTGTGAGGAATACAGAATACTTTTTCTCTTTTGTGCATAAATATATCTATTGTAGCTTCAAGGTTCAAATACATCCCAAGACACTGGTGCACATGGTTTCATCCATTTACATGTATATTTAAGTCGTGCAATAGGCTCCCATTTCTTCAGTTGAAGGGCTTATGCAATTTTAATTCCACTGCCCTTGTAAAAACAATAATTTTATGGTTTATAGCTGTGTGGCGTGTGTACAGTAGGCTAAGCTGATTGGTAACACCAAGGTTTCCCGTGAAGCTGGTGGGATTGACAGCCACAGCTTGATGATGAAGACAGATGGAAATCTGCTGTGTCTGCAGGCTGTCATGCCCAGCAAGTCTTAAGGCTGCAGCTATGTGAACACCAGTCACACAGCAAAGCCAAGGCCCCAAACCCCTGGTCCCTGCAACTGGTGGGATATGGAGGAATGAAAACAGCTTTCCCTAAAAACTTTTGGTTGTTAAGCTTCTTGGCTTGCTGCTTTGGAGAGCTAATGCTGATTTTAAGAGAAGCCATGGTTAGTGCAGCAATCCTGTGGAGGTGAGGGGTTAATTTAGGTATATTTCTCACGCTTTCCCCAGTGAAGATCTAAGCAGCATCTACTTCACTTGTGTTGTTGATGCATTTGCTGAGTATGTGCCAGGTAAAACTGCTGTCACTTGACATTGCTTGTGTGGAATGACTGTTCCCTCCATCCATGAGCTGGGCCAGGGCTGGCAAAAGCATCAGTCAGTGGTTGGATTTGGTCTCATGGTTGTCTCTTCTGGGCTGCTGGGATCTAAATGCCAGTTTTAATCACTATGGAGAAATTTTCCTTTACTTCTCTGTATCTTTTATTGCAGATAACCAGAAGTAACATGTTTTTTCAACCAGATATAGAAAAAATTTTGTTTCATGCCCATCACTTATCTGCAAGAACATTTAGAAAAATACATTGTTCTAATTTTTATTTGCATTTCACATATTTTTGTTTTTATTGTTTCCTTTTCACCAGTTTTAAATCCAAGTATGTCAATAGGAAATATGTGTTTAATCTCTTTATGTTGCTTTTGTTTATCATACAAGTGTAGTTACAGTAAGTATGAAAGAGTGTGATACAATTATTACTTTCACACAATAATCTCCATGTTTTGGTAGCTGGCTTTAGTCTCTCCATCATAATTTAATTTTAGGTTTGCAGTTTGTACTTTCTTAGCTTTTTACTCTTACCTGTACAAAGTGTCTTTAGATGTAGTTAAGAAAAACAATCCTGGTTTTCATTTTAGTTGGGAGCTATAAGCAGAAGATAATGGTCAGGAGAAAGGAAGAAAAGTATGCAGCATGTTATGAGGTGTTTCCTTATAAACCAATAGAACCAATAGTAGAGCCCAAGCACAAGTCTGGGCTGTGCTCCAGGGAGCTGCAGAGCTCTCTCCATGCAGCAGCCTGTACCTCACAAACTGGAAGGCAAAGCGCATCTGACATTACAAGAAGCAGATATAAAGACATTGAATTAACATTTAATTTACTGCATTGGGTGTTATTGCTAAGTCAAATGTACAAACTGAGCTCAGCTTGCAGTGAACAGATTGATCCTTTAATACAAAATATGTGAGGGAGAAATTGGTCACATAGCTCTGATGGGCTGTGGGAGACCAGCAGGAAGGAACTGAAATTCTCAGTGATTTTAAGAAATGTGTATTGCTAGACCCTCAGGGAACTACTTGTGTAATGAGGGTCATAAAACTCATGGGATACTTCAGTGGCTGAACCAGTGCCAGGCCAGGCTGCTGTGACTGAACAGCAGCTTTGAGCACTCAATGAAACTTTTGCAAGAGATCTCACCAGCCCTAGTAGAAGCAGGTTTACAGAGCTCTGTCATTGTGCTTTCTAGTCCCTACCTTGCTTTATGGTGTCTGTTCACTTCTCATACTTTCAAATACCCGGGTATTGCAATGGAAATCTGGTAGTGCAATGCAGTTTGCTGGAGATGTGCTCTGTGACTTCCCTCTCTGCTCATGTGCTCATCCAGACTCTTAGAAAGGATGAGCACAAACAAAAGAAATGAAGCTGGATGTTATAGTATTAAAGAATCGATGAGTAACTCATATCCACTGAATTTTGCCTGCGTAAAGATGAATTTGATAATCAAGGTCTGGAAAAAGATCCATTAAATAAAGCCAGAGACCAGTAGGAGCTCGTCATAGCTCCTTGGTACTCATTGGTAGTGTGAAGCTCCATAGGCAGTATGTGGGAGGAGGAGGAAAGCAGATATGGACTGTTTAAAAATAGGGCCATTCAATGTGCCAGAGATCTGATGCAGCCAATAATAACTCACTTAGCATTGCTAAAACCAGATAATAATCTTTTCATATAAAAACCACAGCACACAATACAAGCCGAACCCATTTCAGACGTCATGAACAGGGATGCAGATGAATTGATCAAGGGAGTGAGATTTGGTGGTTGCCTAGGGACCAGTGAGCCTGACCTACTTCCCAAAAAAGAGGCGTATGCTGGTTTGGATGGCTAACATGCTGATGTGGCATTTCAGAAATGCTGAATTTCCTCACTCTGGGGAGAAAACCTTCTGAGCAAACTTGATTGAGAAGAAAAAATTAGAAGTGAATAAATTAAATCAGAATTTTGTAAAGAAACCTTGCAGAATATTTACTGCACTCTTCACATTCAATCACAGAAAAATCAACATGGATGTTCTCTCTGGGAAGTTTGAAATAAAATTTATGGCTGATGGAAGAATTGAGTTGTTTCAGGAGAATGATACTAGAAAGGACTGAGACCCTCTACCAGATAAAGACCATAAAGGACTTAGAATTGATGCAAAAAAAGCAGAACTGTTCAAGAAATATCTTGTTTTCCAATAAATATTTAATTTCTCTTTGGGAAAGAGCAGGATAACCTTGTTGTAGCAAATCAGAAGGATACACTGAAGTCAATATTTAGTGAGAATATGGTAATGTTTTTCCTAGTAGAACTGCACTAAAAATCAGCCCATCTGGTTACTGGCACCAATGAATCTGAAGAGTTGGATCCAGAAGTTCCCAGGCATTTTTGCCCTGAGAATTTAATTTAAAAATCATGGAATGTGGCAATAAATTCATACTGAGGAAGAAGGGGTAAACATTGGAAAATGATGATTAGAATGGTCTGTGTAGCTCTAGTGTGGATAGTCCGATACAAGCAAGGAACATTACAGGAATTTTTAAGGTGAATACAATTGATAAAGACTGAGGAGGATAGAAGTGTAGTTGTTTCAGTCAGTGTAATCTTCTGTTAAAAGGAGTGAGCTGACTTCTCTTCCCTCCAAGATTTTTAGTTTTGTTTGACAAAGATTTGTATACATAGTGAGATTTCATGTTTGCCATGTATTTTGCTTCATATCTCCCAGGTCTTTTACTTTTAAGGAAGAACCACATAATCTGTACAGCAACTTCTTCCTGTATTAACATCCCCAAACTTTTAAATGTCTGAGAACCATTGGCAGTAGTGAATTTCCTTCAAATGGGGATCTTTTCATAGAGACTTGAAACAGTCTTATTCAGCAATTCCACCAACAGTTTGGAGGAAACCTAGATGCTGTTCACTAGAAGCATAAAAATTCCTGCAGTTTTGAATAACAATAAGATTGTAACCTCAGTTTGTGCAGCAAGCTGGGCCCTTGTTCACACAATACGTTCAAAAGCCAAATCCAAAGTAGTAAGTTCAGAAAAGGATAGTTGAGATAAAATTACATTGCAATAATAAGGGAAAATGGATCAGAACAGTGGTGTTTTGCAGAAAGTCTTGCTTCCATGCAAATACATGGAATATATGTTACTGGGTTAACAAGGTGAAGCCTCCCACGCTGTGGCATAGAGGGTAATGTGGGGTGAGCCGGTGGCATGTCCAGACTTGAACTTTGCAAACCTGTGATTTTATGCAACATAAAAAGAGGAGGAGTGGAAAAGGCAGATGAGGCAGTGTCAGTATTGAACCAAAATTTGCAAAAGGGGAAGATTGAAGAAGCAATTTTCAGGAAAGACAGGAACTGGAATTGCATTTATCCAATAGGGAAGCAATGAAAGGATTAAAAAGGGAAAAGTGTTGGGAAGTAAAATCTCTCATCATTCCCAACTGCTCTTCTCCCTCTTCCACTTTGATTTCTGACTCATGAGCAAACATTTTTGCTAAAATACTTTTTCTGTTCCTATTTGTGTCATGTAAATAATCTGATCACCAGGAGTCAGCTGTGAGTACTGGCTCCTCATACCACAGCATCATTTCCTTTTGTGTTGCCCATACCTGTGTCAGAACCAAAACCAAGGCAGGTTGAGGATACCCCTGATTTGTCTGTCTTGCTAGAGCAAACTGAGCAGCATGTGAGGAATGCTGAGATATTTCATGGTTCAGGTATTCTGGTCTCCACACTCTCAGACAGGGGATAACTTGCAGTGGTTTGATGATGCCATAAATAGGGTTGTCCACATGCTGTGATGGGCTGTGATAAAGGTCACAAGTCTGAGTGTGGCAGTATCAGAGGATTGCCTGTAGTTCTCTCTCAGGCTGAAAATATTTAGGCTCTGTAGGGGCACTGTCCACTGGACAAGTGGACATCCTGTAAATACTGCATATGACTCAGCTGTTGTATGTTGTCTTTGAGGAGGCTCATAACTTACTACAGTGTGATGAGATGTTTATCTAGCTCATTTTGTTCATACTGAACGATTATCTTCTCCAAAGTGAGTGTGTACATGTCACCACAAGGATTTTTTGCTTTCTTTTCCTGAACACTTTATCCTGTGGTAAGGGTGAAGAAAATGCTTCTTTGCAGTAAATGTGTTAATATAATTTCATACTAGCGAGCTTCATTGATGTGTAGTGTCTGGGGCCTAAACCAACCAAAGAATTCTGGTACTGCTTATACTGGAAGCAGCAGAAATGATTATTGATTTATTCCACTCCCTTAAATCCCTCAATATCCCACTGAAAGTTAGACATATCCTTCAGTGGCCTGGAAGAATTAGTGGGCAAGAAAAGAGTGACGATATTTAATTTTTTTTTTCAATTATAGTGTATTACAGCCTTTTCTTCAGCAAGCTTTCAGCTCTAATCATGGGTGATAATACCACTTTGGAGATACTAGATTGTCTTGTGAGGGAGTTTTTTAAGAATTTGACAAGGAAGTCTTAAGTTTGTGGCCCCGTTAGTTGTCCAGCTCAGCATTTGAGAAGGGAGATGTTTGTAAGCTGTGAAACATGAGATTACATTTGATAAGGTTCCTCTGTGCTTCACCTACATCAAGTTACATTGAGCTGAATTAGAGTCTTGGGCTGAAATTGCTCTGGTGTTGTAGAGGATCCTGTGCTTTTGCTGAGAATGTAAATGTTGTGAAATAGTGTGAAGCCCTAGGCTTTGCCCTGGGGCTGGGAGGTGAAGCATTTGCTGTAAATTTTAATTCAAGGCTTTGAGACCTTTCACAGGTACTACCTCCATGTTCTTGTTAGGCTTCTTGAAAACACTAAGATTTTTTGCATACCCCAGTCAATTGGTAGATTTAAATCAGGTTCTTCCTCTTTCTTCTTCTAACAATGATGTGAATATCTAAAGGAAAATTTCCTCTTAACTTTTTTTCCTGGGTTCACACAGATTCAGCCTGAGCAGATACTGCATTGCATCCAGCTCATCTGTGTGGTGACTGGTGTTCATAGGCAGCTTTCTCTTTGCCTTCTGTTTCTGCAGCAAATGGCTGCTAGGCCTCCCTGATGGGGTCTTTTAAAAAGTAGAAAGGAGCAAATATGTGCACAGAGTACTTCAAAATTACAAGAGAAATGCATCTGCAACCTTATTGTGTTGAAGAAAAGTTGTATTGTTGGTAAGTACTCCTCACTCCCTGCAAAGAAGTCCCACGCTGGAACAGAGGGGTACAAGGGCAGCATTGTTTGTGAGTCCTGGCATAAATCTCTGTCCTTGCTGCCCCAGCACACTGGAGCAATGCAGAGGCAATTGCTTTAGTGCAGCAGGCAAATTGCTTTGTGCAAGCAATTCAGCTGCTGCTCATGAGAAACAGAGCTGCAGGAGCTGTTTGTCTGACTTTCATACAAATGAAGCGTGATCAGAAGACATTTCTGGTGGAGTTTTGAGTCCCAAAGATTTCACACTTCTGCACTGCCCTGTGCAGATGCCAGGGTACTGATCTTGAATGCTATCCCAGAATTCCCAGAGAGTCAGCATTCAAGTGCTGGATGCAAGCTAAGAGACCTCTGCAGATGGTTGCAAGGTGGTTTTTTAAAACACTTTTGGGAATGTGAGAGCTGGCACCAGAATTATTTTGGAATGCAGTGCGTCAGAAAGATGTGATATAAACCAGATTTCTGTGCACTGTTACAAGTTAGTGCAATATTAATCTGGTTGAATTAGTGTCACCATTAATTTGTAAAGAGATTTTTTTTTGTGGCTTCTCACTGATTTTTATGGAAGTCTCTGAAACACAGCAAGGCATAAAAATATTTTTGGAGATGAGCTGAATTTGTTCACTGGAAGAGAAGGCACTTAAAGGGCTGCCTTCCTCACTAGTGAGAATTTTATGATTTCACTGGAAAAATGACTACTTAACTGACTGTGAACTTGATTGAAATGCTTGTCTAGCAAATCGTCATTCATTTTAATGATGATCCAAGAGACAGGGCGGGGAACTGGAAATGCCTCTACCAATTCATGTTCTGGGTAAAACCCTCTATGAAAACCATTTCTTGGCTCAATTTTTATGGCTTCATGTGTCCTATAAATTACTCAGACATATCCCAGTAGCTGTAAAATTATTTAGCAAATATACCTTTTGTGAACTGGGACATGAAGTGTTTTAAAACTTGAAACACCATCTTTGGTAGAAGAGGTTAAATGATAAACATTAGAGAAGGTAGATTCAGAACTTTGCAGAGGCTTGACAGGAAGAGGATGCTCTTCTATAGCAGAAAACCCAAATCGAGATGTATTTTTGTGTCCCAAAGTGTCATCCAAATCACACACTGCAGCTTGTCTCTTTCTGGTAATGCTGTTTGACATATTGTCAGCAACACCGAGTATGTTTTTTCCCTTCCTCACTCTGTGTGTGTCAACACGTTTACAGCTGTGATTAAGAATCCTCTGTTTAACGTTTATAAATTTTTGGATTACCTTACACTGAAATAAACCAGTCTTCATCTGAGAGCACTGAACTGCAAGTACATCCCACTGCTTTTCCAAAATAACTCTTGAGAATGAACCATGTGTGAAATAATAGAACCATGTATGTACACCTAGGGAAAAGATTGGTGAGAAAGATGAAGTCATGAAGCTGAATGGGAGTTTACTTCTACAATGTGTTGAATAAATATGTTCACAAATTGTTTAAATTCTTAAGGGAGGCCGGAGGGTTTCTGGCATGGCAAGTGAAGATTTACTGCCATCTACTGTGCAGTTGAACAATGCTTGTGTGTAACAGAGAAAACAAAAGGAATGAATTGGGTTAGTGTACATTTTTGGAAGGGGAACATGGGTTAGGATTTAAGGTATTATCCCAAACAGACTGTGGGGTTTGAAGTTCTGCCTGAGCAAGCGCAGGGTGGTGATGCAGAGCAGAATTCAGTGCATCAATTTTCAGACTGTATGTGTGACTAAGTGGCCAGGCAGAACCCTGGGCTCTCCCACCAGGCATTGCAGCTATAGATCCCAGGGATTTCTTTAAAGATGCCCTTCAAGTGTTAGAAGAACCTGCAGCTGTTTCCAATGGATCTGACTTTCATTATCTTCATAAGGTAGGTACTTATTCCTAAAAACCCTACTGAAGGTGATTCCTCTTAGAACATTTATACCGAATAGATTCTTAACCAGAGATAGGGATTTTTTAAACCACAGGTGGGGGGTTAAATTCCTTAAAATTTCTGCATGTTTTATTAAGATAAAAGGCAAAATGCTGAGTGGGAAATAGTTGAAGTGTCTCAATGTTCTGGGAGGGGAAACCTAGTGAGTAGATTCTTGTGAGTTACTGCCCTTTCACCTGTAATAAGGAGCTTTTGAGCTTCTCTCACAGACGTTCTGGCACGATATGTGACTTTTTACTCCAGTGTAAGTCTCTAAACTGAATGGACTTCTGAGCACTTTCATCCTGCAGCTGGAGCTGTAGGTCCCTTCATGTGGGCCATGAATGCAACCCTTCAGGTTACAGAATTCCTGTGCCACTCTCAGGCCAGCTGTCTGACTCCTTAGAACTGCTCCTGGTTCTGCCCTTCCTCCTGTTCATGCAAGCTTGTTCCAAAATTTGGAAGATGCTGGTTAGGTGTCTGTGCCAGCTGCTGAATCCATACCAGCTTGGCTGTGGAGGAAAGCAAGTGGATGTTTAGATGCTGCTGTTCAGATTTTCCTTTCAGGATCATTATTGTGCTTCAAACTTTTGGTAAGAGAGAGATTAAATGATCCTCCAGCATTAGTGCATCTTTTCCTTACATCAAAATCATGCATTTCTTTTCAGAATTAATTAAGCCGACAATTAGGATTTCGATTTAAGGAAGTTCTAGACAATGAGGAAGCTGTAGTGAACTCTTCAAGAAACTCAGGCTGTTGTTAAATCCTTTTCTCTCTCAAGCAGAAAAGTCCCAGCCTCCTTTTCATGTCTTCACCTATTTAGATTCAATGTTATTTGGGATGAAAATTTAACACTGAGTTTAATATAAAGAAAAAAACCCATGTAGGTTTATATTTCTGCAGTGAAAGGAATCATTTAGGGAAGTATTCAGAAGGCTTCTTCTATCTTTTTCTTCTTGCAAGATTGTCATTTTCTGAAAAATTCTTACATGTGGGCTTGCAAATATGCTGCACCTCAGTGCTGTACTTTGAAGTGTTTTGGCAGTGTGAGGAGTTTTAATGTTCTACTGTATAATTTTATTCTACTGTAGGATCAGTGGTGCTGGTCTTATTACAGCTGTGTACAACCACAACTCTATTGCCTCTAGTTTTATGTTCACTGTAACAGTGCAGTAAATTCTGATATTAATAATGCTGTTTATATCAGGAAGGAAAACAAACAGGGCTGGCATTAGTGAGGAATCCTTTTTTATACTTTCAAGACATCATTACAATGATCTGAAATTTCTTATTAAAATGTCTGAAAAAAAATTGTATCTCTCTCCTCTCACCCTTTCTACCACATTGAATTATCCATTCATCGTAATTTTCCTAGCAGTTTACTACAATTAGGGAAGATTTCCAGAAGGTTAAAATTGTCTGATCTAACTGAGGCTGTTCCCGTCTTCCTATAGAGAGTTGAATGATATGGATGTGATCAGATGTAATCCTGTTGTTGAATCTCTGACAGATACATGTACCTGTCAGTTGTTAGTTTTATTTCTCTGAACTCAAACTTCCTTATAGATCACCCCTGAGGCCTGTATGTAAATTATGTTAAAAACATCCCACTGCTTATAGAAAACACATCCTGGGAGACTGATGACACATTCAGATCATTGTGAATCGTGATGTGGAAAAAATAGATTTTCTGGATTGCTTTTGAGAATTCTGCTCAACTTTATCATAATTAAGGCTTTTCACTGTGCTGTTGGAATTCAGTGTGAAACTACACAATAACTAGTATATTATTAATACTGTTTGCTCTTGCTCCATCAAAAGAACACCTCAGGGTGCTGAGATCTTAAGATCATGGTAGGGCTTGTGCAGGTTCATTTATAACTATAAATTAACCAGGTGTACTAGAAGTGCCAGTGTGTATTTTTTTGCTGGACGACTTAATATTGTGTTACTCAAAATTGATGGGCATTTTGGGTTTTCACATTTAAAAAACGGCAGTGTGGAATTTGCTCATTTGTGGGGAGGGATCTATAGCATCTGCATATCTTTTCACCCTTGCTGTGCACCCTGCTTCCCTAAAACCTGTGGTTCCCTGGAGCAAATTGGGGTTGTAAGATCCAGATGTAGAAAACGGACAAGGATTCTAATCTCGAAGGAATTTGGTTTTTTGGCAGTCACTATAGTCAGACAGGTGTGGATGACTTTGGAGCTGGCTTTAGGTCTGTCACTTGATAGGGCTGCTAATGAGCTGTTTTATGCTTCCTTGCTATAGTGGATGATGTTTTAATTCCAAGGATAGAATCAGGTTTCCTTTTGGGAGTATTGTCTGCAGCTCCTCAAGAGGTCTCTGCACAGGATTTTTCATGGAACTGTAGTTAAAGTCTTTTCTGATGCACACATAGTTATTGTTTTAGTAAATAGGAGTGCCCACCCAGATAGTGGTATGCTCAAACATAATGCAAAGAATTACTTTCTTCATGCCTGATGGGAAGGAATTCCACAGCCTAATTGGCTGCACAGAGCACTGAGCAGGACCAGAGCATAGGGAGTGCTGTTTTGCAAATGACAAAATGCTCCTTTTGCAGTCAGATGCAGAGCGTCTCAAAGTCTGTAATGAGCCTGATTGAATGTTTATCAGTACAAAGGTATGGAAGTTGTAGAATTACACTGAAAGAATTAATTCTGTCACTAATTCTGTCACTGTAGTGTGACAGAGAATTGCATTGAAAATACACTGAGGTTCCCATGTGACCACAAACAGCGTCTTCTCAGATCTCAAATATGTTACAGCAAATGCCCAGAGGTGGCTGAGTCTGTACTGCTGAGACCAATAAATATTTTATTTTTGAGTGAAAAGAATGGTAATCAGGAATACAGCCTGCAGTGCTTTTTGTATTTACCTTTGCTTTCCAGTAGTTGAAAGCTATGGCAAAGCATTCCAGACATTGACTATTTATTTTGTTTGTTCACTCAAGAATTTGAAAGCCTGAATAAATATGTGTCTTCTCTGAAACACAGCTTTAGACATAAATCCATGATTTTGCACCTTAAGTTGAAGGAAACATTTTTAATACCTTTTTTTTTTTGTTTTGTACCATTTTTCACTATTATACAACAGTGTTTTAAAAGGAGATGGCCAACTACTTTTAAAGCATTAAACAGTGGTGTTTTGTTTGCAACCTTTCACCTTGGGACAAGAAAAAGCAATCAATGAAAAGATTTGATTTTAGTGCAGAAGGCATTGGACTCACAGGGAGAAGGAGGGACAAGTGAGCATGTGGACCCCAAAACTGATAAAGTGGTAAAGAAAAAGCATTGCCAGTGCTGTGAAGAGTTTGAGGGTGAGGACTTCTAAAAAAGGCTTCAAGCCTTGGGACCTACAGAATCACTTGAAGAGCTCTGTCATGGTGGGAGGGGGTGAGGCCATGCACATCTTATGAAGGTGTGAGTCCCGTTAATTTAGACAGGAGATACATATTGAAGTTCTAGCTGTAACCTGATGAAAATATGTGGATAGCAGAGTGGCAGGATTTTGCCACTAGATGATGGAGGGAAGAGGAGAGGATCCATGTGGATAGAGGGGTGGAAAAAAGGACAAGCAGGTAGAACTGCAAAAGATCCCTTGCCAGAGAAGAGAGATGGTCAGAAGTGGGAGAATCTGCTAGAAGATCAGGGATATACACCAGCAGTTTGCTCTTGTCTGGATATTTGTTGGAACTATTTTCAGGTCAATTTGAAAATATGCACATTGATCTGATACTGTTTTCTACCAGTTTTCCCTTGTACTGTTTATCCCTTCTACAATATGAACCAATTCGTGGTCTTCACTCAATAGAGCAAAAGACATGGCGAAGGCAAGTGCAAGTGTTCTCTGTTCCTCTTTTTCCCTTTTTCCCCTTTCCTCTTAATACACTGAAAAAGTTTTACTGAAGAGTTTGTTACACTGTTTTTAACTCTTGGCTCTTTAACATTCTGAAGCCAGACATCCCCATCTAGTGGTTATTCCACCTTCACTCACCGAGTACCACTTTGGGAAGAAGGATGCCCTGCGCACATACACAGAGCAGAAAGGCCAGCTGTAGCCCCTCAGTTACTTTAGTGCATTCCTCGTGGGTGTCTTAAACTGCTGTGAGTCCAGAACAAAGTACTTTTTTTTTTTTTTTCCCAAAGGAAATTATTTTTAGTACTTATAATTTGCATGTGGGAAGTAATTTCCTGATATATGGAAGGGAATTATTTCACTACTGCTTATGACACAGCAAATATACATTAAGATGTTTGTTATCCTAACTGTATGCAGATAATACAGTCTTGTTTGTTAACAAGAAGATGAAAAAAAAGAACTAATTACTAGACATTGCTTTGTGAATCAAATTATTACGTTAAAGTAAAATTGTTGGGACCCCGTAGCACATACAATAATGCCGAATAATATGTCTGCTTCATGTAACCCTTTGTAGCCTTTCAGAGAAAAACACAATCACTTGTTTTTTTGTTGGAGTCCTGCTTCCTGAAGGCTTCACCTTAACTCCCTGTTGAGTGACTGATGGGTGTTGGTGCTGGCTGTGAGTCAGGAGTGGTCCAAGGCTGCTCTTTGTCTGAGAGCTGCCCAGGGTGGGGCTGTAGTGGAGCCGTCTGACCCCTCTTGGCTGTGAGGGAAATGATGCCCACAAACTCAGTCAAGCTCTCACAACCTGGGGTGGGGAGATGCTTTCAGGACCACTTGGGATGGGAGAAAGAAGGGAACCCCCATGTTATTCAAAGGCAAAGTCAAGGTGTTCACCAGGTGTAAACCCCCATCTTCTTCCTCACAGGAAGCTTCATATTGCTTTCTCCATCATGGGGTCTCCTCCACCTGCAGGCAAAGAAATCTCTCATGGACTTGGCTGCAGAAATGGAAACAGAGTTTTCTATTTCTCCTCAATCTTTTATTAATTTTGCTTCTCTCCTTGAGGGCCCTTTTACTTTCTCTACATACATACACACATATTCAGAGATCACAATATAATTTGTTGGATCCCTCTCCATGCCCTGAACTAAAAAGTCTTGAGTCAGATTTGCTTTGTGTCAGGAAGGGATTAAGTGTAGCCAGAGCTAGAAAGCCAGAAAGGAGAAGGAGAAAGAGGCTGTTTGTGCCTTATCCTGCACTGGGGGAACATCCTCAGAAGTGCCTGAGAAGTGGCTGAGGACTGAATGCAGAAGCTGGTGCCTCTGTCAGCTGAATAACTTACCCATGTTTATTGCTGGAGATGGTAGTGAGAATATTCGGCTGAAATTCGGAGAATTGGCTCAATTTCTACTATCCTCAAATGAATATTTTTAACATGTATTTTATATGGTCGGTTTTCAGAAGAACTCTTTAGTGGAAATGCCCTACTATTGAAGGCTCTTTCTGTTCCCATAGCAGAAACAGAACCGGTTCTGCATTACATCTGCTTTGTTTTTATTTTTTGTAATCTGTTTATGACTAAGGAGCCATTGGGTGGCAGTATCAGCCAGTGAGCACTTCCAATAGCTGCTGAGCTAAATGCAAAAGTCTAGGTAGGAAAGATGAGAAATGACAAGTTTAAGATGGAAAACATACATTGGGTTGTATTTAAAGAGGCTGTGTTTAACTCCACACCATATATGTTTTGAAAATATTTTAAAATTAAGTATAATCTATTTCTTCAAAAGCAGAAGTCTATTTGTAATATCAAGTTTTTTTTTTTTTTTTTCTTTTTAGAAGCGCTGATGAATGTAGAATAAAATTAATCCCATGCTAAGAATAAGGGAAACTGCTATGCAGGTGTTCTGGTCGGTGTGTGCCTTCAGGATTAGGGTGTGTGCCTGCTCAGAGGCTTAGGTGCTGTTTGAGCTTGGTGTTCCTGAGCTGAGCACACACACCAAGGTAATAGCATCTGGGATTCATTTTCATTTTTTTCAATTTTTTGGTTAACACAAAGCTCACTTGTCTGTTCAGCTTCATGACTGGAAAACAGCATTTGTGGTGACTTACTATTTAATTCTACTTTTGGAGACAGCAGACTTAAAATACCAATGTATTTGTGATGATGTAAAACTTGCAAAACTGACTAAGAGTGCCTGCTTTTAGGCTCTATTTCTAGCTAAACCTGTGTTTTCTGTGATAATAATTGCAGTTATTTTTGTCGTGGGGTATGATGTCAGTTCCATTGTAAGCATTTTCATAGAATTACTGTTTCATACATTCATGCTGTTAGCTCTCAGCACTCTCTCCTAAGTTCAAGGCTGGCAAGACTATGAAAGCTGCAAGCAAATTTTAACTTGTTCATTATATCCTTCACTTCACAAACCTCACCCTGATCCTGAACAGGAACCTTTTGAGAGGTACCAAAAAAAACCCCTATGATCATGTTGTTCACATCTTCCTTTCAAATGAACCAGATAATGCCACTTGTTTAAGCTTAGTCATGTCTAGGGGAATGTCAGGAGTCTGCATCACATGAGCTGCTCCTCAGATTTCCCAGCCTGGATCAGCATGTTTTCCTGGGTAGAAGCAGAGTAGAGATATTATTAAAATGGCTCATCCTAGATGTTAATATTGATATAAAATCTCAGGCTTATTCCTGTGATTTTCATGCAACATTTGAGATTATATATGTGAAAATACTTTTTTCCCTTAAGGTATATGCCTTAAATGGAAGAACATACATTCTAACCAACCACCCTCCTTGTGTTCTTGCTGACAATTTCATTTTCTGTTCAACCCCCAGATTTACCACCTTAGGGCAGCTTCAAGCCAACCTTTAGCTTAATTTTTAATGTGTGTCCTTTCCAAGATCTGTTTATAGACCTAGTGTTGCTTGTCCTCTTTCCCTCCTTGGAGCCCAGGAGGCCAAAAAGACCACTGACATGTCCTTGCTCATGCTCCAGGTCTCCAACCTTCTCCTGAGCAAACATAGTACGTGACAGACAGAGAAAACACCCAGTAAAGCCTGGGTTTGTTCCCTCCTGCCTTTGCAGCACTGGTGATAAATGCACCCCGCCTGGAGATACTACGGACTGGTGAGATCTTTGAGCCTTTTCTCCTGAGCATCACTTCCAGATGCTCAAGAGCTGCTGTACTCACCACACCATCTGTGCAAAACCTGGAGAGGGTGAAAGATGATGTTCCAAAAAGGCTGGAGCACCGAAATGCTGGGTTGTCTTTATGCCTTGCCATCAGGTGACTTGTATTCAGGACAAAATCTGCTCAGTGTGTTCGACTCCATTCCAGGGCTCTCTTCCCAGGCTCTGTGATACTGTTTCAAGAGTCAGGAGTAGATTGGCATTGCTTCCTAAGGCTTCAAGCCTGTGTTTTGTCTGTCCTCTCCCTGCAGTCCCCCTGCCATGGAGCTGAATGGTGCACATGGAGTTGAATGTCCCACATGTGCCCATATAGGGAAGGGTGTAACTATCTTGTTGACATTGGCTAATCCAGGCAGGCATGTGAAGGGGCAGCAGAGTGTGATGCTCACATGTAGGGTGGCAGATGGCACTTGGGACTGGCTGTCTCCATCACACCCTTCAGGACCGACATATAAGACAGGGAAAGAACTTTTTTGTGTACCTCTGCACACTCCTGACAGAGCTGCTAAGGACTGGATGTCTACCTCCATGTACTGAGCCACACTCATTCATAGAGGAGAAAATTAATAAATCTTTCCTGTGCTGCAATTTAATGGCAGTTCTGCAATAGTTTTAATTTTTACATTTTTAATTTTTATTGTATTAGGTGAAAATAACAGAGCAGTACCAGATGTCTTGCAGGAAACACCATCCTGTATTGGTGAATACCTACCTGACCATGTCCTTTTCCAAATGTATGGCCAAAGGGGACAAAATTAAACTAAATGATTTGTTACTGAGTTTTCATCAATGACATCTAGGTAGCCCTCTAAGTTATCTATAAAATAATGCTGGAGTGGGCAGCCAAGCTTATTATATGTATTATTGTCTGAAGCTCCAGTGATGAACAAAGGCTTTGCTTTTGGTAGACAAGTCAGAGAGTGAAAGTGTCTGAAAGTATTACCAACACAGAGACTACAGCTATAAGACCTGACTGAAGGCTTACTAAATCTGACAAGAGCCTTTGAGACTGATCTGTTGTGCAGGATGATTGTAGGTAATCCAATTAAGTAACTGCAAACCAATGCACCTATGGAAGCTGTTCAAGATCTCTTTGCAACGGCGCTGAGCACTGAACACTATCTTTACCTGCTGTCCCATCCACCAGATTATTTCCCTGTGTGATAATGAACCACTGCATTCACTGTGGACTACAACACAAAACCTAGTAGGAATAACAGAAAAGTAGGAAAAACATAATTGAAGCAGGTAATTGTGCCCTGCCCTTAGATGGAAGCAGCCAGCAGGAGGCCAGCATTTCTCTGCAGTGAGAAAGCTTCAGCCTGCGTTACGCATATGGGTGACTTGGAATTTATTGGTCCTGCTTAAAGTATAACTATTTCCTCTGCTAAATGGTGTTTTATGCTCAGCAAAAATACTTGTGTTAGAGTATTTGATTAGTACAGTCCTTGAACCAGGTGCAAAAGAAGCGTGAATGCTGGACACACGATCAAATCTCAGCTTGGTAGAGATTTTCTTAGCTAGAAAGGACCAATTAACAGACCTCAAGGGTAGCACAGATATTTTGTACTGTGTGGCCAAGAGGGTCCTTTATCATCCCAAACCCAGGTTTTTCCACTCATCCCCCATTATACTGGGGACCAGAATTGACCTGGACCCTGGCAGCAGCACTACACTGTGATTCCATTAGTATATATTGACAGTTAAAATTGATGCTGACAATCTTTGAAGCCTCAATCTCTACAGACACTTGAGCATCTGAAAAAAAATAGCAATATTGATGTGGGTCTGTTTTAGTATCTAACACTAGTTGCAGTTATAATCCCAAAAGACTATGTTAAGGTCTGTTGTTTCTTGATATCTTGTTAAGAAGTATTTATGAAGTTTGAATGGTCTTACTAGTGGTTTTCTAAATTCTGCTGTTTAAATATTCAAATTGATCCATCACATTCCTGCTTGGCTTGCATTAATGCATCTGACTTCTCAGAATGTTTTCCAAATGACGTATACTGATGTTTTTTGTAATAGTAATACTGTGATCCAGAAATTCTAGAGATAGGGGCAGAATCTAAATTTTTTTGTGATTGCTGCAATAAAAAGAGATTTCTAAGCATGTGAAGAGACATCAGGGCCCAGAAACTATTCTTAGGTCATTTATATAAAAGGATTGACCACTAAATTACAAAGTCAAGCCTAAACAATCCTAAATTAGATGTTAGCAAAATTTCCTGAAAAACTGTATCATAGGACTAACAGATCCTCATCAAATATATTCCTGCCTTTGACTTGGTATCTCTCCTTGTGTGCTGACTGCTCAGCTGAAATCTGTTCTCAGCTGTATTATTTCAACTATGCTTTTTCATTTTTTGATTTAAGTGTTCTGAATGGTTTTTTTTCCTTAATCCCACCAATATTTAAATAGCCTTTCTCATCTCACCAGCCCCTGAGAGCATCATATTACCTTAGCAGAGGGCATCAGGCAGTCAGGAAACCTTGCATGTGCCAAAAAGTTGGATATTGAGACTATCTGAAAACAATGAAGATGCTCCCAGCTAGAACTGAACCGACTGAGAGTCTTCACAGTCTCTCTCTGAAGTGCATTCACTTTCAAAATTAGTGTTTATTTTTGATCCTTTTTGATCACTTTTAAGTTGCAAGAAAAACTAAAAAGGCACATACAGTAATTTCACGACCATAAGGTGCACTGGACTATAAGGTGCACCTCCAGGAGCCGGCAAATTTCGCAACTTTGTACATTATATAGGGTGCACCGGACTATAAGGCGCACTTATTTTTTTGCAGCAAGGATCCACCCCCAGCTCCCCCCGCGTGGTTGCTGGCCGAGGCCCCGCCTGCAGCCGGCAGCCGTGGGGCCCCAGCCCCGCCTGTACCCGGCAGGAAGGGCGCCGCGGGCCCCTGGCCTCGCCTCCACCTGGCAGCCATGGAACCGCGGCCCCGTGGGCTTGCTTCCACCCGGCTGCCAAGGCCCTGCCAGCTTCCCCCACAGCTCGTGGCTCACACTTCCGTGTTGGCAAATTTCTGAACTTTGTACATTATATAAGGCGCACTGGACTATAAGGCGCACTTCTGGGTTTGGGCCAAAATTTTAGTCAAAAGAGTGCGCCTTATAGTCGTGAAATTAGTGTAATAGCGATTGTTAACTGATTTACTCTGAAAGGCAGTATTTGCTTGTGGACAAGTAAGAAAGGACTAGGTGCTGGTTTCTTTCTCTTTCTTCTTTCCTCCTAGCATAGCAGATAGATGAGGTGAGGACATGCCACAGAGATTTACCAGACTGCCTGGAACACCGTGGTTTTGGGGCACGTTCTTTCCCTGGCTGTGAAGGGAAACTCAAGCATCTGATGACAGATGAAAATGAAGGTTGGGGAAAACTGTATAACTGAGAGAGTGAATTTTTTCCATCCTCAGAGAGATCAGCAGCTATGCAGCCTATGTGTTAGTTGGGCAGTGTTTTCTGAAATCAAACTGCCCGTGTTACTCTCCTTGCTTTCCTTCACCGTTGGCCTGCTCTGAGTCGGTGGAAAAAATGCCAGTGCTCCTGCTGACAGGGCGCAGTTGTCCAGCGCAGGCAGGGCCGGCAGCTGCGGGCAGGGAGAACCTGCAGCGCTCAGTCACATGAGCCGCGTGCGGGCAGTGCTGGGGATTAGCGCTGCTCCTGGCCGGAAAGGTCCCCATGCGGTTCCCAGGCTGAGCTCGCCATATGGGCTTCACATGATTGTCCTGAGGGTGACATCAAGCGGAGAGTTCAGATTCGAGTGAAAGTTGGTTTCTGTTTCTTCACCCCGTTTAATGGAATGCAGATGCAGAGCAGAGCATGAGGGCGCCTGTGCTGGGGGGAGATGTGACAGGCTGTAGAAAAGCCCTGTAGATTTTACTAATTCCTTCTCCTTCCCCTGAATTTTACGCTGTTTCCTGATGAGAGTTGTATGTGTGAAAGAACCCCCTTGGACCACCTGTTAGGTGCCTTTCCCCTTTCAGTCATGGTCTTTGCCATCTCTTAAACATTGGGGGTTTTGTAATTTGGAGAAAAGCCAAAAACTTGAACAATAGTTTTCTCCTTTTGAGGGGTGGGGAGAGCTCTCTGACGCAGTGCTGGAAGGAAGAAATAAGGCAAGAAAAAAATTAGAAAATATGGATGGAGAATCCTCGAGTCTCCACTTTGGACAAGTGAGAGGTATTGCAGGATTAAATTTTTTTTTTAAAGGAAAGAGGTGTGTACTTGCAGGCTGATTTAATTTGTGGTTTGCCTTACTACAAGGTAATTTTGGAAATGACATCTTCTATAGAAGGATCATGTCACTTTCAGAGTGCCAGTGCTATTGCGAAAGGTTTCCAGACTAATGCTGGAAAAAGGAAGTTTAACAAGCTCTTGCTGTAAGGAACATCATCTGATGGGCTGAAGAGGCTCATGTCCCTGTGGCAAAATACGAATATTTGCCTTATTTTGATCTTTGGATATGAGAGAACAGTTCATTTATTTCTTAATAATAGAATTTATTTCTTAATTGATATATATACTATGTCATGTTAGAAGCAGAGGCAGCAAAATCGAAGGTTTTCTGTCTATGTTAATTTTTTAATAATGTGAAATATGGGAAAGATCCTTGATTTTGCCATCCAGGTGTAAGGCTTAGTATATTTGGGTTTGTGAAAGGGCAAATTTTGTTCTTGGAAAGCTTTGGTTTTCAAGGAAAAGGTGGATCAGCAATAAGAAGAAGCCTGCTGAGATAACTTGCCGAAGGCTGCATGCGGGTGTGCGGGCTTTGCGTTACCTCTTGCTCTTGGGTCGCAGCAGAACCTGTGGCACAGGTCAGCGCTCTTGGGTGCTGTACACTTTTGGGGCAGTGGGTTAGTGCTGGACAATGATTTTTCCTTTCGCTGGATATTTCTGAGCGGGCAGAGAGCGGGTTTGAGCAATAATACTGAGCTAACAAATCAGCAGTGTCTTTCCTCAAAACCTCAACTGTCCTTAGGAAGCAACCAGCTCAAACATGGACAAATTGCTCAGGGGATAAAATGTGATGTATTTGAGTGCTTTAAGAAACTGTTAAAACTTCAGCTGGCTAATACTTGTTGCCTTCCAGAGCAAGGGCTGGCTTTGTGAAATTCAGTCTCTCTCAGTCTTCATTAGTGAACCGTGTTTTTTCTGCAGTTTGCCTAATTAGACTGTGACCCTCTTCCCAGTAGGATCTCCCATGGTATTACACTGTACAGAAACAGGATTTTGGTGCTGATACATGAAGAGATCGAGAACATATGGCATAAACATCAACCGATATTGTTTGCCATCCACACTTGCTGCGTGTAATGCAACAGGACCGGCTCCTGGTGGCCACGTGATCCGCCTTCCAGTCCTCCATTTGGGGTGGGTTTTTTTTGTTCCTAAAGTTGTGACTTTCTGGAAGGAAGCTTGTAAATAATCAGGGTGCAGAGAGCAGGTAGAATGTCAGTGGGATGTTACCAGGAGGCATGTGCACAACGCTGACATCGGCTCCTGGCCGCGCTCCCTCCGCACCAGCTCGCTGCTCCCGGCAGCCCTTCATGTTGCAAGAAGGTAAGATCATGTCGTGTCACCCGTGTCCACCCACCGCCGTGCCGAAATGCCTGTGTCCCCGTCCTCTCAGCAAGCAGGGACACTAATAGGCCAAGTGGAGTGTCTTAGCGATCTTTAAAATTGAATTTTGAGGTACAGCTCTTTCCGTAACGAAGGGAAAAGACAGGGAAGTGCAGCTCTGGCGGCAACAGCTAACTGGGATTTCAGATTAAAGACACGATCTGCTCTGGGCAGTAGCTTCTTATCGTGCTTAGCTTTTTGTAATAAAGGGCTTTTAGAGTTTAAAAGACATTCCACACCCAATTGTATCCTATTGATTTGCCATGGTTAACCACCCGGTAATAAGTCTCATAGTCTCTGTTAGTAGGCACAAAGCAGAATTATGTAAGTGCTGCTTACAACCAGTGGGCGAAGAATTTTTTGCAAAACGTGAAAGAACTCAGAATATCAAAATATTTCAAAGACGTTTGGAAATGCCTTCATTAGGCTATGAATAGAGTTCTTTGGAATAAAAAAAGAAGAATCAAAGCATTACTATTTTTTGTTTGTCATTTTATTGTTTGGTATTTTTCTAATAACTGATACTTTATACCTCAAGAGAGTTTTTTATTTTCCTAAGTAAGGCCTGGTAAATAAATGCAATAATATTAAATAAAATAACTTTTTTTTAAATGCAATAGCAGTAATGACTTTCTTAGACATATTTTCATGCAAAAAATGAATCTGGGTCCTAAGGTGTTTTGCAGTTAAAAGATAGATCAATAACGAGAGGTGTAACATCTACTGTGCAGGCGAGTGGGATAAGTAAAAACTTATTTTTCTTCAGTCGTGTAACTTCTTAAACATTTAGACAATAGCTACTGAGCAGAACATGCACATTCTAGTAAAAATAGACAAACCATCAAGCAAAAATTAGGAAGAAATAAGGCAATGCTTAACGAAAAAGTAGTGGCCCACCGTCTCCATTGACAGTTCTGTCATCAGACTGGGCAAATGCCCAGCTCAGTGTTGGGGATAGGTTAATATCTTCACACTTTTTCCTTCCTCACAGCTGCCACATGCAGTGCTCTGAAACCTGATATTTTTCATCAAAAACTGATTCTTATTTTCTGTCTTAGTATACTAATCAATTTTACCGTGCAGAGCTTGGAGCATATTAACTGTCAGTTACTCCTAATTAATACTGAAGACAGACAGAAAGAGAGAACAAAATAATTGATGTTATTTAATACAAAATGCCTCTTCCAATTTTGTTTCCTTTGTGGAAAACTGTTTTGGTTCCTGTTCAAGATTTAAGCACAATCCTGTTTTATATTTTGTTTCACAAGGTTGGCTGAATGGCAGTTTATTATTCAAGGCAATAAATTAAACTTCTCAAAGGCAAAGAGTTGCAACAGTTCTGGCACAGGCTGTTTTCTGCCAGAAGAAACATGCTCAGGTCTGATTCATACAACTGTTGCCCTGTAACATAAGAAAATTAAAGAAATCCTCCTATATATCTTTTGAGATTGACATTACATTTCTTTAGCATAGAAATTGTAATACCTTAAAGAAAACAGTGAGCAACATTCATTGCACAACAGATAATGAAAGCTTCTAGGCTAAAATACACTGCCTATTACTTCTCTGTAACAGTATGGATATTTTGGCCTAGTATTAAAGGCTGATTTCAAAGAGATCATGGAAAGAGAGAAAACTTTGATGTTTTATGCTTAAATTAAATATAACCAAATAGGGATACAGGAGCATTGCTCTTGCTACAGTGAAATCAGGAAAGGCTTTGCAGCATGCTTCAGTAACAGCTGAATTAGACTGGGGCTGCGCAAGGTTCATGTATAATTTATGTACACCAGTGGTGTGAGTGAGTACCTAAACAATAGGAATTTATAACATTTATGTCATTTTAAAATATGCGTAAAAGGAAAACTGAGAAATAGGCCAAAGTATATAGTTGTGAAATATATTTATCTTAGGATATCTGCAGAAGTTCTAGTTTTCTAATCATAAATCTGATTGAAAAATAACTGAAGCTTTGGGGCCTTTGGCTTTTTTTTAAAAAATGTATTACTTTAAATTGCGGACACTTCAACATTAGCAGTAAAGAGAAAGTAAATCATCTCAGCCACTTCAGATAGGAGCTATTCCAGCTTTGCTGCTTGTGCACTCATGTGCTGTGTTGGTTAGTACCACACAGCACGTAAACAGATTTTAGGGGAGATAGTGATACTAGATTAATTCTGAAATGATTGTGGTACTCCTGGGTAGCTTGTAGTCACAAGCTGTCACTTTTCGGCTGACCTAGGGTACAAATAGAAGAGCTCGGGTTTGCATGTGATTTCTGCAGCCTGTGTCAGTAGTGTTCTGCCAGAGACTTAATTTACAAATATGCTTTCTCATTAAACTTTTCAAATGTATCATTGACACAAATATTTAAAATTAGACGAAAGTTTAATTTTTTCCCCCACAAATGACAATCCTTTCTTTGAACACAAATGAAACTACTTTAGCTACTTCTTCGTACTCTACCCTTTCCACAGTTATATATCATTTTCTTGTCTACAAACTGAAGATATTACCTTGGTAAAAGGGTTTTTATATTGTCTTTCGTTACTGTGAAATAGAAATGGCTTATTCAAATGAGGAATTATTCACCTAACACGTTATGGCTGCTACTTTCAACATACAAATGAAAACAGCTGTGCCTCCAGGTACTGCAAGATATTGATACATTCAAGCTTATTATTATTGTAGTGGTTAACAGTGCCATGCTGAGAACACATTAGCAGGAGGTGTGGTGAGATATTACTGTAATATCTCTTGTAGTAAATACTATATGAAGGGGATTATTTTTTTCGTCGGGCATTTGTCTATGTGCTTATGTAAAAACCTTTGAAGGGTTTTGGACTTGGTTTTTTTTTTCTTTTTTAAAGTCTGCATTTTTTTTCTTCATTACATTACAATAAGCTTTCCAGATGCTTTCCCCCAGAATTCTATTCTTTCCGAGGGGAGACCAGGAGCACGGAGCAGTGTGGTGGAGCAGCAGCACCGCGGAGCAGGGGTGCATCTGCTGGAGCCACTTGCCCGAATCCCAATGGAGTTACCTGGCTCCACCAATGCTAACCCTTGTCCCTGCCTTTTTGCATACCCTGTGGACTTGCACTGTGGTCCATACCACCTTTTCTTCTGCTTTTTATGCCCCAAAAGACCTTCTGTGCTGCTTGGCCCCAGGCAAGTCCCCCGGGCTGTTCAGTTGGCAAGTTAGGGCAGGAGCAGGAGAGCTTTGGGACATGGGCACTTAGCACCCCGACACCACCATCTGCACAGGGCTCATGGCTGTTGGGGTCCAGAGTTACTGGTGTCCCCCAACACCCCTCCTTACAGGACCCCTGCTGGGATGCCAGTTTGCAGGGATCATCCAACCAACCAGGACTTTGGTCAGTAAAGGGTATTTGAAGCCTAGGTGATCAGAGCTGTTGCAGGAAGGGTGCCAGGGAGGCAGGCACAGGCACATGGCACTACCAGGCTGTCACAGCAAGCCCTGAAAGGCTCCACAAAATTGGGACATGATTTCTCTGCTAATTTAGAACTTTGCTACATGTTACTGAGGGCACTGATCTGGTGCTATAGCTATTTCTGACAGGTTTAAGTATACATTTAAAATACTCTTTTAAAAATACAGTTCTTTAATTTCTGTAAAGAAAGGATTACATTTCGTTGGAAAGCAGTTGCAGCTAGATGCTTGCAGTACAGCTAAAGGAATTAGTATGGCTGCCTACTGAAATTTAAAGTATAGACCAATGTTCGTATGTGCACACTCATGCTCAGAGACATGTTTGATATACTGTGGCATATCATCAATATCATGAAATATCATGCTAAATATCATGAAACAATATGATAACTTTTCCAGGTTTTAGAAATAATGACTTAGAGCCTTGGGTTTAGGTAGTACATTTGCTAGACTATGTGCCTTACTTGAAAAGAGCTGAACTTTACCTAACTAAATTTTTATGGAGAGATGCATTGCATGGGGGAAAGCAGGAAAAAAGCCCACTATGCAGTCTGGAGTTCCACACGATAAAGAAGCATGGTTTCAGGACAAAACATGTACTGAGTACCATATAGAGGAAATGTGATGGCCAGTGCAGAGCTCAGTGGTACTTTGTATTATTCTTGTGTTGTAAGTGCTAGCTGTTTTCTATGGCACTGGATTCAGCAACTGAAATCAGCTAGAATGAATTAGAAGCAAATGTTGTTGCAAAGAAGCCAGAACATGTAGTTGATGTCAAACAATGTGAGACAACTTCCTCAGAAACATGGAGCAAGAGTTGTTGATAAGAAATCAGTCTCAGCAGAGATGATCTACACTTTTATTCTTGCAAATGCAAATATTAATTGTTTGGCGGGTTTTTTTAGCAGAAGTGACTCTCAGGGAGGAAAAAACATGGTCTCCCAAGCATGCAAAGCAGATCTTCAAGGTGGATAACATGTCCTTGAGTTACTGATGTTTGGAGAGCAAATGGAAAGCACACCACAGTTCCCTTATTTGGAACAGTCCTCAGTTTATTTGACATCTTCATTGATAACTTGGGTGAGCAACGTATCCATTAAATCTGCAATTGGTACCAAGAGGAGAGGGTTTGCAAGTGCTCTGGAGGCATCATGGGAATTCAGAATAATCCTGGCAAACCAGGTCTGACAACGTGGATGCAATTTTGATGAGGATAAAATGAAATGGTAATACAATTAATCCATTGGACAGTCAAAAGAAGCAAGGACTGAGCTAGTCCTTATTGTGTGAGAAGTCAGACCAGCTGAGCTCCTGAGATTCCTTCCAGCCAGCATATCTGGACAACACCCCTTCAGGGAAGGGGTTGTGTCGAACAGGGACCGACAGGACAGTGGTGTTGTAAGGAAAAGCAACCAACCTGGGGTTGCAAACAAACACGGCACACAAAATGTGTAGAGAAAGGAGCCGGGATGATTGCAGAGCAGATAGGACAGCAGCAGCTGCAGGAAGGTAAGAAAACCCTTCTCTGTGTGCATGGGAAGATGGGCTTAGTGTGTCAGCAGATAGCCACCATAGGCTTTTGAAGAGTTTTATAGAATTAAGGGGATTTGAGCAGTTAATTATCCCTAGAGGTCATTAAATATTCACCAAAGAAGCTTCCTAAGAGCAGATTTAACAAATATGTCCCGAGTGGTTGAGTTCGGTTTGATCCCACTTCAGGAACTGGTGTAAACATCCTCCTAAGATCACTTCCAATTTTATTTCTGTGATCACAAAAAAGAACTGTTCTCCAAGACAAAGCTACTGTGTTTTACCCCTTTATCTCGTTCCTTTCTCAGTGAAAATTGCCTGGCAAGAGAGCCTTTTGGCTTGAGAGTCTCACACAAGCAGAAGGACTCTTGGTAGGAGGCAAGCACTTAACTCCCATTAGTTTTGCAAACATCAGGGTTAGCAGCTCTGTGATAGCATTTTACATTTCATCTTCCAGATAACTATTAGGATGGATAATTGTCCAGATAGTAGGGTTTAGCATTGCCAAACACGCAAAACTCACTTGGCAAAGCACATGTATACATTGGCTGATGTTTTATTTTCCTCTCTCAGTAGTGTAATGGAAGGCTTTAGAAATCATTATTTGGGATAAGAAGGGTTTTACTTGCAGCTTATACATGTATTAAAGTAGCTTAAGGTTTTTAGTGCTCCCCATCATTAGCTAAACTTACTGGGAAACATGATCTCTTTTTTTTATCATTTCTATCCAGAACCCAGGGAAAAAAAAGTTTAGTGGTAGATGATTTCAGAGCTTAAATTATAAAGGTGAAGGGTTTTCTCCTTTTAGCAGTCTTTCCGAGCTTTTCTGACCAAGAAATTAATTCTACTGAAGCAAAAAAAAAAAAAATCAAAAACGAAACCAACAAAACAAAAGAAAAAACTTCTAGTGGAGCTGAAGGGAAAATGAGCAGTTATTTAGTATCAGCCAGAAATAATCTAAGAGTATAGGAAAAATTTCCAGAGTTCATTTTTTAACCAATCTCCAGTCTTTGTTGGTGTAAGTGCTGAATTTATTCAACAAGAAAAATTGAATGTAGAGCCTGTATTATTAATAGGATCAGCAAAACAGCATTATATTAAATGTAATTATAATAATTAATTTTTATTATAATTAATTTATGTTGTAGAGTTCGCTGAACTTTGTCTTTACTCCTACCAGTGTTTGAAGTATGACATTGTAGTTCGCTTGGGTTCAAGACACTGGATTCTGTCCTCACACACAAATGGGTAATTTTAATGAAGTACTGTCAAATGATGCATTTTAATGTCAAAATTGTGTCTAACCCTAATATCTTGCCAACGCCATCATCGAACATTTGATTTTTATATTTTTAAGGCATTTTTATTTGCTTTTTTAGTACAGTGGCAATTGTTTTGGGCAAGTTTAGAGAAGGCAGCCCAATATATTTTGCATAAACGATACATTACAGGGAAGGGGTGTTCACATTTCTGGATAACAGAATGATTTTGTGCTTGCATAATTAGGAAATGGTTCTGTGTGATGTATTCAGGAGTCCTGGATCATAAATTTAAAGTTTGCTACCTGTTAGAAAAATTGATGCAGAAGCAGCATTCTACTGCACACATTCAAATCTAATACTGTACTAGTGCAGAGTGATGATACATTCAGGATACTTGGGTATGTTAATGTCCTTGGGTTTTAATTCTGAAATTTTAGCATAGTAATACAGACTGCTTGGGAGAAAAGGGGACATTTTGGAACAAAAAATATTAGAAATTTCTCATGCAAATATTTTGACAGGTAGGTATAATTATATGTAAAGACACATCTCAGGAGAGGGAATGCAAAAATCTTAGAAGATATGCAAGGTTCATGGAAGATACAAGAAAAATTCTGCACTGCTATGAATTAGTCTTTTTTCCTTAAAGTATTCAAATTCACACCTAATGCAGCACTTCAAATATTTGTGAATATATTAATAGTTGCAACTCAGATATCAGTTTATCAGTCCAGATTTTTTAAAATTTCTTTCTTTATTTTGAAAGGTGCTGGGCAGCATTTTGAAAGCCTTAGTTTTGTCTGTTGAAAATCAAGCTCCATGTTGTTGGTCTGTTCTAATAGACATGTTTTGTGGTCAACCTTTTCATCACTCTTGTAGACAGGATTGCTCAAATAATCCAGCCATCTAGATACCTTACCTCTGACACTGTTCCTGGATGCTAAAAGCATAATAAAGATTACAGGGATAGCAGGTGGGCTGAATTGATTTATGGTGATATGACCTTGCCAGTGTTTGCAGTCCTATTGTGAGTGCTGTGATATCAATGTACAATTTCAACTCCTGTCTCTCAGCTGTGTGAAAACTTGTCTGGGCTATGGATTTCTTTGTTGAAACTGTGCAGCAGCACTCCTGCCTGGCATTATTTCAGCAAAGAATGACCATTTCTGGTGTTCCCTGTGGTGCTGGTGTGGGCCAGCTGTACAGCGGGTGTAAAATAAATAATTGCACAGGACAACTTCTGTTTACTTTTTACATTGCTGACCTTATAATCAGGAATGTTTTGCACGGGATAGAGCTAACCCTGTCTGACGTAGGCCAATTCCCTGAGTGCTTGATGGAGAATGAGAGCTTCATTCAGCTGCTTTCAATCATCTCGTGGCAGGGACCCCCCACGAGCAGGTGGGGGCTAATTTTTGGTAATGTGAGGATGAGCTGGGGGTGGGAGGTGTGTGTGTCCAAATGGGGAATGGCACCCACAAAATACCTTAGCTGAGTGCGATCCTTTACTTGTGTTTGTACCTTCCAGTAGGTTAGTGAGTCTGTAGCAAGATTATTTACACAATTATGTTATCGAATACATAAACACTGTGGTAGTAGAATAGAAAGAAACTTTCAAAGCTGTGCACACTGGCCTGGTGTATCTCTTGTGTTGTGTATTTCACAGCAGAACAGAAATCCTCAAATCCATATGTCTCTCTAAAAGATGCTTTATGTACAGCTCTTCTCCAACCTTCTATCTGCATATCTGCTTTCCCACTGACCCAAGAACAAGCACTTCCTTCTTTGCCTTGGTTAGATGATAAAGTATTCTGTTTCTGCTGTGGGAGGATAAACTTTGCAACCCGAAACGCCCTGAAATCTGGAAATTCATAACAGACATGGATTTTGAAGGTTTGGCCATTCCCAAACCTATTGGTGCATGGGAACAACTGTTCCCCCTCATTCTGTCCCTCTCTAAATGGGATTGGAGGCTGTGGTTTCTTCATACAACATTCATTTTTGGTAAGGTTTCCCACAGCCCCAGTCCTTCCCTGGTTTGGACTGCTGGCTTGCAATCCAGGGATGAAGTGGGCAGGCACAGGGAGCTGGTGCTGCCCTGCTCCACAGCAGGGTCCAAAGGCTGTTGGTCTGAAGTGGCCAGAGCATTTCCAGTGCAGCTGTGCAGGGCACGCCTGGCCCTGCCTTCCTCATACCCAGCAACAGATCCCAGAGTGAGCGCAGAGCTGGGGAGAGCCAGCACCCAGGGCATGCCCGGCCAGGGGTGCAGGTTCTTGGAAACAGTGCTCCAAACTTGGTCAAAACATGAGGAGGCTGAGGCATCTTCAGGGCTTGTGGCAGTGTCAAGTGAGATGGTTTCTCTGGAGAGGGAGCCTGTGCCTGTGTGCAGCAGGTAGCCACCAGAGTCGGGAAGTGGCTGCAGCTGTTGAGATAAGCACCCTGCTGCGTAGGCTTGTAGCACAGTGGAATTAGATTGCTGGGAACACGAGTCATCAGTGGCTCCTGAGCTGAAAATATTATATGCTGCTGGCTGTTCTTTTTGAGACCACTGGGCAGATCTTATTTGCATGCTGTATAAAAGTTTTTAAAAGACTTTTGCAGCAACTTAAAGAACAAAGTGTGTAACTAGCTATAAAATGAAACAGTTGTCAGGACTGTGGTAAGTTACAGGAAAGACTGATGAGTCAGGACTCTGCAGATGCTGGTGGCACAATACAGCCTAGGCACAAGGCCATACCATGTCCCCAGTGGCAATGACAATGCATGTGCCATTGAGCATCCTCCGCTCATTTAGCCCTTCTCACCACAGGCGCTCCTCAGCAGCTTTTGAGAGTCCTCAGGGTCTCCTGGGCGGGGATTTGTGAGGCCCTCCATCTTGTTTTGACTGTACTTGTGTCCTGATTCTCATCCATAATCTAATTTACAGCAAACTGGGTTGTAAGTGCAAGTCAGAGAGTAAATGATAAAAACCACATGGGCAAACAAAAGGCACCTCGGCTCTGAAGCTGAGCACTGGTGTCAGCCTGTGCTGGCAGGGAGTCGTGTCATTACATAATGATGCATTTATCCAAACGGTGTTTTGTGTTTTGGGAGACAGATGTGCCTTGCAGTTGCTAGTGGAAGTTAAATGTTAAATATGAAACCCATTCATTTTCTCTTAGTCATACTTTGGGTTTAAGCAGATGTTTTCCTAATTTGTGGTTTTCAAATGTAGCATGCTGACAAGACATTTATCATTAACTACAGCTTCATCCATGCAGTTTAGCAAATTGGCCAATTATTAACAGTGAGGGTTGCATGGTGGTTGATGCATAGTTCCTGCTACTTTGAAAGGCCTCAATTGAAACTCAATACATTTTTACAATATAAATTAATTGAGCTTTGGACCACATCCCTGTTGTGTGAGTGCTCTCTGCTCTTACTGTCAGAATGAACAGTCATTTGTAATGCACTGAGTAGCTGTGCTGTCTGTGAGCAGAGGTGGGGGAAAGGCAAGGATAACATTTTTCCAGTAGGAGCGTGGAAATGATGATTTGGTGGTGGTACTGTGAGCTGGTGAGATGTCTCAAAGGTGTTTCCCAAAGCAAGGAACCTCCATATGCCCGAAAAAATTTATCTCCTGTTTTCCCAGCTCTGGAATTCAAGCAGGCAATTCAGTAATTTATTCATCCCATTATCAGACTTGAAGGACAACACTCAGTGTACCTCTTACTTCTAGGAAATATAAGGACATTGATTTTCACCAGCTGGCAATGCAGAAATTTTGTCTTACATTCCAGCTGAACTGGGAAAACTCTTCAGGACAGCCTGTTTGTAATTGCTTCTCATTCCATGTTTTTTCCTCTTCTATATTTGCATTTGCTCAACAGGGAAACTACAGACTTTGTTACAGAACAGACTGCTGTGCAGATTAATAATACAAGAACTGTAAACAATTAAAATAAATATTGTAGGATGCTTCATGTTGTTTTGTGCAGCCAGATGTGCTAGGTGGGAAATGCATGTGAGGCTGGTTTTAAAATCCCATTTCTTCACATCTCCCTTATTTGTGGGAAAAGGGAGTAATGGTGATATCACAAAATCAGTCAGGGCCAGTGATGTTTCAGCAGGGAGGCTGGAGGTTGCATGAAGTGGAGAAAAGAGGAAAAATTGCTGATTTGGGGATGGTGTGGGAGGGCCTGTGTTACCACCATTCCTGGTCTTCATTAGAAGCATAAGTCCTATGGGTACTTAAAATGAGTATTGAAGCTCTGATCCAGAGGCTGATGAGGGATGAAATTAGGGTTTTAAAGCAAAATCTTTAGTTGCCTACCAATTAATTTTTTGATTGGAAGAGATGTGGCAGCAGATGTGGAAGGGAAGATGGCCTGCTTTGGATACATTCTCAATCATCCCTTTGCTTTCCCTGAGTCTGGACACTAAATCTCTGGAAGCGGCTGCATATCCCGTGCTGGGCTTTAACAGGAGGTGAGCTTAGGCAGGTGTGGGGTGAATTTGACTAACTCAGATGCTGATCCTTTGCAGCGCTGCCAAGCTCCTGGAGAAGAGTCCGTTCTCTGTCGGTGCCCCGAGCCCCCTGCTCCCCTCGCCGGCCAGCCTGCAGCTGGCACAACTCCAGGCACAGCTCACGCTCCACAGGCTGAAGTTGGCTCAGACCGCCGTCACCAACAACCCGGCCGCTGCCACTGTCCTCAACCAGGTGCTCTCCAAAGTGGCCATGTCCCAGCCACTCTTCAACCAACTGAGGCACCCCACGGTGATGAACGCCCCGCAGGGCCACACCGCAGGCCCGCCCCAGGGGCCTGGCATCGCCAGCACAAGGTTCCCCTCTGGGGGCATTGCCTTTCCTGCCCAGAGCCCGGCCTTAGCCACCGCGGGGGGAGGGCTGGGAGCCGTGCAGGCCCAGGCCCCCAACGCAATTGTCATGAATCCCTTCGGAAGTGTCATGGCTCCGACCTCCGGCCAGCAACCCGTGGTGGTGGGGCTCAACAAGGCAGGTGCTTCCACGTCTACTGCTGTAGGGGCCTTTTATGAGTACAACAAGCAAAACATCACTGCTGCCTCTCAGGCATTCGCCTCAGAGGGAGAACAGACCAGCCAGCATGGCTTCCTTGCTGGTGGCACCCACGCTGCCACCTCAGCAGCAGGGCCGCGCTACGAGAGTCACTTTGGGGCGCCCAACCAGCTGCAGCATGAGGCGGCAGCGACATTTCCCAAGGAGTCCTACGGGGCAGCAGCACAGCATGGGGCAGCACGGGCCTTCCCCAGCGACCCACACACGGGCTCCCATCCGAAAGGAGATCCCGGCCCTGTCTTGCATGGCAGCAGTACAAGCAACCAGTGGGAAAATATCCCTAATTTCCCCAGCCAAAACAAGCCTGACCTCATGCCCGGTGACAGCCTGTGGCCGTCAGCGAGTCAGCAGCAGTATGAAATAAGAAACGAGCTGTACAACCCCGAAGAGCCGACACCTGACACAAAGTTCAGCACGGCCGCCCCCCCCTCCTTCGGCCGCCTCAACCACAGCGCGCAGAGCTTCGGCAGCCCTCGCATGAGGCAGAAGGAGGAGCGCAGTGGTGGCACGCCCGAACTGCCCACCCGCTCCCTGCCACCACACCAGCTTGGCGACCTCCGCGGCGTGGCCCCTCTCCACTTCCCCCACATCTGCGCCCTGTGCGACAAGAAGATCTTCGATCTGAAGGTGAGTGGTTTGAGGGCGTCCCTGGGCACGGTTCAGACCCTTGAACAGGCTTCCAGGTGATCTGGCCACCAGCCCCTGCCACCCCTCACGGCCAGTGTCCACCACCACCGAGGTGCCCTGAGAGATGCAGAAACAAAGGCCCATAGTTATGCTTTGTACATAGTTTTGTACATCTGTTTCATGGCAGTTACCAGGGCTTCAAGATCCGGTTTTGTTCCGCATCCTGCCATGAAAGATGGTGAGATTACAGCACTGTTGTGAGAAATGTGAGGTCTGAGCCGAGGTCGTGGCTCATCTCAAGGGCTGGGAGCGAAGTGGGGAGGAGCTTGAAGCTGATCCCCGATACTCAAGCCGATGTTGCAACCCCACTTCTGTAGTTTCATCTGCTTCTCCTTTTCTGATCCCAAAGGCTTCCCCCTAACAGGCTCATGGAAGCAGCTTGCTTAGAAAACTAGCTTATATTTTTTATTAAATTATTTTAACTATTCCTCTGTAGAAATTTTTTCTTTCTTGTATCTCAAAATTTAGGGACCTTGAGACACTTTGACCTGAAAGCAAGAAGCTACTCAGCACATGTAGTACAGACTGTGCTTTGTCTCACTTCTCCGTTCATACTGCCAAGGGAGCTCCAAATTCAACCTCACCCTGTAGAAACAACTTCCCAGTTTCCCAGGCAGCATATTATAAGTCACGTTATATAGGTCAGGTCTGGAGAAGGCCACTTAAGTGGCCATCTGAGGCCCACAGCCATCCATGGTTGTTCTGGCCTCCTGGTGAGCCCTGGCCAACAAGTTCTCATGACCTTTTCTGTCACATCACAGGACCAGCACCTAGCCACAAAGGTGTGTATGTATTCTCATACTGATGGTGGCCTGACAAAAAAATTATAATAGCATGTATGTAGGAAGGAAAATGGCCAACAAATTAAATACTACCTGATCCCTACACAACCTGGTGATTCGGGATATTTGAATATATTTGCTTTTGTGTTTACCTTTAACACTTTTAGCATCTGCTTGCAGAAAGTTTTGCTGTGGTTACTGCAGCTTGTAGGGGTGGGCTGAAGTAGCCCCTGTCTAGGGCATGCTGGGCATTTCTTTTTTTCATTAACATTTAAAAGGGGCATGGGGAATGCCATTGAAGTCAGTTTTGGGGGATCTGTTAGTTGGTGTTTAATGCAGTGACTCAATTGGACCATAGAAATGTAAACAGCTAAATGTACTTGATAAATGTTGCTGATCTAGTGAAATAATAAGCACTGTCCTGGCTGTGCTGAGTACTGAACACCTTCTTTATGGACGCTGCAGGAGTTGAGGGTGCTTAGCACCTTGCAGGATGAGGTCTTCAGCAAGAGTGAAATAACTTCATTACTAGAAATATGCTGAATTTAAAAGCTAATACAGAGGTTTCCTTTTGTAAAGTAACTGATAATTTAACATTCAAATAACAAATCAGTAAATGCATTGGTTGAAGGTGTGCTTGGCTCTGACATCACACAGTTTGATCTTCAGCATCTCAGTATCGTTTTTAGAATAAACTGAATGGAGGAATAACCTTTTGTAAATTTGTCTCAGGATTTTCCCTGTGTTCATATTCTCTTTGTTTCAACATAGGACTGGGATCAGCACATTAAGGGAAGTCTTCACATCCAAAAATGTATGGCTTTTTCAGATAAGTAAGTATCATTTCAAAGTGAATTCTTCAAACTGAATTGCTAACAGAGTATCCCTTACTTCGGTGGTTTACACTGGGAATTTACTGACTAACAATTAAGCTTTAATATTTTTGGCACATCATGCATGTTGCTAAAGTTCTTTTCTTTCTTTTCCAGCACTGGTATCCGGTGTGTGTTAAGCTCAGCAGATGGAACATTGCATTTATCACCAAATAATGCAGCAGTCTTCAATCCATCTAGTATTGAAGGTGAATGGTTGTATATGTAATAGTTAAAAACACTTTTTTTAATTGAAAGGGAAATCAGACTCTGAAGAGAACTGCATTTTTTAAATGAAATGTGATAAAAGTTTCCAAGGAAAAATTTTGAGAAGTTGTGCACAAAAAAGAATGAATGCCAATACTGTGCACTTCGAAATACGATTTTATTTTATTTTCAGAGTACAATAAAACTGTATAATTTGGTGTAGAGACTATGAAATTATTTACTATGTAAATGGGGCATTGCTTAATGAGCACATTAATGCAATTAATATGAGCCAAGATTTTAATGAAATGTGTGTAATCCATTGCTCAGATTATCCACCAAATGTTGGCGCATCTTTTATCGCTACACCAGCAAGACCCTTTGGCCAGCCAGGTCCTACATTTTCTTCTCCTCCATCAGGGGTAAGCGTGAGTACCTAAACAAATTGATGTCTTTGTTGAGATTCTTGTAGAAGCCACCACTAATTATTGGAATTAAAACCCTGAAGGCTTTCTTTTGGACAGTAATCTGAATATTCACTCTGTTATTTCAACTCTCCTGCTGTTCTTCCATGCTTTTGATTTTGAGCTAATATGAACTTGATTGTAGTTTTTCTTTTGCTTTGTTGTTTTCCAGTGCTAACAGTTGTTTGCTTGTCAGAGTTATTTGGGGAGATGGGTAAATAGGTTTGTGTGTGTTTTCCATTGACTTTTTCCTCCCATTGTCTGAGTCTTTTTGACCCGGGAAAGTCAGCTTCAGTTTGGAATGAAGATTTGGATTAGTTTTTAGTTACTTTCAATATTGACCCCATCAAGCAACCTTCTATTTCTCTGGTTATTTATTTGTAGCAATTGCTCTCTGCCTCTCATACTCCAAGATCCTTCTCTCAGGCAGCAATAGTGGCAAAGACAGTGGCTGCAGCTTCACTGTTATTTGCCTGAAGGTCTCAGACCAGTTCATTATACTGGACTAACTTTTCCTTAGTTTATTTTAGTGTAGTATTTATATCCTCTGTTGTCACTGGCAGCCTTTCAGCAAATTTGCTTTGGTGTGGAGCCTTCCATGGTTAAGGCTTATTAGTCCCTACTCTGCATTCAACACAGGTCTCCAGTTATATTGCTGTAATGCACATTTGAATTCCTAGCTTTATAATCAAAAAAATGACAGAAAAACCCCAACATTAAAAGTTCTTACAATGACAAAGCAGAAACATTTTAAAAGGGAAAACAAAGGGCAAATAAAAGCAAACCATATTAATAATGAAAATGCAAAGTTGTTTGGGTTAAAATGAAACTCATTACATATCAGAAAGCTACAACTAGAGCTGGACACATCAAAGACTTATGTTAGGACATTCATGGAATAGCAGCAGTAATCCAGGGGTTCAAGTTTTCACCTTGTTAACTTTTATGTATATATCTCTCCTAATATAGTCTCAGACACTCTGAAAAGCCAGGCTGAATTGTGTCCCTGTGACACTCCCGTTCACATCAGGCACTGCTTGCAGAAAGTTCACCCAGATTTCCTTAATCCAATCAATTTTCTACCATGCAGTTTTGCTGTGCAAGAGGTTATTTGAAGGGGTTTCAGCTTCTGCCTGTCACAGACACTGTGAGTGCAGGCCAGCAAAGAGCAGAGCTGCTCATGACAGCTGCCTCCAAGGTCAGAGGTGGACTAGTAGTGGGTGCAGAGGAATGTTCCTTTTCATCATGTCTGTCAACTTTGCAACAAATGAAATTACTGCTAATACCAGTGTCATTTCTCTTTAGAATCTGTCACTATTTATCATTTAAGCTGCCTGAAGAAGTCCTTCTTCTGAATGACCTGCAGTATTTTGAGACATAAAAGAAACAATAACTTTGATTTTTCCTGATTGCTGTAAATCCCTGTTCTCTTCAGAAGCCCATTGGATGAACAGGGAGCTATATTAGAGGCGTTAAGACTGAGTTTGCCAGCTGTCATTCACTCTGCAACCCAGGTGGTTTATAATTTATTACACCTTTGCACGGTAGTGTTCACTTTCAGCTAAGCTGCTGCCATTTAACTGAGCAGTAGGAGATTACACTTGACCCTGCATGTAATCATAAACAAAGTGTTCAGATTTCTGGAAGAGCTTGCTCGGTGCTGTCCATCTGCAAATAACTCTATCCCTCTGTAAAAGGCAAGTGCTACCAGTCTTCACTTGGGCATGGAGAGCCATTAGCACTGAAGGGATGAGGTTGGCAGTTTCCTACTTTTAAAAAAACTTTTAAAACTTTTCTTATTTTTAAAAAAATTTCACATGAAGCTCAAGAAAGCAATAAAGAATTTGAAAAGCAAGAAACAATAACAATGACAAAAAATGTAAGAAAACAGCTATAATAAAAAATCATATTGGATGCATGAAATAATATTGTAAATAATATGAAGTGCATTTTGCTGCTCTGCATATTTTTTAGATTTGTTTTTTTTAATAGTCATGCAGCTGCATTTGGTAACCCCTGGTAGACATTGGTTGCCAAGAAAGTTAACTTTGAGTCTTACTGAAAATTACATTCAACACCTGGCGTGCAACAGCTCTTCTGACTTCCTGATTGTAGATATGGAAGGTGTATATTCCTTTTCTGGCCATGATTTACAGCTCTGTTTAATGAATGGATCCAGTTTAACTGCGATCAGCTGACAAGATTATTGCTTGGGACAGCCTATTGACTTCTGGCATGAGTATGTGACCACTTCTTAATCAAGAACTACAGCAGGTTTATGGCATAGCATTTTAATTTAAGCCATTGCCAATTGTTGGGAAGTGGCAGCATCCTAGAATTGTTTGATTTAATGTACTGAGGGCTGTGTGTGGGAACGTGGGCTCTGGAGCCAAGGCAGAGAAGAGCTGAGCCTTTCTAGTCCAGTAGACTCTTACATACCATGTTTTAACAGATCTAACAAAACAAACAGAAGGTGACTGGTGACCTGGGGTATTCTTACACTGGGAATGCATTTGATTTTTCTTTTTCCTCTAGCTGTAGTAGTGTTCTTCTCTTCTGTGCTACATGCTGCCTTGCCAGATGTATGCAGACTTCACTACATTTTCCATTCAATTGGAGTTGAGTGCTTCATCTTTTTTTTTTTTTTCCAGGATCAGGTATTTGTTATTTTTCTGCCAGTAAAATACCTTACTTCTGGACTTTTGCACTTCTCTTACTTACTTTATACACCTGGGTAGGCTCTGTGAGATGCAAGCTAAATGGCAGATCACTGTGTAATGCAGGGTCTAATGCAGCAAAAATACACAAATGGTTAAGTGGTGAAGTCTGGAGCGAAGGCAACAGGATGGAGGTGTAAATAAGATAACATTAGCTCTGTAACTTGTGAACTTGCTGACAAGCCAAACATTTGTGATGGCTCTGGTGAACATGATCCCACAAGATTATATGATTTGCATCTTCCCTTGAATGGCACCATTTTAACTGAAGGTAGAGTTACTTCTTCAGTAAAATCCTGATGTAGAGGTCATAAACATGGAGGTAGTCTGGAAAGATTTAATCCCACGTGAGTAATGTTTTGCTTGTCATTTGCTATGGTAAATTAACCTTCTCTCTGGCTTTACTCTGATGCCTTTTGCACAGGGAGTGTAGAGTCTGCTTTCCATGCCAGGGAGATGGGCAGCTCTTTCGGAACTGCCCCAGCACTCCAAAATAGACTTCCATCCTTGGGAAGTGTTCACCACTCCAGTGTTCTGGGCCTGTGCCAGCCCAGTTCAGGAGCTCTGCCTCTCTGCACATCCACTGCTAACTGTCCTCCTGGGGGAAGTTCCTCCTCCTGTGTGTTGTTGCAGTGACAGAGGAGAGTAGCAGGTTTTCTAACCCCAGGTACAGCTGTGTGTCCTCTCACAAGTTAAATGGGATCACTTTTACCCCTGGCCCAGTCTGTTCCACAAAGAAGGATTTAAATTTATTCTCTGCTATCCTGAACACCCATGTAGTCACCTAAGCTGATTTCCAATATCCATAAATTCAGCAAGGACTGCAGAGAGCAGTTAGTTTTTTCAGGAATATTGTTGATCCTGTTTGAAGGACAGTCTCCCTTCTAGAAATCCTCTCTGGACTTTGCAAAGTCCAGGGATAGAGACCCCATTGCAGCTTGCACTGCAGCTAAATATTTCCATTTCAATTTGTACTTCTAAACCAGGATATTAAAATACAAGTTTTTAAAGAATATTTTTTCTTAATAGCAGGTGAACAGAGCATTTCATTTTTACAGAAATGTAAGATGTTATCTAGTGGAGAGAATAGCTAACGTAAAAACATTTGTTTGAGTTGGTTGTTTTTTTCCAGTTTCCCCAGAGGAAATCTACATCGGGTCGAGTTGTTCACATTTGCAACCTCCCTGAGGGAAGCTGCACAGAGAATGATGTCATTAACCTGGGGCTCCCATTTGGAAAGGTCACCAACTATATCCTCATGAAATCTACTAATCAGGTACTGCACATTTGGGGTTACCAGTCTTGACATCTATTGGCATAAAGACATAAAGATATGAAGATATAAACATGAAGGCAGAGTCTTTGGGGGGAAACTCTTATTTAGTATTAAAAACTTAACTATATGAAACCTGCTCTCAAAGTGAAAAAGAAACTTGATAGTCACTAAATTAGATGAGGACATAAACATGACCACATCTAAACAAGTTCTTCTTTAAGAATCCCAGCAATCTCTATGAAAAAGTATTGTAAAACTGTACTTTTACTATTTTTTTAAGCTAATTACTTCCTACCTTCTCTCAGCCATTTGTTAGGGTTACTTTCAGACTTCTGTTGTTCTTTTATAGTAGCTTAAGTCTACCCTAAGTAGCTTAAGTGTACCAGTGGTGCAAGCTGGTGAGAATAGAATATCTTCTTTCACATTCCCTCAGCAGACAAAATGTAGAATGTAGAATCCATGCCAGTGGAAAATGTTTGAGATTGTAATGTTTAAAAATCACAGAATCATGGAATGGTTTGAGTTGGAAGGGACTTAAAGACCATCTAGTTCTAACTCCCTGCCATGGGCAGGGACACCTGCTAGAACAGGTTACTCAGAGCCCCATCCAGCCCAGCCTTGAACACTGCCAGTCAAGAAAGGTTAGATACCAATTGTTTAGTTTCTAGCTGAACCAGCTTCTAAGGTCATATATTGTCTTTAATAGCTGGTTTGAAACCATTATTAGCAGTTAAAGAAAGACTGAGAAATGGACTGAGTGTTATCATTTCAGCTTCAGACCTGTAAAGCTACCCAGTTTTGTACTATCAAGACATCTTGCATGAGAAGAATCCAGATAAAATGTATTGTGCTACGTTTTCTCTCTTATACTTTGTATTTTTAGTTATGTTATAGATTGTAAAGTTCTCTCCATTTGTGCTAGGCCTTTCTGGAAATGGCTTATAGTGAAGCAGCCCAAGCCATGGTACAATACTACAAAGAAAAACCTGCTATGATAAATGACGACAAATTACTTATTAGGATGTCTAAAAGATACAAGGAATTGCAGCTGAAGGTAAGATGGTCATTCCTGGTCAAACTATGAGAGCTTCCATGACACAGCTGGAGAGTACATTTTAAATGCTTTAATATTATGGAAAAATAAATAAAGATAAAATAATGAATGTATATTGTCAATCTTTTATACTTAGCTGCTTGCTCTTATTCTAAATTGTGGCTCTTGGAAGAGACCCCATTTTCTCTGATCTTTCCATACCATTAATTCAAAAATCCCTTCAGAGCTTCCTTGTGAGCAGGTTCCCTATATTCCTTGGTCTAACAAAGGTCTAACACATAGCCATGTGTAAGATACGAAATGTCAGCAAAAATTAGATGGTTCTATCCTTTTAGTCAGGCATTAAGCCCAGAACAATGCTTTCTTCACTGCTTCCATGCTTGAGCCATAGCAGTCTTGACACCAAGCAGTGGTAACAGGACTAAACAGCATGCTGAATTATTTTTATTTCTTGTGAATGACCTAAGTTGTAAAGCAAGATTTCTTTATTTATTTTTTCCTTTAACATAGAGTCAAACCAGAGCAATATTCTTTAGACTTTCTGTACAGTGTGTGACACTTCTGTTGCAGACACTTGAGTGATGTCCAAAGATCACTGCTCTTGTGAAAGTATTTATAGAGGCTTATATACTGCCATATAATGCTAAGAGGGTAATTTTATTTCATGGTGACTTGGGCCAGAACTGGCAATGCAGAGCTTAAAAGCTCCATATTGTATTACTCAACACAGCGCAAAGTTATTTTATAGAACAGTTCTGTAATGTTCCAACTTAATGTAAAGGGTCCTTTTATGAGCCTTGGGGAAAAAAATAAAGGAACTCAGATGATTTGCCTGTTGGAAAAGTCTCTTTCTCTCCTGTATGCACATGCTAGTTTAAAGAGACTTAAGTCTCTTAAGCCAAAAGTTCATAAATCAGGGCAGACTTTTGTAATGTGGTACAGGGAGGAGTTCAGGTGTTAGGTGGTGAAGATTATGCACCTTGACAGAGAGGCAGGAGTTACCCAGGAGAATGTGATAGTTTGCCTAGATTCCAGAAATACTTTTCTGCTTTTCCAATGGCGGTTTTTCTGGTCATGGAATTATTTCGTTTGCGCAAGAAAGAAAGCAAATAAAAATACAAAGAGGGGAATATGCATGAGCTATATACTGCTAGAAACTTCTGAGTTCCAGCATAATTATGTTGCTCATCTGTGTGTGATCCAAGTGTTTGTACACATGCCTGTGTAGTACATCCTACCTAGGAGTAATCAACACCCCAGTATATGTCTTGCACTTAGCTTTTTGAAGCTCTCCTTGTCTAAACATAGTCTGCTACTGCAGAACGAATAACTCTGAGATCAAGAGAAGGCAGTTCATACCTAGAGGATCAGAGATAGGCTGCTATACATATTTGATTCTGTATCAGAAAATTTGTCTGTTTTGTTTCCTCTTAGATCCAGTTTCTAGAAAATGCTCTGTAGTGATTGTGTAACAAGGTTTGAGAACAAGCTGGTTTTCAAAGCCTGTTAGAGCAGCCAAACTTGAGGAGAGAGTGCTACAACGTAATGGAGCAAATTTTCCATTTGTATCATTTTACTGCTTTGATCGTGCTGTTGAGAAGCCAACTGCAAAAGACAGTGTAACCACAACACTGAAACTAAATATTTCTAGTTATTGTGTAATTGAATAAAGCATGGATACTGTTTCTTGAAGGAAAATCACCTGTATCAGTTGGGAGAGTAGAGGAGCTTGCTAAACAGTGTCTTTGTTTTTTTTAGAAACCAGGTAAGAATGTGGCTGCTATAATCCAGGACATCCACTCGCAGAGGGAGAGGGACCTACTGCGTGAAGTGGACAGGTAAAGTTTCTCCCAAGTTTGGAATTGGAAGTCTGTAAGACCACAGGTAGAAAAAGTATTATCTGTGTGCTTCCCTTTCTTATTTCATTGTCTTTCCTAATCTGGATTTCACTTATAAAATCATACATATTTTTATATACTTCAATAGTTGGTACAGGGCCTGTATGATGAAATCCAATTGAAATTGTGCATGTTATGAAAATAACTCTTTCCTACTGATTATGTCTCAGAAAATATGTCTGGCATGTGAAGGGCACAGAAACAAAGCTGTTCCATTCTCCTCCCTGTTGAGTGAGAAGCAATGAAGGCTGGGGGTGCTCTGAGACCAAGTGGGAAGGAGGCAGTTGAGATTAAAATGTATTTGGGTACATTTCTGATATCTCTGACTTCTGGAACTTTCAGCAAAATTGGAAAGGAATCACAGCCCTAAAACTTCTCTTTTGAGCAGGTGGCCTTTGTCACTTTTGTGTCAGAGATGCCCTAGCTGAGTGAGTATTAAGGGTACACACATTAGGGTCATTGTAAAGGTATTAACATATTACAAGCTTTTAATGCTAAACCCCTATGAGACGCTTTTAAGAATGAATGAATATATTCTTGACAGTTCCGTGGGGATTTAGTTAAGCTCTGTGGCTATGACACTGCCTTTTCTCCTGTTCACTGTTTGCAGCTGTGCAGTGCATGTCTGTGAAAGGCCTGGGGTCTCAGGTTCGCAGTCCCCAGAGCAGTCCCCATGAGCTTCCAGTGTACAAGAGCTGGTAGACAGCCGTGGGTCAGCCAGTTACAGCTGCCTTTTCCCCCTGCAGCAGGTATGGCACCGAGAGGCCCCGCTCCCGCAGCCCCATAAGCCGCTCCCTGTCACCTCGATCCCACACGCCCAGCTTCACTTCCTGCAGTTCACCACACAGCCCGCTGGGGACCAGCAGGACCGACTGGGGAAATGGGAGAGAGGCATGGGATCAGTCCCCCTATTCTCGACGGGACGAGGAAAGAGATAGCAGAGAATGGCGAGAGAATGGGGATGAGAAGAGGGACAGGACTGACACGTGGGTACACGAGAGGAAACATTATTCCCGACAACTGGACAAGTTTGATTTGGATGAACGGCTTGAAGGAGGCAGAGGACACCGAGAAAAATACTTAAGGACTGGTTCCCCTGGGTCCCTTCACCCTTTATCTGGCTACAAGAACAGGGAAGATGACTACTACAGAAAATCCTCTAAGTCAAAATCTGACAAATTTCAGAGGCAACTGCAGGATTTACCTGGGAGATCTAAGAGAAAGGAAGAGGCAAAGTTAAGGGAACGCAGACATTCTTACAGCGAGGACACTGCCAAGGAGGAGGCAGCTGAACAGAAGCACAGCAAAGCATCTGAGGGCTCCAGGCAAAAACAAAGTGAGAAGAATAAGGTGAAGAAAGCTGAAAAAGACCAAGAAGATGTTACTGCTGAAGATAGTGATGTGAAGGAAACCAAACCTCCTGAGAACGAGGTAAATAGAGATCTAAAGGTATATGTAAGAAGTGTAAAAGCTGAAGTAATATATATTCTGAAATATCTTAGAGCATTTGTTGTGGGTGTGGATGCCAACAATGTGAAATGTTTTTTCCATGATAAAGTCAAGGAATGTGGTCATAGAAGAAGTCTTGGGAGGTCATCTTGTCCATGTTTTTGGCCAGACCATGCAGATCTATTACACTGTTGTGGTGTTTGGTATATGGACATAATCATCCTGTGTCTTGCATAGAACCTTTGGGTTACAAATGAGAGGATGGGGACAGGCAGCTGACAACAAAGCCAAGTGGCAGTTTGCTATTTGCATGCAGGTTGTGTGTGAAGAGGCAATTGTCCTCCCACTAACTCTATGTAGAATGCCCCATAGCTGCTCTTTCTTCATCCATCACCTGCTTCACTGCCAGTGAGGAGGACTGAGTTATCTGGAAAGTGATACTTTACAGAGATGCACAGTATTTGTACAGGGAAGTGGTTGCTGTGCTATTAATCTTTTAATGAGAAACATTTCTTTCTGGTTAACTCAACAGAGCAATTGTTTATATTAATCATGTGTCCCTACCCTTACCTGTGGCAGGATTAATTCACACCACTCCCTTCAGTGTTCTGGCAGAAATCTCTTCCCATGACAGAAACCACTGAATCAACTCACCTATAAAATTACTCAGTCTATGGAGAAATACTTCCTGTGGCACAGTGGCCGTGTTCATGAGTTTGATTCCCCACTGGGAAAAAGGAGGGGAACACATCCAGATACCTCATTTGCTCAGTCTCAGCACAGCCCATACTTGCATCCCCACCCCTTGGGGATCTGGTTACTGGCTCTTGCCCACCTTGCTGCCCCTGGAGTCCCCGAGGGCTGGCTGCTGCCATCCACCCCGGGGGCTGTTGGCATAAGAGGCTGCAGAGCTGCTTGATTGACCAGGGCTCTATCTCTTGCTTGTGCCTTTGTGCTGCTGGGGACCTTGTTGGTTGTTTCCAGTTGACCTTCTTCTCGTTTGGGGCTAAGATGTGGAATTTCCTAGATTCGTAACTCATTGGTCTGTAACCAGCAGCAGCACTGCCTCATGCCATAGATAAGCATGTTTGTACCACCTTTTATCATCTTTCTCCTTTGGCTGGTATTTTACTAAGATGTATGATTCCTTGGGAGGAGATGTCAGAGAGAAATGTCAGACAGCATCCTAAATCACACTCCTCTGCATGTTTTCCAAGTTATTTTACTGTGGTTTTGCTAAAGACATACCTCTCTGGGGACTATTGCTAGTAATTTATTTCAAAAGGAAAAAATAGTTTTGTATGTCTTGAAGTCACTTTTGCTTTGTCCCTCTTTTACTAAATACCAGGTAGAACTGTGGTTTTGTTCTTCCAAAGTATGAACTGTACAACCAATTCCATTTCCAACTGATGCTATGTCAATAAACAAAGCAGTCAAAGTCTTCTGCAGAGTTTTAGCACTGCTGCTCTCCTTACCACAGCTGAGCCAACATAACAAATGTGGGTAGAGAACAGAAGAGTGGAGGCTGGAAATTTTAATGAATTGACATTCTCCCCCACCTGTCTTTTAGCCAATTCTGTGATATAAATTACACCTCTAATTTTGTTTAAAATTCTTTCTCTTAATTCTTATTTGTGCAGCTCTGCTAATGGAATTTATTGTTGGGTCTTTTCCCACAGCCTAGTTGACTTGCATAAACTTTAGAAATAAAGCATGTGACCTTGTGAGTGACTTTGGTTCTCCAAACCCAGAATAGAAACATACTAGAGCACCACTGTGTGTTGCTATACGTGTATATGTATTTATTTTAGCTTGAAAAAGAGGAGCAAGTTCCAGTGAAGAGCTCACCTTCAGATAATAAACAAGGAAAAGAATCTGGAGAGGTTCTGGAAAACACAAGGAAAGAGAAGGTTGGTGACACATTGTTGTTGTAGCTTCTTTGAGAAAATTATTGAAACCCCAGGTTTGGTAGCATGTTCTCCCAAATTAAATATTAACCCCTCATGAAAAAACACTTAAAGGAGTTGGAGAAGGAGGTTGTCTACATTGACTTGTCTTATCTTGACCTCTGCTTTAAGGGACAGATTTTTCTGAAGTCTCCAGAACTCTTTTTTTAGTTACTCTTTGCTCATGTACATTGCTTCACATACATAGTGCTTGGCAGTGGCAGCTGTGAGGAATGTATGCCCAAGTAAACTGGGTAACTTCACAAACCATGCCCAAAAATAGGAGATGTGGTCAGTTTGTGGGGAAAGCAGGGACTATGATGAATACTTTTCAGAACATTGGTCTTATGAGCTATACATAGCAGTTCCATGATTGTTTCTGGTTTTAATTAAATAATGCCTTTACAGCACCCCTACTACTGCATTGCAACTGGGGAGAGCAATGTCCCTGGAATTCCTCCAGCTTCATATCTGTAGGGTCATGGGTGGATGGTCAAATATGGGAGATATTGATATCTGTTGCTGCAGAAAACTGATCTCCTGGCAAGAGCAGTGCCAGCTCACAGAGTTTTCATGCTGTTTTAGGATTCTAGGAGGGGAAGTGTGGGAATGGCCAAACAGGAGGAGAATACAGATTATTAATAGATTATGTGTACACAAGGAGTCTGGGAGTTGAAATCTAAGATGCAAGTGTCTTAAAAGTAAGATATGCCTTTTAATTCTAAGACCTTTCAAGTCCAGTATTAGTGCCTGAGTCCTGTAAGTCTGTAACTGCATGTAGGAGGTATTTCAGAATATATACCTTGGAGTATAATTGTAAACCTGCTTTTTCCTAAGGTTTAGGGCAGTGGTTTCCAGCATAGTCCCTGGCAGAGGGATCTTGCTGGTGGAAGGAAATAACTGCAGAAGGAAGCCATATTTTCTCAGTCACCATGAATTTAAAGGACCTGGTCCAACAAACTGAAAGCCACAATGGTTTGAATAGGGTTCAGTGTATTTTCTTTGCACTGAGATGGAGGTAGAGGAAGGGGATCACATAGTAGCATCAATTGCATAACAAGTTGTGCCTTACTCTACTGCTTACAGAAAAGCAGGAAGCAGGGGACTGGAGACACTGCATTCCCCAAGGTAGTTACAGAATCTTCACAAAGGGAAGTTCATGTGATAATTCAATAGATATCTTTTTGTCCTTGTGCATAAGATTTAAAATTACAACACCAAGGCATATCACTCTCTGAAACTAAAACACAAGAGGAGTTAGGCACGGCCATACCAAGGTTCTTTCTCATTTCAAGACCTCTTTTTAACAGTGATGATCTATAATCACCAATCTCTCAAATGTTTCACATCTTTGTGACAGGACGGAGACTGGGAGAGTGGAAGTGAAATTGAAGGTGAGACCTGGTATCCTGCTAACATGGAGGAATTAGTGACAGTAGATGAAGTGGGAGAAGATGATTTAATTATGGAGCCTGATATAACTGAGCTTGAAGAAATAGTCCCAGTTGATCAAAAAAATAAAGATGCTTCAGAAATGTGTCACTGCATGTCAACCGTGTTCGAACTGAAAAACAATCACAGCCACTTAACCAGGAGTGAAGACAAATTTGCCCATAAAGCTTTAGAAACAAACTTCAGAACAGCAAAGGGCAGTGCAGCTTCTAGTGGCTGTCAGGAAGATGATGAGGATGATGATAACGATGATGCTGTAACTGAGGCATCAAGCCTAAATCTGGACCCTGAACAGAAGCCAGAGGAATTGAAAGAAGACCAATCTGCTAAGGATTCTGATTGCCAGCAGAAGGAAGGAAAAATTGATAAGAGCTCTAACACTCGTTTGGAGCCTGAAGATCACCATATACCTTCTGTTCAATTGAAAGAAGAGACTCTCCAGCTCCCTGATTCATTTATAGATGATTACAAACAGATGGGATCACAAGGAGCTGAGAGCAGAGAAGTTACGGAAACGCTCATTAAAAACGCTAGTGAAGAAACAAGACATGGAAGCCAAGAGTGTCCAGAGGCCAAGGGTAACTACTGCTTTTTTCCCCTTCAGTCTGCAGAGAGCCTTGCATGCTTTCTCTGAGGGTAGACTGAAATTTATTGCTAACAAGAATAAGTGTTCTTAATAGTATCAAGGCTTGTCCTTGGAGCAGCTTAGTAAAAGAACCCCAGTGCCTTTGGCCAAGCTAAACCATTAGAGCCTCTTAGATGAATAGTGTAAAGGAAATATGATAAGCAGCTTGCAAGCTTTCTGAAAGACATAAGCTGCTATAATTGTCATGTCAAGGTTCACATGAGTTTAGCTGAAGTCTTTCAGTGCCTTGCTAAATTTACTTTGAATTGTCAATGAAATGAGTGACAGTCTCTGAAGGTCAACAGAAAAGTATCTGTAATGTCTGGCTGGCTCCTGGACAAGGTGGGTTTTCTTACACACTGTACTGAAGCATTATTAACATGGATAGCACACATAGATTGTTACTTCTCAGTCCCTGTTCATGCAAATACATGCCTTTCACCAGGACTTGCCTTATCACGTCCTGTTATCTACTGCATGCTGCCTTTAATTTAACTGATAGGATGTGCTGTGAGATAAAGTCAATAAATGTAACCATAGCTACCTATTTATATTTTAGCTGTCAGGAAAAGAGGGATCTTGAGGGTCTGAAAGTGAGTTCAGTTCCTTGTCAAATGATACTTGAGCAAATGGGCTGTGCATAGTCAGATGAAGTAAAAAACATCATTGAGTATGTTGGTCAGAAATGCTATTTTTTAATTGCTGCCAGAGCCCATGTGTTGGACAAGGACTTGTGAAAAGAAGCTGATGGAAGATTTTTGAGGGTGCAATACTGGAAACATTTCATGTGAACAACTGATTTTGAGCTAACTTCTTCCAGGACAGATTTGAAACTCATTGGTTTTTAATACTTAGCTGGTTGGCCTGAAGACACCTTGCCAGACTCGTGTATTTGGAGATAACATGGCATGGCAAAGTTGGCTCTCCTGGGCTTCCTGGACAGCCAGCTGATGAAAGACTTGGGTGTCTCAAGAGCGTATTTACTAGTGTTTCCAGCATCTCAGCTTCCAGCTTGTCAGCAGGGAGCCTGGAAGCTCCAGGGCCTCTCATGCTTCCCAGGTTTCTGACATGGACTTGTTATCTGGGATCTGTAGTCCAAGGCTCTAGGCCCTCTACAAATGCAGCTGCCATCCCAGAAGTGCAGAAATCAACTTAAGTGGGACTTAAGTTGCTGAAAAGGCCCTGGGTGTCTTAAGAAAAGCTTACCAGCTTACTGGGGGTTCTCCAGGTTCTCTGCTGGAGTATTGGAATGCTGGAGTAGGTTTAAAGTTAATTTGAAAGCCAACCGGTTAGGATTTTTTATTATTTTATTTTAAATCATGCAATAGACATATTTAAAAGTGAAGAAAAATTCATTCTCAAAGCCAGAAACTGCAGATCTTTGAACTACAGACTTGAAAGATGGGAAGGATTTGGTTTGGGTAAAATATATTTCTTTTATAAGAAAATATATCCCTTATCTAGGCAAAATTTGCAATGCAATAGAAATTTTGTCAGGGTAAGTGAGGTAGTTTTTTGATGTAGGGACTGAAGAAGAAGAATCAGACCAGTTTATCTGTAATTCTGTAGCTCTGTGATAGCAAATTTCTCTATTTTTAGGTAAAAGTAATTCATATTATAGAAATCATGGGAAGGGATAGCATCTGTTCTTTTGACTGGCTATATCTGCCTCAGCACATCAACTGTCCTGCTGTGTCTATTAATGTCAGCCAGCAGGGACCAACCATCCCATCCCTACTATTCAGAAACCAAAATCTTTTAGTGGCTGGGAGCCATGAAGCAGGAACTATCCTTTGGAGAGGTAAGGGTGGGAGAAGAGTGGCTCCGCTGAGAAAATGCTAATGATGGTGCAGGGATCCTACAAAAGGCAGGTTTGGGGAATTGCATTCATCAGGTCCTGCTGCTCCCACCATCAGCTCCCCCCAGCCCCTGTGTCAGCCCAGCTGCACCACTGCTCATACAGTAATTAATATATGTGGTTACAAAGCTGCAGTCAGGGTGTGCTTCTGCCAGACATGTGTAATGTTATAGCTCTATTTAGAGATTAAAATACAAAAACCCCTCCAAACATAACATTAAATTAAAAACAGAAAAATGGTCTACTGGGAGAAATCAGAGTGACTGCTCACCATAGTAAAGCTGTAGTAAACAGGCCTCTGATTTGAATGGAAAAACATTTTTTTAACTGATTTTACTTCATTTATAGATCCACCCAGAAAGTGTTCCCAAGAAGTTTACAAATGTCTCTTTATGAAACTGTTTTCATTCAATACATTTATTCATTTGTTAAGCAAATTCTAGGTACTTGGAAATGAGATCTCTGGAATACCCGGAGGTAGAGTCTAAACAAAGGCCCTCTGCACCAGGCTGGGAACAAGAGGACGTCTTCACCGAGCTCAGCATTCCCCTGGGTACGTTCGGCCGCCCACTGCAATACCCAGGGTTTACAACAAGATGTCACTTTAAGGCTACTTGCTATATTTATTTTTCAGAGCAGATGTGTGGAGAGAAGGAACAGGGGGTATGACAGACGGGTAGCTGTTGAAACAAACAGGTTTTTGGTTCTAGATCATTGCTAATTCATTCTGAATGAATGGCAAAAGGCAGCTGATGAGATGAAATAAGTTCCCTTAGACTATATATGAAATAAATATGAAAAAATACTTAGTAATTTAAAAGCCTTTGACATAAAAGTATAAGCAAAAGTATTGGCTTTACTGTGTAAATACTGATTATGAGCAAAACACCTGGAAGAGATACATCCTCAAAAGCAATCTGTGAAACTTAAACATTAATTTACTGCTAAAAAGTAGTTTTGCTTTTCTAGCCCTTGAGGGTACAGAAGTTTCCAGTCAATATTATGTGAAGATAGATTTTAAAACATGTACATCTAAAAGAGAAGAGAAAAGGTGTGTTTTCAATGCACAAGGATTTTAAAGTGCAGCTCAGCAAAATTAGGGAAATCAGAGAAGTGAATCCAGGATTCAGTCTTCCTATTCCTAATATTTAACTAAATAGCAGATTTTTTTCTTTGAAAACAAGTTTATTATGGGAGGGGTAGGATTTCAACTGACATTTTAATGTGATTCAGAATTTCTCAACAGGTGTGGAATTTGTGGTGCCTAGAACTGGGTTTTACTGCAAGCTCTGTGGACTCTTCTATACAAATGAAGAAACAGCAAAGACAAGTCACTGCAGGAGTACTGTTCACTACAAAAATCTCCAGGTAAAAACACACCTGAAGCTACCTAACAACAAGCTCATGGAGTGGGTTGAGTGAAAGGTAGATGATGCAATAAAAATTGGTTTTTATTGTGTGGACAGAATTCAGATGAAGTGAAATTCAGGTAAAGAAAGTTTTCAGTAGTTCCAATCATTAACATGCTAATTTCTCACTCTCAGATCCTTGAATCAACTTTTGGATCATAGATAAAATGAGGCCAGGTGATAATTTAATCTTCTCATCTACGTGTGGTCCTTGTCACTAGCACAGCATGCTACTCAGATCTTTAATGCCCTATTTCAGAGGGTCCCAGATGTTTCTGTCACTGGGAGTGATCCCAGCAGCAGCCTTTTGTACATCTTAATGTCAGGAGCATTAAACATGGCATTTGTCTGATAATGTAGCCAGACCCATTTCTGTGTTTGGGTTTCTCAGCGTGCTTCAGCTCGCAGCTCTCTGTGGCACACAGGCTCTGCGAGGCATTTCCTGTGACCCGCTGAAATCCCCTCCCTGTGTGCAGAGCACCACTGCTGAGTAATTTCCATCAGGATATGCAGGAGCATGTCAGTGCTTGTTGCTCCATAAGAATGTAACAAAAACATGTCAGCAGTTGATAACAGCGCACAGAGACCACGTGTGCCTGCAGTTCAAAGACCTGCCTTTGTCATTTTGAGATGCACCACTGATAGACCAGTCACAACAGCCGCAGCGTTACTTGTCCCATGCTCAGGGCTCCTCAGAGATGGCCTTGGCTCCCACCCCCAGTCCCTGCCCATGAGCAGGGTGTGTACACTACACACACTTGTGTTGGTATTCTCATACTCTTTGCAAAAGTCATGGCAGAGCAAAGCAGAGCTGTTCCCCCTTTCTCTGTTCCTTCCCTCTGCCCACAGTAAATGCTGTAACTCTGCTTCTGTTCAAGTAATAGCTCTCTTTCCTTAGCTGACTAGCAGGCATCGATTTTTCTAGTGACACTCACAGTCAAGTAATTTCTCTGGAGAATTTCCTTCTTGGCTTTCCTGAAGTTCCATAGCTATAATCATACAAAGGCCTCTGGCTTCCAAAGGCTTCCTCCAGAACTCTGATGCTTGCTCGTAATGGACCCTCCAAGTAGAAGCTTGAAAAACAGGTGCCCAGTTTGCATTCCTTTTTTTGCTTTATACAGATAAATCCAGAGGGATTCATCAAAGGTGGCACCACTCAGTGCAGGCTATGTATCTCATGCAAGTCTGTCCCTAAGAAACTCATACTAAAGAAAGATTTCACCTCCTGCCCCTCACTCTGGAAACTGGTTCCATGGGAAGAAGAGGGATTTTTTTTTTTTTTATTTTCTAACTTATTTTTTTTAAGTCTTAAGAAACAGGCCTAACTAAAACTGACTTAGCATGAAGATAAAGTGTTTTTCTCCCTATTAAGACATTTCCCATGAGTACTGTGGTGGATATCTAACGCTGACTTGAGATAAAAGAACAAAGACTATAAAAGCTGTTAAAATTAAATCTGCCAAATGCAGTAATAAAAACAGGCTGTTCTGTCGAGCTATACATCTTATCTTACTAAATACAGGAAATAAATGTCTCGTCCAACTTTTGCCTGCTGAAGTGGAAACTTAGCAAATTTCAAATCACTGTTCTGTGTTGCTGGAACTCTTTTAGTTGCCATAATGCTCATTTATGCATTCTGCAAGGAATGCGAGTTTTCTCCTGGTGATGATGCAAGTTAACAAGTGTAACCACCAATACAGGAGCTAGGGACTCTGACTGTAGTGGAGCTATGGGAGTGCTGCTGCAGTGTTCCTGTTCTCCTTCATGAATGCCAAATGCCACCATCCAGTGACAACAACAGTGTCCCAAATTGTGTCATGGCTTTGAGTCTTTTATAGCTGATTTGCTGCTTGTTGTCTCTCGTGCGATCTCCTTGAGACACATCCAAAATGTATGTTCAGTGTTTGGATTTGAATGCGAAACTAAACAGCTTGTTTGCCAATTTTCTCCCAAAAGCCTTGTTTAGATGATGACAGTTGTGTCTTGAAGTAAAATAGTCAACTTCATCTAATTATGATGCCCCTCGAATAACATCAATAACTGATTTTAAAAAATCAGCTGTTCTTGTCAGCCTCACAGACTTTTTGTAATTTTTAATTCTCTTCATCATAATAAATTATTTTCCCAGGTGATATTTGTATTTACAGGTACACTGCAATTCCCATGTCCAAAAAAATCTACATTTTTGCCATCCCTTCCTCCATTTCCTCCAGCTACAGAAAGCTGTTACCATTCATGTGGTGGAAGCTACCTTGGCAACTCAGTGCAGTATTTCATCCTGTTTTCCACTGGCTTTATTTGTCAAAACTTGTATTTAAATGAAAAAACCACACATTTTTTTGCTTGACTGCCATTTTGCTATGTATTAATCTGATTCTGCAAACTTCAAATGTGATGTTTGTGGTACTCATGATAGCTGGCAACATCATTGAAAGGTGGTGGATAAAACTCAGTCTTATTTTGGTCGGTGCTCATTAAAAGCCCCAAAAGCTTGGATTATCTGATCCAGGGACAAGTACTGGTGATTTATTACAGTTCACGGTGTACTGAACACGTCTCCCAGCCTTTATGGTCCCTATATCTCTGTATACTACTGTAACATTTACTCTGGCTTTTTGCCACGTGGAATTTTGCACCCAGAGATCTAGACTGAGAGTTGTGTAATTTCCACAGGCCAGTCTCTCTATTCAGAGTAACAAGTGTGCAGTTGTCACTTTGTCACGGGTATGTCCATTGATTACCACTGCTGATCCCCTTTCAGATGAACCTCTTATATTGAAAACTTGTATTTACCTGAGAGAATGTGGTAATTCTAACACAGATCTTAGTATTTTTACATCCATGTCTCATTTAATTTCTTCCCCATGGATACTAAAGAGTAAACTGTACTCTGGGGAAATCTTGAAAGTAGAGAAAATTTTACAGTGATGTGAAAGGATCTTTTCAAAATAATTCAGAATGAGTAAATAGCTAGAAAGGGAGTTTTATGATCCTAATAACATGTAGGTCAGTTATTCTTGTGTGTGATGTATGTGATGTAAGTCAGTAATAAGAATATCTCTACATTATTATGTTGGAATTTCTCAGGTGTCTCTGCACTTGCTGCTGCTGAAAAAGCTTCTTTCCATCCATTTCTGTCTGCTGACCTTGAATAAATAGTTTGAGCACTATTTTGAGACCCATACCCATTCATCATCCATTTTGTGTGCAGCTCTGCCAACTAAGAGCACTGCCAAAAGGCTGAAAGCCTCACTGGCCATGTCTGTTCTTTTAAATCTCACTGAGTACCCAAAGCAGTGAAAGGCTTTATCTTAGAGAAACACAATAAAGGTAAATAGTCTAGCCAAACTGCTAAATTGTGTTAATTATTACTGAGCATGATTATTCCCTTAAAACAAAATGTTCTTGTGCAAAAGGAGTATCTCTGAACTGGACATGCTGAAAATATAATATATGAACTTCAAACTGAGACTCTGAAATCACATTTATGTTCTGAGACACCAGTGCTTTCCTAGCAGAATTCAGCTGACTCAGTGAAGTTAGAAATATTTTCTGGCTTGAGTTTTCAGCAAAATGGCACTTCTGTGTGCTTTCTTTCCTTTTGAGATGTTGGAAGAGTTAGAACTCTGAAGAGGCACAAAGAATTCCATGTTGAATATTTTCAGTTATGGTAACAAATCTTTGGTTTTTTTATGTGGTTGCAGAAGTACCTATCCCAGCTTGCAGAAGAGAGCCTGAAAATGAAGGAAGAAGGCAGCCCTCTGCCTCAGGATGACACTGGCATCGTTCCTCACTTTGCAAAGAAAAAGCTATGATGCAGATGAACCGAAGGAGCTGTAATGAGTGAATGCTGATACTTTTTATAAAATTTTTAATTTCTATGATATAAATGTCAATTTGCACTGTACAGAGGAGGGGAAATAAAGAGCATGTTCCATGCATCTATGCCCAGAGTGCCATTAAAAACCAAAATGCCTGAAACTGTTTCCCACGGTGAAGCAATGCTGGCATATCTGTTAGAAGTGGAGCAATTCTTTCTCACACTCTGCGTGCTGGGAGTGGTTTCCTAGATTAAATCAGAATTCTCAGGGATTCTTAAAGTTTTAGTTCTGATGTAACACGTCAGGTCAGGTTGGAGTACTTAGAAGCACTCAGCATCCTCCAGTGGACGCTGGAAGGAAAGGAGATGTGACTATTTATAGGCTTTAATGTTGCTTAAAATACCTTCAGCCATTTCACTCATTGCCCCAATGAGCAGTAGGATTTGCATAGGATATCTAAAGCCATTTTGCTAAAACTAGTGAGTAGTTGGCATAATGTAAACCCCATTAGCACCCACCTCCATGTCTTGGAGCTTGGTGAAATGACAAAATGTTTTTGTTGTGAAGCACTGACTGTACACTGCTGGTGTTGTGCGAATTCTGGGGGAGCCACAGTCTGTCCCAGGGACCTCAGAGCCTGAGCCCAGCACAGCAAGAGCAGCTCAAATGCACGTGCTGACAGCCAGCCTGCTCTGGTTTCAGCATTTTCCATGGTGTGGTCAGGGTGTTCTCCAGGGACCGTTGTGTTTGAAATTCTTCTTTTTGATAATTCTAAAGGGTGCCAACTTTGAGTCTTACAGACTTGAAACTCTCATGAGAGGCTTTTTAAAGTGCCACATGTTTGGACCATGTCTCTTTTAGACATTTTATTCAAGATCCTTGCTTTTGGGGTCTTTTTGTTTTCTTTAAAGCTTGCTTTTCCTCAGCTTGGCAACGTTGAATTTTCCTGGTTTTTATGGAAAGATGCCAGATTTCTAATATTGTTTTTGTATTTTATTTCCCTGAATTTTTTAAGGTGAATACAACAACTGATGGCTCATGGAGTGCTGCACTGAGAACACAGGATGCACCAGCAGCTCTGGCATTATTATGACCTATTGTTTCTGCACAGTTGTTGCTTAGTATTTTGCAAAGTCCCTTTGAAATGCACTGTACAAGTTTCTGGTTCATTTCAATAGGGCTTTGTGTACTAAAGTGAATACGCATGCAAACCATTGCCAGAATTGATCCCAGAGTTTATAAAATGCTCTGTGCAATCTGGGCAGATGTGGATTTGCAGGCATTTCCATTCTTTGCCTGACTCTAATATTCATCACAGTATGTTCTGTAAAAATTGCTGGTACTGGATGTCCTGTTTAGATGTTGTGCAGAGGAAACAGTTTCCCAGAAGGTTCTAGCTATCCCTGAGAATGACAGGGATGTTGCACAATATTGCAAAGTGGTTAAATTGCCAAAACTGCTTCCACCAAAGTATTTGTTCCATTATGTCTTGTGCCAGCAGCTGTGCTCATTCTCTGAAGTACCCTGTAGCCAGGCAGTGTCTCTCAGAGGTGCCTGGTGTTGTTGCCTGAAGCCCTGTTCCATTCCATGGCCTGTGCTTTCCACTCATTTTTACCAGAGAAAGGTTCAGATTTCATAGTTGGAATTCCTGCTTCTTGCAAACTGAAGGATTCTTTGCATCCCAGATTCAGACAGAGCCTACCAAATGACAAGGGGAAATGAAAAACATTACAGCCTAAATCCTCCTTTGTCCGGGCTTGAAATATGTTAAGAGTTGTGTCCATCTGTCATTTAAAACAGCTAATTTGGGGGGGAAGTTGTTTGCTTGTTTGGGTGGGTTTTTTTGGTGGTTGTTTTGTTTTTTTGTTTTGTTTTGTTTCTCCAATTTTTTGTGGGGTTTTTTTGTTAGTTTGTTTTCTAGAGTTTTTTGTAGCTTTTGTTTTTGGTTTTTTGTTTTTGTGGGGTTTTTTCCCCCATATGGAGATGAAAAAAAAAAACCACCACCATTATTGCAAACCAGGTATTTTTCCTCCAAGGGCTGGGTTTTCCTCTGACTGTTTGTTTTTCACATTGCAGTGAAACTTGAGCACGGGGCTATTAGGACAAGAGCTTGTATTGCAGGCTGTAAGATGATGAAAATGGCAGTAAAGATTGTGCAATTGTCTTCTAAAGTGCAGCTCTCTAGCTGGTCATGTATCATCTGAATATGAAGTTCCCTTCATGCCCTTCAGCACAAGCTGAACACAAGGGAAGGAAATCACTACAAATCCAAGCATCAAATCTTTGAAGCTAACCCTGCTATCAAACTGGGGCTCTCACCAGCCTAATGGGAGCTTGTTAGACCATGTGGTTAAGCTTAATTGGATGTGAGACATAGCTGACTGTATATCAAAGTCATATGCCTCCAGCAACTTTATCCCCAGGTAACCTCAAATGAGAAAAGTATCACTGTTATTATTCTTTATTTGTAGTGCAGCAGAAGCTACAGGTCCACTGCCTTTATTATAGGCAAGGCACAAATCCACAACAAAGACTTTCCCAGGCCAAAGAGCTTTAAATCACACTTTCTGAAAACAGACAACAGGTGGATACAGGCAGGCAGGGAAAGCAGCAGGTAACCATGAGCTTTTGACTGGCAGGAGAAGAATAATTAAAATGAGTGTTTACCCAGGGGCTTATTTTTGGATTTATGGGAGATGATTCAAACTACTTGCCCCCTCCTCTGGTTCTGAACCAGGTACACTCCCTTTATTCACAGCTTGCATTTAACCTTCTTTTTTTTTTTTTCTAGACAGTTGCATTAGGAATGCAAAATCCCTTCTTAATCCAGTGGGTCTTGGCATCCTTCGGTCCCCAGCCATTTAAGTTTCAGTCTCCAGAGATGGAGTCTTGACCGAGGCTCAGTAGGAAATGTCCTGGCTCCAGATACCTGGTTTGGGCCACAGCTACAGGCCCTTGCTTGCCAGCGAGGCAGGAGGTAGCTCTAGATGGCATCTCTGCCCTGTGCAGTTTCCTCTTCTGCAGGGAGATGACTCAGCTGAGCAGTGCAGGTGCAGAACCCAGCCCCACAGACATGATCAGAGCCAGACATTTGTAGAAGTGGTTTGGACACCCCATCCCTTTGGGCTCTGTCCTGACAAAACAGCAATCTGCAAAATCCTGGAACAGCCAAATGGCACTTCCCCTTCTGAGAAGGTCCTTTCTCCCCTAAACCTCAACAGTTGAAAGCAATCCCGAGTCTCAATTAGCTCCTAATGATGCCCATGATCAGTTTTGAGCCCGATGCACTTTGAGAACTCAGAGATAATCTCCTTCCCTTTCCAATAGGCCATCATGCAATGCTGACAGGCACTCCTCAACTTCTCTCTACTACCTATTCTGCTGAGGAAGAATTCTGCTGTAGGCAGCCCCTTACCTTCCTCAGCTTGTGTAAAAATATGTAGTTTCGTTGGGTTTATTATATTTAAAATCTTGACTTTTTTAGTTGGCATAATTCGTCATCACTATAATCCACGCTGTTTATTTATATATATATGTATATAGCACAAAACAGGCTCAGGTCTAGCCAAACAAATATTGATATTTTAAAAAGAGCTTCCTTAATATATCAAAACCATTTCAATACATCTCAACCAAAGATTGCACTTTTGTAATAGGGACTATGTATTTCATCTCTGTGAAATCTGTATTGATCTCAAATAGTCTTTAATATCAATTCACAAGCTACTTTCTTTGAAGAAAAAAAATGAAAGAATTAAGCATTTTCCCCATTAGATCAGACAAAGTTTCACATTGGCTTTAACACTAAATTAGTGTTAGGCTGGTTGTATTCAGGGTTTTTTTTCTATTCTCTAAGGATTAAGGCTGTGATTTGTTGAATTATACTTGAACTGGACCAGATGTACTATTTATTGAGCTTATATAATCTTGTTAATTTAAGTTTTGGTTTGTAAACAGTTGAAATTTGTTAGTACTTGTTTAATTATGTAGGAACTGTCACCAATATTAACTGATCTGTATAACTGATTGCAAAGTGTTTCAATTTGTGTTTCTTAAGAAGAAAGATTTTAATAAAGAGAATTATAAAGCATATACGTTGGTGGGCAATTGTCCCAGAAGCAACATGCTTCTAGCTTCCCAGGAGATCTATTAAAAACCAAAATGAATGAAAGATAGTTTAAGGAGTAAGAATGAAGCAGAGGCAGGAACAAAAGGTTTGCTTTTGAATATAATTTTTACAAGTTGTGGTTCGTGGTTCTTGCCAGGGAGCTCCCGCTGTACAGATTGTGATTGCCATCAGCTGGTGCTGAAGTTGAAGTGAGCACATCTCAGCAGTTCACTCTGTAATTATTATTAATTGTCATTACCCACTCTTGGGCAATAACCCAAGAGTCCCTCTAGATATTGTCCCTCTAGATATGTCCTTACTTCCCTTTTTCTCTTTATTTCCAAATGGATTGGGCAACCTGTCTGTTCCCATTGCCTTTTTGCCGTCTCCATCCCATTGTCTTCTCAGTCTTCTGAAATCTTCCCCAGCCAGGAACTTTCTCCATGTCATCTCAACCTAAATCCCTTAAGTTTGCCCAATTACTCTGTTTCCCTGGTGCTCTGCCTTTCCTGATTTTTCTTCTTTCCAGCAGTGTCCTCCCAGTGCCATCCCAGCTATACAAGGATCTTTCCCACTCTGTCCTTCTCCCTGGCTCACCACCACTGCCACCAACCGGAGCTCCTGGGAGGAAATACTCAGCTTCAGCCAGGGTGACATAAAGACATTCTTGGGCTAAATATTTAAAGAATGCAATGAAGACAAAAGCTGAGGGGAGCTTTACCACCAGAGTTGATGTATTCATTCAGTGGAAAACACTGGGAAGAAAACTGACACAAGGCAATGTCTGGTCTATGTGCAAGGCAGGGCATGGGGCACTATCAAAGCATGAGCTACACCTCCCACTCCCCTCTCTGGGAGGGAAATGGGGTCTGTCTGCCCCACTGAGTGGCTGGGGAAGTGGGCAGAAAGGCTGGCAGCCAGTTTGCTGACTCTGCAGCTCATTAAATCAGTGTCTTTTAAGTAACTGTTTTGCAGGTGAGGCACATGACACGTATTTTAAGCACAAATGGTTTCAGTTCTTCTGTCCTGGATGTATTGAAACCTTTGTTCGTGTGATACCTTCTCATTGCAGCTGTGAATCTCTCACTCAAGAAATGAGGCAAATTAAATCATACCTCCATAACCAAAGAAAAAAAATCCAAACTGTGGTGTTCAAACACAGTGTTTCGAGTCCAGGTTTAGCCACACTTAATATTCTTGGTGGAAAAGGGACCTCAGGTTTGGAAAACTTCACAGGTGAACAAAACATCAGCTTGGCCTTTTGACACAGGCTGTGTTTGATCTCACTTGGATAGCCAGGCTGTAAAACAGCAGGGCTGTCCAGCCTGCCCCACAGAGCAGATCAAGGCTGTCCCAAAACAGGAGCCCTCTGTGGGAAGGTGGCCAGGAGGGAGGACAGGGATGCAGGGAGCTGGGGATGGTGCTGCCTGCTTTGGGCCAGGCTGATGTGGGGCTTGCCTGGGGGATGCTGCCCTGGCACATCAGCTGGGCTGGCAGGTACTGTGTGGAGCAGCCTCCCCCCTCATGCTTTTCCAGGGCCCTGGGACTCTGCTGTGTTTGTGCAGGTGGCAGCCAGGGCAGTCCCAGAGAACAGGTTTGCCTTGGCTTACTTTCCTATGTCCAACTCCACCAGTCTCCACAGATCTGTGTCAATAGGTCGAGCTCTCCTCACGTGCTTCACTCACTGATGCAATGCTGCAACACAAGGCCATGGGAGCATGTGGGATGTATTTGTGGAGGGAAAGGTCCCCTGGTTAGGGACAAGAGACAGGGATTCTCCCTAAAACATGTTAATGGAACTGGGTAATGCAGCACTGAAACCCAAAAGAAATACCAAAGGTCACAACGCCCTGAAGTTGTGTCGGGAAATTTAGGTTGGATATTAGGAAAAGGTTCTTCACCCAGAGGGTGGTTGGGCTCTGGAACAGGCTGCCCAGGGAATTGGTCACAGCACCAAGCCTGAAGAAGTTCAAGCAGCATTTAGACAAATGGGACATGGTGTGAATTTTTGGGCTGTCCAGGAGTTGGATCTTATGATCTTTGGGGATCCTTTCCAACTCAGAACACTTTGTGATTCTCTGATTGTTATTACAGGGCCTGAGCTGGTCTTACTGACCTGGTGGTTAGCAATCCTTCCCAGCTCTCCTGCCATGCCCCACCTCCCTTTTCCTTGCCTTCAGCAAGGAAAGTTATGGTGCATTACAGCACTGGCAATCTGGCCCCTATCTTTATGAAATAGTCTTGTACTAACCTGACATACTCATGGCACCATGGGAACCTCACTCCTCAGATGCAGAAGTGAAAGAAGCAGAAGTGGTTTCCATTTATTCCTTCCTACCTGTCCCCTTTTACTGCCAACGTGAGGGTCAGTAGGGCCCTGGTTGGTGTCATGGGGGAGTGGGAGCAGGCAGAGGAGCAGTAGGGGCACTAGGATCCATTTTCCACACTGTGAAGATGGTTTTCTTAGGGCTGATCTGCACACAATTGCATCAGCCTTCTGCAGGGTGAGATTTCTAATCAGATACTCAAAGCCAGCAGCTCTCTCAGTTCACATCAGGCCTGTTCTGGCTAAAGGGCTGTCTGTCAGGAGCAGCACTCAGCTACCTGAACTAACTTCCTTTAAACTGAAATAGGAGCATACATCAATTTTTAATTAACTGGATCATCTGAATGAGTGGGCACGTCCAAAAGCTTTTTGTGAACTAGAAAGCTTCATAGGGCATGCTGAATTCAGCCTATTAAATGTTTAAATAATTGCCAGGCAGAGCCTTGGACACTATTCCTCAAGGTAACACAGTAAGTATCAGCAGCACAGCCCTGGGTCAGGAGGCAGCTTTCTCAGCCTAATTTCTTCCCTGTGCCTTAGAAACAAAGGCTCTTGTTTAAGAGCTGCCCTCCCCTTGTTCCCGAGCCTTGTTTGAGGACACGCATATTAGTTCCACCTTCCTTAAACACTGCCTTGGTGTCTTTAGAGAACACAGGAAGCCTGTTTTGTTTGTGGGTTTCTTCTCTGCCTGGGCTGCTTTTGCATTGCAGCTGGTTTATCTTTGGCAGATAGCAATGTGTTCCTGGCAGCACATTTTCACCTTGAGCTCACAGGGTGTAGCCACACCGTGTTTTGGACACCTGTGATGGAGAACTAGGAAAACTTTGCCTGTTTGTGTCACTGCTGAATGTAAAAACCAGTTTCACAGGAGTACTATGCAGGAGTGCATTGTAGAGGTTCTGGCTCCCAAGGCATGGGCAGGTTGGAGGCTGGGTGTGCACGTGTGTGCATGAGCAAGGCTTGTGCTGCCTTGCGTGGACTTTAGCACTGAGCAGCTGGCAATGGGACATGCTTCACCATTACAATCACAAGCAAAGTTTTTTTGGTGTGCCCAAGCTGAGTTTCTAACCTGCTTATCTACCCTGTTCACTGTCACCTCCCACAACACTGTAGGTGGAAGCTGTGGTTACAAGCTTGCCAAGACATGGCTGCACCAAGACATTCACAGGGACTGATGTCAGTGTTCCCCATGGTGCCCTTCCCACAATCTGCAGGGTCTCTGGAAAGAAAGGAGACCTCAAACAGGTGTGCTCAATAGCAGAATGAGAAGAAGGAGCACTGAGACCAACAGCAAGAGCAGCCCAGGTCTGTCTTGATGGTAAAGTGTAAAGGGGATCAGCATCACTCCAGCTGAGCTATTCTGGTGCCTGATTCCAATTGAGAATTAATTCAGGCAGGATGGGTATGTTAGATATGTCTTCCAACCTATCAGCAGGCTGATGTCCCTGTGACTTACATGCTCCTCTGCTTTTCTCTTCCTGCAGAGGCAGGTGCTGATTCACAAGCTGCTGCTGCAGTTCAGCCATCAGCACATCTCTTCCCAAACCCCTTCTGTGGGGTCTGATCTTAAAACCATTAGTGAGAGTCTGGTTGAATTGAAAACTACTTGAGCACTAAGGTAAGTTAAATACCCGTTTAAAACAGCAGCAGATGTGAGCAGTGTGAGGGAGCACTGCACTCTGCCAACCTGGTCAAAGCAGGAAAAAAATCCAGAAGAAACCCCTCAGAAATATTGTTTGGGTATCCTGGGTTCCTTCCAGGAGCTGCTCCTCCTCTCTGCGCTTGGGGCATGTTCACATCATAGCGAGGAATGGCATGAGCTCACTTTCATTAATCACTTCTTGTCAGCCAGGCAAAGTGGGAAGTAAATTCTGTTTGCTGAAAGCACCATGCAGGTGGTCTAAGAAGAGTGGATGTTGGCTCAGCAGGAGCAGGGAGTTGGGGTGGGTCAGCTGGTACCTGAACTAGAGCCACTGTGGTGTCTTGATTGCTTGTGATTGTGTGAACAGCCTGAAGATGCAGACAGGATAAAGCAGAGTGATGCTTATGAGGGTTTTGAAGTTCACATTTGCTCTTGTTTGGTCCTGGAGGCTTTCGGCAAAGACCACCCACTGAAACAAAGAATCACTTTCCTGAAATGGAAGGGACCGAGTCATGTATTCAACCTCTTTCAATGCCCTGCTGTGATCTTTTGGAGCCTTTGAATTCTTCTTTACCTACAAAAGGTTTATTACAGTGCAAAATGAGTTCCCAGAGCAGAAAGATGCTCCTTTTCCAAGGGGATATGGGTTGTTGAGGCTTCAGGTAATGCTTCAAGGTAAGTTGTCGTACGTTGCTAAAATAATCTTTTCCCACCACTTTCCTCATGTCAGCATTTCAAGATCTCCAGTGCGTTGTGGCTGCTGTTATTATGTAAGGATTTATGAGTGGCTGCAGAGTTCAAAGGCATATTGGTAACCCCAAGTCCCAAAAAGCCAGGAGTCAGCCCAAGCCCTGCCCCATTTCCCAGGACAAAGTTGTTTGCTGACTATGTCTTTTCTTTTTTTTCTTTTTCTTTTCTTTTTTTTTTTTTCTTATGAGCCCACAAACTTTAGGATCTCTTAATTAACCTCCCAGGTTTTTGGTTGGTTTTTTTTTTTCAGCTTTTAGGTTGCACTAGTTTCATAGTTTCAGATCTTTCGTCCACAAAACCTTGAGGGCTAGGGCCATACTTTGTTTATAAATGAAAGCTAAAACTCTCTTGTTTCAAGGAGCTGGGATTTTAGGATATATTCCCCAAAGCATATAAACTGTGATAAAATCACAGGAGTTTCCAACAGTGCACAGTCTCCTGATTGGAAGAGGAGGTGTTGGACTGCAGTGAGCTGCAGACATCACTAGCTACTGTCATTTTAGTGAGTCAAATAAAAATAATATTATGGTTAAACATGAGCTCTGCAGGCCTAACTAAAGAAGATAAACTCATCTTTTTCAATTGGTAGTGCTTCACAAAAGCTCTGCCTTTGTAATCCTCTGGATTAATGTTCACACTCAAGCACTCTGCCCCAGAAGCCTCTGCATCCCTGGCAGAGTGCATTTGAAAGGATAAAGGCTCTCTGGGATGCAGAGTAGGCTGGTGCCAGCCAAGCATCTCCAGGGACACGTGGCTATGGCTGATTCCAAACCAGGAGCATTTCAACCCAAGTAATCCTCCTTTCTTCCCTCTCACTGCTCTTGACTGTTGCTCTGATTTCAGCGTCGTGCTGCCTTTCACGTAGCCCCCCTCAGTCTGAGTCAGATCCCTATTGTCTGTGTTGTCAACACAGCTGTACAAATCCCTTCCCCCAAATACCCCCGCTTTCCAGAAAGCTCCTGCCTGCAAGGCCCAGGCGCTGTTCTGACTGCAACATTGTCAGGTCCTGGGCTGAGCTCAGATTCCTGTTTGGACCAGCATGAGGTAAAAACGGAAACAAACTCAGGAAAACGCTGCACTGGAGCAAAGCCTGATGCTCCCTGGCTGCCTGCTGGAGGCTGCTGCAGCCCGAGACTGGCAATGCAGAACGAAGCGAATGATTAGCATTATTAAAAATGCTTTGCAATTATGCAGCACCTTTTCATCTAAAGATTTCAAAGCTTCGTAGCACTCATACAAAGTTACTTATTATCCCTGGCGTTTAGCAGAGTCAGGAAACGCAGGAAAGTAGCTAAGTGACTTGCCTTAGGTCATGCAGTGAGTCGGCGTCAGAGGTGGGAACCCAGCCCCGAAGTGCTGACTCTGTGGCTCATGCCCCAGCGAGAAGACACACCCCACCTTCTCCTGCGGAGAGTGCCAGGCCAGCTCCTTGGGGTGGGCAGAGATGGGGGAAGCACTCAGCTCACCTGGAGCGTCAGCACAGCCTGGGCAGTGCCCTGGAGACACCTGGCTGGGAGCAGCACCCACGGTTCCCAAGCTCTGCTCCATTCCCAGGAGCCCTGTGCACATGGCTGAGGGGCTGTCCTGGGCTCTCTTGTGCCTGAGGCTGCAGGCCAGCTTGCTTTGGCATGGTGTGTGCTGGGTGAGAGCAGCCAGTGGCCTGGAGGGCAAGGTGTGATGGCCCTGGGCTGAGCACAGCCACTGCAGCCCCGTCTCCAGCAAAATCCCTATAGCCCACTGGCCGTACACACACGGGAAGACCCCAAGGACCTTCCTAAACAGGGGACAATTCAACCTGGACACCCTGGAGGACTGGAAGTGGTTTCCTCTCTATCAGCACTGCTGTTCTCCCACTAGCTCTGGCTACAGTGAAGGTGCAGCAGCACTGGCTCCCTCCAGACCAGGTGGTCCAGCCTGCCAAGGAGCCTGGATATACATTCAGATATACATTCAGACACCTGCCAGGAGATCAGGAGATGCTACACTCTGTGGCCAGCTCAGCAGGCTGGGCTGTGGGAGGCACTGGGTGCCAAACCTTTGTGCCTTGCAGCAACAGAGCTGAAAATGTCAAGTCTTGTATGCTGACACCTGTCTGGCTTCAGTCCAGTGATAGGACTTAGGGACAGTGTCCTGTTTTCTGGGAGGAAAGTCAAAAGGAGGGAGAGGAGAGGTGGGAAAAAAAGCAGTTGTGAAATGGGGTGAAGAAAACCATGTAGACATTTAGACTGCAGTGGTCAGGAAAAGACCTTGGCTGAGCCTCTTGGCCCCAGTGAGGTAAAACACCTTGTTAGTGTTTACCACAAAAGGTGACTGCACAGTTATATTTATAAGGTAAAAAAAAGAAAAAAAAGTCTTAAAGGACCAACTACTTCTGTTCCACCACTGAACTACTTATTTTTACCCTAGAACTATATTGAAAATCCAGTTTGGTCAATTTTTTTTTGGAGACGTGAGATGCTGCAGGGTTTTTTGTCATAAACAGTACCCTGTTCAAAATATTATATTCCATTTCTGAAGGCAGGCATGACTGTTACAGCTTCAGAGTTCCAAGGGGCGTATTTAAATAAGCAACAGGAACTAATCCATATAGTCAGCTTTCCTTAGGAGCTTGGGGATTTACATGTCTAAATTTCACTGCAATGAGACCCCAAGATAGGGGATAAAACTCTAGTTAACTTCACTGGAGATAAAACCCAGGCAAGGGGAAAATCTTGGAGACAGATGCTGCAGTTGAATAAATTTATACTTCAGAAATGCTACTTAGAATGAACAATCATTACAAGAAATAATTTTAAAAAGCAAAATAACAGATTGGGTATAAAAGCTATGTCTCAAAAGCAAGTCAGAGTTTTGTCTTTTAAAGGACATTAATAAAAAATGGGGGAAAGTTTTCCCTTGTTGCATATGGCTGAAGAAAACAGGAGGAAGAAGAAATCATATGCAGGGGATAGAGGTTAATATGCACTGGGTATGTGCAAAACCTGAACTCGTACTTTGCTTTAACTTTTGCTGAGGATGTTAATCATGTGGCTGCAGATGTGAGGGATAATAGGATGGGGGTATGGAAATGTTTGTGGCCAGGATAGAAGCAAATCTCAGGGCTGCTTCCTGTGCTGAAGGCAGAGGAACGGGCTAATCCACATGCCAGAGCTCTGGAAGAACTGGCCCAATGTCTAACAGGTCCCTCAGTCAGGGACAGGAGCACAGCAAACCTGTACAGAAGTGAACTGTTTTGGGCAAGAAGAGGCATGAAGGTTTCAGCTTAAAAGCATAAGGACAGATTCAGAAAAAAATAGTGAGGGAAAGGCTAGCAAGAGAGGAAGGTAAATGGCATGAGATGAAATGAGTTTATCAAACCCATTTATCTTTCTTGGGCAAGGCAACCTGCAAGCCATTTGCTTAGTGAAGGAAATGGAGTGAATCTCACCTCTCTGGACTTACACTGCACATTTCATATGGTGCCACGTGGAAAGTTAAGCAAAGGGAGAGGTGATTTTGTACAAGGTAAAAACCCCTTAAAGACTGGGCGTAAGAGCAGCAGGGCTGTCAGGCTGGAGGGCAGTTACCAGGGGAATGTTAAGCATCACTCTGCAGATCTGACAGAGTGCTTTTGTAAATGAGCTTGGCACTAATGTTACAGGAGAACTGGTGAATTTGCTGATGACAGAAAATATGAAGCAACCTCAGGAGAAAAGAGGCTTGAAATATTACACAGAGAAAGGTAGATAGTAGAAAGTGGTGGTCATAGGCATAAATGACCAAAGCCTTTCCTACAAGCTCCCTGGCAGCTCACACTTTGATCACCAAGTAACTGACTTGTCAACAGTGGAAATAGGAAGTGAGAAATGCAGTCCTGGAAGGCAGCAGGAGAGGTGCAGCCCAGGCTGCACTGAAGGCTGGGGTGAGCTTGAGGAAAGGCTATCTTACTTCATTTTGCAAAGCAAATACTGCAAGCATGAGGCTTCCTCTGCATAAATACTCCCAGGAAGGGAAGAGAGAAGAGCTGATGGTGCTAAGGGCCAGTGCTGGTACAGAATAAATGATCAAAAGGAGGCATCAGACATTTTGATCAGAAGATCGTTACCAACCATTTGACAATGTGGTTCTGGAATGGCCCCCCCACTGCAGTTGTACATGCAAAATATTGAATCGCTTTGAGGATGGAACTTGGCAAGGTCACGATAAGGATTATATCACATGGTGCCTTTGATAGGAGAACTGATAGCACGGAAGTTCCTGCCAGTCCTAAGCACAAAGGTAAATGTTCTGTAACCCTCTGCCTATATAAATATAGAGCATGTGATTATATACACACAAAAAGCAGGCACATGATTTATTAATCACAGGACCTCATCTTGTCAAATAATAATTACAAGGCAATAACACGCCTTGTTTTAATAAATGGCTGCCTAAGATTTTTCTCCCACAGCAAACCAGTAAAAAGGGGCAATTATTCTGAGGTTGAGGTGGCATTTTGTGTTTCTGGTTGTTAAATGAACTCGCTGTCTGGAACTCTTAAATCAAGTACTCCCATTTTTCTGCACATTTCACAAGTTCAGCCCTTTCCAGTAGAGCGTCTTTTCAGACGCGTGATTGCCCTTTGTTAAGGCAAGAATGAACAGATGACACCGGCAGCACGGAGGAGACATGCCTGGAACAGTTTTACGGAGCAAACCCGGCGCTGCCGCTGCCAGGAGGGCGTACTCGGAGCCCTAAACAGGGGAGGCTTCTTGTGCAATGTGAGGGGAAAGTCCTGGGAAGCCACGAGAGACAGGAAGGCAGTGGTTCGGGAAAGTGTTTATGCAAAGCCGTGGCAGTGGGTGACACTTCAGCCTCCGTGCTCAGGCAAACACAGCGCGATCCCTCGCACCCCGCAAAGGGCGCCCAGCCCCGGCAGGAGCTGCACGCCCAGGGCTGCAGCACAGCCCCGTTCTCAGCCCTCGGATGGAGCTGCACCAGGATGTTCAAAAGCGACTCTAATTACTGAGCATTAAAAAAGTGAAGGCGTATTTTAGTACCCTTTTAACCTGGAGCTGACGCTGCCTGATGAAGAAGAATGGGTTTGCTGTGTTTGCAGCTCATTTCATGAAGGCACCTTAGCCGAAGATACAAAAATAAAAGTAGTCTGAAGGGAAAGAAAGCAGAAGGCCAAGAGACAGGCAACTGAACAGAGCAGATTGATTTAACAGATATGATACATTTTTGCTGTCTGCATTATGTGTGGAAATTCTTATTCCAAGTGACACAGTAACAGACTCGACTGTAATCAAACAGCGCTGCTAAGGTGTCAGGAGCACAGATGCTGCCTATCGAAAATATCTAAAACAGAAAGTAAAACTTTGAAAAATCCGCAGTGGGGAGCGCAGGGGAAATGCTCGGTGGTGTTTCTAACCCAAGGCAATTTCTCTCTGCTTTTCACTGCTCTCTGGTGCGGGAGGTCGGAAGCCGTGCGTGAGTCACCCCAGCGCCAGCCCGGGCAGAGCTGGGTGAGAAGCCGAGGCCGGCAGAGCCGGCCGGGGCAGCGCGGACACACGCGGGGTCTGTTGTGCAGCAGCCATCGCACGGGGGGAAGGGCTGCTGCTGCTCCACGCGTTTTGGGGAGCTCCAGCCAATGGATTCCTCCCCTGGGTGTTACGGGAGGGCTTGGCCTGCATGTGAGAAAGGGAGGGGAGAGTTTGAAAACAACCCAGCAGGCTCTAAGGAAGGAAGACTGCTAGAGAGTGACCTGCTCGCCTCCGTGCGAGCATTTTGCTCCAGGTGATCGGCGGCTGCAGGGGTGGAAGCGCAGGAGGGGCCGGGGCACGGCACAGGTAACCCGGGATGCAGGTGTCGGGCACCGGGGTCCAGCTGAACACCCCTCCCTGGCTGCCCCGAGCTGCAAATCCACCAGAAATGGTCCAAAGAGTTGGAGCTTTACATTTTTTTTTTACCTATGGGAGGGGGAATTTTGCTGTTTTGTTTTTTATGGGGATTTTGGTGGTATGCTTGCTGTTAATATGTCTGGCGGAGGGAGGGCAGGAGGGAGAGAGTCGGTCTCTACAGCTCAGAGGTTAGCATGTGATCAGCTGTTTTTTAGTTATTGCGGTAGCTTTGAGGTTAGAAAGGGAAAAAGACGTGATGTCTTTTAGTAGGCTGGTTGATACAATGGAGAAATACAAATTATCTTTCATGCACCTCAGCTCTTTTTCAGGTCACAGTGCTTTAGAAATCAGAAAATGTGTGCAGATGAGATTTTCAGTGATTGATAACCCAGCTGCTAATAGAGACACTCCGCAGAAGGAAGAAATAACACACCATTTTCTTGTCTGGAGGTGTGCTGGGTGGTTTGGGGGTTTTAATCTTCTTTTGACTATGGACCCAGCTTTTAGGCCTCTTGGAAGTGATCCAGTCTAAACTTCAGCAGAAAATCTTCTAGCAATTTTCTGTGGTGCTTTAAAAAGTGTAATTGTCATGATGCAGTATTTTGTGCCATCTCTTGTGCAGGTTCTGGTTACTGTTTCAGTCTCTCTGTCACCTTTTTCTTCTTTACTCAAAAATCTCTTTAAAGCCCCACTCTGCCTTGCAGGGGAAGCTGAATTCCACGGTCAATGTCAATAGGTAGAATTTATTTTCCAAATCTTGGTCATGACACTGTGGTGGTTTGCTAGGTACGCACAAGTCAGCAGAGATGCAAAGAACAAACTAGGAACTATTTTTTGATTAATGGGGAAACAACATCTTTTAAAACTGCCTCTAGGTTGTGTGTGAAAAAAAATCTTGTGTGAGCATGTTGGACTGCTCTGACTTGAAAAATCTGCAATGTAGTGTCTTCATGAGCAAGAAAGGCTTTCTTTCTGTCATTTGGCTGATGAGAAAAGTCATGGCAATTGTGCTGCACATTCTTTTAACAGATAATGTTGTTTTAAATCTTAAACCTGTTTTGGATGATTCATGCAAAGCCAGGCCAATAAATTAATTCAGAGGCTCTTATACAAGGGAACTTTGGCTCATTTGGCTATTTCAGTCAGAAGTGTACCAACCTAAAGTAGAATAATATGGGAAAAATATGTAATAATACTACAAAAATCAAGTAATAATCTGGTCACTGAGGAAGTTTCTCTTGCTGGCAGCTGGAAAATCCTGCAATGCACAAGTACCAAATCAGAAGGGATCTGTATTTGCTTCCCTCATTGCTTGGGCTCTCTGGAGTGACAAATTAGGGAGAGAAAACAAAGGGTGAGCTGAGTTTTGAGGAGAGACCTGAATGGAGGCAAGGCACATGACAGTGAGAGAAGACTGTCATCTCTAATTAGGTGTGTGCCCTCAGGCAGCTCGTACAGAGTAAACAGGGTAAATGTAAACTAAAACAAGGTGGGAAGTTGGAAGGCTATGGATGGACATGCACGGCCTGTCCATCCTAAACCTGCAGCGTGTTTAGAGTTTTGGCAGGGGGAAAAGAGAAGTGAGGGTGGCTGCAGCAGCTCTTCCTCCACGGGCTGGGGAGCAGGAATCCTGTCTGCCAGCTCTGGGCAGCAGGAATCTCATCTGGATCCCAGCTCTGGGCAGCAGGAATCCCATCTGGATCCCAGCACTGGGGGACCAAGGATCCCGCTTGGATCCCAGCTCTGGGCACCAAGGATCCCGCTTGGATCCCAGCTCTGGGCACCAAGGATCCCGCCTGGATCCCAGCTCTGGGCAGCAGGAATCCCGTCTGGATCCCAGCTCTGGGCACCAAGGATCCCGCCTGGATCCCAGCTCTGGGCAGCAGGAATCCCGTCTGGATCTCAGCTCTGGGCACCAAGGATCCCGCCTGGATCCCAGCTCTGGGCAGCAGGAATCCCGTCTGGATCCCAGCTCTGGGGCACCAAGGATCCCGCTTGGATCCCAGCTCTGGGGCACCAAGGATCCCGCCTGGATCCCAGCTCTGGGCAGCTGAGGGAAGCTGAGGGAAGGGCTTGTGTGGGGAGGTAGCCACAGGCCCGAGCTCCCCTTGTTAGCAGAGAGCAGCACACAGAGATAAGACGTAATAGATTATTTGTACTGATGGCTTCGCTTCAGAAAAAGAAAAAAACCAGACTTTTAATTAAAGAAGTAGGACAGCACGTGGAGGACGAACCAGGAACAGCTGCCGCGTTTCCGCGGCTGGCCCACTGCTAACACCCAGCACTCCCAAGCGGGATGTGAGGAGCCGTTCTCCCACATCCCGGGGGCTGCCGCTTCACCCCGGCCCCTCCACGGAAGGGCTCAGGCGATGCTATCCCGTGTGGGCGCTCCGGGCTGTGTCTCTCAGGGAAATGGAGGGCGCTGCTCAGGTGCGCCTCAGCCCCCGCTCCCCTCCCCGCACCAATGGCTCCTTCCCGCTCCCCCCCACCCCCGCCCCACCCGCGATGGTCTCGCCCTCCCCACTCTCCCCCAGCCTTCCCTCGGAGCCGGGCGCGCGCCCAGCCCTGCGCGCCGATTGGCTGCGGGGCGGGCGGCAGGCAGCCAATGGCCGCGCGGCGGGTGGCCGTGTCGCTGGGGCAGAAAACACGGGCAGTCAAGGGGGCGGGCACGCGCTCGGGGGCGGGGCCGGGTGGCGGGCGCGCGCACGGCCGGCAGCGGGAGCGCGCGCGGCGGCGGCTGAGGGGGGACTCGGCCCGGCCCCGGCGGCCCTGAGGGAGCGGCGGAGACTGCGGGCGCATCCCGGGAGCTGCGGGCGCTCCCGGGCCGCAGCAGCCACTGCCAGGCCCGTGCCTGTGCGCCAGCCCCGCCCCGGCGGCCTGAGCCCTCGGCCCCGCTGCCAGCGGCCTGCAGCCCTCGGTCCGGCGGCCTGAGCCGTCAGTCCCGCCCGCTCCTCATCGCCGGCGCTGCGCCGCCGTTGGTCCCGGCCGGCGGCACGGGTTTGGTAGGAGTACCGAATCTTACCGTGGCTTTTGTGTGTGCGGCTGCAGAGCAGCAGCTGGTGTTGGCACGTCGCCAAAGCTTCGGTGATGGGGGGTGTTTGCCGAAAGTTAGGGAGAAGGGAAAAAAGCGTATGCTGTGTGGAAGTTACTCAGGGATGCTTTGCACCTACGGGAGGGCTTGATAACTTTTGGAAGCTTTGTCCTGCTGCATGTGTTTTTTCTAAAGGTTCATGTGCCTGCTGAGGTAGAATTACCTGTTTAGATGAAGTGCAAGAAATGGTAGTAGGTACAGAGCACCGAGCGTGTTTTATTGGTGAAGTTCAGTGATTTAGAAGAATACCCTTGCCTTATGAGCTGCTTTAAAAGTACTGCTCATATCACTGGTTCATCTTAAAAATTTCCATGGCGTTTATGTTTTGCCTAAAGTGGCTTCTATCCATTTTATTCCTGTATTATCTCTTCCAACATGGATTCTGATGTTTTTAAGGCAGTTTTGCAAATTGTGTTCTGTAGTTTTATCGGTGCTTTGTTATGTAAGTTTGTAAATCAGAAAATGATGGGTTTGGGATACAGTGATAAAAGCCAGCATCCTGAGGCTCCAGCAATCTGCTGTTTGAGTTAGTGAGAAGGTGCATTGCTAAACTGAGAGTGTATCTCCTATCTCCTGATCAGTAAGACAGCAGGACTTGTAGAGCTTGGATATTCCACCATCCTTGTTATAAACCAAGTAGGGTGCTGAATCTCAGAATGGCATCATTTGGAAGTTGGGTTGATGTTTATTATGTTGCCACCTGCAAGGTGGAGGATTTCAACGAGGGTCCTGTACAGGAAGAGCATTTCTCCACTTGAAATTTAGAACTTGATTGCAAATTATGAAAGCTGTGATTATTATTTAACACAGGTTTTGTCCTTTTTTGCTTTTTCCCAAAAGGTGGACAACTGATGGAACATTCCACTAGGAAGGATAAAACTGTTCTTACAAGGTAGTTTGAGCAGATTTGACTGAGACCCACACAGAAAAGTATCTCAACCAACAGTGACTGGGAACACTTGAGAACTCCTGAATGATTGCTTGAGGTAACTCATGAAAAATACTTATTTAAAAAAATTCGTGGGGCAAGGAAGACTCTTATTGCGCAAGGCTGGGAACTGTTTGGTTTGGCATTAGGAAATACAAGACCATGACAGCTGTGGCCCAAACCAGAGTTTCTTTATTGCCAACGGTCTGTGATGAATCATTTGCCCTTAATGGGTCTGTGGTGGGCAAGTGGGCATGAAAGGGGAAAACCAGGGAAGAGAAGAAAAGGGGAAGGGAATGCAGTTGTTTGGTGTCACAATCTTGCCACTCAACGGTGAGCAGTTTTCAGGGCAGCAAAGGATGAGATGGGGAAAAAAAGGCTGCTGAGTTCTTATGGGACAGACACAAATACCAGTAATGTTCCCAGGCCTGTGAAGGGATTTGTGAAAATGTGTACAAGGGAATTCTGGGACTGCCTGATTTTTTCTACTCATAAAGGAAAGATGGATGATGCCATCCTGTTCAGAGAGACATGGGGTGGTTTGGAGAGTAGCAGCTACTAGGAAGGGGGAGAAAGAGGAGCAGAAAAAGAGAAGTGTTAAAATGAGGAGAACTTTATCCCTTGTAATTGGTGGTTGCAAGGAGTGTTTGATGGATGCAGAAGCACAGATGTGAAAGCTTGATAGCTATGTGTACACATCCAGTAAAACAAAGGCTGTGTCCTTGAGGGGAGGATCAAAAATTAGCTTGTTTTCTAAGGGCTGGGCTGAACTCGATAAATTGGTACCATTTTATCAGCATCATTCACATGAAGAACATTTCTCTCATGGATGCAATTATAACATTGATATTCTAACTCATACAGATAACCACTTGGCAGAACAGGACAGTCTAGGTTGATAGAGGTGGCTTTTATCAGCTAAAAAAAGCTGTGTACATGGGGCTTTTAGCCTTAAAATAACGGCTTTTGTCCCCTTTATAAGCAACAGAACTGACGGCTGCTAAGGCATCCAGGCTTGGATGCACTGGAGGGTGGTGCTCCTCTCTTGCTACACCATTTACCTTCCCAGGAACTCTTCAGCTCTTACTAATAGTTACTTACAGCTTAAGCTCCCCCATTTTTATATTTTGTGAGTGAAGCCTTTGTATTTTACTTTAGTCTAGTGCTTTCTGTTCTCTAAGCTTTTCTGTTTCTGTTTAGGCCTTGGAGGGAAAACATTAAGACTTTACATTTCACACTCAGCTCTGTTAAGCAGCTATGGAAATAGAAAAGGAACACATTTATATTACCCCAACAGGTAAGTAATATATTCAGCTGTTTTGGATTTTTTTTTGTTAAAATTTTCTTAATTTTTTTTCTTAAAATTTAGCTGACTAGAAGTGTTCTCTGTAGAAAAAAATGCATCACCTGATAATTTTTTAACAATATTGGTTAAAAAAAAAGCATCAGAAACTTGCAGAATAGTTCTTTCAATAGAATCCTGCTCTATTATGTTTATTTAAAATGTATTAAAATAGTAAATTTCTGTAAGTTACTGGATAGTAGTTGCACTTGTCTCCTTACCATCTGAGTTCATGCTGATGTAAAGAAAAAAATAAACTTAAAAGTAAAATGTGTAGGTGTGTTTAAGAGGTACAAGTTCTGCTTTTATGCAACAATTTACCTTAAAATTATGGGAAACTAATGTTGGAGGGCTTGACTGAAAGTGGGTTGGCATGGGAAAAATTTAGGAAGTACATGTTAGAGACTGCCATGAAATGAACTGTCCATATCACACATTTATTTTATGATACTTAGTCAGGATAACACAGATTCTTGTTGTTTTCTGTATCTTCCAAAGGTTGGTGGTCTGCATTGACTCTTTCATGTCAAAGAGGTTTTAAATGTTTTGCAGAATAACTTGTATATATGTTAAGATGGTGGGTAGTGCAGTTGAGGTAGCAATATATGCCATATGATTTCTGATATTTAGGTTCATGCAGAAGACACCTTGGTTCTCAACATTTTAGAATTATATAGGTGGAAAGCTGCAGGAGAGCTGGGTTGACAGAGTTTGGACAGTTTAAATTGTAGAAGGTTTTGTTAATGAAGGTAACCCATAAAAGCACAGATTTTAAGTGAGCCTGCTACACTTAATGGCAGGGTAATGAGATAAATTTGGATAACTTCTTAATATATAGTAAGCAAAGTATTAAAGTTGATTGAAGACTGTTACTGCCTATATATGTATATGTTATATGATGTGGAAGCTGGAAGGAAGATCTGCACAATTGTACAGGTTTATTTTGCTTTATATTACTTAATTTTAGTTTAAGTTTTTGGAAAGCAGTATATGTGTTCAGTCTGTTTTTTCAAGCCTGACTAGGTAAGTAATAATGGAGGGCCAGTTGGTTACCATATTATGGAGAAGGAGTTTGCAGCTGGAAGTGACAGTGTTATATAAAAAACTGTGTAGTAGTGCAGTGAGAAATATTAATTCTTATGGGTTAGATGTTTCCTGTGGAGGATTTCCTGAGATCAGGATTGTGTAGGGAGGTTGGACTGTAGCCTCCCTTAAAGCTGTCAGAGTCAGAGCTGACTTGGTTAATTATTGGCCATTTTCTTTGGAAACTTAGAAAGCAGTAAGTGATCATTGAAGAGTGGAGTTTCTGGACAGCCAGATCTCAGGTATAAACTGGAGAAATTCATGGGAGACTGAACATGAAGAAGAATTTGAGTGCATTTCACTGAGAGGAGCTGGTTGTTGCTGATGGAGTCTCCTGGGGAATGAGAGGAAGGAAACCTGTTTGGGTTTGCTCTTTTTCCCCCTCTGTTAGCTTTATGCAAATCTCTCATTGTTTTATTAAAATGTTAGACAAACAGAGAAAGCTGCTTGTGAGAAATCTTTTCCTGGATGTGATGCATGCTTTTCTTTTTTAGCTTGCTGCAAGCGTAAAAGGAATGCTTTTGTGGGAGTAATGAGTGGAAAGATGAAGCTTAGCCTGGAATGGCGGCATTATTACTCAGCTGTAGCATTCACATCTGTGAACACCAGTAGCTAAATATTATTTCTTTGATCACAAAGGAGGCAGTTCCATCAAAGTTTGCTCAGTTTAATATACTCTTTGATATGGGTAAATACTTGGAGATTGGCAATGTTCTGTTAGTCCACTTTGTTTTAAAAACAATTTTTCATGAACTTGTTTTGAAGTGAAAAAAACATAATTCTGAGAAATACTGCCAAATGCATGTTGTTGATGAGAAGGTATTGGAAGTGTAAATTAATAGATTAGCTAAGTTCAAATGTAAATTTTGAATACTCTTGATATTCTGGGTTTATGGCAGCAAGGTTTTTCTGTGAAACATTGGAAAAGCAGCTTCTGAGTGCCCTCTTACTGCCCTGCTGGGGTTGGGGTTGTGGGTTGTGTCTTTGGAAATCTACTCAGTTCTGAAGAGACAGAGAACTGTAACAGAGAACTGAGGCTGTTCTAGGTCTCTGTGTGTTTTCTAATTTGCAAGGACTCCCAGGGTACTCACTGAAATGTAAATAGGTTCTCAGGTGCTTTTTTTTTTGGGGTTTTTTTTTTAATCTTTGATTGGTTAAGAAGGGGAAGAATAGCTTGTGAAAACTTTTGTTTATAATGCTCTAAATAAGACATTCTACTGAACCACACAGCACGAGTGGGGGACAACTTAACTTTGTGAAATAAGACTTTAGGTCTAAACATTAAATATGCATTAGCTTCCACAGAGAGTGAAGCTACTGTGCTTCTTGGTGCTCTGAGATATTTACAGATCCTTAAGTTGTGAGAGAGTTTTTTGTTGGGTACAAAACAAACCTGTTATATTTGTTTGTGTTGTGTTTAGAAACTGTCTTGACAGAAGCTACAGTGAGGGACAATCCATAGAGAAGAGAGATCCCACTGATTCAAAGGACTGTGTATTGTAGGAGTCTTCATTACCAAGCTCTCCAAGTTTTGTGCTGAACAGCATTTTCCCCCCCATAACCTTAAAAGCATAAAAGTAGTGATGTTTTTATATTCTTCTATGCTGAAATTGTTACTTTTCTTGCTAGTGAGCTGTGTTTGAAATTCCTTGAATTGTATAAGGGGAATGTTGGTCTATGATTTAGGGAGTTAATTTCACTTTGGTTAAGACTCTTGTAACACTGGTGAGTTCCTACAGAATTTACTGTATTGGCAGTTTCATTTGTTTCTAAATCAAGAGAAGAGTGGGTGGAGTGAGAATGAGGCACTTAGATCTAATGCACTTAGGAGTTTGGATAGTTTTTGTTTAACAAGGGTGGGGTTTTCTGTGGTTTATGTATTTTTGTATGGTTTTATTGATTTGCTTTCCAACTCTTGACATCTGCTCTGTTTAGATTGTGGATATTTTGTGCAGGGGAATAAGGAACTCCCCATTACTGCAATATGTAGACATATTTTAAAAACAATGTTTGCCTTAACACTGTTGAAAACATGAGTTCTGCATGATGCAATAATCCTTTCTGAATGCAGTGTATTTTGGTATTCTAACATAAAACTGTTTAAAATGAAAAGATTTTTTTTTCTGTTTTCTTTTTAAGAACTTGAGAATCTAAATGATGCTCCATTTTCTGGTGATGAAGAAAATGGTGGGTCTGAGGAACGAAAAACTGAAATCAACGGAAATTGGATTCCTGCTACTTCAATTACTGAAGCCAAAATAAATGCTAAAGCAAAGAGACGATTGAGGAAAAACTCTTCTAGAGATTCTGGGAGAGGAGACTCTGTCAGTGAGAATGGAGAGACACTGAAGATTGGAGTTGTACCAACGAGCCCCAAGGGGAAACTCCTGGACAGGCGGTCCCGGTCTGGAAAGGGAAGAGGCCTACCAAAGAAAGGTTGGTGCAGCTTGGTGAAGAGAGTAGAATGAGAAAGATAAAGATTTGTTCAAAGCACAGTACATTTATTTTCTGCTGGGAATCATTTTCATAAACCACAGTCTCTGTGCGGGCATTTGGCCCTTTATGTTATTTAGTAGGTGGCAGCAAATATAATGTCTGTGATCAATCAACATCTGTCTTCAAGGGAAGTACATTTCCTTAGCAGGCTTAATACCCAAATCTGAACTGTTGGTTGGTGGTTATGGGACTGCTACTAATGCAAATTTAAGTCATGGCTGCATTTGAAAGTACAGTTTCAACTTTCAGTAATTCTTGTGCAGTCCATACTGCTTCTAGTGTCTTACTGGAAAGTGATGAAAAGTGGCTGAGGTAGTGGGAACTTGTCAGGCAAACACATCCTCTTCAGCATGTATTGTTAGTCAGGAGATGGGCACAAGCAGTGATAGATCACTTTCAAGTGAAAGAATGTAGTGTTGAAATCAAAGTGTTGTTTGTAAACTGGTGGTCCTTACTTACTCTCCCATATTTTGCCAGGTGGAGCAGGTGGTAAAGGAGTTTGGGGAACACCAGGTCAAGTGTATGATGTGGAAGAAGTAGATATTAAGGATCCTAATTATGATGATGACCAGGTATGCAAATAGTTTATTTGCAGTATTGGTTTGTATTTCCTTTTATCGATTTCAGTGGCCTTGTGAGTTGATATGAATGTCAGCCTGGCTACACTGAAATGCTCATTTTTATGCTCAAGAATAGATTATTGGCTAGTAAAAAGTCAGCTAGTGCAGAAGTCACAGTGTAATACTCACAAATCTTATTCCCAAGCCCTCTTACTGTGCCTGAGCAGCAGCATCCCTTTCCCTGGTGTGTTCTCCAGTGCTGGTTCCCATGGAGGTGGATGTTGCAGTGCTGCTCTGTATGGCACACAGACACTGTGTTAAAAATGCAACACAGACTTGCTCAAGTTGAGAGTTTAGTGGGGACAGTATCTTTTATAGATTTTTGTCTCCCCTGTATTCCCAGCCTGCCCAATGTCTTGTCTGCTTGTGTAAACACTTCATGAGGTTGATAGCTTGGGTATTTTGCTGACATATATTTATTTAAAATATGTTATGGAAGATTGTATCTTACAACCATGTTACTGGGGGAAGGGGAAAGAAAGCAAAGCTTTCTATAATTAAAAGGGAAAAGGTGATTACAAACAGAGATTGCTAAAGTCTCAGATCAATACAATTGCAAGACTGACCATAAGCACATTCTGTATGATGTAAGCAGAGCAGTGCTGGTGTCCTTTGAGTACAGGGTGTTTGCTGTAACCATAGCTGCTGAAAGAATGGTATGTGAGAATATCAAAACCTTCTTCCAGGATCAATTTGCCCTAAAATTTGGCACTTTGCATTAACAGAAGTAGCTATTAAAAATGGAGCTGACAAGTGCATAGAACAAAGTTTAATAAAGAATGAACATTCTCTGTAACTTTGGTGTGATGGAACAATAGGTTTTTTGATTTCTACTATACTTCTTGATCATGAAAAGCTCCTTTCCATTGAAAGTTGGTTGAAAAATGTCTTTGATTAGATGTTTTTGTTCAGCTCTGTAGTATTGCTCTGAATGTTGCTTCTGTAGGTGCAGAGTAGGGAACTGAATTGGAGCAGGGAGATCTGGTGCTGCTGGAACTCTGCAGGACAGGTGATACATGAGGCAGTTGCTGTGAGCCTCTTTTTCCCTCAGGGAATGCCTTTGTTCACAAATACTCTGAAAATGCCTTTTCTGTGATTTGTGCATGGCACCACCTGTCTGGTCACACAGTCACCAGGCAAGAGGGAGCAAGGCAGGGTTCCTGCCAGGGACAGGAGTGCCACTTGCAGGGGAAGGTGCTGTGGTACAGCCAACTCTGCTGGGCTGAGGCAGGAGCTTCTGTTGCTCTCCCTTCAGTATGGAGGACTTGACTTCTGCTGCTGTGGTATCAATTGAATCCCAGGAACAGATTCAGTGTGTTTGCCATTGTTTAACAGTAAATTCAGCCTTTCAGTTGAATTCAGCTAACAGTAAATTCAAAATATGAAGAAGTGTGACAATTAGCCAGCATTGTCTGCACTTCAATAGTAGAGACAGAGTCTAATGTTTTTTGGCAGAATATTGACTACCAAGAACAAAGCATTAAGGATTAAAAAAACACTATTTGATACTACTAGTGCTGCATAAGGTGCAAGAAAAGATAGTAAGGGTATCTGCTTTTGCTGTCTTTTAAAACAGGAGAACTGTGTCTATGAAACAGTAGTTCTACCTCTTGATGAAAGAGCATTTGAAAAAACTTTAACACCAATCATCCAGGAGTATTTTGAACATGGAGATACTAACGAAGTTTCGGTATGTGATGTGCCTTTTTATTTCTTTGTTTTGGGGGCCAAAGCTGTAGCATACAGGGTAATGCAATTGCCAGCTATGAATGAGTTTATAGAGAAGTTGGCAAGAAATGTACTGTAAGAATATACAAACAGTTTTATTAATTACAGGAGCAGAAGCATATATGTAATTATATAAACACATCAATATTTATTTGAGGTCTGTTTGTATATTTAAATTATAAAAATTATGGAATCTCATTGTTTTGTTTTTCAAATCTTATCTAGGAGATGCTGAAGAATTTAAACCTTGGTGAAATGAAATACAGTGTTCCAGTCCTGGCTGTTTCCTTGGCTTTAGAGGGGAAGGCTAGTCACAGGGAAATGACATCTAAGCTTATCTCTGACCTTTGTGGGACAGTAGTAAGCAAAACTGATGTGGAAAAATCCTTTGATAGACTGCTCAAAGAACTACCTGAATTGGTGTTGGATTCTCCCAGGGCACCACAGGTATATTTGTAAATCTTTATGCCAGTAATCAAAAGATTTTTGTGGCTAAAATAGATCAAATAAACTGAAATAGACTCTGTGTTTTGAAAAATATCTATTGATTTTCTTACTGTCTGTAATCCTCTCTCAATTACCCAGGCTGTGTTTTCACTTTGAAACAGCTCATTTACATAAAATCAGAAAACCAAGCACATTATAATTATCTGCTTAGAACTTGTTTGAAATTCAGCATTTAATTAAAAATGTTTCTGTTTTGTTGCAGTTGGTGGGCCAGTTCATTGCTAGAGCTGTTGGAGATGGGATCCTAAGCAGTACCTACATAGATGGCTACAAAGGCACAGTGGATTGTGTCCAAGCTCGGTAATTTCCTTGCTTTCTATATAGAGGTGGTTTTCTATTCCAAATGTCAAAGATCAGGAATTCACTGGTTCAGAATAAACCATGCAGTTCTTTAACTTCCTTTTTTTACTGAAAAAAATCCCCCCACAAAGTCTGCAACAAAACCAACAAAATCCAGAATTACTTAAGTCAGAGGAGAAATACTGAGTTCTGAAAAATGTATTAATACGTTTGAGTTCAGTTTGTCAGGTTTGTTGTCTAGTTTATGTTTGAGGGTGAAAACGAGCTGAAAGAAGTGGTTATAGAAGGTTTTGTCTTATAAAAAGCTGTAATGTGATTAATGGGTAAATATAGCATCAGGACAGCTGCTGTAAATATGTTGAGAAATACACAAGGGATTAACTGTTTTGCCTTACAAAGGTTTGAAGCTTGTGCAGTGATTTCTCAGACTTTCTCTGTAATGCTCTGTTTGTCAAGAAGTACAATTGTTTTCCATGTCAGTGTGAGAAGTTTGAAGGAGCAATCTCTGACAAAGAGGGATGTTTTAATAATGAGTCATGATTTATTTTTCTTACCCCCATAAGTGTATATTTCAGGCTTAATTTGGAGGTGCTGAACTCCTGTTTCTTCCAGAAGTTGCATTTGCAATGATTATAGATGGGCACTTTCAGAAGGAAGAGCAGTTCTTGGCTGCTACCTTGGAGGCTCAAATTGAGAAAACCTTCTGTCACTTACATAAATGTGTCCTGTGATTTGAAGGATTGTAGCCTGCATTGTACACATCTGGGATGCTTTGCTGCCTTTGTTATTTCTTGGCCAGTCTTTCCTGCTCATTAAATCTTGGTGAATAGAGTTATTGTTATTGGCTTGCCCCCAGCATGAGGACTGGGAGAACTGTTCCGCCTTTACACGGATGGTACATACTGTATCCCCAACTTCTTTTTTTTTCACCTTACTTCCCTTTTTAATTTTTTTTTCAATAAGCTGGCAAGCACCTCTAGCTTGTGCTATTTTTCCAGCTACATATTTACCTTCTGAAGTGTTTTCTTTGGCTTAAATTCTAAAGGTTTCATAATTCTTCAAACCCAATGGAAAATAGTATTTCAGTAGAAAACTGTTACTGAGTGTGGCAGCAACTCAGGCCTTTTTAGTTTGAGATCCACCTGCCAAGCTGCATTCTTGGAGGAGTCTAGATACAATCCATTTCTGCACAAGAGACTATTCAGCTGGTTTTTGTTAGGATGTTTCAGGTTCTGCATTGCTGATTTAATCTGCTGCCATCACAGGATTGTTACCTGTCCTTGGTATGAGCAGGAGCGTAATGGTGACAGAAAGACAACTTGGGGAGCTTATTTGCTGTTTTTATGATCCAGATGGTCCCTGTGGAGTTGATAACCCTGACCTCTTCCCAAAGATCTGGTAGCTTTGTCTGAGGAGAAGTGGCCATGGGAGAAGTTGGAGATGCATTTAATGAAGTTCTGTAATGAGATTTTAAGCACTGACTTTGCCTTTAGAGCTGCACTGGACCGCGCGACGGTGCTGCTGAGCATGAGCAAGGGAGGAAAGCGCATCGACAGCGTGTGGGGGGCAGGAGGGGGCCAGCAGTCTGTGAAACACCTGGTCAAAGAGGTAATGGCAAAACTCCCCTCTCTGCAACTGGCTCTTGCTCTAAGCTTACTTTGTTTGGGGTAGAGGGAAGAGAGACATACAACCTGTACTAAAATGATGTCTTATGTTGTGAGTATTGGTTTTGTTTTGTTGTTTGGACTTTCTTATTTATATAACTGATGTAGATAAAGTAGTAGAACTGATGGAGATAATTTCCTTGGTTTTGTAGTATTTGTCACTGGTGGGAGCATGCTAGTACAACATTCTGTATTGCAAGCATATGTTTATTTTTGCTTTAAGCAAAACTTGTAAGCATTCAGCTTTTCAAGACCTCACAGTATAAAGAGATGAAGTAATTAAAAGAGCCAAGATGAAACTGGCTAAACTAGATAAACTATTATTTTTTGGCATTGCTGATCAAAAGCACAAACTGAAAAAAGAGAGAGGAAGAAACAGGAGTGTTTAGAGATCCATGCTAAAAAGTAAGCAAGTCTAAAGGAAAAGGTTATGTTATAATTTCTAGGCTGGGAGTATAACAGATGATAGGAGGAGGCATTCAAGGGAGAGGATAAACTTAATGACACCCATATGCACCTTTTATGGTGACACAGCTTATAAAACAATGATTTTGGTGCTTCTATATCAACACTGTGGATAGGTGTTTGGCTTACACTGTGTTTCAGGTTACTGATAACATCTCCATTTAATTAATGCCTGAATTTAATTACATTCATAAAAGCATTGGCAGAAAGTTTGAGGAACTAACTTGCTGCTGGGTTGACAGTGGATTATCAAAATAGTTGACAGCTTTTAAATTTTGTATCTAATTAGTGTTGTGTTTTTGTTTTAAAATTCAATAGATTGATATGTTGCTGAAAGAGTATTTGCTTTCTGGAGATGTATTGGAAGCAGAACGCTGCCTTCAGGAACTGGAAGTACCCCATTTTCACCATGAACTTGTGTATGAAGTAAGGAGAAATCAGAGTCCCTTTAATAATTGTTGGTATTTTGATGTGGGCATGCAAATAATATAACTGGCATCTGAAGCTTAGGTTGCTTGTTCTGTTATTTGAATAACTAAATTGTTTCATGTAAAGTTAATGGTTTGGGTGCTCATTTGTGTGTGCATTGTGCAACAAGTAAGCTGCTGCTGACTCTGGGAAGATGCAGAAGTAATTTTGGGGGGTTAAATAGTTGAATTCAGATTATTTTAAGTTCTGAGAATAAGATCTTCATTTTCTGCTAAGGAATAGCAACAAAACCCTCCCATGCTTTGTTTTGGTGTTTATTTCCTCCTAGTTTCAGATATATGGGTATTCTAATGGGTGTTACCTGTTTTTGTTAAGTTTATAGAGTTTCCTTTTTCAGGGTGGGATTGTTTCACCCAGCACATTTGTAAAAGCTTACATATTTCAGACCCAGCCTATATGGGAGACTGTTCCCATTTGTGCTCTTTTATCTGCCAAATTGGGAAATGGTTGTTTACCAATAAAGCTGAACACCCACAATCTAGAAACTTTCCTTTTCAGTAAATTGACTTGTTATAGAACATTCCTTCACAATAGAACTACAGAATCATTTCAGTTGATGGGAGTTGTGCAGTATTGTAGATTTTAAGTGTCTGAGTCCTTCTAAAATCACAGATAAGAAACCCCCATGGATACAAAATTAAAACCCCATGGATACAAAATTAATTTCACAAAATTAATTAATTGCCATCTGTACTGCAGCAGCCATATGGATATAGCCTCAGTGCTGAAACCAGAAACAGAAAGGCAATGCTTTTCACTCTGTCTAGTCCTTTCTGGATTTCCCTACCTTTTCTCTTATCCAAAGAACTTTTCATCAGTTTTTCTTTGATTATAATAATAATAATATTGAACTGAAATTTTGAGTGCATGTAGAAAATGGGATTTTCCCCCAGAAAAGTCATAATAACACATTCACTCATTTTTGTGCTTCATATGGTCACACACTTTGTACCTGAAGCAGTGTTTTCATTTTAGTCAATACACTTGCATGATTTGTTTTAGGCCATTGTACTGGTTTTGGAGTCAACTGGAGAAAAGACCTTTAAAATGATACTGGATTTGTTGAAAACTCTGTGGAAGTCTTCTGTCATTACTGTGGACCAAATGAAAAGAGTAAGTATGGCATTTAGAGAACTTTGCATGAGGTCTTCCAAAATTTCCAGCTGCCTTTATGCAGTTAAATGGTTAAAACTAATCATCTGAAATGCTGCAATATTGCTTTTAAATTTGTCTTTTTATCCAGCAGTTCTTCATAAATGAAGTAGTAAAATAAAGGCCTACTATTTAGAAATGTCAAGTAGGGCAGTATAGAAACCAGTACTTTGCACAGTTGGAATCATCTGTGACTTGACTTGTCAGGATGAGTATAGGACAGCAGTTCTGTTCCAGGGCAGACTGGGGATCACACAAACACTTCTGTAAAAATTGACCCAACTGTGTTGCTGGTGGGAAGTGATGAAGTCATTTCTGGTTGTCTCCAGTCTCTCCCCTGCTGCATAAACTTGTGTTGGTCATTTGTGGCCACACTTTGTTCACTTACATGGAAGATTTACTAATTTTCTTCTCATGTAGTAACAGGCAGGCTAACATACCGATTTCATACTGTCTGGATTTTCAACTTCTTTAGAAGTTAAAAGTTAAGGTTGTGTTTTTATGTATTTGTATACTGCCATGGTATGGGCTGATATTATATACCTTTTTTCTCTACTGACTTGTAGCTACAATGCCTTAGGTTTGTAAAACCATATTAAAAAATCCTCTGGAATGCAGAAGGGTATTTAAAAACATAGTAATAAAATCATAGAATAACTTGATTATTTGAATCCTTACACTGCAGGGCTATGAACGGGTTTACTGTGAAATCCCAGACATTAACCTGGATGTGCCACACTCCTATTCTGTGCTCGAGCGCTTTGTAGAGGAATGCTTTCAGGCTGGAATCATCTCCAAACCACTGAGAGACCTCTGCCCTTCAAGGTATTTGTTTCACTGTAGATAGGCAAAGGCTCTGCTCTTCATTCCTATCATAGATTACAGAGAGCAGCATCTTAGGACCAAAGTGTTACGCATTGGAAGTGGAAACTGGAGGGTGGACAAACAGATGTGTGTTAAGAAGCTGCACTGATGTGAAGCCTGTTGAGGCTAGGATAAGTACTTGAGCCTCCTGTGAATCCCAGGCAGCACCCCTCAGTGCTTCCCAGAGGATAAAGGCTGCCTCTCCTCTGGTTTCCTGATTTGCTGGGTAGAAATCATTGCAGCACCAAGCTGGAAGATCCAGGTGTCACAATGGTCCATGTAGGTGACAGTGGAAATGAAAAAAAAAAAAAAAAAAAAAAAAAAGCAGCTTTTAAAATGTTTCAAACTTACCAAGCAGCATAAGTTCTAAGATGAGACAACCAGTCCTAGTATTTATATAAAAAGGAACAGGAGATGAATATGGGATAAGCTCTGCACACCTCATTCCTCGTATCTGTCCTGTGATTTGTGTAATGATTTTGGTTTGTTATGACTTGGTTACTCATAGCATAAACAATGCTGTGTGAGCTCTATGTAATCAGTATACTGTTACCTCCTTACTGGTCACAAACTGTAAGTTTCATTTCCTCTAGGGAATGTATGTAAATTTTAAAATAGGATGTTAAAGCTATTATTCACAGTTTTATGCATTGGGAATACTATTTATTTGACAGGTCTTTTCTATTTTGAGTATTTTATTAGAGTTCTTAAACTATCTCGACAGCTTGTGATAAATTTGGATCATGGAATGTTAGCATCTTTATCAAGAAGAGCCTCCATTTGCGGACTTTACACTTAAAACTGTGTGTGTGTTGGTATCAAACGTTTTGCAGGTTTGGGTGTGTGGGAGGGTTGAGAGTCATCACTGCATCAAAAGCTTGATTACACTTCGGTTACCAGTTATATGTTGAGAAGCATTTTTGGTTTGTGTACTTCAGTTTTAATTAGAAAACCACCAGCCCTAAGTTTCCAAACTAGCATTTTTAAGCAGCTGAGCTGACACTGTGATCACCGCTAACCCCGCTGAACTCGCACTTTATATTTGACTTCCAAGACCTAAGAGAAGATTCCCCTCAGCAAGAAAATCAAGCAATGCTATTCTAAATTACTGAAAAGATACTTTCTACTTTCTTACAGGGGCAGGAAGCGTTTTGTGAGTGAAGGAGATGGGGGTCGTCTGAAGCTAGAAAGCTACTGAATGTGAGAGCTGCCTCCTGAAGCCTTACAAGTTGAAAGGGAACATAGCTCGCTATCGATATATACAGCACGCATGCTCCTCTGGTGTGTGTATGTATATATGTATACACATCTAGGACATACCAAATTTAAGAGTTGCTTAGCACAGTTTGTATTTTTTTAAGAGCACGTTTTGGGTACAAATTGTTTTCTTTTTTTTTTTTTTTTTAATAGTTTTGTAAATTTCAGGAAGAAGTGTTCTTTCTTTGGGCATATAGTAGAACAACTGGCCACTCTGCTGTGGTGGTGCCTTGAAATAAGCTATCTCTGTATGTGCCATGTTTATGACCTAATCATTCCACGTGTGCATCGATGTCTGACTGCCGCTCGCTCTTTCCAGAACAGTGCTGTCATCATAAAATCACTGGTTTATACAAAGCTTTATTATAGAAGGGTCAAGTTAAGCTGCTGTGATCCCATTTCCATTGCTGCTAAAGAAATACTGTGCTTTGGGAGTTAAAAAAAAATAGCAGTTTCTTTGTTTTAAAGAGCCCAAGAAAATGCAGTTGGGTCACAAGATTAATTCATCTGTTTCAGGGGAGAACACTGGTTGGTTTCAGCCCCCATGTACCAAACTTGTCTTTTTTTCTATGTAACTGGAAAAGTGAAAAGTTCTGGTAAAACATATTAAAAATATTTTTTGTGAAGCTCTTGTTTCTGCCTCCTTTTTATTTATTTTAAACAGAATAAATTAAACGGTACATCTAACGCTGGCCTTTGGTATTGCAATCAGGAGGAGAGCACAGAATAATTAAGCTCATGGTAAGTAAGTATTTACCAGATCTGTTTTGGAAAACACAGCTGACTTGCGTAGGAGCGCCCAGCTTGGCACAGATACTGTGAACGTGTCTTTGCAGCACAGCTTCGCCAAGCCCTTGCTCAAGAACAAGACCGATCTAAGCAAGACTCGCTTACAGGAACACGGTAAAACCTCTCCTTTGTTTTTTAGTTTCACGTAAAGATTTCAAGTGTTCTGAAATGCTGGGAATAGCCATTCCAGGGCCGGAAGACGCTATGCTCTAGAAGCCAAGCGCTTCAGTACTCGAGCGAGTCTGGTAAGGCCGGCTTGGAGCAGGGGGTTGTGGAACTCGCCTCCTCCCACTTTCAAGGGGTTCTGGTACCTCTAAGACGCGTTTAAAACATCGCCGTGGGCAGCGACCAGCGCAACTTCTACAGCAAGAACGCCCGACGCGCGGCCCCCCCGCCCAGCACCGCCTGCGCTCAGGCCACACGTGAATGCGCGGCCCCGTTTGACAGCGGTGCCGCCGATCGCGGGGGCCGCCGGGCGCGACCCTCCCCGCGCTACTGCCGGGGCGGCGCGGCCCCCGCGGACGGCGGCGGGGCTGCCTCGGGCGGCTGGGCCGCCTCCAGCGCCGCCCTCTGCAGCTTCTCCAGCTTCTCCAGCGACACCGACTTGAGGGGCAGGATCTTGGGCTTGCACAGCACCATGGCGACCGTGTCCTCCACCGAGAGCTGCCCTGGAAAGGGAGAAGAGGGCCGTGAGCGGGCGGCGGGCTGGGCGGGCAGGGCCAGGGGCTGCTCGCCGCCGGTACCGTACCTTGCTTGGGCAGCACCTCCCGGAGCGCTCCCGTTCCCTCCGGCATGGCGGCTCCGGCACGGCACCGCCCCCGGGGCCAACTACAGCTCCCGGCATGCACTGCGCGGCGCCACGCCCACGCACCCCTGTCGTGCCCCCGGAGCGTGCTGGGAGTGGTAGGCCTAACGGGGCTCCGGCTGCCGCGATGCGCACTGGGAACTGTAGTCCTTGGCGTGGCGCTGCGCCGGGGCAGCCCGGGCGCGGCGGGAACAGCTCCCCGGGGCTCTCCCGGTCCCGGGATTCCGGGAGGCCGCTCTCCGCCTCAGCTGCGTCGGGCTCTGCTCTGAGGCGGAGCCCTTCCACCTGCGCGGGCCTGCCCGGCCCCGGCGAGCCGCTGCCTGCCCACCCGCCGGGGCCCGCCGCGGAACTCAGGCTTTGAGGCGCTTTTATGGTTTATTTTCTGCTTCTGTAAATAAAATCCCCAGCAGACACCGTCCAGCAGACGGGCGTGGCCAGGGCGTACGCGTCCCAGTTCTCGTTTCCAGGCAGCGCCTCGGGATTCGCGATGTGAATCATGCTGATGTTTGACGTGTAAACAGCAGTAAAAGCCGCTGTCTTTCTAAACACTGAGGGCTTAAATGTGGCCGAACCTGATGGGCCAGTGCACCGGGATCCCCCACAGGGGTCCGCCTTTTGGAGCATCTTCGCACCGGGAGCAGCTTCCTGGGTAACCCCGCGGGGACCGCGTGTGCCCCGGGATGGGCGCAGAGGGATTCACCTGCCTGTGCCTTGGCCGTGCCCCAGCAAGCCCCGATTCCGGGATGTGTTGTAATTTTAGAGTTTGCTAATGAGCTTGCCTGTGCGCTCTGCACACCCTGTGTGCCTGGGGATTGGCAGTCCAGGCTGGTAATCCTGCTAACCTGGCCTTGGCAGGCGGGGACGGCTCCTTTCAGTGTTCTGGGGCTGATCTGGCTTCTTGCTATGAGCAGGGATGGCCGTGGATGAGGAGAGAAAATGATCTTTGCTAACAATTTTTTTCCATTCTGCCTTTGTGGTGGCTGTCTGCATGCTTCCTTCCCTCTGCTAGCTCAGGTGTCCGCTGTGGGATCCAAAGTTTGCTGGGAGAGCAGTGATAAAACTTTTAACTTCCAGTAAGTGGCACCTCTCTGATAGTTATTTAAAGCCTTTGTCTGCATTGTTCCAGGACTATTTCCTTTTTCCTCTAAGCAACCTAGAGTAGGAAGCTGACAATCCCTCAGGTAGCCCGGTTCCACCTCCCTGAAGCCTCCCCTGATGCCAGGTTGGAGGCCAGCAGAACCCACAGAGGGTGAGAGCAGGGCTCCTCCTTCCTGCCTTTTGTGGAGCTGGCCAAAGATAACACTCCTGGGCAGCACAGAAATGGGCCCTTTATGTCCTTACTCACATATTCCACTTTCAGGTCAGAATATTGCCGTTGATGAGGCTGTAAAATGGATGTGCTTGCTGGGGACATCCTTTTCTGCCCTTTGAAGTGCTCAGAAGCATTCCCGCTGATTTGGGTGGGAAAAACTCCTTTGTCTGATGTGCTTTTCCATGTGCCAATCAGTATTTTGTGCTGACTGGAAGGGAAAGAACAAGGCATTTCTTTATGATGGATGTTTTTAGACCAGGATATTTTAAACAGTACATGCAATTTGCAGATCAGTAATTTGTAGTTGTTTGTCTGTTTTTAAGAACCAATCCAGCATCTCAGATACAGCTATGGCTAAAAATGAACATAAAAGACCCAGTTATGACTGAAATTTTTGCACTGTGAAAGCAGGAGTTGTTCCTGTGGTAACAAATATGGCCTGCAGAGCAACAGAAATGAGCTGAAAGCAAGATGTTGAAATCAAATTGTAGGCCAGGTTTTTTGCCAGTGCCCTTCGCAGTGCCAGTGGCCTCCTGGAGTCCAGCATTATGTGAACACTTGCATTTGGAGCCCATCTCGGTCGTGCAGGGAATCACTTTCCAAAAGCAGTTTTCCTGCCAACAGCGTTTGTTTGCTTGGTGATAAGAAACAATGGTCAACTCAGTTTGTTACTTGAGCATTTTAGTGACTGAGGAGTCTGGCATCCTGTACTAGATCCATTTTCTTAGCTACTCAAATGCCAGCTTGGCAGCCTATCTAGGAAGCTGATAGCACTGGGACAGGCGTGATTGTGGAGGTTGTTTTCAACAGTTTCTAGTAAGTCTGTTTTTAAGACACCTCCTTCATTTTTTTCCTTTTCTGGGAAAAAAAAATCATAGTTACCACCTTCATGACTGGGAGGTCTGGATGAAAGTGAGGAGGAAGGCATGGACATGCAGCTTAATATCCTACTTTTCAAAGTTCCTTAAAAACAGGACTGGGTTTAGTTTTGAGTAAGGCTGGTATTTATTCACTAGAACAGTGTTGGCTATAGTTAAGAGGAGGGAAAAAGCATTTAATAGAGGACCTAATTCCCCTTGTCTTTTTGGCAGAGAAACAAGAAGAAAAAAAGTAAATTTTCCAGTTTCAGATGAGGGATCCAATCTCTTCTGCTAAAGAAAGAATAGTTATACCCCATTTTTTGATCTTTTTGGCCTCTGGGGTCGACATGTGCTCAAATACCCATTCATTTCTCTCACAGGCCTTTCCAGTTGCCAGGAATATCTAGGAAGCTGTTTGCCAAAACCCTTCCATCTGGGAAAAGCACCGTGCACTTGCAATGGGACTGTGCTGAGTCAGTGCATTATCTGGGTGTCATTCCACAGGACTGAAGCAGTCAGAACAACACTGTCCTTGTGCCTAGGTCTCAAGTTTGTGTCCCCATAGCATGAAGCTTCCCAGAGTCCTGAGACTCGACCTCAGGATGAAACCCAGTGTTATGTGAGAAAGCATAAGTGTGGTATCCATGGAGAGGACAACGCGCTCTAGGTTGCACATCTTTATTTTACTGGTGTCACAAACAAGTTATTCTTGTACACTGCAGAGAGCCTCACAACCACAAAACCAGTAATAATTTTATAAATGATAAGCTTGTTTTCCTCCTCCTGTTCCCAGATACTCCAAGTGCAGCAGACAGCAGAGATGTGCATTGCTGGAATCCAGAGGGTTTCGTAATTTGGCAGCCGCTTGCTGAAAGCCCTGCAGATACAAAACAACATTTATTTCAAGTCTTGAGAAACATCTCCTACTAAGTAGAAGAAAAAAGCATTTAGGTGAAGCAATGTTGCCAGTCCCATTTGTTTATGAGGCTTGGTTTTTGTCTTTATACATTTTAAATGCTTTTTATTTTCCTTCTGCTTTTTAAGCCTTTCAAGTTCATGTTTTCCATATGACAAGAAAGTCTGGAATCAAGTCCTTGCTTTAAAAAGCAAAAATTTGGTTCAGAGTCCTGTATAATCATGTAGCTCCAGACATGGGGTGTTTAAAAATAAAGCCACTTTGATGAGGACTACCCATCTTGAAGGTGACTTTGTGTTCTGAGTTCAAGTAAATACTTTGTTGACATTTTAAGAAGCTTTTAGCAGCACCTGATCTGTGTTTGCTTCCCACTTGGCTCTCTCTCTTTTTACTTCTTTGCTAAATTTCTAAAGCTTGTTTAACCTATGTATGTGCTGATGGAATCAGAAATGTAGTGTGGCAGCATTTGGTGAACAATGCATCGCAGTGCTTCCAGAAATACACCTGCAGTTTTCATGCAATTGTCCCTGAAGCCACTGAGTGGTACCATGGGACACAGAGCCCAGCTTCAGAGACGGGAGGAGGAAGGTGGTTTGGGTTTACTGGGTGGGGTAAGGCAAGGAACAGAAAGCCTGGCGTGGCTCCCTGTGGGAATCCCAAATGCCTTCAGAGCCTGAAGCTTGATAGCTTGGTGTTTAACCCAGTCCTTGTTTTTGAAAGGGAGATGACAGACAAATGATTTTTTTTTTGGTTGAGCTTTCTGAATATACTTATTTTAAGTCTGTTGTTTGATGCAGTGGGATCCTCAAGCTGTATGCAAAAGGGAAGGAGACGTGCCTGGAAATGCATTATCCAAGAGATACAGAAACAGCTTTTTGACAGGCTGCTCTTCCTGCTAACACCTGGTAAACGCAGAGACCTGGCTCCATGTAAGTCCCATTCTGGGCTCCTAAGCCAAATGCTCTACACTGGCATTTCTAGGAGGTTACTGCTCTACTTGTGTGGTTTGAATCGCTTAAGTCTTTGGCCTCATGCCCTGGAGTGCCAGCAGAGGCTTGCTGTAATTGCCCGTAAGTGCACCGTCTGTCAGATTATTGTTTAATTATTCCAGCTTCTCACTGCCACACACTGCTCAGTGTCTCTCTTGCTATCTTTATTTAATTGAGTGGAAGAAATCCAAGACTTGTGCTTCTCTTACATCACTTTGTTTTTACCCATCCTCTCTGCATCCTACCATGAAGTCCCTCCTTTTGTTTGCAGTATTCTATATAGAAAAAAACTATTGTCAATATCTCAAGCATATGTTAGAAAGAGAATCAATATTTTAACACATGGTAAAGTCAAACCATAAATCTCTCAACACAGTCAAATGATTGTATTATTCTCCCTTGAAACACCACTCCTCCCCCTGAGAAACAAGAGAGGGAAAGAAAACTCTTGAATAACGAAGCCCTTGTCCTCACAATGCAGGACTGTTCTTAGCCCTTCGCTCTGTGTCACTCCTTCCTCTTCAAGATCTGTCTTTCCCTAGCCCATCCCTGTTCATCTGTTCCAGAGTATTACTGGGATATCAGCTCTTTTCCCAACATCAGCTTGTGATGACCAGTTCCACTGCCTACCTGCAGCCATTTCAAACATCTCTGTGCTTCCTCCCATCCTTGCAACCAGCCTCTTAATAATTTGTGTTGAAAAATAATCTTTCTGAGCTCTCTCCAACACTCTCCTTGTCTGTATGGCCTATAAAAAAACCTGGCAGCATTGACTGCTTTTCTTCTCTCATGCTCCCTGTGACAAATATGTGTCATTTTTCTGGTCTTACACTTGGCTTTCAGCCTCTGAATTAGAACACTCTTCTTGTAGAGCCCCCCACACAAAGCTCAAGGCTCTGGTGCACTACCACAATAATAATAAATGTTAGGGTTGCTGGCATTCACTCTGCTCTGGTTTTCATGGCTCTGGGCAGAAGGAGTTTGAAGTTGTTCTTTTGGAAGATCTATCTGCACCTGAATGATTTCGTTTTCAGGGTTTCATTTAGAAATCCTCAGCTGAAACCTCCCTTTGTAAGTGTACTCCCTGTAATGCCTGGCTCTCTGACCAATTTTTGGGGGTATTCTTTTCAATTCCTGTAACTGAACTGCAGGATTACGTATTTCATACTACTTTCTGAGGGTTTTTTAAATCCATATCTTTTCCTCAGGAAGGAGCAATTTATGTAAGAATTTCAGTGTGGAATTGACTTTAGGCTTTATTCTTATTTGTCACCCTTCAGGAAATACATCCCTGGCTCCAGCACCCAATCCCTTCTGGCACTCTGAAGAGGAAGAGAAAATTGCAGATCTGCAGCTATTAAGACCAACAGGCAAATATTTTATTCAAACTCAACTTCTTCCTGGGTCACTCTTAAAGAATATTTTTCTGGTTGTGAGATTGTGAGGATGTGAACGAGGGTTGTGTTTGTTTGTTTGTTTTCCTGGAGACTCTCCTATTCAGCTGATCTTCCACATTTCAGGCAGCAGAGCTTGCAGCAGTGACAAGCTGTAATCCCGAGGAAAACTGCTTGTGCCTGTGGCCTGGGTTAACCTGCTGGCAGTGATACGTGCCTGGGCAGGGGCAGCTGTTTCACTCAGCTCAGCACGGACGTGCTGCCACTCCCAGCCACTTTTAGGACACAGGTGAGTTGTTTACAGCAATCTCAAAAAAACTTGTAATAAAGTTGTTCTGCCTTCCTGGAGCCACCACTCCCAGAGACCTTTCCCCTTTCTTGGCTACTGCGGGAGTCTCCTTCCTTGGCTTCACACCTTTATCAGCTAAAAATGATACAGTTCAGAACTGGTTGTGGTCAGGCTCTGTCCCAGGAGGAGGGGCTACACTGCCACTCTGTTGTGGCTGCTGAGAACGAACGGGAAGATCAGAGAGGACAACGGGGAAGTGGAAGCCTGCTCCCTTTTTTATGTGGAATGGAGTCAGGATATGCCCTTGTATGAAGTTCAGCAGAGAAAAACTTGGGCTGCACTCGCATTCCTACCCACCGTGCCATTCCAGTCAGCCTGGTACTAATCTCGACGGATCTCTGAAGGCATGAAACAACATGCAGTGCAAATGAAATCTGAGCCACGCCACACCACAGTACTGGTGCCAGCCAGTTTTAGAAGACTGCCATGAGAGCCAAGGGAAACAGGTACAATGGTAGAAGATGCCTTGTACCACCTGCAGGCACAGACCTACAGCACTCCAGCAGCTCGTGAGGCAAGTGAGAAGCTGGTGAACCCAGGGCCACTTCGACTTGAATGCTCCTTCCTGAGAAGGAAGTGGCTTTTCCCTTGGAAAGCTCAACTCCCCAGGGTCTGCATGAGGTCAATGGAAAAAGTGATTTCTTCAGAATATGATTCAGAGTGCTTAAGCACAGGGCTTATCTTATTGACTACAAAGGAAGCTCAACCTCTGTAGATTTAAACTCACTTTTGAGAATAATCATCCCCTCTTGCCCCTTAGTTGTGGGAGTTATACTAGATCTGGATGTTGTTAGTCCTTGGAAGGCACACTACCTACTGAAATTCAGGTGCTGCAGACCAAAGCTAAGAGAAGCTTGTCTCTACCAGAGCATAGTGTCCTGTTGGATCCTGCTTTGTCCTTTGAGTTACCATGGGATGTCAGAAACGGATTTGCAAGTACCAGAAAAGAAAATTAAATCAAGAAAGGTTGGTTTCTTCATGGTTGTCCTGACTGGAGCTGGAATATTCAGCATCTGTTTCATTTTAACTGAGTTTTCATTCTGGCCTTTCTCCCCTTTCAAAGTACAGGCAACTGAAGCCTTTAATTTGCCCTGTCTTTCACTGCAGAGAAAAACAAGGGTTTCTAACAGCTGTTACTCTCCTGTCTAGAATAGCTACACTAGAAAAAGACAGTTTATTGTCTGTGAATGAAAAAGCTCTTGCTTGTTTCTGTTGTTTGTCGTGTTGACTTTGAAAGATAAATTGTTTGAACTGGTTGACTCTCCATTTGTATAATTGAAGATTAGCTTGCTTGATAGCCTGCTGGATTTGCAGTTTTCCCTTGCGCTAAACAAACTGAAGAACTGCTGGGATTGGGGCAGTTGGGACACAGTGCACACTGGAAAACATTTGTGTGCATACAGGTAAATAAGAAAATAACTTCATGCATGACATTCTGGATGTGCTGCTTCAGTGCTGATATGTCCTGTCTTTCCACCTGGAAGAGCACTTGTAAGATCTAGGAAGCTTGTTTATAAATTGCTAACAGACATGGATAGGTGGCTAATGAGTTGAAAGCAGAAGCTGGCAGGACCAGAACTAGTTTTTACACAGTAGTTCTAAAATTGTAAATCATGCTGCTTGTTTTTGAAAACATAGGTACTCTGTCCTTTTATCATACATTTGATTTGTGAAAACAGTTGGAGAAAAAAGGCAAAAATAACTTCTTGTCACTCAAATATGCAGATCTGGCTCTGAATATATAAAAGGAAGTGACAGTAAAAATAGCAACATCTTACTGTACCATAGTCCTTCAGGAGAGAACCACATTTTGAGGTTCCCCTTCTTTGCATCCTTCTTTGTATTGCAAAGACATCTTGCTTCAAGCAGAAGCTTTTGCTCTGGAGGGTCAGAGTCTGATTTCAATGGGACAGAGCTTGGGTCAGCCAGTGCATTGAGTATCAGCTTCTAGACGTGGAAAGGGCTCTGTCTCTCCGTGTGCATCCTCCAGGTTTGGTTTCTGTGCCTTCCTCTCTCCCCTTCTGCCAAGTGGTCCAGCCTTCCCAGTTTTGTCTACTCATAATAAAGGCAGTGGAGCCAAGGTGCCACTTGAGGGGAAGACAGAAAAGAATGACAAAGATATATACTGTTTCCATGATGGGTATTGTGCCCACAAAATTAAGTGGGATTTGTTGTGCCATCAACCTTAAAAACATGCTTCTCTTCCCCAGAATAACTAAACCCTTTGCAGCCCTTGGTCAAGAGACTGAAGCTAAACTGGTAAACTGACAATTCAAGGGAAAGGAAGGTCTGGATAGATTGAGGTGTAGATGAGAGGAACGTAAAACCTAGTATGAAATTTTGAGATTTGAGACATGATGGTGGGAGACTGAGATACTGAAAGAAAGAACAACAGGGAATTAATGTCGGTGGTGTCTCAGGAGCTCGAGACGACCACCTGTGTATTTTAAAAGTCTCTTTCCCAGCCCGAGAACCGAAGAAGGAGCCAGGAGTCTTCTTCTGTAGTTTCCAGAGGTTGTTTATTTTATCTTATCTAAGAAGTTCTTTCCCTGACCAGCTGAGGTCTGCTCAGCAGGTCAGTCCAAGGCACACTGCCTGCCTTCAGGCTGGTATTATCTTTTTATACTCTAAACTATGTGAACATTATTTACAATTATCTTCCAATACCAACACTTATATTGTACAGTTCTACTCTAAACCAATCTAAAAGTGCCAACATCACCTAGAAGATGGATGCCAAGAAGAAGAAGAAAGAAGGATAGAACATGCCCAAATTCCTCCATCTTGACCCCAGACCTGTATTCTAAAAAATCTTAAAAATATACTTTTTCACCTTATGATAAACTAACTTATACTCTACTTATTTTTTGTGACTTGTAACTCTTCATGCAAAGGTGGTAATTTTCCTCAGGGGTTAAAATCAAAGGCACAGGGTTATTGGGCTCTGTGCCAAGGCTTCTGAGCCCCCTGCCAAGGTCTCAAGCCATCCAAGGCAGCCAGAGGGATGTCCTGGATTCCCACAGGGAATTAGAGTTTTATGTTGAGACTGGTTGGCAAGGAACTGGCAGACAGAAGACGCAACAGAACTTCAGTACAAGGAAGGAAGAAGGGAGTGGAAAGTCAGGGAGATAGGCAGTGACATGAAGAACCAGACAAGAGACTGGACTAGGACCTGGCATGGGGAACCAAAGTTGGAGGCCCTGTTGGAGAGTAAGAAAGGAGGGACAGTCTGGGGAAGGAAGAGGTGATCCAAGTCTGAGAGTGGAGGTGGGGCACAGGCAGCAGGGAGGGAATGGAGGAGCAGGGGAGAGCTGTGGGAAGCAGCCCCACACGGGGCAGAGCAGAGGGGAGTGTGGGTGGAAAGGGGCACAACGGGCTGTGCTTGCTGGGACATCCTGACTTGCAGAGCTGGAAGCGGAACAGAGCTTCCCTGAGGCTGGTCTTCATGGTGGCTCAGCCAGCAAAGAATTTGCCTCTTGTGCTGTCTGCCCCAGCAGCAGTACAGAAACGACTGGAGCTCAGTGTCCTTGGCTGAGGCAGCAGCAGCTGCCTGCCTGGGGGAGGAGAGCAGGCTTTCGGGTAGTTGGATGACAAAAATTTTACAGTTGGGAGGAGGTAGTGAAAAGGCCACATGACTGAGGGAGAAAGGGTCAATTCATTAGTCTGGCAGCCACTAAATTAAGAAAAGGCAAGTGCGACTATATATCAGAGGTATCTGAATTCAGTCTAAGATGATTCTGAAGTTACTAGATTGATCTTGTGGTTGGCTTAAGCAAGCTTAACTAATTAATTGCTTTATTTTAGTTCATTGTGTAAGAGCTTGCTCCTAATAAATCACTCTGTTTTGTAGAAACATGCTTGAAACAACTGTGTAAATACTAAATAGCCTTAGGAATAGTCTTATGAATCCACTGAATAATCCGAATTCCAACACTCATCCCCCTCTGCTGCTAGTCTGGATGGAGGATAACAGTCCACTGCTGCTGTTTCTCTTTCAGTGAAAGGGGCAGAAGTCTGTGCTGGACACACAAGGGTGGGGAAATACAGCTGATGGCCCATGGAGGTGCTGTGATCCTGCACCAACAGCTGTCCTTTTCAGAAGCACAGGAAATGCTACAGGTATTACAGGAGCATTATGAATGTTGCAAAGCCAAGCCTTTAAAAGTTAGGCAATGTCCAAACGAAATTGCCAGTGAAACCTTAATTCAGAACCGTGTAGGTTATGAAATGTTCTTTAATTATACTTCTTCTCCTGCTTGTTTCAGCGTGGATGGCAATAATTCAAGGTGCTTGTACAGTCCTGTGGGGTTTCTGGGGCAACAAAGACTGAGGAACTTCTGACTTGCTGCCTGTGGATTTATCTTAAAGAGAGGTCCTCAGTCACAAGGTTCAAAATACAGGCCTGTCAGCACAGTCTCCTGATCCTGAGAGACTCTTCACTAATACTTGTAAGGATTGTGAAGTTTTACATTCACCTTCTGCTCTGGGAGAGGTCTGTGCCAATGGGATCTGGGCACAAACATTGCTGATGGAGACTGGGAGTAGGCTGGAGCTGAGCTTTCCAGAATCCAGCAGAAGGATATAAAATTAACTATTCCATTTGGGCAGATTAAAAACAAATCTTTCATGCATGAATTCTGCTTTTGCAAAAATGTCTGTTAGTTCTGATTGTTGGCACAAGTATTACCATAGTATCAGTCTAATCTCATATGACATATTTAAGGATTTGCAGAAGAAGGGTGGAGTTACCAGTGTAAATTTCTTGGCTGATTTATCTCTTGTGACAATTGTCCCACTCTGCTTTATATTATCTTTTCAGAAGAAATCAGGGTTTTTGAATATAAAGTAACATTTCTTTAGGTTTCAAATAATATTTTTTAAACGGAAAACGAGTAGAAACAAAAGTAGAATCTCTAACAGAACCAGAGTACACGTAGCACATATCCTTGATAAATATTTGAATGCTAAGGCAACTGGGCAGTGACACTTTTCACACAAAGGGCCTGAGAAATGTAAAGGTACACAGCCAACACTACAGTCTGTTAATGCAAATGACTGTGTTCAATTAAGTCACACAAGAAACATTTTTTTCAGACTCCAAGCTCTCAAGGCAAAGTGTGTATTTCCATGTCTTATAAAGGATCCTGCACTGTCCACAAAGAAATTTTACTGATTAATAACAGCAAATAAACATCCAGTCATTGTAAGAAATATTGTCACTAGGAAATTTCAACTGCTTTCTGTCTTGTGATCCAATATGCCAAAAATCCAATTCTGCTTTTAATGCTGTCCAGCATTTATTAGTAAAAGCCCACATAACCACACTGAACTGTCTGGTTTGCCAAAGATGCACACAAAGGCAATTGGCAGAATTTTGGTATTCGATAATTGAATGTGAATAGCCTTGTTTCACTGAAACCAGCCGAGATGATTGCCAAAAGTTGTAAAAAATCTGATGGAAATAGCAGATACTCATATTTGACTATCTGATATAGGAAATGTCTCCCAAATTTACTCATGGTTTTGATTCTGCTGAAGTAGCTGCTGAACATGAGCCTGTGGGACCAGTCCAGACTAGCAAATACTGAGATCAATTAGTAGACTCCCATTAATTTGGACGTATTTTAGAAATTGTAAAGTTGAGATACTACTGCAGTGCAGAATCTATCTAGGCTTGAAAGGGGAACTGATTGCAACCACCTGAGAACTTTGCATTAAAAAGCTAAACCTTTCTCAGCAAAATACTGAAAGATCTGTTATAACAAGTCGTTAAAGAACTTGCTTTTAAAGCCCATTCTAAATGAAAGGCGATTGATGGCAGGCGCTCTGTCACGCTGGCGTGTATTTGTCTACACAGAGGTGTGGTTGTCACCTCCGGAACGGCTGCTGCCCTTTCTTGTAGCTCTCACGTATCCCCTGCAAAGGCAGCTTGGCTGGGCTTAAGAAGAGTCAGGACATTGATCCGAAGTTACAGTAGCTGCCAGCTGGGGATAGTGCCGGTTTTGTGGGAAAAGGGGACACGGGAATGTGGCGGTCCCCGTGTCCTTTTCTTTGGCCGTGTCCCAGCAGCAGGAGCGGGTGGCTGTGCCCGGAGCTGCTCCGCACCAACCCATCCCACCCGAACTCCCGATCCTGCCGCGCTGGGGACCGCCAGTTGGGCTGTCGGAATGGCAGCAAAACACTTGGTGTTTGTTGTGACACTGACGAACTGCAGTGAGCCACCGACGGAGCTACGGGCTGCCCTCCTCACCCGGGGACATCCCGGCACGACAGCAGCTTTCGGCGGGGTGCGGGCCGGGGACCCACCCACGGGACCGGCTGGGACAGCGCGGGGCAGCCCTGTCCGAGCCCGCGGGGAGCCGGCCCGGGCCCGCCAGCCCCGCACGGCCCCGCACGGCCCCGCTCCCGCCGTCGCCACGGGCAACGCGGCGCTTCCGCCGTAACCTGGAAGCGCTCGGGGTCCGCGCTCGGCGGGCCCGCCCCGAGAGCCGCGGGAGGGCCGTGGGCGGGCGGTCCCGTGACGGCTCGGTGCGCACAGACGGTGGCCGGCAGGGCAGGGCCGGGCGCGGAGCGGGAGCCGAGCGCGCCGCGGGAGGATGGCGGAGCCGCACGGTACGGGCTCGGGGACGGGGCGGGCGGGCCGGGGGGCTCGGCCGGGCGGCGGCTGACAGCGGGCGGCGGCCGGGGGCGGCGGGAGGCCGCGGGCACAAAGGCGGGGAGGGCCGGGGCGCAGGTGGGGGCGGCGGGGAGCCCGTGCCCGCCCCGGCGGGGCTGCCCCGCCCGGTCCGCGGGCCCGCCGCAGGTGGGGCGGACCGGGCCGGGCCGGGGGCGGCCATCGCCCCCGCGGGGCTCGGCTGAGGGGCTGCCGGGCGATGGCAGCGACCGCCACAACAACAACAACAATAACAACAAAAAGAAAGGAGGAAGCTCCGTCTTACAGTCTCACCTCTCCTCCTCCCCGCCAGCTCTCGGTGCCGGGAGCTGGCACGGAGAAATTGAAGCGAGCTGTGTGTGTGTAGTGGCAGGGTAATGATTACCGGCGAGCGGGTAATGATTACAGCTGCCTGTGCCCGTGTCAGTGCGGTCCCCCGCCCTCTCGCTAAGGCGTGAGGCTCTTTTCCTGTTTCACCCCATGTATTTATTGTGGCAGTTCTGATGGAGCCACAAAGACAGAACCTCGTTTCAAAAGTCGTCGCCTTCCTGTCTAGCCAGGTGATTTTCCCGGTATTTAAAACAGAGAGGTGTGACAGAGAAAAGCGGTGTGACAGCTTCCCGCGTTCATTTGTGGCTGTAGAAGGCGTCTTCACCGAGTTGTTCGTGTCTTTCTCTAGGAAATGCTTCAAAAGCTGTAGTAACCTTAGTAAGGTGAACGGCCGCGTTGACTAAAATTGCGACTGGGCGTGAGCTACACAGCAATTCAGCAGAACTGAAGTTTGGTGAAACTGTGTTGCTGCTTCACTTGTCCATCCTATTTAGGAGCAGGTATGGACACGGAATAAAAAGTCACGGTGTGTGAGAAAACAATTGCGAAGTGCTGAAATAGTACTGGTAATTTTTAAGTTGTGTTTTTGAGATGGGACTGTGAAAGCATTGAGTTCTGCACATGTGCAGACTTTTGAGGCAGAATATTCATGATCAAGGAGTTGTGATTACGTGTATTGTCATTGCTGCAGTACTTGGTGGAGATTTTTTTTTGGACTATCAGAATAGGAATTAAGATGGTTTTGGTAGTTACCTTCAGGATCTTAATTTTCTACTGATTCTTGTTGGCATGTTTGACTTTATAATATTGTTCTTTTTACCTTCTAAACTGTGTGTGTTGGTTTGTTTTTTTTTTTTTAATCACTAGTCATTATGATATACTTCTATTTATAAAATCAAGGGCTTAAAGTAGGTGGTGGTCAAATTAAATCACACTTATTTACAGCCATATTTCAGGCATATGTTGTATGGTGATCTTGATATAAACCTAGTCTGGTTTTGGGAAAGATTTACAGTATCTTATGAATTTGTTATTACACTACTGTGCATACATTTTAATTTTAGTAACACCCTTATCATCTTAATTCCCCTTGAATGTTTTGGATTTCACTATTTTGTTGTTCTATGTAATTATTCTTTGCTTTGGGTGAGTAAACTGGGAGATTATTTTACTAATTTAAAGCCGTATTCCTTTAATTTTAGGCTGTTTGTCAGCCATCAGCATTTCTGTACGTGTGGCAAGGCAAAGCATGTATATTAGGCAAAACTAATTTTATATGTAACCTTGTAATACACAAAGATGCTTCCAGACAAAGCTCTCCTTGTTTCCACAGCCTTCCTTTGAGGAATACTGAGGGATCCTCAAAGAGGATGCTGTCTTCTTCCACGTCCCTCTATCTGCTCTTTCTAGAAACAATCCCCAGCGTTTTTTGTTTGTGGTGATGGCAGGGGAGGGTCGATGAGCGGTTCTGGTTGCTGCTGTTCCCGGTGTAGTCTTCCCTTTCCAGCGTGGCATTTCTGTAAGGCAGGAGGTGCTGGGAGGGGCGTTCCTTTGTTATGTTGACACTTAAATCGCACTGAGGGGTGTATTCTCCTCCAGGAATTTTGTGTGATTGAAGGGATTCCTTCAGACAAGGAGTATTTTCTCCAGCTGTCTTCCTGCGCTGTTAGCCTATGTACAGAAATTAATTGCTCTGAAGATCACTACTGTGCGTGTGCCTTTTAGGAAACCCTTGTATTGATTGTGACTTGGCTGTGGCTTTCTAGAAAAGCGTGTTTGTGTGTGTGTGGCAGTCCTGGCTTGTCACTGTGCAAGCTGGCCCCTGTGTCCAGCGCCTGTGCAATGGGTGGATGTCGGTGCTTGCATGTGGGCACGGTGCTCTTGCATGGTAATTGAATTAGGGCTGTCAAAGCATCTTCTGCGTGTTTGAAATGAAGATCACATTCTGCAGTCCCTTCTTGACAAGGCTGAGGAAGCCCAGTAAATAACAAAGCTCTGTTTTGGAAGGTTTAGTATGGTCGCAGGGAAATAAAACTGCCTTAAGTGACCTCAGTGGTTCCAAAATACCACTGTGGAGAATTTGGGTGGGTGCTAGGAAGGAGCTGTATCTCCCTAGGAGCAGGCTGTCCTTCGTGTCTGAGCAAAGATGGAAACTTCTGTGCGCGAGAGGGGAAGGTGGCATTGTCCCTTCCCATGTCCCAGCCCCTGGGATGGCTGTCCCTGATGCCACCTTGCCCCTGCCCTCCGCGGTGCCTGGGTTTGGGGTGTCAGTGCTGGGTGTCTGTTCCTGGGTGCAGGAAAACTGATTGGTGCCATGTCCTCACGTCCAGCCCGCCATACCTTCTCGTTCAGTGTGGCCAGTGGCATTTCCCACCCAGAACGCTTTGAGGCTCATTGCTTTTGGTTTTATTTTTCAGTGGATGCTCTTTTAATTGAAGCGAGGCTTGCTCTCTGCTCTGTCGCTGTAATACCTTGCATTTATTTTTACTGCATACAACTGCATCTCAGAGGAGATATTTCTGCCTCTCGCTTTTTGGTGGGTTTGTGTGTGTGTGAGAGGGCTGGGGAGGATGCAGCAGTGAAGATTAAAAAACCAGTTACAACTGATTGTACAGATAAAAAGAACTCTTGTTTTCTTGGAAACTGTACTGGCTGACATAGTCTAGTCTGTTTGATACAGTGATCTTGCTGTGTTACAAAGTGGACCAGGATAAAATGTAACAGGTTATTATAACAAGCAAGGTAATGTTTGCAATGTTAGCCATTGACCTTAATTTGCTTGTTTTTTTGCGGCATTGCTTTGGCTTGACTCTGTTGTGAAATACACACCACGTACTATTTTAAATCTGAGAATTCTCCAGCATCAAATTTGGCTCAATAAAGACATTTTCCGTGTATCCAGGCCTCTGGATGAAAAGTGAATTTTAATTACCAAGATTTTTCCCCATCATTAACCTCCAGGTATTTTATCTTTGGTATAGAAATTATGGACAGTTTATAATTTCTTTAAAAACAGTAAGTTTGTGCCGTGTGGTGATTTGAGACTGTTTTAAGATTGTTGCACTTTAAGAAGTACTTTATCTGTACTGCTCTACAAAAGAAATGAGAGAGCAGAGCCCATCACATAATTGCAGACATGCTGACTGATGTGAGGATATATTGAGAGGCTGTGAGTTGGTGTAGATAAATACTAGGGTGTGCGGTCAAAGAACTTTTCAAACAATCTGGCTTGCCTGTATACTTGGTTCTTTTAGTATTGTTTTACCTTTAAGGTGTACATGTTCGGGAAAAGAAAGGAAATACTTGGGTCTCTTAGTTTGCTTTTTGCTTTCTCTACAAAAGTGTAGTCTGTTCTCAGAGTGGATGTGCGTTAGATCCTGGTTTGCATGCCTGCCTCCCTTTCTGTCTCAACCAGTGCTAGAGAGCGTTTTATTTATTTATTTATTTTTGCCACGAGAATGTATGTACCCTTTTTTTATTTATTATTTTTTTTAGCCTGGTTGAAAGTTTGCTGCTGTGTGTTGGTGGTGGTGGGGTTTTGCTGAGAGGGGCAGCCTGGGGACCGAGCTGTGCCCCAACCCAGTTGCTGTTTGTGAGACGTGGGGCTGGTGCTCGCCTTGAATTGGTTGTAGCTTGCTCTCACCTTTGCTGTGCTAATCCTCTGCGTGCTTTTGTGCCCAAGGACGCTTCATAGTCTAAGTGTGAACAAGAGGTACGGTGTGATCCAGCAGGCAGCATTTCCATGGAGCCCTGTTGATCCCGTAGATATTGTATCCGGTTCAGTGGACCTGCCTACCCTGTGGTCGGAGGCTTTTTGTTATGCATGCATCCTAATTGTTCTTTCTGTCGGCATTGTGCGCAGAATGAAGGGGCTGTGCACCAATGCAAATAGCCTTTCTAATACCTTCTGCATTTGCATTATAATGGCTGCATAAATATTGCAGCACATCTCAATTCACTCACTGCTTTGACTGCTAGGCTTTAAAATAGGTTCTTTCTGTAGCACAGATCTTGTTCGTGGTTGGTATTGCTTTGGAGAGGGGTTCTGAAGTGCATCCTCATTAAATAGTGAGCCTTGTTTGTGATGAGGTGCAATTTTAACTTAACCATGTTCTAGTCTCCCACTCCTTTCAGCCCACAGGTTGATACATGCACTTGGAGGCAAAAAAATTTCAAGCTGGAGCAGTTTTTCGCCAACTATTTCTAAACTCACTATATTTGGGATTGCAAAACATGCTTGCTTGAGATTTTGTTTTGCATTAATTCCAGAAATCCTATGGATGTCTGTGGGAATATTTTCTACATAAGGAATGTGAAACATTGTACCACTGTTGTTTTGGTGCTGAAATATTTGTTGGCTTACTCAAAGTGTCGATACAGGGATGTGACTGAGAGCAGACACTCTTTTTGGGAACTGGTGGCAGATTGCCATCACCTATCTGTCAAAAGTTTGCTTTACAGAGTTGTTAAACAGAACAGTGATTAGTATCACGTACTTGGCTCTTAGTAATTAATAGATTAGAGACTTTTTAATATCATCAGAGAATGCCAGCTTTTCTTGTGGCTATAGACTTATTAATGTAATGTGTCAAATTTTTGGGAATGGCAGTACATGAAACTATTTTTTATATTTTTTTGGCTAATCCATTTTAATCCTAAGGTTCACTCTGTCTTACCTGGTTGAGTGTATGAAAACTGCAGCAGGAGAGGTGTATTTAAATCAGATGATAGGAGTTTTTAAAAATATATTTGATGTTAGTAGCTTGTCACTCTTCCACTTATTTGCTCGTATTAAAGCAGTATGAGTTATTCAGGTTAAGGATATGCAGAATGAGCTTGTTTTAAGAATTAAAATTGCAAAAACCGTTTTCTGAAACAGTAAGTGATAGTATTGCAGGAATCCTAAATTTGCTTAGGACTTCTATATGATGATTGATGATTCACTTACATATGAAATATTCTGCATAATGCTGCAAACAGCATATGTATTACTAGAATACAGTACTTTTAACACTTATCCTGTCAAAAAATTGTGTCTATTAGAAGTTTAGAATAACTATTTATAGGGAAGGGCATGAAAACACCAGGTTAAATAATGTCATGTGAAAGCCTACAGATAATCTTGAACCCCCAATACCTGTGAGCACTAAGCTGTAATGTATCTATACTTCACATATATATACATGGATTTTAATTATCTGTTAGATATTACAGATAATGTTGGTTTAGTGCATCAAAAAATATGGCAAAACTACTTCAGGATTTGCTGTTGTATTTAGACCTGTGTTTTCAGTGTCTCCATCCTAATAGGAATTAGTATTACATCAGAAATTGAAGAGTTATTTCATGACAGTTTGAATGGTCAGAACAATCCACTGGTCTGATATGTTGTCTTGACTGGGAAGAAAAGTAAGTATGTTTATTGCTTTTATGAAGAAGTGCCTGACTGGCAGCCAAAACAGCCAGGGCCTGATATTTGTTTGTAGCCGAGGTGCAGCAGCGTTCTTGGGGAGTCAGACTTCTCTCTTTTCCTTTTCCTTTCTCTTGCTTGTGCCCCAGCCATTCCAATCTTGGCAAATAAGGGATTTTGCTTTCTCTTTGTTATGAGGCTTCTGTCCTGTGACTGCCAGTAATGGTAGTCTGTGTAATTTTAGTATGTGAACTGTCCAGTCTCCTATATAATAAGATTTCTGACTGTTTTTTTGATGCTGAAAGTCACAGTCTGTTTTGTAATACACAGCATTAATCGTGGTTGAGAATTGTCCTGGGAGGAAATACTCATGTTGTGTCAAAATATTTAGAGCAAAAAAAATGCTCATTTTTACTATTTCTTAACTGTTGGATAGATTTTTCTTTTTTTTAAACAAAAGCAAGCTATTCAGTGAATAGAAAAGCTTATGTTGCACAGTAGTGAAGGTTGTAGTAAATCTGTAGATAATTAGCTAAAGCTATGTGTACAGTGCAACTGCAGGTGCCGAGTAAAGTGCATTGTGCCATGCAAAGGTTCAGAACTCTTCGCTTCAGTCTTATTTTTTTGTGTTAGACCTAATCTAGCATCATTCCATCCTCATTAAAAAAACAACAACCTTATAATCTCTCTCAATGCTTCTCTCCCAACTTAACACCCCCACAATCAACCTGCAGCTGTCCAAGGCAAAGAAATAATTGAGCGATCATTATTGTCTTCATTAGATGAGAAGTTGTGTTTCTGAAGTTGTGATGGTAGAGTTTTGTGCTCTGTTATATTCCCCTTCCCCCTCTGCTGCAGAAAAGCAGAACTGTGCATTTCTTTTAGTTCCAAGGGATAACTGCACAGCCAGGAGTCTTTTGCAGATTGCTGCAAATACCAGCTCCTGTTTAGAAGCGTGCGGTTACACGGAGTCACTGTGTGTAGCAGAGAGAAAATGACTTCACTTGCAAACTATATGTCTCCTGGAGGCATCAGGTGGCTTAATATGTAAACAAAAGTCCACTGCAGTCAAAAATAGATCTTTATAAAAAGAAATAGTGCAAAAAAAGTGACCTCCTAAACAAGGAAGTGAAGGACTAACAGAGAATTCATCTATGTAGTCCTGCAAAATGCTGATCATAGCAGAATATGAAGGATTTACCATGAAAACTCATTTTACTTTTGCTTCTGATGTAGCACTTATAGTACATGACTTTTAAAAATGGTTCATGTAAAGAAATGATTGTACAACCAGTGGGTCTAAAGATAATAATATATAATATGCATAATTTGAAGTGATTTGAACAATTTCTTATTGAAGGGATGTATGAGTTAAATGAAGCCTCAGCTCAAATATTCTTGTTAATATATCTGTACAATTACTTTTCTAATAGTTCTTCAAATCTAATGGCTATTGTTCAGAACTTACAAAACCAAAAATATTACTTATTAAAGAGAATTTTATAATAGTGGAAGTTGCATAAGCTTTATTGAATTTAAAATTCTAGATTTCGTGAAAAGGGAAATTCGTATTAGTAAATAGCACAAATGAAGATATGTGGGAGCTTGTTTTTGTGCAGCAGGTTTTGTTTTGAAAGTCTGTCCAGGTCTTTTGAACTCTCTCACAGTGTGCAGCTGATCACAGATTTCAGGTAATCATATTTGTTTTTCACGGTGGGCTACATCTTTGCTTTTTGGAATACTCAAAAAAAATTGTTTGGCAGCTTTTTTTGTAGCATATTGTGTGTTGCAGGCCTAGCTAGGAGGGAACAAAAGTTTAAATATTATGCCTATGAGTTCATAATTTAAATACAAGATGATGAATTTTTTTTTCCCCTTATGATTTCATCTATAAATTTTTCTGTGTTTGAGGTCATCATTAGGGACATTTTTACAGTAGTAATTTCTCTTTTCCCCATAAGAATTTTCAGATAAATGTTGGTAACTGTTTCTTGCATTTAGACTGTATCTGTCTTGTCTTTTAAAACTTCTCTCTTTGCAGTGCAGCTCTTTGGAGAAGCCCTAAGTCATACCCAGATATTGAGGTTTCACTTACATGCTCTCACTGTAGTATCATGTTTTCTTCTTCTAAACCGAGATGCTGTTTATTGAACCAATTAGCTGCTGGGTGCAAGCCAGAACTTTCTCCTGAAATCAGAATTAATGAACAAACAAATTCCCCTGGAAGGATTGCTGTTCTCACCGGGCAGTGACAGTTAACACATGACAAGGACACGGTTCATGTCCTGTCGCCTTGGTGCCCCTGTGTGTCTGGGGCTGTACTCAGCTCTGCCAAAATCCATGGGGCAAACTTCTGACTATGGATCACAACGTTCACATCACGTATTTGGTGGTGTGTCTGTCTTGGGCTTGTTTTTGAAACCATTCCAGCTCTTCTGTAGTCAGCAGATGGGATGCATACGCCTTCATTAACAAGCAGTTAACTCTGCTGGTAGGACTGAATTTTCATCACGCTCCGGGTCTCTGACTTGGCTCTTCCTGCATTCCAGCTCCCACTGTTTGTTCTGCTGTTTCTAAGAAGAAATCGACAGGAGCGTTACATGCTCCTGCCCTCCTGTGGTAATGAAAACCCAAATGTTTTTCTCAAAATCAGGTTGTGTAAAAATAAAAGAGAGAGAGAGGAGAACAAGGAACTAGTTTTTCTCTTCTGGAGCAGCTGCTCACATCTCAAGATGTGCGTTTGCCTTTGGTGAAGTGTTCTGCTTCAGAAGCCCTGAGAAAATCATGGTTATTTCTGAATTTGCTGTTGTAGTATCAAAAAGACCTTGTAGCCTTTTATAGTCTTGAATAAACTGTCTTGCCTTTATATGTGATGTGCACGACCTCTTTTGCATTAGAGAAATTAAGGCACAAATTACAGAAATTTGTGTTTGTCACAGATTTCAGTCCTGTGATGTTCAGTGTCTACTGAAACTGGTTTATTTTGTTTTTTTCACTTAAACCTGCTTTATGTTAGCAGGGAGACTCACAGTTTGCAGGCTGTTGGTTCCTCGGGCCAGCTTGCTGTCTGTCTTTGCATTTAATATAAACTGATCAGTTGTATACCATGGTAATCTAAAAGTATGCTTGAGAGCTGCTTCTACTAATTTTCTCATTGCTTTGTACTTTTACAATGTGATTTTTGCTCCTTCTTCATCTTTGAAGCTACATAATTAATAGTTGAAATACCTTCCAACAAAAAGAAATGGTCCAGAATAAATTTTTTGATCTTGGCTGCAAATGTCTTATTTTGTGACACAGAAACAAGTTAATGCAAGGCAAAAGGGTGTACAGAGCAGGAAAGCTACTCATTGCTACTGCTTGTCTGTGTTCCCTTATCCTGAGGTAACATGAGGTATCCTGCCTCCATTCATCTTAATGCACACATTCAGGTATGTGTGCATGCCTGAACTTTTTCCAAGTAACTGCTATGCTTCCACCATTGAATTACTCTGTTTGCAATAAAGTTTTCTAATAAAAGTAGGGGGAGAAAGCATGGAAAGTTTGTACATGAGTTGCACTTTCAAATTGCTGTTTCTAAATAAAAATTAATAATGGTTCGAACTTTCTCATGCACTTTTCCAGTGATAGAGCAGTGACTTATATGTCATGTGAGCAAAAAGAGCAAACAGTTCTGCTCGGGTTGTATGTGGCTGTAAGAGCTCATGGACTGAATTTCAAGTTGTAAAATTACCACTGAGACTCTTTAAATCGCTTCTAAAAGTAAGTTTTCTCATGTTCAAGCAACTTTCTCAAGTAGTGGAGGGTGTGGCGGGCAACAGCTTTGGATGTATCTTAGTTATGATTAGCTAAATTTAGTGTTGTATAGCCTGGTTTATAACCAGGAACTAAGGAACTAATTAGCAAATGCTCTTTTGTGGAGTTCCACTTTGATGGATCTTCCATAAGTCCTTCAGGTGTGTCCATATATTCCCCCACTACAAATGTGCTCCTCTTCAGTTACCAAAAGTAAATGGGCGGAATGTGATTAATAGAATGGAATTAATTATGCTGAAAATAATCTTTTCACCAGTTTTTGACCACTTTTCAGGTAGCTACTCCAAAATAAAGTTTTTATTGATGCATTATAGAGATGATTAGTCTAGAATCACAGCATTTAGGATTCATTTGGATTCTCATTTTCCTTACTGCCAAAACTCTTAATTATCAGTTAGTGAGCACTGTAAGTTCTCTTGTCAGTCAGATGTGGGAGGCTGGTTGTATGGCCCTTTTTCTGACCTCCTGTGATCATGGGCACTTCTCATCCAAGGCTACTGTTTGGTTTTGATTATTAGTGTCATTATTAACGTGCAACTTTTACCACTGCCTAGTGCTTGCAACCAAATGTAAATAAAAATCCCAGCTTGAACAGCAGTGGCAAATGGAAGCTTAAAACAGTGATTATGGAGGAGAGTCATTAGCCAGTGCAAGGAAGTGGTTCTTTTAGGTCAAGACTTTAGTTTCCCTTTAAGGGTCACTTTTCAATATGACGTGCTCTGATATGCTGACATGGTTGTTATTATGCCATTATAATGATATATACATATGTGTGTATATATAATATACACACATACATGTATACATATAAAAGTTGGGGGGAGAATAACTTTACACTTTGTGAAGTTTACCAAACTCACTTGTGGATCACTCCCAACTTTATTTTGATACTTCTGGTGATAGCCAGTGGTGCTTGAATTAAATAATGTGGCTTTTATGCAACCTCCTAATATTTGAAACAATATCTAGAAATAATAAGTAACAAATTGAGAGCTCCTGATGATAATACAGATGAGGAAGAAATTTTAACTGAAACAGATGGTATTTTTTCAGCCTAATTTTGGATTTTCTGTGTTATCTCCCTTTTTTATTTAATGTTCAATCTTTTGTATCTCTATGAGCAACTTCATTTATTGCATATGCAGCCATGACTAATATGTTGGAGCATGCAGGGCAGCATGGCTTGGAAGCAGTCCAAAGGCCAGAACTGCCTTGCAGAACAATGATTTGCTTGCTTTTTCTAAAGGACAGGTGGAAGGACTATTTGGCCAGTAAATACTTTGGCACTGAATTTTTTCTTAGATAGCACTTTATAATGCCATCTAGACATAATGGTAGCATGGCTAAAGGATGGAGGGCATAGACAATTTTCTAGCAGATTCCTACAGTTATGGTGTGTTTATAAGTATGAGAAGAAGTGGACCCATGGAAGCATCCCTTGAAGATGCCACATTCTTCTGGAGAGAGATGAAGAGCTCCTGAATCAAAATAATAATTTATTGATAAAAGCTAGATGTAGGAACGAGATGGTGCTGTGTAAGATCATGCTGTAATGCAGCCCACAGTGATGAGTCTGAGTGTTGGCAGGGATCATTTGGTCTGGATTTAGTGGTAGTGTTATTTGCTCTGTAAAATAAGCTAAAAGTTAGTTGTGAAAAAAAAGAGCAGTGAAATAGTATCAAGTATCATCTGCACAAATCTGACATGAGGAATTTAGGGGTTAGAAGACAACACACAGTGTGTAAAAAACAGAGGCTGTGGTTAAAACCTTTTTCTCTCAGTCATGTTTTCATTTGCTAGTCCTCACAAGCACAGATCTAATTTAGTCTTGGAAAGCAAGAATAATTTAAAATTTAAAATTTCCTTCTTTGCATCATATCTGAATTTTATCCCGATAGGATGCTGATCTAATATAACGTGATTTTATGTGTCTATTACTTTTTAAAAAATTGATAATTCAGATTTATAGCATTTAAGTGTGCTTTAATACTAAACCAGTACGGACAGTTGTCAGACTAGTTATGCTACTCTGTAAGAATTACAGAAGCTTTTGATTTGGTAGGAGTTTGTGTAGTACATACAGTGATATTCAGCTCTTCAGATTGCAAGTTCTCCACCTCCTGTTCGAAGAATTATTGTCAGAGAATGTAAGAAGGGGAGGAAGGAAGAATTGTGGGGGAGAGAAGCTGCCCCTGTTTGCACAACCTTGTGTCCAAGAATCACAGGAGCTGGGGGCTGGTGGGGAGGAGGTTTCCTGAGACATGTGCTGATCCTTTATCCCCAGATAGGGATAGAAGACTGGATGTAACTGAGCTGTTTGTTGCCTTGAAGCAAAGGGAGGGATGGAGGAATAGCTCTGGCAGGTTTGTGCCTTGCTGGGAGGTTGGCACTGGCCATGCCCTGGTGCAGGGGGTTTGCAGCAGTTCAGGTCCTGCTCCACACATCCTCCTTAGCCAGTTCTGTTGTCCTGCCTGCCTGTCTGCTACTGCTTTTTGGTTATTCCTGTACATTGTTAGAGCTCCTTACAGCCTGTACCCAGTACTCCTGTCTCACTTCAGGTATGTGCTGCTGGTTTTAATCTCTCTTTTGCCTGTACTGGTGTTTGCTCTCTCTTTCTCATCCTTTATGTTTTCCTTGGAAGTGTCATTCCTGTGATTTTTTTTCCTTCTTTCATTGCTATTTTGAGAATGGTTGAGTAAAAAAGGAACAAGCAGGTAGCAAGTATTAGTTAAAATTAATCAACTTGTTAAACTAGTTTTTATTTGTTTGTTTTTAGAGTTTCAGGTACAGTGTTTCTACAGTGTTCCAGTTTCTTCTTATTCTTTCTGTTCAGCAGCTCTGTTCTCACATCCTCAGATATTTTCCTAGTATTCTCATACTGTTTATATATATATAGTACCCTCATTTTGAACATATTGTTCTGGAGCATATTGTCATACTAAAATTTGTTCAGTCCTTCAAGTCAATTTGTGAGGCTGTATATTTTTTCTGAATGCTTTCTGCATATGTCTAATACTTTTTGGATTACACTTGGTTTGAAAAGGACTCACTGTCTTTTAATCTGAGTTGGTTCAACCTGTGCAACTCACGTGAATGTCACTTAGGTGGTTGAAATACCCCTGTCCTGCCCTGTGCATTAGTGCAAAAATTAAGGCTCCATCACTTTGTTGAGCTGTTTGTTGGAGGTTGGGTCAGAGTCACTCTACAAGGAGCTCAGAGCATCCTCACATCTGTGCAGGTCAGAGAGGAGCAGATATGGGCAATCCCAGTGCAGAAAGTCACCTGTTCTCATCTTTCAAAATTTTATGCAATCCTCTAGTCCATTTATTCAATGGGAGCAGATTCTGCAAGGCACAAATATCTGAAGACCAGCAGGCCTGGTGAGACACTGTTGTACCTGAGCTGTATAAAGGTTGCATTTTAAAAATGTTCACAAACAGACAGTTTCTTGCTGAATTATGTAGACATTTATGACATCTGTTTTCTGTCTGAAACAAAGGGCAGTAAGGTGCAAAAATGTCACTCAGTATAAATGGGCATATAGTACAATTTTGATTTTAATTCTGTTAGAATAGTGATGGACCTTTAGTGTAGCTCTAAGCTAGCCTGCTTATTCAGAATCTTTTTTTCAGATTTCCATTATCTTATTTAATTTTTTGGAAAGTGGTGAGGTAAAAGTTATTGTTGCAATATTTATATGATGTTGTTTTATTCAAATTGCATCTAAATATTTTTCATGACATTTTTCAGGTTAGCACTGCTGCTCTTTCTACCTTTGCAATACACAAACCTTTCAAGTGTGCTGAGTCTATCACTGAGCTGATTTTTGACAAGTAGAAATCATGGTTTTCACTGTTTCTAGGAAAAAATGTAATTGAAGATCTTTTGGGGTTTTTTTTCCTTTGGAAGAAAAAAGGATGCCTCATCTGAACAGATTTTGAAGAATCTACTTGGAGAGGATCATAATGGTTTTCTTTTTACTTTTTTTTTAATTTTTAATTTTTTTTTTTTTTTTTATTTTGAAGAAAAACATCTTGTTCCTGTGAAGGGACACAATTTATCATGTGTTTTCCAGAATTTTTAGTATATGTGAAATAATCTTTTAATCAGCTCAACGTTATGAGCAGAGCAATATTCAGTGCTGGGGCTGAGGGTGTTTTGTGCATCAGGCTCTGTGACAGTGGTGGGGAGGATGAGTATTCTTGGTAGGTCTGGACATTTCAAGATTCTTCACAGGAAGGTAAACAGAGCTTTCTTTCTCATCCCTGTGTGTTTCACTTTTATCTGCTATCCTGGGAAAGAAATCTCTGGGATCATCTTGGGAGTCAGTAAGAATGTGGATGAACTTGCAATAAATTCAAATACTGTCATTTTTGGATTTTTTGTAATGCTAATGTATTCAATATTGAGTGGGGAAGAAAACATGTAAAAAGCTAAATAAAAATACTCTTAAGAAGTTATGAAAATTAAGTTTTCAGTATAAAGCAATCAGAATTAGGTAGGTGTGAATGAGATGGCTTCCAGTGCTTTAGGTGACCGTGCTTGTCAGAGTGTGTTTAATACCTCTCCAATCACTACATACTTTTGCCATCACCAAGACCCTTTCTGCACACAGTTGTGTAGGAGCAGGAGTGGTGCGTGCTGACTGATTATTTTCTTAGTATTTTTATGTTTGTGATCCTCTCTTATGTAGGATTTCTTGTCAGCTGCTTCTTGCCCATCACCTGTGCCTGCCAGCCTCCTGTGCTTGTACTGCTCCAACTCCTGCCGGTTTCTCAGCTTGCCTGTGCTCCAGGCAGGAGCTTTTTCCTCTGTGTGGCTGCTGTGACCCAGAGGAAGATGGGGAGGACAGTAGGGGAGTGTCCCAGCTGAAAGGAAAGGATGTTTGGCCCCTCTGGGTTCGACTTGCTCTGTGAGAATGCCTTGTATCAGAAACTGTTGGTGTTGAGGAGGTGAAGCAGGCTCAGGCTGTACGAAATACTCTGAGCTTTGTTGCCACAGGAATTCCTTGTAGTTTTCTTATTAGACTTTGAGTGGCCAGGAGTGAGTATGTGGTGAAATTCACTGTGGCATCAAATATTATAATAGATTTGAAGCCTCTAATCTAAACTAAAAATGCTATAGTTGTGAAATTGGATTAAGATTACCTTCAATTTGAGCAAAGTGATGTGTTTTTACCCCCTGAACCAAGTAAATTATCTTACCTTTTCCCTCTATTCTTATGTTTCCTCAAGGCCCCTCTCTCCAACCCTAAAACAATCCAAAAAACCTTGAGGAATGGCAGGCAGATGCTGATAAATACCAGTTTGAAGGAGTGAAGTCTTATACAGATCAACATGATTGAAGATGAGCACTGGCTGTATACAGGGCTATCTGAATCCCCTATGGGATGCATCTATTTGTTTCAATCATACTTCACTGCTTTATGTCATTGTGTTTAATTCTGTTATGCTCAATGGGAAAGCACTTGAAAGCTTTGAAAGAAGCTTGGGAGCAGTTTTGTTCTTCATCACCTCCTCAGGGTGTATAATGAGCCTGTATTTCCATGGTGCCGTTAATTTGGGAAGTTCCCCAAGGTATTTCTGAGTTGCTTTGGCTTCTTCAGCTGTGGCTGGGCATGGTTTGAGCAGTGGTGCAGGAACATGGAATCCATTGGAATGTGGTGCCCTTTGGAATGTGGTAATCTGCTTAACCATGTGCAGTAATGCAGCGTAAGAGGGTGAGGACAGGGAGGGAATAATGCAAAATCCAGCTGAAACTGAGTGGGCAGAATGCAATTAACCTCAGAAATGTAGCTATTAAAAATGAGACTCCAACTGGAGTGGGCACACATACAGGAAAAATACCATTTCTCTTTGGTAGTTTCTAGTTCTTGTGTCTGAGTATTTGGATAGCAGAAGTAGTTGGTCACATCGTGTTTAGGCAAATGATTGCTGGAGAAAAAAGATGACAGTATTTTATCTTATGTCTGGTTAGCTGAAACAGAGCAATTTCTTTGTCATCATATTATATATATATATATATGTATATTAACCTGGCCTGAATCAGTTTGCTTTCACCAGGTAAGATGCATTTATCTGAAAGAGTCAGATTACAAAAGCAAACAAAAAAAACCTCACTGGAAAGAACATTGCTGAAGCAGTAATGGGGGAAGATGTGTAGAATTTTTTGACTTTTCATTCAGAATAGTTTGCATTTGTTTTGGTTTCCTGTAATGTTTAAATATATAATGTAAACTTTTGGAAAAATATGCTGTCATAAAGAAACAACTCTAGCTGATCATCATGCAGTTTGCAAAAATTTTATTTAATTTAGTTGTCACGAAGCAGAAATGTACACTTAGATTAGAGCAAATTTGCTGCTGATTGTGGTTGTTATCTTTTCTTTGGGAAGAATGCTAATCTGTTCAAGGAGCTAGTTATTTTCTAAGAACTGGTCAGATCCAATATATGTTAATGATTTTAAAGGTGATGAGATGTGTAATTGGAAACTTTTTTGGTAAAGATTTTTTTGGACTTTGACAGACACTTCTATATCTTCCAAACTCACAATGTTGGTTGAAAAGTAAATGTTACTGCAGATTTCCTTTTCAATGCCTTAGTTATATTTAAACTAGGTGTTCAATAAAACAAATATGTCCGGGCTTTTGTCGTCTTAACTGAAGATCAAGAACTGCAAATAATTTTAGCTAAAACCAAAAAATTTGAAGAGAGGCCAGATATTGTTCAGTGCTGAGCTGCAATAATGTAGTTATTGTGGCTTTGTCTGCTAGAACATAGAAGATAGTAATTGCTTCTTTTCATGTACAGCATTGTATTAAAAACACATTTTAAGCTGTGTTTTAGATAGGTGTCAGGTTTTTTTATTTTTCAGCATAACATTCCCCTGCAAAAAGGATCTTGAGACTCACAGTCGTTAATTATGGTCAGAAAATCGGAGGGAGTAAGAATCACCCAGCACTGAACTTTGTGAAATAGGTGTAATTATTATAGAAAAGCATGTTGAAGAAGGTGAGCAAACTTATTGTGTCAAATTCAGAGATAAATAAACAGAGAATGCTACAATAAAAAAGATCTTTGGTAGATAATTCTGTGTAGCTGTTAGGGGCTATGGTGGGATGCTACCCTAGATAGTAATTGGGCAATTTTTTGTTCAACTGTGATGGGGTTTTGTGTGTGCTTTGTCTCTATTTCTGTAGGATCAACATAAGTTAATTTGTTGATAATACAGATAATTTGTAGATAATATGTTACTCTGCTGTTCCTTTGTGTGTTTACTTTCTTACTTGCTGGTTATTCAAGTTTAGTCTCCTTTTTAGTAGGTTTTGTTTTGATAAGTTGTTTTTATTGCTCAGAGGAAATGATGAATGAACAAGAAATATTTGATGCGGGTTTGTAGTTTGTATCATCACCTTTGGTGGGACCAGTGCCGTTTTCTGTCAAATTTGTAACAAAACACTGTGTGCCAGGTTGCTTCCTTTGTTTATAGAACTGTTGAGGGATCTGAATAGTTGTCTGGTTGCTGTGTAGTGGTAATAGTGAAAAGTTGTTTTATATTGGAAATTAAATTTTTGCTACAAATGGGTGGTCTTTATTCAAAGGAGGGTGTTGGGTGAGTTGAGAGCACCTGCTCTTGCAGAAGGTTGTATGCCACTATAGATAGAGAAGTTGTATGGTCACACAAACAAGAACTGGGTTTTCCTAGACTAATATATCCATTTAGAATCACCCTTTTAAGAGATATTAGACCCTGCACTAAATCCTGGAAATTTGTTTCATCTAGAAAGTTAGGATTTTCAAATTTCATGTATTATGCAGGATTACACAGCCTGCTGATACAGTGAGTTGCTATGGAAATGGAGACATGCAACTCAAAAGGTACATGCTGGGGGGCCATATATGCAGAAAGTACTATTTTACATATTAAAATAAGCTGCTGCTTGGAGTTAGCAGAATTCTTCGCTCTTGGAGTATATTTCTACAAAAACATGTAATGGTATTTTATAACTTGGCCAAAAAACTAGTGTGTTTTTCTTCATGCAAAGGAGAAGAGGAGAGAGTGCTTTGTAAAAATAATGTTGGAGCACACAGAATGAATCACAGTATGTATATTTTCGTACTTGCTAGGTGAGTTCAGAGGCAGGGCAAAAAAGATTATTTCTACCTCCTAGGAACTTAAGGCGTAGGTGACTTTCTGTCTGCGTAGATGACTTTTGTCTGCAAGTGTGGAGCCTTTTTGTCCTGACTGCTCTGGACTTTGGTATGTGACCTGGCACTTAGTGCTGGAAGAACTTCCAGAGAGCTGCAAAGGTGGTGACCAGTGAGTGAAGAAATGGATTCCAAAGCTTCAAACCCAGCAGTGACGTTCATGTGCCTGCCCATGTGCTCTGGAAGGGCAGGGTTGTCTCAGAAGCTGGGATGGGATGTCCTGGGAGATCTGCCTGGTTCTGCAAGCACACAACGATCAACCTTCAAAATCTGTAGAAACTCATTTGCTTATTTGTAGTAACTCCACGTGTACTCACACATAGGTTTGTATTTAGGTGCCTATAGTTACAGATGTGCTTGTAGATTTAAGTCAGGTGAAGTGTAAGGAAGCCCTTGGAGATGGTCTAAATGGAGTTGCTGCCCCTTTGGACTGATGTTTGTTCAGTTATTCCCTCGAATCCCAGGTTTCGCTCGAATGTGAGGCTGGGCTGTACTTGGCTGTTTGGCAGCCGTGGAAGCAGCAGACAGTCAGGATGGTCTTGGCTGCAGTCCTGTGGCAGATGAAGATGTTCTAAAGGGCTTGGAGGGCTGTCAGAGCCCAGACCTCCTCCTTACCCAGCTCCACAGGCTCAGGCTGTGCCTGCAGTGAACAAACCGCTCCCTCAGTGTGAGAGGGGATTAGGGTGAACGCTGTGCCGCATCCTGGGGTGTTGAAATCAGGTTTAATTGTTAGTCTGTGAACTACCATCTGCTGGCCATCCACTTACAGGACTGAGATGAATTTGATGGTCAGCCTTCTCTATTGAACGAGCCAACCAGAGTAGCTGGCACGATGAACCATGACAGTATTGGCCTGCTGCTGTGGAGCGCCCTGTACTCTGGCATAACAGGTTTCTTCCCAAAGAAGAGAAGCTGTCTAGCTGGCATATTTCAGCAGCACAGCTTTTGTTGAGATAGATGAGGTGGTTTTTGATCTCTGGTGGAGTGATGGCTGGTTGTTCTCTTGCTGTCTCCATACCTCTGAATGAGGTTTTGTGTTCAGAGGAGCTGTGCAACCGCCAGGGACTGATTCAGCAGTTTGCTCCCAGCTGGTGTATGGTGGCTGCAGTGGCAGAAGCTGAAATGCATTTATGCACATGAAAACTCTGTAGGTCAGATGTTTGAAGCTAGCAAATTGTAGGAGAGAATGTGCTTTGTTTGCAAGTGACTCTTTGGCTTAAGCTATTTGGGTTTCCAAATGAAAGTGGTGTCTATGGTGGTTGGGGTTTTTTTGGGTTGGCTTTTTTTTTTTTTTACATATGTGGTATTGAGAATGGAAATTCGTTGTAGCCGCTTGGGCTAAGCTTTAAATTTCATCCATCGCTTATTGATGTGTTCATCTTTGTGCTGTACTGGAATATGAAATGTTTTTGAGGTATCCCATGCTCCTCTAATTAAAAGGTAAATACTTTTAACAAGGTAGAATTTTTTTAGTGTGTGTCTGTGAAGAGGTGTTGCTGCAATTACCAGATAGCATTTGAACTCTGCCTTGTTGTTAAGATTCACTTATGACTGACTAATCAGAAATACTTAGATCAGAATTGCAGTCTCGGAACATTTTCTTTATTATTATGTAGTAGAATAATTATTTGCTTACTCCAGAGTGTCAAGTATGAGCCCATTCCTTATTGCTTCGACTTGTTTAATATTTGGAATGATCTTTTACTGTTGTGTAGGTTAAAAAACCCTAACTGTGGTGTGGGTTAAGTTTAGTACAAACACAGAATGAAGAGAAAAATAATTCCTGTTGTGATAAAAAGTTCTACATGTAGTAAAAAAATTATTTTCAAATGCAGGCCTGTATGTCTCTTGCTCCGTTACAGAAGTAAAATTCTATTACAGTTGAGTGTAATGTGTTGCACTTTAGTGAAAATGATGCCTTAGCTATTACATGCTTAGAATATCAGAAATGTTTATGGTTTGAAGTGCCTGATTTGGCTGCTGAAACACAGAAGGGGAACCGGTAAGGATTTAGGTGGAGCTGTAAAGTGACCATTTTGTAAGATGACGTGCCACGATGATTTTCCTTTGGCAGAGAAGACCGCTGTTGGTTCGCCTTGTCACTTGAGAGGGAAATGTTTCAGCTGTGGGAGACTTTTATTTCATTTAACAGTTTCTTCTTCCAGCCATCTCTGTGAACTCACAGGAAACTTTCACATAATTGCAAGTCACAAGACACTTGAACACATCCTCTGGGAAGTGAGGGACTGCTGAGAGTAATTCGTGCGGGGAATTGCCTGTCCTGGGGGGTCCCACCGCTTTGCAGTAGTGGGTAGGAGACAGTTAAGGTTTTACAGCCTTACTTGAATAGCACTTGGCTGAAATCCTTTATCTCAAGCCTCATATTGTGTTACATAGTGACCAGGAAACATCGGTATTTATATTGCCAAATTGCAGTGATTAGTGTCGTTTTATTCCTAGAACTGCAAAATGTTCCTACATTACCACACTTTTAATAAAGCATTTATTGCATAGATGTTTAGGTTGTATTGCTCAGAAAAACTGAAATCTCTTTTTGATTGCTTGTACATATTAAAAAAAAATTAAAATATACCAGGTAAATGTGTTCCTCTTTTCCAGCCAGTAAGGAAGGTGATACCGTTTAGGCTGAAGTTGCTGCTGTTTATGAAGTTTCATCAGTTACAGATGACAGAAAAAACTAAATACATCTGGTTTATGTTCACCAGACATCAGGAGGAGTGAATCAAAACTCTGAAGTTAGTTATTTAGAGTTATTTACAAATATTTTACTTTTTAAAAAATAATCTTCGGAACAGGGAGGAGATTATTTTCCTTAACTTCTCGAAAAGCTTTTTTTTCCCCCCTCACATACTGTGCCAAGCAGGAGTCTTATTAAATTTTCCAAGTTCTCCAGGACATAATAGTTAAATGTTTTTATGTCAATTAATATTGACAGGAAGTCAGTTTGAACAGCATTGGAAAATGGAAGTAGTTGGCAGAACTAGCTAATTTCACTGAATTTCCTTTTGCTAAAAATATCTCTAAAAAGAAGCTCTCCTTTTGAGATACAATGAATGCTTGTTTGTCTGTAGCTTAGAATTGATGGTGACTCTTGTCCTTTAACCGAAAGGGCTTGAAAAATATGCATAACCTTTAGAAACGTATTTAACTTCCTCTGTAGTATATGTACTTATGCTCACCAAAAGTTTACATACATGTGAGTAACCTCATCAGCTTGAATGATCTGCAGTAGAGATCATGTAGAGCAACTTATGTGGAGTTGAGCATTTGATTTCTTTCTAGGTGCAATGAAAGTTATTGCTGACAAACGCAGTGAGATGTGTGCAGATTATTTGGAGCGCTTGCACTGCCGAGCTGCTTTCAGCAGCGCTAATCTCCAGCAGTTTTTCGTTTCTGAGGCTCTTTCTAAACCTCCTCCAGCTGCTGTGCACATAAGGAATGAAACAAATCACTTGGTGGGTCCTAAATTTGATTAAACTGAAAGCTCAAGAGAGCAGCAGCCCTTTGAGCATGTCACACTTTGGGGACTGGATGAGGAGCAGTGGCTGTTCTGGCACTGCTACACGTCTCTTCTCTGGGTATTATCGGATTCAGAAACTGTGTTAGTTCTTGATTCTTTGTGTTACTGTTTCATAATGAAAACATGTTGTCAAGCCTTTCGGGCTCCCACCCTTTAGTCAGCTGTGTTTTTGCATTGAGAGTCATTACATTTCCTATTACTGGCGTTTTACAAGCCTCTAGATTATACATTGCTGAGAAGAAGTTTTAAATATAATCTAGTGAGGTTAGTAATCTTGAGGAGAGGTCAAATTAATGGATAGTGTAAAGACCATGTGGAAATCTTAAGGATACAGTAAAAAGCTGGCTTGTACTGCTTTAGAAAACTCAACAGTGCAGAAGATTTCCAAGTTAAAAACTGCGTTTTCTTGCTGCTGCTAGCATTCAGCCATGGTCCATTACAACAGAGTTGTCCAGAACACTGGAACTGGAGGCAATCTTGGGCTTCTTTTGTGGGGCAGAGGTTATTTTTTTTTCTTTTTCTTTTATAAATATTACAGTGTGTGTAGCACACTTGGTGATGCTGCAGCAGTAATGAATCAGAGTGAAGGACTGGAAAGCACCTGAGGTTCTCTTTCAAATGTTGTTACTAAACAGCTGGATTTGCAGCTGGAGTGAAGTGCCTTGTCCTTCTGATCACCTTTAAATAGATTTTCTTTACCCTTAAAAAATATATGAATGAATATATATATAAATAAAGATATATATATAGAGCAAAGCATGCAGCTTTGTGTTCTTCATGTACATTTTTGTATTTGAAGGCAAGCATACACAGCCTGACCACAGTTAAAAATGGTTACTTGAGTTTTGCTAAAAAGTGTTAGTATTTATAGTACTTGCTGATGGCTTGAGTATGCAAAACATTATTTAATTGATTTTGATTATGAGCTTTATGAACTTGTGCAGAAGGTGGAATGGCAGGACAGTGACACAGCTCCTGTGGAGGTTTTAAGAGTAAACAAAGGTGGCTGAGAAGCAAGGGACCTTTCTGCAACAGTGGATACTGCATATCAAAGCTAAAAGGTGGATTAATATGGAGACATGAAATTATTTCTGCCATCAATTGTTTAGTTTTCTTCCACAAAATCTTTCCACGGTACTCAGAATCATGAAATTCTTGGACATGTGTTTTGAATTGAAACATGAAGAAAAGCTATTTTTCATGATGCATTATGATTTTGTAAAAATGTAAATGGGCCTTTATAGGTTTCAGACATCTGTTCACTTACTAAGCTACATTGTAGTCATTGAGGAGGAAAATTCAAGATATAGTAAAGATATAGTCTGTCCTACTCCTAAGAGAAATCCCTTCATCATTTTGCTTATCTTGAAGCATAATATTTTATTTATTCTGGGCTTTCAACTGACTTTTTGATAGGTGTGTTTTAAAAATTGTTATACTTGGTTCTTGAACGCATGTGAGGCTGGTGAGAAAGTTCTGCTCTACATGAAGAGATGTGCAGTTCAGAGCTGGTCAGAAGAGAGATCTCAAGGCAAAGTGTTTGTGTTACTGGAGCATATTAGATGTTACTGTAGATTGAACTGAGATTCTTTTGTGCTAAAAGAATAAGCCTGTACAGGTTTGTTTGAAGGGGCAAGCCCTTACAAATATAGCAGATATTTATTGGCTGATTGGGCAATGAGGAAAGAGAGAATATTCATGGTGATGACATGGGGGCTATTGTAAGAGCTAGACTACATTGTTGTATTTTCAAATATAAGATGTAAAATGGTAACTCAAATGTGTATGTTTAAAACTTGTGTTTTTTCTTCCTTCACATATACTGGTTACTACAGTTCTTGTACCACAGTGGGTCTTGTGAGCAATATGTGTAGTATTTTTGGTTTAGCCTTGGGTTTTTCATTGACATTTGAACAGAAAGACAAATCATTAACCTGAGTTAGTGAGCACTGGCTTGATGTAGAAACACTCAATATTTAACTGGAAGTTCTATATTTACACTAACTTTAGCTTCTTTTCTCTATGTTCCAGGAATACTAATATGAAGCATTTGACCTGATCTCTACAGCTGAATCTCCTGATAGTAGGATTAGGAAAGAGTGCCTTCAGAACCAATATGTAGCAAATGGGTGTCACACCTCTGAAGCTCCTCCCTGGGTTCAACACTTGGGTGTTTTAAGGATCCTTGTTGCCTCAGCATTGAATTTTTCTTGTGGACTTCAGAAACAGATTTCATGTGGTGCTTGCTGGACATTGAATCACCATGAGTAGTAATCTAGGAAAAGAAAAGGACTGTAAAGAAAAGGATCCAAAAGTCCAATCGTCAAAAGAAAGGGAGAAGGAGGCGAAGGCCTCTGGAGGATTTGGGAAAGAGAGCAAAGAAAAGGAGCCTAAGACCAAAGGGAAAGATGCCAAAGATGGAAAGAAGGACTCCAGTAGCACGCAGCCTGGGGTAGCTTTTTCAGTGGACAATACGATAAAAAGACCTAATCCTGCCACAGGTACTCGCAAAAAATCCAGCAACGCTGAAGTGATCAAAGAGCTAAATAAATGCCGGGAAGAGAATTCTATGCGCTTGGACTTGTCCAAGAGGTCTATACACTTGCTTCCATCAGCTATCAAAGAGCTAACGCAGTTAACAGAACTTTATTTGTACAGTAACAAACTGCAGTGCCTACCAGCAGAGGTGGGCTGTCTTGTGAACCTGGTGACACTGGCTCTGAGTGAAAACTCACTCACCAGTTTGCCTGACTCTCTTGATAACTTGAAGAAACTGCGCATGCTTGACCTGCGGCATAACAAACTGCGAGAAATCCCCTCGGTGGTGTACAGGCTAAGCTCCCTCGCCACTCTGTACCTACGCTTTAATCGTATAACTACTGTGGAAAAGGATATCAAAAACTTGTCAAAACTCACCATGCTTAGCATACGAGAGAACAAAATCAAGCAGCTACCTGCTGAAATTGGTAAGTGATTATAGTGACTGAAAGTGCGATGCTGTTTTTACATTTGCTTTGCAGTTCAGTTAATTGTACATAAACTGTCACTTTTCTAACTGTGCTTCATGTTAAACTACATAAAATTATGCTATTGATCATACTGTTCTACTGTTAGCTTGAGAACAGTCAATACCTTGTGTATATATATATATTTATTTTTTAAACAACAAAAGCCCTTTTTCTTCATCTGTCATCTTAAAATCAAATGTATCTTGTTTTCATCTTTGCTTTGTGCTTTCACATGTTGTGTCTTGAGAGCCCAGATGGTTTAAAAAACAGATACAAGGGCATTTTTAAAGAAATTTTTATAAATCATTTATGAGCTGTTCCAAGTTATAAACACATTATGGGCATGTAACAGAGGGGTGTGATCACAGTAATACAAGGTAGAGTAGTTAGTTACATGCTATTACTATGAGCAAGCTGTTGGATGCTATAACAGTTAATAATCTAGGTTAATGATTTGTGCAAGTGTCTGCCTTTTGTAAGTCATGAATCTATAAATGCACGGACTCTGAAGTGACCAAAGGTGGTACACATGGCTGAAGATTCTTATGTCTTTGTAATGAATAGTATTTGTTTTTCCAAGCCATGTCACAAGAGTTTAAAAGATGGTGAAGTAGATGAAAGTGCATTATTTATTGAATGGTTTATTGCACAAAATGTGCTGGACTAGCTGTATATCAAGAACTTCTGTGTTGTTCCTAATACGTTCTGCTTCATGGAAAATATGTCTTTATAACACTGTTTTCAAACAATGTTTGAACAATGTTTGTGCCCTATAAAATGTGATTCCATTAGTCAGTAGTTTTTTTTCTATATATCACCAATTTTTAAAATGCAAGTTTAGTTTAGCCCTTTTAGGGAGTGGGGAAACATAAACTTCATGCAATTAAGAAACTACCTTGACTTTCTTCAAGTGTGGGAAAAAAAAACCTTGTAAAGCCCTTGTAATTATCACTGTGAGTAATGATTCCCATGCCCTATTTTCAAAAGCTTCTTTGGGATTTTTCCTGTTGTCCAGGCTAATGTTGTGAGTGTATTGCTACTGAAGTGACCCCTATAATCACTAATTTTGCAAAACTTGGGAAATGCCCTTGTTTGTATACCTGATAGATCTTTCTCAAGCCAGCAGTGTTTGCTCTTTATCTTGCACGTTGATGTGAAAGATACAGAAGATAACACATTATTGGTGATGGGAACTCCTGGATGTTCCTGAAACTGCTAACCCAGTTACCAGCAATGCCCAGGACAGGCTTTGAACGCGGTGACAGCAGTGAAGAAATGCAGTGGTGATGCCAGCTATTGGTCTGAGCCTTTGGCTCTCTGTGACAGCTGCTGGAGCAGCCTAGCCTCGCCATTTTTGCTAGGCAGAAGTGAAATGGTTGACGTGGTATTTTATGATCCATGTGATTTTTGAGTTGTCATGAGCATCTCGGCAATCCTTTGAATTTCCCCTCGGAGAAGGAAGGAATTACAATTTTCACCTATTTTGTGGGAACAAAGGACATTTGAACAATAAATTAATATGATTATGTAGAAGTTGATTTATTTTTTACTGTTAACTTTATTTATACATTTTAAAACTACTGTTTGCACGATTACATATTTTTTGATTGGTGCTTTTATTTTGTTTACGTGCTTTGTACGAGCTTTGCGGGTAAGATGATTGCAATCTAGAGCATCACCACCCACCCTTATTTTGGGTTTCTTTATTTTGGTATTCTGTTTTTTAGCTTTTTCTCTCCTAATTTAGCACAATTTATGTTTCAGTAGCCTTGAAGAATTTCAAAAAGTTTGATAGACTGCAGAAAACACCTAGAAATGGTTTATCCAGTGCACCCGTTATAAACAATGGTCTAAATTTAAAAATGTAGAAAAACAGTTAAATATTGTTTGGCTGGTGCAATTGATGCAGATTGTGGCCTAGACTGTTCAGATATATTGCTACACTGTTTTGACACTTGAGTTTAAGTTCAGTGGCCTCGTTGAATTTTTTACTGATCAACAAATCATTCTGGAAACCATGGGGCTGATGTTTACAGAAAACTCAGCATACTGCATGTTTCTACATTCATTGAAGAAATTGTGGCCAATTTAGCTGATTGATCTGTAACACAACTGTCAGTATTGTACCTGGTTCTGTTTGTGGCTCAGTTATTAGTTAATCCAGCAAAGAGCCATCTTCTGAGGTTCAGCTGGGGATAGTGCTGAAGAAAAGAACTTCTGTGAGGTGTTGGATCCTAGTGTTTGGTGTTGTGCCTTAGAAACTTCTCTTAGGTGTGTTTGATACTGCAGACATTGCTGTTGCTGAAACCTCTTTATTTCTCTTGTTTGTTGAATATGATTTAGATTGAAGTGTGTAATGTCTGTATGTGTTTGTTCACAGTAGTCTTGAAAGAGATAATGTGTCTCTGCTTCATGGGAAAATTAGTAGGGACTTGTCATGAACATGTGACTTGTTTCTTTCTTTTGTATTTTTTTTATTGTCTTGATATGTGTACAGGCAGTGTTCTCGGTTCTCTATGAAACCCTGGCTTGAGAACATTAACTGCTTTACTTCTGTCTTTGTATCCAGCAGTTAGTCCTGCCTTTATTTGAATTGTGATAATGCTCGTGTTCCTTGTTACGGGTCAGCACTTCATTGTGGAAGGCCTTTTAGGAGCACAAATGCAGACAACTGTCACCCTTATGAAGAATTTCAAAGGGAAATCATCATGTTCAACAGCATCCTTTTTAATTCAAAGTAAATTTCTCAGACTAGGTTGCCTGAAATTGAATCAGGTGAAAAATAAAATGAGTAACACAAATAATTTAAACTGCCAAGACACATAGTACAAGCATTTGAAAATCTTTTTCATAAGAGTAAAACAGTTTAACTTCTGTAATTGATTTCTACTCACTTTCATGTTACTTTTTAGAATGAAATACTTGAGTTGAAAATAAAGCTGAAAAATGAAACTACTAGGAACTGTATTTCTGGCTTTCCAGTGGAATTTCTGTTTCTTTAAACACTTAGTATTTATCTACATTTCACATATGCACTTCAAAAAAACCCTTCTCTTTTAAGTCTCAATGCTTTTAATCCTTTATATGTTTTATAATGCAGTATCTAAATACTATAAGCTAGCAAGCACTCATATTATCAGCTTGTAAATAACACAGAAATTTTTGTTGCTGCAGAGCTGTAAGTAAAATGAAGCCATTATCTTTTATAAAGCAATATCATGCGGAGCATTTCAAATTCTTTTTAAAAATGCCCCATTGTTCTAAGGCCTAAGGCTCACAATGGCATGCTAGTGTGCTTGTTCGTATTTTTAAAAATTCAAAGCTTATGTAACCCACTGACTTGTCCAGCGAGGAAGAGTCTGTAGCAGTTAACTACGATGTGCTCATGCTGCTGATCTGGTGCACACTGTGCAGAGATTCCTGGCTTTTCTTTACTTTGTCTTTTGAAAGTAAATGTGCTACAAAAGATCGGTCTGGACAAAAAGAAAATTAAAGATCCGGACTTCAGTTTGAAAAATGTCACTATTGTTCTCTCAGAGAGAGATGGCATGAAATCTTACCCTGGCGCTAGAGACTTGTGATGGCTTTTACTGTTACTAAACAAAGTTTTTCAGTTTTATAGAAGAAAAAATGGCTTTCCAACTTTAGGACCTTGTGGCTTTAAAATAAAGGGTCACCTGATTTGTAAGCAATCATCCCATTGCTTTACTAGGGATATGTAGTCTCCAGCCTTATAAAATAAAGTTTATTTTCATTCTACTCTCATTGAAATAAATTGAATGTAAAGTGCTCTGATAATTGAGACCTTTCTTCCAACACCCAGTATGTCTTTGAGTAGTTGATTTTTGTGTCAGTGATGTTCCATTGTTCTTAGATGCAGCACTTTCCTCTGTTGCCTACATTTGTTTTCAGGTGGTCCTGGAAACTGCTTTGCAACTGGCCTGTGTAAGGTGTTTGTAGTTTTGAGGAACACCTGGAAGAGGTGAACCTGCCAGCTCTGAGCTGCTGGGAAATATTGCTAGCTTCTAATTAGGTGACTACACTTGAGGAGAAGTTGCCTTGCATTTAAAACAAGCATTTCAGTGAGAAAGAGGAAGTGTTATGATCTATAGTTAGTAAACAGATGTGTGTGTTTCTGGTCTTTTTCCCCCAGAATCAAGCACCTCTCATTCCATTTCATCCAGTTGCTTTATTATAGGTAGATATGTACTAAATCATCTCTGCTTGTATTTATCAGACTGTTCTTAACACTTTTCTTGAAGATCTGTATTGCTTCTACATTTTTAATGCGATATGAAATTTATTGCAGTCGACTGTGTAGTAAGTGGAAGTCTTGGTATGCATTGTTGTATTCTCAAATATAAACATATTAGTTTGAAAAAGATGTAAAAATACTTAAATAATTTGTTTAGGTTTTTTTTCATGTTTAGCCAAAAACTCTGCAGGTGAATTAGTGGGAGTTTTCATGAAATGGATGCACTGATGTGTAACAGCTTCATGATACTGAAAGTGGCAGTATCCACTCCTTCCTGGCAGCTTCCCAGCTTCTACTTTTGTTGTCTGTTACTTTAGGTAGTTGAAGTCAGTGTAGTTTGAGATCAGCCTGGAACTGATGTGTGGGAGGAGTGGGAGAGCATGAACTGGAGCAGGGAGAGCCCTGCACTTGGCCCGCACTGAGCTGTGCGGTCAGCTGGGCTTCCTGCAGCTCACTGCAAAACCTCTCAGGTAGGATTGCTCTTGTTGTGTACGAGCATGTCAAGTGCACTGCAGGTGCTCTGAGGAAGGCTGGATTGCTCTCTGCGGGGAGCTATTGAAAATACATCCAATTTTGTTATCAGCATCTTTTTTTTTTTCCCTTTCCCGCTGCTTTTGATGTCTTGTACCACAGAACCTGGTGTAGCTTATTGGAATCCTGGTAGCATTAGCTCAGATGCACCTTCCTGAAACCATTTTTTGTAATGTTTTTATGTATAGTGGTGAGAATCTATTGATGGGAGTTTCTTGAAGGCAAAGCTACTCTGTTGTTCTTTCTTATAAATTGCATCCTACCTAACAGTGGTGATGAATTGTTTCAGTGTGCCTCTTACCCTGTATCCTGGTTCTGACCCTAGCCCTAAGCAAACACGTGCAGAGAAACAGAGTAAGTTTAGATATGAGGCTTAACCTGACTCCTTGCCCACATCCAGCTATTTTCCTATCAGGGATTTTCTGAGTCTGATGCAGTTTGTTTCTTTAGTAATTCTCAGTACACTCTTCTTCAAAGGCTTGGCCATTTCTTTCCCTTTAAATTCCTATAAATGCATTTCATCTTTAGCAAGGTCCACAAGTTTGCTATGAATGTTGTTCCTGACCATAAAGCCCGCTGTTACACAGTTGTTGAATATATATATATGTATACATATATATTTATGTATGTATACACACATATATACATACACATACCAAGTGCAGGGCAGAACTTACCTGTTTTCCTGGCTGTTCAATCTCTGGTGGCATCCATGAAATAAAACCTTAACATAAAGATTTCTGTGTGAAAACTTTGCCAAAAGACAGTCTGGAGGGATAGTTGTGGGCATGAGTTCACAAGGTGGACACCAGCTTCTTCTCCTTATCTGGTAAATTGTCCATTCCACTGAGATCAAAAAGTGGAAGATTAGAATGGAAGAATGTGAATGCTTTGGTGAGTCAGGCAGTCAGCATGAGAAGGATGAAAACCAGAGGAATTGTCTTGGGATGAGGCCAAGCAGGATGAGCCAGTTTGCAGGCTGTTACTTAAGCAAGCCTTTTGCATTTCTTATATTTGGAATTTTATTGCATTCCTCCATGTTGTGTGGAAGGAATTGTTTTGCACAATCAAATTGGTAATATTTTCTTTGCAAAGACAAAGTTGCATCTTATATCAGTTTTCAATATTTTTGTCATGTTAGCACACACGACAAAAACTCAAATAGAAATAATATTGTCAACATGGTTGAAAATACATTTGCATAGTTTCTGCAAGTTTCTTGAGACTCCAAATATTGTGTTTTCTGTCTGTGAATGCAACTCTTTTTTTTCTGGGGAGAATCTGGTCAGGGCTGTTCTGCAAGGGAAATATTTTTAGAATGTAATTCGGGGAATCTGCCTACACCAGACTAGGAATGTCTTCAAGACTCTCTTCTGTTCTTCTCTTCCCCCATCTACCCAATATTTAGATCATTTGTGGTTTCTTCACTGCTTCGAAACTCTTTTTCATAACACTTGCACCTGTTTTGTTTTCAGTGTAGACAGTGGACCAGATGTGTGCAGCCACATTAGTTCAGGTCTACTCACTCCATGCTGAGTGTGGTGCCTCCTTATTTAAACAACTTGTTAGTTGCAAAACTTTTCAGTGATGCTGTGAATTTCATTTCCCTTTTTTTTTTCAGTAGACCTGACAATACAGAGAAATATTTATGTTATTTTATCTAAGAACACCCTCCTGTGTTTCATCAATTTGAAGGAAAAAAAAATGTGTTTCTGGGCTTAATTGGCATGGTAATGTCTGCAAACAGTGGTTGAGACTACTTTTATATATTTGTATTTTAATATGATAAAAGTGGAATAAATATAGGCATTGATATATGTGTGTTGCTCTCTAGAAGTCAGAGATAATAACTGCTTATTTGATCCAGTTCTGGTGGTTTCCTTGAGCTGCAGGAAGAGTGTAGAACTCTTTTTGACCATCTTGAGCTTTAGTATCTTGATTCTGATTCTTGTGAAAACTCTTGTGGGGATGCAGTTTTGTCTTGTCAGCTAGTCAAATTCCTCCTGATTACATTTTCTTCAGACTGGCTTTAGGATGATGATAAAGTAGTTCTGCCTTTTTGATCTACTTGCAGAGCTTACTGGGATGATGCCTCAAGTGTAATTCCAGTAAATACTCACAGCTTGGTAGAAGTCCAGGGTTTTTTTCTTTTTTTTCTTAGTTTTTTTTATTATTATTCAATGCTGCAATTATTTTAACTCTTTGAATACTTTCAGAAGAACAGAGGAAAAAAATCACTTCCCTCAGGCTGCACTTGCTAATGTAGCCTGAAAGGTGGTTAGCCTTTACTATTTGAGAGCTTGTTCCACACTGGGAATGGATAGGATCCAGATGTTACCCCAGGTTCAACATCACCAGGACCTCCTGGTCCTTCTCTACAGAACTGTTTCTCACTTCCTGGTGCAAAGTTGTACCTCTTTACAGGGTTATTCCCTGCTAGGTGCCAGACTTTGCCTTTGTCTTGGCACACAAATGAGGTTCTGCTGTCCGCCTCAAATCCTGTCTTGAGCCTTTGTTAAGACTTTTTTCTACATTTCACATGTTTGGGTTTTTGCTTGAACATGTTTTCAATTTTATTTGTGTTTGTTGCTTTCAGTTATAAGCAATAAATAAAAAGTCTGCTGTTGTGTTTTGTTGAAACTTGTTTTAGAGCAGATTTGGAGTCTTTTCAGCTGAGCTTTGTTTCTGTGTTTTTGAGTGGTTCCCACACCTAGGTGCTGGTGTGCATTCTTCAAATTGTGAATAATATTAATGTGCTTATTTCTTACTTATATGAGTATTTTAACTTTGGTAGTCAGTGGGTCACTCATGACCATATTAAATTGCATTCCTTCTCCTTGGTAACTCTTCTGTGTAAGTTACAGTTGTGCAGTAATAATTGAGAATAGCTCTTCTGCTTACCTGTTCTTTTGGCATTGCAGAACGAAGAGCTCAGGCTGTCACAGTGATGTACTTCTATCTCATAGAGATGCAAAATATTCCAAAACTGTGAAATTGTTTGAAATTTTTTTTTCAAAAAGCAGGAAACTTGCTTTTAGGTTTTTTCTACAAAAAGTCTTGCCAAGGACATTTTGTGGACTGCGAATTATTTTTCCTTTTTATTTTTTCTTTTCCAACAGAGAACCAAGTGAAAGATGAATAATTATGAAAGTTATGGGAACTGTTTGTAACTTGCTCCCAGCATTGCTGATTTTGGATAATTAATACTTACAAATTAGCTTTACAACCAATGTTCTGACACACCAGCCTGAAGTCCCACTAATATTTGCATTCTCTTCTTCTTCCTTCTACTTTCCATAAGAGTCTTGATCCTCTTGCTGTGTCATCTGGCCTAGGATTTATCATGTTGTGAAGGATTTCATAATGTTCAATCTACTTAAGCATGGGCAAGCATGTTGCTAATCCAGTGGAAAACAGGCTACATTACAAATTGTGTTTGCCATCCAAGAGTGGTGCCCATTGACTGAATTAGTGATTGGAGACACTGAAGCCTCTTTGCTATTGACCTATATACTCTCTCCAGCTGTTAATTTGTGTGTACTTTGGTGGTTTTTTTGATGAAGCAGGATTTTGTGTTTTAAATAGCCAAAAAGAACTTTCAGAGTTTTGTAAGTCAGGGCATGTAACCTGGCCCTCTTGTCATAACAGGCTTTCAGAGTTGGTCATGAAATCGGGCTGTAATTCTGCCTCATTATGCTGAAAATATTAGTCATTTCATTGTGCTGTTTTTTTGAAAAGCAGGTATATTTAGCATTGTCATACTATAACATTTATTCTTTGTGTGTGTGAGAGCAGCAGTGAGGTGATTGCTCACTCCACCTTTGTTAAGGATTGTTGAGGTGAATAGCTAGGTGTATTTTTAAATGGAAGTTAGTTTTTTTAAAATGGAAGGTGGTTGCAGTCTTCACCATCTTCTCTGAAAAATACATTTGAATTGTATGATTTTTTTAGAGCCTTTTAAAATACAAATTTTTAAAAACTTCATGCTAGGGTGTAACTGACTGTTTTGTGAAGGTTATTTATAGAGAAACTGTTTTATGTTTTTCAGATGGGCATTGGTCCTACTTTAAAATCTTTTATTGTCAAGCCAGCTAGTACATGCAATTCCTGTCTGCTTTCTTGGCAGACTTTGAGCTTTAATTGCTTTTTTTTTTCCCCTTTGCAATCACAGTGCAATAAAGTAAAAAAAAAAAAAAAAAAAAGGCAAAAAAATCCTCTCCCACAAAAAACAACTAACTCCGAACCCTAACACCTTCCTAGTTTATTTTTTAGTTGTTGTGAGAGTGCTTATCCCTTCAATGCAGTTGCAAGTAGTCTGTAGAGAATCCTTTATTCACTACTGTAAGCTTAAAACTTGTCTGTTTGTAGAAAAGGAGTTAGTTCATTTAACCAGTTGTGGTTAGAATTTCCCTAGAGCAGTGCTTGCCTTATTGTAGTGATTTTGAGTGTTTGAACAGTATTTTAGTGAGGTGGTGCAGAATTTGTCCATACAATGGAAAGGAATGGGTTTTTCTTCAGGAAACTACTTTCTGGTTAAGGCTGATTTTGATCTGCTGCACATTTCTAGCTGACTTATTTCTGTTAAATCAAGATAAAAATGTGTTTCAGCAAATTTTATGTATTACACCAAAAAATTGCGAATGTTGATTCTTCTACTGTGAGTAAGATCATGAGCTCCTTAATCGTTAGACATTTTTCTTTTTGTACTTGAACAAATCTTTGCTTCGGGAAAACTTTCTTTTTGATTTTGTCATATGCTTTTTACCCTGGCAAAGCAAAAATGCCAGATTTCAGGTGAAACTTATTTTCACCTTTTTTTTTTTTTTGGAGAAGCATTTCCTCAGTACAACTACCACTGTTCAGACAATGAGAAGGACACTTTCACTCACTGAAACAGCAGCTCCTGGGAAGAGCATTATGCAGATGGCCTCCAGTTTGGCCTCTTTGTGCCTGCAGATCATTATTTGCTGTGTTGATTGCTCATGCCATGTGTTCGTGCTGGTGTAAGCCCTGACAGAGCTGCTGTTGTGAGCAGTGCCTGCACAGTGTGGCCATTCACGGTGGGTCAGTGCGGTCACTCGGCCGGGCACGGAGCTGCCCTGGTGTGTGGCTGCTGCTCTGGTGGCCACACTGGCTGTGCCCAGAGCCCTTCTCACCTCACAGCCTGGGATGTGTTCAGTAGTGCTGTCACATTAACTGTGCTGCTGCTGGTACTCAGATCTCAGAGCAGAGAGCTTCTCACCCTGGAGAACAGAGCTGAAGGTGGTGCAGGTTGGCCACAGGACATGACCAGCATTGGTTTGTAAAGGACTTGATGCTTTTATTTCCTTATTCCTCTGGTTTCCTACACCTGCCCTTCTAAGCTACATTCCCTATGGATTCCCTAGCAACTCTTACCATCCCTAGTTGCTCTTTCTTTTACCTCACTGGAGGTGTTCAAGCCCCACATGCAGTCACAGCCTTCAGTCTGCAAGGTGCTCTAAGAGGCTTTCCATTTATGCACTGTCTTGGGTCTCACACCTAGTTTTTTTATTTTAATTCTTAGGCCACAACTGGTCCTCTGTATGCCTTTCCATGTGAGGATGTAAAAAACATTTAGCTCAGTTGATTAGAGCATGGTGCTCGTGACTCCAAGGATGTGAGTTTGGTCTCCCTGTGGGCCATTCACTAAAGCGCTGGACTTGATCCTGAGTTTCTGAGTTAACCTCTTTATATGTGTAGTGTTAGGGGTATGAATTGATTCTGAGACTTTCTTTCATTTCCATCTCAAATGGAGTGTTTAAGTTGATAGACTGGGTTAATGCTCTTCACTTCTGTGATCTGAGTCTCTATCACATCACATCACCCAAACGTTTTTCACCTTGTTAAACATATTGGATGTAAGATTTTTTTTGTCATGCATCATGGAGAGCAACAGGAGAAATGTACCTTGAGTGATTTTTGTTGACTTGCATACTCTCTGTTGTGTCTCAGTAATTCAAGTTAAAGTATTGAAAAAAATTCAGTGCCAACAGCATTTAATCTCCCTCCTTCTTCTACCCTAAGAAGGGGCAATAAACCCATTTTGATGAAATGGTGTCCAACTATAAGTGTCTTTATGTCCAAGAGCAAGATTCCTTACTGAGCACTGTGAATTAAAAGCTGAATATTTCTATATCTCTTGAATTCCTTTCCTTGAGTCACTGTGCTTCATGCTGGGGCTTTAACTTTTGATTTCTAAAGTCTAGAATTTGTTGGACGGTTCTCAGTCTGTTTTAACATTCAAATTTTTTATTAAATGCTTACTAGTGTTGCTTTTTAAATAATGTTTTTAAGTATTACGTATGGCCATCCAAATGAAACTAAAGTGTTTGTTTGCCCTTAATTTTCAAGAGAGACATAGGCATTACTTTTCACTATTTTTCTTTCTCAAGATTAGGTTGTAAGATGTTTGTTTCAAACGTTTAGCTTGCTGTTGTCAAAGATATCAGCAGGTGCAGAAATGAAGTGCAGCACATGTTGCTGCAAAACCCCCAAGTATTTCTTCGACTTCAGCAGATGTAGAGTGGGAAGAGTCAAGTAAATGAGAACTCGGCGCGATGAAATGGAATTTATGCCATATTTCAAATTTGACATCATTGGTTAAGGTCTGAAGTGAAAACAAATGAAAACAGCAATCATGAAGTGAAAACTACTGCCCTGAAGTGTGTGAAGGTTCCTGAGTTACCTCAGTAAAGTTTTGTGAGGCTCTTTTTTTGTTTGTTTAAAGGGAGGGTTGTTTAAGTCTTCCTCAAGCTTTTCTTCCTCCTATTGCATTCTGCACTTTTTCCATGAATAATACAGGTGCCATTGCCACAGACCATTAACTCTTGCTCAGTTTTTTCTTATGTTTGCTTTCTTCTGCATGGTAATGGCACTGACATGTGCTGGATACAGTACATTTAGCTGTTGCCTCTGGTTGCCTGGACTACACTCGATTGCTGATGTAAGAGAGGGGACACAGTGATGGAGTAACTGCTTGAGCACCAGCTTTCCATTTCCATCTTCTTAGTTCCTAGGAAAACATCCCATCTTGGGTCAATTAGTGCAGCAAATAAAGTATGTTAACATATCAGTTATATGCTAACAATCTAAGAAAACCAGAGTGATGAAGTTTGAGGTTGACTTTTTTCTTGGCCTTTCAGAATTGTTCTGTGATACATAGTGGCTGTTGTGGCTACATGACACCTGAACTCTATACAGAGTCTGAATTCATAGTATTTTATGATTTATTAAGTCAGCAGTTGTGATTATGTGCTGACCTAATGAGTATACATTCTGCACGTCAGAACTTGCCCAGGATAATCCTGCAGGCCTGTGAGAAAATCCTTGTGTCAGAGATACAATGCTGAAGCTTAAAAATAGACATTTGCTCCTCAAAAGGAATTTGCTACTCTTCCAAATTTGTTACTCACTGAGTCATACTCTAATGTACAAATGCAGTGACCTCATCTTTACTGGAGAGAGTAGAAACTGTTCAAATCATATGCATTAATTTCACCTACATCAGATGCAAAAATATGAATACATATGCTTGTATTTATGCGCACAGTTGTGTTTTTTTCTTTTTTTCAAACCCAACAGTCTTTTGTTCAGAACACAGTGTGTTTGACATAAAAATAGGTGAAACTACTGTTCAGGGAGTTATGCCTAGCTCTGCTTTTAAATTAATTTATAAATGTCAGAAATGAAGCAGTTCTGTGTAAAGTGGCTCTGAACTCCAAGCAAATCCAAACTTATTTAAAGCTTAACAACATTAAAAGCCTTTTATTTATAAGCCTTTCCTTTCAAACTTTTATTTGCTCTAGGTCTGCTTGCATAGACTTTACTTACTGTAAGTTGTCGTTTTTGTGATGACTAAAACTGTTTGCAAATAGCATTCTGGACTTTGGATTATCTTGGTTGTCAGTCAGATAAGTTTGCTGTCTCTTAATTGTTGATTTTGTGCCTGAAAGTAGTTAATGATATAAAAACAGTTCTTAATTTCTCAAAATTTAATGCAGTTCATTTACTTAGGGATGTTTTGAACTTTTGGTCAGCCTGAAGCAAGTGTAAGATGCAAGTTTTGTGCTTGTATTCCACAGCTTGAACTGTCAGAATAAAATCAATCAATAAATAACGTTTCTTTGGAGAATCTCTTAAAGCTTTATCTGAGCTTTTCAAAATTGTTGATCAGGTTGTAGATCTGACTGATGAAATTATGATCTTGTAATACCTTATTTTATATGTATGTAACTTTATGGTAGCTTATCCCAAAATCCATCTGATTCTGTTAATCTCTGGGTGGAGGTCATTGTTGAGAGCTGTACATTAAAGTCCTTTATGTTTTGGTTTTCCTGTGTGCTTTTAGGTGAGTTGTGTAACCTCATAACGCTGGATGTAGCGCACAATCAGCTTGAACATCTTCCAGAAGAGATTGGAAGCTGCACGCAGATCACCAACCTTGACTTGCAGCACAATGAGCTCCTGGACCTGCCAGAAACCATAGGTATGTGAAGAGGCTGGAGAAGAGAAAATAAATCACTATTTCAAAATGTTCAGTGAGGGGAACTAGTTTAAGAATGAGTATTTGTTGGTGGCTGGTGTAGAATGAGCGTTCAGCTCAACACAACTTCACACTTGAGATTTAAAGCAAGGTATGCTTGTTGCTTTGAATTTTGCCTTAAATATTTTAAGAATGAGAGTTACAATGAAAAACCCCAAAACCATGACTTCTAAATCTTAAAGTGTTCTGTGGTTCTAAGCAAATGTCTACTGCTTGTTTGTTCATTCTGTACTGAAACTAGCATATAAAGAAATTAAAGACTCACTTATAGTTGAAGTGTAGTACTTTGGCAGATAATTTTAACTTACATCTTTGCCTCAAGGAAAATAGAACTAAAATCATAAACGTTTTAAATTATTTATTTATGTATATATATATAAATATATATAATGTTCTTTGGTGAACATCTAAAAAATCTCCCAAGTCCACAAGAACATCATGCTCTTATGCAATAGAATGCAGAGAGTTTGCAACTTACATTGGGAATAATATACTAAGATCAACACCGTCCTGGTTGGTTTCAGAATCTTATGTGGGATATAGCAACAAAATATGACTTTTCCTATCTCATTAAATCAGTTTTAAACAGATGGCAGAAAATGATGGCTACTGTGATTTAAAAAGACTAAAAACAAGGCTACTGTGATTGTTAGCTCTGTCACCAGAACATACTCAAAAGAATAGACATTGTCAGTTTAATGGGATTCAATGTTGAGCGTTTATTAGTATACTTTAATGCACAGTAAAGTGGGGAACCATTTAGTGACACTCCAGCTTTTCCTCTAGCAGTTGTTGAGGATGAAGTTACTGTGGCTTTTGGTTGAGAAAATTAGCGGAGTTTACACTGATGATGCATCCACTGGAACTAAACTTCCTTCCTGGATTGATCATATTTTTAATGGGATGTGGAGATCCCATTCTATCTGGAGTTTGCCTCTAACTTACACCATTCATAAGTGCAGCATTTATTTTTGGCACTATTTTGTAAATCTTGCTGAATGTTGTTTTACATAACACTTCTGTGTAATGTATGTATCACATTTAGGGAATGAGTTCCCTGATTAAACTGTTAATTATAGGAAAAATTCTCTAAGCAAGTGTGAGATTTCCAAATTCAAGGCTTATAGACTAATGCTGTTAATTCCTGTGCAGAGTAGTCGTATGATTTACTAAGTTGTTTAGTGCCTGGTAGTCACTGAACTTCTCAAAGGACCAGAAAAATCTGACTTGTAATATACTGCAAGACTGTACTTAGAGGGAAAGGTCTTTGGGTAGGAGAGGCACATAGTTATTAGACAGTTAAGTCACTTGTGATAGATAGGAAATTGTTCACTCTGCAATCAAGATAGTTTGGACTCGCCTATTTCTTCAGAAAGCTCTGTAAGCTTAGGTGGTTTCTTTTGAGTCAGATTCATACCTGGTTGGACTGGATTTTCTATTTTCTTTGTTTTGTTTTTCCCTTGCATTGTCTTTATAATGTTTAGAAGTTACTTGCTTTTAAATGTTGGTAGCTGTCTCTTTACATGCTTATCTGAGCTGAATATCAATGTTTTAGAGCTCAAGAAACCACCAAAGACAGCTGAATAATGGTAGGAGACAGCAGTGAGCCATCGTGTCGCTAACCTTATTCTAGTTTAGCTTTTTCTCCCCTGGAAAATCTCTCTTGTAAACAGTAAGTTTAAAAAAAAAAGGTATTTAAATAAGAACTTAAAATCAGAAATCCGTGTTATGCCTCATGTGGTTTGCAAACACAATTTAATAGTGAAGGAAAAAGCTTTAGGTTCCATCTTAAATGATAAGGATCAGCCTACATTTATGCATGTTGCAGAAAAGGCAGCCGTAGCCAGTTCAGCAACATTGGCTTTATTTCTTAGTCATCACAGTTATGGTTCAACATATTAAAGCAAGTTGTGGCATGATTTTTAGATTACAGCTTGCTTTGTGGTTGGGATTGTTCGGCGAGAAGCTTTGAGCACTGAGGAGAAGCCGGCGAGTCAATGGCGCGTGGCCGCCTGCGTGCGCGGTGGGGGCGGCCCTTGGGCCTCTCCAGCTCTCGCTGCAGTTTCTGTCTCTTCCCTGCTCCTGGGTGCCTGCCTGGTGTTTGCCACCACTGGCTCTTCCTGCAACGTTTACCTGCTCCAGGTGTCAAGGGTGCTCATTGTATGAGTGCTGGTAATGGTTCAGTCAAACTCCATGTTACAGACCAGGGACAAAACAGACCAAGCACATTTGCTTGTTATAAATATTTGATGTTCTGTGAACCTATGAGCCTCTTGTTATGGACCAGACTTTCCATTACTGCCAGGTCTGTCCCCTCCTCCCCCACTGGCACCCTTTTGATGGAGGACTCATTTTTGAGAAGGATGTTTTTGTCACACTGCTCTGAAAAACAAATAACCTCCTTTGCTTTATTTCTCCCTCCCCCTCAGAAAGGACCCGTTCCTTACTCTCCATCAAAAAACCCTCTTAAAGTGTAGCTGCTGGACTATATAAACAAGTTTTGATTTTGTCACAGAAAGATTTCAGAATCTGACAAACTTTAAAAAATGCTTGTTCGGTAACTAACAGCATGTGCTGAAATGTGCTGGAGCTTTGAGAAAGGGACGTGAGGGTGACATGCAGGGGAGTGGCAGGGAAGGGATTATGCATCAGCAGTGATTACAGAGGTAACAGAGCCAATATACTCTGTAAAAATACCAAGTTCTTCTCTCAGCTAATGCTGTAGAAGCATGCTTTTGTGCAGTACCAAATGTCAGTTTTAGATATTAGTTGTCAGGAAGTGACTTAATGCCTTGCTTTATAGATATTGGCTTAATACATTCATATCTGTATTTCTGTTGATTGAAAATTGTGAAGTACTTTTTATATTAGATCACTTCCTGTAAGAAAAATGAGCTTTGTGGAATGGCTTAGCACATTCTGAAAGTCTCAAGCCCAGAATCAAAATCATAGTGGGATTGTAGCTGTTTAGTGTTTTCATTGCACATTGCACCTCCCCCCCCATGTTGTGGTGAGGTTTTTTGTTCTTTTGAAGGGTGGTGGAATTGTTATCGACTTTTATTTACAGAGTGTCTTATCTCTGTATACTTAGCTGGCACACTAATGTATCCAAAAGTTATATAGAAGAAGGTGAACAGCATACCATTTATGTTAAAATTATTAAGTCAGCTTTTGAGACTGAAAACAAATTTTGTTGGGTGGAGTAAATTGTTTCTTAGGATTACAAGATAACTTGGATAATTTTGTCCTGCAGATACCACGTTGTGAGTGTTCCCTCTTTGAACTTTTAATTTTAGCACTCTGTACAAATATGTTCACAATTTCATATGTAAAAGCATAGAAAAACTTACTTGAGAAAGAAATATAACAGAATCAGAGCTTTTAAAAATACCAGATTCTTCATCTGCTTTGTAATTTTCTAGTTTTGTGTGCTTAAGTGTGCAGTTTGGTTATAGTCAAATGTGCCATATTCATGGACATCTAAGGCAACAGAAATTTTAATAAGAAAAAGAGTAGTCAGTTGTAATTGTTCCAAAATTATGCTTTAAAAGCAGAAAAAATTCTGTCAATGCACACACTTTCCAGTGTCTGACACAGCACAGTTCCTAAGAGATGGATAGGAAAATGGGAGGTGTCTTTACAGTTCTGCACTACCCTCCTACCCTTTGCTGTGGCACTATAGCTCAGAAGCTGAAATCACAACTTTCATGAAATGAAATAGTATTTATTTATTGGTTTTGCTGGTTGAAATTGTGCTCCAAACCACACTTCTAACCTGTTTAATCCCAGTGTACCTCTGTGAGCACTCTTGTGCTCTTTAAACCTACAACTGATAAAACATGAAGTGCTGACCAGACCCAGACATAAGGCGTTGGTGCAGCTCAGGTTATGCAAAATTGTGGTTGAGAGCTTTAAGTCCCTAGAAGTAATGATATTTCTGAAGAAATGTGAAACTACTTTAAAATGATATTTTAAATTTGGCAGGTTTAGCAAAAGCAGGAGTCTTGTTCTGAAATGTCTGAGCACCTGCAGCTCCCTCAGTGATCAGGGGCAACGTTCAGATGCGACCGATGGGTTTGATGTTATTAATTACTCAGTGTTCTGATGGAGCAAAGTGTAGAGGCTTCTGCTCCAACTTTCACAGCAATATTTGTATTCTCAACATTTAAGCACGACCTCATGCTTTGGTCAGTGAGCATTCTGTGCTTTGTGGCATCAAGCCTGTTTCCATAGGCTGACTTTGGGAGAGCTGATCAACATTCGGTGCTTTGTCTAAGGTTTTGTTCTTGGACTATGCTGTTAATTAAACTTCTTTAATTGGACACTACTTGTATTGGGCAATTGCAGTAAGTTGAACCTTTATCTGATTGAAAGCAGTGGCTCCCACTCTTATACTGTAATTTCTGTATTACTTTAAGCCCTGTCTACTTCTCGTGGTGTTCTCATAAAGGAAAACTTCTGGTTCTTATCACCTTCAATTCTAGATTTAGTAAATGCAAAGCAGTGAAATTGACTGGAAAATGTCAAGTGGAGGGTAAATGGGAAGTGACTTGCTCATTTTGTCCTCCAAGTTCAGAAGGGCAGGGATGAGGCTGTGAGCTGTTACCTCACACCGAGGATCAGACAGTACTGCTTGTGATGGGCGGGGGACATTTGGATCTCAATGTTTGTGGGTTGATGTAGATGCTAAAAGCTGATGGTGTGACATGGCAGTCGTGCAGAGGAAGATCATAAGAGTTGCTTCTACATCTGGGAATTCACTGTTGAATCTTCCCTCACTCTTCAGAAGGTTTCAGGGTGTCCTTTCCCCTTTCTGTAAGTTCGTTTCTTGGTATCTGCTGTTGGACAGCATTCAACTGCAGGGAAGATACAAAGTGGAACCCTGGTCTCCATAAAATAATTCTCATGTTGCTTAATTAGCTAAAATTGTAAAGATATAAAATGTGCAACACATTAATATATGTTTGCTTTATATAGTAGGGCAGACTTAAAAAATTAAACACATCTTTCATTTAGGAAAAGTTAATGTTTCTATTGCGTTGCTAGTTAGGTATAAACTGTTCATACAATATGATTTACATTTATATAAATCTTTAATTTCACAGAAAGGCTTTAAATAGTCATTTGAAAAGGAAAAAGAAAACACTAGCAATGAAAAATTAAATTAAATAAATTTCAGTTGCTTTTTCTTAATGTATGCAGCATGAATTGAGTAAAATGCAATGCTTTCATTGACAGCTCAAAATAAGGTCCAGCTGTTGTTTTTGTCTCTTTTGCAATGTGAAGTGGTTTTGTATTTTTTGTATAATTTTCAACTAATTATAATTTCCATTTTATGTTTTAATTAATAAATTTTCAGTGCAGACCCACTATAGTTAAATACATGTGTACTGCTTTCATTAAAGGTTAGGATAACTTCTAGTGGCTAATTAATTCTGAGTTTATTGATTCAATCTATTTATGAAAATATTTTTTTATTTTGTATTTTTGTTGGATATTCATCCTGGTAAGACTAGAGTGGGGACAGTTTATTTTAGTGAATGCATGTACCATCACACAGTAATTAGATGTGGAGACCAGTGTGTACGGATGTATTATAACTGCAGCTCAGCATTTTCGGAATGATTAGTATATTGCAGAAAGAAAAAGCCTATAATCTTATTTTCTTTCTGTGAGAAGCAGGCACAAGGGAAGAGTGATTCAAAGGAACACAGCAGAATTGAGATGAGCAGGTCTTTGAGTTACATGCATTTTGATGAATGCGTATTAAATGAGTTTTAAGTTGAATTTTCATTGCTTAGACAGTTTCAGAAACATGTCACTAAGTTTTGTGCTCTCTAGTCTTTTACAGGTGTTGTGTGTGGTGTATGTTGGAAACCTGAGCCTCTGTTGCTCAGGTTTTGCAAGTATCTTGTGTGCATCTTTCACACAGCAAAATATGTCTGGAAGCAGAGCTAGAAAATAACTGACTGCCAATATGGTCACAATTTAGCGTTTTAATAATGAGGGAAAACCCATCTTTGGATGATACCGTTAGACTGAAAGTAGAGAGAACTCTTTGTTCTCTTCAGATAGCATTTAAACCCATAGGGGTGGTAGAGACTAATTTTAAATCCATGTTAAATAGCTTTCTAATAGATAACATCTTCATCAGAACTTCTAGACTTTGCAGAAGGAGGATAATGCACTTTGCTTTGAGCAGGGCTAAAAATGATGGACCCTGCTGACTATGGTAGTTTATGAATTTGTTTTTTCTTCCTACAGTGGCCTGCCTGGTGTATCAGGAAATATTGCTGGCTGAAAAGAACCTAAAATACACTACAAGTCACTTTAGTGTTAAATCAGTAATATTAAGTTGAACTTTGTATTGTGTTTAACTATACTTTTGTATTTGGAACAGAATAATTACATTTCATACTTTGGTTTTGTTAGTTGCTAGCAATTCAGGAGGGATTCTCTTCTGCAGTTCTGCTAAGAGTGGTTGCCCTCCCACCACAATCACTTTCTGTCCCCATTCCTTATTTTTCTAGGGCATCAACCTTTAGCCAGAGCATATTAAACATTAGGGATGTAGGGATTGTAGGAGGGATTTGTTGTCTCTCAGATGATGATCAGTGACACAAGTTTAAATTCATACAAACCTACAGGCTTCAGTTTAGGGAGAAGGTAGCCCCAGACCAGGTGAATAATGACTATGGGATTTTGTTCTTGTTTCCTCTGCAACAAGATCACTGAGACCTCTTTTGGGGTGTCTTGTTGGACCAGTCACTTTGTGCTGATGTTCTCTGCTTGTGCAGTGCAACTGAAGGTTAAAAGACTTTATCTGAAGCCTTTCCTTTTACTCTACAGCTATCAGGGAACCGGTTTACTTTCTGATAAGAGATTAGATTAAACACGCCAACAGCTCCTTTCACCTAAAAATCTGTTAAACAGTTAAAAAAGTTGTCAGAGTTTGGCTGACATCTGGAAAACTAGTATATATTAAGTACAAAGTGTGGTATGGGCATATTCTGACTCAGGGCTATTTTAGACCGGGAGCTGCTATTGCCCAATAGACCAGTTGAAATATCTGAATGCAGTGTTTAATCTCTGTCCACAGCTGCCCATCCCTAGAATGTCTACTATCTCCCATACAATTTGAAATTTATTTAATATTATCATCTTTGTTATTCTCGCTGTGTATTAAATTTAATTAATGTATGTTTTTTTTTTAAGTGGCATCAAGATTAATTTTTTTTTAAGTATTATTAATTTTGGGTACCTCTTGCTTTCAGGTAGTTAAAAATGACACCTGGTATCTTTTGTATGTAAACAAGCAATTTTTTTTGCAAGGAGAAGATCCCTCAGTGAATTAAGCACATTGCACTCTATGAAGTAACATGTGGCCGTGTAAAACATGTTCTTTAGTAGGTGACTGCTCATTATGTGCCAAATTAAGTCAAATCAAAATCTAAGAATGTTTGTACAAGTTAGACCATCTGAAATGCTTAATAGTGCCATGTTGTTTGTAGAAAGTTCCTGCAATTTTCTATTGTGTGCTGAAGTTCATGTATATTGTTGATTATGATCTTATGGATTGTTGATGTGCACAGCTCTTGTAAGTCCAATTTGTGTTTTTAGTGTTATCTGTAGAAGTTTTCTCTAGTGAACAGATTTTTAAATTGATCTGATGCTTATGGTTTATTCAAAAAAAAGCAACTGATCCTGATAGCAAATTAGCTCAATGGACTAAGTTTCACATTAATAATGACCTTCATCTAAGGATAAGGAATTTGAAGGATTATTTTAACTAAGGGAATGAAAGGAAGAGGTGTGGTAAATCACAGAAGAGAGCAATTATCACTCAATTTAAAAAGCACTTTGAATTAGGAATTGTATTTCTTTATATTATTCAGCTTACAAATTCTTTTTTCTCTTGATTTTGAAATACTTAAAGAGATGTGGAGACCACTTCAGGTGGTCTTTCTGAAAAGCAGTTTTATTAGCGTAGTCTCCTGCTTTATTTCCTGTCTTCTCTTTGTTTTGGGATTGGAAAACACCTGTTTTTCCTTTGATTAATATTTTTGAAGTACCTTTAATAAAGAATTAATTTAACCCATCTATTTCACATCCCTTTTATTGCAACAGTTTAATTTAATATTTTTGGATTTGCATGCTTCCAAGGATTTTTAATTGACTTCTGTGTAAATGAAGCAGCTAATTCTAAGACATAAAAGTCACTCCAGTGAAGGGATTAATAATTCTATGCTCAGATTGCTTCAACCCCGAGAGCTGGGATCTCCTCATGGGTGTGAATACTGTGCTGGTGAGAAAATGGACCTGAGACAAGGTGTCTGTGAAACCCGACTCTCAAGAGTGGCTGTTTCTGACATAAGTTGAACTAAACCAAATTTTCAGTGAGTTGCCTAGCCTGGTGTGAGTTTAGGGCTTGGGCTTTGGGATCTTATTTTTAGAAGTACCAATGAATAAGGCAGTTGAGGGTTCTCTTAATGGGCTGTCTAAGTAAACAAGTTTAAGGGTTTTGCTTGTTGTTTTTCCTGCTGGTATCTGCTTTTTGCTTGTGGTTATCAAACTGTCACGTACATGAACATCTAGCACAGCGTTTTCTGAGTCATTACCTGCGAGGGCTGTTTCAGAGGAGCTGCTGAGGTACGGCTTCAGTGACAAAAGTACAGCTGCAAATGGTCCTGGTGACAGTCTGAGCCGATCATGAGCAGTTGTTGTCTTCCTTGCTTATTCCTTAGAGCTACCCTGACAGCCCAGCAGCAGATCCCTAGTGCTGTTCCATCTCAGAAAGCAGTAGCTGAGCTGGAAATGATGGAGATGATGCAAGCGCTGTAAAGCTACTCCAAACACGAGTATCAGCTTGGTGAGCCTGAGCTCAGGGAGCTGTAAGTGGGGTCTTTCCATGGTTCAGTGCACCAGGTGTGGTCTTGAGCAACTTGAAACTGTTTCTGTGGTAAAACAGTTTGTCACTTGGTTTCTGTGTTAGCCAGCTGGCCCTGGACCACGGAGGCAAATGTTAACGCTGTTCTCGTGCATGCCTGTTAAAAAGAAAAGTTAGCTTGAACACGCTGGGCACAGGGAAGAACTGTAGGGGTCATCCTATTTTGTGCAGGTGGGACTAAGATCTGGCTTGTCCAGCATGTGAAGATAAAAGCTAATGAGGCTTTCACACTCTGATGAATTCACAATGAGGTGTGTGAGGATGAAAAGGTATTTGAACCTTGTTGGCAGAAGACTGAGTGGCTGTAAATTGGCTACAAATAATTCTGACTTGAAATAAGAAGGTAGCTTATGTTGCCTGCATCAGCTGGGCCCAGGACAGTCCTTCCAGGAGCAGTGGGAGAGGTGCTATTGATCCAGCTCCAGTTGGAATCTTGCTGGTTTTGTCCTCAGGAATAATTGTATTTAGTGCTGTGATGTGTAAAACAATCATAAGGAATGTGGTACACACAGGATATGTCTTCTCTTATGCCTTTGTGTGCTTTTCCCATGGAGAAGAAAGATAACTAGTAAAGAAACAGTGATAAAGTTCTATTAAGAAATGCTACTTATGATAAGGAGAAATTACTGGGAGCTGCTGTTTATGCCTCCTTTCTGATAATGTCATGAGGATCGCCAACGTGTGTCATTCTCTTCTTTATGGTACATTTTGACTCTCTCTTGTGGCTGCCTTGTTTCATTTTTCTGAAATGCCACATTGCTGGTAGGAAGAGAGCCATATACATACAGCCTGTGCTCACAATCTGGAACTGGCACAGCAATGTTGTATTGCTAAGCAACAGTTGGCATCACGCTGTCTACTTCCCTGGTCGTCCTTTTCGCCTGAAAAATCCAGATCAGCATCTAGCGCGTGTTTTAGGTACTGAAAAGAATAGTAGGTTTATGTCTTATTTGGTGTAAAGTTTGTTGGTCATTCTTTAGTAAAATATTAAATAAAAAGTCAGAGAATTTTTAAAGGAAAAATTCAGAGAAATAGTCAGGGTGTGCTTTGTTCGTCCTTAGGATGGCAAATCCTAATGATCTTGGGGCCTTGCAATAGAATTTTTTGTGTGAAGTGAGGCAAATTTTTTATTCAGCTAGTAATGCCTGATCTCACAATTACAGCATGAAATAGCTAAGTTATGTACAAATATGTTTCTCTATACTAGTAGATTGTAGGATCAGCATAGGTCCTAATTATTCTCTTTAGGGTGCATATACGTTGCAGGATTTAAAAGGAAAAGATTAAAAATTATGCACTGGAGTGCAATATCGATAACCTTGGATTTTAAATGCCTTTTTCTGATTAAGTGAAAACTTTCTTTGTTTAGAATCCAGCACTTTAAAAAAACAGAACTCAAAATCCCAATTGAAGATAAAACTAGTTGAGTAATGGTGTGTAGCTACCTGTTTTTACTTTTATTTAGTTGTTGATGGTACTAAAATTTGTTGCCAAGCTCATTAGATTATTTTCAGATATGCACTGAAAACTCATCCTCTTTTTTTTTCTTGATTTGTAGATGTAGATAATTTTTGTTCTATATTAAGGAGTTTTGTGGGTTTTGGATTTTTTTCAGTTGCAGTTTTATGGGAGAGCTAAGGTTTTTCATTTTCTACTCTTTTCTGGGTTTTTTTGGTTTTTTTTTTTTTGTTTGTGTTGTTTTGCTTTCACTGCTCTTGTGACTTCTCCACTTTAGAAACTACAGCGAATCATACAACATTGTTTCCAGTTTCAAGTTTTTATTATCTACATTCCCAACTATTTGGTGATGTAGGGGCCTTTTTACTGTATATTTTGACTCGGTTCAGGCAAGAGATATTTTGCTGCTTGCTTTGTTGGAAGTTTTTCTCTGTCTGGCAGAAATACTCTACATTTACTTCTTCCTTTGCTGTGCTCCAGTAACCTTTGTATAAGTGCACGTGCACGGACACTAATACAGCCTTCATTAAAGAGCAGTCACACTGTACGTATTAAGACCCCTTCATCTTTTAAAATTACTTCTGGTTATTCATTCTGCCATCTGCTCAAGCCTGTGTTTCCTTTCTAATGTGTCTCTCTGGTACTTCAATTTGCAGAGCAATGGTGTTGTGCCATGGGTGGTTGTAAAAGTGAGTGTAAAACAGCAAATATTTTGCGAGGAACTGGTTGTGTGAACATGTTCACCACTCCCCTGTGTGATGTCCACACCTGCACAGACTCCTTTTCTGACTGTAGGGATGAACCACAGGTCAAGTTTCTTTGTACAGTTTGGCAGTTGGCTTTTCAGTGGAATTCAAGGCCTTGCTACCTGTAGGAGAGGCTAAATGCCCCAGCACCCTGTAGTTCAACACCACCCTTGAGCAGTTGCTTTTGGTCTTTAGTACTTGTTAGATGGTTAAGGTTGGAGCTAAAGGGAGTTTCAGATGGGAAATGTTCAAGTTGCAAGTTTCTCAAGATTTTTATTCCCTAAAAGAAAGACATATCAACTGGGACCCTCAGCATAGCAATATTCAGAAATATTTTTGCATGCACTACTGTCCAGAGTTTTGTAGACTTCCTCCAGACTTTTCCTTCAGTATCACTCAAAAACTTGGAAGATTTGGGGTTTTCCTATCACCTATTTAAAGGCTTTCTTGCTTTTGGAGGATGGCAAAGCTGTGGGGGTTTTTTTTCCCTGCAGAGGAAATTGTTTTGCCAGGACTTGAGTTGTATGATACATGCCCTGGTTCTGGAAATATGAGTCATGGCATTGAATGATAATGTCTGTAATTTTAAAAGTCATTTTGGGGACATCTGGAAAATGATAATATATTTTGTTGATAGAAAGATCAGGATAGAATAACTTTTACAATAGGACATAAACCTTGCTTGCTCATATTATGCAGAACTTCAGAATATTATTTAATATGCACAATCTACTTCTGCATGGTTGACTTCAGCATTGGAAATCTGTGTTTGTCCTGTTTTGGAATGATAGCTCCATTTTGCCGTTTGAAATTCTGAAGTGTAGAGGGAGAGACAACAGCAGAATCAGATGTCACACCTTGTTCTGTGCTTTTATGTGATTCTCACGGTATATTAACACATGTTTTCCACCCGTAGGAAACCTGTCCAGTCTAAGTCGTCTTGGCCTGAGGTACAATAGGCTGTCAGCAATTCCCAAGTCTTTAGCAAAATGCAGTGAACTTGATGAGCTGAACTTGGAGAACAACAACATTTCTACTTTACCAGAGGTGAGGAGCAGAGGGAGAGGACTGGGGAGGGGATGCTGCTGGAGGGCATTGATGTTTTGTAAATAGAGTGGAACGCTGAAAATTATTTCATCTTGCATCTTAACTCCAAGGAATACCCTTTGTTTTAACCTAAAAGTAATGTGAATTATGTCAATTGTGTAAATATTAGGTATATCTAATTAGTATAGAAGAACTAATGTCATACAATTTGAATCAAAACTGGGAGCAGCACATGTGGTTGTATTTACTGTCCTGTATCTTTAGAAAACCTTAAATAATGAGTTCAGATTCCCACCCTTCAAGCCAGATAAGTGTTTCTCAGTGTTTCTGCTCCATGAAGCATTAGTGCCTGGAAGTAATTGCTCAGATGACAGAAAAAAATCTGATGTGATTGCTTCTTATTTTGGATATTTATTCAATTTCTTTAGAACCTTTTAAGATGAAGACTTCATGACACAACATAATGTTTATAGTTTCTACTGTTTTAATGATGACCAAACTGCTTTCCTAAGCTGTTATCCCCACAACCCCAAGTCATCTAAATTACTAGATAAAACAAGTTTAAAGGTTATCTAAAGATGTATATAGCAAACTATAAATAGAAGAGGAAAAAATGCACTCAGAATTAGGCAAAGTATTTACAGTAACAATGGGCAGTAAGTAACTAAATTTCCTCAGATAAATTTCTAAACTCAGCAATGATAGACTAAAACAGAGAATTTAATAAATGTTTGGGCAAGACTATAATTTAAGAAAATGCCTGAATGAAAGCCACCAGGCTGCTTTTAGGATGAGAGCTAAGCTAGCCCACCCCACCCAGACATGTTACAAAAACAACAGTGGTGCAATTACGAAAAGCTAATGTGAGGGATGATTACTTGCTTTAAAACACATTCAGTCATAATACAAACCTCTTTGTGACTCTGCTGCCTTCTTCAGGTATATTTGCCAATGATATGTTAACACTTAAGTTTGCAGAAGGGTATAGTTTGTGGTGTAATCTGTTTAGAATAAACCATACTGTACTATAAGACAAAGAACTGTATTTGTAGAAGAAATTTCTGAATTTCAAAACATAGCTGAAGCTGCTGACACAATGCCTAATAAATATTTTATCTTAAAAGGATGGGCTGGAGGAAGGCAGCACTGCCACAGCTCTCACAGATGTAAGAGCATTGTTCTCTTTGTACTGCCAAAGCTCTCTTGCTTCTCTTCAAATACATTTAATTACTCTAGGCTATTAGAGTGGATTAGCTAACATATTTTAGATATTTTTTTGGTATACAAGCAGACTTCAAAACCAGCTTTTTGAAATGCCAAGATCTGTCTGAAGCAATAAAGTGTGTCAGAGCTCAGGGACTGCCTAACCCTAGGACTAATATCTGTTAATTAAAGTATAGGTAAAAATAATATTTCCTAACCAAACGTTATACTAATTAATGATTAAGTTAGATTAATACTGATTTGAAGATCCATTATCTTATCTGTAGTGGGAAAAATGCTTCACTGGTATTTGCTGAGATGCCCCCAGTTCTTTAAAGTTTTAGCCAGGGCATGTAGATAAATCCCTATCAGATCCTATTTTATTTACAATAATGTTAATAAACTGTTTATAAAAGTAACCAAAGCTTTCCTGGTGAAACAGCAAAGCCATGTTCTTAAAGCATTTCCAGTGTATATGGAGCTCAAATGGCAATACAGAAATACTGACATTAGGAATATGGTTGGAATCATTATCTTGTTACTGTTCATTCCTGATTGCAGATGTTGCATTATTTATGGTATGTAATGCCATGCATAAATCTCCAATTTCTGTAATACTTAAGCAAATAGGACTGGATTCAGATTGGTGTAGTAATAAGCAAAGGTGACACTTCAGAAGTAATTTAGATCTCATTATTCATCTCCACAGTTCCAGCAGTGTGTTTGGGATGTAACTAACTGATAAACTGAGATATAGGCTGCTGGGATGTCGGAATCTGATTAGATTGTCTAGTGAAATTAAACTCTGGTTTCAATGGACAGCCATTGCTATCCAGTTTAACTAAGGCTTCTTGTTTTTCATTTTTTGAGGGGGAAAAATAGTGCAGTAAGTGCTTAGGAATATTTTAGAAAAAGGAAAGAACAACTGAATTTTCAAACCCATCATATTTTTTTTTTCTGTCTGATTATCTGAAACTATTATAGCGTAATTACAAGTTGTGATCACAATATGGATTTTTATGAAGTTACCAAAGATTTGTACTGGAATTATCAAGTGCCTCTATTGGGAGGCAGTGTGTGGGGTTGGTATTTCTTTGGGCCCTGTTTGGATGTGGGTGAGCTGCTGGAGCCAAAACAGCTGCTGGGGATGGGAACACTGCCCCTGTGCTCCTGGAGCAATGTGTCATTAGAAAAATTGCTTTCAGAGGAGAAAAGATTACCAAACTTCCCAAACCTGTGCTTTTAAATGTGATATGTTTGCTTTTTTGTATCTGTCAGCATGCAGGGAGGAAGGGGGAAATAAGGTAGTGGCTGTTGATGGTGAGCAGAGATTGTTGCTGGTGGAAGTTTTATCAAATTTAACACTGGTTTGTGTGTTGCAACACTTCTTCAGGGGATGGACTTGAGGGGGGAAAAACATTTCTAATTAGACCCATAAGGGAAAAGAGATGCATTCACATAAATCAGTCCTAAACTCTTGGGTGGTTTTCTTCTTTCTACAGGGTCTTTTATCCAGCCTTGTCAAACTGACTAGTTTAACATTGGCCAGGAACTGCTTCCAGTCCTATCCTGTGGGTGGCCCGTCCCAGTTCTCCACAATCTACTCTCTCAATATGGAGCACAACCGCATCAATAAAATCCCCTTTGGAATTTTCTCTAGAGCTAAAGTATTAAGTAAGCTGAACATGAAGGTGAGGCACAGAAACATGCTACTGTGTAAAATCAATGAGGAGCACTGTTTGCTGCCCCATGAATTCTGGCAGACTTAATAATGTAAGGAATGAATTTATCATGCTGAAGTGGATGCTGCTGCTGTCACATATATAAATAATTCTGTATTAGTCTAAAATTGTGTTATCAAGATGTTACTAATTTGTCTTTGTGTTTGTTAGTTAAGATTTTGTCACATTTGCTGCATTTGAACGATGAAAGTAAGAAAACTGGCTGCAAAGTTCTTGAATATCCACGTGGGACACAAGCATGTAGATTAGCTTATTTCTCCCTCAGACACTGTTAAAAGTTTACATTATAAACAGAATTATGTAAAATATTTTTTTAAAAATACTGCCTTTCAAAACCTGAGTCTAGAGACAAAAATAAATAGTTGAAGAGCACAACAAAAGGACTTTTAAGTGTACTAATACAGTTAAAGTAGGGAAAAGAGATGATATTTTTCTATGAATAGATTTATTTCAAGAAATGCTTGAGCAGTGGCTAAGCTCAACTACTGTTTAAAGTACAGTTTGACACAAATGAGTCCTCAATTTGCATTAAATCCAGTTTTTATTATGTACCCATTTGTAGCTTTGCCTGTTTACCAGAACTTCATTTGGCCATTTTAAAAAAGATGTTATGGTATCTGGTCTAAATCATATATTTTAGAAACATTTTGAGCAGTAACGTGTTCAGAGTAATTTCAATGGTTTTTACTCTGAGCCATTCAAGTATACAGGGGTTTTTTGATTCTCTTTTTTTTTGTTTTTTTCCCCCCCAACAGGGTTTGGTAGGTGGTTTCTGGTGGGTTTTTTTAGTGGTGGTGTTTATTCTCTTGATTGGTTTTTTTGGATTTTTTTTTCTAAACTCCATATATTTTTAGGATTCAAGCATTTGCTGATAGCACCTTTGTAAGTTATGGTGAACTTTCTATTCTTTTTTTGAACCCACCATCCATTATACTCAGCAGAAATAGGAAAAAAATATGTTTTAACTGCTATGTGAGATCTTGAGAACTACGTGCTTCTGATTTTCCCACTTCAGTTCTTATTAGTAACAGAGAGTCAATTCTGTACCACTAATACTTGGTGCAATTTGAAAAAAAATGGCCAATTGCCAACATTTGTTCTTCTGATTTCATTATCAACTATGTTGTTATTTCTGTTAGGAGTTTGTTTAATCTGTCAGATGCCTTCCCAACTTCTTGCAAGGGCAGAGCCTAACTGTTTGATATGTTAAATCACAGGACAATCAGCTGACGTCTCTCCCCTTGGACTTCGGGACTTGGACAAGTATGGTAGAACTGAACTTAGCGACTAACCAGCTCACAAAAATCCCTGAGGATGTATCTGGGCTTGTTTCTCTTGAGGTGAGAAGAGTATAAATTAACAGCTAAGTGGATATTTGCAACGTAGGGATTCTCTGCTTCAGGTTTAAGTAATATTACTTTTGGGTCAAATAAAGTTAAATAAATGTATCTGTGCTGTTGAATCTCCTGTTGCAGCTGTTTGTGGCCGTTGTCAACAGCTTCTGAATGTTGGTCTTTAGGCTCTCAATGAGTGTGCACAGACCACTGTGTGCAGGTATATTTTTAGCTATGTAGAAAGAAAATTTATCTCCACAGGTATTAGTGTTGCAAATGCAATGTTGCTGAACTTGGTTCAATTCCTGGAGACCAGCATGGAAGCAGCAGGGATCAGCAAAACATAATGGAACATTCTGCAGGCAGGTGTAGCTCTGTGAACCTTGTAGGCAGCCAAGTGGCAATTCTCAGCCTTTGAGGGGAAAGAACTCTAAAGTAAAAACCTGAACTGAACCTGCTCTGTCCCCTCATCCTGTTTCTCAGGGTACCATCAGCAGGGACAAATTATTGCCTTGGAGGGACAGAAAGATAGAGGTACTTGTTTGGGCAGTTGAGGGGACTTTGTAGGCTCTGTGAGTTGCTGGGAAAAATCTGTTAAAGAACTGTAACAAATGGCATATTTGAAATTGCAAATTTCCAGTGTGATTTCTTCTGTGAATATTTAATTATTCCTATAGTGTGGGGCAAAAATTATGACAGAGTAATAGTTATTTAATAGTCCAGTTCTCTTTTAAGTTTTAAGCCTGTGGTTGATGTGATTGGGAAATTAGTAACCTCTAAAAACTGGGTTTGCTGGTGGTCTATGGGTGGCAGAAGCTGGAGAACTGCTTGGTCTGCTGACCTGTTACCACTGTGTTTCTCTGTAATTAAAAAATCCAATACAAAGGGCTGTTTGGGCAGTGTTTGCACAAAAGTGAAGGTTCCCACAGCAGTGCTAAGTCAGCTGCATTGCACATAGGTAATGTTGTCTGTACCTGCCTTTGTTTCTTGATACACGATTAAAACATTACTGTTCTCACTGCTGTGTGTGTAGCACATAAAGGATGGTCACTGAAATGCTGCTTGTGCTAATCCTCAGGCATTGCCTTTTGATTTTCACTTTGATTCTCACCATGTCTTTATTTTGTTCCTGCCTGTGGTGTTTTCACATCACCTGAAGCCAGTGAGAGTTGGGATCATTGGCAGGAGACAGGCACTTGCAACCTTGGCTGGTTGTGTGTGGCTGGCATGAGGGTCCAAGCTGGCTGCTCTTTCACTTCCTCATGTTTTAATGTGCCTTCTTAAAGAACTAGATATTAGCATTGTTTAATCAGTAATTAATTACCTGACTACTCACAGTGCTGTTATGAGACCTGATTGCTTCCAAGAACGGCAGGGTTTCTCTGGAGGAAAAATGATGTATTAGTGTAACCCCTGTTAATGTGCCTGTGGAATTATGAATAACTCTGTTAACTGACCCTACAAATAAGGATACACTTCTTGAACCTGGGGTATTTATAATTGAACTCAGAAAGGAGGAGAAAAACAAGAGGACAACACTGTAGTAGACATGGGTGTGTAATGGCAGCCTGTTTTGGAAAGCCAGTGCTCTGCTTAGGTGCTCCCATCTGTGTGTTTATTTGCTGCTGCTCCCAACCAAAGGGACATAGGGAGAAGAGGAAGTGCTAAGCTTTTTAAGGAGAACTTGGCAAGCACAGCAAATAATGTAAAACATGGTTATGAGATGGCTATAAGGAAGCATAACAAAATGATAGGCAAATTCAGGAAGAAATTGTTTTTCTTTGGTCATTTGAAGAAATAAGGTTTCTATTGGTTTTACTTTGCATTTATTATAATAATATATAATAATATTTGAAAGAAGTATATGCTAAATGTATGTATTTGTATCATTAAAGATTTGAAAAAAATGTTAAATCACTGACTTTTTATTTTATAAAAAGTTTCAGCTACTTCCTTAATGTAAATGTAGTATAATATTGGACTTCATTACTTGCAAATATTTTAAAAAATGTATCTTAATCTAGTATTTACTTATTGTGTTGCTGAAATTCTGAGTTTGGTTGTTGTTTCTTTTTTGAGGTTCTTATCTTGTCAAACAATCTCCTAAAGAAACTTCCGCATGGAATTGGAAATCTACGGAAACTCCGAGAGCTAGATCTAGAGGAAAACAAACTGGAATCCTTGCCAAATGAAATAGCTTACCTCAAGGATCTGCAGGTGAAACAATAATTGGTCAAGATAAACATCTTACCTCCTTTATTTACACCATGCTGAGTTAGTTGCAGCTTGCTGGATGAGTGGAAACTATTTGAGACTGGACATAGAAGCAAAACTGAGGAGTCTTGTGCAACTTCACCCACAATTAGTCCCCATTAACTGTTCCCTAGCTTTATTAGTTAATAGTGAACAAAAAATTTTTGAAGGTTTTAACTGTTGTACCACGAGTGCAGTACCACCCCGGGAATTATTTCAGTCATGTGTTTTATTAGGCACCTTTTTCTTTTAACATTCAGAGATTTGAATTGTTGCTGGGTGGTTGAAACTTCTCTTGCTCAAATTCAGGAGAGTTGAACTCATTCATTTGTCAGCTACATATCTCATTACTTGCTGTTATTCCAAGGAGAAATCATTAAGTTAATTTGTAAAAATGTGCTTTTCCCTAGAAATTGGTTCTGACTAACAATCAGCTGACCACCCTTCCCAGAGGAATCGGTCACCTTACCAATCTGACGCACCTTGGGCTCGGAGAGAATCTTCTCACCCACCTTCCTGAGGAAATTGGTAAGATCCTGTCTGGTTTGATGCAGTGTGTCTGGGCAAAGCACATATCATAGCCAGCTATTCTGCTCATCAGTAAAAGCCACAAAATTCATTTGAAACTTCTAACCATGTACAGCCTGATGTGAAGCATGTGCCACAGGAACAGCACTAGACTGTACGATCTTTATCTTGCTGAAGTGTAGTGGAAAGGATGCACTAAATTTCTTTCAGTTCTGCTGCAGAAAGCTGCTGAACACTCACCAACTTGTAATGGTGACATTCCTTATGTCCTAATTCTCCCACAATTTTTATGTTATCCACAACTCCATGAATCTGCTCTTGGAGAGAGAAAGGAAGTGCACTGATCCTACTCTAATGCCATGGTGTAGGCAAAACCCTTGTGGTAAGGTGTAGACTGCTAAAGCAAATCTTTCTCCTGGTAGTCCTTTTGCACACATTTTTGTTTATAGACCCTCATATTTTTTTTCACTGTGATGAGATTAGAAAAGGAAGTGGAGGAAATCTTCAGAAAGGAAGGAAGGAATAGGATTTTTTTTTTTTGGCCTACCTGAGATTTTCAGAGTAGGTGTGTTTCAGTGCATCTGAACTGAAAGCCCATGTTTCTTCTGTGATTGGTCTCCATAATATTAGTCCAGAGCACAATTCTGAGCACTTAAGTTAAAATCTTATAGCTCGGCTTATTATGGGAGGCAAAAACGATGGGACAAGCCACACCAAGCAAAATGTGGTCAGAAACAGTGATGTACAGATGAAGAAGGCATGGTCTGTCTCTCACATCATCTTTGCTGAGGAGCCATTACAGCTGCTCATCTTGTATGTGCCTCAATGTGAGAAAAACCTAAAATAATCTAAACCTGGAATTTTGTAATTTATAAGCTAGTGGAGAGAGTGTGAATGCTATGGAAACATACTGTGGAATTAAAATCAGTAAGAAGACTTTAAATACCATTGCAAGAGTACAGTTTGGTTATTAAAGCTGGTTGTCTTCACAGATGAGAGAATAGTTACTTATTGTGAGGTGTGGCTGTTTCATGTATCACACTAACAACTGTTTCTCATTATTTTTTCTATCGCTTCTCCTTTTGGTTGGTTTTCCATGCCATGAGTCCTGCCTACTGCTTTCTCTTGTGAAAGATTAAATAATCTCTTAGGTTATAGGAGATGTTTGTGGTATATAAGATTGGAAAGTGGGGGGAATATTTTGGGGAGGACTTCTATGTTTTTGAAAGCAGAAATAGAAAACTTAAGAAGAAATTACTCTGTTTTCCAGCTTCTGATTAATCTGTATTGCAGTATCTGTAGTAGAGGCAAACTCTAAAATTTGAATTCAGGAAAAAATTTTCACACTTGTTAGTTCCATTTTCATAAGTTAATCTTTCTGTGCAAAGAAGTCACACTCTTCTGCTTTTTTTTCCTGTGATATGACAGTTATGACTTCAGGTCTTTAATATATGGAATCTAATGACATGAAAGGAATGACATAGATATTTTAAAAGAGAGAATACATCCTGTATGATAGAAGTATTTCCTAGGTCCTTTTCTCTAGATAGCTGTTCCATGCTGCCTGCACTTGCATAGCTCTTGAATGGCCATGGTGAAGTCCCTCTCAGTTGTCTTATTCTCTATATTTGCAGTTCATTTATTAGCTAAAGGAGATGCACCAATGGATATTTTTACAGGGAAGCTAAAGCAAATTGGTTCTTGCTTAGGTACTGGTGAACAGAACTTGCTGTGCTTGAGAACAGGAGTCTCACACTGACTCAAGGTTCTGTATAACAGAGTCCTCAAGTGGGCTCAGAGCCTCTGTCTCAAAGTTATAAGCTGCATGAATTAAAAAGATACTACTCCTTATTTTTATTTTATTTTAACCAGGTACACTGGAGAATCTGGAAGAACTGTATTTGAACGACAACCCCAATCTGCACAGCCTTCCCTTTGAGCTGGCTCTTTGCAGCAAACTGTCAATAATGAGTATTGAGAACTGCCCGCTCAGCCACCTTCCACCTCAGATTGTTGCAGGAGGACCCTCCTTCATCATTCAGTTCCTAAAAATGCAGGGACCATATCGTGCCATGGTCTGATGCTCATCGACTTGTCCAATACACTGTACAAAATACAAACTGCATTAATGTTGTAATTGTCTGTATATGTATATATAATATAATATATGTGGTTTATATTATATTATATATATATAAATATATAAATAATATAAAAAGGCAAATTTAAGACTGCATTATGTGTTTCTGCTAATAGAGGAATCATAGCCATTTAGATTTTTTTTTTATTCTGTAAAAATGCTTGTCTAAGTTTTCTTTGCTGAACTTGATGGAAGTTGTCTGAATAATCTGAAAATGCCAGTTCATTTAAAGCAATTGCCAATGAACTCAAAGTTTAAATTTAAGGGAAAAAACCAGTTTTGCTTAGATTTACTTTCAGTTAAGAGAAATGTATAACCTTTATATAATGAACTTCTCTGTTCCCCCCTCCCTCCCCCCCGCCCCCAACTTTTTTTTTGTGTCAAAACCTGAAAGGGTCACGTGCCCTGAAGTTGGGATTTTCTTTTAACTTATTTTGAGATTTGAAGCAAATGGTGTTTTTATATTGTTTACAGTCAGAGTAAATCACTGGATTTTGTTTTATTCTGATTTGCTCTGTTTTAATCAATCATATCTAGAGTTTATATGCCTCTGCTGATGAATTTTTATCAACCAGTTTGTATACTAAAAACATACTCATCAGAACAACTGGCAGGTGAAAAGGATGCAGTCAAAACAAAAAGAAAAGAAAAAAAAGCTTGAATTCCTTTAAGTCTTGCTTCCCTGAATTATCAGTTGCAGGCATAACATATCTGAACTGAGCCTTTTGCAGTTGGTCTTTCTAGCACAAGTAAACCTTTTCAGATTGGTCAAAATGTGGAGTATCCTCAGTGAGAGCGGTTTTCATTGTGTGAAGTAACAAGTCCATGAGGTCTAACAGTACACTTAAGTGACAAGGAAATAATATATATGTACATTTTTATTACAATGTTGAGTCATAAACTACAACAGGCAATTTTAAGGTTTCCTTATAGAACTTGTACAATAAAATGAATGTGTCTTACTTTTAAACACTGCAATATATGTAAGTTTTAAGGTTGGTTAACAATGTACTATGGTTTTATATCTTGACTTGCCTTGTACCTCCTTCCATTATGGAACTTCTGTGTCCAAGCACAATATCTTCACACTGTGCTGTTTTGCTGCTGAACTAAATGCACTTTTCCCCACAGCTGGGGCACTTGCTTCAAAATATTCAGTTCAGTATCTTGATTATTCTTTTTTAAACTTCATCCTATCTGTTTCAGTATTAAACCAATCTATTAAAAAAGAGGCACCTTTTTCATTTGTGCAGAGATGTTGGTAGCTCAAGAAAACACTGTAAGTAGTGGATATTCAGTTTTATCATGAATTTCTTGGCTGTTTAGAAGGCAGAAGATGCTTCAGGGGAGATTTACACTATTGCTGCACTTGCAGGGCCAGTTTGTCCTTTTTCAGGAGGGTAAGAACTCGAGGCAGTCACATTCCATGGTTACCCAAGAACTGCTCAGTTTATACTCACTGGAATTGCTGCTGGGGTAGTGTGACTTACAGGACTGTACCTTTTGCACAAAATCAAATCAATGGATGCCATGGGAAATCTGTTTCACATGCAGAAGTTTGGGAATTTTATTTCTGGCTTTCAGGCATGCTTATTTAGACGTATTTCCTCGATCTACTTGCATTTTGTTTTGTTGTATGTCTTTTCATTAACAAGGAGTAAGTTTTAAATGGAAGGCAGGTGGAGATATAAAACCTTGGAGGGCTTAATCATGCTGTAAAACTATTGTAGATGTCACTGGATTTTACTAAGTAATGTTCTTTTCTTTCTCACACACTCTGTCGTACCCCCCCCATTATTTTTTTTTTTACATCTACTGTAGCTTTTCAGTTTAGACTTTAGTTTATAAAAAGCTAGTTCCTTACAGTTCTGCCTGAGTTAATCTTTCTCAGCACTAAGGTGTTAAAATATGAAGATGCTGAAATGCTTAGTATCAAGACTGTAATCTAAGTTCTGAATATACTGCAAAGTCTGTGTTTGTGCCCTCAGGTCACTAGGGGGGAAACTGATTTGATTATTATGGTTCCTTAAAGCAAAAGTGGCGACCCCTTGTGTTTCCAAACGTCTTGGTCTCACTCCCTGTCCGCTCCTCAATCCCGTTTTTATAAAAGTTCAAGGGATTGAATTTGTTTAGTTTGTAAATATGTTGATTATTCACCTTGTTAAGGTACATGGTTAATGACTGTATGATTGGAGCTGACCCTCTCTCACATAAATTCCTGTGGAGAAGTTGGCTACCAAAATAGTGCTCGTTACACTCACTTAAAAACAAGCTATTCTTTTCAGTACACTTATAGGAATAAATAAAGCTATGTTTTAATTCATTACTATATTAAAAACAGGATATTTTTTTCAAACTATCTTTGTACTAGTATGGTTGTTGCAATGCCAGATAATCCTGAGCCCTGTTTTAGCAGTTTAATTTTATACACTTTGAGGTGGATGCTTATTTTTTCAGTGTCTCAAGGGATATTTGAATAAGAGCAGTGTGAGAGAAGTTTGGTACAGGAGACATCAAGTCAGAAGAATCTGAAAAGTTCTTAAAAATCATCTGAACGTTTAAAGCATTAAATACCTGGCAGAGATTGGGAATACAATGCATATAAATTCATATAGGTACAATACATGGATTTATATCCAGATCTATACATAGATCCGTATAAATCCAACCATTTTGATCATTCAAAATATTACCTCCTGAAATAACAGACTTTTGAATTTCCCAGGATGCTGGATTGTTAACTGGTATAGATTCTAAATGGTTTTATTGCCTGGTGACATTCAGTTGAGCACACATACTGACTTACATAGGTTTAAGAATTTTATTTGTCCATATCAGTTAAAGTATGAATGGAAAGAACTTCATTTTGACAACTGTATGTGTACATAAATGCAAAAATATATTTGTGTATCTACACACATGTGAAAGCATAGACAAGGTGGGGAAATAAATTATTTATAGCATTTTTAAAAATAAGGTTGAGAAACAAGTGATTCCCAGGTAATTTTATTAAATGTTTATCCTTCTTGCTATACTGAGGGAAATAATTTAGAATGGCTATTGAAAAATGTGACAATCTTTACTTTGGGTGAAAATCATGACCTTGATTGCTTGTCCATAGCCAAAATACCAATATTGTATGTGTCTGTGCCTGTGTACATACATACTCATGCCCCATGGACACTATCCTGAATCATGCCTTGATTTAATAAGCTAAATTATTATAGACTATGTAGTATTATGGAAGTCTGGAGAGGTATAAAGCAGATCAGAGATTTGCTAAACCATGAAAAGAAGGAACAGTTGCTGTTGTGACTCACATTGGTCACATATTGCATTTTAATTTACTAAGTAGGAATTTGATAATTATTTGCAAAAGTTTTTTTAGCATAAACACGTTAAAATTGTGTCTCTTGCTGTCTCATGTTCAAGTTTGTCACCAAAATTGCCTGGTATAAGTGCAGTGGAAATGCTGCTTGTAAAGTTGGGTCACACAGGTAAAATTGGGATGTTTCATTTTGGCAGATGCCATTGGAAATGTTGACCTTCATACACCCTCTTTAGAAAAATTTGGATTGCAGAATATTTGCTTCAGTGCCTCTCTTTGAGTTAGTATTTTTAGGAATGTGCATGTTTAAACATCTTGAAGGTTGTGTTTGCTCATGTACATGATTTAGACAATTAGTGCTTAGATTGTCTCTGGTTAGTGCTTAAACCTGTTCTGTCACCTGGAATTCAAGTGTCATCTTCAATCCTCGGAGTTTGAGAAAGAAATATCTTTTATTTAACAATTAGAAAACTTTGAGAGGTTATTTTTTCTCCCTCTTTTCTTTTCTTTTTTTTTTTAAAAAAAAAAACCCAAAATAAATTAAACTTCTGAATCAGCACAAATCCATATCAGGAGACTTTTCATATCTGGATGCAATGAAGAATTTTCCTGTCAGTGTCACACCTGAGTTGTATCAAATAGACATGCCAGAATAGCTTCTAGTGAGAAATGTGCAGTTGGCAGTAATTTGCACAACAGAAACTTCAAGGCATGGTAAGGATGATTACAAACAAATGATAGGATCTATGAATGGGTTTGTTTTCACATTAGCAAATATCAAAAAATTATGTTTATTATTATTCTGATTTAGATCTTAACCAGGACTGCAAAGGACCTTTGCTGTGGAAAAATATCAGACCACACTAATTTTGTGGTTAAAAGCTAAGTGAGAGTGTAAACAGTCTACAAAAATGTACTTTTAATCTGAATTATTGTAATGTTGTTATGTCTATATAAAAGATTGCCTTGCTTTTTTAAAAGAGTCATTCTGTATCAATGCATTCATTATAAATAGTATATTTGTAAATAAGCTGCCACTGAGTCTTTTCAAAGTTTTCTAGTATTTCTAGTCTGACATTAACCTGGATGTCAATCTACTTTTGCAGCACCTCAAGTTATTAAGAACTGCTTTCTCATTATATACTTACCACTCTTCAAAAGATCTCAAAATACAGATTTTCATGTAGAGCAATTACAGGAAACTTCAAAAGTTGGATGATAGTCACTTCTTTACTCAGAGTCATGTGGACTGGAGACCCTCCTGTAAAGCAAATATTGGTAAAAAATGTTATATTCATTTTGGTAGTAAAAAAATCCTATGGCTTTCTCTCTGATGGGGGAATGTCAATCTTGGATTTTAATGCAAAATGCATTTCAGCAGCAACAAAATTAAAGTAGGTATAGAATTACAATGCCTAAAAGACAGACACCAGCATTTAATCTTCAGGTTTAATAAAAGACAGTATTGCCAAGCTGCCATGGCACTGATTAAACTGATATCTTCTAGCTCTGTGAAGCTTATTGCACAGACTGCTTCAAGAAAGTCGTGCTTACAGCGTGCCCTATGAATAAACAAACAAACAAAAAGCCAGTGTCCTTGGAAGTCACAGTAGAAAGACCTCAGGGGTTTGGGCATGAGGAAAGAGGAAGAGGACTGTAACTGGTGGCTTAAAAAAGCTGGAACCAGCTCTCATAGTGTGCAGCAGTCACTTGTGCAATAATGAGTTCTTCTGTCATTTCATCAGATCCCTGCTGATTAAAATCACCAGAGGGTCTGATCAAAATACCTAAAATTTGGTCTTTGAGGTGAGTCTGTCCCTGTAACCATAAGTGTTCTGACAATGTGAGAACAAGGCAGTGTCCTCACCATGGCAGTCCCATGCAGGGATGCTGGACCACCTGGCACCCACCTGCCCTGTCTGACAGGGCTGTGCATGACAGGAATGTGCAGTCCCTCTGCTGAACTGCTCCAGACCTCACCAACCACAGTTTGAAGGGCTTGCAGAAAGGAAACAGCATCTGCATCACTGCATTTAGTAGCCTTGATAGATGAAGTAAATTCACAGAAGAAACTTTATTTTTCCTTTTTTTTTTTGTGGGTTTTTTTTTGTTTGTTTGTTTGGTTTTTTTTTTGTTTTTTTTTTTAGTTTTACATCTCTGTGTATTTCTGGCGTCTACGAAATCCTGTGTCTAATAATTCTAATAATTCTACAATATAATTATGTGCTGGGTGAAAAAGTACTTCCTTTTGTTTGTTTCAAACCATGCCACCTTATTTCATTTGGTAACTCCTAGTTCTTGTGGAACTAGAAATTTATGAACAGTTTTTTTCCTGTTCATCTGCTTTTTACCACTCTTTAAGGTTTTGGGTTTATTTTCATAAATTTTTTCTCCAAGTCATAGTTCTAGTTTTGTAGCTTCTCTTCAAACTAAACATCTTCTATTCTCTCATAATTCTTGCTGCCTTTCTCTGTGGTTTTCTAGGCCCAGCTCTGAGTTTTTTTCCTAGTTTGTGGCCTTTAGCAAGCTCTTTTGTTCTTTGTGTACTGCTTTGTGAAATAAAAGTACAGTTCTGTTATGAAAATTAAAGTGGAGTGGGTGATGAAGTTTAGTACTAAGATCTGGTAAGGAATACTCCCACTAGGCAAGGATCAGATTGGGATTTATACTTCAGATGCTGGCCACCCTCTGCTGTAATTAATTGTTTCCTCTGATTAGCTATAATTGTCTTCCATCATTTCTTGCAACTAGGTATAAAAACCAGAACTAATATGGAATTTTTCATAGTGTTCTGATTTAAATAATGCCAGGATTTAAAGTACTCTCTTCATGCAAGTAAGGGTTTATTGTTTTGGAAGATGTGACTTTTGACTATTTCAGCTGACCTTTTTAAACTGTCAAAGCCAAATATTTTCTGAAAATGCTGGGAAATTTCTGGTATTATTACTGGTTTTTTTTGGAAGAGAAATTGGAGACTACACTGGTTGGGTTTTATTTTCTTCCTTTAAGTCTTTGTAGAAAGCTACATAAGAAATTCTCCTAGTTAAAAAAGAGAGACGAAAATGAACCTTCCCTGACCCTTCCATGACAGGGAGCAACAAACAACAATTGCCAACAATTGGTGTCACCCAGGGCTTGGAAGCCACCTGGACTGGGGGGAGCTTGCTGGTTGTGACCACTTTTTGTTCAGATGGTTGAAGTGAGCATCCCCAGATGAGCCTGGCCTCGAGAACCATGCTGTCTGGCTCTGAGTGAGAAGTGAGGAATGTGTCTTGTTTCTGCCACCCTGTGTCCTTAAGGATGTACAAAAGGCCTCAGAAATATGCAAATGGTGTCTGGTGTGAGACAAACAGATGACATGTTTGTGTGATTAATCCAGCCCAAGTGCTTCAGGATTCCCAGTGTCCCAGCACTGCTCTCCAGTGCAGGTGCTGCTCTCCACTGGTGGGAGTTGAGCATTTTATGCTCATTTTATGATGCCCACTGTATGTTGTTTAGTGTACAAATGCTGCATAAAATCTGAAGATTGGGCAGCTCTATAGAGCTTATCTGGTGCTGTGAACTCTTTGTGATGGCCATGGTAGAAAAAAAGGTGTTAGAGGGCTGGAGATGGTTAGCTTTGATACACCTGGAACAGGCTGAGTGCCTTGAAAGCTAATTTGCTTCATTTTCGCAATCCATCTCAGTCAAACAAAATACATCATCTCTTCCTTCAACCCTTGCCTCATTTTGGATTGTAAGAGTGGGAGATAATTTGATTACCAAGATCAAATGATGATGTTTTAGAGGAGGAGCCATCTGGAGTTTCTGAGTGAGCAGCTGGCAGCCTGGGCTGCACAGTTAATGATCTGACTATGTGCCTTGCAACTATTTTTTTCTGCTGCAAAACCTTTTAAGAGTCTTCAGAGATCAATCTACCCCACTGCCTCCAAATAAGATGCTATCTGCAAATTGCAGACAAGTGTTCCCTTTTAAAAGCTCTTTCCACAACACCCTCTTTTTCCTTTCTATTAGTAAAGTATTTCTTTGTTAAGATTCATAATGAATCCTTAATTTGCTGTAGTTAGGTACTTGGCTTTGCTTGACCTAGTAGTAGCTGGTTTGCATTTTGTCCTGCGTTATTACAGCTGTACTGCCTGAAGTGATTTCTAAACTTCATGTGGTCAGTTTTAATGGAAATACATTTTTTCCTTGAAAATCTTAAGATGTTGTTTGAAAACAGCTATGGTAAAGACAGCGCAGTAAAACTCCTTTCCATATGACCCAAGGTTTTGGATGCCTTTCATCTTTTTTGGTCCTTGCCAATTAAGTTAACTGAGTGGGAAGTTAGTTATAACTTAGAATTATCTATCCTTGCCAGAGCAACAGTGGGCAAGAAATTTAACTAGATATGGAGCTTCTGGTTAGGAGGCAGCTCTGATTTCAGGCTTTTTAATCATCTCCAAGTCAAGCATTTCTTTTTAGGCCTGCCAGGCATTTCCAGCCTCCCAAAAAGCCTCATCAGACAGTGCCATGTGCTTCTGATGTGAGGGACCAGGAGAGAGTCCCAGCAGCTCCAGGGAGTCAGAGGTTTGCCTGGAAAGACTGAAAAGCACTGGAGGCAATTCCCTAAAAGCAAATTGAGCCAAGTGGAGAGTGGGTGGTAGCCTCCCAGCCTCTTCTGATTGATGCTATGGGTAGCCCAGGCTGCAGCTCCAGGCACAGCCAAGATTCTTGGGTGTGTGGCTCCACCAGATGGATGGTCCTGAGGCCAGGCCACTGCTCCTTCTGAAGAAGCTTTTGAAATTTGGGGAGGGTTGATGTCACTTTAAAACAGAACTGTATCTGGAAGTAGCAGAATCCCCCATGAGAAGGAGGGGCTTCTCTAGCATTGCTTCCGTTTCCCCTGTGAGCTCTTCAACTCCTATCAACTCTGATCTCAGCCTCTCCACTTGTGCTCTTAGTTGCCAACTCTCTTACTTGAGATTTCACTCTTTTGCCAGCAGCCAGGTATCTCAACCCCCTGCCTCCCACAGGGCTGAGCTGAAGTAAGTGGAGGATGCCAGGGAGAGCAAAAAGATGGTGTAGGAGCAGTGACTTCTGCCCCATGTACTTGCTGGTGCAGCCAATTCTTCTGAACTTGCTTTGTCTTGGTTATGAGCCCATTTTCTCCACTTCTATTGCAGAAGGGAAACACCAAGAGAAAAACAGGATTTGGGAACAGATGGCTGGGAGAGGAAAATAAAAAAGATGGATCAGCTGCACATGGCACAGCTGTGCATTGCTGTACAGCTTCTCTGTTGGCTCCTTGGACACAGCCAGGTTTTTACATTGTGTCTCAGAGTCCCTGTAAAGGGATGGATGTCTGACTACCTGCCAGATAAAAGATTTGGCTTGGGGTACATGTCAAGACTCAGAACGAAATGAATTTTGATTAAATGGCAATTCTGTAGTCAATCTGTGCTCCAAACCATTTAGGAATAAGGATGGATGATTTAATTTTTGAAGTGACATGAAATGCTTAACAGTCCTGTAAAGAGTTCTGAAATATGTGTAATGCTTAATAATCATCATTTCTGCTTTAGGAAAACCCACATGCTCCCACATTTCATAGAGACATGTTTACAAATCTACATTTTTAAAAGATTTTGTTAAATTTACCACAATTGCTTTTTACCATTTTTTGTCTTAAGGAAAACTGAAATTGGATTGTAGTGAGGAATCAGTGGTGATCTTCAGTGACTTCAACTCCAGAGGACTTGGCTGGCCTGGGAAGGTGACCCAGTGCTTAGGGAAGCACGTGAGCCTGGTGGCTGGGTGGGTAGATCAGAAGGGCTTCTCAACAAAATGGTTTTGAGTGCTGTCAGTTAAATCCAGTTGCAGTAGCAGTGAACTGCCTTTCAGAAGATTTGGGGGGGTATTTTTAGCCTAGCTAGAATGAAAGAGTGCTGAGTTTTCAGCTGTGATGTGCGTGTTTGAGGGCAGTGGTACAATGCCTCTGGGAGTGCTTGGATGCTGTATGGTAATTTCCACTTTGTGGTTGTTGCCCAGCAAATGGCTTGGCCTCAACAAGTGGAAAGAAAGAGTTTAGGATGGGTTCAGTTCTCCCTGTCTGGGGAGCTCCACTGTTTCTCATGGATTGCTTTGCCTCTTGCTCCTCCTCCTGCCCTTGTGTTTCACTGGGTCTGACAAGCTGAACAGCAGAATGTACATGAAATAGCAGAGATTGCTCCTTTCCCTTCCCTCAGCTATGGCTGCTGTCGGTTTTTCTTGGAGTGGCAGAGGGTGTTAAAGACATCAAGCCTTGTGAAAATGGGGATGGTGTCCTGTGTTGATGGGAGCACTGACCTACTGTATCCATCATCAGAGTGTAAAGACAAAGTTGTGGCAGAAGAATCTGCTGTTGTTCTGTTCAGGGCTGAAAATTACTTCTCAGGGGAAAAAAAAAGCAAGAGTTTGAAGCAGCACAGATTAATGCTTACTGACATGTGCTCGGTTTTCTGTTACACTTCAGGGAATGACATGCATTATTTTGCTCTTGAATTTTGTATGGCAGGAATTTCCCTTGGTACCTAGGATGCTTCCAGGGAAAAGGAAAATCTGAGTTGAAAAAGTGCAATTGGAGATATAGTGCTTCACTCAGCCTGCCTTCTCTAAGTGCTTTATTCTCATTACACATTACCACCCTTGATTCCCAGATAGGATAAATGTTTCCTGGGGAGAGAACCAGTTTGTATTGCTGAAAAGCAACTGACAGTGCTGAATAAGCAAATACATCAAAAGCTGGTGTTTAAACTTAATTTGAGCCTCTCAGGGAAAAAAAACCAAGTTGTACCTTGGTATCTGCAATATCCCTGTGCAATATTTCTGTGAGTGTGTCTTGCAATCTTCAACATCCCTGTGCAATCTGCATAGGGGTAATTGTCCTGTAGGCAGTGTGGGAATGAGCACAGTAATGATGATGGATGCAGAACCTGCAAACCACTGTGGATGGAAACTCTGGAGAGAAGAACCCTTCATCCTCTGCCCACCAGATGAATATGGTTTTGCTCTGCTTTTGGCTCTCCTGGCTACCACCACACAGGCCAGGCAGGTGTTGGACCATGGACCAACTGGAGCTCAAATGTGGGGCAGCACTAGTCCCTGCTCTGGGGGCTGAACCTCCCCATTCTGGGTGGTCTCCCTGCAGAGACAGGTGTCCTCTCCTTCCCTTTCATGACTAGATCGTGTGCAAGCATTCCTGCCATGCCCAAATGGATGGATTGTAGCTGGGATGTGGGAAAGAACTTGGTGGAACTCTCCCTTTGGCATGGCCTGATGGCAAAGGGGCAGCACAGGGAGAAAGCAGCTCTGGAAAGCTGATGAAGGCAAGCTCTCCCCAGCACCCCAGGTACTTGTAACACCCAGCTGAGTCCACAGAGAAGGTTTTTCCTTGGAGGTACATGTCCCATTCCACCTCTTTTCCTCTACTCACTGCACCTTTGATTAACTATTCAGCTGAGGTGGGGAAGGAAAAGTCTCAACTTGGATGGGCTCTGCTCACCATGACATCTTTTCCTGGGGGTTTGGCTCAGCCTGTGCTGGGTTTGATTGCCAGCAGACCTGGGTTTGTCCTGCTGTCTATGCTTACTGTCCTCTTGGGAACCATTCTGAGGAGAGGGTGGGGCAGGAGTGGGGGTAGAATTGTCTGGGGGAGGAATTACAGGATCCTGTGGGCTAAACCAGCATGGGGACAGTGGGGACACAGTGGCACAGGGTGGGCAGTGTTCCATCTGGGAGGAGAGTCAGCCTGTGCAGAGGAGTGTTTCTACAGGGCCATGATTTAGGACTGGGGGACTTGCAGGGCTCTGGATGCTGCCTGTGTCCTCTGTGTCCCCAGCTGAGGCAGCTGATCTAAGCAGGAGGAGCTGGTGCAAAACAGAGTCTCTTCCAGAGCTGCTGCAGTTCTTGGATGGCTCCTCAGTGTTATTTGCTTTTGCCACTAGATGGTGAAATAAGGAATAAGGGAAAACACAGAAGGGCTTGCTGTGTTCTCTGGCCTCCCCCCTGTGAAACCATGCTGATGTGCTCTGCTTTCTGGGAACCTGACAATTTCAGGCACTTATTCCCCGGACATTTTATACAGCTCAGCCTTCAAGAATTGCCTCTGAAACCCAGCATTGATGTAGGCATGGTGAGATGTGCTAGACACAGATGGCAAACCTGCCTGACGCAGGGATGGACAGAAAGCTGTCTCCTGCTGTAGCAATTCACTTTGGTCTGGTTTTGGAAGAGGGTGTATGATCTGCTTCCCCTTTCCCACGAGGAGCTGAACCTGCTGTGAGACACACACCTTGCCAGGTGGGAACTGCAGTCACTGTGTGGCTGCTCTCTGCTGTGCCATCTCTTCTCAGAGCTGTTTGCTTCACTGGAAGCTTTGCTCTGGCTGTGCTGGAGGAGTTTGCTGGGGATGGGTGATGGACCAGAGAGTTACAGCTCACCTGGGGCACTCCTGCCTTTGCAAGAGAGATCGAGTGAATGTTGATGACAGCAGCTCCTGCCCCAGAGGCAGTGAAGTACATGGTGGAGAATGGGGAGGGAAAGGGCAGGTGCACACTGTGGGCACTGGGGAGTGGAACTTGAAGGAATGAGTTACTCCTCAGCTGAGTAACTGAATGCCAGCATCTCCCAGCTGGGAAATTAAATGCTTTATAGGGATGCAGTCTCAGTTTTGTCTTAAACATAGGCTGACTCTGCTCATGAAGGGGAACTTGTTGAGCTCCAGAAACTTTACTGCTTTCATTTAGGGAAGATCATAAGGTGCTCAACCTTTTCTGCTCTCTGAATACTGGCCTGGGTACCACTCTGCATGCCCAGGATGACCTGCTTTTCATACAATCATGAATGGTTTGGGTTGGAAGGCATTTTAAAGGTCATACAGCCCAATCCAACTCCTCTGCAATGAGCAGGGACATCTTCAGCTAGATCAGGTTGCTCAGTGCCCCAACCAACCTGACCATGAACACTTTCAGCAATGAGGCATCCACCACCTCTAGGGGCGAGCTGTTGCAGTGCAGGCTTGGAGAGCCCTTCCCTTTGTGACTGGCTGGAATGCTGACCTGCTTGTCCTGCTTCCAGGAGTGTGGCAGTGCTTCTGGCTTGGTTATTTCTTGCTGGACATTGCTGCTGAGGATTTTGTACAGGAGCAGATCAAGGAGTGCCCACAGGAACAAGACTGTGTGTGGGCGACCTCCAGGCAGGATTTGGGGCCAGAGGTTGAGGAGAATCACCTACCCTAGGGCTGGAAGGATTTGGCTGTGTTTTCATTGTGTTTTTGCTATGTGGTCCTGAGGTATGGAAAAGCCCATTGTAGTCTGGTACAGGGTTTTATGAGAGCAATGACTCAGTTCCCTGAGTGAGAATAGTGAGCAGTATGGAAGGTCCCTGTAGTATATTAGGAATGGTCCAGAGACTGTTTGGTTTATTTTTTACTGTGTTTCCACTGTTCTTGGCTAACTTCAGTGGGATCTATCTTGTGAGCTGGCACACTGGGGAGCCTGGGGAGAGGAATGGAGCTGCTCCCCAGCACTGAGGGATGGCCCCCTGGTGTTTAGTTCTGGCCACGTTGCAGGATGAAGCGAGGAAGGAGAAGTCCCAAGCTGGGAACTGAATAAAGAAAACAACACTTCATAAAAACACACTCACCTTGTGCTTGGCACAGAGGTATGTGTGTGTGTGTGTGTGTGTATTTGTGGGTGCTGCAGAGAGAAAATGCACATCTCGCTCTCCCTTCTCCCACAGGCACTGAAGTGCCTGAGGGGCACAAGCCAGTAACATGCAGACAGCCAGGGAGGTTTCTTATGCATCACTCCTGCAGTGCTGAAACGAGCTTTTTATGTTCCAGAGGCCACCGTGACACCAGGCAGAAGCAAGAGGGAAAATACTGAACAAATAAACCAGAGGCTTGCATGAGCACAATCCCCATGTCAGCCTCACCCTGACTCTGCCACGCTATAATCTGTAGCATGGAAATGTTTCTCTTGCCTGTTGGTTTAGGGCTGTGCAATCAAATCTGGTAGTTAAAATCCTGCTGAACAGGGCAGGCAACCTGAACAGCAGAGGAAAGACAAGCAGAGCATTCAAGTTGTTTGCAAAAAAACTACCTGAGGAGCAGGTGGTCACAGAGCATCCATCTTGTGCTGTTTTGAGCCAGCTGTCTGCAGGGGGGAGTGAAGAACTGCCACTGTAGGTAATATTCAGTATGTCTCCTTTTCTTCCCCTCTGACCATCTGATACCATGGCAGCATCCCTGTTTGCAAGGGGATTAGGTGCTAGCACAGACCACTGCTGAAGCTATCCCTTTCCTACTGATTTATTCAAAAAACTTGGAAAAGTACATCCAGCAGCTGAGTTCAGAAAAACTCTGTTGAAAAACATGCCTGGCTCTGCAGGAGCTATTGCTCTGAGATCTGTGAAGAGAGCAAACCTCAAACTCTCATGTGCAGCAGGCAGGGGAAATGGAAGGGCTGTGACTCTGAATGTGTGTAGGAGGAAAAGAGCCTGGGGTCTCAAAGCAGCTGGAGGGGTTGCCACACTAGAGAGTTTGTGAATTTAATTTAGAAATAGAAGGAAAATAGGAATCACAACATTTGAAACATCTGCCTGGAAATGATGATGTGCTTGCTGTATTATTCTGCATAAACCTAGCAAAATCATAAACCTAGCAAAGCCAGGTTTTCCTGCAGAATGTCTGTGCCTCTTCCCTGATAGATCCTGTGCTGTTTCTCCTCCTGGGGTTAACACAGTAAAAGGGAAAACCATTTTTTTCTGTGACTTGGGTGCATCTCTGCTGGCTTGTCCTGGACCTGCGGAAAGCTGATCAAATTGAAGCTGCTGTGGAGAGCCACTCAGTCGTTAGTCTGCAGGGTGTCACAAGCCATGGGATTTCAGTGCCTTACTCCCAAGGATAACTGAACAGTCAGGAAGGTAAATCCTCCTGAAAGACACCCTGCTTTGATACATTCAGATAAGCCCAGTAGCATGATCAAAATACACAGCTACAACAAGGGCTTCCTGCCATGGATATGCAAATATTGAGATCAGTGCAAATCAAACACCTGATGCAAAGCAAACTGTGGCTGCTGTTTACCTCCGGGCGCACAGCACCCACAGCTACAAGGCTTCCCTCTTTTATGCTTGTGTCAAGTTGCTCTTGAAAGTTTTTCTGCTGAGCAATAATTTCTGCACATTATTCCAATGGTTGCCCCTTTGATGTGGTCCCCCCAGGAGTCTGTGCTGCTGTGCCTTGACATAGTCTTAGGTTTGTCCAGTTTCTTAGGCCTGAACCAGACTGTCTGAAAAGCAAGCCTTGGTACTTTACTGGTATTTTTCAAATTTTCCCCTGCCAGAATCTCACTGCTCTTCTGGAAATAAACAATTCCTGGGGCTGCTTGCTCAAAACACACATTTTGCAGCCTTATTACCATAGCGATTCTTCCCAGAGATTCTCTCTCCATATGTGGTTTGCTTCGTGCTGTGAGCAACTCCGAGACCACGAACGCTTCTCAGCTCCTTCTCCTGAAGAGGCAACAGGGGAGGGTGGTCCCGATTCCCCACAATGGAGACGATGCTGGAAGCGATGCTGGAGTCGAGGAGTGGAAGATATAAAAACATGGAGGCAGCATGCCTAATTAATGACCTGAAAGCAGCAGTAAAGGTCAGTTTGTTTGCGGGGGCCGCGCTGGAGGCACGCGAGCTGAATGCGAACCTGTGCCTCGCAAAGGGCACTGCTGCCCTCCCGGGGTGGCAGCTGCTGCAGGGGGAGCTGTCACAGGAGGCTTGGCAGCCTTCAGCCTCACTCACCAGCGTGCGCCCAGGCCATCCCCCTCGACTGGCGAGCCCCATTCCTCGTGGGGCTGTGCTGAGAAAGCAGGCTGCTTTCTGGGGAAAGGGCAGGTCTTTGGAGTGGGATGCTGAGGAGAACAGGCTGTTTTCTGGGCTGTCTTGTCAGGCACTTGTCGACTGAGTTTGAGCTGCAGAGTCTCATTACTCGTATTAATGTTGTCAGCAGCACACATGCAAAAATTGAGCGTCTGGATGCAAACGCCAGGGAATTGTTATAAAAATGTTTTTGCTAGCTGTTTTTTGTCCCTGTGGAACTTTACAGTCTTCCAGGGGCTAAAAATCCAAGTTTCTTGCCTAACCCCAGGATTCTGGGAGTTAAGGCTTTATGAATATTACAAATTATCATCAAGCGTGGTATAGACTTGTAAAGACAGCTGTCCTGCAGGACAAGGTGTGCCATGGGTTGGCATGTAAGATCTTCAGGGTACTAGCCAACCCTTGCAATTTCTGACCAGCCTTCATCTCAACAACAGGGCAGAGTCATGAGATAGCCTGCAAAGAAAATCAAGGAGAGACTTAGCATTAGTGAGTCACTTTGCAGACAGCACTGGGCACTTCTGGTGTCAATAAAATCACAGAGATGTCACACGCACACAATGGTGGCAATGAGAGGAAAGTGCCTTTGATGAGGCAGGTTTTCTCCCTCTGTGAGATGAACACAATGCCATCCCAGCTGCTCCTGCTTGCAGAGAGCTCTCTTTCTAGTGGTGTTTCTGGGACAAACCCTTTTTTCAGGAGTTTGGCCTCATGTTCCCCTTGAGCTCTTTGTCCCAGGGAACTGAACTGATCAAAGCTGCTTTTGCCATGCCGTGGATCAGGAGCAGGGTTGTTGGCTGTGTTTAGCTTCAGGCAGACTGAGGGTGTCTAGCTACAAAAAGAGACAGAAAAGCAAGGCAGTTGGTCATGCTTTGTCATTTAAATCAGCATTCTGTCCGTGTTGGGGAATGCAGAGAGCATGGGGAGAAGGCAGGGTTTTTTCAGAAAGGCACCATCCCAGGTCAGAGCAACGCATGCCAGACAGTCCCTGGTGGCCTTAGTGAAGGTGAGCTGTTAGAACTGGGATGAACTGATCACAGAAGGGTGCATCATGCAGGCAGGGCACAGCCTGCAGCCTTCCCTATGTGGGAAGAATACCCAAACAGTGACCAAGGAGGCATCAGCCAGGAGTGATGAAGACTCCTTATCTGAGGAAGGCCCTCTGCCAGGCAGAGCAAGGCACCCTGCAGAGCACAGCAGAAGGCAGGAGGTATTCACAAAATCCAGCATACCCTTCACTACGCACCTTGCCATAGACTTAGGTGACTTAGTCCTCTCATCCTTGCAGTGAAGTCTGTGGTTGTATGTCACATTTACTCTCTTTTCTGTGGGAATGTCAGTCATTGAACCCAAGTTCAATTTACAGGTTTTAAGTTACTGTCTGCATTTTGCCCTTTTCCCAGACACAGCAGTACAGTGGGTCCTGCTCTCCCTTACCCAGGCAATGGGATTCCCCCTCGTTTTCCCTCACTCAGATGCCAGTCCCAGATGCTGTGTGCTCTCTGGCTCCCAGACCCCGTCTCTCCCATTCCTGTTCCCTCTCTTGGGCGTCACTGCTCCTGGGCCTGGCTTATAACACGGTGTGTGGCACAGGGACAAAGATGACAGGCCTTCCTCCCTGAAGGCTTTCCTCTTGCAGAGGAAATCGGTTCATTGGCCCGAGCATTCAGCGTGGCGATTGAGAGCAGCCTGAATCTGGAGCACCAAGCGAGCATCACCAGAACCATCTGAAAACGAGGGAAAAGAGGCTGGGAGCAAGAGGATCGGGGCTGGAGGTGGGTGATCTGTACGTACTGAGAGCTGGCAGCACCCGACTGGGTGCAATACCTATTGTTCCTTTGCTGTCGCAGAGCTTCCAAGCTGCTGCTGCTGCAGCCATAGAGGTGGGTGATGGAGGCTTTCCAGGTGTGGGCCACCCCAGGCCAGTGTGCTGAGAGCGTGCTGAGCCTGTGCTGTGGCATGGGGCCGCCGTGGGTGCCCGCGCAGCAGGGCTGAGCCCGGCTGGGGTCGGTGCGGCAGTGCGGGGCTGCTCCATCGCCGGCTGCTCCGCCACCCTGTCCTCCCCTCGGCCGTCGGGGGGATGCAGCACTGGGGGGGTGCTGCACTGGGGGGATGCAGCAGCGAGGGCCGCCGCTCGGCCCGGCGGCTGCAGTGAGGCACCGCGGCCACCAGGTGCCACTGCCCCCCCGCGCTGCCCGGGGCCGCCGGCAGCGCCCGCCCGTGCTCGGGGACCCTCCGTGCGCGGGGACCCTCCGTGCGCGGGGACCCTCGGCCCCGCGGGGTCCCCCGCCCTCGGGGCCGGCAGCTCAGCCCTCCCCGGCTGACACGCGGGGCCGTGGGGAAAGCGCTGCCCTCGGGGCTCCCAGCAAGCACAGCCGTGGCCGGCGTGGAGCCCGTCCGCTCCCCGTCGCACACGCGGAGCGGGCCGGCAGCTTTCACCGCCTCGCTCTGTGCACCCCCGGCCGGCCCGCGGGGGCTGCGCAGCGGCCGCACGGTTGTCGTCCGCAGCCGCTGCTCGCACGCCCATCCCCGGGGACAGCGGGGCCCGCTCCGCGGAGCCGCTGCTCGCTCCGGGCGGGGCGGAGAGCCGGGCTGGGCGAGACCGTGGGATGTGGACAGCGTGACAGGGGTGCGGGTGTGTCCGCCGAGGGGCTGGGGAGCGAGCGGGTGTGCAAATACAGTTCTAGCGGGTGTGCAGGCACCGGGCAGTGCGAGCGGGTGCGGTGTGCGCGGAGCGGGCTGAGAGCGGAGCGAGGGGCGTGTGCGGGGGACGAGCGGGTCCGGGTCGGTGCAGGGGTGCGCGGTGTGCGGGTCGGGCTGTGTGTGCGTGTGCGGGTCAGGCTGTGAGTGTGTGTGCGAGTCGGGCTCTGTGTGTGTGTGTGTGTATGCGGGCCAGGCTGTGAGAGTGTGTGCGGGTCGGGCTCTGTGTGTGTGTGTGTGAGTGTGCGGGTCGGGCTGTGTGTGTGTGCGGGTCGGGCTGTGTGTGTGTGTGCGGGTCGGGCTCTGTGTGTGTGTGTGCGGGTCGGGCTCTGTGTGTGTGTGTGTGTGTGTGCGGGTCGGGCTGTGTGTGTGCGGGTCGGTGCAGGGATGCGCGGTGTGCGGATCGGGCTCTGTGTGTGTGTGTGTGTGTGTGAGTGTGTGTGCGGGTCGGGCTGTGAGTCCGTGTGTGTCCGCCGTCCATGTGTGTCTCTGTCTGTGTCGGTGTGTGCGTGAGCGCGCACCGGGGGCAGCTCCCCACGTGGGGCTGACGCGGCAGCCCCGGCCCGATCCGGGGCTATAAAGCTGCTCGGCGGCGAGCGAGGCAGAGCAGCCGCGGCCGGCTGCAGCTCCAGCCTCGGCCCCGCTCCGCCCGCCCCGCCGCGCTCGGGGGTCCCGGCGGCAGCGCCCAGCATGCGCCGTGCCCGCCCGCAGCCCCCCGGCCCCCGGCGCGCCGCTCCGCCCCGGCCGGCGCTGTAGGACGCGGAGGAGCCGCGCTCGGAGCCGGGCGCGGCGCGGGTGGAGCCGGGGCGAAGGGCGGGGGTATCCGCGCAGCCGGGGTTGATGTTTAACCTGGAGCGCCCGTTCACGGAGAGGGGACACTTCTTCTCCTCCATGGAGTACCAGCGGCAGCTGGAGGAGGAGGAGGGTTACCCCCCTCCCGGCACCAATGGGACTTTCAACGACAGCGGGGCCGGGCCGGGCTGGGGCACGCCGTACCCTCTGCACACCACCATCACTCTCATCAGTCTGGCCGGCTTGCTCATGCTCTTCACCGTCTTTGGCAACGTCCTGGTCATCATCGCTGTCTTCACCAGCCGGGCGCTCAAAGCCCCCCAGAACCTCTTCCTGGTCTCCTTAGCCTCAGCTGACATCCTGGTGGCCACTCTGGTCATCCCCTTCTCGCTGGCAAATGAGGTGATGGGGTACTGGTACTTTGGTAAAGTCTGGTGTGAGATCTACCTGGCCTTGGATGTGCTGTTCTGCACCTCCTCCATTGTGCACCTCTGTGCCATCAGCCTGGACCGCTACTGGTCCATCACACAAGCCATCGAGTACAACCTCAAGCGTACCCCGCGACGCATCAAGTGCATCATCTTCATCGTCTGGGTCATCTCAGCTGTCATCTCCTTCCCACCACTCATCTCCATCGAGAAGAAGAGCGGGCAGCAGGCTGACCAGGGGGTGGCAGAGTGCAAGATCAACGATGAGAAGTGGTACATCATCTCTTCTAGCATCGGCTCCTTCTTTGCCCCCTGCCTCATCATGATCCTGGTCTACATGCGCATCTACCAGATAGCCAAGAGGAGAACAAGGGTCCCGCCGAACAAGCGGGCAGAGCGCCCCGAGAAGAAGCAGAATGGCTTGACTGACAAGGAGGACCTGCCAGCCACAGCACAACTCAATGGGGAGAAGGCAGCAGGAGGCAGTGGTGGGCAAGAGGGAGAGGTCAATGGCATAGACATGGAGGAGACTTCTTCCTCCGAGCACCAGGAGAACAACCAGTGTAAGAAGTCAGAGAGACCATCGAGAGGAAAGACCAAGACTAAGCTGAGCCAAATTAAGCCCGGGGACAGTTTGCCCAGGAAGACAGAGGAGGAGAGGAACACCAAAGGGTCCCGCTGGAGAGGCAGGCAGAACAGGGAGAAGCGTTTCACCTTCGTGCTTGCAGTGGTGATCGGGGTCTTTGTCATCTGCTGGTTCCCCTTCTTCTTCACCTACACGCTGATGGCCGTCTGCGAGAGCTGCTCCGTGCCCGACACCCTCTTCAAGTTCTTCTTCTGGTTCGGTTACTGCAATAGCTCCTTGAACCCTGTCATCTATACCATTTTCAACCATGACTTCAGACGGGCCTTTAAAAGGATCCTCTGCAGGATAGAGAGGAAAAGGAGTGTTTGAAGGACCCTGTGCTACCGGCAGGACTAATCAAGACTCTGTAGGAGTGTAAAGTGAGTCTCTCTCGGGCTGTGCTTGCGTGGGATGGTTTCCTTCAGCTGGTGAGCAGGAAACCTTTAAAACCTGAGATGAGCCTGTGGGAGCACCAGGCAGCAGCAGAGAGGAGCAGCAGGCAAGTGGAGGTCCGAGCCCTGGCGTTCGGCTTGCCAGGGGAGGATGGCCTTTGACTTGCTTGGTTTATTTTGTTAGGGTTTTGTTTTTTTTTTTCCTTTTGCCAGAATCTCTCAGTGGATATTCTCATGACTGCTCAGTTTGACTCTTTAAAGGCAAACATAGTGCAGCTCTGTGAAATGAGCAACAAAGAGGGAGTATGCCACACCAGAGGTGTTGGCTTTTTTATTTTGATGTGTCTTTTTCCCCTCCTGTTGTATATGTAATGAATTTTGATCCCCTTGTAAAATACAGTATTGTATTCTTGAATTTGAATGCTTAATTTTTGTAAGACAAGCAGCTTTGAAACTGTGAATGCTTTAATTATCTTTGATACCATAAAAGTCTTTCTTTTCCTACCCCCTGCAAAGCCCTTCACTCAAAACCACTGAACAACTAGAGCCATCCCCCTACCTGACAGTTTGATAATATTTCCAAAATTCCCAAATTCCTGTAATTTTTTTTTTTCCTGGCTATTAAGCTTATGATCACAGACCTCACCGGACTGGCTATTTTTGTTGCTATTTTTTTATGTCATACCTGTTTCTGTTTAATTTCTGTGTTGCCTGTGACACAACACAGCTGAGATGGCAACTGCCATGTCGTTACTCATGAGAGCAGAGCCTGACAGAGCGGTGGCTTTGCTGTGCAGGCAGGGATGTCCCAGGCAACAGAGTGTCTCTCCCTTGCAACGTGAGCCTTGGGACCCTGCCAGGCTCCCCACGAGTTAATCTTGTTTATTTTATACCACTCTGCAGCACTGAAATGTGTTCGATGCTCACTCGCTTCCTCCACCTCAACTGTAAATAGGTAATGTTTCAAAGCAAACAGCAGGGCTCCACATATCATGTTATCTCATCTGTGCTGATTTGTGATAGTTTAACTTCTGCAGGATTTCCTGCAGAGAGGAAGGGGCTTGTGCACAGTGGCCATTCGTCTTTCTCAATTAAGAAAGAGTTCAGTTTTTAACCTGCCAGTCTCATCTTTCCTAGGAAATAGGGAAGCATCCCTCTTTCAGTCTTATACAAGGCAAAACTCTAAAGTGGGAAACTTAACTTCCAGTTTCTCCATTATTTTATAATGTAATTAAGATTTTCTTTCTTTCTTTCTCTTTTTAATTAAAAAGTGTAAATATTGTGGGATTGGAGCAGGAGAGAGAGTTAATACTGCTTTTACACTCTTTCCTGAAATGACTTTCAACTCTTTGTGCTAAAAAAAAAACAAAACCCAAAACAAAAATGGACAGAACAAATCTAACATTCTTGTGCCATGAATAAATTTCTGGATAACATTTACAGGAAAAACTTTTGATTTATCACAATAAATAAATGAATCTGCAATGTTAGGAAAACAGCTTTATCAAATGCTGACAAGTCGCAGAAAGGGTTTGGAGAAAGCAAAGTTTGTATAAATTGAATGTATAAATGAATTTGCCTTCTCTGGAGTTGTATGGTACACAGGAAGAGACTTTAAAAATATGTTTTTACTTTTGGGAAGTGTTTTGTTGATTTTGCTCTCTCTTTTGACTTTCTAATTAACTCCAAGTGTCCCCGGATGCATCTTGGGACTTGGAGAGCAGTGTTTACATTCACTTGCATTTTCAGAACTGAATCCTCAAGAGCTGAGGAAAGCAAATAAACTGTGCTTTAATGTAAAAAAAAAAAAACCAACAAAAACAAAACCAAACCACAACCAGAAGTTGCTATAATGGATAATTATTTTTATTAAATAAAAGAGCGTTTACAGATCAAGTGTGAAAATCCTCTGAATAATGTTAGCTGCTTTATTTTATCGTATTGTATTTTATTTTCTGAACTGTTCACCAATCCACCGGTAGCTTTGTCTCACCATTTTTTGGAGAACACAGTGGGAAAAGCACTTGTGTTGTCTGGAAGGGATTGTTAGCCCAGGTAGGAACAATGGCTCTGTTCATCGTGCAGTGACATAATAACAAATGAGTCCCTTATATTTCTTGGGTATTTCCACCCCCCTCCCCCCTTGTGCCACAGTCAGGGCATTAATGTGTTTGTTAAAGAGAAGAGTGTAGGGTTTGAGGGTGTGATTTGCAGCCTGGCACTGCTGCTGGGGACGCCTGCCTGGCCTGGCCTTTGCAGCTATTGTGAAGGTTTTTAGTAATCAGTTTGCAAATGGGATTAGGCTGGAAAGCAGTATTTTGTGATACATGCAGGAGTGTCCACCTGAGTGGGCCTTTGTTTCCAGCCCCCAGGAGACAGAGCTTGCTTGCCCTTCTACCAGTGGTGCCAAGACCCTCACTGAAGGAGGTGATGGATGGGGAAACATTCTCCCACCGAATGTGGAACTGCTTGTGCTGAGAAAATAAATGACCAGAGCCTCATGTGGGAGCTGCTGGTGCAGAGCCCCCCTCTGCCAGTGCCCTGGAGGTGCTGGGAAGGTGGCAGGGGCCAGGGTGTACAGGCAGCATCACTGCTGGGTGTAGGACACCTGATGGTGGCCCAGAGATGAACACTGTGGTGGCTTTTGCAGGCCAAGGGAACTTGGTTTGGGTGGAGTGTCCTGGTTCCACTGTGTCTTGGCTGACCCTGATGGCCTTGGAGGGTTTTACAGAGCAGATCCCATGGGACACTCTGGGTCAGTTCCTGGGAGAGGAGGTGATCCAGAACCATCGACTGCACATTCTCCACCCCTCTGGCTGTCAGTTGTCCTTCCTCACAAATCTCTAGTGTGGGCACTACAGAGTATTTTGGTGGGGCTGGGGCTGGGAGACTGAGGCTCTTTCCCTTCCCCCTCCCCACTCCCTCCCCATCATTGCTTCCAGGTAATTCCCTTGCAAATGGTGCATTAAGGGATGTAATGAACCTTGATTGTTTTTTTATAACCTTTGTTTTTGGGGCTGAAAGGTTCATGGTGTGAGGGGAGGGAGAGGGACCTGTGTCCCCAGCTGAATGGGAGCCAGCCAGGCTGGCACAGCACACACCAGGCAGAGATGCCACTGCCAGCTGGGAGATGTTTCTCCACCAGTTTCCTCTGTGGGGTGACCCTGCCTGCCACCCCTTGTGTGGGGACCTCCATGGAGGGCACAACCGTGCCAGACAAGGCAAGTGCAGGAGGGGCTCAGGTGAGTTGGTCTGGTGGAGCAAATATCCTAGAATGCTTCTGGGGAGAGCTGCATGAGCAGCAGGGCTGCCCTTACAGAGACCTGTGGCTGCCTGCCCAGGGCTTGTCCCCAATCCGCTCAGAAGCACTGATGTGTTCATTTGTTTCCATGGGGTTTTGGTCCATGTTCTCAGGGGGCCAAGGAGCTGGTCACATAGAGGAGCCTCTTTCCAGTGAGGGAGGGACTTGGCCTGAATCACTCTGCTCACACAAAATGAGTTTCCCAGAGCCAGAGGAGCCTTGGTGGATTTCAGACAATGCCCATCAGCCTTGCTGTGCTGTAAGTACCCCCAGTCCCACCCTGCATCCCCTTGCCCAGGGGAAGGTTCCCTCTGGGTTGGGGGGCAGCCCTGCTGCCTCTGCAGTTTTCACCAGTTGAAGTTCTTTGTCTTATTCCTTAACGTTCTCTGTTCTTTGGAAAAGTTCAAAGTCTGTTGAGATTGCTCCTTTATTACAGCCATTGTCCTGGCAGACAGCTCCACTTGCAGCTCTCATCATCTCTGGTACGAACTGCTCTTTGCAGCTGGTTTCATCCCTGTGACTTGTGAAATGTTTGTAGTAGCTGTGATTTCTGTGCCTTATCTCAAGTTGTAGAAATAGAGTAAAGAGAGAACAGAATTTGCATCAGCACAAGCCTTGCAGTAGCCGCTGGTACTCACTCAGCTCACAAATGGTCAGGACCAGATCCCAGCCCCTCTGGGAACAGAAGGCGTTGTAGTCTGAGCCCTGGAAGTCCAGGTGAAATTCCATCTGGAGGTCATAGTGCAGGGAGACTACAGCACAATCCCAAATATCCTCAAGGCTGAGCAGAGGGGATGGTGAAGAGGGCTGTGGAGGGCACAAAAATCCATGCCTTTTTTGTGTCAGAGCATGGCTGGTCCCAGGAGGGAGGTGTCATGCAAGAGGAGGAGGAGGAGGAGGAGGCCTGCCTGTTGTGCAGCAGTTGTTGAGAGGTGTTGAATGGAGATACTGATGTTTGAGCTGGTCATTCAACATCCTTCCATCTTGGGACACCTTCTTGGCCATTTCAGTTGTCCCCTAGGCCCTTTCCTAAGGGGGACCACAAATATTGAGGACATCATCTCACATCCAGGAGTATGGGGCTGTGAGGTGGGTCTCAGCACCCAAATCCAACAGACACATGAGGATAGACCATAAAAGGGAGCAGGAAGACAACTCCCTCACTTGAGCACAGGTGTCATCAACAAAGATATAAACTGGTTGGCTTAAACTAGCTTAAAAATGCTTAAGCTCGCTCTAGTTTAGTCTGTTAGTGAGATCATCAATTCCATGTTGGCCAAATTCAGAGAGAGCATCTGTGCTGCCTCGGATCCAAGGTCCTGCTTCTCTGGCTCTGAGAGTGGCCTGCAGCAGATTTTAGGGAGGAGTGAAGAGCAAGGACCCTTCCCAGGAGGCTTGGGGGTCATTAGGTGCTCTGGGATTTCCTGGGGTCCGCAGTGCCTTTTGCACTAGTGGAGAAATTCCACTGACACGTGTTTCCTGTCAGCAGTGCTCTGCAGCAGGAGCTCTGGATGGCTTTCAAGAGCATGTTTGAGTCAAAAAGCCAGCAGTTGGGTCTGTGTGAGAGTATGGGGTGAATGGGTTTTATCAGGAGGTGAGATGAGCTGACCTGAGCATCTCTGCTTTCCTGTGTGCAGTGCCTGCAGCCTTTGGCCCAAATTGGTTTGGGCACTGCCCAGGATATTGCATTTGCAGGAGCAGCCTTGAGGTCCTCCAGAGCTCTGTGACCTCTGCAGGGTTCACTCCCTGACATGAGAAACATTTGCTTTAAGTCAGCTGCTACATGAAGGAATAGATTGCTCTGTTGCTGTTTGAAACAGTTGTGTTTTGCTGGACCATGACTTTATGGCCTTTTTTCTTGTTTGTTTTTCTATTGCTCTCTACAGAAAAGAAGAAAAGAACAAGCTTCTCACCGCTGGACATCTCTGATAAAGTAATTTCTGGTGAAGGCTGCCTTTTCTTCATCTGTGAATGTGGCATTGCTGCAAAGTATTCATCTAAATTTTGACACCTTAAGGTGTTACTGAAAGATTCCCTGACTAAAAAATAAAATAAATGTATAGATGAATATTTAGAACACTGCACCCAAACTTCTTTTCTGAACTGACTGAACTTTTTTGAAGAGTGAAAAGCTGAATTCTGATCTTTTGCCATCAGGATAACTTTTGGCAATAGAAAAATTCAGACAAACTATTTCTCTTGCAGACCAAACCATGCAGAGTTGGACCCTGAGTGCGGCAGACCTGGCAGCTGGGCTGCTGGGGTGCTGATTTGTACCCTGCTGGAGCTTCCCCTTTCCCAGCCTATTCCTGCAGTCACAATTCCTGGATAACCTAGTGGTAAGTCCTCTCTGTGTAAGGCTGAGTTTGTTCTCAGTTCCATGATGCAGATACTTGACCTGAAATGGCTCCTTGAGCAGGGGTTGCCAGAATGAAGTTCCTGATAATTCAGGCCGCCTTTCCTTGGCACAAACACCATTCCATGCTCGTTGTCTCTGCTGTGCTGTTACCCAGACAGGGCACACGTCCACAGGGGACACCAAATGCAGCACTGAGCTCTTCTTTTCCCCATGGAAACACAGAAAAGTGGCACAGTCAACCACATAGCCAAAAGGAGGGGAGTCTTCCTGTTTTTCTCTTGGTTATGAGTTTGACCTGTAACCTAAGCACAACCCAAAGATTTCTACTTCAGAGATGTTAGTTAAAAGTAATCCTGCATTTATTATTTTAAAACAAATATCTTGTAGCTTTAAATCAGCCTCAAAATTTAGTGGGGACAGAAGGGTAAAAATGTCCTGTTTAAATGAAATCACCTGACTTGCTTACTTTGGAAGATTTACCATCTAGGGCCTTTGGCATTGCTGTCTCAGGATAATGAAGATACATCTGATACATTTTGGGCAGCAGTATAATTGCTTTCATCAACACCAGTCAGTGTTTGGGTGAGATGGCTTTTAAACAGTGCAGCAGGGAGGAAAGGAAAAGCTAAGTGCTGCTCTGCTGAGTTGGGCACGCACCAATGAGAGCAAGGTAAGCATTGTTGGATGCAGGGCAATCTTTCATCACTCTTGGCTCTGTGGGGGGTAATTAGAGAATGTATTCTGGCTGGTGTGACTGGTATGGATGGGATTGGGTCCAAACAGGGTTTTCTGTAGTGAAATAAGATGGTTGTAGCAACAGATGCAATGGGGACAACTGCCTTTAAAGCCGTTAATTGGCTTAAACATTGGCATTGGAAATGGTCTGCTCCTATTGTAGCTATTGCTCATTGTTCCCAGAAATTCCTGTTCCTGACCATGCTGCTGGGTGATGTGAGAGATGTGCAACCATGTCAGGAGGGTGGTCAAGGGCTAGGAAACGATTCACACCAGTGATGTCCACCCATGAGGGACCTGGGTTTTATTTGCCCTAAGTCCAGTAGCTGTTTTCATCACCTTGGCTTCATGGATTCCCAGTGCTGAGGATGTAGCAGCTGGGAGTGGGAGGAGGGCACACACTTGGGGATGTACAAATTAAGTCCATGGAAAATGAGACACAGTGAAGCTGGGTGTGGAAATGGTTGGTGTAAACCAGATTTTGCTACTGTACACCCATCTGCAAAAGGATTCAACCTGAAATGTGATGGGAGGCAAACAATCCACCACAGCAATTCCAGCAACAGAGAACATAAAGATAGGACCTCCCCTCTTATTAATTGACATCTCATTTGGGATTGCATAGACTGACATCTTCAAGTTATCAGATGTTTGGAGGGAGAGTTGAATTTTCAGCTGTTGTTTATTCAGACCAATATTTAATTAATATTAAATAGATTAAATATTTGATGAAATGGACTGAAATTAAATATTTACATTCCTCTTCCCCCCAGATAGCAGACCCAGTGGATGTTTATGCAGGCAGTAAAGCTAGAACATCTTCTGGACGTCAGAGTGTGTTCAAAGATCAGAGTTACATGGGAGTATCATCTGTGGATATGAATTAAATTTCTCTTGGATTCTTGTCTTTGGCAGCCCATGTGGGAACGTGGTCTTCCTTCCTCTGGGATTATTGAAGTGGGACTTCAGGTGCCACTTCAGTGCAGGGCAGTCACCCTGCTCTCCTGCCACATTCATCTTCAGAGGGGAAAGAGGCCTCGTGGGGAAGGGTTTTCTCCTGTGCTTCTCATTTATCAAGGCAGTGCACACAAATTGAGAAGAAAACAGCATTGCTTCATATAGATTAATTATGTTCCTGAAGAAGAAAATGTGGAAAAACAACATCTTGCCTGAAGGAAGGCAGCTAATTCCTCACCAGTCGTGCAGGCTGGTGCTGTGCAACCCCCACCAGAGCAGGAGTGGGACACTGTCCCCAAGTCAGACATCAGCTGCTTGGCCTTGGTGGTGAATGCTTAACTAGAAATAGTCTTGCTGTCAAAATCCACCTGCTAGTGCATGGAGACTGCAAAAATGGCCCTTGGTTTGGTCCAGCCAATGATGGCTTGGAGCTACAGTCTCTGCTTGTCATGGATCCAGGGCTCAGGTGATGATGAACACTGGAAGGGTGGGGCTGGGGATGCATTTCCTTCAGTGTTCAATTTCTAGTGCTGGTCCCTGTTTGGCCCCTGTGCTGGCACTGGCAGTATTGTAGCCAGAATTTGCTTTGTTTTGGCTACGTTGAGCTTGTTTTAAAAGTATGTGCATGATCCTAGGAGTTTTCTAAACAAAAGTATTGCTATAACCCAGCAAAAGCACTTGTGTGTTTAGGTAAGACCTCCCATCAAGAGTGAGGGTAAATCCAGTGCTCTTGTTGTCCAACAGACCTCTTTGGTCTACTGCAATATTTCAGAAGGAGTAGCAGAGTAATTGCTTGTCCCTCTCACCTCTGCCAGCATCACTTCATGGGGATGGAGCCAGTGCAACCCATTCAGAGTGGTTAAGTGACTTGCTAGAGGTTGAGTGAAAAAAGCTGTGGTAGATTAATAAAATATGGTTTTAAATAATTGAGCATGGGCCAGCTGATGAAGCTGAACAGGACCAGAAAGCTGATGTCATCCAGCTTGGTGTGCAGCAACTCTTTGGCAGGGGGTAAGGGATATTGAGGATCTCTGGGAGGGGGTGTCATGCTGTGTGGGCATGTTTGCCTGCCCCATTACTAATCTCACTGTGGTTCTCAGAGATTGGCTGGGGATGGTGGATTTGTGTTTGGTGTGGTGGCAATTGTTCTCTGTGTCCTTTGGTGTCTTTAGGGTCCCTTTGGGTTTCCTGCTGGGAAAGGGCATCCTGCTCTGCATGGGCTTGTGAGTCCATGCTGTCCATGATGCCTACAGCTTGCTGGGGTGGGCAAGGGAGCCAGGATTCCAGGGTCACAGAGGCCCATGATGATGGTCTTTCCTGGAGGTATGTGCATCCCCAGTGCTCACAGCATCACCTGAGGGGAGCCCTGGGGAACGAGCCAGACTGTGGGGCTTCCAGCCTGACTTTGCCCTCCTGTTCCTCCTGTGGCTGCAGGCTGACTGGCACTCTGTTTCCAGACACCAGCACTCCAGGCTTGCCTTGCCTCTGGATGCTGCAGCAATACCTCATTAAGTCCGGGTCTTTTTCTAGGAATCTGCAGAAGAAAACCCAAACAAACCTGTCTTTGTTTTTATGGCTTATCTCTGTGCTGCTGAATTGCCTTGAGTTTCACTGCCAGCAGGCAGCGGAACCCCCATACCCATCAGGGATGTCTCTTCACTTTTCCTGCCAGGTTTTCTCAGAGCTGTAAACATAGCCAAGCAGAGAAAACCATTTCCAGAGCAGATTTCTGAGAGCCCCCACAGGACCACAGCCAGGCAGGCTGGTCAGCACCTGGGAAAGCCAGCCCTTACTGGCAGCTCTCCTCTTTTTTTGGTGAACTGCACCAGGCTTTTGATCTGCATTTTTAACTGTGAGGGACTGGTGGGGGCTGACTCCCCACAGCTGGGCACAGGCCTTGGGAGGCTGCCCTCTTGGTGTATGGATGTCAGTGGCACCAGGCCAATGCTGAATGGACACATAACACTCATATATAGCCCTCAAATTGGGGTTCCTCTGCTGGGGAAGAGAATTAGGTGATAGCTGAGCTGGTTGTATTTTTGCCTTGTGACACAGAAAAAGGCACATGCAATAGGAGCCCAAAGAGAGTCTGATTAATGTGCTTCTGGAATTGGAGTGTTTAATGCAAACAGCTTTAGAGATATGACTACAGTAGGAAAAGAAACTTGGAAAAGACCCCATTTGGGATAAAAGCAAAGAAGGCTATTTTTTGCAAATACCAGTGTAGCTTCTTCTAAAAATAATATCTTGGATGTCTGTTCAAAAATGAGAACCAAATGTGATTCTGAACGGTCTAATGCAGCCTGTCATTTCAGAGGAGGAGGGATGGAGACCTCTCATTGGAAGCAGAAATCAGCCTGTGTGGAATCCAAAGCACAGCTTTGGAAGGAAATGGGGATGTGAACAAGCAGCGTTTGCCCACAGGCTGCTGAATTCAGGTTCACACTTTGCCATGTGGGCAGCCACCCTCAGTCACGGCTCTGGGAGGGTTTTTGAGAGTATGTGAGAGTTTCTGAGGATCAGGAGAATGGCATATGGATGGCCATGCTTCCCATCAGCATTGGCATTTACGTAAGAAAAGGAATAGCCCACTGTTAACTTCTGGTGGTCTTAATTTTCTAAGCAGGAGCAATATCAAAGGCTGGGGTAGAAGAAGGAATGGTCCTTGCAAGAGAGGCCACATCACAGCTGTCTTCCTGTTCAGCTATTCCAGGCCCTTTTTGGCTGTCCTTGCCTCTCTGGTGCACTGTTCCTGAGAATCTTGTAGAAGCAGCAAGGTAGGTTTCTCTTCTTTTTGCACATCTTTGCCTCAGCATCTTGAGCAGATTTTTTTCATCAGCCGACAGCTGAGAACACTGTGTTCAAAGTGAGTTCAGATTGGAAATATCAGTGCTGGTGCCAAAGCCTTCCAAATGATTGAAAACCTTCAGGGTACCCTTCAGTACTAACTCAGGCAGCACACAAGCACTTTTGGAGTGTTTTCATGGACTTCTCACTAATCCAATATTAAGCTCTGCTCCAACTTTGCCCTTTCCAAGCAGCGATCCAGCTGTCCTCTGGCCCTTGTGTGAAAAGCCTACAAGAAGTTTTTTCTTCCTTTGGAGCTGATGAATGTGAGTGTGTTTTATTTGAAATGTACTGATCAGTGCACTCCACCTCAGGCAGGGGTAGAGGGACGTGCACCCTACAGAGTGCACAGTTCTGCCTGATGGCTTTGCCTGACCTTTGCAGTGTATGCTGGGGAAAGGCCTGCCTGTGTCCTGTGTGATCAGTGTCTGAGGAGAACACAATGCTAAAGCACTGAGACCACCACCCTGTGGAGCATTTGTATTGGGCAGCACTGGGCCTTTCCTAAGTGTGAATCAGAGTATGTCTCTGGAGGGAAAATTTTCCCTTGAATCTCCTTAAAGGGATTTAATTCATCTGCCTCTGTCTGTATGAAAATGTGGATGATGTCATGATGGGACTGAGAGGCCAAGATCACACATTAGGTGATCTAATGGAAAAGGTCAGTAGGTGTCAGCTGTACTTCCCCAGGGGTTTATAGCGGCCTCAGCTGCTCTCACCTTTGCTAGCCCATTAGACAAACCCTTTGGCATGATGCCTAAGGCCAAGAGAGCTGCCAGGTGGCACAGGGAGGGCCAGACAGTTGTGTACCGAGTCCCTTGGGCTGAGGGTAGTGAGCAAGCTCTCCACCTTGCAAGCTCATCCTCCTTGCCCTTGCTTGGTAGCCCTGTCTCCAAGAGGACTTGCCCAAAACCACATTAACCTTCTTGGGACTTAAATAGACCCTGCAAGCTGGAGCACCCAATGTTCTGAAAGCTGGATGGCTTCAAGTCCTCACTACTTCAGCCCAAACTGTGCCTGAGCTATCATGGGGATAAAGCTGCTTTGAACTGTTTTGAAACCGATTGAATGACTGATGGCAGTGTTGGGACCTTTTCAGTACCCAACTGGGATGCCTCCCTCAAAACCAAAACAACACCAGAAGGTGTTTTTTTGTGACATGTTTTGGTTCTGTCACTGTGTGTAGTTTTTGTGATCACTTGTTTTGCCCGACTGTGTTGCTCTGGGCATGATGGGGAGGAAAATCCATCTTTCAGTAAATACTCCTCAAGACACCTGCTGTCACAGCAGATTGCTGCATGTCTCTGTTCCCAGAGAACAAAACCATTGCAAATCTGAAGTTTCAGGTCGTGTTCCATGCCTTCTGCTATCTGATCCACCTCACAGTGCAAAATTTTCTGCGTGTTTTGGATGTAACCCAAAACATTATGCTATAAGCATGAAACATCTGTAATATAGAATGTGAATTTCATGTGCAAAGACTTAGAGGATTTGGATTTCCAGGCCAGAGGAAGAAGAACATCCTGCAGCAAAACCCCTTTTGTCTCTCTGAAACACTGTAGGAGGGGAGACTTTTGCATTTGCCTGGGAAAAACTCAGGCACTGTGCACTAAATGCTCTGACATGCACCTTAATCCTTTTGCCATGGTACATGAAACTTGAGTGTGTTTCTCCATCCTCAGCTGCATCAACAGTATTTGGAGGCTTTATAATTGAACTCTGGATTTCCCCTACTCTGGATCCCCACTCTCTAACCTTGCTCTGCAAAGACAGTGACTAAACCTTCTCCTGAGCTACTCAGTGACTGTATCTATAGATGAAGCAGCTGGCTTTGTAGGCAGATGTTTGCCCATCTTTATGCCTGTCACAACTTATTAATGTGTGGCATGACCACAGTGCCTCTGGAAAGAGCCCAGCACTAACTGCTCACTTCCTGGCCTTGTCATCCATTCCTTCTGCCAGGTCGAATCCACTTAAGATCTGCTTTCTTTTGGATGTAATTTTTTTAAGTGACAGTGCCCTCAAGGATTTTGGCAAAAGAAAAGCAAAATGGAAAAATCTTCCTGGCAGGACCCATTCTTCTGACACAGCAGCAGCTGCCGTGGAGGAGAGCCAGCAGCAGGGATCCTCTTTGGAGGAGTTTACAGGCTGAGGATCAGAGCTTATGCTTCTCTCCTTGCTTGGTAGCACAAGCTGCCTCCCTGCAGGGAGAGGTGGTAGCCAAATCAAGCTTGAAATGTGACATTCACAGCTCTAATTAGATATGTGCAGTTTCACTCTGAGTCCAGAATCCAGCCCAAGCAGGTGAATGTGTCTTCCAGTGCTTGCCAAAAGGTAGTCTAGGAACTTCCTCAGTGCAGTGACCAGCCAGTCCAGGACTTGATAGATTCAGCTTGTTTAAATGTCTGTGTTAAGGCAAGCTGAGTCACCCTGAGCACTCACTTTCTCTCTGTCCATGGTGAAGGGAACCTCCTGGCCAGCTCTAGGAAAATGCTTACTCTAGGGCTGCAACACTGGGAGAGAGAAATCTGGTCAAGGAGGGAATAATGTGCTTTCCTTCTACCTTTTGTCCTGATGGGCTCCATCCAACTCAATAGGCTAACCATTGTCAACTCTTCATAATTTATTAAACCTTTGCTGAATATTTTAATAAGCACAGCCACAGCAGAAAAAGAGAAAAGCTTGGTAGGCATTTCTCATTGGTCTAATGTTGGGATATGTAAGCTTGGAGTGGGGCTCTGGATAAGGACTGGAAGGAGACTGCAGAAGATGACAGCAGTCCATCATGTCTGGATTTCATGGGCTGAGGAAGCTCATGGCTGCAGGTACATGATACTCTCAAGGGTTTGCTGCCCTCATAAGCCAAAAACAATGTCTAAGTTTTAAGGAAAGGTCTTTTTGCTTCATCTTCCCATCTCTTTCCCTTCCCCACTTCACACTGTTAATCACACTGGCAGGATGCCCTCCAGGCTGAGACTGTTCTGAGAGCAGGGTGAGAGGAGGATGCTGAGAAGGAACAGCAGGCTGTGCATTTTTCTTCTCTAGCATGATTTAGCCATGATTAATGCACATGGGAAATAATCAGTGCATTCAGCCTAATTCTGCAGAATTATTGAAGGGATGATAACAAAGGGAGAGGAGACACTTTGCTGCTTTTAATATATTTTTAGGAAGAAGGGCAAGTGTCATGTGAATCTGGTTAGGTGACATCAGCATCATATTTTAAGGCAGGGAGCAAAATTTGTCACTGTTTTTCTTTTTTTTTTTTTTTTATGTCTGCAAAAGGCATTGCTAGCCCGAGTTTTGGAGATCTCCTGTTTTTTCCCAAAACCAGGTCAAAGAAGCTCATTCATCATTAAAACAACACAGTCTGTATTAAAGGGAAGAGGGATTGTAAATGGAGAATCTTTGGAAAATGGGATTATTATGCTTTGCTCTGAGCTGGTGATCACCTCAGCCTTTCCACCCCCCCTTTCAACGTGCTGCCAGTGGGGCTGGGCACAGCAAATTGCTCCTGGTTCCTGGGGAAATGCACCATGCAGGAGCTGGGTCAGGCAGACAGCTGGGACCTGAGCACATCACTACAGGGTGGTGCTCAACTTTACAAAAACCAAAGCTTTTGTGTTTCAAACTAGGTCAGATATAGCTACTTCTGGTCTGCTTTACTGCCATGATCTCTATTTATCCCATTAGGAAGGAAGACATCTTGTTTCATAAGCCAGAGGTCTTGTAAAACTTCCTTCCCCTCATGCGTTAAAATGAAATAATAAGACATTGGTTTACTGGAGAGCTTTTAATATTTCTCCAGATTTTATAATGCACTAAATAATACACAAAAATGACTGATATGGAAAACATTAGAGAAGCCTATTTTGTGGTTTTAATTGCCTTTCTGGCCCAGGTAAGCGTTTCAGTTATTTCTTCTAATTGCGTTTTTTTGTGACTTTGAATTTACATATTATGTATTTTCCATTTTCTTGTAATTACCATTTACCAACACAAAATTAACACTTCTTTTCCCTGCTGAGCTTACTGCTATTGATTTTTTTTCATTAGTTTTCTAATTATGCAAACTGTTATTAGTTTTTTTTTTCCTCTGTAGGTTTCTATATGTGTCTGTGCCTGTTCAGAGAGATTTTGCTTAATTTTGGAGTCCAAAGACATAATTTAAGACAAAGCTAGAAGCCAGGTGATCTCTGAGTCAAACTGCAAAGAACAATTGGATGCCATGGCAGTTAACAGTCAGGCTCTTGGGTGTTGCCTCATCACAGACAGACAAGGCTGAAGCTGCCTCCTGCTTTGCATGGGTGTCCTGCTGCCTTCTGGGGGCATTGGAAGCAGTGGGTGCTTGAGGCTGCACTGCACGGCAAAGCCCTGGGATTGGGATGTCCAGGGAATACCCTCACTGCCTTCCTGCCTGCCTTGGGTGCTGGTGGTGCCTCTTGGGGGGCTGAGAGCACATAGCTGGGGACTGGAGATGGCACTGGTGGTGCTGATGTGAGGATGTGGCAGCCCCAAGGGGCTGGGGCACAATGAGAACCCTGCTGGGGTGCTATTCCTGGGGGCAGCCTGACCCCATTAGACCAGCTGGTCACACCATGGTTAGGTTCATTCTTTCAATGATTCCTTTTAGTAGAGGAAGGGGATTTGCCTTTGCATCCTGGCATATCAGGGTGCCCAGGTTTGGGTGGAAGGGTGCACAGAGTGGCACCCTCTGCAAGATAGATGGGTGTTCTGTCCTGGCAAGTGGGGAGGGTCAGAGGGGACAGAGGTGTCCAGGGGAGCCTGAGCAAGCTGGTGCACACAGGCAGGTGCTGCGTGTGCAGTTCTGTGCTCTGTACCAGAACCTTTGGAGAGGTTCTGGGGCAGGAGTCATATTCCACTGTCCACTTAGGAGCTGGCTGAATGTTCTTCTCCTCACAGATCAGATTCAGGAATATGCTGTAGGTTTGGAGACTGGAATGGAGATTACAGCTAATGATTTTAAGCTTTAGGAGGTAAAATCTAAACCTATGCTGGCCAGACCTGAAGAGTCTGGTGTAAACTAACAGGACAATCCCATGTGTTCTGCCAAGTAATGAGACTTCCTCAGAAGGTCCAAAATGCTCAACAGCCCAGGGAAGAGCAGACAGATGTTGCCAGGGACTCAACCCTTGGAGTTATTTTGCCTAGATGAGCAGTAGTGATCTACCAGGTGGCCTAAATGGAGTGGCCCAGTGCTCCTTGCTGCCGAGGTGTCCAGCCAGCAGTGGGTGCATCTCCATGAGACTGGGAAGAGACTGGGAAAAGGTTGGAGAGAGATGTGGCCTCCTGGTGCAGTCTTTGGGCCTTGACTCACAAGAACAAGCACAAAGTTGTTCATGCAGATGCTTTTCAAATGAGTGACTGTCATTTGCCTTGGCCGGGTATGTGAGTCTGGTACTGTCCAAGGCATTCAGAGGGAGATTTGCTTTAGACTGTGTAACCTGCCCTTGCAGAGAAAACCTGCTGAGGTTTTTTTTCCCCTCTCTTTCATGATAAACACAAGAGCCTGTGGTGGTCACAAGATCCCTTCAGCAACATCCTGACTCAAGCAGCTTGTTGTGTTGTTTGTAAAAGTCCAATTTTCTTTTTGAGGAAAATCAATACAGCTCATTACTTAGCCGAGAAAAGATCCCTGTGTCAGTTCCACTGGAAGGCAGGCCTTGAGCAGGCTCAGCCACTGTTTGTAAGCCAGACAACAGGCTGATAGCCTTTGTCTTAAATTATCTGCTCCAAACTAAAACTGTCCCACTGAGAAGACTGATCAGCTTCCCGCAGACCACCAAAAAGCTGCTCAACAAGTGAATACCACCAGCCTTGGGCAAAATATGCACTGGAAAGAAAAGTAACAACACAGGAGACGCTTTTTTGCACTTGCTGTGATGACTGTAAGCTCTCATGCTGCTTCTTCATTATATCCTTTCTTCTAGGTTCTGGCTACATCATCAAGTCTTTTCATTTCAGTGCTGAGGTGCAAGATGTAGTGCTACAAGGCTGATAGATAGCCAAATATTTTGTTGAGTCTATTTTGAGTGGTAAGACAGAAGTCAAGTGCTTGGCCCAAACTTATGATGAGCTCAAGATGCTGAAAGTGTTTTAAAGCAGCTTTGAGGGGTTGACACAGTTGGCAGTGCCCTTGCCTACTCTGTGTGTGTGTATGGCTTTGGAGACTGCACTGTTGGTCACTGTGTATGCAGGATCTGGATTGGGGGTGTCCTCACCTGCATTCCCTAGTAAATACATACTTTGGTAACTCATATGAATATATAGGCAGTGAAAATTGCTCCTTGCTGCAGCCCAGTTTCAGAATCCAACACTACCATCCCTTCCCAGAAGTTTGCTAGTTTAGAAAGTTGGAGGAGGTATTGATACTTTATGAAATGGAGAATGGAGAGAAAAAATGCACATTGTGGTTGCTGAGCAATAGGATTGGGGGCTAAATAGTCGTATTGTTATGGTTTGGTGTGAGATCTGAATGAAGGGAATGATTGAATAGAAATTTAGCAGAGACATTTCACTGCAGTAGGTTCAGTGACAAGGTCAGTGAGATGAGAAGACCAATTGTGCATGGAGAATTACTGAGAAGGTAACCTAAGGGCTGGGGTACTTACTCAGCCAACCAGGAAGAGCTATAAATAAGGATGCAAAGCTGGTAAATTCTGTTAAACAAATTCCCTGTCTTGGCTATCCACAGGCTGCTTCAAAACCAGAGTGGATAACAAAAGGAAGACTGTGTCTTATTTTAAGGGGGTAATCAGCCAAGAAATCTGTCTTCTCTCTCCAGTTCACTTTGTGGTGGTCGCTCTCAAGAGAAGATTTTTGGATGCATGGAAGGCTGGTGAGCTTGGCCCTGCCCATCTCTTCTCCCTTAGAGGGTAAGGGGTGGCTCCCACCCTCACACCTGGGATGAGCAGCATGCTCAGGGCTGGGGCAATGTGTCCCAGCAGGAGGGAGTGGGGCAGTGCTTCAGCAGCATTTTGTAGTGCACTGACCTCTTGACCAGCTCCTGTCTGCACATGTGTGCCACCAGGTCAGGAAAAACAAGACGGAAAGGGATTTGCATCCTTGTCCCCACATGCTGTCCAAAAAACCTCTCTTGTTTTGGCTTCCATCACTGGTCTGTTTCCAGTCTTCCTCTGCACCAAAACCTTGATCTCATGAGCTGTCTTGAAGAATTTATTCCAGATTCTAGATAATTTCAGGTTATAGATACTGTGAACACATGACATTGCTTATATTACCAGGCTCCTCTGGTGTTTGATGATGGCTATGATTGCAGTACATAGAACATTATTATTTGACTGCAATTACAATAGCATGGGTGGTGTTATGCCTGACTAGCTGATTAATCATCTGGAGAATGAGTAAATCTCCCCCTCTTTTGCAATAATTAATATGTACAGCTGGATTGCAGTTGGCTGAGTGAGTGTGGAAATGATCAAGGCAAACAGAGAGGTGTTTGGCAGCTTTGGGCTGTGGGAAAGGATGAGCATATGGAGCTCTTGGGGCAGTTATTCCCTCTGCAATGTAAACTGTAGCTCCAGCCAGCTCTGATCCACCTCAGGGAGCTGCATTGCTGTGGTAGGTGGCCAAAGTGCTACAGACAAGTTGGTCAGTCAGAGTTATAAGGTCTGGCTTTGAGGGTAGGGCCAGTGAAGATTGTAGGATGCAAAGCTCTTTCCTCCTTGCAGGGGTCTGAGAGCCCTTTGCCAGTGTGTTTGTAGCTACCTGGGAGTGAAGGGGAGAGAGAAATTCATGACTAGAATTGGATTAAATACCTGCCAAGATGGTTTAGGGCCACTGTTGTCTCCAAGCAGGTGCAGTGGCTTTCTGGTTCTCCCTGCAGTCTGGGTCACACATTTAGTCAACAGCAGCACAGATTGTCTGAAAGCACCTCATGGTTTTGCTTGTGGGCATTTACAATTCAAATCAAGAGACATTGCAGCCTCTCTCTTCCTCATATGTTGATTTCCTTTGCTCTCCTGATACAGCAAAAATCAAGCTGAAATATTAAATGTCCTCCACAATGCAATTACATATGGCTGGTTGCAATCAATTCCCTCTGCCTCATGTAGTTTGCTATTGTTTTCCCCTTTGCTTCCCTTCCTGTAAAAGACATGAGACTTTAATTTGACAAAAGATAAAGACTTTGATTTCCACCTCTGTCCAAGGAGAGCTGAGCTCCCAAATCTTGGTTTTCACGGAGGTGAATTAGAGATGATTAAAGGTGATGGAGGCAAGAAGACTGAATGGAAACACAACCCTGCAGCTTAGTGGACACTGCAGGGCAGGGAAGAGAGGATGCAGGCTGATGCCTGCTACAGTGATAGTAAACTACTTGGTAAAAGCAGTGAATCAGCAGCTCTGAACATCTTTTGCCAGACATGTGGTTTATCCCTGCAGGACACAGCTGTGTTCCTATCCCTGACAACCTCGGGTTATATTAATATGAGCATTTCATCACCATGGGCTGAAACTGTGCGAGTGGAGAGTGTTCACACACCATCAGGTGGGAGTGGAAGAACCCCCAGAGCACAGGAGGAGTGAGGCACCAGACAGCCCCCCACCCATGGTCCCTCCTTCAGTGCCCTGCCCAGGAGCCCTTCTCCCTGCTGTGGTACAGGTGTGTTGAGACCACAACACGTTCTTCAAAAATCAATCAGACTTTTCATTACACTTTAGTCTGTGCCTTACCTGTCTGAGTCTTACTGTTATGTTTGTGGCTGCTCTCAGTGCTGGTGTGGCTTTGTTTATGATACAGTCATTTTTTACTTTCTGCTTGCTAATATCTCCTGCTTTACATTCTTTCCACATCAATCTGGGAGACCAGAGATAACTCAGATGAAGAGGAGTCAATTATGTGGTGCCTGGGATACTCGTAGTCTGGACTTTATGACCCAGGAAGTTTCTCTCTGCACCATGCTCCCAATTTGTTGGATTTTTTTTCCCTTTATTAATATAAACAAATGACATATTCTGGATACTCTGCAGTCAACAGCACTTGCTTTATTGGCAGTAACTGACTTGGAAGCTACTATGTCTTCATGAGTTTTAATATATATACATATATATATATATATATTTCCATCAGCTAGGAATTTTTTTTTTAACTTTGCTTTTTTTTTTTCCACTTCATCATCAAATTGAAAGTTGCTGACACTAGATACTTGGACAATTTCTGAAAATAACCCAAACTAGGAATTTTCCATTGTGGTATTTTCCAAAGCTTTCCTTCTCACTTCATCCTTGATTGGCATGCTATCCTGGAAAGAGGCAGGAGATGAGTTGGGTCAATGCTGAGTCCCTAGGAACTCTCTGCAAGTGATTGCTGGGAGTGTCAAACTAGTGATGCAATACATTAAATTTACCAATGATGTATTGCTGTTGTCTTCAGGGAGGTCTTCTCCATGGACAAATACCTCCTGATAGTGTCTGCAATGCCCAAGTCTTCCCTTCTGAATAGATTTCTGTCTAAAATGGCAAGCTGCCAAGCAATAATGACTGTGCTTAGGTGACTTTCAAATTTTTATGATTTTGTAAAAAAAGGATGAGCAGAAGCTTATATATTTCAGTGTGAGAATGCATTGAGAAGCAGAAGGTTTGAATGAAAGTCACCATACTTTTAGATCCAGTGTTTGGATTTTAGGTGTGGGGACCTTGTAAGGGAAGAATGTACCTCATCATAAAGTGCTGAAAAACAGTTATTTTGAAGTTTTGTTTCCAGACACTGAAATCTCATTGAAATATCCTATATGTCATGCAGTATAACACTATATATTATATTGTTTTTGTACCAGATGAGATTATAAACAAGCATTCTTCACTCTCTTATATTTGAGAGCAGACTGTTGATAATTTGTTCTTTATAACGTTTTACCTGGCAGAGGGTTCAGTTTGAATTTCTCTCCCTGTGCTGAGTTGCCTGTGTGTCTCTGCCAAAGCCTGGCAGGAGTGGGGCAGTCCTAGATCAGGAGAAAGCACCTTGCTTTCCTCCTAGAGGCTGCTCCTTTGGCAGTCACCCTTCCCAGGGGACACTCAGAGTACTGGTGAGGGACAGCTGGTTGCAGATGTGAGCCTGCAGGCTCCAGGGCTGTTACCCAGCAGACTTCCCCAGAAGGAAAAATTACTGAAAAAAAAAAAAAGTATAAATAATGCAAACACAGGGCACAACAGGAGGAGTAGCCTTAAATACCTTAAATTGGGGGAACTGAAAGTCATCTCAGTGCACCATGACATTTTAAGCAAAGTCATTATAATTAATCTTCTTTTAATATAAAATAATAGTCTAAGAAAATGCAACACAAGCCATACTTCTCCTGCTAACATGTATCCAGGAGACAGAGTGGATTTGCAGTAAGGTGATCTTTGTAATATGGCAGAAATAAATTCCTGAAAGCTGCAATTGATCGATATGGAGAGTGGCAGGTAAAAGCGGTATAAATACCTTCTCTAAAAGCATTGGATATAGTAATTCCCACAGGCACCAGGAAGATGCTAGCTAATCAGATACACCATAAGCTTCACTATCTAGTAAAAAAAAAAAAAAAAGGAAAAAAATACAAGAAAAAGAGAAAATCTCTGAGTGTATGGTCAGCAGGTGACAAATGTGTGTGCTGGGACTCTCTGGAGCAGGGGAAAGCCATGGCCACGGCTGTGACTCATTCCTGAATGACCAGGGCTGAGTGGCACCAGGGAGGCTGTTTGGTTTCATGATGCAAGTGTCTGTGTGGCTGTGGCACCTGCTCCAGGCCAGCCTGGAGGGCAGCTTGGCAGTGTGAGAGTGTCAAGCTGCTGTTGAAGAGCCAGCCCGCTCTCCTCTGTGCACCTTGGAGGCGTCTCTCTGCACTGACAATCGGTACAGTAAGCAAGGGAGGCTGTTTGCAGGGGACTCTGCCACACCCTTTGGCAGGCAGGAGATCAGGCTTAGTACAGACCTGCTAAGCTGGTCCTAGGGAGGCCGCTGTGAAGGCTGGAGGAGATCTCTGTCCAGTACACTTGGCTGTATCCAAAGGAGCAGAACATGGCAGTGGCTTGTACTTCAGCTGGAGCCAACCCAGCAGATGTCAAACAGACTTCTGGGAGAGTCATGCACAATTCACAGGTGTCACTGGTCCTGCAGGAACAGCAGCTCCTGTGCATAACCTTGATCACTGCTTTTCATACCCACCTACCAAATTTATTGTAGAGTTTATATTATACTCCTATGGAGAGGTGATGGTGTGTTCGTCATAGCTTATACTTTATTCTAGTTGTATGAATAATTCTGTCTTCCACAGATGTAAGTACAGATCAAAAATTGCACGGAAGTGCTGACTCACCAATTTTACAGACTAACAGTACCCTCAGGTGGGGTAAGGTCTCCTTGATGCCTTGTGCTCACTAAGCTTCTTTCTAGTCAAACATTTAAGATTCTGCCATTTATCCAAGCTCTGGCACTGGTAGGACCCTCTCTATGCTGATTCAGCTCACCAATGTGGCAGAATAAATAGTACAACAGAAAAGAAGATGGTTTATGCTGAGTCAATGAGTTGAACTCACCCCTGGCTTTATTTGCATAGGCCAGCTGGAAATCTCCTTCCCAGGTGAGATGGTGCTAATTCTCATCTCCAGTTTTAGCTCATCTCCTGCATTATTCTCTTCTAGATTTCTTTTGATGCAGGTAAGTAACCTGAAAAATGGATTGTATACCTTTTGCCCGCCTCTGCCTAGAAACATTTTTCTTGTCACTGCAGCGGGAGCCTGGACTGAACATTTTCTCCCCAGAACCATATGGATCTGGGCTTCAAGGGTGCAAACTGCCAGAAAAATGGAAAAAATGCACAGCACAGTAAGTGTTGGGAAAGACAAAACCAGTGGTTAAATAATGAAACCAATTTTTTGTGATAGCCTGACTGTCAGGCTGGGCACCAGTGTGTTGTTTGTTTTTCCTTAGATTTGTATCTTCCAGAGCTGGTTCGTTAATTTTTTCATTAAGCAGCTATCTGTCAATGCACTGTGTTTTAATTATGCCTCCTGCATGAGTGCTGGTCTGATCTAGTGATGCAGGGAAAAGCTTTCCCTGTAGGACATTTCCTCTACTCCAGCCTCTGGGCTGCCCCAGCCCTGTTGCAGGGCTTAGTCCCTGTGCAGGGGTCAGGCCTTGGTGTGCTCGAGCAGGACCCAGGCAGGGAAACCTCTCTGTCAGTGCACAGCTCCTGCTGCTTTTTTAGGAGTGTCTTGAGTGCATAGAAAAAGAGACTGGGGTTTGATGCTGACTGCTGGGCTGTGGAAATGTTCCTGACAGTGGTTGCTTTCTCTTTTTTCAGCCCTCACCTGTACATCTTCTCTGTTACCAACCCTTTCCTTTCTTTCTGTCTGAAGCTCCTCTAAAAATTCTTTCAGAATTATTTGACTCCATTCTCATATTCAACCTCCATCTCTCTGCAGAGATGCCTGGAGCAAACTGCTTCTCCTGGACTGCAGCTCATGAACTCACCTACAATCTGATTCAAGTGCAGTTATTAAAGGGTAGTGCTGCTCCATTGACTTGAGTTATATCTATATTGCATGATGTAGTGGAGATTTATCAAACTAACCATAGTCAATTCAGTTGGCACAATAAGCAGTTTAGCCAGGCTGCCATGGGGCTGCTAAAGGGCTCATTTACCCCTTCAGAAGATCAGCAAAGACAAATCTTAATTTGGTAGGTGCAATGAATGTTCATCCAAATGTTTGAATGTTCATCCAAAACTCAAGCTGAACTTTTGTTTCCAGAGGAAACAAAAAAACTATCTTGAATAAATCCATAATTCCATAGATTAATTAATATTTTACCAAACCCTCTCCGTAGATGTATTCGTATTTTATATCCATAGATTTTATTCGTGGAGCAGGGAAAAAAGGAAAAATGTGAAAGCTCTGGTTTCTTAATTCTGATTTTACTAACTGCAGTGCTAAAATGATAGTTTGCATCTGTGTTAATCAGTGGGGTCTATTTGCTGTGGGCACAGTGATGTAAGAGCCATCGGCAGTGAACATGTCCAGTCTGGTGCTGGAAATAGGAATCTCAGTTTTCAGGGACACCTGAAGTAGCTTTACCCAAGGAAAGGCACTGTATGTGGGAAGCACTGAGCTGGACAGGAGTCAGAGCATGACCAGTTTGTGGGAGGAGCTGTGTGCTCGTGACTGCAAATGAAGTAAATCCTGTTCAAACACCCAAGAGGTTCCTGGGATGAAGGATAACTCCGCAGTCAGGTGCTCCCACCATGAAGGCTCTCCTTCCTGTCTCATTTTATTGGTGTGCTTCATGGTTCCCTTATCTGTCATAGTCTGCATTAGACATGAAGGGATGAAATCACCCTTATCATTTCCGCTTCCACCTAGGTGAGAACTGTTTGTGCTTTGATTGATTGAAACCTGCTGTGGTCGTTTTCAGGACTCACTAATACCAGGATTAATCTGAAGCTACTGTACAAAGAGTGCATTCTGGCACCTCTGATGATAGATTTACTGTGACACTGGTCTCAGCTGGTGTGGCATCTGAGCTTGAGCAGTGTGGTAGAACTGCACCCCTGTGCAGTATCCTCTCATCAGATAAAACAATGGCTTGTCCTTACTTAATTTGTCCCAGAAGAAAGAAAAGCTGGAGCACTGAGCCTCTTATGGGTCAGCTTGCAATGAGCATTAATGAATTTTAGAAAAGTCTTTTATGAGACCAGAAGCATTGGGAAGGACAGAACCACAAAGCAGAACACTGACTTGCTGCTGCCTAAAAAGCTGAAAGGAGAAGAGCAGAAATACCACAAATGCAGCAAGTCTTCTTTGCCAGGCAGCAGGACATCGTAGCAGCAGACAGCACAACTTTCCTCCAAATACATAAAAATGAGCATGACGAAAGCAGGAGATAAAGGACCGTAGGGCAATGCTGGTAGAACCTATTCCACCCTTGGGCAAGGGCAAAGACTATGTTTGGTCATGAAATGTGGAGACATCACTGCATGCCAAGTGCTGAGTGCAATTATGGGTGCAGTAGATCTCTTGCTAGGATGTTTGCATGGGGAAATGTTTCCCAGGAACGGAGTGATTTCGATGTAAAAATTCCTTCTTGGCTCATGGATTGTGCCAAGGAAAACAGCACTGGGGCAAGGCAATCTCATAGCAGGAAGAAGTCCATGAATGAGTCCACTGTAGCACCATAATGGGCATGAATGCCTGCTGGCCCTTTGCACGTGGGAGGGCTGAAAAAGGCTTTGGGAGGAGCCCTGTGGCTGATTGGTGCTGATCCCATCTCAAAATAGAAGATGGAGAAAGCAGTAATGGTCTGCCAGGCTTGGCAGTACTGTCAGAGAGAAGGGAAAGGAAGGGAGGGTGGAGAGACCAAAGGTAAGGAATCATGTAAGTAAAATACCTTTTAAAGAAAATCTTACATCAATCCCTGTGTTACTGAACCAAGACAGTCTCAAGTGAGAAGTCATTAGAGTTCATTACCCCTGCAACCTATGGCCATTAATTCTCTCTGGCAGCAATACCTAAGGGTGGAGGAATATCCAGATTATGGCTCTGAGTGCTGGAATGCAGAGACATGATATGGCACAAATTTTTTCTTCATAGATGTTAAGGAAGTTGAAGAAGATAAAAATGGTGCCACGGGGAAAACAGTTAAGTGAGCAAGGGGAACCACAAATCATTGATAGGTATTGCTCCTTCTGGCATCAGAGTTCAGTGATCCACAGGAAGAAACACCTCTTCTGAGGATGACAGGCAGCTCCATCTATTGTTTTATATCTCTTTACTTTTCTTATGTTGTCACATATTTTCTCAGTCATAAAGCTCCTTATTAGCTTGGTCTTTAAATGGTCCAGTAAGGAAATCAACCTAACTCAACACTCCTTCCTGGAACAGCCTGAGAATTTAGTCTGGTGTAAACAAAAACTCTAACCTTTTCCTCACTACTGCAAAACAGGATGATAGTTCTTATGTAACAGCCTGGAAAGGGGATTTCTCACCAGGTTTTCTCTGTCTTTGCTTTCAAGACCATTCTGGCTGTCTTCCTGGGAAAAATAAATATCTTGGCATCTACAGCTATCAACCCCTGCCTTTCAGACACTTTTACCCCCCTAGAAGTACTGTGTGCCTTGTAGCTTAAGGATTTTCAAGCCAAATCTGAAGTCATAATCTCAATGTCAGTTATAAAGGATCTTCAAAGGGAATGCCTGATCTTTCTGATGCTCATCAAAATCTCCTTAATGTCCCCCTCTACTCTGAGCTCTGGTTATGGAGGCTGAGAGAGGAATGCTCTCTCACAGAGTGTACCAGTCAGCTACTCTTGATCAAAGTCTGGATCAAAGCCTGGCAGCTGCTATCCATCCAGGAGCAGAAAAATAAGTACACAGGTGGAGAAATGAGGATCTGAAATTTGCCCTTGGGTAGCCTGCCTTCTGTATCAACATTGTGAGTATTCTCAGCTGTTAAGTAAAAGCTGAGAAGATAAATCCCAAATATAAGAAATTAAAATCAATAAACTCACCAAGTTCTCCATGTCACAGTTCAGACTCATAAAGAGATACAGCCACTAAATCCCCACAGTGCTCCTCTTTCACAATTGCACACATTAAGAAAAGGGAGGAAAGAGTTATATGAAACATTTGTCTGGGTATAGGAATCAGTTATCTTAATGATGCAATATCAAAAGGAAATATTGTCTCATTTAGACATCTACCAGCTACAGTCACTACAATGCTCCCAAAAGAATGGTAATTATTCTCACAGATGCCTAGAAATTAAGAATTATACTTTCACTATGTTTAATATCCTAGCTGTGGCTTCAAGGATCATCTGTCTTAGTAAAGCTTTGGGGATCTAATTCAATTGCTTTTTGCCTGTCATTGCTTATTTATAAAACACGTATCTTTCTGGTGATGCTGTGTTCCAGTGGATCTCTCAGAAGCTGGAAAAATGGATGAACAAGATAGATGTGATCTGCTCACCATGCCTCTAGGACTGCATCCTGTCCTCAGCTGTCTCGTTTTGCTAAACAAAGGACCTACCTAAAAAATGCATCAGCCTGGAGCTGATCATGCCACACAGTAGGGCAGAGACATAACCACCTTTTGGTACTTTGTGCTGATTGTTCTGCTAAAACCAACAGCCAGCTGGTGATTTTTCACCTCAGCTAACAACATCTGGAGGTGTGAGACATTTGCTTACCTGTGTGCAGACAAAGGATAATTTATAATGGATTATTTACAAGATCACACCATTATGGAACAGCTTTACCAGGAGCCCCAGAGTAATACCAAAACTGATAAGCTGTGCAGAGACAGCTGAAATGCAACCATTCCTCAAGAGAAACACTGTAGTGTTTGGGGATGTCACATGCATGTGCTAATGATAACAATGAAATATTAGTGTAATATTAGAGGATGAGAAAAAAAGTAACCTATGTAAAACTTCCCAACCAAATCTCTGAGATGTGTTGGCCACTGTGCTTTTTTGAGTTTCAGCAGCTCATGCTGTTTGTGTTCCAGGTCACAGCTGCTCAGCTTGAATTCTTTGTCACTCCTTATATGCTTAAAATTAACCATGTATTTAAGTGCTTTCAGGTTGGAAATGTTTACGGATAGGCAGCATCAAATTCCAGGCTAAGCAATGAAAGTAGTCTTATCATCTTCCTATAGGAAATAACTGGCAGAGCCTTTCAGCCCTGAGAGTTCTCTCTCTCAATAGTCTAGAGTATATTGTTCTGATTAACAGACCACAAGATGGACTTATTTCCAAACATCTGATGCCATGTGAATAATTTTCTTAATTAAAAAAAAAGAAAAAAGCAGGAAGCACATATTTTACCATGGTTGCTGTAATAACTATGAATTATTGCATATTTTACTTGACTATTTCTGTGGTTTCATACCGATCTAGGAATGTGAAGAAAACATTCTGAAGATGGCTTTAATGCAATACTATAGAAGTTTGGATTCAGCTGACTACCAGACGCTGAGTCATAAAGAGAGATGTTTCAGAGGTAATGGATTATAGAGTTTGTAGGATTCAGTATTTATCCTTGCTCAAAATCATCCATATATATCACCAATGGTTCTTGCTTGTCCAGGATCAATGCCAATTATAATTTCTGGTCAATGTGGGGCAGCATCTGACCCTGTTACAGAAACAGCACCAGCTGGTGGAGGTCTTAGGGCAGGAGAGAGAGAGATTGAAAAACCAGCCAGTGCATGTAGGGGGGAAAGCAGTGCTGAGAGTCTGGAGAGTGAATAAGGGAAAAAACGGTCAGTTTTCTAACATTTATTGATTAAATCCTGCCCAGTCTCTTCATGGAGCACAGCTGTCTGCTATAAAAGCAGGAAGCCAGCACAGAGCAATAGCAGAGCAGTGCAGGGGATGTGCAGCTGTAGGGCTCACACAAATCTGGTGGTAAATGTGCCTGTCAAGGCTCGGAGCTCTGGGCTCTCCCAGGTGCTCTGGGGCTCTGAGCTTGGTCTTTGTCACCAAGCTGGGGCTGCCCTTCTCCAGGGAAGCAGCTGCTGTGAGGATGGATGGAGTGTTTGGCTCCACCTGCAGTTACTGTAGGATTCAAACCGTGTCACTGCCTGGCTGGGTGCCTCTCACGCTCTCGTACATGCACACAAACAAAACGACGACGATGGCAAAACACAAGATGGGAAGTGCAGCTGTCAGGAATTTCTTGGTTCACACAAGGCACATGGAGAGTCGCCAAGAGAACTGAGAGGAGGGCAAATCCCTGATAAAGAAAATCAAAGTAGACAGAAATAATAAAACAGGAGGCCTTTTAAGGCCTGAGAAAGTGTAAAGGAAAGAAAATGGTGTGGTGGCAGAGAAAGAAAAAAAGAGAGGAACACCAGAGAGCAGCTGTGGAGTTATTGATGCTGCAGGACCACAGAGCTAATGCCTGTGTGCTGACTGGGCTCCGTTTATAATAAGCATCAAACCACAGCATCTGCATTCAGATGAGCTGAGGACACTTTCCATAGATTCCATAGCACTTGTTAGAGAATGTTATTTTCTACTGAGGCATTTAGTGACAGATAGGATATGAGCTAGTGGTCTCTGTCTCTGCCTTCTAACAGAAGTGAATTTCTGCAAAACCAGAAGTCCTGAGATTCCCAGCTGATCTGCTCAATCTGTTTTAATTTCTGCTGGAGAGTTGTGAAACCAAGCCCTTAGAGTAAAGTGAGAGTGAATCTGTGAGGCCAGTAGCTATGGGCAGCTGGACAGATAGGAAGGAGAAAATCACTCTGGTAACTAACTGTGGCCATGTGCAAAGGAAGTAATTTAAAACCACAAAGTGTTGTAGTGGCCTCTAAAATATGTATCTGACAGAAAGGTTATTTAAAAGAAAAGACATTTGCTAGTTCTGGAACAAAGCAGCAATTTGAGTTCAGAGACACCTGTAAGGAGAAGGTTTCCCTTGCTATGCTTCCACATGCAATACACACACAAAAGGAAAAAAAGGACCGGGGGAACTGCAGTTATCATTGCTGGATGGGGCTGCTGAAGCTGCATTCCTGAAGGAAGAAAGGTGGAGAAGTCAAGAGTGAAAGAGAAGCACTTTGTCTTGAGCAAGAGGACAAAGAACTGACTTGCAGGGAGCTCCTTGGTGTGGGGCTGGACCCACCTGAACTTCACTGCTAGGTTGAACCTGAAGACCTGTCAGCTGGTGGAGGATGCTGAGTTCCTTTGGCAGCAGTGCCTTCAAAGAGGTCAAAGTGGGACCACGGGACAGGGAGGTCAGTGCCGAGCACATGCTTTTCAATGTCTCTGATTCTCTTTTTTAAGTCTTCTACTTGGTAGCTGATAATTTAATTAAGCCTTCACTGTGCTAGAGTAGTTTTTGTCTCTAAGCTTGGCTAGGCACATGGCTGAGCCCAGGTCAGGCCAAGCTCCTCTGGAGGCAATGAGCCCATGTAAGGTGGTGTGTGCAGACTCCAGACCAGTCTACATGGGAAGTGACCATGGCATGGTTCAACCATCAGCCTGGGGTTGGTACCATCACTGACAGCTCACAGAAAGGAACTCCTCAGGTTTACCCACCTGTCTGTCTTAGGCTGTGGATAAGCTTTTGAGAGATTGCTCAGTATGTCTTTTTATCCCAAAATGTCTCATCAGAGATAGCCTCACAGGCTAAAGTAGATGATAGCATTATTAGGAAAAAAACCAGGAGATTTTGAAATGGAACCGGATTCCTGGTACTCCAAAATCAGTTTTGAAGAGTAAAATGTTTGCAAATCTGTCCTCCACAAGGTGAGACACTTCTGTCCCTGTCATTTGCATGAGCATGAGAAGTGGAACTCCTTATCTGTACTGAAATGCACCCTTCTCCCTCCCGTCCTCCCTCCCCTGGGTTTTCAATCCCAGAGGCCGAGTTCCTTCAGTCACTTATCTGACAGGTACATGAAATGCAGTGTTAGTTCAAGGACATGCACTAATAAAATAAACATATCACAAAAGGCAACACCTGGTCAATATGCTTAACCTTTTCTACAGCAGATAAGCTTGGACGGAACTGATGAAGCAACATCTACTGTTATGTTTACAGAGTAGTTGTGTGTTACTGAGTGACTCAGAGGAAAAGGATTCATCCCTGGTCAGTCCTCTTTTGCTGTTACTACATTCCAGGGAAGTACAATGTTATTCAACTGCCTGTGAACCCAGGGTCTAAAGTGCAAATTGGCAATTATTGCACTAAATATTAAATCCTATTACAAGACATAGGTGCATCTTACTAATTTTATAGTTTGTGTGTAATTTGAACCTTTCAAATTTTCCTTGAATGCCTTAGCTTACTTGCCTATCATCCTCTGCAGCAGAGGTGATGAAATTCAGGGGAGTTCTGCTGTTGGGCTGGTTGCTGTAGGGTGTTGTTGGGTCTGGAAGTGTGTGTGCATTCAGGACAAAACTACCAGAGGCTGTGAATGTGTGTTGGGGAGATTTCAAGGCTATTGGTGAGAGCTTATTGTGTTAGATGGACTATTTCTCCAAACCAGTTTGGCTGTCAGCTCACATGATGGCAACATATGGCAGCTTCAGGAAGGGAAAAGCAAGACCTTTTATAGGGACATAAATATCTAAAATATATGTCCTTGGCCTGTGGTGCTCAGATTGTACATGTTATAACTCTTCTCATCTCTGGGTATACAAATTCTGAGGACTCTGATCACCTTGGCATGTATTATTGTAAAGAACAGAATGACTGCTTAAAAACAAGAAAATGTGTCTGTGGTCCAAGGTCCTTTTCAATCATCTCATTGTTTCCTTCTTGGCTGTATTGCCTGCTGCCTCCCAAACACTGCAGATAGCCTCTAATTCCATTAGCTCTGCCCATGAGTGCTTAAGCTGCCCACTAGCATCCTGTCACTAGGCACAAACTTCCCTAAGGTGAATTATTACCCAATTATGGAAGTTTTGTAACCTTTTCTGAGGCATTCAGTGCTGGTCACTCAGTGCAGGCAGGACTTTGATTGATGGGAGTAATGGCAGGACAACATGAAGGAGGATCTTTTACTTGGAGCTGTCTTGAATAAGAAAGGAGTAGTACTGAGTAGCTAGCACAGAAATAAAGCCACAACTTTTGCTTTTTGTTTTGAAAAAAACTGCAATTTAATGTCAGTTGAGATGTATTATATGAAGGTAAAGAAGAAATCAGAGAGAGCAATAGCTTCTGAACAAGGTTGGAGCAAAGAGGCATTGGGCAAATTCTCTTTCCTATTTTCTTGTGAGTTTGTATCATGTTACTGACACCATAATTACAGATATGATGTACCAACACAACCAACAGAAGGAAAAGGCATTTCCTGTAGCATTATGTTACCAGACTGGAAAACTTAAGGAATCCAAGAAACATTTTGTGTCTTGCTACCTGTCTTATTGATCACAATATATCTGGTATTAAAATAGGTCATGGCTCTGCTACACAAAGTGCTGTGCAAAAGTACCACAGCAGACCTCCACCTAAATTGTCATGGAAAATCAATTTAATGCTTCTCTTCCAGCTTTGTGATACTTTTGACCTGGGATAGATTTCTCAAACTTGGTGAAGGAATGGTTTAGTGAGACGTGGGGAGAAGTGATGTGCAACAGATGGTGACTCAAGGGCATTTTTTACCTTGTCAGAAACAAGTCATAGACTTCACTTCATTAGGAAATGTAATTTCTGCTTGGGTTTTGAGGGACTTGAATGATTTGAGGATGTTGTGGAAAGGCGTGCTGGTGGCTGACAGTGATTTTCCTGCTCTGTGTATGTGAATGAGATTGCCAACTCAGATCATTGTGGGCTCATTGCCCATCAGTGGTGTTAATATTGATCAGTTTTAGCAGTGGGAGAAAGGAAGGGAAGGCCAGTGCTTAAAAAACAAGAAAACTAAAAAGAAGAATAGCTGGAGATATAAACTAGCTACATGCAACTAAGCCCTTTGTATGGTATCCCCTATTATATAAAGTATCAAAAGCTCTTTATCAATATTGATAGATTTATGAGAGGGAGTGAGTTGGAAACAGAATAGGAAGTTACAGATTGTGCAGTCTTGCTGAATTATTGGGGAATATAGTTCACATCTCTTGTTTTCCCAGAGTCCTTCGTGGAGTGACAAATGGCATACTGCTGTTTCTTCTGTTAGAATCTGGTTTCTGTCAATTAAATGTGTAAAGAAAATCTGCAGGGATCCTGGTAACACTGGGCAATGTCCAGACTTGCAATTGAAGCAATGTACATACAAAGGAGGAGGGATGAATATCAATCAAGAATTCCTCTTGCCTGATTTTAAATTACATTTCTGTGTATCAGATTCTCCTGGGTACAGCTAATATAGAAAACAGTGTAGCCTTCATGTCACTTGGACAACAGCAAAATAGCACAAAGTGAATCTAGAGCTTGATATACAGAAGAAAAGGACTAAAACATGTCCTTAAATGCCACATCTACACATCTAAATACCTCCAGGGATGGTGACTCCACCACTTCCCTTGGCAGCCTGTTCTAATGCCTGACAACCCTTTGGCGAAGTTTTTTTAATATCCAGTCTAAATAGACAAGAAAATCTGTTCCATAGCCTTCCCTGGGCCTGAAGTCAGACTGACAGGTGTGTAGTTCCCTGAATCCTCTTTCCAACCCTTCTTATAGATGGGCATCACGTTTGCTAACTTCAGACTCACTCTGGACAGATGAAACTGAAAGGCAACAGCATGGCCTTCAGTATTGCAATCTGGAAAGCAAAATAGTAATAAAAAGGGGATTAAAGTGATAATTTTTAGTTGATGGATTTTGTTTGTGAAGCTACAATAATCTAATGGGGAACCTGAATTTCATGGAGACAGTCTGTATGCTGCCCTGGGGTTATTGGATTGAATAATTGACAAAAAAATGAAAATACAACTGCATGTAGGATGATAAAGTACATGGCCAATCTCTGGCACCCCAACTTTTTAAAAGTGGCTCCAATCCCACCATCACACTTCTGAGGGAAGCTTTGTCCTCATCCCTCACTCCTGCAGGAGAGCAGGCTGTTGGTACGTGTGAGTCACACCAATTCTGGTAAGTCAGCCTGGATCAGATATGGGGCAGAAAAAAGCTGCTCCTCCTGGAGCACAGTGTTATCTGGTGGGTACAGCGACATTAAAGAGATACAGCCCTTCTGGCCAGGAGATTGATTAACTCTTCATCTCCCCAGGGTTTGTCTCACAGAGTTTGTAGAAGGGCTGTGCTGGCTTCCCAGGCAGCCTGCTTGTGAGAATTAGCCAGGGCAGCAGTTTGCTCTCCTGAGGTGGAGATGCCCTCTCTGAGCCTTGCAGCCCAGGTTAATCCAGGAGGCAGCATACATGGAAAAGCTTTGTGGGCCTCTTCCCTGTGTAGATGTGGAAACTTGTAAATTATAGGAGTGGGCAAATGGGGTCAATCAAGGTGTACCCCTGAGATCTGGCTCGGAAACTACATCAGCATGATGACCACAGCCAAGGACAGAGCTTCCCCCTTGCTTGCCTTCCCATTTCTGCCAGCCAGAGTGCTCTGAATCATGGGAAAAGCAGAACTTTTTGATATTGGAGGTATCCTACAAGCCATACCAAAATAAAAGTATATGAGATGTTTAATACAGAATAAGCTTCAGCACAGCTGCAGGCTCATCAATGATTATGTTCTTGGCTCTCATTTTTTAGGCAGACCTTCAAAGTCAGCTTTGGTTTATTTCACATAATTGCTGTAATAGTATCTATCAGCCTGTTAATGTAGAAATCTCAGGTGTTTGGCATTCAGGTCAATATGTCATACATAGATATTCCCCATTTCTGCACACTGCTTGTTAGTAAAATGCTCAGGAATGGACTAATGCCATGTAAATAATTTCATCAGGGCAGGATTATTAGATCTAATCACCCCCAAACTCACATTATTTTTAAAAGGCATATTTCAATTCATAGGAAGCAGAGAAGACTGCACATATAAAAGGCTACCTCACAGCCAATCTGAAAAAGTAACCCTTTGGGAGGGTCTAACTTAATTCGTAATTTCTATGTCTCCAGCTCAGTGGAGCGTGAAAAAGAAACAGTTCCTCTCCCAAATCCAACCAAGCACACAGGTGGAAGCTAACTCAGGAAAAAGCAGCACACAACAGTCTTACAGACCTGGCTGCTGAATGGTGTGGCCATATCTTGGTGTCCAGATTAACAATCCAATCCCCACCAGGAATTTGATATGTTAGTCAATGCTCATCTCAGTTAGGTTTATAGAGCTATGGAGACTTATAATTGGTTCATAAATTCTTTTCCCTAAGCCATTGTTAAGACTGTTATTGCTAAGAAATTATTTGGCTTTTCTGTTTTGGGCCTTTTCCACTAGGGTCCTGTAATTTTTTGTTGCCTTTTACTTACATAATGAGAGTTTGTTTTCTACAGAATATTTTCCATTTTACTACAAAAATATTTCCTTTTTTTTTTTTTTTTTTTTTTTTTTTTTTTTTGCATAAGCATTTGAGTAGGAGTTTTTTCATTATTCTGGAAGAGATACAATATCATTACCATTTTTATGCAAAACCAAAAATCAGTCAAGGAAGAAGTTAAATTACTTATTTTGATGTGTGTTACAGTAGTGATGAGAGGGATATGCTGGCAGATGTGACCTTGGAGGCCAATGTTCTGGGCACCCTGGAGTCTCAAAGGAGCAGAGGAAAAGGACCAAGCATGAGAGAACAGCCTGTCCTTTGGGCTTGAGACTGTCCCAGGTCACTGGCTGCCCTATGTCTGCAATGTGCTGTGCACACTAAAAGATATTTAAATACTCACATGTCTCATGCTGCAGGATAAAGTACCTTTGTACTTCCTTCATTTCTTCTGTATGAACTATAATCCTCCTTTGAATACCTTGAATTTGAATTCACACTGGGAGGAGGCAAGATGTTGGGGAAATACAGTCACCTCTGTGTATCTCAAATGTGCCTTCAGGAAGTTCTAAGGGATTACAGAATATGTGCCCATAGACAATAAAAAAAACATTTTGTGATTATTATAATTTTTTATTGTTATGGTTATTATCAGGTATTAGTTTATTTTACCTATGAATTTATTTTACCTAGACTGAATTTCTCAGTGAGTCCTTTTGGAGTGCCTCTGTTCGTGTGTAGGTGTGTCCACCAGCTCAGGGCATGGTCAGAGGATTGCTGTTGGATAGCTCATATGTGGGAAGAGATCAGAAACTTGGAGTGTGATGAACAAGAAATAAGAAGTCAAGGTAAAGACTTCACTGCCTTTTGAAGGGTCCTGACTGAAAACTGGTATATAGGGTGAGGGGTTTATCAAGGAGCAGGTCTTCACCATTATACTTTAGATCCAAATATAGCAACACTTCAGTGTTTTCGGCTCCCATTAGGTGAATTTGTGATAAGATGAATGCTGACTGTTTAAAGGGACTTGAAAAGCTTTTTTGAAGTATTTGGGACTGGATACTTTGGCATGGTTTCCTTCTGATATGGCCATGGTTATGGAGTTTCATAGCCTGCCTTATTTCAAGATTTGTTTAATACCCTCATAATTACATTAAATTGGCCAGGAAATAGGCTGAAGTTGAGGATATGAAGACCTGCCCACTATGCATCATCCTGGACGGTAGCCTGACTTATTTTCATTTCAAGTTTTCCTTGGTTTTATTGAATATTTGACATGGAACAAAGGTATTTCTGTATTTTAATCTGTTTTTTTTATAAACAGCTCTAATTTTAATTGTATAAGGGTAAGGTTTATGATGCAGACCTGTTATATCTTTGTAACAGGAGTCCAGAACTCCTATTATTATTATTATTATTATTATTCTGAATTCTCCATCCAGTAGTTGTAGTGAGCAAAGGGTAGAAAATGGGGAAAGGAACAGATAGAGCCACAGCTGCCTCTCTGCTTCAGAGAGCATGCAAGTGTCCAAAATATAAAGATTAAACAAAAATCTTCACATTCACTGTGATTTGATATAGGCTAAATTCACTTTAGGCTTAGAAACCCATCAGATTGCATCAGCTTTTTCATCTCTGCTGCAACAGGAAACTTTGATTTTATTTCCAAGGGACTTGAGTTTGGGTTCCTTCTAAATTAAGTTGTGTATTAGGGCCAGTGAAAACTGCAACTGAGCTCTTCCATCCTCCTCCATTCAATTTCATGCCTCCAATTTCAGTGTTTCTAATGAAAGAGATGTTTACTGCCAGGCATCTCACTTGAACAGATTTGGCAAGCTGCTGAGAAATGTAAGTTGCAAAACATTTGATATGAATGATTTTTTCTCCATCAAAAAGATCTTATGTCAAAAGTGAAGACAAGTCTCTGCTTTTGCTCTTCCTAATTACGGGATGTTAGACACTAAACATTGAACTGGAAATCCAATTACATGATTATTAATCAGATGCTTTTTTTTCAACTTGGGCGAAAAAAGGCTAAGTGAAACATGAAAGTCCACTGGGAAGCTCCACCAATTAAAGCAATTAAAAAAGGACATGCAATTCTTAATTTTTACACTTGGCTAGAGAGTTGATTGACTGGGCTTGTCTCTCCTGGGAGTGGGTATGCTGGGCAGTTTTTTATTTGCTTCTTGATATCGCATACTTCTGTTTCCTTATGAAGAATAATAAATTTTCTTTGCTGGAAAATTTACTTATTGTGATATGGGTAGCTGATCAGGTTTAAAATGTTTGACAAGGTTAAGCGATGCCTGTCATTTAACATTTCCACTCAGGGGGAGAAGCACGCATTCCCTCCACGCTTATTCTGCAGACAGACTTTCTGACAGCTGAAGTGTAGCCAGTAAATTTCTTTTCCATTAGTTGCAAATTGTACAACAATATACTAAAGTAATTACATCATAAATCTTCTTGCCTTGAAGTTAGGCTCTGCGGTACACACTCATAAAATAGTGCAGTAGCAAATAAAATCTCTGCATCTGTGTATATTTGTCTTGCAATAATTTTTCTGAGGGTGGTCTATAACATTGACAAATGTGAATTAAGGAGGAGCTGAAAGGAATTCAGAGTTTCTTGCTTTGTGTAAGAGAGGGACTATGGTCCTTCAATAATTAGGGCTACCTTGGAGCTGAATAAGGGTCAAAGCAAAGATTATTGCCAAAAGTCTTCTTAGATGTGCATTAAGAACTCAATATAATATTCCCTTGACCATCCAGGGTATGATGAGTCTTACTGAAGATCTGGGTTCAGTACAGTGTTGAAGCACCTTAAGAGTGTACCCAGTGCAGACAGAATACCTCTAGAATAAATCTAACCATTGCATGGCTCTAAAATGATTTGAATATCAGGGAAACACAAATGAGAATATTTGCACAAAAAGAAGTAACTGCCAATACATCTATTTTAACTGCCTAGAAAAGAACAGACAGGGAATGTACCTAAAGCACTCACTTGGCACCTGAATGTGAACAGGCATCATTTTTAATTCACCACTGCCCACTGTGTTGCAAACTGTGGCAATAAAATTATGGTTTCTTGGCAGTTCTGTTCCCAAAGACAAAGGCTACCCTGGAGATAAAGCTCCTGTAATCCTTCTGATACTCCTTGAATTGTGCAATAGGAAAGTTTCTTTCCTTTTTCTGAGAGAAGATGGCAGCAGTGGTCCTGTCCCATCCCATCCTCCTTCCTCAGGTGGGCTACCAGATCTTCAGGTTTTTATATTGCATTATTTATTTTATGTTATATTGCTGAGGAGCTCTGGATCCAGCTCTTCCACTGCCAGGCTGGATTTATAGGAGTGCATGTCAAGTTTAATTTGCTGCAGTGTGTATGGGTCAGCAGTCAGAACGTGTGGGCTTTGTCTCTTCCCTGAGCAATGTCAGTGCTGCCATTCACTCCTCCTAAATAAGGGACAGCATTTATAGAGTTATTTTCAGGCTATTTGTGGGTCATTTCCAGCACCATACCTTGTGTTTTGGTGGCACAGAGGGAGAGGGGGATTCATGGTGGTGATCACATTGCTGGAGAAAACAGTACAGGAAAAATGTACACTGAAAAATCCCACACTGGGGCTTCTGATCCTGCATAACACTGCAGCCATGGCTCAGCCATGGCAGCAGGAGCCCAGCAACCCCAGGAAAATGGGCCTTGCTCTTCTGTGAATAACTACCCTCATATACACAGCACCTCTGACTGGGTCTTGAGAGCTTGAAACAGGAATTTGACTGATTCATCTGGGAACCAGGCATGTACAGGAGCTCCAGAGAGATATTTTCCCTGCACGGGAAGTGCATTTGATTATATTCACTATATTTGGTGTGATTTGCTGCGCTCAGATATTCAGCTGCAATTAGATGGTTGGAGACTCATCATTAATCTTGACTCTGTGCTGCCTGTCAATCTGTTCCCTTACCTAGCTTATGGCACTGTTCTGAATATTTTGATGAGGAAATATCCCTGCTTTGGAGTGGTTGCTGATGGCAAGATTTCTGTCTATATCTCCTGTCAATGTCTCTTCTTTTCAAGGCTCTTTAGAGAATTGTCTCTCAAACAGCAATGATTACGTCTCTTGTCTTATTCAAAGATCTCTCAAAGCCCTGCTGAGCGGGTGATGCCTTGGGTTTTAGCTTTTATATTTTTCATCACTGGTGTCTGAACATTGGGAACACCCCTCAAAATTATTTGTTCCTTGATACTTGAGCATATTCCTTGATGAAATCTCTGATTTTTTTTTTTTCTTCTCACCTTAGGATTTCTTAGAATGTTCAGATTCATCTAAGTTACCTCCTTCTGCTTTCCTCCTTCCTAAAAAGGCTCATAGTCTTGCTGCCTTTATATTTAAAATGCTATTAAGTTTACTTTGCACTCACTGGCCTTTCTGCTTTTCAGTTCATTCTTTCATAAAGAACTCTCTAAGAGTCAACATATATATTTTCGTATAGAAGAGCTGTCCAGTCAGTGGTCAGTGGAGATCCTATTGACACTCCAAAATTAGAGACCTACCTCAAAAAAAAAAAAAAAAAGAAGAAAGAAAAATGTTTCTCAGTCAGAGTATTGGATATACTGAAGAATGGACATGGAGATATCACTTGAAAATCACAGTGTTTCTGAAATTTGTGGCTCTCCCTCACAAGTTATACTCTCCTGTGGATGAAAAACCTTTGAATGATGCTATAAAGCTGGGAATTTTGTGCCATTTGGCATAAAGGAGTTCTGAAATTTTCTTTCTCTGAGAAAATCTCTAGGATATCTCTTAAGCTTCTCTCAAGTTCAAAGAGTTTTGAGTCTCTGTTTAAACACATGTGAGTTGTGCTCTTTCATATTTATATATAGACACAGGAGAGGTGGGAAACTGAGACGTCTCTGCTGTGCTTTACTTTCACTGCTGAATAGAGAAGCAAATCCAGATTATTCACTGCACATCTTGCCTTGCTTTTGTTTACATTTGCCATCAGGATGCAGCTGTTCTGACTCTTCGTAAGATAAGGTCATATTCATTATTCCATGTTTAAACAATCCTTGTGTTTTCAGTGGTTTGTAATACACATCCTACTAGATCATTAAACTATCATCTCTGGTATTTTTATTTTTCCTGCAGCTGATGAAATGAATGATGATGATACATTTCTAACCAAAAGCATCTGTCATTTAAACTCCCTCACTTCCCTGAGATTTCAGAACTGTTAGAGGTCAACTTTGCACCTTTTGTCCTTCAGTTCAAGCAGACTGGCAGCAGTGTTTCAGTGGTGTCCAAAGGGTACCTCCAGGTACATGTTATTTGGGCTAAAATCTCGATTGCCTTGTCAGAAGTTGTTTCCTCTAGAATTCAGGCTTTATAGTAATCTAGGTCAATTCTATGCAATTATGGAAGAGCAAACAAAAGTTTTTTCCATTAGATCTTATGAAAAAATGCTTATTGGACATGGAAATTGGGAAATTTTGCTTTATGAAATCGTGTTTTCTTTGTCTTGCCCTCTTTTTTGCAACTGCAGAGATATTAAACACTGGACTCAATTTGTTTTCTAGCTCCATGGTGGAATTCAACTAATTGAATTAATCTAAACATGTTTAGATTGCCCAATTCTTAAAAGAACCGAAAGACTAAGGTGTCATCTGAACTAATGCTGGTATTTATAATGCTCGTAATTATATTTTATAGTATCCAGATGATTACCAAAAGTGTGAAAACCCATGGGAAAAGACTGTCTGCCTGGGACAGGTGGAACTGAGAGTTTTTGGCAGAGGTTATTTTTTTCAGTGTGGATTCACAGCCCCCAGACAGTTTCTGTCTTTGCCAGAAGTTTTCAGAAGGTTTTTTTTAGCCTCTTGATATCATACTTTATGTCTCCTGGTGGTTCCTGCAGGGATAATACAGGGGCCTTCCAGTGGAAGGTGACACTTTGGCAAGGATTGAGAGAGATGAAGTTGATTTGTGCAAAGAGACTCTAATAATAATAACATTAAGAGCTGGATAAAACACGTTCATCTTGTATTGTGTCTTGATCCAAAGGACCTACTTACCCCTTTCTCACATAAATCAGGGTGTCAGGGTGTTTCACAGACTGGGTGGTTGTGGCAAGCACTGAGCATCACTCAGGGAGTACAGAGGGAGATGCTTATTTTCTAGAAGATACATCCCTAGCATTTTTAATTGACTTTTGAAAATGACAGTCATAGTCACTAAAAGGAACCCCAGAAGGTCAACAGCTGCTTGGTTCAGTACAGTTTGTACAGTTTCATTCTCTGTGTGTTTGTATTTATGTCTCATACTTCTAAATATATTAACCAATTTCAGCTAATTTAGATGAAGGGGTGCAGGACAGTAGGACTTGGGATAATTCAATTCCTATGAGGTTTTTGGAACACAACATCAACAGGTTGTGCCAAAGTGAAAACTAAGCACTCTGGGAAATTGTATTTATTCCTTGGTTGTAGATCCCTTGCAGGATAGTTTCAGAAGAAATGAGGAGCCCAAAGGACTGACTTTTAAGCTGATCTACTGGAGGGGTAGAGCTGTGTTAGCTTTCAGCTATGGGCCAAAGTCACATCAGTGGCAGAGCAATGTTACTTGTGAGATTATTTGAATCACAACTTTTATATCTTGCCTGCTTTCTGCCCCATAAAATACCACAGAAATGGTGGGAGGAGCATGGTCTCCGCTAGAGACATCTCTGTAACATCAGAAACTGAGTTCACATAGAGTAAACCCCACCATGCAGCACTGAAATGAAATGCAGCACAGCCCTACCAGGGTCACCCATATCTTCATTCCTTAAAGAGCAGTCAGGGAGATGTGTTAGTCAGTGAGCACCTCCAGCCTTTGTGCAGTCACCATTATTTGTACAGACTGGGCATGTAGGAGCTCAGTGGTTGTGATGATCCCACCAGTCTGCAATGTGAACATCTGAAAAAACCTAAGCAGATTCCACTGCATGGAGATAATACATCCCCTTGCATTTTTGTTTCATTTTACATGTCACTGCTCCGTCATCGTTACTGCCTCTGGGGAGAAAAAGAAAATATTAAATTCCTCACCTTGGGTAAGAGAGAATAATTCAGAGAGATTTTTAGCTCAGTACAAGCCTTCAGAGTTGGTTCTTTGATGGTATATAGCAGCAGATATCTCAAGGTTTGAAGAAAGATACAGAGACTTGAACTGCTGATTGAAAACTTAATTGAGAGCACCTTCTCCTGCATGGGTGGATTTCAGAGGAGCCATGGGGTGAAGTTGCAGGGAATTCATCTGGTATCTCTATAGATATGAAGCAGGAATAGAGGAAATATTGGGGCTGAGCTTTCTGCTGGCCTTCCTAGAGGCTGTGAAACTCTAATCCTTAGGAATCAGAAAGCAAACCTGCAGTAATGGCTGCATGCTGGCAGCTTCCCATAGTGAATGATGTCTTTATTTTGGTGCAGAAAGTGCTTTAGGGACACAAAGGGACCAGACTTAAGGGAGAAAAATTTGCTTCTTCCACCTTCATCATGTCACAAAAACTCCTGGGTGAGAAAAGCTGTGACATGCTGGGAGGAGCCTTTCTTTTTGTTTTCCCCTACACTTTCCCCTACACAACAGCTCAGTTGTTGTCTGCCACAACCTGGATTTCTGTCTGAAGTGCTGAAAATGTCGAGGCATTTCTGATGTTCCTCGGTATAAGAAACCACAAGCAGCAAATCCAGCCATTCTTTTATCATTATGCAGCATTATGAAAATAATTTCTCCATTTCCATAGGCTGGTGGTGCCATTGATTGTACTATTCTCTGGCAGTTGGCGCCAGACTTTTCCTTTCAGCTGCACAAAGATTACCTCGATTTCCTCTCAGCTGTGTGATTTCTTTCTTGACACTCTCTGCAAGACCACAATTTGGACTACCTGGTTTTCTCCTTTCAAGTATCAGACTTCTGCTTTTGTAGGAACTCATGACATTCTTTTCTTATGGCAGAGAACAATGGGATTTCAAACGACTTTGATGAAACATGAAAATCTCCTAAAAAATGTAAAGTGTCACTTTTTCTTCCCCACTGGAATGCTGGACCCTGAACTACACGTAAAGAAGATGGGCTATTTCTCTTTGCTGGAGGTTTCAGGGATCTTGCAGCAGAGTCCCTGGAGCTTTGCTGTGGTTAAGCAAAATGCATTTACTGCCAGAGGGCAATAAAATTAAGAAAAAAAATCAATAGTAAATAATGACAACTATTTATCTTATTTGAGGCCTACAAAGCAACTAAAACTGAAATTGTCTTCAAGTAGACACAAAATAGAGTTTGTGCAATAAAGCTCTCAAATCAACCTAAAATCTCTTCCTAGCTGGAACAGCAAGAATCTGGAATTCACTTGGTTATGGGACATAATATGCCAGATTTAGAACTGTGTAACCCAGTCCCAAAAATGGTCAAACTATGGAAAGCTGTCAGAAATATGGCCTAATCCAAGGATTTAAAGCTATGCATGTGTTTAAGCACATTGCAAAATTGTTAGAAATCAGGAGCTTTCCCTGTTTTAGTTGCTGGGTGCTGAACACTCTGGAGTATCTGCAGTGGCAGATAGTGAATAAGACAATTTTCTTGAATTGGTGCCTGAAACTACTAAGTCTGTGAGCACTCCCAGGAAACAGATCCAAGGATTGATTTGAGAATCAGCACATCATGAGACCCTCTGGGAGCCTTCCCTCAGTCCTTCGTAGATTGTAAGGCTCCGGGCAGCTGAATGTAAGTCATTAAAGCTCCTAATTCTATCCATTAGTACACTCATTAATATTTCTCAGTAACTTGGGATACAACATTTCTCATGACAAGCTTAGAAAAGTTTGCTCTTCCATCTAATTTTAACCTAGAGACAGCTGTAAGGAAGAAAAGCTCACCACTGAGTGGAAGAAAAGCTTTTTTATAAAATTTATGTTTGCAGAATCTGTCCTTCTGGGCAAAGCAGTTAGAAACATTTTACTTTAGAGATTAAAATCTTCCATGAAGTTGTTGAATGTAGGGATATTTAACTTTTGTCATTGGGCTCAGTGTTGCAGCCTGGAGCATATTGAACTGCTAACAGTAAAACAATGAACTTTTCACAGCAGGTCCCAAAAGGAAAAACAAAGAAATGCAAACAAAAACTTCTGGGACTTTAGGAACTGGATAAACTGCTGCTGCTGCTAAATTGTTCCTATGCTCCAGAGATGGACGCCATTAGAAGACAGCCAACTTGATAATTACTTTTAGGTAGAAAAATAGAATTGTGGGACCACAGAATATCTGGAATGGGAAGAGACCTCCCAAAGTCTTATCAACCCCTCTTCTCAAGCAGGTCCACCTAGAACCAGTTGCACAGGACAATGTCCAGATGACTTTTCAATATCTCCAACAGCAGGGTCTGTTTTCTTCCATTGCATGTGTATGTTCAAACACACATAGACTTATTTATATACTTTTAAAACTTATATGAATAGAGCTTATATATGTATATTTGTATATTTTTATGTTTATGTATATATAAACACTCATATATGTATATATGACCATGTATTTTAACAGGAACTTCTGGATGATCAGCAGGAATGTGATGATTTGCATTTACAGAGATATTCTGTAAACTTAAGGGGAAAAGCCCTGAGCTGTTTGATTGAACTAAGAAAAAAAACCTTCAGTGTTAACCCAGCAGAATGATAACTGCTGGTGGAAATGGTGATATTGTTACTATTCTAAAGCAAATAAATAGTGAGCAACAGGTCCTCTTCACTTACCATGCTGCCATTTAGCCCGGAGTTCAAAAGGCTAAACATTTGCTTTTTTGTCTTGGCCATACTTGAGAAAACTCATCAAGCAGTTTTTTGTTTTGTTTTGTTTTGGTTTTTTTTTGTTTGTTTTTGTTTTTGTTTTGTTGTTGTTGGTTTTTTTAAATAATAAAATTTATTCATTCTTAAGAGGAATTTATGGGAGTAAAGTGGGCTTGAGAGACTTGGAAGGCTGTAGGATGTACCCTGTGCTGCCAAAGTCAATATTCTCTTTATAAACAAAACAAGGCATCGTCAGGCTCCAAGAACAAATAGAATAACTCACTTTCTGCATTTTTTTTTTTTTTGTTTTAGCTTCTCATTTGGGATGTAGAATTTTGGTTCTTGTGTGCACAGCAAACTACTGTTTTATTTTATCTCCCAGTGTTCTCTACCAATGTGGATATTTATGGCACATCCCTGCTGATGTTGGTTATTTCTCCTGTCTCTAATTCCCTAGCTGTGCTAAGAGCCATTGAAAGCTCACTAGACCTTTCTGGGTAAAGTCTGGATGGGGCAAGACCAGAGCAGTGCTGAGCAGAGCCATCCAGTCAGAATGACAGTCAGAGGGAAGAGGTAGGGATGGCCCATGGAGACAGTCTGACCTGGAGAGTGCATTGAATACCATCTATTTTGAGCTTTTTTGCTTGGAGGACTCTCTTGGGGTATTTTTGCTGCCCTGTGGCTGTGGAGGATTTCTCATACCTTGCCCAGAAAGAGCTATGTGGAGGTGTCTGGTACCTCCACTGACAGTTTGGGTGTTTTGGCTGCAGCAGCATTTTCTCCTGTGCTCAGCAGCACTGGGGATGTGAGCAGAGCCTCTTCTGCTTGATCTCTCCCTGCCTGCTGCATTCACTCCCAGCCTTCCAGCCCTGGAAGTGTGTGCTCACCAAGTGCACTTGAGGCCAGCAGAGCTGGCTGACAGAGGCTGACAGGCTGACCAGCAACTCCTGGCATTCCATGACAAATCCCCCCCATGAATTCAATGAGGCTCTTGGCACAAGCAAAACTCAGAGGATTAGAAGACCTATCTTCTGTCTCTGCTGCCTTGTACTCATGTTCCTCCAACACTGCAGGCACCTTTCTGCCTCAGCTCAGAACTCCTTGTTCTGCTGGGATTTCTGGACTTCAAAGCCTTTGCTTAATTTGTGTTTGCACTTCCAAGTACTGAATGAGGTTGTAAGGCAAGGGTAGGTTCCTTCTAAGTACTTGTGGGTAAACATGAAAGTTACAACCTTCTGCTCCTTTCTCCTTTCATCTTTTCAGTCTCACAGATAAAATACAGTAGGGTTTTTGAACTTTACAGAAAGTTTTAATAAAAAAGTGACTCAGACGTTCTTCTGTTGAGCTCCTCTTTCACCATTCCTTTTGTTTTGGCTTTTTCTCTCATTTCATTTTTCTTCTGCTCCCTTTCTTACTTTCTCCCATCTAATCCTTTTCAGCACAAGTTTCAGATGGGTTTTGTGGACAATTTTTTGAATTGTTGATGTGGGGCATCAGGGCTCTGCACCTGGGGACCTCATTTATTACAGCCTCCAAATTTGTTCACTACACAGTCCCTGTCACCTTGGATATTGGTGAAAATTTGTGGAAAAGGGATTATTTCAGTGTTGTGTTGCCAGTTTGCCTCCAGGTTGCCATGGGGAGAAGCACTAAGGATATCTCTCCAATGGCAATAGAGAGAGCACAGAAGATTAAAATCCCCAATTTTCAGCTTCTCCTCACTCCTTCCTCCCATATTTAGGAGGGTATTCAAGCTCAAGAAATATTTCAACAAAAAGGTGAGAATTGGAACAGGATTGGCAGTGATCTATCTCAAAGGGAGATTTCTTTGAATGCTGCCATATCATCTAGCAACACAGAAAAACTTTTGCTCTCTCAGGTTCTCAGCAGCTTTCCAGCTGTTTTTTCTGTAATTTTGAGGCAGTTTGGTCTATTTACACTAATTTTAATTTCTTATATTGACACCAACTGGAAAGCAGCTTTGGCATATAAAATAGCACCAGTTATTTTAACTGTTGGTACACACATGTCTAGATTACAGTGCCTGGGTAATTGTAACCAAGATATTAGAGGTAGGATCAAGGGGTCCTGAGACATTTTGTGTTTCACCCACTAGATCAAAGATATAGAACAGCTGCGAATGCTCACGTCAGTGACATGGGATATTTATTTTGCTGAGCTTTATGTTAGCCCCAATTTTCTTTTAATCTTCTGACCAAAATCTGAGCAATGAATATCCTAGTTAGAAATATCTTCTTTTAGATATTTAGGCATCAGGACTTCTTTGAGCGAATCACTCCAGTGACTTTCTGGATGAACCCCATAGGCACATAGCTCCTCTTGGAAGTTTTAATTATTTGCTTGACTTGACTTTTGTGCCAGCTGGAATCTGATAATTTAACTGATAATAATGTGTACTGGTGCAGCTGTTTATCTTCCAGTACTTACTCTATGAAGTATTGTCAGATTTGCTGCTTCAAAGGTTATGAAGAGCTTAGGTCCTTGAGGTATCCTTTTTATACTGTTTTTTCCTAATGTTGAGAGCAGTAGCTGTAATTTAACCATTCTGTGTCTGAAACACATCTTGCTGAACTCCATTGCAGTGGCTTCCATGGCTTGTATGTGTAAACAAAAATAGCCTAATATCCTGCAAAGTGATTAGCTCTTTTATGTGCTTGCCAATGTGACATTCAGCTACAGATATCTAAACATTTTCCTGAGATTCAGATATTGGCCACAGTGATTTGACTGGGCCAAGAATACAGGATGTAAGGTGCAGCTATTTTTAAAAGAGTATTTTAATGAGGATTTTCTTGTTCAGATTGCATCCACTGTCTTGGCATAAAGGTGCAATGCAAGGTTCCTTTTGAGGTCCACAAAGAATTCCTTAAAATTACGGTCAGATAGTTGCAAGCAACAAAATTATCGTCTCTCAGGTGAGAGGATGCAATTTTCTGCATACTTTTGTGCCAACCATTTCCAGAAAAGATTGTTTAAGATAATCCATTTTATATTGCATTGCAGGTTGCTGGAAGCCCAGTAGCTTTCAGTTTCTGTAGTTCAGTTAAGGGTGGGTAAATTCTTTAAATATGTATTAGTATCAATGTACATTAATATTAAAAACCATTGTTGATTTCTGGGGACCTGTGACTGTACCTTTGCTAATGAGTGACAGAGAAACCTTAGAAACCTCAGTTTGTTGCTGAAAGAAATGCACTTCATATGTTTTTTTAACATTCTTTTATTTTTTTAAATTTCTCTTGTTGCACTTGGCTGAAAATTTTCTCAGAGATCTCTGGGGGATGGTGCAGGGAGGATCTGTAAACCTGCAGGACACTGTTATGCTTATCTGAAGAACTCCCCCTTCTCATGAAGCTCACCTCCTCCCCAGCCTCACTTGGCAACTGGACAGCAGCCACCCACATGTGGCACATTAAAGGATTAAGGGTATAATGACAATTTTTAAATGCTGTTATTAAATGGGGACTTCCATCCTGTAGAACACTTGCAAAATAACATTTGTAAAACTGCTTCCTGAGCAGTATATCCCCTTTTCCATTATCTCATCTATTTGTATGCTAATAACAATTGTTTTTCCTTTGTCTCTGCTAGAGCAGTTCAAAGCTGAATTCATGATTCTGTGTTTTGTGCTGCGAAGATTTTACTTGTATTTAAAAAATGTATTTCAATAATTAATTACAGATAAATTATTGAGAAAGCAGCAGCAGACACAAAGGAAGAATGGTCTGTATCTAACACAGACTTTAAAAAAAGATCTCTGAAATTTTCTACATATACATATACATATACATATACATATACACATACACATACATATACAATTTTCATATTCAGTTATCAGGACGCTTTCCTAGCATTTGATGCTTCATGTGATTCCACAGACTGTTGATATAAAATTAGCATTTCCTCTCAAATCATGCCATAATGGATATCTGAAAAAAATGTTTCTCAAGAGAAAAATATACCAGTGTATCTAGACTATGCTTCTGTGAAGGAATTCTTGTATATTTGGGAAGAACAGCTCTGCTATCAGGAAACTAAGTGAAGGGTAGACATATAATTTTGAAATTTTCTGCTTATTTGAAATGTTTATATAATCTCAATGTTTAGGTATATTAGTAACAGCCCAGGACTTACTGAAACTTCACTGCCTGCTGAAAGAATTTTTAACCAAAGTTTTCAGTATCTTTTCTGATGTAGACAGGACTCCCACTGTTCTTGTCCATCTCTAAATCTCAGTAAGTGTTTGGATACCCTGTCTTAGCCTGAGATAATTAAGTTATGTTAAATTCCCTGTAAGTTACTGGCTCAGGGAGTGGCTGGGGCTGGAACAGGCTTCTGGAGATTGTCCAGCCAAATCCAAATCTCCATTCCAAAACAAGGACAACTCCCAAGGCAGGTCAGGTTGTCAGGGCTTTGGGCTGAGCATGGAGAGTCCAAAAACTTGCTGGCTCTGTGTTTAAGTGCTTATTGTTGTCCACAGAGATTTATTTCTTTGTGTCCTTGTGGTGATTTCCTTCATCCTGTCCTTGAGATTCTACAAGAGGAGCCTGGCTCATTTTTTATAAAATCCTTTCAGATAGTAGAAGACAGCAGTAAGTTCTTCCTGAAGCTTCTCCCTGCCAGTCTGAGCATCCCCTGTGCTTTCCTCCTCTCTCACACAGCCTGTGCTCCATCCCCAGCCTATTTTCAGCTGAGCCCTCTCCAGGCTGTCACCAAATGGGGTACTTCTTGTGTGTGCCACAGCACAGTGGTGAGTGGGGATTTCACTGCAGCTCAAGTGACACACCAGGTATGTCTGAGCTCTGAGCAGTGCTGGCCAACCCAGACAGCTATGCACTCCTATTTCCTCATCTCCAAATAAGTCTGTATTGGTGTTATCTATTGTCTGCTCCTTCACATCTCTGCAGAGAACTGGCTTTGAAGGACTAAGGGTGGCAGGGAGAGTCTTCCTCTTTAATGTGGTGTAGACTACGGAAGTAATTTCAGGGCCTAGTTCATCACAGTTTCTCTCCCAGGGAAAGCCCATCTTCAGAGAGCTGCTCCAAGGCACACGGATGCCAAAAAGAGTATTTCCATTGACGTTTGTCCTCCTTGCTTTCTGTTCTAAAGAAAATCCAATTTTCAACTAAGCTTTCAACTGCATTTGTCATAAAACATGGGCCAATTTCACTTCTTAGTTACTTCAAGGAGAGTTGATGCCAAGGCTGAGCTACTGTTTTTTTGAAGAACAACATAAAAACCAGGCTCCTTATTAGCAACACAAAAAGCTCTGTATGGGGAAATGAGCTGTCCTTGGAATGGCACAACTGATATTTTAGCCTCAGGATCCTTTTCTAAAGGTCACAGCACAATTTTAGGCCCAGAATATTACAATGCATATAAATATCTGAGATGGAGGTTAAACAAGATCTACTAATATAAAATGCAGAAATGAAGAAATCACATCTACCTTCTTCATGACAGAATTGATTCATCCCAGGAATAAACAACTGCAAGCAGTGGGAAAATAAAACTGGTCTGTCCATCTTGGCTTTCAGAACTTCTTCACTGCACAGAGGGATGATGATAATGTCTCCAGTGAGGTGAGTTGACTGGCTTAGGGGATGAGAGGAGAGAGGTGGATGTTGGTTATCTTAATTTTAGGGAGTGACTTTCAACACTGTTTTTCTTTAGGTCCTCAGAAACAAGCTGATGAAGTAGGGAAATGATAAATGGAAAAGACATGGGGTGAAACTGGCTCTGCTTAGAGAGAAATTCAGAGCAAGGCTTCACTATAGCTGAGAGTTTGTATTTACAGCACAGAATGATGATGGGCTCTTCATAATTTAATTGTTAATTATTCTACAGCAAAATGTGTGCTTTTGTGCAAACATTTTTATCCTAGGAAAAACATCTTTCTTAAAGTATTTGAACCTTCAGAACATTCCAGTCAATTTATCTATAAGATGGTAAACCCTGCAAAGCACTCTTGTCCTTACTAAAGGATCAATAAAATTGAAACTATCTCAGTATGCAAGTATTGACTTATTCCTAACACTGATTTAAACTATAAAGGCCGATTAAACTAGGGATCAAAACATCTATCAAAGAGTTCACTTAGCTCTTAAAAAAGGAATACAGTATTTAGAAGATAATATAGGGAAAGTGATAAAAAATACAGGTTTACAATGTAATTAGTGATGAAAGCTTAATAGGTGCTCAGTGTGCTAAATCTTGACAAAGAGAAAATGGTTTGGACTTTGCCTTGAAAGAGAATAGAATGAAAAAAAAAGGTTTTTTGCACTTTTGCATAATAGAAGATGAAAAACTGAGCTCCATGAGAAGCTTGGATATTGAATGCAAAATCTGGGTGTGAGTCCTAATCTGTTATTTTTATCATAAAACAGTTCTTCCTTGTGCTTATTCCCTTGAGATGGGGATAAGATATCCCAAATAATCCCCAGACTGTGCACTTGAATTAAGGAGCATAAGGGAGGGGGACACCACTGTGCAAGCAGCAAGTAGAGTGACATGAAGATAGATGGTGTCTGGGATGAGAGAGTGCTGAAAGAAGAGAAGCAACATTATGTTTTTTCCATTACAGTGAGTCACTTAAAGCAGGAATACACACATAAACTGAAGATTTTTTTGTTTTCAACTGCCACAAAGAAGTGATATCAGCAACCACACAATTAAAGCAACCTGGCTCCTTTCATGCTCAGGGAGCAATTGTTCCTTTGCTTGCATAAGGAAATGCACTCACGTGTGCATACACACACTTAAAAATGTTTTAAAAATGTTATATTTGACTTCCTGGCTAGTTTGAAAATTCTCTTCAAAAATAGCTCTCATGATTGCAGGCTGGCAGAGCTGTTCCTGCCTGGATTTAAATGGGAAAACTCAATTAGAGTTTGAATCTGTTGCACTGAAATGGAATTGTCTCTGCAGGCAGAGCTCAGTCACGGACACAGCAGCATGAATGAGAGGAGAGGGAGAGGAGGAGGTTGTGCCATTGTGGAGGACAGGTTTAGGGGCTCTGAGCTAGAATGTTCCATGTCCTGTCACTCTGGAAAGGAAACTTCATTGCACTTCTCCAAGCATGATCAAGGAAAAGTAGCTTCAATCAGGTTTTTCCTAGAAGGGGCCCTGCTGGGTCTGGGGGTGGCAGGGACTGGGCACTGAGTAGCTCACAGGCACAGAGCAGTGACTTGTTCCATGAAGATGACATTCAGTTACCTCTCTGTCTCTGAACAAATATCCACCCCTCCCCATGCCCTTTCCATCAGGTTTAAGGATGCTGTTTGTAGTTCTGTAGTCTAGAAATATTTGTGAGGGTTTTGGGAAGGCTGGAGCTTGGGCACAGGAAAAAAGGATTTTTGGTGGCAGGTTCACCACAGGGCCCCCTCTCTCTCCCTCCTTGTCTCTCCCCTTGTTCTATTGCAGTCCCATGTCTCTCCTTGTGGTTTCTACAGCAGGTTTTCAAGCTGTGAGTGGAGCTTCAAAGCTACCTCTGCTCCTGAGATCTCTGAGGTGGCCTCAGCACTTTTCTCATCATTGTGCATTGAGATCTATGTCTGGAGGTGACCTCCTTCCCCTTGCCTCCCTTATTGGTGATCTCAGCCTGAGCCTTTGTTTAAACTTGCCCTCGAAGTCATCTGTGTTAAACTGCTCCTCATAAATAGCAGCTTCCAGCACGACTTCTATCTGTGGCTTGTATTTGTGTGTGAGAGGGAGAAAACAGGTTCATTTCCATGAGAGCAGCTGGCTCCTCTGATCTGCCACCTGGAGACTTGGCTGACAGGGAATGTGTGTCTGCAGGCAGGGCAGACCTGTGCTTCTCCAGCTGTTCCATCTCTGCTGCCACCCTGCAGGCAGGGGGCAAACTTACCCCTTTCCCCACTCCTTTGGGACCTGCTGGATGCTGCTAGTGGATATTATGGGCTGGGAAGAAGATGCACAACTCCTAGCAGTGCAGCAGGCTCTTGGGATCCTCTTGTAAAACCTGCAGTAAGGAGATTCAAGTGTGTTCATTGAAGCAGACCAGGAAAAAGGTTTGTGCATGTGTGAGAGGGGATGGTGAACAGGCAGGGCTCTGATTCCCTGCCCTCGCTTGACTCTGCCATTCGGTGCTATAGGCACCCAGCTAGAGATGTCCATGTGGGCTCTACTGCCCTTTGTCCAGGGGAAAAGGATGACGTTAATTAAATGTTTTGTTGCTGTCCTTGGAGAAACTGTTGCAGAAGAGGTGTTTTTGTCTTCCTTTGAGCATGTTGTGCAGGTGAGACCAGATGGAGATGATGGAGTTTTGACAGCCACACACTCAGAGGAGCCCTGGGTAAGAGCCTGTACTGATGTGATTACAGCCTGTCTATCCTTCAAACAAACACTGGTTAATGCTGTAAGGCTCCTCAGTGCAGGCTCCTGCTGTTCTTCCTGCATGGATGGATGCACCTGCCTGGTCTGGACTGAGGTGGTGTTACGTGTGCTTGGGTTACCCTGCCTTTGACATGGGGCAGCCCAGAGATATTTAATAAACTGTGACAGTTATTGTAATATCACTCTCCACATTCTGAAGAGATCACCGACTTTTGGTTTCTACCTGGTTTAGCTTTTGGGTTGTTGGGGTTTTTTGTTGTTTATGTTTTGGTTTTTTGGTTTTTTTTGTTGTTTTTTGTGTTTTTTGTGTTTTTTGGGTTTTTTTTTTTCATCAATAGGTTGAGATTTTCTTTGGGGTCAGTTTCAAAAGTGTAAAGGAGAGAATTTAGGAAAAAATGCCATCTATGACTTCTGATGGCTGGAAAAAGCAAGGGCAGTTAGCAAGGCAAGAGCCATGGCTCTGTGGTCCAGGGGAATTTTCTGAGGAGGTCATTCACAGCTGTCTTTTGCAGGAATAGGGAGGAACCCATCTATGCCAGAACTGTGAAGGGGTCAGCAGCTACCTGATGTTCCTGGGGCTGAGTAGGCCCCTCAGTAAAATGTCAGAGCTTGTCAGTGAGAAGGGGAGATTTTTTTCTCACTGTAACAAATCCCACAGATTTTTGAGACAAGCAGGGAAATTTTCCAGAACGTCCTCTTGAGAAAAACAAGCTGAGCTGTGGTGGCAAAATGGTAAAAATGAAAAAAAACAAACTCATAGCTCATTTAGGCTGTGGCTCCTGCAGCAAAAGCAGTGACTGCAGGTGTGGGGATAAACCCCAGGATGGAGATGGGGATGAGATGGGAGCAGGCATCAGGCCCAGGATGGGAGCAGATATCAGACCCAGGATGGGAGCAGACATTGGGCCCAGGATGGGAGCAGATATCAGGCCCAAGATGGGAGCAGACATCAGACCCAGGATGGGAGCAGACATTGGACCCAGGATGGGAGCAGATATCAGGCTCAAGATGGGAGCAGACATCAGACCCAGGATGGGAGCAGATATCAGACCCAGGATGGGAGCAGATATCAGGCCCAAATTGGGAGCAGACATCAGACCCAGGATGAGAGCAGATATCAGGCCCAAGAGAGAACTGCTCTGGTCACACATTGCAGACACCATCCATGTGTCTACTCTGCCTGCAGCAGGAGCTTTAACAATCTCAGAAGAGAAAGAGCTGAAATGAAACCAAGAGCTCTGCCCGCTCTAGGCCTCTACAGAACGATACTGGGAAGAGGGATCAGACACTTCAGCAGGGACTGTCAGCAGTGCCCATCCCCTCCCTGCTGCCCGGTCCTTTCCATGCAGACACCTGGAGCCCCAGCCCGGCTGGAGGCAGGAGAAGGGAGGGTTCTGCCCCCCCTGGGCCCGTGGGCAGGGGGTGCCAGCAGCTGGGCAGCTCGGAAGGGGCAGATGAGCAGAAATCCATGGCAGGTGCCGGCGGTGGGAGCGCTCCGCGCAGCCACAGAGCCCTCTGGTGTTCTCCGCTGCTGCAGGAGCAGCCCACTCCCTCCGCGACACCTAGCAAGGTGAAAAATGCGTCTCTGAGGTTTATTTGTCCCTGCTTCGAAGTTTTCAGCTTGTTTCTAGAAGGCAAGAATCGGAGGAGGGAAATGATCCCTTGTCGGTAGGAGAAGGAGATATATTCCGTACAACTTCTAAAGAGCCAAATACCAGGAGGAAGAATTTGCTCTGGAGATGTTCCCATGTGCTAGCTATTATTAATTGATTGATTTTTCAGACAATATTATAGCTTCTAGCAGAAAGCCAAGCTCTGAAAGCTCCAAGAACTTATTGTTTCAGCTAAAACAAATCTGTAAAAAATGTTTTTCTAACAATAGCAACAAAAAATTTGTTCATTTTTAAAATGTGGAAATTAGATTTTTTTTATTTTTTTTTTTTAAGTAAAACCTAAAAATCACCCCTTGGCTGAACTGTCAAATCTCTGAAGAGTTAAATTTCAGGCAACTTTTTTTTGGACCCACCTCCCTTCACTGCTGTCTCTCTTTAAGGGAAGCCACCTCAGGGACAAGGTCTTTGTGCAGTGGAGGATAATGAGGTACCGGGAAGCCCTGCTCCAGTGGAGACCCCAGGGACACAATGCTGTCTTCCCCTGGCATACATCATTGGACAGGTTCCCAGAAATCACAAGCAGATTAAACATTACAGGACCTTTTCCATTGCAATGGCACAGGTATGCTTGCCTCTTTAATGGTTTCAGAAAGTATGAAGCCAGAAAGGACTATTAGATCATTTTAATTTGCTCACTGATAGTTTTGTGTAACGTCTTCTATTAACTAGAAATTAATCACCAGCAGGCACCACCAGCAAAGAAAATAGATGTCATCAAAGTTAAGAATGCTTTAAAACTACTGTGGGAGAAAAAAAGGGGGCAGAAAGTGATTGTGAAAGCATTCTACCATGTTGCAGAAAAATGCATAAGTTGTCCTTCCCTCTGTGAGCAATAAACTACAATGAATTTGAACAGGGAGAAAATTATTTCCTGCATTCAGATCCAATGGTCTCCAAACCCCTGATAATACAAACAACAAATGTACGACTCAATCAGCCAAATACAGTGCAAGGGAGGTCTTGTTTTCAATCATATCCACAAATGGCAAACAGAGCTGTGTGTCAGAATCTGTTCTTTTCCTATTTGCAATCAGTCAAATAGACTCTTTTATATGTCTAAAATGTTCATGAGTTTGGAAACAGGTGGTGAGAGTTCAGGAAGCTGATGTCTGTTTTAGAATTTCCTATCTACTGAAGTAGTTTTTCTAATAATTCAAGATGCTGTCACATTAAATAAAATTATCCCAATGATGATGCTCTGTATGTGTTAGTTCCTGTTTCAATAATGTATCCTGCATTTTGGCTGCCTAGGATTAATTTTTGGATAAAAAATTTTCCTTTATATTGCTGCCAGCATGATCCTATTTGAATTCAGAGTTGGCAATAGAAATGTAAGAATGAGGATCTGTTTTAGTGCTCCCTTTAGTTTACATTGATTAGTTTGCATTAATTTTCACCTGAGCTGTTACATTACCACCCTACCAGAATATCTGGACTTCAAAGTTTAATTAAGTTAGTTTATTAAAATATTTTTACTCATTGCAGATTTGGAAAATACTGCATTATTTCAGAGCAAAGCTCCTGAGTCCCCTTTTTTCTTGTCCTCAGAAAAATGTGTTCATACAAGACTGAGAAGTATACAGATTTAAAAAGCAACCAAAAGAGCTGAGTATTACAGCATGACTTTTTGGAGTTTTGTTATGTCAAGACAAATGAGGTGCTGCCCAGAGTGTTCCCTGCTATAGGTTTAGTAATGTTGTTTTCTGTTTTTTTTTTTTTTTTTTTAGTGGTATTCTTAGCCTGGCTCATGACACAGTAAGTTATTATGTCATTTTTCTACTGATTCCTTTTCTCATTGCCTTCTTGCAAAGCCACCTCTTCTCCTATCAGCTCTAATTGAATTGACTGCCTGTATTAGACTCTTAGATCCACCAGATGCTCTCTGCTTAATAATTATAGCAGATTAATGGCAACAACACAAAGAGCAAGTGAATGCACAGCCTATAGGAGAGGTCAGAGAACATCTTGTTGTGCCACACAGTATTGTAGCTGTCCTGAAAGCTACAGGTGGGTGTCACAGGAACTTATATTCTTTTGAATTTGAGGAAAATTTAAGGAACTGCTATGAGATGATTGCTAAAGGCTTCCAGTCCAGTGAAAGTGTCACTTAAACAGTCAGGGAAAGAAGCTGGTGTTGTGATTCTCAGCTCTAAGAAAGTCTGTAAAAAGGCTAGAATTTCAAGATTTATATCTGAAATACGAATTTTGCTTCTCTGTTCCCACTCATCTCTTTGTATTTGGTATGTTTTCATGGATTACTTAAAAAAGGGGGTTTTATGTGCAAACTATCTGTCTGTTTCATGTTACCCTTGCCAGAAGGTGTCTCACTTGCATGATCATTGCAAGGACCTGTAGGATCATTTACACTCCATGAGCTATCTTAAAGTGCACTACATATTGCTAGCTTGGTTTAAGATGATGTATTGCAGCCAGCCAGCAAGATAATTAAGAGAATATATTAAGCTAACCTGGGTGCTGTGAGTGCAAAGCTTGAATAAGCACAGCACATCTCACAAATTCTATTTAGCAGCAGAAATATTTTTCCTGATGTAGACTGTGTTGAAAAGAGACAAAACCAATAAGAAAAAAGGGGAAAAGAGAGGAGAATGAAAGAAAAAACTGATGAGTGAAGGGAGAGGCAGTATTCAGGTACTGCAGGGATTGGAAGTGCTGCAGGAGATGGGAGAAGATGGGATTTTGTGTATGAAGGAGGGATAGAGAAGTGGAATAATGCAGTCTGCATGGAGAGGAGATGGCAGTGGAAGGAGGGGATCTGAGGGGATCTCTGATTAGAGGAGAAAGTGTAACCAGGAAAGGGGACCAAGTGTCCCAGGCCAACAGCTCTGCCACTTGTCACATCCCTGGGGTGCACTGGTCCCTTATCCAGCTGGATCCCATCCACGAGAGATGTTCTCACTGGGCTGAGACCTGCCCTGGCAGGAGCTTCTGTAGCTCCAATTGCAAAGTAATTAGCTCACTTGAGAGCCAGAGATATGATGGAATAAGGGGGAGAGGAAAGCATAGCTAAGATGTTGCTTTAATGAATTTGGCTTTCTTCTTTGAAAGTTTGAAGGCATGAAAGTGGTTTTCAAGAAAGCAGGAAAGCTTGCTTAAGGAATGGATTATTCAGAGCTTAAAAAGTGTTGATTGCAAATTGCTCTGTGTATGCTTTAGGTTGTTAAGTGTAAAGAGCTCTTAATAACTAAGCTAATAGACTCCTCAGTGTTTCACCTTGTATTTTTATTTATGTCTTCAGAAATATGCTAACTTGCTGCATAAATAGCAAGGCATATTTCCTCTTGGAGCAAATGATAAACACACTCAAAATATTTCTTCAGCATACCAAGAAATGAAGATTTTATTTTCATTTATTTTACTGTCCTTTGGTATTTTTTGTGTTTCCTGTTGTCCTCAAGTAAACACAAACTTCACCCGTGTGATCTTTCTGGAATATCTAGCAGATCTCTGTTTGCTCCAAGTGACACATGAAACCTGACAACACTGATGTGGGGTGAAGGGAGGCCCCTGAAAATGTGGATTAATTTAAAATGGTTTCAGATTTAGGACTTTTTAAGATGACCCTAGCCATTTAACTTGATCCCTTTATTCCAAATTAAGGCTCTTACCATCTTCTGTTTAAAAACAATTCACAGACTGACTTGTAAATCAGATCTTTTCCTGAGAAGTGAGAGTTTACAGTGAGTTGCCTTTGTTGGGTGGGCAGAAAGATCTTGAAAAAGCTGTTACCCAGCTACTCCTAATGCCTTCCCCTGAGGCAGACAGGGCATATTTGGGCTCTACTTATTGATCTGTGTTATGAAACAATTACAGTAGCATTCATGAGCCTTGAAAGCCATAAGCAAAGATAATATGCACACTTCACTTAATTCAATAAGTTTGGTGGGAGGTGTAATATGCCTCTTGGAGCATAGCTTGAGGAAATCATCTTGGTTTACACTGCTTGAGGAGGCTCTGATAATGCATTTAATAACAAAAACAATAAAAATAAGGTTACCTGGGTTATATGGTGTTGCAAAACCTCTTTTCTCTGCTGTCATTCACACCAGCCTCCTCTGTGCCTATGCCTGTGGGAAGAGAGGGAACAAGTGCACCCCTGCCTTTCTCCTTTGTGTTGAGATGGCAAAATAATTCAGGCAGAAACTGTCTCTGTCTGGCTCTGCACAGCACTTGCTAAAGTAAGGTCTCATTTTAGCTGTGGCTCTCAAACATTACAGTAGTACAAATAATTTCATGTAATGATTTCATTTTGTTTCCAGTCCCTGGCTTTATCCAGAGACTCACAGTGGAACTATTAGGCATGTCTGGAGTTGTTATGAACCTCTTTTCCCAAAAGTGATTTATCTGACTGAAGGTAATACGGTGTAATTGTACGTCAGCCTCTGATTGTTCTTCTAGGAAAGCTCAGCTCCTGTCCTTCTGAAAATTATCTCAAGCATGAAGACAGGAGCTGCTCTAAACCCAGCCACTGTTCCTTCAGGCTGGGCTGGTACTGTACAAAGCAAAAGCCTGCTGCATGGATGTATACATTGTGTAGTCTGTGAGGAGCATCTCTTGCATAGAACAAGGCAGAGGAATGGGATTCAGTGACTGTACAGGGAATAACAACAACTGAACTACTCTGTGAATGCAGCAATAGAGAGGAGCAGCTTGGCCTTGATGGAGGGTACCTGTGGGCCTGCAGGAATAATTTGAAAGGGTTGGACTTTGAAAAATACTCTGCAGCCAATCTAAGAAAGCCAGCATTGGGCTGACCTTCTTCTCTAAGCTCCTGGCTGATGTGTTGAAATGTCTTTCATAACTCAGTTCTGAAAGCCTTCCTTTGCAATCATGAAACCTCTTTGTCACTCTTACCCTGAGCCATCACACAGAGCCCATTGCCTGTCATTCAAGTGGTCTGCCCACAGGAAAGAATGGAGCTTAGGCTCACCTGCACCAATGTTGCACTGCTCTGTGGCCAAGGCCCGTGCTGGGAACACCCACTGAATACCACACAGCTGATTGATATGGCAAAGTGGTGGATTTTGGCATGCACAGTTTTGGGTCCTGTCTCCCAGGCCTGCTGAACCTCAGATGCCTAAGCAGAAACATGTGGTCTTCTTTCACACTTTGGACTTCCACATCCCAAATGCTGGTAGCAACACTGAGGTAATTTCAGGTGCTGAGAATGAGTAATTGCAAATTTTCATTCATAGGTACTGCAAACAGCAAACAGCTATTCAGGAGTATCTGGCTCTTTGACTAGTTGACTCAAAGTCCTGTAGCTTCAGTGAATTTTAAAACAGGGCTTTTCAGGGCATCTTCAAAATACTGGCCTCTGGCAAGAAAGATTCTCATTTGCTGAAACAATCAAAGCTTGGCATATAACAGCCTCACAGCCTTTCTCCCTTTGCCCCAGCACTTCGCTGAATGAATTTAATATCCTGAAAAATACCCTGGTAGTTGTGGGGTCTTGCTTTATACGACAGCTTACAGGGAGTTGGTCCAACAGTTTTGCTGGAAATACCATGTTGTCTCTTTACCTCCCTCCTTCTCTTCATCCTGCCTGTCATTTTTGTTTGTTTTGTTTTCTTTTGTTTTTCTTTCATGGCATGGGAGATTTATCATATTTGGGATATAGATTTCTGGGGCCATGAAAAGCCAGAGAAAACTTTAAAAATGTGATTGGAGGCTCAAAATTCAAAATCTTAAGCTTGGTTAAGTAAGCAAGTCTGGGCAAACAGTAAGTGCCAGTGGTCTGCTCTTTCGAAATTGAGAGCTATCTTAGTGGAACAGACTCTGCTTTGAAGCAGGTAAAATGTATAAAATGTACCACCTCAGACACACTTCACACTGACAGGCACGAGCTATGTGCAGTTTGGTAAAACCTGTCTGTGTTTTCCCTGGTGTTTTTCTTGAGTACAAGCATTTGTTCTACTTTGACTTTAATTAGTCCCTCATAGTGCTGCTCTGACAGACTAAATTAGGTGTCAGTAATAATATACTTTGTAAATGCTATGTCTGTACAGAAATTCTCCATGCCAAGGCTAGAATTGCTTTCCATGTCTACCCATTGCCCATAATTATACATTAATGTAGAAATAAATGTGAAACACTGTTTAGATCTTAAAGTGTGCCATTTCTCAGGTCTTACTCCTACTATTAGTGACTTGTCCACAGGACAGTAAGTCTGCTCTTCAATCAAGAGAAATAAACGTTTAATATGTTAAAATATTAATATGTTTAATATAGCTATGGTGTAGCAATTAGCACTAGACTCTATTCAGAGCTGATCTGTTTATTTTGTAGAGCTGATCATGAAGTGCAGATAGTGAGATTTTTTTGCGAACATTTTCCTGTCTACTGTGTTTCTTAAGCTATGATCTTCAACGTGATACCAAATTCTGCTGTATTGTCCATGTACCATGGGTCAAAACGGGTCAAAATCAGTTCAAGCTAATTCCTTTCATCTGCTGCTGTGAGCTTTGCCTGAGACATGTGGTCTGTTTCAGATCACAGGCTTGAGCTTCAGCATGAGTTCAAGTTGCAAGGTAACACATAGGCTGTCAACTGAGATTTTAAGATCAAAATGAATCTTTGAGGTATTTATAACATTAAACACAGAATTTCCTCTGATTACTCCTGTTTGGAGTCCAGCAGGTCCAGTCTTCATCAAAACAAAGCTTCTAGTGCTGCTTCTGTCTTCACCAAGAGGCAGAGATCCTGACATCTCCCTTTGCTGATTGCCCTTATCCCAGATCACCCTCATTGTTACATAATTGTACCCTGAAATGATGGAGAACCACAGGAAAACTGAACAAGATTTGATCCATATTTGTAGCCTATAAAAAGCAACCCCCTCTTTTCTATCAAGGAAAAGATACTGATTTCTGCATCATCAGATGTTTTGTGGGAAAATGAGTATACCTAATTGAAGCCCTCTTTCTGGCTGGATTTTCTTGTAGCTGGCTATGAAAAAGGTAATCACTGTTTGTTGAGACTTCTCTGTGACATTTCAGAAAGTGGTACAATGTAAAAAGAATATTATATGTTTTTCATAAGTTTAATAGGAAAACTTTGTCTATTTTTCTTCTTACTTGATATACTTTGAACTTATACAAAGAATTTAGAAAATTCTGGGTAAATAGCAAATAAAATGACAAGTTTTTATGGTTTTTTTCATCCTTGTGAAAACAGAGCTATGTCTTTGTGTTCACAGTTTATTTTCCTTTAAAACCAAATTCAGTGCTGCAGGGAAATTAGACTGGAGTCACATTTTTCTTTTTTTTTTTTTCCTCATATTTTGTAATGTTATGTTCTAAAATTTGTGGTTTATGAGACCATTTCAAAATATTCCATATGAATGGGAACTCTGCAGAAATAACAGACTTCAATTTGTCTAGTGGGCTGTTGCCTGAAGAGAGAGAGAGTGTCATTGTGGCTTCTCAGTGGTGGCTGCTTTCTCAATAATGAAACATGAAGAACAATTTTCTTACCTTGCATTTATAGAAACCTTAACAGTAGGAAAATGGGAAACTTAAAAAAAACTTCCCAAACAAGACTTCTAACCATTCTTCAAGCCCCCCAGGGATCAACGAGATGCAGATCAATGCTGTTATTACATGAATGAGAGGATTTCAGAAAATCATCACATACAGGCAGGAGCCTATGGTTTGTGGCAAACCCTATTGGAAATGAGCATCCCTTATGCCTGTGTGACTTCCTATGCTTTACAAAAGGGAGCAGTTTGAGAGGTGTTTGGGATTCAGCATTTCAAATGGAATCTGTAACAAAACTCAGCATGTGAACGGCAAGAAAGTATTTAAGCAGTTTGAGTGAGAGTCAGAAACTGGTTTAAAAAGCATTTCCTGAAGGTACAATCACTTCTGGCACCAGAGTAGAAACACTTATGCATATTTCTGCACCCTGGGGCAGTTTTCAAGAATGTACCTAACGTTAAATCTGAACTCAAAGGGCTTTAATTTTTCTGTTTGATGGGGAGCACTCATTATGCAAATAAGATAGCCTTTGGTCAGCTGACTATATTTCAAATTTTTTTTCTATTTTGGAAGGATGCTAGTTTAAAATGGAAATTTCCACATTGAAGTTACCTATTTTGTCACAGCTTTTTAGTGTGCCTTGAAGATGTGAAGTGGAACACAATCAGATACAAGCATGATTAGTAAAGCCCCATCCTGGCATAAAAGGAGCCTTGTCTTAGTTTGGCACAGCCACTTTATAACTCCCCCCTGACAGGGAAATTGCAGCAACCTCCACTTGTCCTTGACTTCATGGCACAGGTAAAATATTCTTGGTTGTCTCCATGCCTGGTCTCTGGTGGCCAGCTACATCCCATAGTTCCTCACCTACCTTTCACATTGGGTTTCTGGGGCAGGGACAATTTGGGCCAGGGTTATAATGGTAGCTAATCTCTCTACTCTGCTTTGCAGCATTCTTGCTTTCTGCTGCCATTTGGTGTCTAAGAGGGACCTCAGTCCAGTCTTCCTGGCCACCATCTGCAGTGTGACAGACCCACACTGAGCAGTGGGAGATGTGCCCATATGAGAGGTAGGTGGACATTTTGGCCCGTGGTGTCCAATTTTCCCACCTGGCTTTCCTGGATGCAGAAAAGAATGCAGGCATGCTTTGTCTGGTGGCTACATGAGGTAAGCAAGGGTGTTGTTTACCACCAGCAAAGTCAAAGAATGAGCCAGAAGAGGCTCTGATCTTTGCTTGTATAGCTCACATGCCATGACAAAGGCAATAATAGAGTGAGGGGATTTTACATCTGCAGGGATTTCTTTTTTCTGCTGATACTTTCCTTCCTCCAGCACTAGCACTTCTAGCAGTCTCAAAAATCTTATGAAGAATTCAGGGGGTTTGACCTCCATCAAGACTGTGAAATTTAGGTGCTGTTAGGAACAAGACTTTTACCTCTGGGGAAAATGCAGTTCATAAGGAACATGAAAAATTGAAAAGCAAGAAAAACCCTTAAGATACTTTTGAAAACTTATTTCCCATTGTCTACTCTGCTTCAGAACATGGACATGCATCTCCAGGAGCTTAGTGTGGATCTGGTGCAGCCCCTCTGGGAGCAGTGAATGAAAAGAACCAGCCTCCCTTCTCTGGTACCTCTTGTTTAGAGGAAACCATAAATTATCTGACCTAGTACCTGTGATACATTCAGATATTTCCTCACCAGGGTTACAAATAACTCTTGTTGTTTTTGCTGCTGGTGGTAAGACATCTGATTTCTAACATCCAAAAGGGATTTGTTGTGCAGTTCTAAGGAGAGCTTCCTCTGCTGAGTTTGGCTTGCTTAATTAACAGTTTGCTAAATGCTTTGGATCCATCTGGAGGAATGATCCTCCTGAAATGGGGCTCGTTTTTCTAACAATGCAAACCAACCTGAGTGAGCAGGGACTGGGGGACCAAACCTTGTCTATAAGGAAGATGCATGAGAGGGGATGGGAGGCTTGCTGAGGGGGAAGCAGGTGGCTCTTGTAAGTTGAGTGGGAGCTCTGCTCTCCTGGGGAGGTGAGCAACAGCAGCTCAAGTGCTGACTGACAGGAAAAGTTAGTGGAAGTGCTTTCCTGTGTTGTTGGGCACAGCTGCAGCAGAGTGCTTCACTGTGCTTGAATACTTTGTGTTGCTGAGCTTGCAGCTGGAGAGCTACAGAGCCAGGCAGGAAAGTTATACACAGCGAACTTCACTTTTCATCCAACACTGTGAAGTGATCAGGGTGCAGAATATTGGGACTCCAGGCTTTTCAGGAGTTTGGGATGAAATTAAACAACCTTGGGACTTTTTCAGATGGAGAATAGAGAAGCAGCTGCTGAGGAGCCTGGCACACAGATGTAGCTCAGTCTCGCTGTTTCCCAAGCATTCTGTTTGTCATGTGCTGCGCGTGGCTGTGTCTAAGGGCGGTCAAAGCTATTAATTCCCACTTGCCTCTCTTTAATTCTGTGCAGAGGAACATTGGGGCAGGGCCCTCAGAAGCGTGCCAGGCAGCTCCCAGGGTAATGGCCCTTGGCATTCGCTCCGTGGTTACAACTGCTTCTGCTTGGGGTGCGCCCTGCTCAGCTGCGCCACTTTCTTCTTAAGGGTTCCCACTCCCTCCTGTTTTGTTTAGCCAGGATCAGCCTGAGTGCAGTGGTCAGAGTTCTTCCTGTGTGGGCAAGAACATTTTGGAAGGAAGAGAAATACTCTTGCTTTATCAGCAAATCATTTCCCACAAGTTTTTATTCTCCTGCTGCAGTGGACATAGTGAGCTATGTATGGGGAAGGCTAATGAGGATACTCTATTTTCTTTATGGTATCTGGATCATGTTTAGTGCAGTGGTAAGACCCTTAGAAACCTAGCATCTTATTTTTCTGACACTTGGAAAAAATAGACCCTGAGAGAGGAACAACAAGCAAACCAATCAAAAACATATTTTCCTAAAATATGCATAAACTTTCCCTTCCAGTAAGAAAATACCCTAAGGACATTGGATCTCAGCACTGTTTCCAAGCCTTTAAAACAGGATGCATAAGGCAGGCAACGCTGCCAAGGTCACATGCCACGTGCTTCTGTTGCCTTCATCCTTGGAGGAAATGCTGGGGCCACCAGGAAGATCCAAGCTCCTGTGGCATTTCAGGACACCAGGACACTTGCTCTTGGTCTTGCTCGGGTGGACGAGTGCCTCCCAGTCCGCTGTGTCCACAGTTGAACAGCTGCAGTGCCTACACAGGTTGGACCTTGTCTGGTTTTGTCTACATAAGGGTGTGGAGTGTTTTCTGAGCTGGGATTCATTACTGTACTGGCTCAAACAAAAACAAAGCTGTGCTTTCCTTTTTCAAATCCCACTGCAGGCTTTTTCACTCTCCCTGCTGATTTTGTTCTAAGGGAATATCAGTGAATTTCCTGATGTCGTATCAGAATCAGACATTAAGCTTGAAAATTCTAGAACTGGCTTGGTATTTTCTCCTACTTTCTTTTCAGAAATGAGTTGATAAAGTGCTAACATTGGTGACTTGACTTTACACAAACATTCTCTGAGTTTCACTGTGCATTTGTAGCCTGTCCAGGGAAGTTCCCCTCTGTCCAGATGCAAAGCATTGTGGAAGAGCACTCATAGACATGAAGATGTACTTTCAAGAGGCATAAAAATTTCTCAAGAACTGGTTTTATGATTTTCCTTTTGAAAAGACCCAGGTGCTTAATTAAAGGCCCAAACACAGGCTTTTCAAAAGCTACAGAAGAGTCTTGATCTATCCAAAGAATACAGTGAAAAAGAAAAGAAAGGACATGAGCAAGTGACTTCATTCTTCCTTTATGCCAAGGAAACATTCTGGTGTGATGGTTTCTCTGAGGTTACTGGGAAAGGTGAGATGGGTGTCAGTACCACAGCACTTACCCTGTGTCCCATTTCTGGGGCTTTTGAGAACTCAGGAGTAGTTGCACAGAGGTACTCAGTGCCTTTTGACAAGAGCTTTAATCCTTCCTCAGAGTCGTGGATGTACCTGGGATACTGAGGTCACTCAGCTGAAAATCAGAGCCATGAGGCAAAGTGGGATGAAGATAGGAAAATAAAAAGAGGAAAAAAAATAGGAAAAATAGGAAAATAAAAATAAATAGGACAGGAATGAAACCCTATAACCTGACTGTCAAAGGGAATCAATCTCCTGCTCTGTGCAGTGATGCAGAAGTCTGTGTAGGTCATAGTAGGGGAATCTCAGGACGCTGTCAGCCACAGACATCTGGCAGGTATTTTCCCATTTTTGACTATATTGCTCTTCCAAGTATCATCACACAACTTGGCAAATTCTGCTTCCTTGAGTGTTTCTTACTGTCTCCACAGTCATAAATGTGAGAAGGCTGTGGCTGCTGCAGGATGTGCCCATATGCTGCAGAGCAGGTATTGCTCCCAGGCAGCTGGGATGGGTTGCTTATACGCTATGAAAGATCCTGACTCTTGCCAGGAAAAGTCAGTCAGATGCTTTATTAGGTAAAGTAAAAATTCAGAATAAATTTCAGCAAATGAAATAAAACATTACTTGATGAGTAACTTGAACATCAGCTGTAATTAAAGGTACTACTTTTAAAATGAAAGATCAGCTTCCTTTGTCTCTTTGCTACCAGTCTCTATTTCTCAAGTTTCACAGTTTCAGAAAAACAAAAAAACCCTCACATTTACTTTTAATGCACTGAAAAATCCTGGGAAAGACTTCAAACTGAACATTTGTAATAATTTTGCAGAAATCATTCAAGATTTATAGCTGAGTGTACAGTCCTACCTCAATTCCTATTTCCTTTTAAGGTGTATCTATCATTTCAAGAGATTTTCTAAAGAGATTTAAATCTTTTAATCCCTTTTCTTCCTTTTCCAGGCAGAATTTAGTATTTATGCTAAATTGCCTGCAGTTTGGATAAGATGTTACAGACTTTCAAAATCCAGCCAGTATTTTTTGTAAACAACATCATTTAAACATAAAATGTTCAAATATCATTGCTACACATAAGTTGAGCACTTAGTAGATAGGCCAAAGGTAAAGTGCAATAACTTCATTGAAGCAAAATGAACTAGGGCTAATTTCCTTTAAGTACAATCCAGCCCATTTTTCCCTTCAGCACTATACTACTCTGCTTTATTTTCCATAACACTCTTTATTCTGACGTCTAAATTTCTTTGCAAAAACATGGGATTTTGTCTGCAACCTCTTTGGTCATAACTTCTGCAGTAATTGCTATTAGCATCAGGATGAACTCATGATTATTTTTTTTTTTAAGCTATGAATGCTGCACTTCCATCTCCTCCCCTAATAAAAGCTATAGCAAACCCAACAGCAGGCACATTTAAAACAAAATACAGCTGAAAAATGCAGTGATCTCAGTGGTGTTTGCAGTTTAGGAGCTGAAAAAAATACATTCATGGTTTGCATAAAAGATTAGTGCTTAATCCTGTTTTCATGGTGACAGTGGGAGTTCTGCCACCATTCAATAAGGTATGGGTCATATCCTTAATATATTTGGCGAAATGGCTTGTCCAAGGATTGTAACTTTCAATGCACAAAAGCACACATAAACTGTGGCCAAAATAAACTGAAAATAAAAAAACCTTGTCTCTGGTGGCCAAGCATTGTCTCAGATCCTGCTTTGAGACTGGGGCTGTTGTGTGGAAATGATTGAGCAGGTTCAGTGGAGAGGGCACAGAATGACATTTTCCCTGGGAATATTTGATGTAATGTCCAAATTTTGCTACACAAAATGGTCTGATCCACAAAGATTCTGAAAACACAAGAAGGGAAAGGGCAAGAGCAAGAGACTTAATGTGGATCTCGGTCTGTGTCCAGGGCTCCAGCTGCAAAGGAACCCTTCCTGCAGTTCTGCTATGTTGACAGGAATATTTTCTTTTCCTAAATTACTTTTTTGATAAATGATTTTCCTGATGTGATGCCCCATGTACTGCCCTGAAATGAGGTTGCAGTGAGGTGGGGATTGGTCTCTTCTCCCAAATAACAAGTGGTAGGATAAAAGGAAATGGCCACAAGATGCACCAGGGAAGATTTAGATTGGCTATTAGGAAGAATTTCTTCTCTGAAAGGGTTGTCAAGCCCTGGAACAGGCTGCCCAGGGAAGTGGCAGTGTGACCATCCCTGGAGGTATTTATAAGTGTGTAAATGTGGCACTGAGGGATGTGGCTTAATGTTGGACTTGGTAGTGCTGGATAAACAATTGGACTTAATGGTTGTAAAAGTTTTTTCCAACCTAAAAAATTCAGTGATTCTATATATTGTGACAGCTGATGCTCCTGTATTTCTTCAAGGTGTTTGTGTGCTATATTGTCATTGCTATGAGGAAGAATGTGTTTGCAGGGAAATCTTGGCAAACTATTTGAATTCTCAAATTTCCTTCTGTTTCAACTCCATACCTCCCATTATGAACTGAACAGGAAAGGCAGCAGCATAGCTGCAGTTTTGTTTCTCCTTAAGTACAAACACTTTTTTAAAATTACTTTTAAAATTTTCTTTCTGAGCTGGAAGCAGAGATGCTTTGTGGCCAAACCAGATTCACAGTAGGGTGATTAAGCACCATCACAACCTGGTTGTTAAGGATCCTGCTGGGGACAATTGCCAAATATTTTGAGTGGTCCTAGTATCATGTGAATTCAGTTCCAGTGCAGTCATGCAATGGTATGAATGGATTGCAAAAGGTACTGAGTGGTCTCTCCAGAGACTGCCATTAGCAGCAGGAATCCTCCTCAGCTCAGTCTAGAAGGATTAGACCACCAAACATCACTGCCTGTCTGATAAGTGTTTTGTGAGAATTTTTGCTCAGGTTAATTGTGAAGAAAATTCTGCCCAGGTGACAGAAGGACCCAACACAAGTGACAAATGTGTCAGGAATGGAAGAACTCCTAGGGTTCCTTGAGAACCCAGGTGGTCATGGTGGCTGGTGGTGCATTGCTAGTTGAAGCAAAATATATGAAGCTCATAACACTGCTAACTTTGTACTTTAGATAGTGTGTTTCATTTTCCATATTTGTCAGTTGGATGTGTTCCTTGGAAATTACATTTCCTTGGAAAGAAAATATAGTAAGGGCTGGTAAGAAACTGACAGCAGTGCAATAAGGTTATGCAAAAGAGAATGTAAAGAATATAAAATCATTGACTTTTGCAAATCTGAGGGTTTTTTTTGTCCTTGTACCTGTCAGCAGCTTAGCATAGAGAGGTTCTACAGGAGCAGAACTTAGGCAGTAAAGCTGTCACAGCACAGACTTTGGATAGGCGGAAATAATTCTTGTTGAACCCAAGGTCAGCGACAAATACAGAATCTAAAAGGAAAGCACAAACCCTGAACACAGAAATTAATATCTGCATCCTCACAAAGAGAATTGAAGGTTTGAACCGACATTTTTTAAGCAGACTGTGTTTGTCACCTGTAGTTCCTTCTTCCTCCCATGGAGGTGGCAACTTGGAGGTACCAGATATTTTAGAAATATATTTGTAAACACTGTCTTTGTTAAGATCTTCTTGAATAAATTTCTCAATGTGTAAAGTATAATTTTACATATCACTTTGAATCCATGGGTAGGTTTCCATGCAATTACTTGTGCACAAAGTACATACTTGAATATTGATTAAACATGGATTTACATTTCAAAATGGACCAAAGCAGGGATAACTGGAGACCTATTGGTGAGAACTTTTAAGGTATTTGAACCATTCCCTTTTTTTTTCTGACTTGAGACTAAATGATTTCTAATAGTCTGGTGTGTTTTTGTGTCACTCTAGGGTACCAGTGTGTTATTTGCAGTGGCTTTGCTTTCCAAACAATCCCAAGTAGTGTGAGGATGGTAATTAATGTAGGAACTTTAATATCATTGAGTCTTGATGAACTTTGCATTCAAGAGAGCTCAAAGGGACTAGATGTCTACTTTCCTGAGAAAATCAGAAAAAAAATGTCACTTTTTATCTTGAATCACCAAGAAGAGAATTTTTGAAAATCATTACTTTATATCTCAGCCTTTTCAATATATTATCTCTGAACTTCTATTTGCATAATTTGGTTTATTACTGTACAAGAAGTCCCATGCTGTTGTGATTTTTGATATTCAGTTTTACAGAAATCAATGTGTTCCCATGAAAGAAATTTAATCTGGCACATTTTCTGACAGAAAGATATGTTTTTGAAAACCTTTAACTAATTTTAGGCTTCAGCATACAAAAGTAATTCATAAAAAAATCAGTCCAACAGTTGGTTCTCTCTAATGCTAGAAAGGCAAGTAAGTGTTTGTGTTGTAATTGCAATCAAGCAGAGCAATGAAATTGGAAAATAGAGCAATTACATATACAAATTGAAATGCATTGAGTTTACACTGCATGTTCTTTCTTACAGGATCTGGAGCAGTTTGGGTGCAGAGAATTCTGTCCATGGGCCTTACATAATTAAAAAAAACTCTCAAAAAGGAAGGAATTCCTTTCAGATTGTTGCCCTTTGACTCAGGACTATGGCTCTGCCAGGTGTGGTGTGGCAAATAGGGTAATCAGAAGTTTTCTGGGAAGTGGCTTTTCCAAATTGCGATGGAAGTGCTTCTAATTTCCCTTGGCCTGACAAGAACAGGCATAAATTTCCAATGGATGCTTGAGAACTATAAGCTGATTCATCCAGAATTGTCTTTGACATGAAACACTGCTTCTGGAATGCCTAAAGTTTGCTTCATGTTTGGTGATTTTTGGATGCTCAGGTTGTTAGCTGCATCTCCAACAGGGAGGACTCTAGTGAAGCCTGTGCTGTTCTCCTCAGGGACCAGTGAAAAAGAGCAATGGATTGGCTTTCAGCTGGCATCCTAACACAAAATTCAGAAATGCACCAATTCTTTCTGCCCAGAAAAAAACTCTTTTGCAAAGATTTTGGCCTATAAGCACCATTAAGTGCTGCTTCTTGTCATTTCTGAGCTCCTGTGTTGTATTTTGTTTTGCTATTTTTCCTTCTTCTCTACACTACAAATTAGTTATAGTAAAGGCCTTTTATTCATGTGTAGCAAAGAACAGCTTCCTTTTTTTTCAAATTTCAGCAGTGATTATAATTTGTATCATGTTTATAACAATGTCTGATATTCTTTCCTGTTTGCTGGGAGTGAGAATCAGGGAAGATAGTGCTGAAAGAAGTCAAATGTTGGTAGGATGGTTTCACACTCTGAAAACATGCAAAGACAGAGAAAGAATGCAGAAAATGCTTTAAAAAATTATATCAGCACAGCAACATTTCCCATTGTTCTTCAAAATTTATTGCAAATCAGTTAAGAACCTTATTGTCAAGAATGTTTCTTGATTAATTCCTAGGTCAATACAGAAACAGAACTGTGGATTTCTGCAGGAATAATGGCTACAGACAGAAAAACAAGTCATTGAGGTCCCCAGAGCTCTGTATCCTGTCTCTGATCACAGCCAGGGAAGGATGCTTGGGAAGCATTTTAACAACAGTGCCCATAAGGGCTGGTGCAGCTCTAGGTATATTCTTATTTCTTTGCCAGGTTCGAAAGACCGTGAGTTGTTTACTTTCTCTGAGTACAGAAATCATCCCCTTTTGCTGTTAATTTTCTAGGGCTGCTGCTCAGTCTGTGAGTTGGGTGGTCACACTATTTGCTCTTACTGAAAGCACCAGAGAGTCAATTAAAATGAGTGAAAAGGAAGTAGTGAATTCATTCAGTCTTTTGATCCAGCGTGCTTTTATGTAATGAAATTGAAAGGTACAGATGATTTTCAGAAAGATGATTAACTCCAATCAGGTAGATAAGAAAACCTGTTAACAACTATGGCATGTCCCCAAGTGCCTCTATGAATCAAGACTCATAAGGACACAATTGAGAAAATTTTAATTATTACTTTTTGAATTTGTAGTTTAGTTAGGATCTTGAAAATGTACAATGATTAATGACTATCTAGTCAAGTGACTGTAAAAATGTATTGAGCCCTCTGAGAATGATAAATCTTCCGTAAATGAATACAGGCTGACAGTCAGAGATCACATGTTCTCCAGATCTTTTGATAAATGTTCTTCCTTTTATTTCCAATAAACTTTGATACATGAAGCTGGATAATTTATTTCCACTAATTTATCTTTGTTCTCATGGGTATCAGCTCCTCTCTTTCTATATTTTCATCCTAGAGAAACACAGAGGAGGTTAGGTCATCATCAGTAACAACAGACATAATAAAATCAACTGGAGTATATGATATAAATTCAAATTAATAGCACAGCAGCTGCTTGGTTAGATTCGAAACAGAGTAGTAAAGAACTGTTGATCGTGTCTTCTGCACTATTGAAATTCTGTACATCTCAACAAGGAATAATTTCATTTTGTCCTGAATTCCAGATTATTTCACTACCATATTATATTGCTATGGGGTCCTGTTATATGTGTTCTACATACAAAGAATGAAAGAGTCCTACCCTGATAGCTTTCTAATCCATCTTTCCTGCAGCAAAAATCTCAAGTTAAATCTATACATCCATCCTCTTGTTAATTAAAAAAATCCTGACTAGAACTATTTTCATAGAGTTGTGAGCATTTCTTATCTGTAGGAGGTTTTTTTCCTTCATTTTATATTAAAAAAATGGAATCATTTCAGTCCCAATACATAAGGGGGATTAAAATTCAGAACTGTACCTTTACTTTTTGATTTTGCAAGTGTTTAGGAACGTGCACTAGTCAACTCAGACACTATCCTCCTGCCATTTGTTTCTGGTAGCAAAGCTTTTCCCTTCACAACATATGATCTATTAAATTAAAAATAAAAATCCAGTGTATTGTCTGTCTATGGAAAACAGAAATCCAGGTGAGATATGAGGGGAAACCACTCCAGTGCCAGGTGCAAGAATAAGAAAAATAGAAAATGGAAAATAGAGTAATGGGGCATTTCCAAAGGAGATGTCAGTCCTGTATAAACAGAAGTAGAAAAGCAAATCTGATCTCCAAGACTGTGGAACACTGTGAGATGCTTGCTCCTGGGAGGAGATCTGGAGCTGAATCTTGGAAGGCTGGGGACAGTGCATGCTTTTTGAACATCACTCAGGATTCACTGGCAAGGGGATTCTCTGGAAAAAAGAGCTTTAAAATGCTTGCTAAGGAGCCTAAAGGACCTGCCAGGATGTGAAAAATCTGCCAAACATGCTGTCCTCAGGTAGAGGAGTAGTGACTTCACTCGGGAGCTGCAGATATCAGGGTTGAGTAATGTAAAAAAGATCTGTTTGTGTTAGTAGGTCAAAAAACCAAAGGTTTTGACATGGAGAAGACAGATCAATCTGGGTCGTAAATTAAACCAAAGGTCAGCTCTTTTCCCAGCTTATGTGTCATTTCAGAGGGAAGAAGCTTGCAAACTACTCTGAACAGGGTGTACTGTGTACTGCACTGTACAGCTGGGAAAATTCCACAGTGTTATTCAAATTGCAGAAACTAATGCTTATTCCCAGTTTTCACTCAAGCTGTTTCAGCTAAATATACTGCAGGATAGTTTGAAAATCTGAGATACAATATAAACCAATCATTTTCTTTTTACAGAGTTAATGGGACAATTTTAAGTGAATTTTTCTTCTAAGTAATAAATTTGTTTGGGGATTAACATTTATTTTTTGCTTAGGTAGAACATTTATTCCCCAGTGATGAAGTGCTTTGATCATTAGAATAAGCTGCGACCACAGTGCTATCACATTTTCTATCATTTATTCAAGGTTGTTGAAATAAGACTAAACCTCTTATGAATATTAAGTATTCAGATGTGGGATTTTTTTACTGCCTTCAAACTAACTCTATTAAGGAAAATGAGGAAACAATGACCGTACTTTGGTCAGTCCTTCTGTGTGTAAAGTCAAATCTCACCATTGTTCTTTTAGCTCTAATGCCAAAACCCAGGGAGATGGAAATGGAAGTTGTGGGGGTCATTTGTAACCTGAGGGGTCTTTATCTGACTCCTTCATAGGTGAATGTCAGCAGGTCAATCTACCAGCAAAGAGGAGGGGGAGAAGAATATGGGCTGCTCTGAACCAGCCCCATTAGGGCACCAGTGTTGTGAGGCAAAGTGCACAGCAAAACACAACCACTGCAAAAGACCACAGCAGGGATGGGCCCAGGGTGATCCACTCTGCTTTAAACCACAGCCTGTATCCACCGGGGAAAATAGATGTTGTGCTCAGTCCCAGTTAGGAGACACTTTATGTAAGTAAAAAGATGCATTCAACATATAATAGATCAACAACTTATTGTCAGGCAATGAGCTATACACAAGGAATGAAACATCTCCTGCATTATGTGTTTATGTTTCTAAGTATTTATGTATAAAGTGTTCCATCTTCACTGCGTATCATGCGGTGATATTTCCTCAGGCATCTGCCTTCTGCCTGAAAATTTCCAGGATGGTGAGAAATATGTGAGATGAAGAAACAGAGCTCTGCTGCATGCCCTGAAAAAAATAAATGCTGAGCAGCTTAAATCATGTGCCTTAAATCCTAGGTAGTGGAGTGGCTACCCACAGAGCAGTAGTTAGTTGTCATGTGGTGAGAGATGGGAATGGCTTGTTGAAGTGTGTGCTCACCTGCTGTGCACAGCAAGCAGAGAGTATTGCAGGGTCCAAGTGCATCAGGGCCCTGGAGCAATGGTCCTCTGCTGGAAACATGGTCTTGTCTCCTTGCCAGTGCTCCAGACCCCTTCCAGCCAGGGCTGTATCTAACAGTGAGGAAAATCCATGGTGATTTCTATCTGCAGAGGGGTTTGGCTTGTACCTGAACCAATATTGTACTGTTTCTAAAGTGCATTGGATCCCTTTGAGACAGCATAAGGTGGTAATTATACAAGTTAAATTTCCATACAATATAATCTTTACTGTGGATAGGACTTGGGAGAATAAGACAATTGTTGGCTGCTGCAATTTCTCCTTAGTATAGTTAATAATTAATCCTTGAGAAAAGGTGACTTTTTTGTAATCTATGGAAGGGGCTCTGGCACCGTTTAATCTATCTGCAAATATTTAGGAAAACAGTGTCTGTGGGTGGGAATGATGGGAATGTATGCTGTGTCCTATTGATAGTGCCTTGCTAGGCTGGCTTGATTAAATCTCTTAATGAGAGCATTATTATTTTCTTTGTAGAACTATGTTTGTGGGGACACAATTGTTGGCAGGATTATTTTGGATTATTTCCTTGCTATGGAAATAATATGCAGCATGTCCTTCAGCAGAGAGTTGAAGGTAAGCCATGATGCTGCACATCTTGTCCTGGTTACTCTTGCAATTACTCTTTTGGAAGGGTTGGAGTGCAACTCTGTGTCTGGGGGACATCCTGAACTGGTGCATTATTCTGGGACCAAATGTGGTGCTTCTTTCTTTCCTTCTCCTTCCAGACTTCACCAAAACCAGCCTTTCACCCCTCAAGGAGAAGTTTGGGTTAGCAGCACTCTCCTTTCCCTCTTGTGTTGGCAGAAATGATGCCACTGCTGCCATGTGGCTTTGCTTTGTGGCTTGGAGTGACCAGATGTGCCTTCTCCAGAGGGTCTTCCCTGAACTGGAATTACTGGTGAGCAAAAAACTGACCAGATCTGGGATTTTGGACTAAACCTGTGATGGTTTATCCCAAGTTTTAATTGAGCTCTTATTTGTTCCTACATTCACCTCTAGATTTCATCCCACATAGTTGATATAATGTCATTGCTCTGAAGCGTGTCATTTGCTCAGTAACAGCCCCAATTACTCAGGGGTTACTGACTTTGGCCTTTTAAAATGCATTAGCTACAGGAATTGCCATGACCCTAATTACTACAAATATGTTCATGGATCAAAGACCCTGCAGCCAGAATTTTCCTCCTGACTAATCATCAATCAGAAGAACTATTGTGGAACTGCCACAGATTTTTCTTGAGCTACTTTAGTGGTTAAGACCACCTGGCATGTATCTTGCTCCTTTCATCCTTAGAGGACTTCCAGAATATTAGTGAATTAAGATGGACAAGACTTCAGGAGTGGTCTTTGATCAACCTAGTAGAAATGGAGCTGGAAAATACTTTGGAATGCAATATCTATCATGTTTTCCCCATTGTTATTGCTTGTTCCATTGGCACAATGTAATGAAGAGCAATATTTTACTTTTTTCTAATTTTTCAGCAATTTGAGAGGCCTGACAGTGCAGGTAAGTGTGTCTGAGGGAAGAACCATTTCTTGTTTTGGCTATGGTCTTTGCAACAACTTTCTAGATAAATTTCAGTTATCTAGAGAGGGTCAGGGAAGAGAAAGGTATGTTTAAAGGTAAGGGAGATGAAGAACATCTCTGTAGTCTGTGTGTCCTTTCTGTGACTCTGACTATCTTCTGAGGATACGAAATTAAAGGTAACTTGAACTCACAGGATCTTTTACATGAGCTCTCCCTAGGAGTTCAAAGGGTAAGGAGGTTACTTCAGGGTGCAAGTAGTTGGAGTGCTGGAGTGCTCCAGACTACAAGATATTTCTGTAAATGAGGGGGCTTTCTGATATGATCATCTAAATTTTTTCACAGGTGCAAAGAGCCCTTGCTGCATTTGTAGTCAGACTCTATTTTGCATCACCAGGAAATACATTCCTTTACCCACGCAGTAAATTAAAAAAACATAAACACATCTACAGAGCCATTTATGTAAGCATTACAAAATTGTGATTGTCAGGAAGCCTTGCATTAAACCTTCATTCCTGATTAGAAGATGGCATGCTGAGTACTTCAACCCACTTTGCACTTCAAATCAAGCTATTATTAGGGCATCTGTCCGTTCATTCTTTCACTTAATGAGAACTGTTCTTTAGAGATGCAATAATGATGCTTCAATAGAAAATTTCAGCTAAAAGCCTAATTTTGTTAGGCTTCTCCTTGCAAAATAAAAATGAATCCTGCTTTTGCAAAGCTTGAATAACACTGAGAACATTGATGTAAATCTGGATCTTGCCATATTCCCTCGAGCATAACTTTGTAACTCCCACATGGAACTTGGCCTGTCCTCCATCCCTGCTGGATTAATGTAATGCTGCAGTGCACATGGAATGTGTGATCATTTAGACTAGAGGATGTAGCCTTTGGGACACTCAAAGGAGCATGCCAGAGAATCACAGAATATTTTGGGTTGGAAGGGACCTTTAAAGGGCATCCAGTCCAACCCCTCCTGCAATGAACAGGAGCATCTTCAGCCATATCATCCCTGTCTATCCTGATCTGGAATGGTTCCATGGATGGGGCACCTACTGTGTATCTGGGCAACCTGTGCCAGTGCTTTACAACACTTTCCATAAGGCATTTCTTCCTTCTTATGGTTTAGGAGGAAGACAGAAAATGCAGGGTTCTAGTGCTGAAAAGTCTGTGGGATTTGCTCAGCTCCTTAGTTTTTGGAAAATAATACCTTGCTAAGGGGCATTGCCAAAATGGTTCAGAAAGCTGGGTTTCAGGAGGACAATGCAGACAGCAGTGCATGGAGACAGGACTGCTCCCAAGACCAGGCTGGTAAAAGCAGCCAGGACCCACTGGAGACAACTTACATGAAACCATCAGCCAGGTTGCACTGGAATTTCTCTGCAATAGCCCTGGGAATGACCTTTCTACAGCAAGGTCTGCTCTCACCACCACAACATCAGAGACTTGCAGCATCCATGACACTACATTTCTCTGCAAAGAATGTCTGCTCTGTTTGGCAGTGGTAACATCCACTACCTGGGGTTATGCTTGGTGGAGGGTTGTGTCTTATTTCTCCTGCCTCAGCTTCTGTGGGAGTATTGCTTTTGTGACAGCTAGCAAAATCATAGGGATTATAGGAACAAGAAACTGTTAAAGGAATAATATTTTTGATTATTGTATTCCTTAATTTGAAAAATGTAGGGTCCAAAAATGAAAGAACTGAATCTGATGGCTAATGTTTTATAAATACCAAGATGGAGGCAGACAGATTGAAAAACTGCTGGAGTTAAACTTACAATTAAGCAAACTCTCTTAGATGCTCTCAGATCTCTCTTGAACATGAGAGGAAGGGAATTATAAAGAGAAAACACAGTGACTTCATTGCAGATAAAAAGATAGTGCTGTATAAAGAAATGAGAAATCATTTAATAATATTTAAGTACAGTCAGTCATGCAAATAATGCTCATAAAAAAGAGCAGAGGATTCTTTTTAGTGCAAATTTTTTTTCAGCTGTGACTTGTTCAATTTTATGTCACTTGTATATGGAGAGTGATTTATTCTTGAGTTTTTTTGCAGCACGTTGTTTTATATTTGAAATACCAATGATAATCAAGGTGTCTTCTGTGAAATGCCAGCAAAACAAAATCCAGGGAGCTATTGGGATGACAAGAAAAGACCCCTGATTCTGTTGGAAGGGTATGCTTTGTTCTAACTCCTCAATTATCGTGGGGACACCTGTGCTAGAGTGGGGTCCCTTCATTAGTGAAAAAAGCCACTGTTAATCTGCACAGCCCCTTGCTTGTGATGTGACTTTAAGCAGATGGTGCTGCAAGAAGGGTGAGTGTGGAGGACACTGACCTCTGGCTGCCTCCTCCCTCTGGGTAAATCTGTGTTTGTGTATTACAGATCTCAGCAGCCCAGAGAGGAAAACTGTCAATGTGCAAAATTTCATTAACTTGCAAGGCAGCAAGACAGCCCCCCAGGCCAAACTGCAAATCTGCAAATCATGGTGTAAGGTAGAGGTGAGTAATAAAGTAGTAGAAAAGGAGAACAGAGGGAACAGTACTGATGGTTCCCATCACTCCCTGCTGAGGCTGCTCTGAGTGTATGCTCTGAGTATCTCAATGAAATACCCAGGAACACAGCTTTGCTTTTGGGTGAGTGGGAACACTCTGCACCCAGCTTCTCCAGGCCTCCCTCTGTGCAGGAGATGTGCTGGCATTGTCACAGCTACAGACTCCTGGAAAAAAGCTGCACAAGGAAGAAAAACTTACTCTATTGCAGCTCTGAATACTTCTGAGAAGAGAAACTACTACCTAGCCTAGTGTCTGCACTTGAGCTCTGCTGTCTCAAACAGGCAGGACTGTAAGAGCAGTAAGTGTGTCAGTTTTATAGTACTTTGAAAGTATTGTCTGACATTGTGGTTTCCTTAGAGGCTATGTTACTGATTACCTGCATTTTAATAATAATGATTTATTCTGCTAAGGGAATTCTCTAAGCTTTAAGAAAGAAATAGTCTGCGGTTTGCAAGCTTTCTCAACCTCTCTATCAAAGTCCTAGGGAAGCATAAGGATTTGAGCTTTCATGTACTAAAATCTGATGGAAAGGTTCATATAGCCTCTGAAAAATATCACTCTAGAACTCACACTGCTTCACACATTGCCAGTGTGTGCAGTGTTTTCCACTCTGTGAAATGATAATAAATGATAACAGGGTAAGTTGCTAAGAGATAACATAGCCTGCCAAAAGTGTGCAGACATAACCAAATTAAGACACTGTGCACCCTGAAGTTTTCAGGCTACCTTGGCAACACTAATGAACTTTTAATGGTTGAAAGGGCAAGAACAGTTTAAGCTTTTCTTTTTTAAACAAACTTTGAGCAACTTTTGCTCAGATTAAGCACAGTCCCCTACCTCTTCTTGCTTTTGCAATATATTTTTTTCTGGGTTGAACTCAATAATGAATTATTTCCTCTGATTCATGGGTAGAAAAATCCTTCCACAAGTCTTTTCAGTTAGACACTAAAAAGGAACCCACAGCGTGGAAATCCAGGCTGAGTCAGCCTTTACACCACTTTCTGTGAGAGAATCATCCTAATTTCCAATTATAGCAGTGGCTGCTAAAGTATTGATGCTTCTAGTTACAGACATCAGAAATTAGTTACTGAGGCAAATTGCCTTGCTGTGCTTCCATTTTCAAATGTAATTCCACTGAAGGGACTCTTGGTTTTCTCATTAAGACCTTTTTTCAGAAGGCTGAGAGCTATCTTGGACATGCAGTTCTCTTGCACAATGATGTTTTATAGGGTAGGAATTAAAGAACTGAGAATATTGTGGTTCTGTCTGAGGCCACTACTTGACCTCACTCTGAACAGGTCTTCTGCAGGGATTTTGGCTTAACAGGACCAGCTGATGGGCCCTGTCAAGTGCAGACTTTTTGGCTCTAGTAATGAGTGCATGATGAGCACAGTGAAGGGCTGTGATTACAGGCAGGTTTTGTAGTTGAACTCTACAGCTCCTGCCCTAAAATCAGTGCAGACCAATTCTGATGCTTTAGGAAGGCAGTGAGGGATCTGTAGGTTTGGCCCCATAAATTAATTTGTTTAACCTTATTTGTGTGCTTCTAGCTTCCTGAATTAGGCACCCAATTGTCTGTAAAATGTGTAAGGAAAAAATGAGAGTTACAAACCCACACCCTGTTGGGCAACTGCCATGTGCTGGTAGAAACACTGAGTAGGTGTGCGTGGACTTAATTTTATCTGCCAGCAGCTCAGATGTCAGATGTGTGGCTAAGAAGGAGCTCACATCCTATTTAGCATGTGTAGCTCATAGAAGGGAATTGTCTGAATGCCATCTCTTCTCATAGGTGAAATGAGAGAGGAAAGGACAGCTCTTCTCATCCCATACCCTCGTCCAGGAATAGAAAAGCACCCACTCCCAGATCCAGCATCTCACCCTGCCTGCTCTGAATGTAGCCAGGGTCTGAGCCTGACTCTTGATGAGAACATTTAGAAATGGGAAAGCTTGGGTGAGATGGCCCAGATGGGAGTCCTGCTCTAAGATAGGCTGGGCAGGAATGTGCTGGTTCTGTTCATGTGTTCAGCAGCTCACATGTCCTGAACCAGCATTTAGAGAAGCTTCAGAGCTTCATTTCTGAAGATTTTTGAACAAACAGGAATGAAAAATCTCTGTTAGGCAGCACCTCAGAGATGTCTTGGAGGATCTGGGTATTCACATTTTTCTGTATATCTGGTCTTAGGTCACACGCTTTGTTCAACAACTGTTCTCAAATGCATTAACTTCACTACTGGAGCGAGACAGGGTCCCTAGTGTTGTGTAAAAGTACTGCATGAATATAAATAAACATAAAGTGCACCTGCACTGCCTCAGTTGCACTTACCCAGACAAATAGCATCCTCACACTTGTAAACCATTTGGAGCTGGCAGGTGCTGCTTTGCTCACCTGAGTGTGCAGGGGTTGTGCACGTGATGGGAATGCTGTTCTTCCAGAGGTGGCTCACAAAGGAGTGGGAGACCCAAAATCCCATCAGCATTTAGGGAGAAATAATTGTTAGTCTTCTAGGGTCCCCAGAATGGCAGCTCCATTGATTTATTAATCTCACTGTAAAATGGACCTGTAGCACTTCCTGTTACAGGAAGACTTCATGTATGGGATTAGCACAAATTGAGTGGAAGGCAATTAAAAAAAAAGGAAGAGAAGAGAAGAGAAGAGAAGAGAAGAGAAGAGAAGAGAAGAGAAGAGAAGAGAAGAGAAGAGAAGAGAAGAGAAGAGAAGAGAAGAGAAGAGAAGAGAAGAGAAGAGAAGAGAAGAGAATAATAACAACAAGCAACAATATTGAAAAAATAAGAGGGATTTTGGGTCAATCTCAAGTCACTTAATTATTCAGAAGTCATTTCTCAGACACTTTCCTTGATCTATTTCTCCATTTTCCATTTAATATCAGATACCTATTTTTAGTGTCTTAATTATTCCATCCATAAATATGGATTGGTTATTATATATTGAAGTAATAGCACAGTAATCCTTATTATATTCACTTTCACCTTAAGAGTATTCGTTTATTTATTTGGACTTAGTTCTTTGTTTATTAAAGTTAACTTAGAACTTTTGTGCAATATATAGTATAAATAATCACTACTTTTAATTTTTTTGGCTCTGTTTTTTCATTAGCACTTTTGAAACTTGTCAAGTTTTGAAACATTTCAACTTTGATTTGTACATTACGATTAAGTCAATTTTGTTTGCAATCCGAACACACCTTCAATAAAAATAAAAAGTTTTCTGCTCAAGCAGGAAAAATATGTCTGTGTGTGGCCACACTGTTACACTATGAACAAACTGCCTGTAGTGTGTGTATCTTCAATATTCAAGACATCAAATGCAGAGCAGTGTGCAGTTCTTGGTATGATAAAATAGCTTTGCTGTGCATCTGAGAAAATCCCTCCAAATATTTCCTTCCCTTCTTCTGAACCTCTCTGAGGCTCTTAAATTAGTGAAGAGGTTTCCCAAAGGATGGTGACAGAATAAAGCACAGATTTGTTCATCTCTCTGGTATATATTCCCACAGAAAGCTGTAACACAAACTCTGGGGATGAGATGCCAGAGAGACTCTGTTTCTACTTTCTTATGCTCTTTCATCAAGGATTTGCAACTGTCACATATAAAACAGCAGAAAAAGAAGTTTCGGTTTTAGGTTCTACCTCCACGCAACTAACAACATTTATATTAATATGCATTTTTAAAAGCACTCTTTATTTTAATCTTAAGAAAATTAAAAAACCAATACAGTTAAACACAGGAAAAGGGCTGCATAAGAAGCTTTTTTCATACATCTGCTAGGAGAAAGGAGAATTTTTTTCTGAGTCATCTGAAAAGCAAAATTCTTTGAAAGTTTTTAAGAACTAGGACACAAAAGGACTGATAAAAAGCCCCTAAGCAATATTCTAGGATTTCAAGTCAAATACTTTCAGCAAATAACAGGAAGTCCTACAGTAAGAACAAACAATTCAACTAATGTTAGCCGCTAATTGAAATCAAAGGAAAAATGTTGGGAGATATCATTTTAAATTATGATAACTTTTAAATTTTTTTTCAGTTGGGTTAATGTGTTGCAATATACTGACAAAGGTAATTAAACAAATTCTCTTGCATGTCTACTGCCAGGCCTTGGCTCCAGCTGAGAAAACTGTCCAGAAAGGATCCAGGGTCAGTGGGATTCAGTGGACATTTTGGTATGTAGCAAAAGGAGGGACAATATCAGATTCAGATAACACAGAAAACATTTTAATGTAATCCAGCTTTGATACCATCAAAGTCATCACTCCATCTTGATTTGAACCAGAAGGTTTATTGCTGCTAGATTTGCAGTTCCCTCTGGGAATGAGCCTTGTGGAGACCCTTGAACCACTGACTTCTAATTCTGAACCAGATCAGGTCTGGTTTGGGTCTCCATCAGATTGGTATGATCCAGTAGCTAATGGAGAGATACAGGCAAAGCAAGACTTGAGAAAAATCACCTTCTTAAAACACCATGTCTCCTTTCTTTATCTCTGAGCTCTTGATTTTGGCTATGACATTACAATGAGGTACAGGACTGGAGCAACAAACAATATTTGACATTCAAAATTAGGTGAAACAACTTCTCTAGTCAGGAAATCCCACCTTAAAGCTTTGGGACAGATGGAGCAGAACTCAGTGCTTGGACAGGTGAGAGCAGGGGTTTTTGGTTGTCACCTCACTCCCCATCCCACCACAGCTGTGTGGAGCAGGAAGGGTACCCTGACTGCCTGGGGAGCCCCAGGACACTGCACTGACCTGCAGCCAGTGTGCAAAATTCCTCGGGGCACTGTGGGAACCCAGGGGAAGAGAGCTCACAGGGCCAGAATAACAGCTTCAGATCCTTTCACTCTATTTGGTCCTGGAGGAAATGAAAGTCCAAGTTAGCAAGAGAAAAATAACAGTGAAAAGATCATCCATTCATACAAAACCACTGTTCTTGGAGCTCCTGTCATTCCCTCAATCTTCAATTTTGGAGAAGAGCAATAGCTAGATTTTCTTTAAAAACAGAGCTGAAGACCTTTAGGGTCAAAAGAATTTGCAATTGCACATTTCTAATATTTTTTTCTCATTCTTGTTAGTTTAGGAGAACATAAAAAGGGTTTTGTTTAAATGTACTTAACAAAGAATTCCACCTCAGGCTGGAATTTGAAAGACTGAATTCAATTCAGATGAATTTTAAAAGATCTGTTCATAATGCCTTAAAGGGTTTGTGTATGAGAAATGTTTTTAGTTTTTTCCACAGTCCTTCCAAGAGTGTATCACATCCTTTTTCTTTAGACTAGTGGCCTATTTTCTCCTTGATATATCTTCTCATTTAGAATTCTAAATCTAATGATTTTTTTTTTCAGATGCTGACAAAGAGAATAAAATTGAGAATACATTGTTTTCTGTAACATTTAAAAATCTCAAATGAACATGAAAACTGCAAGAAGTCACATTAAAAGAGTCATACTAAATAAATGCTACAGAAGGATTAGGTCCTTCTCCTGAAAGTAGAACAAAATAAAATGAAAAAAACCTGTCCAAATAACCATTGAATTTCCCCAGATGGAGATGAAACACTGACTGTTATCTCCAAGGCTTTTTATATTAGTCAAAATGTTGTGCCCTAAGAACCTGAACATCTTAGTCCTTGGAGATCCAAAATGGGGCTCTAATTTTACCCTGTGCCCAACAAAAGGCCCTAGAAATTACCCAGCATGCTGACAGCTGCCTAGTCAACCATGATGAAAATGGAAAAAACCTCTCATGTCCCTCCCTCCAGCTCCTCCTGTTCCTCAGTACCCGTGTGCTGTGCATACATCGCATCACAGCCAGTCAAAATGCTTTCCCACCAGTCTAACAAATGTATATTCTTGCTTCACAAATCCCAACCCATGAAAAATAGAAATTACTTCCTTGTGATGTACTCTTTCATATCTGGAAGTATTCCTTTCCAATAGTTCCTTGGTTTTGTTGTGTTCATTACAACAGTTGCTAACAGAAACACAAGAGTGGAAGTTTATAACATCTTGCATTATACTGTCTTGTTTTGGTATTTTTTTCTGCAGAGATAAAACTTTCCCAAATTTCCTATTATGAAAAGAAATTTTCCCAGGATTGGTTATATTTAAATGCAAAATTATTTGGAAAGTTTGAGTAAAGTCTCACAAGTGGCTTTTAAATGAGGGGAGAATGAGCAGCATAGGAAACTTGGTAAGGTCACAGGACACGATCCTGCTCCCACTGACATCAACAACAATGTTCCCAAAGTTCTCCCAGAGGATCTAGAACCAGGGACAGGGACTGCTGCTCTGCATTCCTTCTATAGGCAGAGTTGCCAGAGAGTCTTGGTGTAACACTAGTGTGAAGTACAAATCCCAAACTTAACAAGGCTATGTGACCCTGTACAGATCAGCACATTCTGGGTGAACCAGAATTTTAACTGGTTCACACACATGACCCAAGACTCCAAAGCTGTTTAGTTGGTTCTCACTCAGCAAAGCCCTGCCCAATAAACTTGTCTGTTTATCATGGGTGGAAGAAAGCACAACATCCACCAAGCCTTTATTTTGTGTCTTTACACACCTTTGCTTTTTCCTGATTCGTTTTCACTTAAAAAGGAGAAAAGAAACCAACTAAACACCACCACCACTAATAATTATAACAGCAACAACAAATATGTTGTATATAAGTAATATAATATAATATAATATAATATAATATAATATAATATAATATAATATAATATGCATACCAGTAATAATATATAGTACAATACATTAATATAATATATAATATTTTATATCTATTATATATAATATATAATAATGTATATTGCTTACAGTAAAATATAATTTTTTAACTGTTGTGATTAATAAAACCAACCCACTGATCCAAAAAATTCCCTTGCTCCCACTGAAGAGATCTGCATTTTTTCAGTCTTTGTGCTGAAACTAAACTTGGTCACTCTGCTAGTGATTAAGGAGATAAGGTTTTTTTGGTCTATATCCATGTTATGACAAAAGTCTGTTGCAAAGATAGCTTCATGTTGTATGCAAGAACCCTCAGGAATCAGTTCTGTGTCTTGGTGTCAGGCCATATGTGAAAAAATTTTGGAAATTTGGTAGTCACTTTTACTTACACAGGTGTAACCTTCTCCATTTTTCTTCAGGGTTCCCTTCCAGCAGTAGAGTTCCTTCTGCCACATTTTTTTCTCTATTTCACGATGGGCTCAACCACCAGAACTGGGGAGGATCATTGTGGGACCAAGACTGTAGAAGTACCAATATATATATCTATCTATAAGTTTACTATGATTACTAAGTACCCAACATATAGATCAAGTGAGCAAGTATGCCTGATAAGCATTTTGATTAGCTAACACTCTTTTCAGATCTGTGGAAATCCTTATTTATGAAAATGAGAAACGTGTTGCATTCAAAACTGTTTATCGGTATCAAGATAAATCATCCCAGAATCCAGAAGCACAGCAGGAGACTGGAGTAAAGACAACTTCAGAGTCCCATTTTAAGGGAAATTGCTCTGAGTTCCCTAAAAATGGCTCATTCAGGAGTTACTGGTAAAGCCTGTCAGGGACAATGCAGGTAGAATGTGAAAGCACTGCATGAAAATCTCTCCCGGTGGATGCACTTTGATGGAAGGATGCTGCAATCTGCCAGGCAACTGAAGACCTACTATCCCCGAAGATAATTGCTGCTTCAGCCTTCAACTTCCTCATTGCTTGGATCAGGATCTTTTCTTTGCAAAACAAAACCCTTCAATCTCATCACAGTGACTTCCGTGCACAGGGCAGGGTGAACTGAATGCAGGATGTCTCAGCCTCTAAAATATATAATGTTTATATCTGTTGCATCTGCTTCTTCTCTTAGTTAAATCATTCAATCATCATGGGGAAACCTTGCTTACAAAACATATATTGTTTGTACTGTAAGCAAGGACTATGTGTATCACACTCGAGTATCTTTTCCTCTACGCAAACATTTTGAGTAACTGTGTTATCAAGAGATTCTGGCAGGTCTCCAAGAAGGATTTGGGATGGAAGTTAAACAGCCTGAATTGTTACAGTTCACCAAGCAATATCTCTTTTTCTTCTGGTGGACCCTATAGTTTCTTAATAGTTTCTGGACATAGAACAGTAGTGTCTCATAGCTGGGTGTCTTGGGATTGCTATAAGAGCCATCAATGCAGGGGATTGTGTCCATGGACTCCTGTTTGGTGTTTCCATCATGGCTAATAATTTTCCCTACTTTTAAGCCTAAAGCCTCATTTGTAGCAGGTGAATGCAGTCAAATGTTGAATTGGGTTGGCAGATGAAAGGATTGTGGAACACAGGCTGTATCTCAACTCTCAAAGACATAGCAGTCCTTCAAAATAGGTCATTAATGAACCAAAATAAACCAACATTCCTTCAGAATAATACATCACTTTCAGTCTTGCTTTTCTCTTGCAGTTTCTTCCTTTAAGTGATTTAAAAAGCAGCTTCTAAGGGTATTTTTCTAAAAGGAAGTAAAATTCTGAATAAGGACTTAATGAGGTTCTTAATCCATCTGCTGGTGCCCTCTCCCACCCTAACTCCTAGAGAATTGCATTGCTTAGATTAGTGTCATCTTTCACTGCCCTCCCTGTGAGCCGGGACAGGTCATCCCTCCTCTAAGAAAAAAGGCTGATTAAATATTCAGTTAAATTATCTAAGCTGGAGCCCAGCAGGCAGATGACACAGACTGCAAAAAGGATGGGCAGGTGCTTCTTTGGGCTGCGGGGCTGCATTTAGCGAGTCTCTGAGAGGCCTTCCCTTATGCCAGTCACTGAGAGCTGATGATCTGTGCTGGGGTTTCCAATGTCCAGATGTCTCAGAATAACCCAGTGGATGTTATGCGGTGGATTTGTCACTGCAAGGGGCAGCTCATGCTCCAGCAGGCTGTAATACACGGTTAATAAACTGGAGGACTCATCTCTCTCTGGGTATGCTCAAAGCACATGCATTCTTCATGAATTTTTGCTGTCACCAGCAGTCACTGAGGACAACAACTTAATGACCTGGACACTGTGCTCATTTGATAAAATCTTACATATCTTCCTGGAGAGAAATCCATTTTATTTCAATTTTCATCATGGGATGCGAGAATGAGTAGGAAAGATGAGTTTTTAATGCTGGCTATTCTCCACCATCATGCTAAAAATGTCTGTAAACAAACCAGCCTTTTCCTTAACTCTCACTGACATTTGAGAGACTAAAAATGACAACTTTAATTTCTCGGTAAACACTAGGTCTATGGGAGTTGGCAACATTCCCCTTGAAAGGAATTTAAATGATCAGATAATTTCCATCTCCAGGGGTGTGATATTAAGGAGATAGATGCCCTCTGTAGATAAGTCTTGGGAGTTGCACTGTTTTGAGAACTGTCTGACTGAGTTGGTTCTTGCTGGTGTGCAATTAAATATCTGGGTGAGGGAAATTCATGCCACTGCTTTCCTTTGCTGCCTTGCAAAGGAACAGCATCTTCTACCTTTGTCTTATTCAGGGAACAATGTAGCATATTACCCAGAACACACTCCTGCATCATCATGCACGGAAGAATTTTCTGCTTTTTGTTTACTACTCTGTCCTCTCATGTACCTAGAGAACCAGAAAAGGATCTCTGAACACTTCTAATTACACTAATGCAATTTCTTCTCTCAGAACTGATTTAGATTTCTGTTTTAACTTGCATTTAGGGAGACCAACCACATCATGCTTTTGGGAAACAAAAGAGCTGTCTTTGCTTAAGGAAACACTATGGCAGTGTTTGCAAACCTGTTCTTTCTCAGGCTTCAGAAAATAAAGTCATGTCAGAGCTCACCTTTTAAAACAACCTCCAATTCACCTTCTAAAATAAGGTCTGACCTGAGGTTTCTAAGTGAGGAAAGAGGGAACTCTGTCAATATAATACTTCAAATGAGCAATCATTTGGAGGGACAAGTGCCTCAGGGCCAATCTCTTTTCTTTGTTATCATTATAGTCCACAGGGGAGCTTTTTATTTCCCTAGCATAGCTTTCAGTTTGCACATGGAGAGGTGTAAGAATTCATGTCAGACATGATAGCATAGCTCTACAGATTGGTCCATCACACTTACAGCACTGAGATTTCATTACAGCCAAGTGCCTACACGATTGTGGATCTGAGTCTATATAATTAAGAATGATTTCAGCTACTGTTAACTTCAGCCTCTACCTTCTCCCTTTCTTTTGCTAATTCAAGTGAGCAGTGAGAAACATTGAATGTCTTATTTCAGTGAAGGATTGTGTCAGCCTCTTGTAATGATTTACCACTGAATGGTGATGGTGTTACTGTTTTGTAAGACAAGGTGGTTTTTTTTCCCACAAGAACTCAGAAACTGCAGTCCTGAAATCTGCAAGATCTGCATGTGGCTGAGAGATAAACTGTATTTAAGGCACTGATTTTGCTTGTGAGTGGGATACCTCAAAAATTTAACAAAATTGCCTAAATCACTGTGTGCCTCATGCAAGGAGGTTCAGATCAACTCCAAACCCCACTTATTTTGCTGGCTGTGAGATACAGAAACGCCCATTACCAGCATCCCAGCTCACTTTCAGACATCACATGCCAGCAGTTGGTGGCATGTGCTTCCTGATGGCAGCCTTGCTGCAGCCTGCACTCCCTGCTGCTCTCCCTTCCTTCAGAAAGGGACTCCTGCTGGGCTGGGGATGTTTGTCAGCTCACCAGAATCACAGAGCTGATCCTTGGCTGCACAAGGCCAGCTGCTGGGGTGTTCCTTCTGCCAGTGGAGTGCCACAGGATGTGTTGCAAGCTTTCCATATTAATGGCATAGCATGAGGCTAAGCAGCGGGGGCTGCTGCCTGAGAACCTTTCAAGACACTAGAACTTTACTTATTTATTCTCCCACTTTTTCTTATAAGATCATCAAGAATCTTTCCACTGTTCCTGAGAACGTAAGCTTTGCCTTCTTTTATGAGGAGGAGGAGGAGGAGGTGATACCTCCTGTTGCCTCCTCTGACCCTGCTGCTCCTCCTCTGCAGTGTCATCACAGGAGTACAAGTCCTTTCCTTCTGGCATCTTTTTAACTATTTGTGCAGATAATTAGTGAAATCTCTTTGCATTTTTAAAATTTTAATTTTATTTTTCCAGATCCCATCACTTCAGCAACAAGAGACTGAAGTGGCCTCCAAATTTCTGTCTTCAGACAGATCTCTCTACTTTTTGCAGTCACTGAATTCAAACTCAGCATCCATAGACTGTTCAACCACTTACTGTTCAGGAGGAGGAACCATGCACACTGATGAGATTTGAGATCAACAGCAATTTGGAGTGGAGCCTGTAGTTGAGGAGAGAATAAAGGTACAGGGGATTTCATAAAAACAAAAGAAAATGTCCATTTACAGTGGACAGACTCACTATTGAAGACCTTGCTTACACACAAGTGTCAAGTTGAATTCTACATTTGATTCTGCTGCCTTCATCTAATGATCTAGTGTAAAAGAGCCACAGTAATCTAAAGGCATGGTTCCTGGGAAACACACCCAATTTGTTCTTACCAGATAACTTCCACAGCCAGTCCCAGACCTCTGGAAGCCCAGAAGAAAAAGCCTCTCAGATTCAAGCAATTTAAATTCAATGAAAGTGATTTGGCTCGCAGTTAGTTCCCTAGGAAGTAATGAAAGAGGTAATTAAAAGACTGGACAACTGTTTTAAGTAAAACATTATTCATTAGAGTAAAAACATTTCAGATAAGCTGTTTCCAGGCCATGAAAGCCAGCTCTATGTCTTTCTGTGCATCACTACAGCGACCCAGTTCCAAATGGGGGAATGAGATTTCCTTTCTGAAGGTCCCACCACAGCCTGCTTCTGCTTGAGAAGGAGAAAAGAAGGAGAAAAGATACTTGTATTAGAACATGTAGGAAAATCCAGGAAGTGTTGGGATTTTCCTTTACTCACTCCACTGTCTCTCTCACTTTACTCCCCTATTTCAAGCTGCAGGATACCCAGCTGCTCTCACCTAACCTCCTATGTCATCCTCAAAGACCTGCCCTCAACTTTCATCTGGTAAAACAGTGTAAAAAAATCCCTCTTCCCTGAAGGAGGTGAAATCCTTTGAGTTGAAGATCTGTGGGATGCTGGGAGGATGCACAGAGGGTGAAAAGGGGAAAGTCTTGGACAGTGGAATTTGATCAGCACCTTCATTTTGAGAAAGTAAAAAATACCGCTGGTGTCAGGAAGAGAGTAAGTCCGAGCCTAGGACAGTGCTCCAATGGCAGCAGCAGAGCAGGCAGAAAATTGTTCTCTGAACTGAAGTGGGAAAACGTTTATTATTCAGTCAAGGAACTGGGCAATTTGCAACTTCCTAAAAGCTATTTCCCAGGGAAAAAAAATCCCAACCAATCATTAAAAATACAAAAAATAATCCCTTTAAATAAATTCAGCTATGTGAAGGTGAATAGCAGCAGAGCAACATCTGTGCATCAGTGTTCCCGCCCACACACACACCATTGTAGTATTTTTAAAAATTATTAAATGGATTGTGTAGTTACATCTCTGTAGTGGGTTTGAGCACACCCTAACTACCAACTGCATCAGAGCAATCATCCTCCATGCTGAGATTTTTTCCTTCAACCTTCTATTTTTACTAGATGACAGTAAATCTCTTTTAACCTGCTAATACTGATCCTTAGTTAAGATGAAATAATCTGACCCTGGAAATGGCACAACTTGAACATCCCAAATGAATCACATGGAGGAAATATTTGCTGTCTTTCCCTGTGGAATGAGTGAAAGGTGAGGCATTGCTCTTGTGCTCACAAAATGCCTTAAAAAGCTTTTTATGCTGTGGCATTGATTCTGCACCCCAGTCAGTGTGAATGGGACTGCCAGTGTGTCCAAGGGATCCAGAGACAACACAGGCTTTGCAGGAAGAAATTGGTTTGCTCTCCTTTATAGCATTTGTGGGATGTTCCTGTTGCAGGTTCTGTGACTCAGATCTTTGTGGGTTGGCAGGGTCCTTTCCCATCCTTTGACTGGAGGCTGATGCAAGAGAGATTGTGCTTTGGGAAGGAATGGCCTGCCAACCACTGCACTGTACCTTGAACATCACAGTGAGAGGAATCAGGACTAATCAGGAAATAAATCAGGTTTTCATCATCGTAACTGAGAGACTGTTTCACCTCTGAAAGTCAGTGCAACGGTGCGATGAAAACACAATTAATATCTTCTAGAAATTCCCTGGGTGCATCTTTCCATCAAGATTATAGGCAATAAAATTATTAATGTTTCAAAACAATTAAGCCATAATGAAAATTAGTAAACTTTCCCCATCCTTTTGCCATTATTATTGATTAATTCCATCACTGAAACTTTACTGAGAACATTTTTAAGTAGGACAAACATCAGTAAGGCATAATTCAAGTAGAGTTGATCTTGCTTTAATGACCAAGTAACATCTTGAGATCCCTTCCAGACCAGTTTTTCTCCTAAAGCATTTTGAAAATCTGTTTTCTCAGCAGTGATTTGTATTCATTTCACATGGGTAGAGATGAGTACACCAGCTTCTTGAAATAGGGAAGTCAATCTCTAATGCTTTCAGATCAGGTCCAATTTTAACTTTTAGACATTAAAATATTCGAACACCTCAAAATATCTTAGTTGGACATAATGCATGCTATTTTACTGATTTTTAACAAGAAAAACTTGCTATTTGATACATTATGGTTCTAAAGTACTAATGGATAAGCAATTTTAAAGCATACAGTAAAATATTCTTCCTGTAGCTCAGCTTTTTTTTCATTCTTCCCATTTTAATTATTCCTTCTTCCCCTTTATTTAGCATTTCAATTGCAGTTCATCTTGAATGACTTAGAAGGAAATACTTTTGCAGAAGAGTAAATTATCATTTCCTTTGTGGAAAACAATTTTTCTTTTCTTAATCAAATGCAAACCAAGCAAAAAGCCAGAGAAAATATCTGTTTTTTTTCCATATTCTTTCTGACAAGATGAATTTACTTTCATTAGGACTTTACATAAACAGAAAAGAAAAAAATATTGTTGTATACAAGTTCTTAATAATCTTTTTGTCACATACAAACTAACCTGAAGTACTCTTCTAAATGTCTCTATTTGTAAACAGTAGGAAAAAATAGTATAGAAAACAGTAAAACAAAGCAAGCTATCTAGTTTCTTCTTTGTTTTTCTGTGTGATACTTCCCTTCTATACAGGGACTTGGGTCTGGAGATGCCAGAAGATGTTTGCAAGCACAGGTGTCTGAAACCACTGTTTGGGTTTATGTTCCAAGGACAACTTGGCTAACTCTCTGGACACATACAATTCCCTCTCAGCTGTGGGTACAAGAGTTTTGGAAAACTCTGTCATGTGCAGAGTGTGGCTGTCCTTCAGTCAGGGTCTTCACATACAAGGAGTTGCGTCCATCCCAGGACAGCTGAGGACGTGGGTGGACTAAGGAACCACACATGGATATGAGTTTGGATCCCTCAGGGAAATTCTGATTTGCCCCTACAAATGTGAACTGATGTTATCTCTGTCTCTCCTGCATGGAAATCTTTACCTTGCATGAAGGGGATAGATATAGATGAATAAAACACATTTTATTCATTTTTCAAAGCTTAAAATCATGAAATATCGTAACACATAAAGTGCATCAGGATCCATTTAACACATTCTTAAGTGAGCTGAATCGCAGTGCTGCCTTTCACAATAGCCTTGCTTATAGATTCAAAGGACAGAGAATGCTCTACCTCCTGCGGAGCACACGGGATTTCATCATGGATTACACCTGGTACCTACAGATACTTCTTTGTGCTATTGCCAGGTTACATCTTAGGAGGAATTCAAGGCTGAATCACCGCAATTATTAACAGCCCTATTGTTTTCTTCATGGCCGCTGGACACAGTTACCTCATACAGACTCTGCCAAAGACAGACACACCTTTTCTTCCTCTGACCTTGCCCTTCTCTTGCAAGGTTATTTTGTAGGGTGATGGTATGTCTAATCAAAAGAGGAGTTCTGTTCTTTGGTAGCTAGACACCACTTCAGACAATCAAAGAAATATTTTATTTATTTTCATTTTAAACTGGATTGCTGTAAAAAAGAATTACTAGCCTTGAATGTCTTGATTTATGATCAGATCCTTTTCCAGCTTTGGAAACTCAAAAAATAAGACAAAATTTACTGGTGTTACATGGTGTATGAAGGAGCTTTTGCACAGGGAATGACAGAGCTGCCCAGAATTTTATGAAAATGCAGACACTGAGCTATCAACATGCCTGATTAATTAACATTTGTTTATGTTCTGTTTCTTTCAACCTTATTTCAACACCCTAGAACTGATTCTAATAAAAACCCTTTGAGAGTTCTTTTTCCTTCCACACACTTAACTCATGATTGCAAAAATCATTACCACTTTTGATTATAATCTTTAATTAGCAGGAAAATATATGTGTTGAATTATTTAGTTAGCGCTCATTTTCATCGTGATGTTTTGACAGCTTTTGCATTAATAAATCTTTCATAGACCTGAAGACCCTGGAAAGCCTTAGATGTAGTTGTCTAAGGATTCTCTTAAACACTTTTCCTTCCAAGGACCTTAAAGCACAGTGTGCTACCCAGGATTTTTCACTCCCAGGTGAATTTCCTGATCACTAGCCTGTCTCTTCTGCTCACTTTAAAGCATAATGAATTTTTAAGAGCTTTCCTTCTCAAAATGAGAGGAGGAGATAACATCTCAGCACAGCCTGTCATGCAAGAGTGGTTGTGTGGCCCGAGGCCAAATCCATCACTTGTCTGCAGCATGGACTTCTGGGCTGGTTCTGGGACTGCTCCGTTGGATTTCCAAGGAGGAAGACTTTGATTTTAGCTTATTCTTTACAATGTTCTCAAAGGACTCTTTAACTCAGGGCTTTCGTGCATGATCTGGCATCCCATTTCTGTTAAATCCATATTTTTGGTGGGTGAGAACATTGGTTCAGATTCTCAGAAGGGCCTCAACATCTCTGCCAAGGCCTTTAGGGCTCAGACAGCAGAAGTTAAGGGTGTTCTATGGTTTGATCCATTTATGTAAAGCAAAGTCTGTAACCTGCAAAGAGCTTTGGATCAGAGGATATCTGGTTTCCTGTGCAAAACCACATTAGACCTAGTGGGGATCCCTGCCAAGTTGTAATGTAAGAAAAAAGCCTTTTAGACTGGGCCCATACTTGTTATTTAAAACATAACACTGTCCCTACTCGTTCAGCTCTAAGCTTGCTATCCCAGCCAGCATGAAATGCTGAGCCAGTGAACTGCAGTTCTGTGTTCTCAAGTTCTCTGGCAACATTTGAGTCTATCAAGGCTTTAGGCTGTAGATAGGATGATGAGTTTAAGGTTTAGCTGATTATTGGCTTGATGTGTTTTTCTATTTAATCTGATGAAATGTCTGTGTCTGTAATTGCAAGTATTTACTTCTAAGTTAATGTAATTTATTAACTTTAACGAGCAAATAAGCACCTAACCACTATGGAAAGAGATGCTCCCCAAATATTTAAATAATAATAAATAACACAGACTCAAAGGAGATCCGAGACTGGAGTAATTGCCCCATGTGCCATTATGCCCATACAATAAATAATTTAAAGCTGCTTTAAATGCTTCCTGCCACCACTGTGGAGTACAAATAATTTTGCATGGTTCATTTGCTGCAGTACTTCGTTTTCTTTGCTGCTTCTGGAAGGAGTGATTTTTATTAGAAAAATGACTATAGAAAGAGTGTGTTATTATAGGTTTAGTTTCCATCAGGAAATTCTCAATCCAAATCAAACTGGAATCAATGCAGCAGAGGAGTGCTTGCAATGGAATAGCACAATTTGTTCAGAGCAGGGTGGTGCTGACCACCCATCTGGAAACTGGTGAATTTCAAAAGATGCATGAATTATGCAAAAGTGTATTACTAATAATGAACTCTGTTTGTGAACTTGTTCTGAACAAACCTCAGAACTATGGCAGATAACCTGAGACCAAATCATAAAGTTTGTTAAAAAAAAATAGCAATGAGAGATAGGGATTTCCTCTAGAAAGTTTCCTTTGGACAATTTCTGATTCACCCTCAACCAAATATCCAAACCCTTAAAAACAACCCCAAAAAACCCACAAAATAACCTAAATTTTTACAAAAAAATAAGCTAAAGTGAAATTCAGGCATTCTATCTCCAAGAGTATCCACTCAGGATTTTATTACAATTCAATAACTTCACTTCAAATATTTATTCAAATTGCTTCTCCTGGTTTGTCCCTATATTTCAATGTCCTCTACTGAATGCAGAAGTATGAGCATTGATAGAAGTAACATGTGGATAGAGAATCTTAGAGTGTTATGGTGTTAATTTAAACAGTGTCACTCTTTCCTGTACAACTTGAGTAACATTTAATATTCCTAGAGCCAAACCACTTTTTGAGGCATCCTTGAAGACAACATGCTGCATCTCAAGGACTTATCACCAGACTTGCATCCTGACAAATTAATCTTTTCAATCCCTTTTTCAGCATGTCAACTTTTTATGCTGGTCTTTTCACTAAATGAGTTGTTTATACTCATCACCCTTCATTTAACTTCAATAAGATGTTCAAACTATGATATTATCTCTTTTTTTTTTAAGGGACTTGCAAGTCTGGCATCTCTGTAAGGGTAGAAAGGATAAAATGATGTTCCTGACAGCAGAAATGATTAATACAAGGCTCTTGAGACGACACTTTTGTGTTCATTATGTTTGCTGAGATGACTCAACACAGTATCAGAAATGCAGAATCTGTGAGCAGCCTGTTACCAAATTTGTAGTGTCTGTTGCACTCTGTGAGCCCACAGAGGTCTGGGAAGGGAAGGAAACTTCTGGTCAGAGCAAAGAGTTAATGGACAAATGCAGTACTTCGTTTTGAAAAAGCAGAAAATAAGTGAGCATAACAAAGAAACGTCCCCAAAGCTGAATCTGCCTCCTAAGCAGCAGTTAAGCACTTTGGTTGGTGAGCAGAGCAGATGGAAATCAGTTAACATGGAATCAACCCTGAGCAACATGGGCATCACAGGACCTTCACCAGAGGAGATGAAAGAGGACAGAGAGGTAAGAGGAGCTTTTTGTGGGTTGTTTGACTCTGGGCTTCATGTGTTCCATGTGTAAGAGACGTGAGAGGGGGAGTTAGCATTCCTGGGTGCATTTCTGAAGAGCATTTCTGCTTCTGCTCTGAGTCTGACCCTGACTCTCTGCACATTAATCTGGAGTTGGTGTGTCATCACTACCCAGCCTGCAGGGAAAATGAGATCCTTACAGCACTGCCCCCCTGTTTCCCTCTCCTCCTTGTCCATCACATCCCACCAAAGGGCCCAGTGATGCCGCTTGCTGGTACTTGGTGTGAGCCCTTTGGCCGTGGTCCTGTTCTGACCCTCCCCAGGGGAGCTCTTGGGTGCTCCAACAGGGAAGGTGACCATCCTCCCATGCAGCTGGAGGTGGGAGGGGTGAAGGTGAGAGGACAGAGATCCCAACCCCACAGACAATCCCAGCCACTGGCAGCCACCTTGTCCCTACTCTGGATAACATGGAAATCCCCTCCCCCTTCTGCCTGAGCTGCTGCACTTGCTCCCTTCTGCTGTTCCATCTATCATATTCCTGTGGTTGAAGGAGGATTCTCCCACCGCCTGTGGTATGAAACTCTTGGCTGCTGGGCACAGTAGATAGGAGTTGGTGAACAAGAGGAAAAGAAGGCAAGTTTAACATCTGGTCTATGAAAAGCAGAGCAGGAAAAACAAGACTGGAGAATGGGTCATGGAGTACACTACTGACATCGGCAAACAAAGCAAAAATCTATTAATTAAAGAGGAAGTAACTAAAACCAAGTTAATGGAATATTAACTGATTGATAAATACTTACATATACATAACCTATACTGATATAATTAGATTCATTGATAAATTGGAAGTAATATCTATTTATTAAAATGTAGTAAAATTTTAAGTCTCCAGTGAGTTTGCTGTCACTATTCTTTTTTTGCCTTATAACGGCAAGTCTTCCTAAATTTGACCTTAAAGCAGTTACTGACCACATTTATTCAGTTAGTACTCATCTCCCTTTAGAGATGAGTGTGTGTTTTGTTTGAGTTGGTACGCTGGCACTGTCACCTGCACTTTGTGCACCCCAAGTGCAAAGGTGTAAGAGGTTACCATCTGCCTGTCTCTTCTCTCCCAGGGTGCTTGAATCAGCAGCCAGAGTGAAACCAGCAGCTCAGCACTGAGAGGGCTGGGCTGCCAACCTCTTAACTTTTGTCAGGGCATTGAGTACTGCCTTATATCTGCTCAACCTTTAGGGGCAAATTAACCATGGACTTTAAATTTGTGCATTCTATTAGTATGACAAAATGCAAAAGATGTTTTGTACCCTGTTATGGGGGAGAGTTCACCTGCCAGCTTAACAACTTAACTTTCCTAATTCCTCTATGACAAGTTGCAGCTCCTGGTCTCTTTTAGAGGTGCAAATCCACAAAGGAACCAGGAGGTGGTTGTGATTGTGGCTGATATCTCAGTAGGCATTTTCTGCCCATGAATGACTGCCATAAAACAGCAGCATTTGACCGGTCATCCTGTGAGCAGCAAGCTCTTATTTATTCAGTTTGCGTGTGGGTCTCTAAGCCTATCCACTGGTATTTCCAAGATATTTAATAGTGACAGTAATTGTTATAATCCTTTCATTCAGTAGCAGGCTTGAAGCCTACTCTTTCCAGAATAAGTCACGTGTTGACAGCTGGACTGAAAAACCACCCACAGATGTTGCTTAATAGGAGCCTGAGTAAGTCCACCCACTGCTGGTACATTTAGTCCTCCTAGAGGAGGCAGGTGTATAATCTAGGAAATTTTCCAGTTCAGCCCTTACAGGTATGAATCATTAATGTTTAGTGCAAAGAAATAATGTCTTTTTTACCCATGGGGAAAAAGACCACAGACATGGAAAAAAGAGTGAGGACATCTGGGAGACAGCTCACAAGCAGAAAGTAGTCAATTTTTCTTTACACCAAACTGGCCACTGGTTTTCACTATGAGAAATAACACAGAGAGCCTCTCCCAATACTCTGAGATATTTTTTCATGTCTTATCTGGAGCATTCATGCCGTCTGCAAGACAGTGTGAGAGGCATCAGGCTTTGAATCAGCAGAAATAATTGGACCCTTCTACTCCTGGTGGCTCTGGGAGGTGTCCTGCTCTAGTTTTGCTTGAGTGAAATGGTGAACTTGGAGTTTCTACGTCCTTTGTTGAGTTTCTCTCTTTGTCTGTTGCCTTCGTATCACACATGGGCAGGGGACAGCCCAGACTTTCCTTGCCAGAGGGTAGAAGAACACAGCACCAGGGGCAGAAAGAGAGGGTTGGAATTGAGAATCATCCTTACTAAGCACTGCTGAACAGAAAAAGGTCCACTGGGTTGTTTTCAGAAAAGAAGAGGCTTCTAGGACAAAGCCCAAAAACGTCCTCAACACACAGAATCCAGTTTATTCCCATAGCCCTGAGACAGTGCTGAAAACAGCTAAGTAAATAATAGCCTGAGAAAAAAGAGAAGCTACCATTTATCCCTCTTTTTCATTTTTGCTTATTGTCTTTTGGAACCTTTTTCAAAACTGGATTATTTTGTAAAGGTAGAGACTAAAACCTCAATGAATCAATCAATTGGAGAGTCCCAGGATGGCCATCCCAAACCTCATCTTTGAATGTGAACTTTGATCCAAAAACTATCAGCTTTTTGCAGTACTGGAATATCACCTGAATTGTGTGACCTTGGACAACCAGGTTCTTTTGCCTGTGCAAACCTGGGCATTTTCTACTCCATGTGCAGCAGCCCTGCTCTGGGTGTGTGACTCAAGACCATTTCTTCTTTACTACAGTTCTCTCTCTTCAAAACAGAACATTTAAGAAAAGAACCAGAAAGAAAAGGGCATTTCATTTGTGATTAGTGTGATTTACTCGAGAGATGACAGGCTATGGGGCTCCTGGCTGGTCCCCACAAGGTGTGCATAATGCAATTAGTCACAGGGCAACATAAATAGACAGATCTGAACTGCAAGCACTGCCGTGACCAGAAAACGTGCAGCAGCCTCCTCTGGGCAAATGGCATTTTTCCTAGCATTTACAACACTCCTGGCAAGATGGTGCCTGCTTTTGCCCAGAGCTCTTAGTTATGGAGGTATGAGCTTCACTTGGCATTAACCAAGAGCTGAGTAAGCCATACATTTTCATGGGGCTGTTGACTTCTTAAGGAGGTAGACAGCACTCTAATTCCTTATCTATTTTTATTGGAGTGAATATCCTTGTCCTGAAAAAACTGAAACCAAAAATCTCTTGTTATATTTTTAAAACCAAAATTAAAACCCTCCTGGGAATAACACTTGTTTCTGGGGATGAGGAATGGGTTTTTTTGTTTCCTCAGTTAGGCCAACTATTTTGGAATATTCACTCGATGACTTGCCTCTGCTCTTTGTCAAACAAGTGGGAGAATATTAATTCCAGCTTTGAGCCATTTTGGGGTCTGGCATGGAACTGCTGGGAAATATCTGAGGAGAATCAATGGCAGCTGATTGAAAGCAGGGTCATATTATAAATACTGTGTTGGGGAAAAGTCCCCACAAAGATTTCTTCACCAAAAACATCACTGTGTTGGGAAAATAAAAAAAAAGTTCTCACTGACTAATTGTTTTTGAAACAAGAATCAGACTTTGTAATTTGATTAAAAAGAAAAGATGAACCTTTAGATAAGACTATCAACAATGAGCTAGTAGAAACATCAGGCAGGGCAGACCTAGGTGGATTTGACTGCTATTGCCGTGCTTGTTACACCGCTCCATGGACTTTGCAAATAAGGCAGTTTTTATTTAGTGCCTTGAAGCCTTTAGATTGAAGGTGTGCCATTCTAAAGAAGAGCAGATGGAGGTTGAAATTAAAAAAGAAAGCAAAAAAAAGAAAAAAAATCCTTAAAAAAACCCCACTGTACTGACAGATGGTTATGTACCTGAAGAAATGGCCAAGTTGCAATTCTGTTGTTGAACCTGAACTTACAGGAGTAAAGTTTCCTTTTCTAATATTTCCCTTAATCACAAGACTCTGCAATATCAAACTTTTCTCCTTTAACTTCAGCACAAATAAAATCAAACCTCTTTTATCAGCAGTACCTCTGAGAACAACAGATTATAGAGTCTCTTTACATACATTCTTAGGCTTTTTGAGTGGGAAACATTTTAATCTGTAGTTTCCTGGCATATCTTCTAAAGAGTTTGTCCCCAGCAAAACATAAGAGTTCTATGTGTCATGTTTCATTGGCAAATTAGTAAGGACATGAAAAACCAGCACCAACATATCATAAAAAATGCAAAAGCATTGAACACTTAATTACAGCTCAAGCTGTTCCAAAAGGCTCAGTAGCTGAAAGGATCGAAGAGGAACAGTTTCTAGGACTACCTGGAATTTAGGACACATAATTTTCTGAGATCTGCTGCTATCAGTGATGGTGTAATCAGAGGATGAAATGAACAATCCCCTGTTGGCACTGATGTACAGGAGAGTGTCTGATTCAGAGCAGACACCAATTTCTTACCTGGCAGGTGCAGTTCATGGTCACATGCCTTGAGATGCAGCATGAGTGACTGTGTTTGGTCTCCTCTTTCAGGTAACAAGTAACAGAAGGAGAGAAAATGATCTCAAGTTTCAACAGGGGAGACTTAGATTGAATATTCAGAAAAATTTCTTCAGTGAAAGAGTTGTTGGACATAGGAGTAGGCCAAGTGGTGGAATCACTATTCCTGGAAGTGTTCAAAACATGTGTGGATGTGGCCCTTGGAGACATGGCTTAAAGGGAACATGGTGGTGCCATGTTAGACTCAATGATCTTATAGGTCTTTTCCAACCTTAATAATTCTGTGATTCTATGAAACAGTAAGTTCTACCTCAGATATGCCTTAAAGCATGTGTTAGATGGGAGGGATTGCTTCAACACATGAGAGGCAAGATGCTGTGCAGGACCTGTTCCAGAGTGAAGATGATGGGTTTTTCAGTGGGTGCTGTTTAGTGTCCTCATATGGACTGAGAGGATCACATCCCACCACGCTTCAGACTTAAACGTGTGACTGAGCCCGTGGTTTGGTGAGTTACTGTCTTTAGTAGTTCTGAGGAAGGAAATTTCCACAGCAAATATGAAGTAAAATATATTAGTTTAACCCTCTTTCCTCAACACTGTGATTTACTTGTAAAGTCCTTGGAAAGGTAGAATGGTTATTATGTCTCAGATGTTAGGCAGTAATTTATTAAACTGAATAACCTCAATGCTGGATCCCACAGAGGTACCTGCAAGAATTTTCTAGGAACCTACAGTGCCCTAGGGAATCATGATGGCTGCAAAATTTCTTGCAGGGTCCCACAGGAAGGAGCTTATTGAGGGAACTCAGGAAAGCAGGAGTCTTTGCTTTCACCATAAATAACCTCAGAGCAAAGAAGGACGTGCCACTCCTGAAGATATGGAAGGGAAATGGGAACTTTGCTAGAATTTTGTTAAAAGATTTTTTAGGAAAAGGTTGCAGGGTAAGACCATCTTGCATTGGAACAGAGTACATGGGAGCAGAGTGCTCACATTATTGGGGGAAGCTGCTGTGTAGTTTGGGAAGGGGAATGTGTGTCAGGAACTTGCTGCTGACTCCACATGGAGTGGAAATGCGAGGCAGGGAAGTTGCAGCAAGTCTTTCTGCTTGGATGGGGGAAGCCAAATAGAAATGCTGGAGTGTGTGCATTCCCATGCTGACAAAATCAGGGAGATGTCAGAGGGAGTGACTGTTCAGTGTACCCCCTTCACACAGGATATTTCCGCTTTGGCTGAGGTGGTTTTTGGATGTGTGGGGACCCAGCTATGGCCACCAGGCCCAGCAACAGCATGAATTACAAATTGGGTTTTCTGAGACAGCACATCTCTGCTCAGCTCTGTCTCAGGAAAGGATAAAAATCTGTCTTTTGGCTCCACACACGTGACAGCCCTCAAGGAGACTGGGAAGTTAAGCAGGGACTGTCAAAGAAGCCTTTATTCTCTAGTCCTTTGCCTTTTTGTCCTGTGAGCATTTTTTACTGCATTCCCTCCATTACCTCAGAAGCTTTCAACTCTTAAGAACAATTTAGTCATTTTTCTAACTTCAAGAAATTTGGGTTTGATTGCCTTATTTTATGGTTTCCTTGTAGGTTTCTAAATGCTCTCCCTGCAAAAAACAGTGAAGTTAGTTTTTGAGCCTGTAAAGTGTTGCAGAGTATTTTTATATAAGCCAGATTAATGGTTTTAGAAGACAATACAGTTATCATAAGACAGCATTTTGGCAGCAAAGTGAGTTTCAGTGAGCAGTTGTTTTCAGTCTTGTCATGTGTTTTTGAAGAGCTAACCTGAATTTCCTCTTGAATTTGGAGTTTTAAAAAATCATGACTCAATCCCATAATAATAAAAAAAGACAAAAAACCCCCCACCAAAACCACCCAACGTCTTAGAAGTATGTATTTTGATAGAGAGGAAAAAAAATAATTTAATTGTTTCTATGTATTTGTCTGTGTCCTCCTAGACTGCAATTTCTCGTGGTGGAGCTAAACTCATCACATAGAGAGATTTATGCATTACTAATGAACACACTGAAATTTAAGTCAAACAGAAGCTGTAAAAGTTAGAAGACAAATCTTAATGTGGTATTTTGGGGGTGTCACATAATGGAGCTTCTATTTTAAATAGTTAAAATTTGATGTCAACGTTTGGTCAGAATTACAACAGGAATTGGAAACAGCATTTCATCTCATCCTGTGCAAGCTACAAGCAGAGAAATTCTTCCAATGATAGAAAAAAAAGTCCAGCACCAAATAGCTGTAAATTATTTATCACTGTCATTCTCTTTCAGATCAGAAGTCTAATAAACCACCCAGAGTGGTTGCCTGCAACGTGTCCCTTGGGAGCTCATAGGGATGGCAGTGTGCCACCTCACACTGGAGCAGGAGCAGAGCAGAAGCTCTCTCCTTAATGACTGTAGTTCTGTGAATTGCAGTGTGTGAGCTCAGCTGGACCTTGAATGACAGGCTTTCCTAAAAATGACTTTTGGTATTGTGGCGAATTCAGACAATTCAAGGTTGCTGTCTTTGGTGCATTCCTTTTTTGTTGTTTTTTGTTCATCTCTAGATGAAGCCTAAGAGTAGTCCATTATGCTTCTATTCACAGTGCTCACTGGAACACATTTGAAATTTAAGAGTGGCAAAAACCCAAGTGCGCAAAGACCAAATTTGAAGCAGAAAACAGTGGTGTTCTTCTGGGGAACAATTAACACCTAAAAAATGGGGGTATGATTCTTTAGGAAAAAAAAAAAAAAAGAAAATAAGAAGTGTGTAAAATGGACCAGGAGGTCTATGAGAGAAAATTTATATTTCAGCAGTAAACTCTGGGGCTGTGCTAGCAATCACGTACACCAGAAAGGAGATGTGTTTCATGCTGAGCTTCCAGGTATTTTGCTGTTATAATGCAACACTCTGAAAGATGATCAGGCCAGAAAAGAGTAAGAGTGAGAGGAGACAGTGACAGTGTTTACATTCTGGTTTCCCCTCCCTCTCTGTTGCTCAGTGTGTTTTGCCTGCCTGGATCAGATACCTCTGCAGTGTAGGTGCTCTTTCCTGGCTGCTCCAGCACAGACAGGCACAGAGGCCATGGGGTGGAATCTGTAGGTTTTACCCTACTGCAGTCAGAGCCCTTCCCACTGAGAGTATTGCCCTGGATTCCAGGAGCCTCGGAGATTAGAAACATGAATATTGTCACTTTAAGTAAGAACCTGGTTAGCTGTGAGGGAGGAGACACCACAGCAGTGACCTTGGACTGTGAAAGACCCCTCTGAGTGCCAGGACACAGCCCAGGGATGAGCCAGGGAGCATGTGGCAGACTCCCTGGGGATTCTCCTGTGGAACTGAAAGGGGAAAGCTTTCTGCTTCAGCTTCCACAACAGACTTTGACAGATAGGGAGGTAAAAAGGCTGCCCCACTTTCACATGTGAAAAGTCTGCAGTGATCTGGAGAATGTCAGGAGGCTGTTCCTGGAGAACACAAGGGACAGAGAATCCTCCTCATCCCACTCTCTTCAAGGTGCCCAGCAGCAAGAGCTGGAGGCTTTCTGTTTTCTCCCCATTGCTGTCAATAATTCCTTCCCTTCCTCCCTACCCTGAAGTTAGAGCAGCCAGAGCAGCAGGATCAATCTTTCTCCCCAAAGCATCCAGAATTGGACCATAACCATGCAAACTGCAAGATGCCAGAGTATTTTGCTCAAGGGAAATTTTGTTCTTTATTCCCTTTCAGCCAAACTAGATTTTTATCCTAAAATACATGTTTCCATCTCTTCTAAAATCCCTTTAAAAGAAATTGGACATTTGCAGGCATGTTTTAAGTGTGAAAGTAGGTGGCTGCCTTTTGCTTAACAGATGAGTGTTTTCTTGTCTATAGGCTGTGGATTTGCTGCAGGGAGTCTGAAAACCGTGGTCACATAGCAACTGTATATTAACTAAAGCTTTTGAGAGTTGCTGAGATTAAAGTTTCAACAGTGTTCAATGTGCTGGTCAATGTGCTGATCTGCACGTGTCCAGCTTTGTTTTGTACTAACTGTCAAATGAGGAACCAGGATTTTGCAATAATTATGACTGTTATTCAGGGAATTGCTTAGAAATTAAAGGTCATCTAGAAAAACAAAACAAAACAAATCTTTCTCAAAAAGAGAAGACAGTGATGAAAACATCTAGTATGAGGAAGCTGAAAAAGCCCCAAAGCTAAACCTTAATATTCTCCATGGAATCTAGACACAGGGGTTACAACATATTTGGTGACTTTATTTTACTGGCTGTTCTCAGCACTGAAAACAAATGCAAATCACTTGGGGAGCAAGTAACCATTGAAAGCCTCATTCCTTTGGTTCTTTTCTTGTCATTTCTCTTTCAAACCCTGATAGTTGCTTTGCAGAGTTTATTATTAGCAGCTGTACCTGAGACTGGGGAGGGCGTTGCAGGAGGAGAGCTATTGATACTTTTTTTTCTTTAAATAAAATAATGTCTCTTTTTTGGTCCTGAGTGGTATGTGGTATGCCATTGTGGTATGGCAGGGTATGGGAGTGAAAAGGAGCCAGTGAGCTTTGAAAAATCACCTTGAAACACCCATTTTGTTTCCAGGTTGCACTGTATTCATCTCTGACCTGTCCAGCATCTCAAAATTCGGTTGTCAGTTTACAGAACGGAAAATGGGTTTGCAGCATCTACTGTGGGAGGTTGGCATTCAATTAAAAGGAGTAAACCAAGCATTTTTATTTAATACCAGATACACAGAAGCAGCACAGCTGTGTGTTATTTTACTAGGGCTTTGCCAGACTTGGTAACTCCCAGCCATAATAATCCTAATGATAAAGTTTGCTGCTGAGTCAGCCCTGTTTTGAGTGAGACAGTCAGTGAAAAAGTGTGGAGCAGATGCTGCACTGCTCCGGGGTGTGTTTGCCAGTTGCCAGCAGGGAGAATCAGGGCAGATGCTCTTTGCCCTGGGGAGGAGGGGAAGACTCAAACCAAAGCCCTGGTTAAGTGGCTTGAGAGCAGGGCTGCAGTCTGGCCCGTGTAGCCAAGTGTCTTTTTGCAGAGCTCAGGGGGAGAAGAGGGGCAGAGCAGATCTCATCTTATTGTGGGATCAGGGTGCAAGTGTTTGAAATTTTTATACACAGATCCAGAAATGTTCCTGTGGCCCTAGTTTTAGGAATTGTTTGAGCACCTTCTCTCAGAAAGCAGTAAAGTCAGGATAATATTGAGATGGTTAGAATGCCTCATCTTATTTCATTTGATATGCAAGGTGGAATAGTCTCTGTTAAGTTACTGTGAGTTATTAACTCTCTTTTCCTAACCAGAAAAGAAATGTAGGGTTTTTTTTTTTTACAACTTTCTGACAGATATTAAAATGTGATAAAATGAAAATGGCTTCACGCTGGAATGCACTGGGACATTTCTCCTGAGAATGGAGTTGAGCAATGCAAAATTAATATTGATTTTATCACTGTTGTCTCCTCTAAGGAAAAAGTCCTTGCAGATTTAAGAGAATGTTCTTTTTGTGTGGCAATCTTTTGGGAGTTGTGCTGCCTGTATTTAAGGTCTCTGAAGGTCCAAGTCCCTCAAGAATGAATGGAGTCCTAGATGAAGATCTGCCTGATTCAATATCTTAACAATTTAAGCTCTAAGAAAGGGAACAGTGTAACCACAGCGAACATCTGAAGGCTTGCCCCAGAGCCCATTAGACATAATGACTCTTGGACTAGTCTCCATCCAGATTTCCTTTCTCATGATTACAATTGTAGATGAAAACCTCTTGCAAGCTTTGTGTTTCTCTCTTTTCCACAGTACTTTCAGCTGATCAAAAATTAGGCTTACAGAATAGAGTTTAGAGGATTTTGGCCACCATGACACAACCTGAACAACATTTTTACACAAAGAAATTTCAAACTACAGCTTCCAATCACAAGAAGTGTTTTCCTGATAGCTCCAAACCTGTTTTTGTGTGCATGGATCACCAAGGTCTGCATGAACCGCAGGGAATATGGAGACAGGAATGAGCAGAGCACAGAGCAGAGTTAGGTAGATTACAGAGAGCTGTTATCTGGCAGCATGACTGCTAGGGAAAGGAGGTCAAATCTGACATTCATTACCTCATTCACACCCTGTTAAATCAGTCTCTGTCTTCATTCTCAACTGTTTGTCTTTTGCCACCCACATTCCTTCTGACTCCATCATTATAATGAATAATTCAATGAATATTTTTAAACTCCAATTATTATTGACTATTCCAACCTTCCTACTTTATGATTTATGGGATTTTCAGGGTTTGCTGTGTCTGTTCTGAGTGGCTTTCATAGGTTTTATAAAGGACACAGGGAAGAAGCATTTGGTATTTGTTGGTATATCAAACTAGCAATTCATTGAAAGTGGCCTAATTGATAGACTAGAAAAATATAATTACAACAGTGAGTAAGAGGGAAGAAGAGACCAGAGAGTCCTTGAGGGTTAAAAGCAACAAAAAGACAGTAAATGAAGAGGATCCATTTGTGAGATTCATGAGTGAAGAGACTGAAGGGCACTGAGGTAGTCTTGAAGGAATACATGGATGGATCATCAATTATTTGTACAGGTTGGAGAAAAAAAATCAGTAAGGCTGGGAGTTGAACAGGACAGCAGAGTTTGCATTTTAGCTTCAGGGAATAGTCAAAATGAGAACTCAGGCTATGGCTGAAGGGAAAAATAGCAGCAGTTAGAGAAAGAAGAATGAGAGGTACAAAAAAGAATGAAAGCAGTTCAGAAGCAGAGCACTATTGAGTTCAAATTGCCCTCACCTAAACCTGTTTTGCTCTTTTATAGTTTACAAGGCAAATCATGAAAATGAAGTGTTTGTCTTGGACCCACCCCATGCCCAGAGAACTGTGCAGTGTGTGCAAGGCTCAGGGCTCTGCAGTGTGAAGGGATCTCTCACCTGGCACCCTGCAGTGCCTGTGTTACTGTGGGTTGGGACTCCTCTTGCTCCCCCTGTCCACTCTCTCAGAGCACAGAATTAAGAAAAAGGAACCAAGTTTCTGTTTGCTTTCCCATTAGAGATGGTTTCTGAACAGCTTCCAAAGTCTGGAATATTTGACATTTCAAGGACACCACAACATCCTGTTTCACTTTCTACAACCCAACATGTTTTTCCTGCTTCTAGTGGCCACCCCCATTCTCTAAAGCTGTGGGAATTTCCTATATGGGGACAGAAGATATGTTAGGAGTGAAGCCCTTAGGGAGAAAAACCCAAAGAGCTGATGTTTCCTTCTCTTCCTTACTTCCCTTCTCTTAGCTATTTGACTTTCCCCTCAGTAAATATTGATGAAACTGAATGATGGAGAGATAGGGTTCTCACTGTTAGTCATACTAAAAGATATCAATACACTTAATTTTTAAAATCCTATCCTACGTCCATTCTCCAAGTGTGGCAAGTATGCCACTTCTTTCCCATTACTGAATTAGATATTTTGATGTAAAAAAAAAAACAAAACCAACAAACTTATAATTTCTACACTTGTTATTTTCTCAGATAATTTATTAAAGAAAACCACAAGATAAAGCTAAAAAGAAAATTTTTAATTCACTAAAAGAAATAATCCAGAACTGGGCTTTTGTCCTAGGAAAGCTATAAATGGGTATTTACAGTTTGTAGCAGGAAAATTGCATGAAGTTTTACAAAAATAATAGAATTATAGAGACACGGGTAAATTAGGTTCATGAGAAAGGATTAAACCAGCTTTTTCTGAGGGAAATCAAGTCTTACAGAGGAGTCAATGAGCACAGCTGTAACTGTGAGACAGGTGAAATAGTGTAGTTCAGTTAACAGAACTTTTTGATGAGACATCTCCAAGGACTTCTACAGTAACTAAGCTGTCATGGAATGAATGTGAATGTCTGCTCTTGAATTAACTGTCAAAAGATAAGAAACCAAATGAAGGAATAAATGGACTGCTTTCTCATGGAGAGGCCATCAGGGGAGCCGTGCTGCATCTGTGCTTGTCAACGTATTTCTAAATGGTCTGAAAAAGAAGTTAAATCCAACACTAATGAGTGAGTTTATGGAAAAAGCAAGCCACCAGCATCATGATGGAGAGACTGCCTCAAAAGGGCAGTCTCAGAGAAAGAACAGTCTAACTACAGCCAACCAGACAAATGCATCTTCCAAACCAATGTCTCAAAGTCTCCATGAGAAGCTGAAACAGTTTAAGAGAGGAAAGGTATCCCTGTGGATACCCTTTCTGCCCCTGCCCTAGGCCTCTGCTACCAAACTCATCTGCAGGATGCTGACTGGAGTGACTCTGGTGAGGTGCTGGACCTTCTACATTACTCATCTTCTCATTCCTCCTCTACACAATTCTCCCTTCAAGGAATTAGAAAAAAAAATAATCAATGGAGTCTAAGCAATTACATCAGTGAAAAAAGAGGGAAAAGCATTCAGTGTTTTTTTTCTTTTCATAGGATGTGCAGGTGCTGTGACAGGCTGCCTTACTTCAGAAACTTCAGAAGTGTAATGGTATTAATAGAATCACTTAGGCCTGAGAAAATGGAGATAATCTATCATTTACAAGTAAATGACGACTCAAGACTTGTAACTATTGGACTGCATAATATGGCCAAAAAATGCTTTCCCAAGCATTGTCCAGGAAATTATTACACAAAATGCTTCCCCAAGCATGAGTCCAGAAAATTATTGCACAGCTGTAGCACAAGTGTGGAGGAGATTAGAAGAGACTTTCAATAGATTTTTAGGTTCTCCCATCTTTAAAAATACCTTTCATTCTCAATACATCTTGATTGCATATAGTAGCTGGCATGAAGGCAAAAAACAGCTATAGCAAAGTCTTGGGAAGAAATTTCCAGCAAATTTGGATATGCTGACAATGTAGCTCCAGGACGGAAAAACTTTCAGTATCTGAATCATAGTAAGAAGGACAGGATCATGATTCTGCAACAGAGGAGGAAGTCTTTGAAGGAAATTATCCCCACCCTTGTCCTGAGTGAGTGTTACAATCTTTATCGTATGCAGTGCAAGAATCTCCTGGCTGCATCAATTAGGGTTTGATTATGAATAGGCAGAAAGAGTCTGTGGAGTCCTTTGTCCAGCTGTGATGTCTGGTGCTGAGCTTCTCTTGCCCTCAGGCAGAGATGCAAGCAGGGGGTGATGAATGTCTTGGGACACTATTTCCAAATCACCGAGACAATATATTGACCTAATATATGGTGGTTAGATATACCCTCATTTAAAGAAAATATATATTTCCCTGCTTACCCAAAGCAAGGAAGTTAATTATCAAGACGGATACTCTCTTCTTTCCTCTTTACCCCTCAGTTAACTTAAATCTGGTCCAGGCTGAAGAGTGGATTGTCCCAGGCCTGGAAATTATCCTTAGATTTGTCTCCAAGAGCAGGATACATCAAAACAGAAGACACATATTTGATACTCACAGATAGAAGAAAAGAGGGTGTCATTGACAAAGAGATCCAGTTTCAACATGCTTTATGACCCACTCTTCTAAACTATCAACTTGCATGAATTAAATCCATGGAAATTCCATGGTACAAATTTGACATTACAAGCTAGAATAAACTGGTCATGTCCTCAGTTGATCCTAATTAAAACTGAACAGAGGGTTTACCCTGGCTATGCAGATGTACTCTGGTGGAAAATTCAGCTGCATGGTTTTTGCTTGGCATTGGGATTATGACATGTTAGATTTATTGGCTCATTTGCTGCAGTAAATGAGAGTCTCTGGCTTGAGCAACCATTGATAGCAGAGTGCTGAATGGGCTGGCTGAGGAGTAGGACAGGAATGGAGGGAGAACATTTGTTCTGAAAGACAGAACACAATTCTCACACTGTCCTAGTCCTTCATGACTGTTTTTCACAGCCACTGGACATGATCTGCTTTGCCACTTGAAATGAGCAAACAAAATTTTTTCTTAAATGACAAGTGTAATGAAAGGAATCTGACAGATCACAGAATATACTATGGAGCTTTTTTGAAGTGGACTAACTTCCCTACCACTAGATAGAAAAGGGATTTCTTGGTGCTCATTTCCATGCTAAGAATTGAATTGTAGGGAAGGCAAAGGATTTTACATATTCTTGTACAAGGCATAATGATGTTTGCTTTTGCAGTTACCTACTGTATTGAGATATCCAAACATGATTTGGGAATCATGAGAATTTGAGGAACTTTTGCCAGAGAGTGTAGGCACCTGAAATTATGGATTCAAAAATACCATATTTATAAGCCTAGTGAAAATGAGTAAACAAAGAAAGATGAGACATGATGATTTTTTATGTGACAATATGAAGCTGATGAACATGATGATCACATGCAATGAACGAGAAAAATATTTTCCTATGATTCAATTTCTGACTCAGAATTTAAATCTTCTCCTGAAAGATCACAAACAAGGGGACACTTTAGTAAGAAAGGAATCTGCCTAACATAACAAAATTTAGAGGATAAGTTTCACAAAAGATTTTAGAGCAATTGCACAGAGGCAACTGTAAATGAGTGCAGGTTGAATGCCAGAGGAAGGACACTTCCAAAACATTTTCCCTATTTTGTTACCTTATTAATATAATATTGCCTTAACCTTGTGGTAACTGGTAATGATAATTGGTAGTAATAAGAGCAAATTTGTAGCAGACAGTTTCTAGTTTTCTGCATGAGGACTTGAGCTCCCAGAGAAGTCTCATGGTTGCCTGTGTCCCCTGTGGCACAGTGCAGGGTGTCAGTGTCCAGAGCAGATCAGATGAGGAGCATATGGACAAACACCATCCCCTTGCTGTCTAACCTAAACTTCCACTCCTGTCCTACTTTGACTGCTGAACCACAAACCTTCTGTTCTTACAGAGCTTTCCCTGAGGCAGCACCTCTCACTGCACAGGCTCACGTCCTGGCTGTGCTATCATGAATTAATGTTATTTTGCTGTGTGTGGCATTGCCATTGACCTGATCTGTTCTCTTGTTACCTGGGGAGAAGTTTTCTGCAGTGCCAGACACAAGCCAAGACAGAATTTGACGTGAATACCCTTTGAAGGATAAAGCAACTGATCCCATATAATGATTTATACAGTGTCCTGGCATTTTCAGCTACCAAGATGAACTGCTTTGGAGTATACAATAAAGCTCTTTATCAAACCTGGCTTTTCATGTCTCTTACAGCCATAAAGAGCAGTGTGTGAGAACACAGCCCCATCGGTTCTCCCCAGAGGAACAGAAGGACAATTTCAGTACAATACTTGATGCTGGCAGTGGAATTGTTTCTGGACTATCAGCTTGTAACAAAGGAAGTTATTATTACTGAGAAGTAAATATTGAGCTCAATCCATAATCTATAACCAACTTTAAAAACCAAAAGTAGACTCAGCAGAAGAGAGAATACTGTGATTACTGTGCCAATAATTCCACTGGTGTGAAAAAATGTGACCCAGATCCATGCAAAAACACCAATCTGTGGGAGCTGGTAACATGGCATGGCACTGACTGGGGGCCAGTCAGACTCTTTGTAACAATCATGGGGTTCTTTTTTACTTTCCTCCACTCCAAATTATAGAATTGGTCAGGGTGGAAGAGATGGAAGAAATACTCACTTTGTTTTAAATATTAAAAAGAAAAATACGTATTTTAGAGGACGAAATGGAACAAATTACTTCTCCTGTGATTTTTCTGTTCCTCCTCTTCTCCCTCTTCATGTTTTCTAACTCTTCTGTTGCTCTGTACATTTGCAAAGCCTTTTGTACTTTTCTAAACATCAGAACTACTGACTTGCACTATAAGCCTAGATTTTCAAAGTTAGCTTAAATTTTTGAAATTACAAATGATTCCAAGGAGCAGCAATTCTCTCTCAACCATGCATTCTGCTCTTTTTTACTACCTGGAGAAAATAACAAGGAAAGCAACAAGGCAAAACACTGAAATGCCCAGTTGCAAAAAACGTGGAGTATAAATAGAAATTTTTAAAGAAAATAATTGCTAACTAATTATTAAAAATCCAAACCTAGCTCTCACCTTTCTGTGTTCTTTGCTAACACCAACAGTTCTAATGGATTTTTCCCTGTGGAGTGAAACAGTTGGTATAAACTTAAAGTAAAATAAATCTATACTTCTACCATTAAGTGTCACTTTACCAGCCTGATGGTACAAGCCCAGGAGAAGAAACCCTAAGCCTGTCTCATCGCTCATTTCAGGAATTCCTTTTAACATTGGTTCTTGGTAATGGGGTCCTTATTTGATACTTTTGCAAGTCTCTCTGAGCTACTGTACTCCAGTTGTGTAATGACTCAAAGTGTGGAGAGCTGCACGACTTTCCCAAGCAAGGAACAAGAGGCATTGTGTGGAGGGGGAGGGAAATGGATCCTCCTGCCTCTCCTTTGCTGTTTTGTGTGTAAAACCATCGTCCACTCAGGGCTGGAGCATGATGATTTAAACACTGTACTTGCTGCCAAGCCTCTGCTGCCCTGAAAATTTGTTTTTCCCCAGCAGTACTGAAATCACTCCAATATGAGTACATTAAACACATGAACAACTCTGACAAGAGGCAGAGTAATATTTTGTTGGGTGAGCTCATTTGTGCTTTATTGAATTCATCTATTGGCTGACCAACAGATCCATCAGGTTCTTTTGCAGCAGTCAGATACAGAGACATGACCTCAAGTCTGATATCAAGCCAAAAGGTCCTCCCTGCTTCTTTACAGAGGTAAAACAAAAAATTCAAGTAAGCAGAAGTGTTCTGTCACACTGACTTACACCACATGTGGTGCAGACAAAGCATTAATGTTTTTTCAGCAGTGTGGCTGTGCTAAGATTTGGCAAATTAATGTGCTATGGATATGACTGAAGTGTTCAACAGTTTGATGTGGCAATAGCAGGTAATAGAATTTTAATCAAATTTGAGCATTTTTCTCTCCCCAGGTATAAAAGCTTCATTAGTGCAACAATGTACAACCTCTTGCATTCATTTTTCTGTGTAGCTTCAGCGGAAATGATGGTGTGTTGTTAGCACATTAATAAGTAACAAACTGAGGCAGAGTGCAAATTTACCAGTCAAATACTGAAGAAGATGACATTTTGTCTCCATGACTATAAAAGGGGAGAAATAGGTCATTAGAAGTCTAATTTCCTACAAGGGAGCCCGAGATAAGCTCTTCATTGTTGGCCACACATTTACACAGCAATTACAGTAAATAAGCCATAACAGAGAGAAATGTTAATCTATTCCCTGAGGGAAAAGAAAAATGTAGGCTGGCTTCTCCTTTCTCATCGTTGCACTGCAAATTACACGTTAAAAATATATTGTACAGAATAAATGGATTAGGAATAACTGATGAGTATCACAAAACATAGATGCTGAGAGCTTTAATGCAGTATTGGATAAGGTTTGGATATTTGCTAGTGACACACGGTTAGACATTTGGAAATAAACAAACAAAAAGGAGAATTTCTCTCTTCTTGAGAGAAGCTCAGGGCTATCACAAAAGTCCAGGCTTAGGGCCATGGAGGTATGTTAAAAATGAGCTTTGCTCTCAATGCTTTCTTCTGCCTGTGTACAGACAGGTGATACCAGGCCTCCCACTGCTCTGGCTCCCTGAGATCCCTTTCCATAGCATGACTAAATCCAGACACACCGGGGTCTTGCTCCTGCTCCTACTGTGGGCCTTGGAAACAAGACCCAAACCCTTACTATTGGTGCTTTCCTTCCTTCTCATAGCAAACACATCCTGTCCTTGTGCAGCTGCTTTCTTCTGAAGGCAAATCAATCCACCAGAACTGCTCTCTGGCATATCTTTTGGATCCTTAACGAGCCAAGATGCTCATTACTGTCCTTTCTGTATAAACCTGAGATAAAAAATTCCAGCCCTTAGAAACAATTCTAGCCTTAGCTAGGGCCTTAGTATGCAACTATGAAATAACATTTCTTTTAGACCTATGCATTTTTTATTCCCCACTTCTCACTGTGTTTTCCCATGCCCCAGAGGAATTTATTCTTACTTATTGAAGTATCCTCTATCCAGAGTGCCTCCAAACATCAAATGCAAACCAGATTAATTATCAAGGAGATCATCGCAATTTATAATAAGCCATGTGCTAATTACATGTACCCTATGAGTATTTTACTCTCATTTATCTTGTGAGTACTCACTTTGCAGATTAGTAATGAACATGACAACTGCAAGTGCAACCACTGCTGTGGACTGTCAAATAAAGGCATGGAGGAATTGGGCTCTTAATTAAAACTGGTATTTGCTTTGCATTACAAGTACAGCTACTGATGTTGCTTCCAGGAAAGTCTGTTTATTAAAAATATATTACTCCCAAGAGACAGATAAAAGACACTAAGACACTCAGGCAACACCAAAAGAATCACTTATATTGAAAAATCTTTCATAGCCACAACAAATTAGAGTCTATGAAAAATACCACCCTGTTAAACCTGAAGAGCAGCACAGTCTCTCTTCCACTGTACAAATGAGTTTTTCTCCTCTGTCTGAGCCATTTCCAAAAAACTCAAACCTTCCTATGGTTTCCTTCCTCCAATTTAGTTTGGTCTAGATTCACTCACTAAAACTGCCTGTAAGTCTCACAAGTAATTTCTGTAGTCAAGAAGAACAATGAACTTGGCTATGAGTGGTCATCGTTCAGAAGACATTTGTTCAATGCCAGCTTCATGGGCTACATGGGAATCTGCAATTTGGAAGTGAAAAACAGTTTGCTTATTTTTTTAAACACTTCATTCCTTCTCACAACCTAAGAAACAGTACTCATGGTTTTAATACAAGAAAAAATGTGGAAATAAATAGCTCAGCATCCAATGTTTCTGAGAAAATAAGTCCTTTCTTTGGGCATCAACATTGTTCTGGCAATGTATGGTCTGCTTTGGAATGGATTTCCTTTGGTTGGATGTAGGTTTATCAAGGAAATTACCTTTGAGAGTGATAGCTTTATGTCAGAAAAGCAGTCCTGATTTTCTCAATTCTGTTCAGTATCCTATTACTTTTGACATCTTTCCTATATTGCTTTTCAGATTATCACCTCTTTAATTCCTTTTAGTAACTTGGCTAAGTTTCTGATGCACGTTTCAGTAAGATGTCATTTGTTCCTCCAAGAAGTCCCAAACTGAATTACTCTGGAGTTGGGCCTCTGCATGTGCCCCCCTTTCCCCTCCAATAACTTCATACATCTAAGGGCTGAAATTCAAAAAGTAATTTCCAACAAGAAACAAATTCTCTTACTCGCAACTAACAACTCTTACACTTCAAAAAGAGCAAGAATGAAGATGACTTCTTGTGGAATGTCTTTAAAAAGCCTATTTATTTTTTTTCTCTTCCCATACCCCAGAAGAGATAATTAAAACTCATGTAATTTCTTGTTCAATAGTTCATGACTCTGTGACTCAGGTGCCATGTCTCAAATCCTGGGTCCAGTTCTGGGGCCCTCAATTTAGGAAGGACATCAAGGTGCTGGAGCAAATCCAGACAGGGCAAAGAAGCTGGTGAAAAGTCTGGAGCACAAGTCCTATGAGGAGCAACTGAGGGAGCTGGGGTTGTTTAGCCTGAAGAAAAGGAGGCTCAGGGGTGATGCTATGATGTTACTACTGTCTGCAACTCTCTGGAAGAAGGCTGCAGCAAGGTGGGGGTCAGGCTTTTCTGGACAGCCAGTGACATGAGGGAAGGACACAGTCTTAAGCCGTGCCAGGAAAGGTTTTAGTTAAACATTAGAAAGGAATTATTCAGAAAGGCTAATTAGACATTGGAATGGGCTGCCCAAGGAGGCAGTGGAGTCGTTGTTCTTGGATATATTTAAGGGAAGACTGGATATGGCACTCAGTGCCATGGTCTGATTGATGTTTGGTCATAGGTTGGACTCTACCTTAAAGGTTTTTCCAGCCTAATAGATTCTGTGGTTCTATGATATGTTGCCAGCTGTGCATTCATCAGAGATGCAGAACCAGACCAGTCTCCTCTGCTGGAACTTCCAGCACTGCACAACTCTCCTACAAGTATTCTGGACCTGTCCTTGCCACTGTCCCTTTCTTCATTCTTTATTCCTGCTTTCCCACTCTCACTTTGCCAAGCAAAACTGCAACCAGCCAACATTGCTGCCAAAAGCCTTTCTTTTCCTGTCAGTACCAATCTGAATACAGAGCAGGCAGTGAACTTGTTGACTGCCATACTTAAATCAGAATAATGTTTCTTATCCAGTACATTTGTTTTTATGACCTTGATAACATATTTATAAAATTTGGTTTTTCTGGTTTGTGTTTGCTCATGCAGCAGCTGTGCTTTGTCCTTTAAAAATACAGTATACTCCTGATCCCTGGCTAATTTTAAACTACATAGGTCTCACCGGTCATCTAAAAATAAGTTTGTAATGTTCACATGTAGTATACATAGAACCAAACATGGTAGCATAAAGGGGTCCTTATCAGGTCTTTGGCTTCTTCTATAATGGCAATAATGATTACAAAATACACAACAAATCCATAAACAGGCTCTGTATTTCCTGTTTGCAAAACACATGAGCAGAAATTAATGTTTTTGTGCAAATAGAATCTGGGTTAAGGACACATTTAGACTTTTCCCAGCAGTGATCAAACAATAATGTTTTATGCTTCCCCAAAAGGTTGGGTTCATTTTAACCCCTGTAGAGCAATGATGGTAAATATTTTGAAGGGGAAAATAATGCTGGAATGTAAAAAAAAAAAAAAAAAAAAGTACTGATCCTCTAAAATACCAATCAATGGTCATTCTTTTAAATAAGCATAATCAAAACATCTTGTTATCCTGCATTTAGATCTGAAATAATTTCTTAAACCCAGGCCCAAATGTCTAGGCCATCTGACTGCTTTTAGGTTCAGGCTTTTAGGCTGCTTCTCCCTCGATGATCCCAGCTCAGAGAAGAGATGTCAGAGGACTTGGACTGCTCAGACACAAAGCAATCAATATAACAGAACAGACCTGGATTTTAACCATCCAGACTTTCTCAGGAGAAGTGTACAGACCTGGATAAGAGAAAATGCTGTGGGTCATCTAACATTTAGAGATGGGCTATGAAGGCTTTAGAAAAATGCTCTAGTTTTCATTAACTGGACATTTCTTTGACAAAAACCAGAATGGAAAAGGTTTTCATAAGACAAGACCTTAAGAAACCTGTGTCTGTCACAGTTTAAAAGAACACCATGAGCAGTAGAATTAAGAGTGTCTGGCTTTTTATTGATTTGTGTCCCAAAGGACCACCTTGGTGGACTTAATTGTTTTTAGTAAGGGGTGAGCAGGTGGTTGAAACCTTTCTTTTCTCACCTTCTGTTCTTTCCACAAATCCAGTGGGAATTCTGTAACTTTGAGAAAACTATATTTCTTCAAACCCCATAGACAACCATATCATTTCAGAGTTACTGGCAAAAGACAGTCAGAATGGGATAGAGAAACACATAAAGCACATCACTACATCAAAGTGGTTTTGGGTGCAAATTCTACAATATATTCACCACAACAGGAAGCACAGATGTTTTCCTTCTACAGCTGTACATCTAAATTAATATGCTCCATCCCCATGCTGCTTTTCTATAGAAAAGCAAAAGCATCAGGTTAAATATGTTGCACAGAAAACAATTAAAATCCAATTAGCAGGAATTTTGGTAGCTTAAGATTTTAAGAATTAATTCTAAAGACCTCAATGCAGCTGTTTGGAAAGCAGTCAGGGCCTACTTATTTGATGAACTGAACTGGAATATGGAAGTTCTGGTTTTGAAAACCTCTCAAGAAATACTTCAGTATGACAAACTATGGATGGTAATGGGATATTTTTAGTGTCATGTTTGAGTGCATTACAAGTCTGCTTGCATTCTTTCAGAAGAGGATGAGTCATTACCCACAGAATGCAATAAATTTAACTTGGTTTTCCGCTTAAGCAATATTATAAAATAAAACAATTTCCTGAAATGTGGATTTTATTGAAGTTCATTTTCTACTCAGGCTATATTTTTAAACTTAATATTTCTGTCACGTGTCTAGTAGATATCTGACCCACCACAAACCTTCCTATGACATGAATACAGTCATAAAATAATACCTGTATAAAAAACATGCAGATTTCAGGGAGAGCTCAGCACCCCACACCACTATGAGGTCCTGATTGTATTTCATATATCTTACACAATTTTTAAAGCTTTTCTTTAGCTTCCCTTTAACCATTTCCTTGTTTTTGTCATCACTTCCCACACTGCTATATTGGTCATTAACAATTCTCTTTTTTCAAGCTTTGTCAGTATTTGTCCAGCACATACAATGTCAGAGTCCCAGCACCACAGTTGTGCCCTATTGTGACATAAACAATAAACCAATCTTTGTTGTTTGTTTCTGCAAGCTGTGGCTGATACTTTCTTAAACACTCAGTGTTGCATTCAAATGGAAAAAAAAAAGCTCTAAGGATATTGGCATGTGATTGAAAGGGAAAGGGTTCAGCCTGCATGACAATATGAAAAACCATTGTAAGGCATGGCTTCCCACAAAACAGAAAAAAAATGTTCCGTGGTTTCAGCTGAGCATGTGAATTTTACAACAGCATTTCAGGGCTTTCTGCAGCAGCAGTTTTCATAAGTGAAGATGTTTTCACAAATGAAGATAGACTCACACAATTACAGGAGTGGGGTTTGAACTTCATGGTAGGATGGATGCCCTAGCATTACAAAGCAGCTCCTAAGAGGAAACTTCTATACTGGGAACTTTGTGATGTTTACTGAAGTTTAAATACATATTTTTCCTAATTCATGGCAGCTCTCATGCACAATGTGCTCTGTTGAAAAACCAAAGTCCACTTATATTTTCACACCATTCCAAACAGAGTGGGTAGGATTTCATGCAATTCAAAACAGCAATAGTGCCTGTTGTTTTTGCTTATATTATCACAGGAATCTCATTATGTTTTTATAGAAGGATATCTTTTGTGTTCAGTAAAGGGCAAACACTCCAAAAAAATGTTGTATGCAGACTGCAGCTGGGGTGAAGGAGTAAAAAGAGTATCCAGAAAACATCTGTTAGGGAAGTTAGGAAGGTACTCTCAAAGTATTGATTCATCTAAGAAAACAGTTTATTTAGTAATCCTACATCATAAGACATGGGCACGTGGAAAATTCACAGAAACTATGGGAGAAAGGTCCATTCAGAGGACACTGACAGTGAGCTATAAAGATGCTCAGATTGAGAACCAATCTGCAGATAAGCAAATTTTAAAGACCAGGAGAAAACCTTCCACCACCTCACTTGTTTTTTATAGGAACAGAATCCAGGTTCTACTGTAACTTGTGTTTAAAGAGTTCTCCAAAAATATATTCTGTATTTAAGGAATTAAAGAGGTGGATCATTCTCTATTTGGCCTCTGTTGGTGACCTGAAACTGAAGGAACTTGTGTTTTTATTTGCAAGTGTCCCAAAAGCAGCAGTTATACAGCATAAGGTATTTTCTGAAACTTATAGCATTAAATCCTTTTTATTCTGAGTGTTGAGACCTTTAGAGAGAAGGGAAGAGAAAAGAAAGAAATTTGTGGTGATGAGACTTAGAACATTTCCTCTAATTTCTGTGAATTATATCCAAAACATGGGAAAAGAGCTAGCGAGTTTTCTAATACAGTGGAAGGTAAGCTGGGATATGGGAAGGCCTTCCCTGCTTGGTTGAAACATGATTTTCCTGAGGCAAAAGAGAAAATAAAAACCTAGGGCAAATAAATTGACCTTCATCCTGCTCTAGTGGTGTGCTTGTCACAGCCATTAACTTGACAATGTTCTAGTTCTTGCTTCTGATGGAAGGTGTTAGTTGGGACAGCATTCTAATTCTTTGTCCGCTCAAAACATAGAGCATTTCAAACCCAGGAAGAAAAGCTGCTGCATTTCATTAAGCTGCTTTTGGAAGCATGATGGGAAACTGAGATGTACAAAGAGATTGCAAGTGCTGATGGAGGCATTTACCAAGTTTCTAGGCTCCACTTGAAATTCAACTCCTGGCCTAGTGGCACTTGGCACTGTCATTGAGCCACATGAATCTGAGGGAAGGAAAGGAATGTGAACGAGCCCATTAGCCCAGATATCATAGATCTTGTACTTTTGGGACTTCAGAAATTGACAGCATGTGTTGGTAAAAAGCCTGAGAGATCAGCTAGGACCATAACTTACTGTTAGGATACAGCTTGTTTATCTGGTTTTAATTTGCTGCCGCTGGGTTGCCTGTGTGAGGGCACACGGCTACACAGGCACGTAAAAGCCTTTGCACTGCCCCACAAAACTCCAAGTGGACATTCCTGCCATCCTTCATCCCCGGAATGGAATGCAGCACTGGAGTAACAGAACAGCTACTCCCCCTTTCAGAGGCACAGCAGAAAGAAATATATTCTAAGCCCATCTCATTTAGTCTGTGGAATTGCTCAGGTCTCCTGCCAGCTGGAAGGTGGCTGGCAGGCACACACAGGCTCCCAGCCTCTCTCAAACATGACTTTGTTAGATGGCCTGCTCTGATGAGCTGCACAAGAGTCAGCCCCTAGATGAGGATGGATGGGCTGCAAGTGCTTGTTTAGTCTGAACTGCCAGCACTCACTAAGTGCCATACACAGCTCAGGAAAGGGAGAAATGCCTCAGAGAGGTAACAGCACTGGGTACATTGGGTTGTATGTGTTGGGAGACACTGCTCCTTGACCACCTAATAGAGGCAAAAACAAGCAGATTGTTGAGCCAAGAAGAACTAAACATTGAGATCCAAGAATCAGGGAGCTGGAGAATAGCAGCTCTGCTGCTGCCCCACTGTTCCAAGAGCTGCAGGGGTTGGATGGGCAGCTTGGCCCTGGTGAGCACAGCAGTGTCAGCTTCAGTACTACCTGGTGCTTTATTTCACCCTCACAGCAGTCACTTAAATTAGCCAGCAATTCCTATGGCAGCACAGACACATAGCCAGTTTAAGACTCATGCTATTCAATCATTTAGCTTTTACATTTGGCTTGATAACCACAGCTTGGCCTCCTCGCTCACATTTGTCCTAGTTTCCATAAGCAGCAGCCAGGGGATTTTCTTTGTATTTCCTGAGGGAAATTCCAGTATGATCAAAAATATGACTCTCAATGATTTCCTGTGAATTTCTAGCAGTACATCTATCAACACAAACTATAGTATTTTAAATGAAGATTTTATACAGCAAGATGTTTGAGGATGTTAATAAAGGGTGAAAGTTTTTGTAAGAGTTTTTGTTACAGAATTCAAGAAGTCAATAGGCTGCCTATAAACACCAAAAGCATCTGCTGAGGATGTCCTGTCAATGACCCATAATGTTGGATTTTTTGGGGTTGGAAAGGACACGAAAGAATATTTAGCTCCAATCCTTCTGAAAGAGGCAGGGATGCCTTCCACTAGACCAGGTTCTCAAAGCCCCACAACCTGTCCTTGTACAATTCCAGGGCTGGGCCATCCCCAGCTCATCTGGGAAATGTTCCAGCACCCCATCACCCTCATGATAAAGAATTTTCTTCTAATATCTAATCTCAATTTACCCTCTATCAGTTTACAGGCATTTCCCCTCTTCCTGTCTCTACAGGCCCTTGTGCAAAGTCCCTCTCCAGCTCGCTTGTAACCAGCCCCCTTAGGTATTGGAAGGCTGCTGTATATGACCTGCACATCCACAATGCAGGGTTATAGATGCTGTTTATGTTAAACCTATGTATTTAAAAATTCTGGAGTTACTTTACTGAAGATCAAAGCACAGCTGGGCTCTCTGGTGCAGGAAGGAGATGGAGACTATTCAACTGGTGATGGACATACTGTGAGACCAGCACTGGGGAGGAAGATGAGTACAAGCTTTTGACTGTGTTATGGCGCTGGATAGACATAACACTCATCACCCAATCTGGAATTTTCCCATGATATCAAAATTAAAACTGTGATGCCACTTACCTTCTCAGGAAATCACATCAGACCCTGCCTGACTGCTTATAAACTACTTTATTTCCTGGCAAAGGACTACTTTGTCTTCACTGCTGAGAATAAATCCTGGAGCTATTTCAGAAAGAACAACTCCCCTAGAATTAGACCACAACTTTCAATGTGAAATCCAACACAAAATTGTAACTACCCCAAAAGCTGGAATTGTGGTTCAGTTTGTGGCTACTTCTTGCAACACAGCTTAGATGCTATATAAGTGAAGTTTGGTTTATTTACCAAGAGAAGGAGTCAGGGCATACCATGAAATCCACAAACAATAAAACTATCCAGAGTTTTGTAGGGCACAGACAGTAAAAGCATCAGTATATACAGCTATCCCTTAGGAGACTCTGCTCCAGTTGTGTCCAGATCAATGTTTTCAAATTGGTTTAAATTTTGTGTCATATTTGGTGTACTACACCACCACAGTGTATGTTTTCATTAAAGAAACAGAAATAATTAATATTGTGGGCTTTGGGTTTTTTTTCCACTCTTTTTTTCTGGTAATATAATTTCTGCATTTAAAAAAATGCTGCTGCCATGAACAGCATTTTCAGTTGCTGAAAAGAGACAACAGAAAAGAGCAAGAAATTGGTATCAAAAAACAGAGAGACCAGGGCAAAAAATGCCCCAAACAACAGAGTGTGAGAGATGAACAACAATGCTGAGCCAGCAGATTAATAGAAAACAGAGGAGTATATTGAACAGTCATGGTGGAAAAGGAAGTATAACCTGCTAATAGAAAGGATTCACTGATTCACCACCTGTAGCCCTGTAATCCTAACAGGATGGTGCTGGATGTTTTTCTAGTCCCTAGAAAAGGCATTGGATGGTCATGAAAATTACAGTAATTTCACAAATACAAGCCGCAGCAATTTGACAAAAATTTTGGTGGAAACCCGGAAGTGCGGCTAATAGTCGGGTGCGGCTAATATATTAATAATTTTCTGACATTTACAACCCCAGACGTGTCAGCCAGAGTGCCGAGCCAAGCACCGGCCAGTAAAAGCCGGCATTTCGCAATTGTTACAGTGTTACCGTGTTGCCCTGGCTCCCTGCAGGCAGCACGGGGGGCGGGGAGAGAGGCGGGAGAGCTCTCTTCTTCCCTCCTCTGCTGCAGCCCAGGGGAGGAGGGGGGGGGGGGCGCCGCCATTGCCGCGGCCCCGGGAGCCGACGGGGGGGGGGGCGCCGCCATTGCCGCGGCCCGGGGAGGAGGCGTGGTGCTTTGTCCGCGCCCGCCGCCGGTGCCACGGGCGCGGGAAAGCTCCGTCCCCGCCCGCCACCGCTGCCGTAGGAGCAGGGGAAGCTCCGTCCCTGCCTGCCACCGCAGGGCAGCGCCGACCCGGGGTGACCGAGCCCAGGGGCAGCGGTGGCCGGCCCCGAGCGGCAGCACCGGGCTGGGCCACCTGGCCCCGTCAGCAGCCCCTAGCGGGCCGAGCCTGCACAGCCTTAGCTCAGCCAGTAAACCCCGCCCTCCTGCGGTTCTGTTACTAATTGCACGCGGGTCCTCGCTGCGAACGACAGAGCGGCTTATATTCGTGTGCGGCTTATCTATGGACAAAAACCGAAATATTTGCCAACACCCAGAGATGCAGCTTATACTCAGTGCGGCTTGTATTCGTGAATTTACTGTAGTATGTGGTTCTATATTTTGTATTCTGAAGTTTTAAGACTTCTGATCAGTGGAAGATATTCATGTGGAAAAGACTGCTGGTAGGTGAACTCCACTGGAGTCCAGGAGAGGCTGGCACATTGCTCCCACTCACTTCCTCTAGAGGAGAAAACTTTCAAGATTTTCTTCAAAACTTGGAGAAAAAAGTGAAAAATGTAACAACAGTTAGAAGAACATCAGCATACAGAAAACCAGATATTAAGGAAACAGATGCTAACATGGAGGAAAACAGTTTTGGATAATACTAAAGTCTGAAGAAAGTCTTACTCTGATAGAGAAATAGAACGAGTTAAGACAAACCAATTTAAGATTCTTATTGCCATGGAACTGTATGGTAAACCAGAAGGAAACACAGATTGAAGTAGGACATGAAAAGAGTTATATGGGATAGACAGTTATGACTTAGGTTGCTAAAAGACCCTCACTGTTCAAAGGGGATAGAAACAAACATGAACTGATCTGAGAGGCCGAAGAAGAGTAGGTATCATAAAATGACAGGGAAAAACAGAGGTAGGAAGAAACCTTGGAAGATCACTAGTCCAGCCTCCTGCTCAAAGCAGAGCTAACTTCAAAGATAGACCAGGTGGTTCAGGCTTTTTAATGTTGAATTCTGAAAATTGTTAAGGATAGAGATTTCACTGTCTCTCAAGAGACTCTGCTGGAGTTGCATATATGGACTTTTAGAGACACTCAAGGTCAGATTGTTTACAACTCAAAAGCTCTTTGATAGTTTCAACAGATCAATATTACAGGGAAATATCCCATTCTAAATGACAAAAAAACTTTCCCATTAGAAACCCAGAACAAACATTTCCAGTAATGTTAAAGGCTGCATCAATTTCTTTGCCAAATAGCAAACAAATCAATCAAGAGTGACAACATTTAAGATTTGGTTTAAATTATCCTAAATAACAATATAAGACATAGAATGAAATAGCCTTTGATAGTGTGATCAAAGGTTTAATCTAAAACCCCCTCCTACACAAAACAGAAGGGAAGTATAGCAGTAGATGCAGTGTAGTGAAAAGACTTGCCAGTTTGCAAGTTGATGTTGCTGAACTTCATGTCTAGGGCCCTCTGGAGAGCCCAGATGTTCACTGATTCAGGGACCAGCAGGAGACCTTGCTCTCCAAGACATGCAAAAGAAGAAAACCAGGCTCATTATTTTTTCCAAAGTTATTGATGCTTGTATATAGCTTTATTTATCGCACAAAATGCTCACTTGGTGTTATTTTGTTAGCTAGCATTTTTGACAGGCTACGGAAGCAATTTATTAATCTGCAAGGAGAATATTTTGTAAATTGTATTTGATGGAAGTTGGAATGTCCCAATGATTTTTTACAAAGTAACTCCAAAAATGACATTTTTATCTTGTTAATGGATGATGTGCCTTGTCGGTCATATGAAATAAACTGTCAAAAGGAGTTCCTATTTGTCACAGTGAAGCTGGTTCTTTGTGATCTGTGTGTCAGATGGACTGAGAGACTGGGGGTAATACTGAAAGATGCTGACAAAGGAATGTAACAAAATCAGTCACAGCTGATGGTCTCACATTTGAGGAAGAATACGTATAGAATACATAGAATATATAGAACATATATTTCACTGTTTATTACCTGGAATTATTGTCTATGGATCATTAAATGAAGAGTTTTCCATGCTCAGTATCAAAAAAGAACATAAGGCTCATGTATACCTGAAAGACACTGACCTTTTCCTTAAAGAAAAGATGTGCAAAGTGCAAGAAACTGAGGATCCTCAGAGCAGATTAACAGAGAAGATGGAGCATGAGGCAGCTTGGCAGCCCAGTCACAGGCTATAGATTGCTTGATGGGCACTGTTCAGAAGTGGATGAACCCCTCTGAAAGAGAGGACAGAGCAGCCACAGCATTTTGTTCTTTGGGGCACAGGAATGAAACAGAACATTGAGAAATTCGATGGTAAAGCAAGGGAAGCTCCCAATCAAAATACCAGGGGTGCTCCAGCTAACACAGGGAGCAAAAATTTAGAGTTTAAGTGTTACTTGAAAATGGGTTTGGTTTGGAGGAAAAAGCCTCTTTGATTGTTCTGTTGTATCATGAAAGTAGAAATTTGTGCTTTCTTTGACAAGACAGATGGCTGCAGGGATATTTGATTCTAAACTAATTTCTTCTCCTGATCCAAACTGAACTACAGCTTTAGCTGTAGAGGGAAAATATTTTTTCTTTATATTCCTCCTATAGAGCCTGAAAAACATCTGTGTATCTTGGAAAAAATATGACATATCATTTATTGTTAAGATTTTCTGATATGACTTAGTGCTGTAGAACAATCTTCCTTAAATGTCTTTATTTTATTAAAAGTATTTATCTGTTGGAGAATAAGCAATTCTTTAGGGTAGAATAAAGAATTTTGCAGCAGAACCACAAGTAGTCAAGCTGAGAGCTGGAAAAGGATTAAAAGAAAATTTCCCTAAATTTAAATGGTTTACATTCACTCAGGTCAACTCCTGTTCAACAGGGAGGATTAAAAGAAGAGCTCTTTGCACAAAGACAAGGAACTACAGAAATGTCAAGGTTTTTTTTGGTTTTTTTTTTTTTTTTTTTTTTTTTTTTTTTTGGCTCAGTAAGAAAAATCATGCTATAAAGTTGTGCAAAACTGGGATGCAACAGAGGAAACAAACATGGCACAACCCACAAGCAGCAGAGGACATCTGATGATGCTCTGTTTAAGCTTGAAGCATTTTTTAATCTTGCCTGAACATCATGAACATTTAGGAAGCTGTCAAAACCAGAGTAAATCTTGTTCATGGCACAGAATTATTTGAACCCCTATGTTTTAAACACATGCAGTCTAAGAAAGTCATTAAGATACAGCCTGAAGGGCTTTCCTCTCTATGCAACATTGAAGATATGCCCATTTTCATTAAAAAGACTTGATACTAATGAGTCACTTTTATCTTTTAATTTACTTCTCAGAATCATAAATTATCTACAGTTCTGAGTTCTACACTTTCCTCATTTGGTTCCAAAAGTTCTGCACTTTGCAAATACTTCACATTTAATGGGGGCACAGAGACAAACCACACCCCTTAATGCTTTCCTAACATAACAGACTGCATCTTGCAGTGTCTCCTTGCAGGAGACATGAGTGCACGTGCCTCCAGGACTTTAATAGTAATGGCTTTGCACTTTTATTCTTATGTCTGACAACAAAAACCTATGAGAGTCAGTAGATTTCAGATTCTTGACACAATGATAAAAATCTGCACCAATTACTGCATGAAAGAGACTCCTCACTGGTTCTTATATTGTCCCAGTTAAGTCCACCACTAAAGCAGTTTCACTTAGCACGTTGCTAACTTGCCCCTCCCTACCCAAGCTCCATTTAAGTAATGGTTAAACACAAACACTTTTTGCTTGCTTTTTTCTCACTTGGTTAAGTACAGGAGATGTGTTTACTGTTGGCTTTTAGCCTATGGATCCTGTTGAAGGCAACTCCTGCTGAACAATTTCTTCACCCTGAAACCAGAATCCATGCCACACAGGATATTGTGACTCTGGTCTCCAGTTGGATCCTCTGGACACTGTCATAATAGGACAGCTTCCCAAACTCTAGCTCTGGAACAGTAGATGAGGGTCCACATCAGATATTCAGGGATGCTGTGGAGCAGGAAGCTGGGAAGCACAGCACTGAGTGCTGGGGCAACTGGGATGTTGGTGTGTTTATGCACATTTCATCTCAAGGCTAAGAAAAGAAAATACTTGTGTTTTGGGAGGCTCTTGCAGTTTTCAGAGTAAAAACAAAACTAGAAAAGGTGCATAGCATGCATCTCACCAAAAGCACCTTTTCCCACATCATACTGAATTTCTAGGTGTCTCTGTAGTCTGCTGCTCCACTTATTAGCATTCTATTTTGGGATTTTGTGTAAGACTGGCACAGCACTACTTCCAGCCATGTTGCTTGGATGACAATGCAGAACCAGCTGCTTGCTCCTCTTATGCTGTGATTGCCTCTGAGATGAGAGACTGAGATGAGGGTACAGGCTGAAGCCCTCACTGGGCAGACAAGCTCTTTGTGCACTCACTGGCACAATTTTGCTGAGCAGTTGCCATTTGGTCAGGAGAGAGTTCTGCCCTGTCTGGACTCTCTTAAGGGCATAATCTGACCAAATGACTTTGCAATGTCTTTGAGAGGGAACAAAATGATCATAAAGATTTTTAGAAAGTGTTTTTCACCAATTGCAAATGCCAGTAGTGGGGTAATCATCTTTTTTTGTGTGTGTGAGGCTTGACTGTGACAATCTGTTCATACATAACTATCTTTTCCCTTTCCCAAGTAAGTGAAGAGCTTTTAATCATGCAACCTGAGGGCAGCCCTGTCATTACCTGGATTTTTGCCTGTGGTCTTTAGTGAAGAATGTTTATCGCCCCAGTTCAGACTGACCACTGTGCAAATGATAAATGACAGATGTTACTATTTCAGGGTTTAGCCTAAATGCAGAACTGATTTATGTTGCTGGTTCTCTCATTAGCTGATAAAGAAAATTTGACTGACAGGCAGGCAGAGGGTTTGAATTCCTACATACTTTTTGAGCACAGCGGTCCACAGAAGGAAAAGGCCAATAAAAACTCTCTCCCAAAGGTTTCAGATCAGTAACACTAGATATCAGTGTGTCCAAAGAGAGGGAGTGGTATAACTGACACAGCTAGTTTCATATGGGGAAAAAGAGCCCAAAAAAACCCCCACAAAGACCCTTGAAAGAAAATATACAGTAAATTCACGAATACAAGCCGCACTGAGTATAAGCCGCATCTCTGGGTGTTGGCAAATATTTCGGTTTTTGTCCATAGATAAGCCGCACACGAATATAAGCCGCTCTGTCGTTCACAGCGAGGACCCGCGTGCAATTAGTAACAGAACGGCGGGAGGGCGGGGTTTACTGGCTGAGCTAAGGCTGTGCAGGCTCGGCCCGCTAGGGGCCGCTGACGGGGCCAGGTGGCCCAGCCTGGTGCTGCCGCTCGGGGCCGGCCGCCACTGCCACTGGGCTCGGTCACCCCGGGTCGGCGCTGCCCTGCGGTGGCAGGCAGGGACGGAGCTTCCCCCGCTCCTACGGCAGCGGCGGCGGGCGGGGACGGAGCTTTCCCACGCCTGTGGCGCCGGTGGCGGGCGCGGACAAAGCACCCCGCCTCCTCCCCGGGCCGCGGCAATGGCTACGCGGGGCTCCCGTCGGCTCCCCGAGACGCGACAATGGCGGCGCCCACTTCCCCCCCCCTCCCCGGGCCGCGGCAATGACGGTGCCCCCCCCCTCCTCCCCTGGGCTGCGGCAGAGGAGGAAAGAGAGCTCTCCCGCCTCTCTCCCCGCCCCCCGTGCTGCCTGCAGGGAGCCAGGGCAACACAGTAACACTGTAACAATTGCGAAATGCCGGCTTTTACTGGCAGGTGCTTGGCTCGGCACTCTGGCTGACACGTCTGGGGTTGTAAATGTCAGAAAATTATTCACATATTAGCCGCCCCCGACTATTAGCCGCACTTCTGGGTTTCCACCAAAATTTTTGTCAAATTGCTGCGGCTTGTATTCGTGAAATTACTGTATTTAGAAAACTGGCTGCTCAGAATTATTCCTTTGGTTAAACCTGAGCTATCCCAACCTATTTCTGCCATGGTATTTCAGCCACAAACACATCTGACAACACTTGAAACATCCTTTAGATTTTCCTTTTCTCTGCAGCTCTGGTGCACTCTGCGTTCCCACAGCAGAACAACCACCACTATTTCTCTATTCTTTTCATTTTCTGTGATAAATCCAATGCACCCACAGATGGGTGAAGCCATTAGACTTGTCTTCAAGGGAACATCTCAGCAGGCACTCCTGAGAACATGGTGTTCCTGTCTCTTTAAATGAATCATCCATGTAACAGCTAAATTGGGAAAGCAGCCAGAGAGTTCCCAAGAGAACTGCTTCAGAACCACATCATAGTCCTGTAATACAGAAATATGAACTCCACGGCATTACAGCTCCTTTATTGTAACACTTTCCAAGATGGCTTTGGGTAACAAAATGTAACAGCCAGCACAGAGTTATGGGGATTTGAGGGCACAGATAAAACCACCCAAATTCTCTTCCTTTCTTCTTGCCTGTCTGGAGGTGCTCTTGGCTCTGTGTCAGCCAAGAATGAGACAACAGTCAGTCTGGAGTGGCATTTCCATTTGAGTTAAATACTTGTTTTGGTCAGGCTATGACTCTTGGCAGTGCAAAACTGTGCAAACGTGGGGCAGGATTTTGGAAGCCCTGAACAGCCCCACCTGTGCTGGTGTGCAGACACAGGGAAGATACCAGCCACCACCTGAGGAAAGAGATGAGGCTGAAAAACCCAGCAAACCCAACCTCAAAGGATCAATTCTCTGTCTGAACAAACCTGTGGTATCTGCATGGCACAGGTAAAGCCCCTTCCTGCATAGGGGAAATGTTTCAGGCTCAACTCATTGTGAGCAAAGACAAAAGATCTGTCTAAGCATAAGACAGGACTTTAATAAAACTGAGCTCTAGAAAATAACCTGTGATTTTTGCCCTTAGGCAAGGTCTTGAATCAGTGGCAAAACTGAAAAATCCCTAACCCAGATGGTTTGAATCACAGCCTGGGGACCAGTGCTCCTAGTTTTCATGTCTGACAACAACAGTCTCACACAGAACTACTGAACTTCATTCTTGCAAGAGAAAGTTGAGACGGGCTCTCTAAGTGGGAAAATATATGACTGTGACACACGGTGATAAAACAACTGCTTTGAGGTCTCACAGAAATAGTGATTTCTGCTGAGGTTCAGCAGGAAAGTAAGAACCAGTGCTCCAACTCTTGAATGTAAAAGTCAAAAATCCACCTGACATTCAGAAAAATAACAACTGTTTTATATATATCTGCAACAGCCAGATGCTATGAATCTTATGTAGCCTCGGGGAATATCAAGTTACTTTATAACATGTGATTTGATATTCCAAAGAGAAGAATAACCTGACAAAATTTTGCTCAAGAAACATTACCAGAAGCATCCAACTGTTCCCATTTCTTTCTCATGCTATGTCTCCATGGTACCCAAGAGGAAGGACTGGAAGTACAAGCTTAGCATCAGATAGAAAGATCCAGAGTAATTTTTTATAATATGCAGCCCATTGCAAGAAAAATATTTAATTCCAGTGTCAATAAAGTAATCAGCATCTGTTTATCAACCAAATAATAAACAAAATTCTGTGCTGTGGGCTAGTTGCACACGGAAACCTTTAAGTCTACAGACATTTCCCAATGAAAAACACAATTTAAGAGCAAAGAAACACATCTAATTTATTTTAAAAAATTATTCTCAAACAATGTGAAAAGAGGAAGCAGGTTTGATAATGCTATTGACTTTGTGGGCTGTGGATAAACCCACTGGTTGTCTTGATTTTCAGAAATACTCTGGGCTGTGCATGGATGAGGTGGTTTCAGCACACTCTTAGGAGGCAGAGTTACAAGGGATTTATCTGCTGAAGGGAATTATCTATTCAGCACTGGGGTAGCCAGAGATGCATTCCTATAGAGTCGTGGCCACCAAAAAAAAAACCCTCCTGAGAGTGGAGGAAGATTCTCCTTCCCTGTTATGAGCCATATGGTAACTGTGTTCATACAAATAAACAAATAAAACCAGTTTTTCTCCCACTCTGGCTGCCCACACACCAAAAAGATTCCTGAAACAGCAGGACTAGGCTTCCTAAAAACACAGAATCTGTTTTTTTTTGTTTGTTTGTTTGTGGTTTTTTGTGTAGCTTATGAGGAAAGCTGCTCTAATTTCACTTGTAAAGCACAGTCAGAACTGCAATGAAATATTGCTGGGTTTTGCTAAAATCCTTGCTGCCTAGTGCTTTGTCCCAATGGTGAGTTAAAAGAAAGGCCATTGATCTCAAATGCTGCTCATCATCAGCTCCAGTCCAGCCTCCAGCATGCAGCACCTGAAGATGAAGTTGCAGAAAGATCTAACAACAGATGTGAAGAACCACAAATTTCCTTCCTCCTTTCCAGGCTGGGAAGGTGTCTCCAAACTGAGATAGGATAACATGCTTGCAATAAGGGCCTGTGAGACAGTTGGATTTATAAGAGATGGGTAATAAGATATAACTTCATAATTTCAATGTGAATGTTGAGCTTCCCCCAGATCCTTCAGAGATAATGATTTTAGTCAAGCAGCTGGACATTTAAATATCCATTCTGTTAATCTGTAAGCATTATGTACAAACTGCAGCTCTACTAAGAGTGCTGAGCCAGCTCCCATGGATATATGACACAGACTGAAAGCTGACTTATGGGTTAATTACCTTATTTAGGAAGGGAAGCAGAAATTTACCCCTAAATAGAGGATATTTGTGGTGGCTATTTAAACTTCACCCAGGAACAGCAGGCAAGCAGGATACTTCAAACAACTCTAACACCTTTCTGATTCATGGACTGCCTCTGTCCGACCTACACTGGTTTTTACTAAATTTACCAGTGTCATTCAGTGGTACAGAACATATTTCAAGAATCAGGAGAGCCCCTACTTTCTAGTACTGCTTTGTAACACAAAATTGGAATCTTTATTTGCTTCTCAGGAATAAAAAAAGGATAGTGTTTTGTGGGTCTCTGGTCATGACTTAGCTAAAGGTTAAGGATGGTTTTTTAGCTGAAAAGTATTCACAATTCTATGTAGATAAATGAAAAAATGGAATAAGAATAAAATAGCTATTTTTGATCAAAAGAAAAATAATACTAGTGTGCGAAACTATTAGTCTCCAAATTTTTCTGAAGAAAAAAAAAAATCTCAGAAGTTCTGGTATTTTGGCATGTACAGAAGATATTGGAGTTCATGGACTTCCAGTGGGATAATTGCCTCACGTTTCTGCATCTTTGAGTTTAACGATTTTCAAAATGTAAATTCTAGTAAATTAAATTTTGTGTCCCAAGAGTTTTATTCATCATCATATTCTCTTTGAAGAAATTTTTGACACAACACATCACCCAGGACTGAGATCTCCCTTGCAAGTTGGTGGTAAGGGCCAAAGCTGCGAGTGAAAACAATGTTCAGTTCACCCTGTTCTTGTCTCCTCAATTACTTTCTGTAGTTTCTTAGCCTGAGAAGTTGTTCTGGCAACTTCAGCCAATATTTCATCTAAAACTGGATAGTTTTCTTTCCTTTCTTTTGAGAATTAATTTGTCTTGCACAATGTTCCAATTCTGGGCTTGGCTCTGGGTTACATGGCAGCTCTGCCAAGTGCTGAGGAGAGGGTGAGTCCACAGCCCCTCAGCACCACTCCACGTACAGGCAGTCTGCACATCATAAACTTTTAATTCAAAGCATAAGTTGGTTTCTCAGAGGGCTTTTTCTGGGTATTTTTTGGCGACTGCAAGAAGTACCTTGTTCTGATTAGGAAACCTAAAATTTTTAATTGCTGTGGAAAGCCCTAAACCTCCATCTGGCTTAGAGCATACTGAGGTGCAGCCTGCAGAGGGACATCAGGCCATGGATCTCCTGAGACAGGAGATCTACATGTAGTCATTTGCATTATGCTTCCCCTCCCAGCAGATATTAATCAGGTCCATGTACTGTCTTCATAGCTGCACTCTAATTTTACCCACTGACCCCTGAACTTGTTCTGCTTTCTGAAGTACAAATGAAGTCTCCCACTTTTCTGGAAATTGCAGGATGCCTACATTCTTTCAAAGGGACACACATAGCTCAATACTGTCCCATAGCTTTTCTTTCCCCTCTGCTGATCACCTCATAATAACATGTTTACAATTATTTCAGAAATTTTTACAGAGAAAAGCCTGAAAGCTTCTTACTCAACACAATTGCGGTATCAGCTTTCCCTTTCTTTGATACTGAATACTGGCTGCAGAAGAAGAAAACAAAATCTAAAAATGAAAAACTTGTGTATACACAAAACTCTTCCCCCATTGCTTTCCATGACCTTGGACTGCAGCATTTAGCTTCTCATATAGAACAAATCTTTGAACGAGCAGGCTGGAAAAATAAATTAACTAAGATCTTGATACCAGACGCCTAAAGAGTTTCCACATGTTTATGAGAAGGGAACTCAAAGTACCGAAAACATTGCTCACGTCATGCTTTTGCAAGTTTTCCATTTTTATTTGGTAAAAATATCTCTCCAGACTTTCCCATAACTGCAATGTTCATAGCTATATCACCTCCAGCTGCGATCTCATCACATGTCACAGGCACAGCAAGGTCAGGCCTGGCTGGTTCCTGAACATGGAGCTTCCAGAAAAGGCCATGCTGGATGAAATACAGTAATAATGTATTGGATACCAATACGCTGGATAGTGTAGTGGATACCAAAACACTGGATAAAGGCAACCTGAGCTCAACCTTGGGTTTTGCTACTCACAGAAAAAGAGGAAAGAGGTGGATTGACGATGAAAGCAAGTGAATTAATAGCTGTTCAACAATTTTTTGCAAGTGTTAAATGTAAATCAACTCTGCCAAGATGGTCTGGGTTAGAAGAAAGACGACTCTGTTTTATGCACACAGCAGTGGGAGAAGTGGATGGGATTAGCAAAGAGTATCTGTAAAGAGGAGTATGGAATTTATGATGCTCTTTGACACAAGCTTTCAGTGACTCTAGAGCTCCACTGGGGGAGTCAAGGTCAGAGGCACAGTGGCTGCTACTGAGTGTTTCTGTGTGCCCAGGAATAACATCACATGGTCATTCACCTACAGTACCTCAATTGCTATGGAAACTGCAGAATCTATGGAGGAGTTACACAGGACATGAGAAGCCAGCTCCAGGTGCTACCTCTGAAGGCAGAGTGAACTTGCTTTACTTGGCTGGCCTCCTAATATGTTACTTGAAATGATGAATAATAAAAAAACCCATACTTTCCTTTGAAAGAGGAAAATCAGTCACTAGCAATAAAATGGCTACAAAATGACCTTGAGTTTGGATTGTTGCCAAAGGAGGTGGTTTCAGGTAAAAGTGTCCTCATCTGGCTTTAGGAGGGATTTGGTGAGTTCTACTTATTTTGTAGAGCCTCTGGTGACCTGAAGCCTCACTTGCACCCTCTTTGTTTACCAGTGAGACAGCTGAGGTTCTGTTCATTGAGTGTAAAACCAGGCTGCTTCCCATTTCTTAGCCATAATAAGCAGCCTTTGAGTAGCATGTTCATACTCTCACAATCCTACTTAATTAGCTTGGATGTTTCCTCACTAGCCTGGCAAGAGGCTCTTTGCTTTGTCAGCTCAAACAATTTTTATAGATAATGTCTCATTTGCAGTTCTTCTGTGATGTCATTATGCCCAAATCTCTTTTCTCCCTATGAACAGCCATTTAATGTTCTATTTCCTGCTTGTTTCTAGTACTCAGAACAAATGCACAACGCAAGTTCTCAGTAATTTATCTTTACACCTCGTGACGAGCATCCAAGCCAGATGCAAGTAAATCACACACATATATCATGCCTGTCCCTCAGTGTCCCACCACATCACAGGGACAAGAGACCCCTGAAGTTGAGAACCTCATTCATGCAAGTAATTTAATATACCCAGAGACTGTATTTTTTAGTGACTGAAGCTGAAATATTCAAGCAGACTGAAAATCCACGTGCTGCACAACCTGCAGCTCCCAGTGATTGGAGCTGATTTTGAGAGTGCTTTTGTATCACTTGAAAACACTCTAACGAGCAAGTTCTACCTAAGTGCAACTATTGAAGCCCTGGATAGAGTGTGCTGTGACATATTTCCAGGTACCACTTCTCTTTAGGATTTAAAGTGATGTTGAAGAAGTCAAAGACTTTGCTAAGTCTGGTTTGTTCAGAGGAATCAGATTTTCTCACCTCCATTAGGGAGGACAATGACTAACAGCAAGAAAACCTCAGGCAACTCAATTATTTACTTGCCTCTGCTGAATTCAAGAACTAAGCCTTAGGCATTCAACCTTGAAAACCATTAGCTAAAAATCTTCAAACACTGGGAACCTTGCAACACAGTGCCCATGCCAAGCACAGCAGACAAGGACAGGTACAAAAGTTCTACAGCAATAAGCACAAGGGAAAGACACAAAAAGAAATGGAAGAGAAACAATTGCTTTGTTGTGGGAGGGTGTGAACTACAGAAGTTTCAAGACTTCTGACATCTTGAGGGGCTGGTTACTTCCCTGATTGAGAGGAGTAAGGACACTAACCTGGTTAGCAAAGTTAGTTTTATTTACAGCAACATGCAAGACAATTAGAGAAACAGGTGAAATAAAACATGCTGAGGTGAAAATAAAACCCCAGCATTAGTGAGCCACCAGTCAGAGTTAGATGTGGCCTACAGCCAAGCTTAGCAATGAGAACAGTGGCATCTAGATAACACCTCTAAGTTTTAGCTTTATGGCTACTAGAAATTGTGGCAGTGAGCAGTGGGGAGGAAAAAAAAAACCAAATCCCAGCCATATGCAATTTGGAGCATCTTGTAGCCATCTCTGTCCAGATATGCTAATTTTTCAGTAGCCTCAAGTTAACTCCCAGGCATTGCTCAGGACATCATAGAGAATGAATGCTAACTCCAAGAACATCTGCTGTCAAGTGTGCCTTATTAAATTATATATATGCAACCATTTAAATAGACTTACCACTGTCCTGTTCACACTATGTCTTCCAAAAGTTACAAGAAATAAATCAGCCCCCTTATCTCTATAATAAACACCTCTTGTACACTGTGAAATATGCCTAGAAATAGACTGATTATTTTACTGTGAGCAGGAAAGGTGGCATAACCAGAAGGACATTTTTTTGTTTTATTTTTTTTTTCTGGGACTCATGAAACTGAGATCACTGTGTCCTGAAGACCTTGAGGAAAAAAAAAGTGTCCTCCTGGCTATGTCATCTTTCATGTTCACAGTAGTATAATCAGTCTGTTTCTGGGTGAAAAACAGTCTTTTATGAAAGAAAACATCACATGGTGCCTGGAGTAGATCACAAGTAGCACACATTGGATATATCAAGGGAAGGCATAAGGACAGGGGAAGAGAAAACTCCTTGTTTGAGGAGTTGAACATGACTGTGGAGAGGTTTTGTACCACAGATTGAAAGTCTACAGGTCCATGCAGTGGATGTGAGATCAACTGGACAGTGCATGGTGTAAAACAGGATAAAATCAACACCATGGTGGCACTGTTGTGAAGGCATTTAACTAATAGGTGAGTAAATTTGTGTTTGGAGGCTAAAATGGCCAGCCTGGAACAGCCTTTTTTGTGGCCTGCACCAGTAAAACTTGGGGACCTTTAGCAACTGTGTGCTACCTGTATTTTCTCACAACTTTCCCAAGGTGTTTGAGGGTTGTCTCAAAACAGTTTTACAGCCATAACAACATCAAACCCCTCTATGAGCTGCTAGTGACTCCCAGCAGAGGGACACAGCCAGAGGCACCCTGAGAGTACAGTAGAAGCCAAGGGGCTGTGCAGGAGGTGCACTGGCAGATGGCACAGCACACATTCCAGCAGTTCTGACTCTGACCCCAGTGCTTGCTGCACCCACGTGTGCCTGAGCAGCATCAGGGCTTCCCTGAAAAGTCAATCCTAGAGAGCCAAGTCAAGGACTTCAGCCAAGCCCTCAGGAAGGCGTCCATATGTGAAAGCATAATGCCACACATAATCTGCACAGAACTTTGCAGTATGGAATCTCAGCACCTCAGATAGAGTTGCAATCATGAGATTTGGAGCTGGGAGAACCAACAGGGTTTGTAGCTCCCCTCAGAAGAAGCATCTGACAACTCCTTTGAGCTGCCTTGGCAAAAGCCAGTGGGAGGTTCAAGAGAGACACAGTACAAAGTTACTATTGAGGAGTCAAACCAAAGTATGTGCCAGTTTCCTCTTTTAGATGCAAGAAAGAACCTCATTTCATTCACTCCTAATAAAAAACCCAAAACACTGAGAGTCAGATGTAGTCATTACCTTTGCTGAGTCTTCCTTTCCTCTTGCAGTGGCAAATCCTGAGGCAGCATCAGTTGCATCACTTCTGCTTTTGAGACCTCTTTCCCTTTCCTACCCTTGAGCTTCTTACTCCCAGCTCAAATATCCCTTTTAGAAGACAGCTATTATAATTTCAGCAGTGAGTTCTGGCCTCAAAATGTATCCTCATACTACAGCTAAATCACTGGGGAAAAAAAAAAACAGGAAAAGCAATACCCTCTTCTACATTCCCAACTTCCATTCTAGTAAGTACAACTCTTGCCTTGTCCTTTACATAAATCAGCTGATTTTTTTTCAGCAGCATCAGCTGTAAAGATTCACAGGCATCCTCTTATCTTTCCTCTGCATCTGTCAACACTCTCCATTAAAGCCCTTTGGCTGCAAGTTCAGTGTATTTTCTATTATTGTTTCTAAACCCTGTTTAAGGAAGGGTTAACCCTGTTTGTTATTAGGAGGTTCTTCTAAAAACCTCACACTACTCCTTCTTTAGGGAAAGAAATCTGTTAGTAGCAAGATTTTCAGGTGAGGTCCCTGCACTGTCTGTTCAGCGAAGATCAGAGACTTTTGCAAACCTGGTGGAAAGGGATGTATTGGGAGTTTAGCTGTGTATTTCAGCCTGCAGTCAATTGTTTCCTTTACAAGAATGTGTCTAGTAATAAGAGTCTTAGATAAGAGTATAATTGCATTGCTGTTGTAATTAAAAAATCGATCATTTCCTGTGGTTTAAGCATTGACCTGTGGCATTTTTTTAGCTGAGATTTTAATACTGACAAAGACAATACTGTCATTTGCATAACAAAAAGTGACTCTGCATCTATTGAATATTGCTTTTTAGTCCTAAAGTGGATGACAAGCCTAGGCTTATGGAAAAATTTGTTTAGGGAAATAAATTGCTCTTTCAGAAAAAGACATTTGATGTTGCTGTTGGCTCTGAAGCACATGTAGAAGCATAAGCTATGGAAGAGCAGAACTTTATCCTCTGTAAAGTGACATTTTCCAAATGGCACTGCTCACAAGAATTCATTACTTCCCTGAGGGTTTGGGGGTTTCTTTCTTTGCCATCTGCTGGTAAGAGGTGGCCAAAAGGACCGTGCAGCTGTGGGCTCTGACTCTGAAATGAGTATCTCAAATACCATTGAGAAAATGTGATAAACTGAGTCACAGAGAGTGTAAATTGTCAGCTGAGGAAGAACCTGAACCCACCTTCTGCTGACTCCACATTGCATCTTTTCAACAGGTGAAGTTTAAAAACAAATTCCAAGTGCAAGAAATGCTCACTCACATCCAGACTGTACAGCTGAGAATCAGGCAGGGTTCTGGGTGGGGAAGCCTTTAGCTGAATGATGGGGACTTGCCATCAATCTATAAATAGCACCTCTAGAAATAAGTCAGTGGAGGTTGACTCTCCTCCCTATAGATGCTTCCTTTTGATGGAGTTCTCCTTTTTCCTCCTCTGTCAAAGGAATCTACACACTGCAGTTATGGGTTAGATTAGGCAGCTGGGGCTGATTTTGTGGGTTTCATCTTTCTTTTTTTCCAGTACTGCAGAAGACTTTGCTTAGAGGAAAAGGAGTAATTGCATTAGCATTGAAAAAAACAACACTCTTAGAAAGTAGTGTTCTTTAGGTCTAACCAATTTCATAAAATGTATTTAACTTAAACAACAAAAGTGGAGTACAGAACTGCAAGTTTTAATCTCATATTTTTTATGTGTCTTTCTCTGGTTTTTGCATGTACATACATATAGGTGTATTTTATATATATATATTTACAGCAGAATGTTCACTTTCAAGCGTATGTTTATTCAGTGACACATTTGATTTTGATGCTCTGGCAAAACTGCCTAAAAAACCCCCATCTTTGTCTGAAATACTGCAAAGAAGTAACATGACTGTATGTTTTCCAAAGCACTATGTTTTCCAGAGAAATACCAGTTTATTAGAAGTGGGACTAGATTTTTAATTTCAACAGTAATAAATGACACTGCTAAGGCAATGCTGGTCAAAAGAGGATCAGTAGGCATGAACTTGGAAAATTCTCCTGCTCTCTCCCAGACTTATAGCAGGTACCAGGTCAGCTGAGTGCTTCCCTGCATAATTCTTCCTGCGAAAATTGGTTTGATCAAGGTACATCCCCAGGAAAGGGAAACTCCTGCTGTTACCTATAATATAACCTATAAAAGGGATCAGGAGAGCCAGGTTAACAAAAAGGCTTTTTCTGGGTGCTTGGAGACTTTCATTCCCATTCTTTAATGTGTTTTGTACAGACAAAATTCAGAAGCCAAGAAACAAATGGACAGAAAGTTAAGGCTGGAAGTGAGGTCCAAAATGTATGGACTGAAGGTCACTGGAAGACTTCCGGTGAATTTTGGGCAAAGTGAAAAAGGATTTCTATGTAGAGTGGGTTAAGAGAATATGTAAAAAAAAAAATTTCTTGAAAGTAATGTTTTCTGAGGATTGCAAAAATTTTTCTTTTTCTGTCCTGCCTTCAGCATTCCATTTGGCTCAAAGTACAGATAGAGTGGAAACCCTTCCAGTCTTGAAGGATGCCAGTTATTGTATCTGGATTTTTCTAAGAAGAAAACACATAGAAGTTTCTCTCTAGGCTGCTTTTAGTAGTCTGGCCCCTTCCTGAGCTTTAAAATTTACCTTTCTTGTCCTTAATAAATTATAAAGAGTAGTTTCACTCTTCATAAAATTATGTCTTGGAAATAATATTTCCATTAAAATTTTATCTACTGAGAGCTTTCAAAGTAGAGTTCCACTGGAAAATTGTTCTATTGGATGTATTTTGACTAACCTGAAAAAGGACACTGACACTTGCCATGATAAGGAATGATAAGGGAGTCTATTCATACCATCTAATATCAGCTTGTAAATGAGGAACCTCAATGAAGATTTTAGCAGTAATAGGCTTCCATGGGGCTAATGGAGCAAGATGGGATTTTGTAGAGAACCATTTATGAGAACTGGATGTGTGTGTCTTTGATAGATAGAGGCAACTTCAGGCTTCATGAATTCTGTGGTGCCACAGAAGTGGAGATATGTGAGCAATATTCTGTCCTTAATGCTCTTCCCTGGGGGTGAAGGTGGGCTGTGATTTCCTCCCAGAAGATGACATCCCTTGGGGGCTTACACATACATCACGTGGTGAGGAGGCTCTAGAGTCCAAATTCTGAATTTCTTCAGTGTTTGTAGTTCACCTCCAGGGCTCGGTGGGGCAGGTGACACCAGACATGCCTAGGCAGAAATTCCATACATGACAGTGATGGACATGCTAGAGACTGAGTTCTGCTTGGCAACTGGCAGCACAAAATGTGTTCCCCAGGCTCAGACCTAACACACTGACTGAATTTCAAGGAATTCACGTGCTGTCACCTCTGTGGTACCACATATGCCGTGGTTATCTGGTCATAGCAGCATGAGAGTCTTTATGAACAAATCTGCCCAGAGAAAGACATGATGTCTAAAGTGATTTCATACCTCAAGGAATTTAATTTGGCAGCTGTTATGGGCAAAAACAATGCATAACTTCAGAGTAATCTCTAACATAGAGTTTAAAAAGTCTCTGCTGCTGCATAGTTGAGTAATGGGAAGGAGAAACACGTTCACTATAAAATATAAATGAAGCTCTCCACCCCCAAAAGCACCTCTCTGGAGTGTCAAATGGATGAATTGTCTCACTGCTCAACCCTGGTGCAGCCCTGTGGTCCCTGGATCTGAGCCAGGACACAATATATACTGAAACTCTCCTCAGAAAGGCCCATCTGAGTTATTTCCCTTCTGGCATCACCAATCTCAGAATAGCCCTGCTGGCTGGTTTCCAGCTCACAGAGTGCCTGTAAACTCCTCTGAAGGTGTTGATAGATGCTGTACTTATTCTGTAAGATGGAGACAAAATTAAAGTTGCCATGGGTTTATTAGAGGTTCTATTTTATGTGATACACAGTGACCTACCATCCAAGCCTTTTGCAATAAAGGCTTCCTAATATCCTAGAGCATCTCCTGGGATTTTTTCAGGAGGCACCAGGACTGTGCTTCAGTGGACAGCTCCTGATTGTCTCAAGGTGCTGGAGATGCTTGGCAGAACCACACATTAGCAGCACTCACCATTTGCCAAGGCCCTAACCTGATTTTCCTGCTCCTGCAGTCCTGTTTGGACTTTTCCCCCATGTATTGCCATGGCCACAAGGATACACAGAAGTCTCTAGAAAGTAACACCTGTGCTCTGCCTCTCAGGACAGGCAAAGATGTCAGAGGTGCTATCAGTGGAACACAAGGGGCTGGGTTTCTTCTGCCTATTAACCCTGAGGTACTATTTTCTTTTAGGCAGACTCCCTCCCAACCACAGGCTGATGTACCCCACCTCATTAGGAAGAGCTTTGCACAGAGCCCAGGGGAACGTGCTGTTTGCCTGGGGGTGAGGAGAGCAGCTGTGTGCTGGCTTTTGCACACTCAGGTTAGCTTTTAGAGCACTGCTGGGACAGGCAGGGTGAGTGATTGTTTCAGCAGGGGTGAGTGAATCACTGCTGGCACACTCATTTCACCCAGAGGAACTATGAGCAGCGCTGAGATGGTGTTAATTTGTCTCTGTTAATGCAGGAGACAGAAGGTTTTGATGTTTCCAATACCTTGTGCAAGGGCTACAAGTAATTTCTTGTCACTATGACACCAAAGACTACCAAAATAGAGAGGGTCCAGGGAGTTTGCTGCCACTTGGAGAGGGTATATTTATACTCCTTTGCCTTGTTTCACAGTAAGTTTTGTTTGTGTTCCACAGAATTAATTTTAACTGGCTAAAATGCAGCCCAGGAGAATGAGCAGTGGTCTGGAAGACAGAAATGTTGGGGGTTTTATTGCAATCTGCCTCTGCTTTGCACTGCAGCTTTGAGCAGTCTGGCCTAGAGCTGCAACAGGTTCAGGAGAACCATACACTGACTTGTGTATATATATACATACATACATACATACAGATATCAGTATGTGGTTCATGAGTGAAATGTTAACTCTGAGGTGCTGTCCTGATGTGAGGCACGGACAAAAGTGTGGTGTGGGAGTGAGCAGCACGAGTCAGTCAAAGCATGAGCAGAGCTCAGGGAAGTACAAAAAGCTTTAGATAACAACATATGTAGATATAGACTGGCATGCACACCTTAGAAATACACACTCTTATGACCAGACAACAAATTGTGTGGGCAAGCACTACTCCCTCAACACTTTTTCCCTGCAGGAGAGAAATGAGGCACAGACAGCAAGTGAATTTCTTGGGATCACATAGATTCAGTTCTGGAGCTAATCATGGGCTGGATTGGCACTGTGTCACTGTGAACTTAAACTTCATAGTTCATGATTAAAATTCCTCTTCCCATGTCCAACATCTCCTATAAAGACAAATGTCATCCCAAAATGTCAATATTCTAAGAAATAAAAATCTCTGAATAGGTTGCTATAAAGAACATTTTTTATGAGGCTTACTTTCCTAATTACCAGTTACCAGGGCAGTAGTAAAGTGTTTCAGAGAACACTGAATAAAGCACAGCCTTAAGCCAACAGTGAATGTCTCTTATTATTAGTCACAGCTAGTGGCAAGGTCTGTACATTGTGTTTTGGCATCCATGGATTTGCTCCTGACTGTGGACATGTTCTTGTGAGTGAAAAAGATGAAGAGAATGTTTTTGTTTTAGCTGAAGAAAGTTGTGTGACACAAAGGTATTGTAACAACAAAGCACAGGGACTGTCTGGAAGAGGCAAATGCACTGCCTTCATAGAAGGGAAGAATTTAATGAGAAATCTGTGATGTTTTTAGAAGTACTTATGAGCCCAGCACAGATTTATTGACGATAGCTGAAATGCAAATCATAAATGTTGTCACAAACACACTTAAAACCAGAAAAAGAAGTATTTTAAAAGCCAAACAAAATGAAATCAAACAAAAAAAGCCACACAATCCTATTTGGTCCACATCTAGTTCTCTCTTGAAGAAACTTTTCCAGAACTATTTTCTGCTATCTGCTCCCCTGTGTTGTTAGTGTGTGTTCCAACAGCATGACACAGAACACAGTGACTCTCACATCCTCTGGGTTGGTGTTATTCCATGTGTGTGGGTGACACTGCCACCTGATGATGCATAGCAGTGATGCATAATGGCCCAGTGACAGGAGTGGGCTGGCTTCTTTTTGTCACTGGGAGTCTTTGCAGCTGTGGCTGCTGGGTGAGGAGAGGAAAAAGAAATGTGGATTATATTTGGCATAGCAGTGCTCCAATCAACCTTAAGTGCAAGAAGGATAGAGGGGTCATCGTCCATGAGTGGGGCTCTGAGCAGCCTGGTCTAGTGGAAGCAGGGGGCTGGAATGGGATGATCTTTAAGGTCCTCTCCAACCTTCTATGATCCACTTGTGAGACATCAAACAAGCTTTGAATGAATGAGGAGGACAAAATAGGAGGGGTGTACAGAGACCAGATCCAAATCTGCTGTGTAGGATTCTCATCTCACTTGGTATTTCAAAACAGAGGCTGATGCCAAGTCTCAAAAATATTCTGTTTGTAGTCTTTGTTAGTGAAAGGTAGAGGCCTAAGTTTGATCCTAGTACAAGAGAGGAAAAATATGGGTGTAGTTTTCTTTTTTCTTTAATGGAACTCTGTATAGTAGCTTAGTGCTGCTTTTATCAATTCAAAGGAGATAAGGAGTATATTGAATAATAAACTAATAATTTTTTTATCTTTTGGATTGATAAAATCAGGCCCAGTTGTGCCCTCCCTGCAATTGCAGGCACTGAGCACGCAGCTCTCATTTTGGGTTTTGCCTTACAGTACTGCATGTGAGTGCTGAGATGTCACTGTGGAACATTTTTTTTGCCTGTGATTTAATGACAATACCATTGTGGCTGTATGCATTCCCCTTTGCCAGCTCTACCATAAATATGGAGGGAGACATGAATCCCATGTGAGGTACTTTTATCTCTTGAGTCCCTCAGGCAAATGTGGTAATTTTGGTTTCCAAACTCTTTTTGCATTCATTTTCAGCACTTCTGTTCAAAGGTTACAGTATCAGTTTTCTGTGATTCCTGCTTGAATGGCCTTTATGAACATATTCTCAACCCAAACAAAATGTATTTAAAAGAGAAAGAAAATTAAATTGATAAAAAGAAGCTGATAGAAAGAAAATATTTATTTAACATTTTACATGAATTTATTTACATTCCTCATGAGTTAAACTATGTGATAAATATAAAAAGAAGTATGACTAGTTCTCTTTCCATGAAAATCAATCTTCTGTCTATTCAAAACCTCTGCTATCATGAGTTTTCTGTCTATAGAGAGCTGTGGGTATCCTACTTGTTCTCAGAGTTTTCTACAGGTAAATGTAGGATAGAAGCTGAATCCACTTTGCTGACAGCTGGCTCTGGCTCATTGAGGTTGTTATCTTAAGTATGATTAACCACTGTTCTTCAGATGCTCATTATCTGTTTTAGAAATTTCCTTGCACAGTTTGCAACATCTCAGCAGAGCAAAAGTTACTCTGGCATCATCTTGATCGAATTTTCCTTTACAGTAGTTTTCCATTTGAGTCAATTTATCATGCACTAAATGAATTAGTTATGGGCAGATCCCTGGACTTGGTTTAACATTTGCCCAGTCTGAGGCTTGCAGTAAGTTTGGAAACCCTGAGCTGACCAGCTCCAGCTTTCTGATACTTGACACCTGGAATCAACCTGAGGTTTGAACTATCTCTGCCATCATGAAATAGCAATTAAAATGCAATTGCTCTTCAGCATTGTAGCAGAACTTCACTTGTTCTCAGAACTCCTAAAATGCAAGAAATAAAGGGAAATGACTGTGGAGTGTGAGTGGCTGGTGATCTAAGCTGCATGGGTAGTGTGTAAATGAATGTGCTCTTCTCCCACTGCCTTCTAAATCAGGTGTGAAGGCAGTGGGCTGCAAAAATGGAGAAATGGAGGAACTTCACTAAATGATGTTGCCTTGTCCTGGCCTGCTGCAAGGTAATAATGCAATTAGGAAAGGCTGGCTGACTAATAAGCACACTGCTGTTGAGGGCTGTAGGAAGGTGTTTCTTACCATCTCTCAGAAAATGAAGGCAGCTTTTCTGAGCTGTACAAAACCATGTCCTTGCCAAGGCCTGTGTCTTAGCTATCGTTTTTTTTTTTATTATTTTTAAAAGAAAACCAGAGCTCCTTGCTGCTGAGCCTTAAATGACAGAAAATGGCATTTGGTCATGTCTGCTCCTTGCTCCATATCATCCTTCCCCTGATATAGCTGCTGTGATTTAACCTCCCAGAGTGTGGGACAAGCATAAACTTGTGGCTGGAATGGAAACCTTATCTGTGCAGGGCTGAAGCCTCATCTGTCAGGACAGTCCTGCAGATCCAGAGCAAACCAATTGCTCTTTTAAATGGCTTTGAACTGGGGAGGGTTTAACAGTAAACAAAGCACTTCAGCCATATTTCTCCTTGTTTTACTGAAGGATGAGAGGTCCAGGTCTCAGTGTGGATCTTTTCAAACAATTCCATTACTTTTACCAAAGCAAAAGCTGGAAGCTATTTTTATGGAGAAAGCTGTACATCTTGCACAGTAGCTAGGTTTTCAAACCACACTGGGAGTTTTCAGACATGTATCTTCCATTTGCTTCAACACACTCTGATTGTAATGAAAGATATGTGTCTGAATCCCACAGGCTGCTTTGGAAGTGAGAGTGTGATTTAAAACCCACTGAGATCAGAGCTCTCAAGTAATGTCAATGGGTCCCAAAGTAAAAGAGGTTTCTGTATTGGATGTGCCTGTAAATGCAGGATCTCAGCCAGTTCACAGTGACCCGTTCCTCATTTCAGGCAGATTTTAGACAGTAGTGCCCAGAGCTAGAGAGCAGTGGCATTTTCCAGGCTGCTGGGTGATGAATGATTTAACAGCCACAAATACAGTGAAGTCTTCAGTGCAGTCACAATTAGAAATGGATCAGGGCAGGGAGAAGGTTACCCAAGAGGCATTTGCTGGGATTACAAGGACTGAAGAGGATGCCCAGAAACACTGGAAAGATTTTGAGATGGTACCTTAAATAAATGGAAAAGTCAGAAACGTATTTTACACCCTTTTTATACAAACCTTAGCTTCTCAGCTACTTTTCTACATCTGGAACATGCAAGATTAGCTTCAGCTGGTAAAACATGAGTAGGGGACACAGTCATACAGCAAAGCTTTTCAGGGACCTGTTTGCTTTCACTTTCAATTTAAGGGTTATCTGCCTGTCAGGAAAGATTCACCCAGAGAGAACAGGAGGGACTGTTTTCATTTGGAAATGTAAGAAGAGAAAAGGAATAGGGCCATGGGAAATGGGGAGTGTTTGTTTTTCTTTGTATGTGGGATATGGTCCTTTCTCCCAAGTCACTAAAATTTTCACTGCTTTTTGCAAGGACAGTGTTGTTTCTTCTGCAGGCAGGAAGATGTAGCTTTGATGTCCATGAGCACTCAAAATTAAGATATTTCACTCTCTGTAGGCTGCTGGGGAGCATTTGGTATGTTCTAACCATGCAGAATATAAGATCTGATTTTGTGAAACACTGCAAGGAGACAGCAAAAAGGCTTCTCACGTTCCAGGGAATGGCTGGGGGCTCAGTCTCTGTAGCTCTGTGGCTCTGTGTTCCCAGCTGAGGGTGTTGTGTAACTATGCAGCTGCCAATTGATATATTGGAGAGTTTAATTAATCATTTAATAGACTAAGTCACCACAGCACTGAGACTGTCCTTAGCTCCAGAAGGTGTAGTTTAGATTATACTGAATTTCTTGCCAGCCCTTTGAGAAAACCAAGAGCAGGAGAGTTAACAGCTCAGTTTCACAAGAAGCAGGCAAGTTTTCCTTTTTAACAAAAGTTAACTTTCAAAGTTATCTTTTGGATTTTAATTTCTCCTTTTTTTCCCCATGAGTTTTCCCATTCTGGCAAATCAGTCACACTCCTCTAGTGCAAATAACTAGATGGAAACTGTTTCTAGTGGAAACAACTGAGAACAGGCGTCATTGTCAGTAGGTATCTGCAGGCTAAGGTCATGGTCTTGTGAATTTAAACTATTCAAATATGATAGAAATGAGTTCAATCATCAGGAAAATCCAGCAATCACTTGACAGGTCAGAGTGTGTGGTGCAGAGCAGAGAACCCTCATTTCTATGAAAAGATGACAATATTTTGAAGAGTTCTTGTGTTTCCAGACTTTCCAGTGGGACTTGGAGCAAGAAACTCTACCTATTTGGGGATTTGATGTTATGTTCCTCAGCCTCTTTTAGTGAAAGGAATATGAGTCATTTGAAAATCACAAAGTAAATTAGTGGCTGTGACTGAAACTGGAGACAGTTCTTTCTAAAACAAGTGCAAAGTTTCTCTAGGCAAGGAGTTAATTTCTCAGCAATATGTTGTTGCGCAGACTTACATAGTCACGGCCTGCAAAGAAGTCCTCCACAAAGTTAGAAAACAATGGATGCTCAGCTTAGGAGAAATATGCAATTTGGCAATGCTTACTTTTTTTCTATTTGTAATTCTAACTATTCACAGGCAGATACTTTTGGATTTGTGTATGGATTATGTCTATGAACTTATATGTACATTTCTATCTATACTTACACTGACCTCCTACACACTCTTATTATGGAACATGAATCCAACTTGTGATTGCAGGAAAGCCCTCATATTTTATGTGAAGCAGTGGTAAGCTGTCAGAGAATGGTATCTTAGGCTGTTATGACAAGTTAGTCAGAAAACTGACGTGTTAGGGAGAAATACTCCATCCATCTGAACATGCTGGAAAACTGACAGGACTGTAGCTACATGCAGAGTTTGGAAGGAAGTATCCAGGCATAGGAAATCCCATTATAGGCTTCTGGCTGTATCACAATATTTCTCCATATACCTATAGGATTGTTATGTATGTCTCGTGTACACTCTAGATTAGATGTCACAAGAGAAAAACTTGTTCTACTCTGTTGACTTTAACAGAGATATCCAAATTCATGTCAGCTGATTATGTGTTGTACTAAATATATAAAATTAAGATCAATGTATATCTTGTTTATAAGATATCTAGGTGGTTATTTCATAATTCAAGCTTGTTCTCTAGGTAGGTTTGGTGTTTGGAGCTTTTTCCACATCCCTGTATACACATGGCTAAAATCAGCTTTTTTTTCTTAGATCCTCCAGAGCAGAGATGTAAATTTGGTGCATCAGAAGATAGTGCCGTTGCTTTCATTAACATTTCTTCCACAGAAAAAAACCCCAACCCAAAACCTTAAAAAACCATCACATTCTCTCTCTTTTTTTTTTTTTTTTTTTCATTTCTGTGGCTTTTTGGTCTAAACTAACACATGGAGAAAAGCAATAAGATGGATATTGACAGTAGAGTCAAAGAAAACATCAATGCTCCCTCATATTACTCTTGCTAGATTTAATTTCAAACTATCCAAATTTTATCCCATCTCAAATATCTCATTTCATCTGAAGTTTGTATGGTATTACAAGAACGAAGAGCCAGAGTCTAACATTTATAGACAAAGCCTTGTAGCCTTTCCTTCTCATCCTTGTTTTTGTTTGTGTTAATTCCCTTCCTGTTTTCAGAGAAGCAGAACCATTTCCCAAACAGTATTGCTGTGAACAACAACTTGAGACTGAGTCATGTGCCAGCTCCTGTGCCAAGTCCCTGGTAGGACAGGGAGTTTTGAACCATCCCATTGCTAATCAAACAATCTGGTGACATCCTGCCAGCCCCGTCCTTGGCATCTGCTGCTCCCTCTGTGCACACAGATCAGCTCAGCATCATATTCTCCCTGCTGTGCACAAAGTTTCTTTTCCTTTGCTAACAGCCAAAGGAAGGAAAGATGGAGTGATTTAAGACTCTTGACTCATCTTATCTGTCTCATGACAGATATAGTCTCAAATTGGTCTTATAAGTAATTTTTTCCTAACTAGAAATGACTTTTTACAATGGTTTTATATCTTTCTAGCCTGCTGCTCTGTTTTTCTACCCCAGGTTCACTTTCCCAGGCTCTTTCCCAGGGTTTGATTCTGAAAAGGGGAACAATTTGCCTTTAGGAAAGTGGTAAAGGAGACAAACACATCCAAACTGTTTTCAAACCACAACTGTCTGTGTTTTAAATTGGTCAAATATTGGGTCACAGTAGAGAAAGACCTGTCCCAAAGTGGAAACACTATTAGGGAAAGTATGTAATGAAATTAATTCTCTTTTCCTAAACATAGAGTGGTATCTTCTCCTTGTGTACAATGCCTCCCAGAGGTTTAATTGCCTCTACAGTTACTGTTCCCTCCTTGCCTCCCCTTCTACCACAAAAAACACAGAGCAGGAGGAAGATTGTGAAAGCAGAAATCCCCTTGGACAACTCAGATCAAGGATGAAAAACTGCTCATAAAGCACAGCTGGAATCATTCCCATGTGCAGGGAAAGGTTAGTGAGTGTGAATGCCTGTGGAGAGCTGGTCCATAGGGATTGATAATTTTGAGTGACATAGAATTTTCCAAGTGAATACAGCAAAAGGAAAAGTGCCTCGAAAACAAGCAGCTCATTTCTCTTTTGGGCTGAGGCCACCCTGTCAAGTTTTGAGATCTCAAACAGGGCTAAAAAATGCATTTGATTACATTGCTATTAGAGGCAGGTCACATGGGTGCTCAGCCTCACAGGGCTGGACATCAGGCATCTAACTATTCAAAGAGTTGTGGATAAAACACATAAAATAAAGTTTCTGCAGCAGTGACTTTACAATCTAAAAAGGGAGACTTTTCAAAACATAGTAAAAGGCTGAATTTAAGAGTTTAAGCCTTTTTAATAAGTATATGGATTAAGTATTCTTAGGAATTGTTGAGTTCAACAATTGCTGCTTCATCCATCACTGATCCTGCCTTAGATAATAGCATGTACTGGCTGTGCTGATGTCAGTGTGTTGCACCTCTTTACTCTGGTTTGAACCAGAGCTCTGTGTGTGTGCCACTGGTCCTGTGCTGCTCATCACAGCAGAGATCTTGTCAATATTTGGTGGGGACAGAAATCCCTTCCTGATCAGCCCTGTGCTGCCATAGTTGAAACATTAAGTGACAGTGGCTGACAAAGGTGAAGTCCCTGAAAGACAAACAGTGTTTTTTCACTGGTTATCCTTAGAGTGCTTTATCTCTAAATGCCCCTTTTGTGTACTTGCTTCTTGCTGGTAATCTACAACTTGGGCCATCACAGCCAGTTTCATACTTTGCAGTGCATTTTTTTTGTCACAGTTTCGGTCAAGTACCAAGTTTCTTTCAGAATACTGCAGCAAAGAGTAAATTTCCTTCATTTGCGTCAAGTCTAAAGAAGAATGTATAGAAAGTCAAGTTAGTCTTCCTTTGGAGGACTTTAAAATAATGGGGCAAGAGACTTCCCAAGAAAATCCAATGAACAAAAGGCAATGAATGCCCATAATGAAGCAGTTATTAGCAGGAAAAAGAAAGATAATAGATTTTCAAGTACTGCTCTCTTTGCCTTGGGTTGAAAGGGTGAAGAAATATGGTGTCTTGCTTTCTCTGCCTGTGTGGCATGTTCCTGGCAAGTGATAATGCATCAAATACATTAAGAAGCATTATAAGATCATTTTTGGTAGTTAAAATGTATTGCAATTTGGATCATTAAGCAATTCTCCACTTAGCATTGTTGTAAAAGAAAACACATTAAAAGGCCATCAAAACCACTGATATCACATTTGTTATCTGAAAATAATGGTTGGCATTGGAGAGAGAGAGCTATTGGATTTTAGCAAATTAACCTCACAACTAACAATGAATGCCACATGTTTTCTGAGAATCTAGTTATACGACTTGATTTATAGAAGTAAATTTCTCTACAAATTTCAAGCTTGCAATGCTGGATAAATATGGAACGTAAAGTCCTGCAAGGTAAGGGCAACTTTCCTCCACCCAGGAACCTGGTTTTGTGGAAGACTAAAACAGAAAGGCAAATGTGTATTTCCACAACTTTGGGAAGGTTGATTTTCCAACTTTTAGAAGTTTTAAATGAATATTTGTGAGGTGGGAGGGAATGACCTCAGAGGGATGTTTCTTCTATCCTTTTCTCCAGTTTGAAGTCATAAAATTTTAACACCCACTAAAGCTTATCCTGCAGCACAGAGATCCATAACTCTGCATTGTGTGAAGTATATTTTTGCTTTGTTTTAAACCAACTTCCTGTTAAAAAACTATAAACACCTCATAGTCTGTGTTTTGCTGGAGGCTAACCTTTCATATGCCACACAAGATTTAATAGACCTCTATCCTGCAACACCTCCTTCCTCACATCCATCTCGTTTCCAGACTAGGCACCAACTGAGATAATTCTTTTTTATGTCAAACTACTCTATACCACCACAAAAGCATTGAAATCATGTGAAATTACCCAGGTGAGAGGGAGTTCAGACATAAAAAGTATTGAATATGGAACACATCCAGAAAACTTGATAAGTGTTATAAACTAACACATTTTCTTTTCTCCCAGGTGAACGATTAGCCACGTCTTATGAGCAAGATGAATAAAAATATGAATATCTTCTAGAGGAACTACTGCATAGTTCCCTGTGACTCTCTTCTGCTGTCTGACTGCCTCAGAGCTACTGTGGCTGTCTAGCTGGGGGGACTAAACCATGGGCAGCATTGTGATCCCATGGGAACGGAGATGATTTTAGCCATGGGGAGGACTCTGCTCACAGCTTGTGCAAGACACACAACCTGGTGGCTCTCAGACAGCATCTGTGCGTTGTCTGGCTCTCCAGAGACCATAGGCTATGGGAGCTGGCTTGGATTGAGGTCCTTCCAGGACCTTGTCTCACAGAGCCTCCAGAAGCCCTCCTGGCCCCGTCAGAAGCTGAACAAAATTTCTTTAGATGGACCACTCCTGTTCACCTCTCCATAGAGTCAGAGAATCTGCAGGCTTGGAAGAGATCTTTTAAGATCATCAAGTCCAATGTCAGCCCAGCACTGCCACTGTAACCCCTAAACCACATCACAAAGCACCAGATTCAGATGTCTCAACACCTCCAGTGTGTTTTGTTGCCTATCATTCTACAGACTATTCTGCCTTGGAGTCTCTCACCCTCCTGAAGTACCTATTCACTTCTCTTCCAGCACATCCAGCACAAGAAAGCAAATACTCCTGTGCCTCTGAGCTAACACCTTGGAACAACAAGTGGATACAACTCTGACTCCCTTCAGCATTAGATAAAAATATCAAACTGAAGTGTGGAATGGATGGATTTGAAATTCCAGTAAGAAGATATCCCTTGTAGCTGTGTATTTTGCACTTAAATACCTGTCACTGAGTTGCAGCCACTTCTGGGGCAGGGAGTGAGCCCCACTGAGCAACCTGCCTCAGCAGGATAGAGGTGGAACAGAAAGTTAGAATAGAAACAATAAAGCAAAAAATTTTATAGCAGCATAGAGAACTTTAAACCTTATTGAGCCAGTGCAACTTACAGTCATTGAATATTTAATCTGTGTGATATTTGACATTGACTCTGCATGCTTAGAAAAAGGAAACAGATGCTTTTGAAGCTGGAACCTAAAATTCTGAGGAGTTTACACCAGAGGTTCAGTTCTATGAGCCATTGCCCATTTACAGGAAATGCAGAATTTTGCTTTTTTACACTTTCAACAGCTACATGAATACAAACAGGAAACTTTCTGCTTTCTACATTTGCCATTAAAAGGAAAGATGGTCAGAAAAATTCCCACACCTGAAAGAAACCCACAATGGAATTTAAAATGGACTTTTACTGTTTTGAATATCTGAGGGCAGCTCTTCTGCAAATCCCATCTCAGTATACAGCTAATTCTCTCTCTGTTCATTCCTACTTTACATACTTTCACAGGAGGTAACCTCTGGGTGTACAGGTCTCAGCTATGACTCAAAGCAAATATTGTGTAAAACCCTGTAGATTAAACAGCAGTGATTTACTCTGAAAACATCTCAGGTCTTGCTGAGCAGCTGAAGAACTGAAAATATGTCCAGGAAGGTGCAGATGGAGCTGGCTGAGTCAAGACTACACCCTAGATTACAGCCATCGTGTGGACCATGAGAAATGACAGCCAGCAAACACATTGCCCACATCATTCAACTGGGAAGATGTTTGATTCAACACCTTATGAAGAAGATGAAAAAGTTTGCATCTAATACCAAGCTGAGAAGAAAAAAATTCCCAAAAAAGATTTGAGAAAAAAAAGATCTCCATTCCAACCTTTGCTGTAGAAAGCAGGGCCTTTTTTTTCCCTTGAGAAAAAAAATGAATAAGTGAAAATTTTTCTACATTTTAAAATTGTAGAACAATTCCCTAAAAGGTAAAAAGCTGAAAAATCATCAGAAATTCATGCACAAAATGCTTTCTTTTGGAGGCATCATCACTTTTCTGTAACACTACTGGAGGGAATGCTGCTTTAAAAGTGAAGAGCAGTAGGACCTTAGCAGGTCCTATTCTGAACTATTCTGTTAAAGATTTTATAATGATTTTTAAGTGGAAAAGTAGTGTAAAAATGACCTTTTTGCAAATGAGAGTATTAAAATAATACTAGTTCTAAGCAAGAAGAAAACCCACTTTTTCCTATAAAAACTCATTTCATCAAGTCATTATTATACCTCTTATTATTGAAATTGTATTTTGGACTTGTCAGGAGGGGAATTAGTTCACTTTGCAGTATTAATACCCCCAACGGCAAATCATTGTTCTTCTAAAAAAAAAATGCACCAAGCACTAGACTAACCCCTGTGTTTCTTTCACAGCTCACCACTATAGAAACATGAAGTCAAAATTGGCCAAAGATCCAACCCAAAGCCCATTAAAAATCAATGAAAAGCTTTGCAATGAGCCCTAGTGTGGGTTACTTCCCCACTGACTACAAATGAAATTCATCTGTCAGGCAACAATAATACAGTGATATAATTAACTTGCTTAGAACACAATCATTTTAGCTTTCATGAAAAGTGATGAGTTTCTTTCAATTATGTTGCCAAGATGCATTTTATTATTGTTTGCTTGTTTGCTGTTGAAAAAGGAAATAAATCCTTTTTTTAGTTCATTTCCCCCTGGGCTGGGGATTGTTGCTGTAATGAAGTCCAACTTCCAGGGTCATGCTTGAGAATGTAGTGACAAATAGGGACATCTGTGGAATGGGGAAATAACAGCCATTTTCTCACTGGAGCCAGAAGCATGCACATTTCACCCAAAAGTTAATGAGAACTCAATGCAATATTGATTCTGCCTGAATGCCAATTCCAGTGGTAAACTGGTATTACAATGAGAGACTGCACAAGTTTTCCAAGAGAGGTGGGCTGGTGAGGGGAAAGCTTGGGCCCAGAGGCTGGAGAGAACATGGCTTTGGGCTCCTTTGATCTGCAAAACTCCCTGGCAGACAGGTTACTGTCTCATACCTCAGGATTTCATCGGGATTTGGAAACTCAATAGTTCTCATTAACTTCTCAGTGCCTTCTCGTGGGGCAAGAACCAGAAATGAAAAGCAACTGCCTCCTTTGCTGCAGTCCTTCCCTTCTCAGCAGAATCTCAGGCCACTTCTGGCTGCTTGTGACTTCTTTCCAGCCCAAATCCCACATCTCACCAGGGTGACAGGGAGGTGGAGAACTCTGCTCCTGACTCCAAAATGCTTCTTGCCTGCAGATCTTAATGACAATTAGAGAGGGGAGCTGCACCAGCCACAGATGGGGGAAAAGAACATTAAACAAAGATGAGAGTGGATCAAGCAGAGCTATGAGAAACTTGGCAGGTTTGATTCCCACAGGTTCAGAAGAGCATCTTCAGCTGTGATCCACTAAACAGATGCCAAAGAAGTCGCAGGGGTGGCCACCTGGGTGTGAATTTCCCTTTTATTCCTTCCCTGTCACATTTTTATGCACATTAAGGTTTATATTCCTCTCTTTTACTTTGCAATGTCTTACTTGAAAATACCAAAACAAGGTTTATAGTTTTCAATAGAACACAATAGTCCAGAGCTGAATAAAGTCAGCTTTCAGAGAGCTCTAGATAGACTGGTTTTGACTTCATAAACTAACAACAGATATCTCTTTATTCGTTGAAATATCGAAGGTGCAAGATGCCTGAAGGTATGAAGATTACACAATACTAACAGTTGGAAAAAGAGTCAGATGTATCTTTCAGCATAAACATTGGGCTAAATAAATAGAGCTCTAATAAAGAAAGAACTGCAGGGCGTGGGGAAGAATTTTGTTTGTGCTGATCTGGAAGAATTTAGAGAAATGGAGCAAAGGAGGAAAAAAGTGCATACATGCATTTTTAATCTGGGTGAACTTATTCCCTTTTCACATTTTAAACAGTTATTTAAATATCAAAATCTAGCTTAATTTTTCATAGGGCAAGATTACCATTTAGATGGCAAAGAATTAAACCAGAAAAGTTCCAGTTTGAGAAAGCTGACATAAGATGTTACCGTGTCCCTGCCAGTTCTTTCCTGCCTCTTTCTCACCCCCAAAATATGCCATATGACACATTCAGTCAAACACTTTCAGTTGCTCTGGAAATCCATTTTTAGGCAAAATTTCTATTCATCTGAGAGGGTTTGCCTAGGTTACCCAAATCTGGTATTGGATGTACAGTCCTGCTTTGCTCTTCTAGACAGCAAGCTCCCCTAACATGGACAAGTCCTCCAGTGCATTGCCAGTGCCTTACCAGGTCCTGCAAAGGAAAAGTTAGAGTCCTTTGCTTGGCCAGGTGTTGCTTTGCCTGGTACCCACAGAGTGCTGAGCTGTGTAACACACACTTCCAAAATAAAAGGACCAGGAACTGAGTATTAGTCCATTTTTGTAGGTGTGAAGGGGCACAGCAGATATCATTGCCAGAAGAAAAAATTAGGATATCCTTCCCTAAAGCTATCAGGAAACTGTTGCAGATTTCACTTTTCAGCTTCATCCTCCTGTTTGCAGGACCTGTCACTTACAGGTCTAATTTAAATATTTCCTTGCTGTTTCTTGTCTTTTCTGGTCCTTACTTTTAGTCCAACTCATAAGGCAGCACTTACTCGGGTGTGCTATTTTGCAGTGACCCCTATGAAAAATGGAACAACAAAATGAGCTGGCAGAAGCGAGGAGAAACTGCAGTAACTGGGCAATAACATTCTTCTGCCCTGGTGGATACTTGTAAGAGGGGTGAAAGATACAGTTGACCTTTTAAACTCTGATTTGGATCTCTTCTGTTTAGGATTTCCTCAGGATCTTTCTTTATTCTGTGCAATCTTTAATGCATGCCATGGTTGGCAAGGAAATGCCTTGTTATATCTGGCTTAGTATTCAGCAAATATCCAAAGGGCTGAATGCTACTCTAATTAAAACCTATTTGCCTCAAACTTTTGTGTGCATCAGCTTTCCTCTGTGACTGCTCTTTATGCCTTGGCATTATGTCAGATGTTATCCCACCCCATTCCTTCTGCTGCAATCCTTCTGATTGCTCCCAGTTCAGTAGGTCAGAGTGAATTTTGCAGGGAGCAGCAGGCCCATGGACTTGTCAAACACAGGGGTTTTCCCTGGGGAGCTCAGGGTCTCAAGTGCAAACAGCACTGGGCTGGAAGCTGGACAAGAACTGAGGATGAGGGGTGACATATCCTGTCATGATTCTGCACCAGGGCAAAACCAGTGTCCATGGCATAGCAGGGAGCAGAAGGTGCCCAGAGCTATGCAGCCACTTGCAGTGGGGCACTTCATGTAAAACTTGCAGGTGGGATGGGGCAGCATTTATTTCTGGACATGTTTGGCAGGTAGAAATACAAAATGGGCTTTCCCTAGATATGGCAAATATCACATGGGGTTCTGGGTGAGTTCTGAGTACAGCCTGGATGCATAAGGAATCACTGTCCTTTCTCAAATCCATTTAATCTGCGGTGAAGGAATTTGCATCTCTATTGCATTACCTCTGAAAAAGCCCAAACAACACCTTTCCCTCAGTATTTAGTGGTCAAGAGAAAAGGAAAGCTTAGGATAGAGGAACTACCATGAGGACAGTGGTGTTGTCCTCTCTGCTCTCTGGCACACTTTTTTAGCTCATGTTTTCACGCACAAGTGGGAGAGGCAGAGATCACCTTTCCATCAAGTACCTGTCATAGGTTGGTATGGATGGATTTGATTCCTCAGCACTGCAGCCACCTGTGCTGTGGCAATGTATAATTAAAGACAGGAACGTCATCAGGAGCTGTCTCTTGCTTCCAGCTCAGGATTAATGTCAGAGAGGATTGTATCCTCACAGCTTTCAAGTCATCAGCTCCTGTCAGCTCTCATGGGCATCTTGAGGCTTTGTTGCTTCCTCATGCTTTGAGGCCTTCAGGATTTGAGGAAGAAGCTCAGAAATTATGTCCTTGATTCAAAAGCTTTTTTACCATCAATTCATTAAATGTTATGTTTTTTAAAAAAAGGCTGTCAGGAAAATAATCCGACTGACATGCAGTCTTTAGACCAAGTGCTAAAATTAAGTAGTGACGTAAGCACAACTGAAATGAAGAGTATATTGGTTTCCTTGTCTGACAGACTTATCTAGGTGTATTAATTCACCATCCAGGCACTCCTCTCTAGTATGCCCTGGCCGACCTCTTCCCTCAGCTAAATTAGAGACGGAATTTTAACTAAAATGCTTAAAAAGACCATGCAGGGGAGGCAATTTCCTACCAACGCCTCCAACTCAGCACCCCAGAACACATTAGCTTTCCACTGTTGTTGTTTTCACACACAAATTGCTCCATTTTCTAAGTCTGACAGATTAGCAGACAAAGCATGAAGCTTTTGCTGAATAACAGTGAAAATCATTAAAAGAGGTTTGGGGTAAGTTTCTTTCTGGGAAAATCCATCCAAAGCATTATTTAGTATTTTGTAACATTAATCTACATTTGTGTACAGGCTGTGGGGCAGGTTTAGCTCCAGGTGCTCCGTGGCTCCTCTTTCACAACACTTGGCAGCCAGCCCAACCTCTCTGAAGCCCTTACTTGGCCAGGGCTGCTATGGGGTGGAAATTTCATTTTTTTCCAGTCAGCTTTATATTCTAGGCAATTATTTTCTACTTTAGTCTCAGAGCTCCCTGATTAAATTAAAATAGAAGACATGTTAAAATCTCTTCTACATTTTCCTTTTTAGTCCCATCCTGCTGTGATTTACTGTGTGCTGTAAAACACAAATTTCTGGCTGGGAAATCCATGTCTGAGTTGAAGACAATGGTGGCTCAGGTTTTCTGGAAAGGGAGCCTGTCTTGTTTCGACCCAGCTCATACTTTAAGAGTGCTTGCCACCTTCTGGTTTTGATAAGGATAACAAGTGTCCTCTTGTTTAACTGTGGCATATTGAGGAAATCAAGTGTAAAAATACTGGTCCTGGTCCTAATTCCCCAGAAATGGATGAGAGATTTTCAAGATGTCATAATTCTGATTGGAGAGTTTTGAAGTGAAAGAATGTATTTTTTCTGTTTTTTATTTTTTTTTGGTCAGAATGTAGAAATGACATCTGAGAAGAAAGAAATAAAAGAAATATTTTCAATTAAATACTTCATTTGAAACTATTGGCATTTTTGGAGAATGCCCTTTTACTATTATGTAAAACATTAATGAAAGAAGAATGGACAGTTAATTTTTAAAGTGAAATAGGTACAAACCCTTCAAAAAGGAAAGAACTTTGAAATTGGAATATTATTCTTCTCACAAAGCTGCTTGCAAATTTTGACCAGTCTCAGACACTTCTATTCAATCTTGTCAGTTGTCAGCCCTCAGCCCAATTTCAGCAAGACCACTTAAAAGTGTTACATGGGCCATTTGTGTGAGAGTGTGCATTATATCTAAAAAAGCCACTTCAAAATTATGGCAATCAGATAATATGAATGGCACTGCTATCAAAAATCAAAGCATACCTTAGCCAGTCATCTACAGTTTAGCTAGATGAAAGCATTCCATAAAACACATACATTTGTGGAAGGTTGGTACATGCTTATTCTACTGGCTGTCACATTTGCTTGGCTTGATGTAATTCACACTTAATTTTAGATGTCACAGTTCTGTCCAAAAAAAATCATTTCTACAGAGATCCTAATTGAAGGCACCAGAGTATCTGAAAACGTTCCAGCAGTGTGTGAAGCAGAGTGACTAACATATGCCATTGGATTGTTCAATTTGTTCCTTCCCACCAAGGGACAATGGGCAGTGAAGCAATTATTTTTGTCGTGCAATTTAATCATACACACATAGAATTATGTTCATATTGAAAAAAGCAAGTCAAAGCCAATGTTCCTCACAGGGAGAGAGAAAGGCAGTAAAGTTTCAATGCTCCACAGTTCTTGGCAGTTCCCATAAGGTTTTTGGCAAAGAAATTGCTTGTTTTCTTGGATCTAACTTGGTCTTGCACATCTTCACACGGCAACATGCTCCTTGTTTGTCTCTGTTAATTAGAGCAGCCTTTGCTGTACCCCACCATCCAGCACAGCTTGAATGATGGCTGCAGTCACAGCAAGGTGAGCAGCACCATGGTTATGGCCCACTGAGGACATGTGGGAAGAGAAGGTGAAAATTGGAGGAAAGTTGGCAGGTGTGGAACAATTCAGGGATGCGGAAGCCCTTGCAGAGGATGCCACGTGTGTGCAAGATTCTACAGGCAATATGTGAAAAGACTGGAAAAATAAACAAAATTAAGTCAGGGCTTTTAGACAGCCCTAGCATGGCTTTCATGCAGAAGAGAAAAGCTGGAGCTAAAAGCTGCCAATTCTTTCTGTCCATCACAGGAAGGCAAAACAGGACCAGAGCCTGTGGGAATAAAGGAAGAACAAGGAACAAGAGGTCTATGAGGCACAAAGAACTATTTTCACACATTTTAATTTTGCAGCCAAAGTTCATTTACTCCCAGACCTTCACTTGGGACAATGCTCAGAGTTATAATAACATCGTGAGGATGAGCAGCCCAGATGTCAAGGCACAGTGAGCTGAAGAATCAGGTGGATGCTCACCAGGAGACCAAGTGATGACCATCCTCAATTTTGCCCTAAATCATTACAAATCACAGCCAGACCCATTTTGGAGCCATGAGGTTTTGTCAGGACTCCCTTCACCAGCTGACATGTCAGGTTTGCCAAAAGTGGGAGCATCCCACCCAGGCTAGCTTGTCCCTCTCTCTTTACCTGGATGAAAAACCAGAGCTGTTCACACCAAGACCCTCTTGACAGAACATAAAATGCATGGGGCTCAGAGGGAGTGTAGGTTTGAAGAGAATTCCTCCTGCACAGCCTGCTGCTGTGTATGGTAGTGCTGATACACAAGAGCTCTGCAACAGTGTGAGAACAAGGTTCTTCCCTCACCTTCAATGCATAAATCAGCCTGCTGTGTCTTTGTCCTGGTTGAGCCAATTTTCCTGCCTTCTGTTCAGCCATATGAGAATTACTGATGGGAAATTGTGGCAAACATGTTAAGAAGCTTGTTTGTTATACCTCACGCTCCATTCATTTGCTAAACTAAAACAGGGGACATTTTTCAATGTATGTTTGAGTTGACTGTTAATAAATCTGGCTGCCCATGTTATAGCCACAACACTTATGTTTGAGCCCTCCCTCATTGTGCGGTTTCTAAATTCAGGAATTAATTCTCCTACCCAAAGGAGATCAAATTTTGTGACTGTGACAATAAAAGCTCCCTGCAGACCTGCAAGATCCCAGGAATACTGCATCACTACAAAAGTCTATCAAATGAAGAGAAAGAAACAAATTAATTTGACAGAAGTAATATTTGTACCATCATCCAAAACAATAAGAACAAATGCATCTTTGGGGGCTGAATAACCTCTAATAATGACTAAAGTATCTGTGTGTTTCATAACAATTTTTTTTACATCCCTAAGATGTTTGTTGATTTCTCAGATTTATCCATGTAAATAATTTCTGCTCAATAGATCCCTTCATAACAAGTGTTAGAGTATTGTGGAAAGAAAATTTCATTGCTCTGACTAGTGCTATGTTATACACTATGTATCTACTCATTATTTGATTGAATAAAATCCAGTTTATGAGGACAATATATTTAAGATTCCCTTCTGACTTTTTAAAAAAACCAAAAAAATCTTAAATAAGCTAGTTTCCATGGATGGTCCTGCCAATACACTTGCCAATACTGGCCACTTATTTTCAGCCAAAAATGGGCAGATGAAGGAGGTCAGGATTTTTTAGGGTCAAGCCATAAAAAAGAAATGTTAGCTTCTAGCTCTTTCCATGCTGTTGAGCATGCTTTTCATTTTAAGCACGACTGATCCCACCATCTCTAGATGACATTTGCAGGAGAGAAATTACAAAACTGCTGTGGAATCTGTTGGATTTCTCACCACATGTGAGGCAACATGAGAGAAGGAACCACAGCCTGGTAAAATACCATTCCCATTAAAGGAAGGAACATAGCTGGATTTATCTTGCCATGCCATTTGCAGATGAAATGAAAAAACTTCTTAGATTTTTAAGACCATTGGATGATGCCAAATACATGCAAACTTTGCTTGAGATAACTTCTATCTGAAGACTTCTGCCTACTGTAACATCTCAGAGAGGTGAAAGGATGATTCAGTGTCAGTGAGTGTAGTAACCAGCCAAAAGCTTCCAGATGAAATAAAGCTTCCAGATGCTCTCTCATAGCAGAAACAATGTACCTGTCTTTATTGTGTTTAGCGTTGCCACTAAAAGGCTGCACCAGAGTGACAGCACCTGAATTTTTATATGTGAAGTATAGTTTCTCCTAAACACATCCTAAAGCCCCTGGAACTTCACAGACACATCCATGCAGGCCCTGATAAGAGCTGTCTTGAATACGAACACATTGCTTGCACAAAAACTACATATTCATGCCTTCCTTTGGACATACATAACCACAGACAGAGAGAAAAAAACCAACCTGCTCTTATATTTGTTTGCCTTTATTGCTATTTTCTTCTGATGGTTGAAATATTCTGTTCGTAGTTCCTCTAATTTAATGAGAAAATTATTACTTCTTTTCCTTTAAAAAGAAGTCCAGAACAGATAAAGAGGTTGGCAATTTTTTTGTGTGGTATGTTTTGTTTCTTTACCTTAAATTTAGTTGCTTTTCTTTTACAGGAGGGAGAAAAAGATATTAATTTTTCCCCTTGGCTTTGCAAAATTTTGATTTTTTTTTTGTATGATAGCTAAAAAAACCCTTACATTCTCTACAGCTGCATGTGTGTCCAAGTGCTTTGCATAACTCAACAATTTACAGGAAGATCAAATTGTTCATGAGCTGACAGCTAGAAACCATTATCACCCACGGTGGGGTGGTGAGCTCTGAGCTCACCGTGCCCTGACCCTCCTGACCTGCCTGGGTCACCTTGTGAAATAGGAGTGAGTCTGTGCTGGGAACTGATGCTCAGGAGAATTCTAGGAGTTCCATATTTTTACAGACAAAAGGGTGTTCTAGCCAAGTCCTCATACAGCCATGCCAGAGGTTTTAGCATTGCCCAAGAAATTACTATCAGGCTCATTATTTCACCTGGAGTCCTCAAGAGGTAAAGAGGACATCATGGCTCTACACAGTTAATTAGGTGATTAGTGATCTCCACCACTTAAGCAAATATTTTTGCTTACTAGACTATCCCTGGTTTGATAACTTTTCCAGGTTAAGCAGACTTGCACTGCACACTGTTTTCTACACTGTGACTGTAGAAAATACTGTTCTGAGACATTCCCTCTAGGCAGGACTTTCTAGTTGCTTTTGAGAATCAAGGTTATATCTGTAAAGTGTTTTTCTGTGTGATCTGGATCTACAGGTCAGGATAGCTTTAATTTGGAGGTTCTTTGCACAACATAGGTCTGCTCTTTCTGTAAATTGTATCACAGGATTTAAGTCGCCATACCACAAAAATCGAGTTTTATGTCCTAAATTAATTTTCTGCTTTCTGCTGTTTTTTGTGCTGTTTAGGTAAGCCAAGATTTATAGAAAATGAGAACTGGATTTTAAGAAGTGAAGGCTTTTTACTTCTCTCTAGATCAGGTATAATCTACATAATTCAAAAGGCATTTGTAAAGTTCTTACACAGACTTCCCATGTTATTGAGCAGTTACACTCATTTGTTTCCTGATTACAACTCCTACAACCTTCTTTGGGATCCCTGTTTTCCAAGATATTGTAACATACCATTTTGCAAAAGAGCTTTTTGATGTGACTTGAATAGTCCAGATGATAACTAAATGATGTTAGATCCCTGTGCATCATAGTCTTGCCCTCATCTTTACTTAAGACAATACCATGTTTTGTCCATACTTAGAAACGACTTTTTACTTCCCTGATACTCTTTGATGAAACACATGCAGCAGTATAACCCTTAGGCAGAATCACTTCCAATCTGCCAAGGAACCACCCCTTTTTGCTAATGATTTCCCCTTGATGGATCTCTTTTAGGATTTTTCTGTCACTTTTTGGCCATATGTTGTATTCTTCTTAGGTTCTGATGTTTAATCAAATGAAGACAATTCGATTTCAAACACTTAAAAAAGAGTAACATCATGTATTAACAGAAAGTACAACTGGGGGAAGTAAAGGGATAATCAATTCTTTCCCACCCCCCCATACAGGATCAGCTGTACCAATACCTCATTATAAGAATATTACACCTTTATCATCCAGCTGTGCATTCTTGTCAAAGAACAAATTAGGTCTTGTGTTACGAGACCTCTTTTCCACAGAACAATGTTGATTGGCACCACGTAATTTTCTTCCTTACCCATTACATTTTTAAAAATGTCGTCTAATTTGAAGTGTTCATGTTTGAACATCTTTTCAAAAGTAGAAATGAAGAATCTTCACTCTGCACTGCAAGAAATTTCATCTACTTCCAGCCAAATATGATCAGAGTTTTAACCTTTAGCCACAATTACAGTTTGATTCAAAGATCATTAAAGCCAGCAGGAGTATTTGCAATTATTTAATAAGCCAGGTCTTTCCTACTTTTTAAAATGTTGAAATAATTGTCAGCTGCTTAACCTGAAGAGAAGTTCCAAATGGGTAAATTTCTTTGTATTGGCACAAAATAAGACCTGGAAAAGCTGACAACAGTTATCTTTTCATATTCAAATGATGAGATAAAGTTGGAGAATTAGATTCCCTCTTACAGTAACAGCCTACAGAACCCTTGGCTGCTGTAGAGAGACACATAAGCAGAAAGCAAAGTTTGTGGGTAAGAAGACCAAAGCCTCAGACTAAAAAGCATCAGATAAAAAGGATCTAAGAGACAACTCTATGCCTCAGATCTTGTTTTCATGGTGCAAATTTTGTTTCTTAGAGATATATATCCTAAGGACACTGGACAGCCTCTGAACTTTTCTTGTATTACTTCAGAATAAACTTTCTGAAAACATCCTTGTGTGAAAGGCTAACACCCCCCAATATTATCTTTTAGTTCCTCACAGTTCGTTACCCATGTTGTATTGTAAACATCATATTGCAAACTAGAGACCTTTACTAAAGTTTTTGTGTATTTGTTTGCTCCCAAAATTAATCTATTTGATCAGATCAGCTTTTCCTGAGCAGTTTAAAAGAAAACTAGTCTCTAAGCCCCTAAAGTGACTAATATCTAATGTATCATTACCATTTTCGTCTTTCATATGGGGTTTTGAAGATCAATGTGTCACATGCCATAGAAGAGCAGCAAGTTTGAAAGAAAAAAGTGTTTTTTTGAGGGGGCAATTTCTTGGTAGCTCCTTTTATACTCTCTTTGATTTTTGTTTCATGTTTTTCTTTGCTATTTGAAAATGAATCTGCTAACCTTGGTTTGATATGATTAGTTAGCAGAAGGCAATGCATGGGGGAGAGGGGATGAAGGGAAAAGAGTAATTGCCAAAAATGTTGCCAGTTTATTACTGAATCCATAGATCCTTACAAATTTAGACTGTGAAGCAATCAATGAAATTTTTCTAACAGAGCTTTTTCAGCTGGCTGGGAGGAGTGTAGGCTTGGTAATTGCAGTGTTTTCTACTTGGGAAATTGCTATTTGCTTGGCTGGGGCTCTCATGGAAGAATATGACACTCTGTGTCACAGGACAAGGACCTTGAAGCTTTGCCCAGGGAGCTGGGTGTGCAGCTGTGCAGTTCTTGATGTATTTCACAATTAACAGGTAGGTGACTTGCAATAGCATATGTGGATATTCATGGTAAATGCACTTGTTTAGGCTGCTAAATGGAAGGGAAAATATTTCATCTGGTAGCCTGATGAGAATAGATAACAGTATCTAAATGTTTGTCAAAAGTACAAGTCATGCACAGGATCTACAGAGCAATTCCTGCAGTGGGCAGGAGTCAAAAGCATCAGCTCAAGGCTTCTCAGGCTCCAGAGCTGAAATTTGGTGCCCCGAGGATGGTGATTCAAACCCTGGCTGGGACAGGGTTTGCAGAGAAAGCAGAGTAGAAGATGCAGGGCACTTGGGTCTGGCTGGATTGGGTGTCCCTGTGTCAGCCAGAGAGAGCGGCAGCTGCTGTCACCCTTGTACCCAAATCCCTCCCTGAGCTGCAAACCACAAAGCAGAGGCTGTGCCCATGGTTCCAGCACCATCCTGATAAACTGCTGACCTGGAAACTGCATGTTTTGGTTGTGTTTTTGGTTAGCCCTCAGCCCTCAAGTTTTTTTGCATAGTCTGAAGTACAAGCATAAAAAGGAAGATATATTTGCTAAACAAAGATAGGAATCATGAATAGACCTCTCTGAAAAGCAAAAATTATTCTTGTAGATGCACATTTCTATCAAAACTAATTAAAACAGTTTTCTATTTTTTTAGACACAAGTAAAATTAAAATTGCAGATTGCTATTGAACTGTTCATCCTGTTCTTTGTGCTTCACTCTGAATTTTCTGTTTCAATGAAACTCCAAAAGCTAAATAAAAGATAAAATATTCCAGACTTTTTGGTTCAAGTTTTGAGTTGGACTAAAGAAACCAAGATTTTCCTAAAACATATGACTACATCTGTTTTTTTAAAAAGCTTGCAATCCCTCTTTCATTCAAAACATGCTCATTACTGTTGTGAAAGTTATAATGAATACTACTCTATATTGCATATCATTCAAATATGAGAAAAAATATGTGAATTACAGAAAGTTAAGTGGATGAAAATCTCATAGCAGATGCATATGCCATCATTTTGTTGAAGAAATATCACAGAACTATATTAAAATACCAGAGTAAAAAAGACTTACACCCCCAACTTCCTAAAATAACAGAACTAACTTGGAATCAAAGAAGAAGAAAGCTGCTCTGGGTGAATTGTAGGGCTCCCCCTGGCTGCATTGATTCAAGAATCTTTTCTCTTTCATCTCTTTAGCTGCAAGACCAGGATTGTCTAAGGATCTGCATCTTTGGTGGCATGAGTGGCTTTCTGAAAGGAGTGTTTTAAGACAGACATAGAAAAGACTGGACAAAGTCTGCTTCTCTTATCCCTGAGAAAGCTCGTCTGACCCTTTGAATAACTGTCAAGTCAATATATAGCACAAATAAATTATCTTCTTATATCTTCAGTGAATATCCTCGCAGTAATTCAACTATCTCTCGGTAATGAATAAAAAGAGTATAGATAGGCAGATCTCAATAGATGAAAGCTATCACTGAAGAGTAAGAAAAACAAGTCCTATAATAGCTAAATATTTCATCTGCTCTGAATGAATGGCTTTGAAATGATGTCTCACTCGGAAACAGATGTTAGAGAGAATCTGAAGTGCTGGTAAATGTCAACAGAGAATCATCAATACCTTATTTTTCTTGAACTCACTTTTGCATTACTTACCCCCTACATCTCCTAATTGTCATTACTTATTTGCTAATGCTGATTTTGTGCTGCCTCATGAACATACAACTTCATTTCAGCCCTTGTGGTTGACTTCAAAAAATAACATTATATGTGACTTGTTTAAAATCCCACCCCTCCTCAGTTACTAAATTAGCTAACTACTGATTCAGAGAGATTACAGTGCTCCTTCCTGGAACTTAGTTACTCTCACCTCACTGCAGCCCTCCCTGGCTCCAGGACCAAGCCAGGACATTTGCATTGTTTTCCTCTGGGTGAGGCTGGCCATGGATCTGTGCCACGGCCCCATCTAAGAAACACCTTGCTTGGCCAAACACCACGGTGCTCGTGCATTTGTCACAGCCCTGACAGGGACAAGTGACACCACAGCAGAACCAGACTGGCCTTTTGGGAAACCAGCCAGATATCAACCTGAGAACAACAAAGAGTACCCATGGATGATGGATGTTATCAAATTCAGGCAATATTTCCTTCTTTGTCTTGTTTTGTTGGTAGTAGAAAGTACAGTCCCTGAAGGGTGCTAACTTATTATTACAGTCAATTGAGTGTACTGAGTGGTTATGTCTCAAAATACCCCTGTGAGAATATATTCTAAGTCTTCTTGGGAGTCAGTGAGTAAACTCTGGCAATGCTGACAAGCCCATGGAGAGCTATTAAATGCAGAAATATACTTCTGGCACAGGAAATCTCTCAACCGCAATTTCCTGAGGGTTATGAGAGCATTTTGGAAAAGGATCATCATACAGTCCTCCTGTTTTATGTTTTCCAGGAGGCATCTGCTATTGGCCACTGCTTGACAGGAGGGGCTGCACTAGGTGGCTGCATCATGGAAATAAGAACTACTGATCTCAGTGAAGCTGATGAGACCTTTACTGAGCACCTTGTTGGGAAAAGGTTTCTCTCACTGCGTTCACAAGGGCAAAGTATAAATACTGAAGTATATCTCTAAATAAACTTGTCAAGTATCAGCATTAGTGATTAGAATTATTCTAGTAGTCAGCTCATTCATACACAGTTGGTTTGGCTATCTTCTTACTAAACTGGGGGTTTCTGTTAAACCACTCCTGCTACTTGAACACTTCCCTGAATTGCTTAACTATGGGAAACACAATCTCGGGTTTCTTAATGTGCTTGATCTGCAGTGTTAGTGCATCCCTATGGCTTACAGCAAGAGCCAGTTGAGTTTTTCTCTGTAGTCATTTCTGCAGACAGTGCTCACCTGTGCTAAGGAAGCAGAACCTGCCCCTTTGGGAAGGGAAAGGAGACTTGTGTGGCTTTTAGTCTCTGATACAGCAATCCCAGACACAGCCAGAAAGAGTTTTCCAAGAGATGTGGAACAATAGGGAACAATAGGGAAGATCTAGGAGGCAGGAAGACTTCTCTCAGGAGAATGGTTGAATAACTTGTCCATGGTCAAGGGATTTAAGGTTCATTTCTGTATGGATAATCACAGACGTTTTCAGAGAGCAGATTTTGAAACTAGTTTTATTGATTTTACCCAAATGGGTAATGTGGGTGAATGTGCCAGAAGGAAGGTGTCTATTGAATCACAAGACACTGAGAACAGTATAAGCATACATACATACATACATACATATATATATATATGAGGTTTTTTTGTGTGTGTATATATATATATATAATATATGATTATATTTGACCCCTCCTGCAATTTTCATGGAGTTCACAGTCCCTGATCAAATTTTAAACCTACAAACCCAATATCAGCTAAGCTATCTGGGATGAAATGGAGTTTTTTAGCAGTACTCACGACAATAACAGCAAATAAAAAGTCAAACATTTAAGAATACTCAAACAGCCAAATAATCTTGGAAAAAGCCCCAGGAAGCAAAGAGCAGGCAACAAACTTTGCCCATAAAATTTCTACACTGTTTGTGTTTTGCATTTTTTCCATTTATCCATTGCTCTATCTTCTCACATGCCACATAAATCCTTCCAGGCAACGTCTACCATACATAAAATAAACACATTTTGGGCAGCATGGTCATTTGAAGGGGCACTTGACAAACATCACTGTTTTTCATTTCTAAATGTAAATAAAGTATGGTTACTCCAGGTGCATGGTTTCCATTAAGATTCCTCTTCTGATTGCAAATGCAAAATTGGGAAAACAAACCTACTATTTCCAAAACAGCTCGCTGCCTCTTGCTCTAGCACATGAGCCATTTAAGCACATGAAAACACAGATCAATTGCTTTAGATTCAACATGACTTCCTCCTCCTATATTGGTTTGGTTTTCTTTTTCTCTAACAGGTCTAACAGAGCTGAATTCATTGTTTATGCAACCCCAAAGCAGATGTCTGTTACCTGAGCATAGTTCTGATTTCTATTTGAAATTTATAGAACATCACTTTGATTTCTATTTGAAATTCATAGAAATTTGCTATTGACTTTGGATGAGAGATGGCTGGGGCTGAAGTTAGTGTGACAGACTGCACTCCTGACTAAGCAATTCCTTAAAAAATACATCAATGCTATGAAATTCAGGAGTAGAATCAGTGACAGCTCTCAGATTCGGATTGTCAGCAGATGTAAATATTGGCAGGTGGCCACAAGACTTGTGTGTGGGTGATGTCAGTAGGCAACAGTACCCCTGACAGCCTGGACACTGCCTTTGCTACAACACTATTCCCTCAAGTGTAAGGGTTCAGTGAGAACACATCCAAATGTTCAAACAAAAAATGAAATGGGTTTATATGGACCTGAATTAGCTTTGTTCAGTGCAGTACCCCATTTCTGCCCACACTTTCTCCCCAAATGTCATGTCTAAAAGTCATGTCTCTGTCCCTGTCATGACTCACACACCATCTGGATTTCTGTTCCAGAGTCCCTGAGGAGGTGCCATTGCCAAATACCTTCCTCCATCATCCATGTAAACTGAAAATATACAACCACCTTGGGGCTGCTCCTGACAGCCAGGGGTACTTCCTTGTATGAAAATATAGCTTCAGGTTATCTCCTTTAAAATGTGGCTGGTATTGTCTTCCTTCATTAAGCTATTTGAGATTTCTGGGGATGAAATATATCACATGAAAGAAAAGTTGTGGATGCTCCATCCATGGAAGTGTTCAAGGCCAGGTTGGATGGGGCTTTGGGCATCCTGATCTAGTGGGAAGTGTCTCTGCCCATGGCAGGGGCCTTGGAACGAGGTAATCTCTGAGGTCCCTTCCAGCCCAAACCATTCCATGACTCTATAAAAGCCAGGACCTTTCCTTTGTGTGTGTCTTGCCCATTCTTCCCTTCTCTCTATACAACTGTTTGCCCTTTGTGTGCTCAGTGGAGAAAATTCCTCCCTTACAATCACAAGTCTGAATTAGGTCAGAGACCTCCAAACTCTTGGTCCACCTCTGAGCTATGCTATTTAGTGCTGAAGCAGAGCTGAGCATGGACAAATTGTCAGTTCTCCTCTTGAAAAACATGGATTTTTATCTTTGTATTTTCCAAGCACAATTGCCATGAATTTTACACAGTTAATAAAAAATAGTCTGGAACTGGCATGACATTTCAGGAAACTTTCCTATTTAATGGCACACTGTGCACAGAGTAAATAACCAGGCCCTCTTCCAGTCCCTTTTACAACCCACTCAGGTTACAAGGTTGGCTCACATGACAACTTGCTCTGGGCTGAGTCATCCACAGAGCCTGAACTCACAACCTCTGTGACTGCAGTTATAATTTTCTGTGGCTGGAGCTAAACCACCAGGTTCATCGCCTCAGACACAGCAAGACGCAGTGCACTCCTCTGCACTCCAGCCAATGGGAAGGAAGAAAAAACCAAGTGTAACCCAGGGCAGGAAAAGCCCTGGCTCTGTTTTGCCAAACATGTAAGCCTAACCTGTCCATTTTACCTCAACTTTGAAAAACCGGAGAACCTTTTCAACAAGTGCAGCTGCTTTATTGACGATTCCTTCACCCCAGTCTACAGCTCATGCAAACCTGTGTGATTTATCTCTTTAAATCAAGACTACACAGTGACACAGTGTTTTTCATTTCACAGACAGTGAGAGACAGAACAGGTACCAAGGGATCCTGTGATAAGGCTGTTGTGTCAGCTGAATATTAAAACAGTCACATAAAACCTGAGTGATCTGCTAACAGATAAGCAGATGTGGGTAAGCTTTGCAGGAAAGCTAAAACCCCACAGTTATTTACAAATATATTCCTTGCAAAGGTTACAAAACACTCCAGATTAAATTATTCACTATTGAAAGTAGTCTCAAGTAGGATGAGCGAGTCAACACTGTGGGGGGAGATTTTTGTCCAAAATTCAACTAAATTTTTTTTAGCCAAAATCTGCCTTCCAAGATTTAATTTGGAGTAGCAGGAACCACCAGGACCTGGGAAGGCTCCACTCCTCATGGCCAGGCTCAGTACACATGCACACTGGGGTTCTGGCAGCTTGGACTTGGCTGAATTGCATTGTTCAGTGAAAACTCCTTTTTCAGGCATCAGTTGTGGAGAGTAGAACTCTCTAACTTTATTAGAGAATGTGGCTATTGTGGCATGCACTGAGAGCATTGTTTAGCATTTACTGAAAATATTTCTTTTTCTTGAGCTCTCTCCTGCAGGGACTCACATATTCACCTGCACTGAAATCTCAGTTGTTTCTTTCACATTTTATCAGCTGGGGGATGGGAGGCTGAAGTTGCTCTCCAGGTTTGGAGGAAAAATCTCAGGGAAGAAACCAAAGTCCTTTGTAGTCACTGCCTTTGCATAGCAATGCAACCAACAAGTGGTATTACAACAACATTACACTAAATTTAATCACTTTGCCTTGTTCATCTCTACAGCAGCTAATGAAACATTATGAATGCAAACCAAATAGTGTGTTCAGGCTGGTTCAGGATCCACATGGCATCTGAATGTGCTGCATGAATTATTCACACTGTTTCTGTTCACCCCCTGTCATCCCACCCCCATCACAGATTAAAGCTCCTTTCCTGGCCTTAGCAGACTGCTGTAAAACTGTTCCCCTTGCACTGAGAAAAATTTCATTTCTAGCATGTCAAAAATATATGAGGCAGGTCACCCAGTAAAAGTGAAACAATAAAATATGAATACACTCAAGGAAGGAGGGAGGGACTGGCAAGCTTCCTCCCCATGTGAATGAATGTTTTCTCATTTTTTATTTTTCCACAAACCACTGTATCACTGCTCCTTCCTCTCATATAACTTATAAGTGAGACAGCTGGATAGACTGTCTTGAGCTGCTCTTGAGGCAGAAACTGCATAACTCAAATTTCCTCAGTATCAAGGTATGCTTATTCATGGTGTCAGCATTCAGAACCAGCCCAGTTTTGCATCAGTATCAACTACCTCCCTCACATCTTTCCTCCAATCTCAGTTGCCAAAAGTACTGTGATAATTGCTGTTTGACCTCTGTTACCCTTTTGCTAGTTTTTGCATCCAGAAAGAAAAAGATATTCAATTTTGAATTCAAAACAAACATAATCTGTTTTCCAGCATTGACCTGCTGTTTGCCTGTTAGCAGGAGGCAAATATTTGTAGTGATTTGGAAGGCACACAGAAAACAGATTGATAGAGAGTCAATCAGCATGGCAAATACATTGCTATTTGCTCACATGAAAGGTTGGTGAATCTGGCTTTTGTGTTGCCTTTGTTTGTTTTTTTGTTGTGGTTTTTTTTTTCAGTTTTCTCCTCTATGATTGCCTCACCTACTGGAGAGCTGATCAATTTGTCACCATCTCATTTTCATCTCAATTATGCAATGAAGGTAGTGTTTCTACTAGCTTACTTAAAAAATTTCCAGTGTTTTTAGAGTCATACAATTTTCAGCCTGGCAAACCAAGGTGTATATTATATATCACAGCATTGATGCCCATCAGAGAAAAGCTAGAGACAGGTAGCAAGTAAACACATTAATTGACTGAAAATTCCTCGGGCATTTTTAGTCAGGGAAGAAGCAAGAAGCCTGAGTATGAGGGGGGGGTGGAATATTTGGAATCCTGTCCCCTCACCAGGAACAAGTCAGAAGGGTACAACTGAGTCTGCATTGAGAGAACTTGAAAAAACCTACACCTCTGTCTGAGCTTGTGGAACTCAAAGGTGCAGTAAAGCTGGATAGAGGAATGGGAGATAAAGCTTGAGTGATGGGAAGCCATCAGGGTTTTATGCCCTTGCCCTGTGATGGGGATATTGCCACATATACCACCCTGAAGTGAGCTTTCCTGCAAACTCCAGCAGTCCTCTGCTCCCTTAGCTTTTCATACTTTTGCATCTTAAGCTGCTGCTGATATGTGTTGGTGCCTGTGCTGGCTCTGTGTCGTGTCAGTCATTGCAGGTGTGCCTTGAGATCTCAGCCTTGCACTGTCCTTCCTTCCTTCCCTCAAGCTCTCTCCCAAGGCATCGTAACAGGCTGTGCAGGAAAGTGCTGGAACTGAAATAAAATCGTCTTCCCTGAACTTTTCAGAAAATGTGTGCATGTGGCACATTTGGGGGGGACATGGTTTAGTGGTGAGCACTACAGAGCTGGGTTAATGGCTGGGCTTGATCTTAATGCTCTTTTCCAAGAAAAATCTTTGATTCTAAGACACGAAGCGTAAGACGACACAATTCTGATTGCAGCTTTCTGCTGCTTCTCTGGTTCTTGGGATGTTTCAGTGCAGTTCAAAATATAAGGATTTAGCAGGTGGACTTGGAAGAAGAGAAAATAACCTGTCCTGCTAATCCTCCTTTCCCCTAGACTGTACATTTGCTGCATTATTCTTTATTATTGTATCAAGCTTCAAAGTACAGCCAGAGAGACCAGAAAGCAGCATGAAATCATCTGCTCCAGGTGCTCCATTCCTTCCTTCTCAGCTGTTATTGTTCCTCCAGCAGGCAGCATGAAGTGACATGTTTATTAGCTCACATTCAGCTGTGCCTGATTGATATCTACACTGTAGTGAAACAGCTTTTTGCAGCTTTTCCACTCTCAGGGAAGGATGCTGTTTTAATTGTCATAGTCAGTCTTTTGTCAAACCTTTGTGTGTTGCTGAGGAACCCAGGGTAGCACAGTAACTGTTACTGCAGGATTAATGAAAGGCATATTCTGTTTACACAAAACTGACACTGAGTTAAGTGACTTCATAGAAAAAGAGGATCTTGGCTAATAAGTGCCTAAGGACTGGAGGCAAGGAAGTCAAATCTGCAAGCATCCAGGGCCTGTCTTATAAGGAATTTTATTTTTAGACATGAAATCTTCTACTCTGCTGAAAATTATGATCATAATTGTTGCTCTTCTCAATCATTTTAATGAAGACATGTAATAGTGGTACTGTTTTAATTATTTTACAATTGTACTTAAGAAATGAACAGTTTTATGTGGAAGTTGGTTAACCACCCAGATCTATCACCGATAATTTATGTAGTACAGCCCAATATAATCATCCTTCAAGTCAAGAGACATTTTCTATCAAATTCAGTTGTTTAGCCTAGATCTAATTCTTCAAATTAAACCTCTAATTCTTATATCTTCACTTACCTGATGGTGAGGGAGGCAGAAATAGAGAAAACAAAGAGCCAACAAAGCTTATTTGACACAGATTTTAAATATGGGGAAAATAACTATGAATGGCAAGACAACATATCTAGAAAGAAATTGTTCTATTAAGTCTTTCTCTCCAATGATGTGTTATGATCCTAATGCATTAGTCCTATAAAAGTCTAATCACTGGTTCTCATCAAGGAAAGCACTTAAGCACCTGCTTAACTTTGTGAATGCTCCTGGCAGATGTCCTAAAATACGACTGAACTGAAAACACAATATTCGGCACCTAAAAGAAAAATTCCTTCTAAAGTGTTACCTAAAAAGAAGTAGAAATAATTCATTGTTTTAATGCAATCAATAGTAGTATTAATCCCAGGAGGAAACACTTGGCTAGTGCAAGGATGTATTTACAAGTCCACTGTAGCTTAAGAATAAGTGCCCACTTTGTTCTTATATTTATTAATTTATTAAATTATCTGTCAAATGAGCCCTCAAAGCAAGCTCTAGGCATTTCAGAGACTTGAGAAAAACTGGGAGGTGCCATAAGGGTTTTGGTGGAGGTCAGGTGTGGGAGAGGAAGGGAAACCAGAGAGGTGTATCTGTCCTGGGACAGATCATGGCCTCTTCCTGTCTCCCTCCTCCTTTGACTGTGAAGCAGCTGGGTCTCCCACCCCAGGCAGAACTGTTGTCTAATTTATTTTCTACCTGGAGATAATTTCGGTAGCTCATCACTTTTGCAAAGTGATTTACAGGTGCTTTGCTCACACGTGTGATTTGTACAAATTGTGACTATGTCAATGCACTGCAGTGAACTGGCAAGAGATAACGAATGGCACAGACAGGTGATCAGCTTGATTTTGTACTTGACTGCAATAACAGTGAGATAAGTTTGCTGTTGCTGCTAGCTACATTTTTCCGGCAGAACTTGTGCACTGGGATGGGAGAATCAGCAGCTTTATGGCGAGGACAAAGGCAGTGACTAAAATCAGAGACATTTCCTCTCACTAGCCCTATCCCACAGAAAGTCATCATTTCATTTTTAATGTAGTTATTGTCTCCAAATCAAAAATAAGGTGAGTACTGTCTTTGTTAATGGGAAAACAGAGAAATCTGCATTTGCTGGCATAAGATAGGAAGTATATGGAACACAAACTGGCCACGCTCTTTGAATTGGACTCATTAAAATGAGACTGGTTCAAGTCATCTGTCTGGGTTTTGCTGACACTTGTCCAACCCAGCTGTTTTACTCAGAGAATATTTTGTTGGATTATGGCATGATTTATTTGGTTAACCTTACATGTTAACTCTGGTGCATTGGCACAGACTACTAGCTTTCATCTTGGAAGTAAAAGAACATTCCTATTACGCTTGTTTCTTCCTACATGCTAACAAACAAAAGATTTAACATAGAGGAGAAGAGACATTATTAATTTCATTTAAAGGAATCTCAATTTCCTCTCTTTCACCAGCTGAAATATCAGCAAGGGTTAATGAGAAAAAAACAAACGAAGCTCAGTGTATTTTCTTAAACTCTGCTCACATTGCTCAATCTCACCCTTTCTGTGGAAGCCAGCAGTTTAAAACCCCCACACACTGAATGTTCATAGGAAAATGTTTTTAAAAACTGGAGAATTTTGATTATTTGTTTAGCCAATATTTCATAAAATGGACGTGAAAAGAGGAAAGGCATCATCCTTCTTTTACTCAACTTGTTAGTCATTCAGCATGGAGCAAGAGCATGTTTGTTCAGTGTTTCATGGGGAGAGGACAGACTCAGTAGTGAGAGGAGTGGATCAGAACCTACGCCCTGCCAACACAGCTTTTCAGCTGTTCTGAGTTAAGCAAACTCCGGGAAATACAGAGAGGTTCTCAAAAATAACTGTATCAAATGCAACAAATGTCTTAAACATAGGCATTCAAAAATAATCCTCACTTTGATGTGAGGAAAAGTCTTTATCTCTCCTCTTTCACCAGTTTTTTCTCCTGTTCATGCCATACACTTTATTGTGGGAGGAAAGAAACCCCTACTCACATGCTGCAATTACTGCAAGATTGGGCTTTGATTCTGAATATTTCAAATTGCACACTGTGCAAATAACTTCAAACTCTCCAGCTCTCAAAGGACAGCTGACAAACCCTACATAAAACACTGTCCCCACAACTGGGTTTCTCTACAGCCAAGTTATGGTGATAAAGATGTGGAGGTCTCCATGAATATGGGAATGCAACATCATCTCCTAAAGATGATTATTGGGTACAAGCAGCAGGGCTGAGAGACATCCCTGGGCAGGTATAATGAAATTTTACACTACTGGTGGGAAAGATGTGGCTTTCTCTGCATATTATCTCCCTTAAATCTTACCTGTAACAAATGCATTTTTATTGTGTAAAAAGTAAAAATGAAAAAAAATAGATCAGGACACTTGTTATTGCTATTTAAATGAATTTAAAACATTTTATATATTCATAATTACATATGGTAGAGTTAAATAGCAAATTCATTAGTTAAGAAGCCAGGTATGCCTACCATCAAGGCTGCCTTCCATGCAGGAGAGTGTAAAAAGGCTGAATTTATTTCTGTTTGAGCTAGAACACCTTCATTGGTACATTTCTAGCTCCTTTGTAGTTTGCTTACAGCACACATCTACTTATTTTTCATACATGGGAGTGTTCTAGTACCATAGAAATAATAATAACATATTAATACACCTGTAAAGAGATGTGATATCACTCCCACTCCTTTAAATCAATGGAATAAAAAATGTGTTACAGGATCTTCAGTTTCTTGTCAAGCATCTATTGTATGATTTGGGGAGAAAAATGGAAAGCTAATTCAGAATTTATTCAATTATAGAATCATAGAGTGCCGGAATCTCTGGAGATGATCTAGTCCAACTCCACTGCTAAAGCAGATTGACCTAGGGCAGGTTGCACAGGATCATATCCAGGAGGGATTTTGAATATCTCCAGAGAAGGAGACTCCATAGCCTCTCTGAGCAGCCTGTTCCAGGAAAGAATCTTTTCCTCATATTAATTTACTCCTGAAACTATTACTTTACATTCACCACTGAAAACCTGATCATCCCAAGGGATTTGATGATAAAGAATTTGTGTATTAGAGTCAGACAGTGTAGGACTTTCAGCAAAAATGGAAGGTATGATTAAATAACCTTTCTTGGATTTCTTATTTTTTCTTTCCAAAGAGCACAGTTATGCATTTATAATACAGGATACTTGCTCACCTATTTCTGGAACAGTCTGACTGCCCTGACAAAGTACCATTTGACCTCTCTCCTGGCTTTCTTTCCATAAGTAAATATCCCATAATATTTGACACTGTTTCCAAAAACATTACCCCAGTACATTAGATAAAATTATTCCTAGATGCAAGCTTCTAGAGTTCCTTTTATAGACACCCAAAGTTTTCTTCGTGTAAGTAGGTATGCACCAGTGCCATAGAGCAACTGGAGAGGAAAAAATTACTAACTGTATAAAGTTCACTCCTGAAAGTCAGCTGAAGAACTTCTGCTTTTTAGCTATCAGTTGAATTCTTAGTGATGGCTGAAGCAGAGACAGGAACAAATTAAAACATCCAATTGATAGATAATATATTTTACAATTTTTTACAGCAGCATGAAGGTCCAGCTGTGTCTGAAACCCTTCCTGGTTCTATGGAAAGAAAAGAAAACACAGACCAGTATTTCAGCAAATTCTTGTCTGTGACTTTTTGCTTTTCCTAAAAAGACTGCAGTGATTCACACCAAACACCCATCTACCACAACTCTCTTCATAAATCATCCTTATAATCACAAGTCAAGCGACCCTGTGGTTTCATTCATTGAAAAGAGGTTTTAAAAGATTTGCTTAGTAAAGCAGTGAATAGGAAAGATAATTCCTCTGTCCTTCCAACTATGCATCTTTGCTTCCCTGTACTATCTCATATTTCCTCCAGCCTTGTCCTTTGATGCATTTAGGGATTTTAGGATGGCTTCATATTTAATGATTGCTTAAATCTTAAACTGCTCTTGAAACAACACTGTAGCAAATAATCCCAATAAGGTTTGCACTCTGCAAATGAAGGGTGCTGTCAGAATACACTCTCCTGTATTAGCTGCTTTCATGGCAATCCATTGCCTGGCATATCTGACTCTTATAAGGCAAGAAGTGTGTTAATTTCAAGAAGAAATTATTTGGACAGAGTCAGGGAAAAAAATAACATGAAAAGTGAGGAAGGTTTCGTAATTAACTGATTCAAGGAAAGGAATAAGCCCAGTACTTTTTTAAAAAGCAAGTTCAGGTGCTGTAGCTTGTAAGTTGGTGAATGAATGGTGAATGAATGGAGCTGATGCTGAGTGTACTCCATATGTTCACTTTTTCTTTTCATATCTTTCACCACAGGCACAATGTATCTGTGTGTTTTGAACTGGTCAGATGTCCCTCTGACCCTATACATTAAATAATAAAAACTCAGGGGATACAGACAGCCAAGTTCTAGCAACAGCTTTCTCCTAAATATGACTTAATTGGAAGGGATGAAAAAGCAGAGTTTAAACCTGTCCTTTCACTGAAACTTGACTTTAAATACCATAGACATTTTCATAAAAATAAATAAAATCTCTGCTCGATGGAATGTGGTTTGGCTTTATTGTAAATTTCAATTGCTACCTACTTTGTTCTTGTTTTTTATGAGAAGTTAGAGAGAAAAAGAAAAATACAAAGAAATATGCAAAACTATGATTATAGAATATTTTTCAGAAAAATAAGTTATTTTTCAACCAGTTTTACAAATCACCAGATCATCTGAAATCAAAACATCACTGACTACAATCAGTTTCCACCATATCTGAAAATCTAGCCAAAAAGCTGCAGCTATCTCTGCTTTCCTTCATACTTCAAACAACACAAGCCCAGTGTCTCTGCAACAAACACAAGTGTCTACTCTCAAGTTTATGTGCATTTTACACGATGCCTTGGTACAAAGGTCAAAACATGGTCGGTTTGGAACACAAATTCTGAAACAACTGCAGCATAATACTTGGTTCATTAAAAGATCTTAATATCTAGACTGATGATATTTATTTTTAAAATTTTTTTCATCTACCTAGAATTGTCAAGAATCCAGTCTACTTCTAATGCCAAGAAACTGTTCCATAGGGTCTCAGTCCAAAATTCGTTAATGAAGTACAGTTGTTTGACCTAGTTGGAAGTTTCTCCAGAAAAGCACATCTTTGATCAACAGAACACAGTTTAATAACTTCCAATACACATTCATGGACAGTTTATTCCCTCCCACACATCACTTCCCACACACTCATCTTGCATAGCAGTTTTTCTAAACTTTAGTAGCTCATGTCCTTGGGTTTCTCTTCAATCTCTATTGCATTTACTGACAGCAACCACGTAACTGGCCCCCATCTCCATTTGCTCAACCAAACAAGCCAAACTTTTACAGATCCCCAAGACAGAGTCTCTGTTTTCCTGTTTTCAGAAATACCTCTCTGCCTTTTTTACCCTGGATTTGTCTTTCTGAACCCCAGTAACTGGGTCTTGTGCTGCCTTGCATTTGAATATGGTTTGCAAGGGGTCTGATCAGGTGTAGATCAGTCTCTCTTCATCCTCCTTAGAGGAGTTTCTGCCACAGGAAACATAACTTACACCACTTCTGACTTTCTCAGCAAAAAAAGACCAAGTCATTTATATAAATGAATGGATAATTAAGCAAACCTTGCACCATAACAACTCAACACTCACCACAAACCTGTCTTTTTTCTTTGACCCAGCCAGCAGCACAGGAGGGCACTGTTGATGCCATGTTATGTAAGTATGCATGTATGAGTGTGTAATCAAATGGATCCATTTCTTAAGAACATTTATTTATTATACTCTGTCATCATCCAGACAAACTGAAATTTGAAGCACACAGAGAGTTTTAGGTGTATACCTGACATGCACTGGCTTTCACCACGTGCCCCACCTGCTTTGTCAAAAAACAAATGACAACACCCTAATAAGCAAAAAAATTCCCTGGCCTGACTGCTCTTGAAATGCAGTTATGTCATTTAACCTGTTTCAAAGGCTGATACTGAGCCAGAGTATTGCAGCAGGCTGAATATCAATCATTCATGATTGCATTGCTCTGTATCCCTGGGGATGGATGTGAAGATTTTTATTGAAGTTCTAGGCAGTCATGAAGAATTGTACTCTGACATCTAGTGCAGGCATTTACCTGATTTCTCATCTATCAGGATAAACTCTGCTCTCTGCTGTCCACTGACACATGTAAGCAAGGCAGGGCTGGTGAGGAACAAACAATGGTGGGCAGTGGTGATAAAACTCTTTTGAAACTCCATCATTTTCTCTCTCTTTTCTTAGAAAAAGCTCCAAAAAGCTGGCTAGAGGGTAACCATGGTGAAGACAAGCCTCTCGGCATGACCTGAAGATTAAAGTTGAAATGTTTTTTGTGCATCTGCAAAGGGCTGGACAAGAACTCTAGAGTGAACTGTATAATTTTTTCCAATGATGTGTTAAGTCAGATACTCAGGGATAACAATTAATTGTGATAGCCTCATTTTTCTCTCATATTGTAGTCTCTCTCATGCAGATTCTCTCATCTTAGCCTTCAGTTTTCTGGTATCTGAGTGCCTTCCCAGCAAGCAATGCCTCCAGCACAGTCCAGCCTCCCTCTGTTCTGCTCTGCTGGGGTGGGAACCATTTCCATCCTGCCATGCCAGCTCCTAAGGCATGCCAGGAGTCCAGGCTGACTGTGTTCTTGCATGACACCCCTGCCATCACACCAAATTTCCTCAAAGATGTCTCAATTCAGACATCAGCATGTGTGAAACACGTTTGCTCTTGAGGCAGTGTTTCGGTTTATGCAGATAAAACATTGCAGCAGAGAAGCAATGGCTGCCAAACTCCCTCACACCTCAACCTGATCCTGATCCCTCACCACAAAGTCAAATGTGTGAGGTAAAACCCTTTTAGCCAGTTCAACCCATTGTTGAACTCTGAACATGGTGATGGATGCACAGATGTTCCTGGGGGTCAGGGTAGAAGCCTGTCCTGAACAACTTGCAGGCACTAGGGGAAAACTTCCTCACCAGTTTCTCAGATGTGGCTGAGTGCACAAGTGCTTCCACTGAAAAGTCAAACAAAATAATTTCACTTAGTGCTGAGGATGTTTTAGAATGGGCTGAGTACCCCAGCACAAAGCAGAAAGATCTGAGATTTAATTAACCAGTTCTTGGGCTGGAATGCCAACTAGCAGATGAGCTGCTAGTTTCAGTCCATTGGTTTCTGTGGTTTTGTTTTTTTTAAATTTGTTTGTTCATTACTTTCCAGGTACCTGTGGGTCTTACTGAATAGGTGAACACTTCTGTTATTGCTTGGAGAAGAGTAAAACAAGTTAAAATAAATGGATTGCACCAGGGCTTAAATCAACTGTATTTTGTCCTCACACTGCTCTCTGCAGCCTGCCAAGATGCAAAAGATCATTTGCTGGGCACTGGGCATTATGGAAAGATGATACAAAGCTCTACCTGTTTTACATCTAGAAATGTGTTGCAGATATTAAAACAGTTCAGACATGGCCACATCAGGGAATGACACTTTCATGGGCTCAGGATGGAACCAACACAATTTGGTAGATGTATTCTGTCATTTTTACAGACAACTGCAAGTTGTATCCATGCAGTGTGAGGACAAAATACAGGTGATTTCCTTAGGAAAGATGTCACTCACAGGAGAAGTAGAGGAATTTGTTTGAATAAATCTCACCATGGAGTACCTGTAAGATATTGATACAGTCTTGACATGACAACCGAGCCTAGAGAGATCAGTGTGAACTTTGTGCTCTCACTGCTGGGGAACCAAGAAGTCAAGAAGGAAGGACAGCTCTCCTTTATGACTCTGCATGACATACCCTGAGGAGTTTAGGGGAGTTGCAATCAGGCGCAGTGTTCCTCATGTCTCACCCACAGACTGCTGCTGGTTGCCTGTGCACAGCTCTACCTATTTTGTCCTATCTCAACACTATATTTCTTCTCAGTGGTAAAAATGTGAATATTTATTTTTAGCACACTTTTTTTTCCTCCTTGGCAGATACAGATTGAGAAATGCAGAAGAGCAAATAAGACCCTCTAAGGCCTTTGAATGAATTGGCTTTTAGAAAGGCCACACTCCCCTCACTAATTGTTTAGCATTTTCTCAAGGTCGAGCAAAGGGCTTGAATCAATAATAAGTTGCACACAACAAGCTAGACAGGTTAAGTACACTTAGAACTCTTGTCAAAATACAAGACATTAATTAACATTATGAAAACAAAATAATAGTAGTACCCCATAAAAATTGCATTAGGAAGGAGATAGAATAACACAGGTCATGTTAACTTACTGCATAAGGGAAAGAGGTGGCATTTTTTTCTGGTGAGAGTTAGGAAACTATTTACTTCAGAGGCTATAAAGAGACCTCAAATATAGATCAGAGGTCTCAGATGGTCATGGGGGACCATGTTCAACTGAGAAATTATGGGGTGTTATGTAGGAGTTAGGTCCAGTTGGGCTAAATGCAGTTGCAATTGTTGCAATTTTATCCTTTGTTTTGAAAAAAAGAAGGAAGGGAGGAACTGAAAGACAGAAAGAATAAAATATATAAGGGAAGTACAGAAGAAAGAGAAAAGAGAAATAAGCAAAACATAAGAGGTTCATCCTAGCCAGACCTATTCTTTTTCTTATTTTCCTGTCAGTAGTGGATGATTATGAACCAGTCAGAAGAAAGAAAACAAGAAGGGAAAGAGGGACAAGCTGTACCCTCAAGGAGTACAGGGTTGCTGCTGTTGTGTCTTTTACCATCTGTGCCACTGATACCCTGAGTACTTCACTCCACACCAAGGAAAAGCAGCAGTATCAAAAGCTGCCCTTGGCCACACCAGAATTCAATCCAGCCTGTGTTGGAGTGACCTGTTTTGTGATCTGCTGCTACGACCTTGCTGCTGATTTATGGCTTCTTGCCTGAGACAGTGCAAGGAGTCATAAAAAGTTCTTGGTTTTTTTCTTTTTAATTCTATACTGCTGTCATCAATAGCTTCTCTTTGGATGTGTTCTGCAAGTCTGTGAAATAAAACAACCCCCAGGCCTCTTGACCCTTCTATTATTTTATCTTCTTCTATCTTTTTGTGCCATGTAGGAACCATAAAAAAATAAAAAACTCAGCAAATTGTCCTACCAGTTCATAATGCACTCAAAGTACATTTTATAGCAAATTTAATGTTAATGAGCACCAATTGCTCTTGGAAATCATCATAAAAGGCATAAAAAGGCTGAGACTGTATATTTGATATACTCTGGAGGTTATCTCCAAGATGGAAGTGCAATTTTGAGAAACATCTACAAATTCCCTCCACGGGAAGATGGTAATTTCTGAGTACATGGTGTGTTTGTGGTTTGGGCATGCATCACATTTATGGGCCAGACCAATACTCATCTTTGACAGGATGGAATTTGCACCATTCTATAACAATAAAAATCATTTTACTGAGAAGATGTCTTCAAGATTGTTATTGAAAAGTACTGTCATTAAATGTATAGGAGATAATCAGCCTTTCTTCTCTATTTCTCAGTTGTGCAGAAAAGGTTTCTTTCAGAAAAAATAAAGAGTGGCATAAAGTGATTAAGGAAGGCAGAAAAATTGTTCATAGCTCTGTAAAATTCTGTAAAACAGCAAGACCTCATCTGATTCAGGAAGGCTCAGAGTTCAAGTTTCCCTTTAAATTTTTTCCAGTCTCTAGCGCATTTTCACAATCTCTTCTGTAATCTTTGTTCTTCCCCTAGCCTTTGTCTATTCTTACTATTCCTTAGGTTTGGGCACTGGTCTACATGGATATTTGTTCTCACACAGCATATCTGAGTAGCTTAATATATTCATGGCTTCTTAAAAAACAGCATGAGGTTCACCAGGCTCCTCAGTCAGCTTTGTGTCTCAAGAAGAAGGAAAAAAAATTCTCACCTGCACCTATAAAAAAGCCCCAAATTTCTGTGATCAACAGAGTATAAGCTTCTCTATATATAGCCGTGGTTAGGCAATTGTTAAATCCTAAACTGCAGTTATTCTGGACAGGTGATGTCATGACATGAGGGGTCCAAAGAGGTTGTGGTCATCTTTATAAGTGTTCCCATTTCTTTCCCCCCCGTCATACTGGAAGTATTTCTTGGTTTTCTTTTTTTTAACAAACGCAATATGAAAATGCTGAAAAACCTAGCCCAAGTACTTCCTAAACATCTATCACTATGATTGGGCTTTATTTTCATGTCTGAAATTTCAGTCTGAACTGTGGTTTAAATCATTCATATACCAGTACTCTCGGAAGAATTAAATTGTGTACAGAAGTTTTTGCATCATGGTTGGAATTCCATGAGACTCTTTGAATACTTGACTCCAAGAATTAAATTTTTAGGTTGTGTATGTCAACAACTGATGTCTCTTCCACTTGTTTCACAGGAAGACATAATTCAGAATGAGAGGAATTAGGAGCTGAATTTCCATGCAAGCTCATGTGGGCTCCTTGCATTGCCCTGAATCTCAGAAATAAAGGTAAATGGATGGGGAAAGGCCATGCTGGCATGGGTGCAGCTTGGGAAGCCATAGCTGTGCTATTTTTGAACTGTTGATAGTACTGGAGACAGAGCAAAAAGATTTAGCATGAGAGGAAATGGGTGTTGCAGCCATCAGCTTGGGTTGAACTTCAAGATAAAAAAATTCCCTGTCCTATGCATATCTGGCCCATCCTAATGCAATTACCTGCACAGCATTCCTGCAAGGTCAGTGGGTGCTATGAGTCTTGACACCAAGCTGTCTGCTGGGACAGCCTTTGCATGGAAAATCTGTGCTTAATTCTGAGTGTCAGAATCCTGGGAAGACAGTGTAACATGGATGGTGAGGATGAAGCTGCTGGAGTGACAGCAGATGAGTGGCTTCCCTTGCCCCCAGCACGTTGCAATTCCCCATGAGTCACTTGGAAGATATTAACAGTCACCTAAGCCACCCCAAAAATAACATTTTTTTCTCCCGCTGAAGCTAGTGACATTTAATTATAAAGGAAATATGTAAATATCGTTGAAATATCTCCACCTTTGAAAAGCTCCTTTAATATCCACAAGTAGCTGCCAGATTTGTCAAATAATAAATCAAAGTCACTTCTCTCCAAACAGGAAAATGGCAAACAATAAATCTCTGGACCAACCATTGCCAGGCACAACTACATTGTATTTGGGAAGGGTTCCATCAAACAGAACATGGTCAAAAAAATCCAGCTCCGTGTTCTGCATGAGGCTTACTTTGCACATATTTGTACCAAAGCAAGTTTTCCTGTGACTTTCCTGGTCCAGCCTTTATGCCACAGAAGGACAATGCAGTTCTTTCCACCACCCCGAGGAACTCTCAGCAGAGCATCACAAAACTGTGGGGTGTCAAAAACCTGGAGCCCTCTAACTAAGAATCTAGCCTATTAACATTTGTGTTTATTGTTATTTGTGATTATTGTTACAAATATTTTAATTGTATAATTTGTACATGGACTATATATAAAAATAATTGTATTATTAACAGCCTTTTCTTTAAGGAAGAATTTATTTATAATGCAAAAGCTCAGTCATTTATGTTTTATTTTCATCTCAGTTTTCCTTTCATGAGATCCTATTCTGCAAAATGGGTTAGAATGCAATCTGTCTGGATTTGTCTCAAGTCTAACCCTTCTTCATATACTTCACATCCATTGCTCACTCTAATGCCACAACCTTGGCAGTGATTGTATCATCAAGATAACAAGGTTCTGTCTGTCCCATCACAAATGCAGGCTAGCAAGGTAACATAATACCCAGGAAGTAAGAATTAATCTTTTAAATCCAAATACATTGCTGATAGCAGGGCTTTCTGTTGAATGCTCATAAGCACTGAGGCAAGCTGGATTCTTCAAGGTTTAGAGTCAGCCCTCTTACAGTCTCCTCTGTGCAGCTTTGGGAATATGCCATTCTTCAGGATCAGACATTTTTCAAGTTGTTTAAATAAAACTATTGGTATTTTTTAGGAGGTAGAGTTTTCAGTCAGTGATTAGGGTTTGCGAAAAAAAGCAAACCCAAAATTGATCTCATGAAAGAAAATGTTCCACTGACTTCAGAGAATGAATCTGCATTGATGCAATAAGCTCTGCTTTTCACACCTACAAAGAGGAAAACCATGCATTTATGAGATTTCACCACCCTCATAGTTCTTCTGTGAAAAGTCTTGCTTTCTCTTATATACATGTTCCAGAAATGTTTTCCATGATGTACTTGGTTTTTATTGGTTTAGTCCTTTACTACTAACAAGATATGGAAATAGAGCCTAGAAATCACTTGAGGGCAGGGGAAGTGTATGCTGGAATTAATATTGTCTATGACAAGATATCCAGTGCACACTATCTATGAAAGAGTGGCAACTTTTTGCCCTGCAGTCGAAACTGGATAATGAAAAGGAAACTGAAATTGATATTCTTCTGACAAGTGCTGTTGAGATCCAGTTTTCAGTCATCTCTGCCTTAACACAACCACACTCAGGAGGCTGCTTTGGCTGCAATGTGGCTTTAATTAAATACACCTCTCAGTTTTGCTTTTAGTCAGTAAATGCTCACATCAGTGAAACTACAACCAAGACTGGCATTAGTTGACCATGTCAGTGTGAGATCCAATAGCAGGACTCCCAGATCTCGTGGGCAGGTTTCAGTTTGCCAAAGTCAGCAGCCAGATTCTCAGAAGCTTTTGGCACATTGGATGCAAAGCTGTTGAATGCCTGAAAGGAGAGAAGAGCCTATGAAAATCTGGCTTCTGTTGGGCAGAGAGACTGAGCTGGAGAATGGCCCTTCCAGGCACAACTTGTCCTGTTGCTGCCAGCTCTGGGCACATTCAGCAGGAAATCAGTGTGTTCTGTCACTGTGGCTGTCAAATCAGCACCTCTCCTGGGTTCTGAAGTGGCACACACACAAGCAAAACAACACAGGTAGAGATGCACACACAAACAAAAACTTTCTTGTGATTGGCATGTTTTATCAACACCTTCAGGCTTAAGAAAAATTGTCCTTCATTCTGCACAATCCCAACCCTGTCACCTCACACTTCCTGCTAAGCTGCACAACTGTCAGCGCTAAGCAGTGTTTTTATCACCATTTGACAGTTGTGAGCTCATGGAGTTAAACACTCCTAACTTGGCTCTCAACTCCAGCTGCCCTCTGCACTTTGCCAAGGCTCCTGTAACAGTGCCAACACAATCAGCTTCTGCTGGGGATGGACAAGAACTGCTCTGCCTTCCCAGGAAGAACTTTTCTATCTGTAGTGAAATACAGAATTTTTCCAAATATAAATAGAAATATACACACACACACAAATATATTAGAAGGAAATTGTGTCTGGCTTGAGAACAATTCCTGGTTCTTGCATTTCCTGACTTCTATCATAGCACCTCACATAACAGATTTCATTATTTACATTCCCATTTTATTGGGACACAGCTGCTGAAATTACAGATAACCTCTATCTAAAACATTGATTTGGGTTTGGAACCATTTAATAATTGCTTTAAAATGTTTACAATGATTTGATTTTCAGAAGCCTGTTCAGTGTTAGACTGAAGAGCAAAGAGTAAGACTACATTACCTATAGGACAGACAGAAGTTCTTTTTCTGAGAAAGTAGGAAAAAATTAGGTAACATTAAAAAAATGCTATGGATTATCTGTGCTGAATAGTCAGAAAACTAATGTCTGAGTTCTCAGCAGGCTGACCATCCAGAGCTAGAGACTGAGACTCAGCCCAGGACACAGGGGACAGAAGTACCTGTCTACTATTTCCTCCATGGAAGAACAATCAATAAAAATTATCAAATTTCTATCACAATCCTGAAAAGAGAGGATTGATGAAGAAAAATGACTGAGTGTCTGATATAAAGCTAGTCTCAGTTACAAGAGTGTCAAAACTCACCAGCTTCAGTAGATCAGGCCTTCAAGGTTGTTTCTGTTGATTGATGTTTCACTGTTGTTCCAGATGCTGCCAGATAGTACAAGTGCTAATAAATTCCTAGGGAAAAACCAGATTATATGGACAGTGTACCAGACCCTTGTGCATACTATCTGTCTCCCCTTAGAATATATAATTGGCTAAAAGTATTTTTGCCTTCTCCTTGAGGCTGCACAAGCATTTTTCATTTCATAGGTCATATCTGAGAGTGCCTCCAGAGAAAGTGTGATACTGGCTCCACAGTCTTTAAAAAAGATTTGGCTCAAATAGAATAAATACAGCCAAGACAGAGAGCAGCAACAATACTCTCTTCATTGCCCTATAAATATTAAGTTCGTAGTGTAATATGTGTCAGTTAAGGATGATCTGTGCTGTAGACCAATATACAATATAGCAAACAATGGAATGAGATCAGTGCCATATTTTAAAATATAACATCCAAAGTCATTATGCAGCAAAGCCTTATAGTATTGCTGAACTCAAATTAATATAAAACCATGGTTAAGAGAAATATAAATGCCATGGTTCTCCTGACAATTCCAGCCAGGACCATTTACATCGGCATTGTTTTGACTTTTTTGTTGGTAATAAAATCAATAATAAAAAAAAAAGAAAATAATACAGTCAGATGGTAGATACTAAAAATTCATCTTTTTCTATACTCATAAGGGTACTTTTAAGAAAAATTTTATTACCATCCATGATAGATTTATGCAGAGATTGAAAGAATGATAAGTAAGTTATTTAATGTAAATTGTATCATCAAAATGGGCTTGCTGTGGTTTTTTTGGTGCCTTTTTTTTTTTTTTTTTTCAGTTCGGGGCATTACCAGGTGTTAAAACCACACTTGGAAGAGAAAAACCTCGGCATCTCTTCCAGTGTAATTAAATGGAAATAATTGTAAAACTGTCTGCCAAAAAATGAGGTTCAGATGTCCTTAGACATATTGATATAAAACCTGAAAAATTACATTGGCACACTTGCTGAAACAATACTGTTTTGAATGTGGAAGTTGAAATGCAGAAGTAGTTATCAGAAATATTTGAATTTGAAATATAAACTTAATATGAAATCTGAAACACATGTTCTTAAAATCAGATTAACACACTAATAAAGAAAACCTGCTATATCTTGAGTGTTTATCTCTGAAATCCTTCTCTGAGGACATATTATTTAAGATGACAAGCTTTTGCCAAATTAAATGTTTTTGTCCCTATAAAAGAGAAACAGGACAAAAATTAATGGCCCTTGTGTTTTAGACATCCAAACTCTGTGTTCTGCAGGTTCTTTCTGACCTTTGATTAATGCTGTTACCTCTGGTTCAGGTGAAGGATTTGAATAAGAGAATTTGGGGTTTCTCTTCCCTTATAGAAGGGAGAAATTACAAGCTGCAAGGGTAATATTAAGGATTTCATTAGAGTCCACAAGTGTTTGATTTCTGGAGTTATTTCACAGATTCTTCACAGGCAGAGCTGCTTAAAAGCAAGCCTTTTACTCAGTCCCCTGGTCTCCTTTGTCATTTGCCTAAATCTATCCTTCTGCAGCAGGCATTGGCCACTCTGCCTTTACTGGAAGCTAAGCAAGGTTGTAAAAGTTTCAATATCCCTGGCTATTCACAAGGAGATACAATTTATTTTTGCTGTTCAAGCCAGCAGTCCACAGCCAGCATTTCTGTACCTTGCCACTCTCCATGCACTCCTTTTGGACAAATTATTGCCATGTATTTTTACCTTTGGTTGTTCACTTTACAACTGGAAAATACATTGTGTATTTTTGACAAGCACTTGGAATTTTACTGAGTAAAAAACAAGCTACCAAATAAAACAAACCAAAAACCCCAAAGCAACAGAAAACTCTCCTTAAGAGAGTTTGCTGTGATTCATTATCTGATCTCCAAAATGTGAATTACCAGTCACAGGAAATAAATGTTACATGGCACCTTCAGTGCTCAAAAACAGAATTTCAGAAAGCTTGATTTACTGAGGAGTAAAAAAACCTGAAAGATTTTAATCCCTGATTGAAAGAAATGCACAGTTTTTGAAGGGAAAAGGCTCTGCATCTATTAACAATCTCTGCTAGCATCCATGACTCAAGAGGAAGCATTTAATTTTGCCTTGTTTTCTGCTATTTTTCTTCTATTTTTGAATGATGCAGAGAGGGTGGAAGATATTCCACTGAGCAAATTTCAGCCAATAAACTGACAGTGAAGTGAATGGGGCTCTCTACATGGCAGCTCCTTCTCCCTGTGTAATCACCAGAGAAGTCTATCCATAAATGACCCTTGGTTTCCATTTAAAAGCCTATCATCTCAGTAGGAAAAGTCATCTGAAGCCTTCTGACTTAGAGAGAAAAAGCTCTGCTAGCTGGCCTAAGGGCAATTTCTTCCTTCTGTTCACCCCTTTAAGAGGCATCAGCCCAAATACATTACTGCCTAGAAGGTCCTGCTCATAAAATGATGGTGGGGATGGGGAATGGGGAAGGAACAAAATAAAAAGAGATCCAGAGCTGAGACAGAGAAAAAATCAGGATACTGTGTGCTGCAGTGCAAGCAGCATGTGTGTCAAAGTGCATGATTAAGATTTAACCCAAGACCCACCCCACTACAATCTCTATTGTGAGGCCATACCCATGCAACTTTCCCTGGCAGTACAATTTACTTTATGAAAGCTCTTTGTCATAAGAGGCATTGCAGGATCCCATGGAAAGCTGGTGATCATCACCATGCTAGTTTGCCTCTAACTTTAACTAATTCTTTCAAGCTAACATAACCCATTAAAATAAAACTCAGTCCCTGCTTGGATCAAACTTACAGCATGGGCTAGGCCAGCATGTGCACTTGCTTGCAAGGCATCCTGATCCCTGCACAAGAAAAAAAGAACTGACTTTTCCTCCCCTCTGGAAAATGATCCTCCACAACAGCACAGCCAGCATCCTCAACACTTCCACAGAGAGCTACAATTATTTAGGATTTTAATGGGTGTGTGTGACATAGATCCCACCATGAGGGATCACAAGGTCTCAAAGAAAAAGTCTCCATTGAAAGTAAAAGATGTTTAAATGATATTCAGGAGAGGTCAAGCCCCTGGACAGCTTCCTTGCCTGGGCAATTCAGCAGAATAAAAGAAAATTCGGTTCTGTATTCCTTTTGAGCTCTTAGAGCTGATGAAGCTTGAGCAGAGGGGTTCCTGAAGCCTGGGAAGGTTGCAGTGACCATTGTCAAAGCTGTCTCCATCAGCAAGCCCCCACAGGGGCGTTGCCAGCAGCAGGTTCACATTGCTGCTCCCCATTGACCACAGAGCTGCTGAATGCTTTTCCCTCTGGAAGAGCCCTCCTGTCACACATGGACACAGCAGTGCTGAGAGAACAAGACTTCTCCTGAAGGCAAGGAACTAAAGTATATTTTTCGTGCTGGAGGTGCCTGCCTGGGTCTCTCATCTCTCACCACAACTCTTCACAAGCTCACACAAAGCCTCTCATTCCCTTCACTGCATCCCCATCTCTGGCCCTCTCTTAGGGGCAACAACAGCTGAGAGCCTCCCACTCCAAGCATTCAGCCTTCCTCCAGCAGGCTTTTACACCTCCACTAGCATGCCAGAAACAACCAGAAACAACCACCCCAAAACCCTAGTGAAACTCCCTAGGTACCACACTCCATGGCAGGGCTGGAGCTGCATTTCTAGGAAGCTGCAGATTTCCTTTAAAGAAGCCCATAAGCCTTGGTACTACCTGACATAGCTCACCTAAAGAGAAATGGTTTTGTAGAACCGCAATCTGGTCCATCACCGGCAAAAAACAATCAAAAAACAAACAAAAAAACCCCAACCCTCCCCCCAAAAATAAACCACAACAAAATACCCCAAAAAATATGCCAAGCATTTAGAGACTCTGGGCTGCCTGAGCTGTACTGAAAAATTAAGGTCAGTGTATTTCTAGAATTTTTTAGAACAACAGCTTTGAGCCCAGCATCACTCACTCTCACACAAGGCTCAATATGGAAACTGAGACTTGACAAAGTGTCTCAGCAAATATGCACAGCTTGGAACAAGTCAGATAATTTGTAGTAATTGCAGGTGGCTCATGCAGAGCCATGAGAAGAACCTTCCCTTGAGTCAACTTGCACTTAAGTTGGATTTCTTCCAAGAAGATATTTGACTCAGAGCCAAAAAAGGAATTAAAAAAGCTTTTAATCACTCTAAGAATCCCATTTAATCAGACTACTGTCTGAGTTTGTTTCTTTAACACTTATAAATTAAGCTAATCACAGTGTGATTTAGCTAAGAGTTTTGATACTGTAATATTACAAGTTTTTCTGTTAGTTGCCTACATTTTTGTCTGTTATAAACTTTGCTTACAGAAAAAGATTGATAAGAGAGGTCTTAAAAGCAACCCCTTGACCAAATTAATGAATTTGCATGTTCAGACCCTGCTATTCTTATTTTCCCAACGGGCACACTTAAATAATTACTATGAACTATACTATGAGACAGTTGATTCTAATTATACAAACTGAACTAAGTAAAGAAATGCAGTGTTTTCTAAGTGGACTAGATAGTTAAAGGGGAAAGGAAGGTAAGAATGTGAAGTAGCTTGGGCCATGAGTTACATTACTCATGTTGCCACCATATTCTCCACTTTTTCCCTTTCCCCAGGGAGTTCATTCAAACATTAGGCTCACAGTTTTTTGTCTGGCTACTTTGAAATGCACAAGCCAATGAAAAATCAGCCTACTGCTGAATTTGGAATCAGACAAGTGACAACAAGACAACACAAACTGGTTAATGTGAAGTCAGATGTAACAACAGGATCAGAACAAGTTTAAACTCAGTGCCCAATGGAGTCATGGCCAGAGAATTTTTCTGAAACCATATGGTATCTGCCATGAGAATGTCAAGAAATATTGTTCTTAGCCACACAGCTGTCTGAGGGATGGCAGATGGAGGAACCAGTACATGTGCCAGCCTGTCTAATTAGCTCAGAGTCTCTTAAAAAACAACAAAGGAATTAAATGCCACTCTGTTAATGTCTGATCCAATGACCATGGAAGTGGAGGGGAGTTTCTCAACTGATTCTGGTAGGTTCTAGCCTCAAACCCACAGTTTCTGTAAGGAAGTATTTGACTGCTGGCTTGTTGCAGGGTTATTTGCAGGACACAAGGAAGAAAAGTGAATGGATCAAAAGCAAGATGGAAATTAGGCTACTTCTGAGCATTACTATAGATTCACAGTAAATCCCTGACCATTTGATGTGAACATTTCACCCTAAATCCAGATTTGAAATGTTTTTGTGTGTGCTTATATCAAAAGAAAAACACCCTGAAGGTTGGTTCCCTTTTCTTTTATTTTTCTTCCTCTCAGAAAAGCTTTATGTTTTTCTCCCAGTTAAAGCTCTGCTGCCTTTTCTGTTCCCATGATATTTTCTCATCTCCATCCCATGCTCTTGCACACTGACATGCTGCAAGGCATCAGTGCCAGAGATCCCACTTTCCCCAAGGGTGGATTGCTGTCACATCAGCTGCCTGGCTGGGTCCAGCTGCTGTACTTCATCCCATGCCAAATTTCAAATTTCTCTGTCGTAGGAAAAACAAGGCATACAGCAGAGGGACAGTCACCTCTCACTGTGGGGGCTCCAAAAACTTCAAGAGCAGAGTTTCTTCTGCATGAGGGAATCTCTTGCTGTGCTGATTCATGGCACAGCAGAAGGATTCAGGCCAGCTGAGCAATGAGATAATTTTCCTTTGCTTTGGGAGGGAACTGGCAGATTGTGCAGGAAACCTCTGCTCCAGAGCTGCACTGACCTTGTTAATGGTGCCTGTTCATGCTGGGCTGGGAGAACCTCTCATTTTATTTATCTGGCAAGGGGAGCCAGGCTGATACCTGGTGCCCAGACTGCCCTCACACGAGGCAGTGTGACCGTGGTCAGCTCTGGCAGCCTGTACTCAGGCTAATCCATGGAGGGGAGTCATGACTGAGCAGTGATTGTGCTTGGATTACACATTCCTCAAACCAACCTCACAGGGGTGGCTGAGGAGAGCAAGCATTGCCATTCCTGCCTCATCCACATGAAGGTATAGGGCTGATGATGGCATACAGATAAGGCAAATAGAGTTCAGCACAAGATTTGTAATCCAGTCCTAAACATTATCATTCTGCATCTTGGGGCATCTTACTCTGCTCAGAGTGGCTTTGAAAATAAAATCAGGTCCTGTGGTGTGAGCCAGCCTGGTTTACAGAGGTGTAGTTTGAATAACTGCACTTTTTCCCTGCTGTGTGCTTGAGCATATCCTGGTGTTAGATAAAGGAGGAACATTTCCAGCAAAACAGCCTGCTTGTGTTCCATCTCCCTTCTGAGGTCTGAACTCTGTTCAGGACTGTTCAGACCTTGATTTGCACTGTACAAGGCAAGACCAGAATGAATGTGGTCTGAATATATCACTCAGGGAGAAAGAAATATGTCATTCAGACTCTGAAAATACAGTTTTATGAAGACAGAAAAAATCCACCTAATAGAGCAGAGAGTTTGCTCACAAATATACATTGGTGCTCATTCTTACAACAGGCACACAAGTAAGTTTGTAAAGGTTTAATCACAATTTCTACTCAAGAATGTGGTCAGAAACTCTGTCCAGGCAGACATAGTTTTTTGTGGCTGTTTTTTCCTTAGGAAAATTTTTTGCTTTGGTGGACATGATTTCCATAGCACACAGGTGCATTCACACATATCTGGACTGGTAAGTGTGCTGAGCATGATACAGCTCTTCCCCTAATCCCCTTGCTCCAGTTCATTAGTTTCTGTTTTAGAATTATTGCCTAATGGGAGGTTAGGTCTTGCAACAGTGGGTTTTGAATTGAAATTTTACTGAATGCTGGTTTAGCTTGACTTTGTTTCACCTGAGGACTCTGCCTTGAAAGAAAATGGATAGGTAGCTTCTTACTCTACTAACAGCTCTCTTCTGTTCTTGTATTTTTTTAATTCTTTATGGCAACTCTTGCAGGAAGCTTCCTAAACAATAATAACAATAAAATTCAGTCCTAATCTTACATTGGCTGATACAGGACAATTTTGTTTTTTGATATGGTTCATGAGGAACTGTAGTCAAAACTAAAGATATTTTCTTTCCCTCCTCATATAAATAAGCATAGCCAACTAAACACATTCTCCAGTGTAACCAAACTCTAAGCTCTGAGACAGAATTTCTCCTTTTTTTTCTGACTTGATATTCAAAATTGTAGAGTGTAAGTTTTAAAAAAGATTTTGCATGAAAAGCATACATAATTTCCCAACAATGATCTATTTTTAAGTTCCTTTTAAATTGGCTTGCTGGTTTTGCTCAACATTTTCTACTCCACAGTTTTAACCACATTCATAATCCATTCAGCATATGGCAAAATCTAAGAAAATTCAGTCAGAGAACCATTAGGGTAAGTGGAATGAGACACATTGCCTACTTAGCCTTATATATTACTTGCAGGAATTGCTTTTGCTTCCAGGGAAAGAAGTTTTACTTAGCATGTAGATCTTCAATTATTAAGTGTAATGACTCAGAAGAAAATGTTGTTATATTCTGTCCCCTGGAGATAAGTAACTTATGACTTCAAGCACAATGGTAAATATCCCAAAGCTTGAATTGTGGATAACAGTATTATTTCTACAACTTTGCAAGTCAATACAGTATCCCTACTTGTTTAGCAAACCCCAGTACTGTGTGCATTGAGATGTGAAGAGATTGGTAAACACAGCCAAGGAAAAAGAGAAAAAATCCACCAAATTATGGAAGCACCTCATTACAGGACTGAGAAGAAACACTTGTTTTCCTTTAGTTACTAGTTTGAAGGCAGGTCAGTCCTCACCAACAGATACAACCCAAAGGTTGGTATTGAAGCATTTGACACAGATGGGATGTGGTATTCCAAGGGATTTTGTCAGTTATAGGGTTGAGACGCTGCATTTGTGGCAGCCGTGTTTGAGATCAGACCCTGTAGGTCCACAGAAAGCCCAGTCTAGAGAGCACTACCAACCACCAAGCCTCCTAAGAACCTTTCTGGAAAAACTGAAGCATGATTGAACTGTGGAGCAGATGGGAAGATCAGTTTCCCACTTGAAATGAAAAGTACCTGTACACTTGAGGTTGAATTCATTAGCACATGTATTAAATTTTATGCTTCATTTTCCTCAAAGTAAGTAGATGACAAACTGTCTGAAAAAATCTTGTCATCTATAATAGAAGCTGCCCTGCCCAGGCAAAAAAAAAACTATGAAAAACAAAACCAGAACAGTTTTATCACTGTATTCTTGACTTCACACTGCATTACCAAAAATTTATCTGTATGTAATTAATAGCTTCCTTTTGCTAATCTGCCTCATCTTGACCTTTGAAAGTATTTATTACACAGGGAATACAGTTGCATTTCAGATAATTCACTACAAGCTCTCTGATAACACAATGAAACTTTCAATAAATCTGTTTAATATCAAAAAGAAGAAACAATATTTTACTATTAGAACATTCTGTGAGAGCCAGCAAAGAAAAATAAGTTATCTGTTGGATAGGAAGACTTCAGATCTTAAAAATATTAAACATCAGTTCCAGGTACATCACTCAGTTCCTTTGGCAGCAAAGCAGTGATCGCTCATCCGTAAAAGCAAATGAATTCTGGAAGTGATCAATGCAATGCAGTCCTGATGTGGCAGGTGTCCAGATCAAGCTCTGTGCACAAAGATCCATGAGGTCACCAGTGCTCAACAGTGGGCCATGGGGATATTTTCAATAATTTCACTCAGAAAGCACACTAGTAATAAACTTACTGCATATCAGGAATGTTATATATCTACCATGCTGCTTTGAAAACACTGGTTTGTTATGAAATTTCTGTTTACAATTCAACAAACAAACAGCATCTGACTGCAATAGAACCACGAGCAATAAGCAATAAATCACAGCAGCAGTCAGGATAACAGAATGTTTGAGGAAAGATAGCATCTGTGCTGCAAAGGGACATATTTCCAGATGCCATCTCCTGAGGAGATGTTCTGGAACAGCATGAAGTGAAGGATGAAAGGAATCAATGCTTACCAACTTGGGTTGATCATGGACAGAACTATTTCAGAAAGGACTGTAAGGTTTGGAGAGTTAGTGGAAATGACACCATACTCTGAGGTTTCCTAGCACAAAAGCACAGGAACACGGTTGCCAGAGCAATGCACTGAGCCCCACTACAGGTTCTGCAGGTCCTGGACCATGATCCACAACTCTTTCAATGTGTTGATTTCAAGCTACAACGCTTAAAGCCAGAGACTTCAGTGATTCTAACCCAAGCATACCACTACAGAAACACAGGTGCAGGTTCTCTTGCTTATCTTAACATACTTCTTTAGATAGTTGTATATGAAGACACATCAACATCTGCCATAAAAATACAGTGGAAGCATCCCACTAATGGCTTAAAGACTGGGGCCAGGCACAGGTTGGAAGATCTGCACAGACACAGGAACTACAGGCTCCAACACAGGGAGGATACCCTGTTTTACCCTAAACATGAAAGGCTGAGAGGCAGAGGAATATCTTTTGGGACATACAGAGAGATGGACATTGACCACAGTGTGTTGCCAGTGCAGAAGAATATTTTGTGACCTGGGCTTAGAGAAAAAATGCAGACTGAACAGTTACTTCTGATGTGATCAAAACAAAAATTACTATGCAGGACCATTGAGCCTGAACCTGATCTAGCTGGGGAAAGCACGTAAAGATTCTTAAAATCACAGAATATCCTGAGTTGGACGGGGCACACAAGGGTCCTAGAGCACAGGACCATCCCCTGCCATGTGCCTGAGAATATTGTTCAAACCCTTCTTGAACTCTGTCAGGCTGGTGCTGTGACCACTGCTCTGGGGATGTTCCAGTGCCCAAGCACCCCCTGGGGGAAAAATTTTCCTATTATCCAACCTAAACCTGCCCTGAGACAGCTTCATGTCTTCTCACTAGACACCAGAGGGATCAGCATCTGACACTCCCCATCATGAAGAAGCTGTAGGGTGCTATGAGGTCTCTCTCCAGTCTCTAGTTTAGGCTGAACAAGCGAAGTGACCTCAACTTCTCCTTGTATGGTTTCTTCTCCACACCCTTTATCACCTCCATAATTCTCCTTTGGATGCTTTTAATAGCTTTATATCTCTCAAATATTATGGTGCCCAAAACTTGTCATAGCCCAACACTCGATCACACTCTGATGAGATACTGTTATCTATATCTTTTATCCTAGAAACAAAAACCAAGCCCAAACCAACAAAATATTAAAGGCCTGGATACCATCATGGAGATCTGAACAGAAAACAATCTCTGCTTAGGATGCAAATGATGCATTAGGTAATAGTAGGAGGTAAAACAGGAGGGGTATTGCATAGCTTGGAAATAAAAATGCATCAAAAGAATATTTCTAGTTCTTCCCATTTTTTTGGGAAATAAATGCTTTCTTAATCATGTACATTGTGGTGCAGCAGAAGTTGCCTTACAGTGCAGGAAATATTCTTCAAGGAAAAAATGGATTCAAAAGACCAAGGAATGAAGAAAAAGCCAACAACAAAAACCAAAACAAACCCTGAATAGAGCCTTAATTATACATGTTGAATAAGATGTTCCCTGGCTGCTTTTGTTTAACATAATTTTAAAGCAAAGTCCTTTAAGCACTATGGAGAGAATGTAGATGATAAATCAGGCTGCTCATTAACTGCTGTAATTCTGAAATATTTTGCATTTCCTGTTCAGGTTCCAGTTTTGGCCTTTTTTGTGTATGTGTTAGTGATTAACCTCTGCAGGGAAAATGGAGGGGGCTAAATGGATAAATCCAATTAAATATGACAAGAGCATTTATCAGCCTAACAGTGCATCTTTTCTCTCACTTTCCTTGGGCAGTACATAGCTCATCTCTGCAGGAAGGAGCACTCCAGAAAATCACCTGGGCATCAGCAGTTTTGATTATGAGACAGATGAGTACAAAGGGCTTGCCTGCTGTCTTTACAGCCTGCAAGGGTTTGACAGTGTTCTGAAGGCTGTACTAAAAGCACCACGATGGCCACATCTCTGTGAAACACTCCATTACTCGGACAAAGTACATGATGTTTTGAGGGAAAATGTTTTTTGACACTGTATGTGAACTCATCTTCTGGTCGTGGAAATATGGCATTCTTTTCCTCTCAAGAACCCCACTCCCCTAACCCCAGCACTGTTTCCTGCACAGGCACATCTGACCCTGTTTGACAGCAAGGGGACTTGCAATAATTGAGCTTTCGAGATCCATTCTAGTTCTACTTTTCCAGTTTTTGTCTGGGAGAGAAGATCAGGATGTGAGTTAGCTCATCAGTATGAAATTCAAATAATTCTCTGGTGTTCGTCACAAATCCCTTGGAAATGAGAAGCCAAACAGACTCTTGACATTTATGTGAATCTCTTCCTAATTGCAATGAAAAGATATTTGTATGAATTGAATATCTTTCTTGTTTAAATCTCTCTTGGATTCATATTCAGGAGTTTTCATGTTAGATCTTAGTATCTTAAAAAAAAATACTTGTGACAGTGTTTGATTTTTATCATCTGTTCTTATGAATTGATTGCCATGTTCCTCTGATATATTTCAGCTCTTTGAGCTCATTCGAGGGCAACGGGGCAGACCCCAATCTAAGCATAGAAGTGATGTTTATGGCTACACACAGATTAAAGCTAAATGTCAAAGTACAGAAGGAAGCATTGTAAAGGGTAAGTATTAAAAAGTAATAACCCAGCCAAAAAGTGCTTAGAGCAGGTGAACAATTTCACTGAAATTCCCTTTGTATCAAATTGTAGACTTTTGCCCTTTGCTCGGTGTGGGAGTGGATGGGAAGAAATAAATCAGAAAATACTTGAGAGGAAAAAAAATGAGAGATTCCTCCATTTTATTGTAACCAACACATTCTCATATCTTAAATCTAGCTCAATGTTCTTTTCACTCAGTTACCAGTTAATATAGCAAGCAAGAAACTATTTCTATGTGTATCACAGAAAATATAAGTAAGAAACTAGTTGTTTTTTTCCAGACAACACTTTAAGTAATATTTTGTGGGACAGTCTGAATCTGGGCACAAAGAAACAGAAGATAGGATTCTAATGAGGATTCATTTACTTTGTGATAAAGAGAAACAGAGAAAAACAAACCAAGGCAGATAAGAAAATGGTAAATGGCTCAAAGAGAAACTGGCAGGAGGTAGAGCAAGAGAGGGCTGCAAACAAAGCAGCAGAGAAGTCCTGCTCTAGTAAGCAAACCATAAAAAGAAGGTGAAACCTGTATCCAATAAAACCAAAATTTTCAATTACTTCTTAGATTTATTGTTTGGAGAATGCTTGGTCAGCCTATTGTTCCTCAAACATCCCCAAACACTCCCATTATAATTCTCCTGTTGAAGAGAAACCTTTCAGAAGTCCTAGACACATCTTTCCTCCAGCATGAGCCATGCAGCTCATTCACAGGAGCTACAAGAGCAGGTAAAGAGTCTGCAGCCAGCACCTAAAGAGCCAAGGAAAGAGGCTGAGAGCCCCAACAGGACACTGCTCTCTGTCTCTGATAAACACCTGCTCTCAGCACATCAGACAAGGGAATCCTGCTGGCAAAAATCTTGCCTGGCTTCAAGGAAAGAGTCTGTTCCCAGAACTGGCACAGGATTTCCTTGGTATTTCCAGCAACTAACTTGTTCTCCTTATCTTATTTTTCCTCATCTGGAAAAGTGGGTCGGTAATTTCACTTTTATTTATTTTGCTTATTCTGATTAGAAGTCCAAGCCAAGCATTCTTTCCTTCACTGCACTTAACTCAAACCATGTAAAATTCGGAACATATTTTTTTCTGAACTTTGAGGCATCTTTCAGCTTTTCACTGCAGACATAAGGGCTGAGGACTTGATGGGGTTTTTCATGAAGGACAGGCCATATAGGGCTTTTAGGGTCACCTCTCTAAAGGGAGAGCCAGTATTACATTGCCAATAATAAGCCCACAATGATTTTGCTGTGAAAAATTTCAGAAACATGTGAATTTTATCCACTTAAAAGTTTGTAGATGCTATTTTAAGGTCATTAGAAAACCCTAAACTTCAGATTTCAAAGGGTCACTCCTGAACCTCTGTTTCTCCCTCTTCTCATCTCACCATCATTCTACAAAAACTACACAGAGCTAAGCTTCAAGCACAAAAACAGTGCTTTGAACCAAGAGATTCTGAAGTAGAAACATTCTTGTTATTTATTGTATCTGCAGACCTCTACCCAAGAGGAATGTTTTCCCTCTGCCTTCTGGTGTTCAATGGAAAACATTCAAACAGCATGAAGTCTCCCGAGACCTTGAACACATGATAGGATGGACTTGCTGTGACTGCCATGAAAAACACAAACAGTGGGATTATATTCATTTACCCCAAGGCAAAGGAGAGGTCATTCCAAATTTATCAGGATGCAAAAATAAGATAACCAGGTTCTGTAAAAGTTACTGAAATGTTCTGAAAAAGGATTTGTTGGTATCAAGAAACCCCACTACACTTACTGGAGGGATTTATCATGTCATTAGATCCATTCTACACTACAAATCTTCCAGATCAGCTGGTCAAGATGAAAGTTAAGATGAAGACAGAGGGGTAAAGGGTAAATATTCAGATTAGTTGTGTCCAGAATTAACCTAATTGGACAATTTAATTTTTCTTACCATAAATTCTAGTAAAAGTCACAGCTATTTCCAGAAAAAGATTTGGTTTTAACCTGGTGCACCTCTGAATTCTGAGAGTTGTAAATCCACACTGTTAAACACCACAGCCAGATTTAATGACAATAGAAGACACTTTGTGGAAAGCTCTGTGCTGCTGCAGCCAATGGAGAGAAATTGAGATTGCTAGTTAGCATTGCTTTTAATGTCAAGCTAGTCAAAATTTAAATGATCATTTGGACATCCTACCTAGTTCCATCTTCACTTCAGATAGAGGCAAGAACAACAGTCACAACCTGACTTCTAAGTGCAGTATTTAAACTGAACTGGGTCCTAAGTTCTGTACTCTCCCTGACTTATCTTCCAGGTAACTTCTTACTGAATTTTTCCACTGAGGTGCCTGGAATCATAATAATGTTTTCTATAATAAATGAAAAATTAAAGAGCAGTATATTATCTGACTCCAGCAGCATGTCCTTTCAGCACTTGATATATTTATTTAAATATTATGTAGCACTAAGGTTTATGACACAGGAATCCTTCCAGGTAATAAATTGCAAATGTTTATTTTCTCTGCATGAATGTAGAAAACACAACTTCATATTATTGGTTTGAACCACAGAGTTAGAATTCCTTTTCTTAAGCAAATACTCTAATCCAGAAGTTATTTGGTTTCCAAGTGACTTGGGGATGTTCTGCCTGAAGAGACAGCTTGAGGAGAAATTAAAGGTCTTTCAGTACCTAAAGGGGCTGCATGAGATGGAGAGGGGTTTTTTAAAAGGACATGGTTGATGGGAAAAGGGGTAATGTCTTTAACACTGAGAATAGATTTAGATTAGCTATTAGGAAGAAATTCTTCACTAGGATTGTGGTGAGGCACTGGCACAGGTTGCCCAGAGAAGCTGTGGATGCCTCATTCCTGCAAGTGCTCAAGGACAGGCTGGATGGGGCTCTGAGCATCCTGGTCTAGTGGGAAGTGTCCCTGCCCCTGGCAGGGGAGTTGGAACAATATGATGTTTAAGGTCCCTTCTAATCCGAACCATTCTATGACTCCATGATCTCTTGTGTTTGAGTGAGAAACTCCATCCAAGGTCAAGTTGGGAAAAAGCCCAAAACCAACACAAAACATTTTCTTACAAAACCCCCAGAACATGAAGACATTCCTAACCAATTCCAGCTTTAATGGTATCTCTTGACCTCTTGTGTCAATTGACTGGCTCCATTGTGACTTTAGCTGTGTGAAAGGTCTTTAGGATTCAGATGGGTCAACCAGCTCAGAATGCCCCATGTGGAGAAGAAACTTAGAATAGCCCAGAGACATTCCTGCAAAATTAATCACTGATCCTTTTGCACATGTTCCCCACCAAAATCACTAGTTTTAATAATGACTTTTGGTGGGAAAGATATTGTGCTTTTATCTCCAGAGTTAACTCAGTTCACAAATAGTAACAAATAATAGCACTTTATGTTCAACTCAGCACTAGAGCAAGGAGCTTCCCCTTTTTATCCACAAAATAGCCAGGAATTCACAGTCAATGTTATAACTTCTGATATATTACAAGTCACAGATTTATGAATGAAGACAGTTTGGATAAGCTGAATAATAACCTCTGCAGGATATAGCAGAATAAATTTACAACACAACTACCACTTTTACAGGTGAGCTGTCTCTTTTTATGATGGAGGATAGGATGCACTCAGACAGTTCACATGTTAATGTATCTTTTTAAATGGAGTGTCCTAATAATGAAAAAAAAGTAAATCTGCCTGTAAAGTTGTCATTTGGAATGCTATTACTTGAGAGGGTGCAGTGCAGAAGGAAGAAAGCTCTCCACCATGGAGCTGTTTCAAAACTTCCGTGAAAACAATTACTGGAGTTCTTTTTGTTATCCATCTGTCACTGATGCTAACCCTTTCCCCCTCCCAGCCTGTGCTGTTCAACACTAAATCTTTCCCCAAAGGGATCTGCAGAACCAAACTTGCTGCTCTTATTTTGAGAAACAAAAAACACCATCTCACCCATCTCCAGTGCCCCAAATGCTTCATTACAGCCAGATGTATCTGCCAAAAGAACCTTTCAAACTACATGCCTCTGAGTCCACAGCTGATGAGATAAAATAATAAAGAGCCCAGTTTTGTTCTCTGCTGGATCTTGTATAGAAATATATATTTTAGTTTGTACACTTACTACTTTGACTTTTTCCTCTAGAAGTATCACACAAAGGAATTTGGCCTCTATTTCAACTGAAGTTTCATTCCAAAGAATGGTGTCAGAAGCTGAGGTTGAAGTCCAGAACTACTGCTATTCCTAAGCTTACCCATTCTTTATAAGTGTTTTGAAATAAAATTACATGATTTTATTCCTGTATTAATTTAAAGGTTGATGTATCAAAATATTTGCGTTACCCTTTTTATAGATATAGTAATAAAAACTGGTCTAAAAATAACAGGTCCTATGACATTTTTGTATTAGGCCATTTTGGTAATTAAGATGTTCTGCTTCTTGCATTGCTAAAATGATACAAAAATAATAATATTCCCCACCCCCAATAGTTTGCCAAGTTTTAATTGTAAGATTATAGGGCTGGAATTCTTCATTTTATTTGCTGCTAGATTTAGCAAGTAAGTGGTTATCAAAGCTTCCTTTCCCAAGCTCTGTTCTGCTATGTAACACACTGTCCCATGATTCCTTCTTTTTAACTTTATGCCAGCAGTCAGGAATGTATGAAAACCAAGAGCTATGGAAGGTTTTGTGCTGACTCCAGAAACAAAGTATGTAAAGGGATAACTGGACACCAATCCCAAAATTAAAGACTAGCAAGACCTCCAAATCTACAGGGGTTTTTTGTTCGTTTTAGAAAATGCTGAAAGGAAGATTGTCTCCAAGACACTGATTGAGTCTTTTTTTGCATTAAGCAGGATTCATTATCTAGCACAGCCTTTGAACACATCAGGCAACCAGCCACAAACCAGCTTAAAACCAGCAACACTCTGCCTACAAAGAAGCACCCATAGGTTTCTTTAGGTTGTAGATTAGTATGATTGTCATTCAAAAGACACAGGATTGAACCTTTTCCTGAACATCCAGTAAACCACAAAAAAGTCTTGAGAAAAAGACTTCTATTAAACAACCAATTTCATAGTGCATTATAGAACCTCTTCACAGCACTCACCTCTGCTTGCTGAACCAGAGATAATTGTTGCTCAGACTGCTCCACCACAAGAAATTAATCTCCAAGTACTAACCACAGCACCTAAACACAATAGCTCACACCCAAAAAAATTAAAGCTCCTACAAGACTTATACTGGTTCAATTCTGTGCTGGTGGTTGCAGGGAGCAGAGATTTGATTTGGGATTAAATTCACCTAAGGGATTGGAGACGAAATTCACCTGTAGCAGAAAAACATTCTTTGTGATTTAACAATTCCTAAGCAGCATTTTGAGTGGGTCATAATTTTTTTTTAATCAAAAGAAACAGAAAAATAAAATTGAAAGAAGACAACTAGTTGATGTTGTCACAAGCAGTTAAAAGTGAAAAAGAAATGGTTAATACAGTCTGCTCATCTAGGTTGTATTGTGGTAGGAATAATCTGAAGGACGAGATAGAGATCTTACAGTAAAACATTTGGGACAAGCCTTTGTATTCATCTGTATAAAAGACATAGTATTCTGTGTTGATAAAAATGTAGAACAGGACCTTGTCTTTCTCATTTAGTCCCGTATGGACTCAGATAACAAAAAAGATCAAACAGACTCAGCAGAGTGTTCCATCCTACCATCAAAAGAAAATGCTGGCTTGGCTTTATTTTCAAAGCAGCTTGGCAATGTCTATTCATATTTCAAAACTGTTGGTGATCTCTATTCTTGTAAGTCCAAGGTATCTGACTTGTCACAGTTGTATGCATTTTCCTGGAAACCATGGGAGACCACCATCAGTTCAGGAATGTCTTGGGAAATCCACAAATGTTCTGCAAACATTTGGTGGGTGAGTGGCAATACTGGAGGAGGCTATACTTGGTTACTCAAACATTTTAACAGGAAACAGATTATCCAAACAGAAATAAAGGCTGTTGAATAAGAAGGAAGATTGAAAAAGGTTTCCAGGCTGACTTCTCCACTGGACACCAGACCAGTGCCCACAAATGCCTTTAAAGAGAGACTGCTTCATCACAAAATAATACTGGTACCATGACCTCAGATCATTCTCTTTGATAGATTTAGCCATGTTTGCTGAAGCCTTCACAAAATTCTAGCCACCAGGTCAGGAGAAAAATCCGTTGTAGCAAGGAATGTGGGAAACATCTCTGTTGGCTCTGAAGCTGGAAAGTTTAACAACTGTATCAAAAGTCTTTATGCATCCTTAGGTTAGGTTGAGTCAAGTTTATCTCCTTATTACTGAAATTCAAGAAGTTAAAGAAAATATTGAACAAGTAAGCAGATGTTTTCAGTTATCCTCCTTCCTGAAAAGGAAGTTGCTCAGACGAACAAATTAGGTGAAATAAATAGAAAGTACATTTTGAACATACAGCTCTTCCTGTGAATCCTTTATGGGAAATGTATTTTTTTCCATACGGAATTTGCTTACAAAGTAAAGGTCTTGTTTATAGATTGTGAAATATTCATGCAAACATAATAACTTCAGTTACATTTCCAGAATTTTGATCCATTTACAACATGGGAAAAAAGAGTGTGTGAAAGGTTTTGAGTAGTCTTAGAAACCTCTTAATTCTTGAAACACAGAAAAACATTGGCTTTGGGGTTTTTTTTATATTAACTCTGCATTAAACCCCAGGAGTAGCATATTTCTATGACTTTTGCATAAGGTGAATGCCAATATTGATTTCTCATCACCATTCTATTATTATGCATAAAATCAACATACACATTAACACTTCCATTATTCTAATTCAATACTCTGCAATCTGTAAATACCCTCTGAACCTGCACAAATCCCACTGAAGGCAGTGAAAAAAAAAAACTTATTTCACTTGGTTTCACTGGGCTTTCACAGCATTCTCTAAAGACATTCAGGCTTACATCCCACCCTGTGTTACACCTGCTCTTTTCCTGCATCTTCTCAAAGGCAGAAATTGAACCTGAAAGATTCTATAAATCATGTAATTGAGAAAAAAATACACATAAAAGGAACTATAGTAAAGTCATTTTTATTTTGTTATACCCTGGGCCAATGCCCGGGATGGACTGCACTCAGAGCTCCCTAGGTGATCATTATGGTTCAAGAAAGGTTTGGGGAAAATCATTCTACAGACAGTAAGCAAGTATTGAGTAGGGCCATTGAAATTGTTTATGTTTCAACCACAATAGAATAGAGACAGAAATTGCTACCTAAACTCATGACCAGAATTCAGATAGTTTCTCTTCAATACAACCAGTATGTGCCTGAAGACAATCCACTGACTTTCAGAGAGTCACCTAAAATGACAGTGGCTTCTTGAAGGACTATTGTTAAATGCTATTTAACTATTCACCTTTTGGATCAGCCTTTTATTGCAGTGGAATTGCTATGCATTCACCCTGGTAAATCTAACATTTCAGTTGAAGCTACACAGCTTTTGATAATAGCTTTTCACATTATTACTGTGAGTCAAGACTTACTTTAGTCCATAATCCAGAATTTTTCTTTTGACATGAAAAGTCAGTGCTTGATTTCACTACTTATTGTCAGGTTAAAGATAAAAAAGAATACAGGGTTTTGTATGTCTGCTTTGTTAGGGATGTGTATCTCCCAGTGAATGGATTATAAATTTAAAAAACCCAGATTTTCTAAATTCTCCTTAATAAAGTTCTCCTCTGTGCTTTTTCTGAGTTTTTCCCTTACACCAGAAAAAAATGGTGCTGATGAAATTTGGGTTGCTTTTTTTGACTGAACTTGCAATTTATATGGGAACTAAGTTATTTTGGCAACTCATCTCCTCTGCTACACTGGGGCACGTCGGCTAAAAGGGTTCAAAAGTAATTCAGTGACACACAGAGTGTGTGAGCCTTGCTTTCATAAGGAGCCAGGCTAAAAACAAACTTGAACTGGAGCCTTTCTCTGTGATCACCAAAATGGGAACTGGTTGCATCCATCATTTGGTAAAGTGATATTAAGAAGGCTGCAGAATTCACAGCTCCTGCGCCACAGTGGTCTCCAGTGACAACTTGTCCTTCCCATTGGGACACACCACACAGCTTAATATTCCAGAAAGAGGAACGTGTGGATAAACTTTCTGTGACTTTCTGGAGTTCTGGCTAATACCATCAGTATTAGCAGTTACTACTAATTAGATAGTGAAGCCTAATACAGCAGTGGCACTGTTCTCTGCACTGGCAGTGAAATACTGGGAGAATTCTCAAAACCTGATGAAAGGAATGGAGTTCCTGTCTCCTGGGGAACCAGCAGTGATGAGAGACACTGGTCTGAGAGAGTGGTGAGTTGAGCCAGGGCACTGTGCAAATTCTGTTTGCCAATTCTGTTGGCCATGACTGAAATTTTCCCTGCTAGTAACAGGCTGGTAGGAATTAACAAATCCAGAGTTTTCAGAAAGAAAGAGGAAAAAAACCATAAAAAGCCCCCCAAAACTAAGAAACCCCCTCTTTACACTGCCTCCTTGATGCAGGCATGTACTGCCTTTACACTTCATTGGGCATGCTGATATTCTGGCAATGAGAAATCAGATGCTACAGAAGAGCCCACTGTACAAACATAACATGAGCCTAAATAAGTGTTGCTGCTTTGTTTCCCTCATGCTTTCTTATTTTTTTATGATGCTTATGAAATGGCTTCTGCTCATAGGAAAAGTGTGAGTGGTTTTGTTTATCCTACGTGTTACATGAGAACAATTTGCAGGCTGTCATTCCATTATTAAATTTGAAAACAAAGCAAACACCAGATCTCTACAAGACTGGCTAACATGAAAATAAGCCCATTTCTGCCTTACCTGTTTTAGCAAATTTTACTATGAGTGATAGGAGGTAAAGCTTCTATCATCAAGTACCAAAATCATTAAATGACTAATCCTTGTTGTCAACAAGATCTGCTTTCAAAGTTAAGTCTACTTTGTCTACGTTCCAAAAATTACTAGGAAATTTATGATTCAACAATGAACTCTTAATTGCTTCCTCTTTATGTTGATCTGTTTTCCTGGAAATACAATTAATTCTCTATGCTGAGCCTTTAAGAATGAAACAAATTGTAGCCCTTGCTCACTTTGGCAATGCAATCACTTTTAATCAGTGCATAATTAGGATTTAAACAGTATCAACCTGTCCTGGTTGCAAGAAGGTAGCTGCACTTAAACTTCAATTACTCCTAAATTTAAAAATCAATTGCAAATAAAACGTCCTGCTGCTGATGCTAAAGAGATTAGAAAGACCAGAATACATTCACACAAGAAGCCAGTCATGTCAACACAATTGCAGCAAGCAGCTGCCATAATGTAGGTAATTCTGCTGTAATGCAATACTAAGGCCTTTATCTAATCAAAGGCTGTGGGCTAAGACTGTCAAAAAATACAAGATGCCTCAAAAGGCAGAATAATATTGCTTTCTATATGGTTTTATCTAGTGCAGGATAAGTGAACTATTTTGCTGTTAAAAATTGTTTTTCTGAGATGAATGGTTTCTGTGGTAGGAGTTTAAAGGGGTTTTTTAAAAAAGTTGCAGTGTTTTCTTTTCCTCTTTTTTAATCTATAGAAAAAAAGGTTTTTTTTCCTCACAATGCATCAACAGAGAGATGATGGAGAAGTTGAAAACCAGACATCCTTTGTGATGACTCTAAAGGTGTGAAATAATAAAAAGTCCTTTTTGCACATGTTTATCACATTGTTTTTTCTGCAGACATCAAAATTGCAGTGAGACATTGGTCTTGCACAGAGGCAGCTGGGACAGCCTTTGGGGAAACCTGGGACCCAGATTTCTACCCCTGGGTTTTCTATGCTCACCGCTGTTAGGGAAAGCGTTCCCTGTGTGTGGCTGAAGATGCAAAGCTCTGAGCAGGCAGGGGAGAGGAGTGTGTTCCTCCTGGACCTTCTCCAAGTGGGGGTTCAGGTGCACAGGAACACTCAGCACCAGGTCTGGGCTGCAAGCCAGACACTGCCATGAGATCTTCCTGACTTAGCCACTGTGATAGCTGAGGAAAAACTTAACAAATTTATTCATATTCTTGGGTGGAAACTGCCAAAAAAAAATTAAAATTTAATCACAACTACTTGAGACTATCTCTTTAAGGGATTATTCCAAACCATCTCTCTAGGGATGTGACTCTCATGTCAGCATGGTAGGAAACAGTGAAGAATTATTGGCTGTAAAACAAAACTAAACTGAAATGTGCTGAAAGTAGTAGCCAGACCTTACACTGTGTGAGTAGATACTGTTCTGCAAGCCTGGCTCTCATGCCCCTGCCTGCTAAACTACATTAGTACCTGTGCAATCTGCTTCCTATCAAAATGACTGTGGGAAAATTCCCAAAACCATTGATATACCTGGCAACAAAGTAGCCAGGTGGGCTGGTCTGATCATTCTTTCATGTTTAGTGATTTGGAAATTGGGCAAAGTATGCACCAATGACAGCAGATATCTGATAAAAAGCATGAAAAACCGCACAAGGAAATTATTTGCCTTCTTCCCTTTTCAGGGTAGAGAAGAAAACTTATTTTCCATCCAATGAAAGCCTTGGCCTGACTTCTTACAAATCTCTTAATTTTTTTTCAGATGGAGAAGGGACAGGCACAGCAGCTGCATCAATACTGAGCAATGCTAGTGGGCACCCCTGGAGACACAAGAAGAAACATTTTTATTTGGTATATACATGTATTTTCTTTTTAAACTTCTTCCTTCTGAAATAAATCTCCATGGTACTGGTCAGAGCTGCTAAAAGTTGTGGCTGAAGGAAGCAAGCCGGGGAATACACTCAGAATACCTCTAATGGTCCCAGGTACAGAGGCAATAAGCTCCTTGTTAGAAAAGATTTTAAAGCTTTGCCACATATGCAAGTAGAGGCACTGTTTTGTGTCCCTTCTGGGTATTCCCTCATTTCTTCCTTCTCCTGCAGGTTGGATTTCACTGACAACAGCTGGACCTGAATCCTTGGACAATCTGCACAAAATGCATCTGGGAAGAGAGAAAACCTCTCTCCCTCTCCTCATTTTGGCACATCCACACCTACAGTTTGGGCTCTCTCTCACGTACACCTTGGTGTCTGCAGTCACATTTATTCCTCCTCCACTGAGGCACATCTCCCACTGAGGAATCATTACCTCTGCATTCAATTCTCTCACTGAATATCCTAAAAAGAAGCACAGCCTGACATCCTACAGGGTGTGAAACAAGAATGCTGTTTCCTTTCCCCCTGTGTGATACAAAGTTAGAAATCCTTATCCATCCCTGTGGTTTGGTTATTCTAACCTGATCAAGTGCCAATCATGACTCTTCATTTTAGATTGTTAGAAGTTGCAGCTCATGTGGAACAAAAACTGTGTAGAGAAGAAGTGATGGATGGCCTCAGATTAATTAAGGCCAGGTTTTCCATTTTTCCTTCCCCAGCCTTTGTGCAATTTCTTATCTCTTAAACCTACCAAGGACAAAGGATATAAATTTTTCTTTGGACATAGGTGGTTAAGTGCACACCTATACAACACAGTCTCTTGTGTCTGTAAAAATGCTTTATTTGCATCTTGCTCCTGTAGAGAAGAGAAATCTTCGTTGTGTGTTGGGGCCCTGGTGTTAAACCTAAGGGTTTGCAGAATGTGATCACTGACACAGCAAGAACAGAATGACCTGACATGTTTATCTGCCATAAAGTGAGTGGAATTGAGCATGAAAACAGTCAGGTAAACAATATTTGAAAGCTGGGGTTGCTAGAAGCCAGCCTGGCCCAGTGCCTGTTGCTACAGAGTCGTAAGATTAGGGCACAACAGGAAAAAAAGCAATATTTTATACTAGCTGAGATGAAACTGCAGGTAAGGAAGAAACAATACAGACTAGTAACAGCAGGGAATAATAATTTTTTATATTAGACACTTGATCAGTTACCACTCAGCTTGCTCTGCCTGGGAGCAGTGCCAGGATCACTGTTGTTTCCATGAGGATTCCCATGCTCGTATAAACTCCTGTCTCTCTTCAGCTGAACAACCATCCTTACTCTTTGTTGTAAGACACTTTTCTGCCAAATACAGTCAAATTAATTTTTATATTTGCTGTGCTATTTGCTCATTAAAAATAATAATGTCATCACTGAACTTCAACATGCTGTCTAGTCAGACAGCTCTTACAGCTGATGTTTGTCTGCAGGACTGAAAGTCCTCCTTTGAATTTTCACATTATTTGACATGAGGGCCTTTGATCAAGCTCAAAGTTAGAACTGCTGACATGGGGAAAATAGCACTGATAGGAAATGGGAAATCCTTTCTCCCAGAGTCTCTGAAATCAGTTCTGCTGCAAGAGCTGCCTGGGCATCTCATGCTGCCATCAGCATCTCCACTGTCTGAGAGCCTCCCAGGTTAAACCAATACTCACCTCCACCAGTAGCAACAGAACAGACTTCAGCTGGAAGGGACACAGAAATATAATCTGGAATACCTGAAACTCAGGATTGAGTTTAACTTTTAACAGAGTCAAAACTGCAGAATATCCTAATTTTATTTTTTTTCTACACTTCCTTGAATTTGGATCAGAAAGCAATTTTTAACGTTGACAAATATTCAGAGAACTCTGCTATGACCCAGTTTTTTGGCATATATGGAGAACTGTTAGACAGCTCCAACTGATATATTTGCAGAAAACATGTGGTATTGCTTTTTCAGAATAAAACCTCCTGAGAAATCCTGGAGTTTCTGAAATACCAAAAATAATTAGTCATAAACACACAGCTATTTACCCCTAGTTTCCTGTAGGAGTAGGAAAATGGCTTTACTATAAGAATATAGGCCTTTTTTTTTTTCTTGTTGAATTTTATGCTCCACCAAAAGAAGCTGAGTTGTAATCAACAATGGTTAAAGTTTTACCAAAGTACTGTACAAAATCTTTAGGTAAAAGTTATGCCATTTTCTTCATTATTATTAAATCATTTTATGATTAAAGAATGATTTGGCAACCAGCTCTTCTCACTATGGTTTCTACTGACTTCAGATGAAAGAAACAACTAAGGAAAGGAATAGGCATGCACTGAGCTATGAGAACTGCTGCCTCACCCAAAGCTTGCCATTATCTTAAAGTCCATCTTGCTACATAAACTTATGTTTTATATCACATATTCTTCCCAAAATGATAATACATACCACTGTTAATCTCTGTAATACCAATTCTGCTGCACATTTAGGAGTTAGTAAAAAAACCTTGGGGGTGTGCTTTGCTTGGGCATTCTGAGAGAACTTTGCTCACAAGGGGATAACACTGGTGCAATGGAATTTCTGTTGAAGCCATCAGATAAACTTTAACTCCCCAGGCTTTGGGTAAGTTTATGCCCAATTCCTATATTTTTCTTCCTGTGGCTCTGACATGTACAATCTACTCCACCACACAGAGAATGAGATTATTATTATTTTCTCAATGATATTTCTTGGTATTTCATCTGCTCTTTCTGTCTCTCCCGTTCAGAACAGTTGGAATTTCTTGGTACCTCTGGAAAAGTGATATTTCTCCTCTCAGCTTCTCAGGGTAGCTCTGGCTGTTTTCTCATTAGGCTCACAGCAAGAAATAAATGAAGCAGGTGACTGGCACTGAGAATTTGATTCTGATGGGATCCCAGCCACACACTGAGCTATAGCTGTAGCATTAAGTAGGTGCTTTTAGGTGAGAAATAAAGATATAAAATAAGTTGACTATCAAAACTCATGTAATACAGTTATGGCTCTATCTAAAACAAGACTGTACATGTTTTAGTGGATTCCTCTTTTTGTTCATAACATCTTTAACAGGTTTGACTCATGCAGTGGAACAATGCTCTAACCACAGTCCTTTCCCCAACATGCCAGCAGAATTTGTAATGGCAAGTGTCTACACACCCAAAAGGCCAAACCTGATTCTGCTGTAGTCTGTATACATTCTGCTGTTATCTCCAGAGGAAAGTAGATTGATAAGTCAATTTAATGGATGTCATGTTCATGTAGAAATAAGAAGCTTCCTTACCACAAAATTTTATCGTCAGTTTTGGAAAAGCTTTGTTTTGTGCACTGTGGAGAGCTGCCTACTTTGCTAACGTTGCCAACCAAGTGTAAATAGGTTATTTAACAAAGATTATGCTTATTATTGAACTGCAGATGTTGGCAGTGTTTTTTGGAGGCTGTACTGTTTCTGATTCTACTTTGAGAAAATTATAAGGAGGCAAAAAGCCTCAAATAATGGTGAGAACAAGAATACTGGAAACCCTGATAATGCTCTCAAGGTCTGAGGTTTTTGTTTGAGTCTGCAGGGAGAACTATGATATTGGAGATTATTATTATGTGCCATAAAAAAAAAATTGAAAAGTTCTTCTTATGCATATTAAGGATACATTCTTTGTAATATACCAAGAGAGATTAAATTGAGCATATCTAATATGAGCATTAGAGATGGAGAAGAACACTATCAAAGTTCAGTAAGGCAGCATCCTTAAATACTGGGAAACATCCGCACACTGTAGAAAATTAATACAAGTAAAGTGTCATTTGAGCTGTCTGAATCTGAGCTGTCATAGCATATAGAGCTTGAGGTACCTTTTTTCCACATTATTTATATTTCTATGCATGTTTAAATATTTTCTCTTTTATCTTAGTTCAAAAGATATAACTTGTGTTGACTTTATTATCTATTATTTATAACCTTGATACATATTCATTTATGCTCTGTTCTGCTCAGGCACATTATTCATTAACACAGTCTATTACTTCACTGTACAATCTTCTGGACTTAGGAGGTGGTTTATAATTTTCAAGAGTTGCCCAAATTTACTTGTCTTTGCATCTGGAAATAAGGAGCTCCATACCTTATTATAATTTATTTTTTCAGTCCTGGCAGAAATGCTTCTGAATCCATTGAATCGAGGTGGGATACTGGGAGACAACCAGATCTGATTCTTTCTGGTTTTACTATATTTATATCAATGAAATGTCTTTGCCTTGAAAAGACCTGCTCCTTCTTTACTCTGGTTTCAATTAGAATAGAATCAAACCTAATTTAGGGTTAAGAGTGTTCATGCCTGATGCACTGAATGCTTGTAAATAGACAATTCAGGTTCCCAGTGAAGGCCTGCAAGTTATATACCTTTAGTACATAGTCTAGCCCTATAGTCTGTAGCTGTACTTTTTATTACATTGATCAAATGCAATCAGGCTGCTACATTTACAAGAGAAAGAAAAATCTATTTGGCTTGTTGAAATAAGATATTTGCATGGCATAATAAACATTAATTACACCTCATTCATTAAATTAGTCACTTCTAATTAAGCTGACATACAAGGAATGATTTTTATGTTCAGCTATTGCTTAAGTTAGGAAGTATAATAAGTCAGCTGAAGCAATCAGTTCCTTAACCAGCACAAACTGATGCAGCCTTACTGAAATTTTGCAAATTTACCACAGGGGAGACACTTGCCATTCCAATTCAGATTTCCTGCCTTGCAATCTCCTGCACAGTGATTCTTTGACAAAGGTGCCCACAAGAGTGGAATTTGCATAGGGTTTTCTTGCTGCTAACACAGGAACCTGGGATGCCCAAATGATCCATGTTGTCAGCACGGGAAGCGCTGGCTGCGTGGCACGGAGACAGGTAGTGCTTGGAAATGTGATGGGTTCTTCCCAAGGGGTCTGGCTGTCAGCTGCTTTTCCCTCGATTTCTGTCAGAGCAACTCAGCTTTTACCACCCCGTTCTTCAGAATTAAAGAAAAAGAAGGAGCCTCCAGAAATCCATTACTGACTCAGACAAGCGTCTCAAGAGCTGTGCACTTTTGGTGCCTCTGTGGGTTGTAGGACAGCACTGTGAAAAGCCAACAGGACACACTATTAACAGCCTCCTGAGCATCTGCTGGCACTACATTAACTGTGTTAGTGGGTGCAAGACCCATAGCACCTGTCCAGACCACGGGCTGGGTTTCCTGCATGGGCAGGGAGGCAATGAGGTCTGTGTGGGTCCCCATAAAAGAGTACCTGCACAGAAACAAGGAGTCCTCCAAGTTCCTTTACTGTGAAACCATCTTTCTTTGTTCAGCAAATTCTGATTTCCTCTATTGTTATGAATAATATTCTTCTTCAGTGGACACCCTTCTGTCAGCAGCATCCCCATATTTAGACCTTACAACACTTAGAATAAATAAAACCAAAGAAATCGAATCTTTGTCCTCATGCTTGCTGTGACATTGCTGAACAAACCATATTTTCTGTTTATTTCCAGTTGTGTTTATCCCTTGCCCCATTCGTGTCTGATTAAGTAGACTGAGAGGTTTCATGTGTTTTCTACACTATTATCATCTCTCTCTGTCCTGACAGTGCTTGGGGTGTAAACACTGGTGTCAGACCCTATGCACTTTTGGGATGAATTGGAGGCTCCTGAACACAGTCCTGCACAGTGTGAAATGGTATAAAAATACATGCTGTAATAAAAAAAGTAATTCTAACAAACATTTTACTTAACTGAAAAAATCAGTGGTTTGTAGTTCCACCGTTTCCAATAAATCAGCTGATCCATACTGGTAAAAAAAAAATCATCAGGTACTAGCTGTTCCAGTGTAATTCAGGCATCTTCAAAGAGATGAACAGTGTATACACCCTTCCTAAAATTATGGATCCTTCAAGCAACTTAGAGTCTCCATGCCTTTCTTCATTTATTAAGACAATGCTTGTCAAGAACATAAGCAAAATTTTCTGATTTGTACTATATATGATGGAAATCAATTTTTGCCTTAGTACAGTTTTTAATCCTATTTTTCTTTTTCTAATGAACCTGACAAATACCTTTTTTTCTTTTCAGAAATAACGTACAAAAGTTCATCTGTCTATACATCCTGCTAGTGGTAAAAGGTTCAATTGCTAGAGAGAAACAATCCAAGTGTCTGGTATTAATGCATTAAATCTTACATTTTAAATAATGCTTTTTCACCTTGGAAAACTTCAAGAAAGGAACTACTGCAGTTTTCAATTTCACTCAGCTGGGGATGATAAGAGGCAGTGCCTATTTCCACATGAACTGAGAAAAATGAATCTCATTATTTTTGATGATGTAGCAAAGAAGCAATGACCCTGTGGGATCTTATTACATGGCTGCAAAGTGAATTAACTTTGGCGTAACCATATCGAGTGAATTACTCTAATGATCTGTTTCCTAACTCTTATGGGTGATCTCATAACAATGCTCTCATGATCTGGGACTATGCATGACAGCCTAAATTGATTTTGCTTTTCAAAATTCAAACTTCATTCTCAAAGGAACTCACTGAGACACTTTGTCATCACGTTGCTGAGGGAGACAGTCACTCCTGTAGGTGATGATGACACCTTCAGTGACAGTGACAAAATTGGTCCAAAGCACAGGCATCCATCTATCACCATATAGATGTAAAATTGAAGGTGGCCCTCGTGTGTCAGAGGAGGAGGTACTGCCTTCCTCTGGCTGGTCACCACATCCACAGGACAGGCTGAGGGAACTGTAAAGCCACTTTGCCTGGAAATTTGTCATAAACATTAAAAGAAAATGACCTGGAAGGTAGAAAATTTGCACTTTTACAGGAAAGTCTGGGTTTTTCAGCAAAGAGATGTTCAGGACTTTCTGCTAACCACATCTTCTGTGAGATTTGAAATTGAGGGCATTAAAACTCATTAGTCATTTATGAGTTAGAAGATGAAGGTCTACGTCTCTCATTTTTGTTTTCTGACAGACAAATATTTGTCAGAGTTTGAAATAACTCTATCTAGGATCCCTCATTCATCAATGTCCAGAGCAGGGTATAAAATGGAATTAACTTCTTGTAGCTCGGTAAATAAGTATCCACACTGTATTTAAACACGTTTGCAGAGTGGCTGACTTGCCCTGGGTCAGTGAGTTTCTGCGCAGAGCTAAAGCTCCTTGGAGACTGGTCCTGTGCTTCGTTCTGTTTGCTGCTTCCTCATCCTGGAGTCTCCACATTACTCACTAAATTTGCGTAACACCAATTAAGGATGTGATCAGACAAGTAATCAACAGTAGTTCTGTCGTGCACTGTGATTATTTCAAGTAGAGGTGTGAGTAAATATGCAAATTCCACAGAGGGATTCTAATTCTCTAGCAGCAGGATTAATGAGTTTGCTTTGCATTGGTCATCACTGACATGTGAAGTGATGGAAAGCAGAGGCAGCTGAGGAGCAGAGGTAGCACAGAAGATTTGTCCATGGCCACACTCCCCCTCTGCTGAAGCCTCTCCCCCTCCAGATCTTGCTGCTTTAAAGAGTCATTTATCACAAAACTCTTGATGGAAGAAAGTATCGTTCTGGAGATTAATTTTTTGGCACCTGTGAAAAGACCAGCTGTTGGGTGACAGCTTGTCAGATTTTTTAAAACAATCCAACATTAAAGGGCAAAAATACTATGTCTGACAGGAGTGGCAGCAGTGGTGCCAGGCATCTAGTACAGCAGGTGGGTTTGAGGTACTGCAGCACCATATGCTGTCTGCCACAAAGTCTCTGCAGCAGGAGAGGAAACCTAAAACTGAGCATAACAGAAATGCAGATAAAATAGTGTCACTGCATGTCCTCAGCTGCCCATCCAGCACAGAGGCCTGGAAAGGGCAAAAGAGGCATCATTCAGCTGCAACCAGCTCGTGTTTTTCTTGTTAAGGAATGAAGTAATTTTTATTCTATATTCTCCATGAAAGAACTGGAGCAGAGACCAAGAAAATAAGGCCAGGAGGAGCCTGGTGGTGGAGCTGGGCACCAAACCTTCTTCGGCACCCTTGGGGGTCCCTCAGCTCTCACCAAAATATTATTTACCAAGAGCTGTTGCCAGCTATTTGCAAAGATAGACAATAAGAGGACTCTGAGGTAGTAATGTGCACTATCAGTACAGTCCAAGTTTGAAATGTTGGTATTTTTCAAGGCATTTCCCTTACCTGCCTGGGAATAATAAAACTGGTAGCAGTCATTTGAAATAGCAAGGAGCAGCTGTTTGCACTCCTGCCCAGCATAAATCTCAAACCACTTACAATAGCAGCACACTCAGCCTGAGCTACAGCTGATCTCCAGTATAAAATCTGATTTCCTTTTTGATCAGCTCCTCTGTGCCTGGAGGATTTCCAGCATGGTGCCCTTCTTGAGGAAAGGAGTGAGACACACTGAAGCAAATCTGCTGAAAAGTCATTTGGCACTTCAAGCCCCACCAAGGATGGAAAAACACTTGGCAGAGAGTTTTGCCTTTATCATGTATTGGTCTTCCATAATAATAATGATCCCTTTGCAAGTGCCATAATCTATGGTAGCATGTTCATGGCTGTCACACTCCCCCACCAGAGGGGCATCTGGATTGCTTTCAGAGAAATCAGGCAAGACTGATGTTTCAGAAGTCATCCACTCCAGACTCATTGAGTTGACTCAGACTATGAATGGATGAGTCATCTTATTCTTTTCTAGTCATCTACCACCAAAAAGCTCTATCACTTTAACCTCTTCCTGAAGGCTCCTTTGACTGATCTGATTATTTTCCTGGCTTCTGAAGTATTTTTGACTCAATCTGATTATTTTCTTCTTACTTTTCTCCCTTTGCCTGTTCTTCTCTGTCATACAGATATTGCTTTCTCTCTTCCCTCCAACTGATGCTGTAGAATAGAAGAGCATCTTGCTGTTTACTTTTCTGGAGGTTAAAACTGGACAAGTCTACCACAAACTTAGACTGCAACATGATACCTCATTGTGAATTATCAAAATGCTACTTGAAATCCAAGGGACACAGATTAAACCACTGAGAGAGAGAGAAGCATTTTTTTTTAAGGTCAGAGGGATACTTCTGATTTTGTTTGACCTCTTCTCAATACAGGCTGTAGAATATCATGCAATGACCTCCTTATTCAATCCAACATTGTACTGGAGAACCAGAACATTTCCTTTAGAAGCTTAGCCAGGTATCAAGATTACCTTTGGGGAAGCAACCAGCCCAAAGCTATAGAGGCTGTATTTTTCAGCAGCCAGGAATATATGGCTACATCTGCAGATGCTAATGATTAAACTAATTTCCCTCTGTGAAGCCCTCCTATTTTCTCCTTAATGCCTCTGCCATGCCAGGACTTGAATGGGGAGGAGAGATATAATTAACACATGTCCATGCCTAATTTCTCAATTGTGGTATAAGCATGATCCAAAGGCATGGGGACAGAGTATTACTGTGTTGGCCTAGCATTTGGGAACTTCTCAGTTTTTTGTAGCCTCAATTTCAAACTACATCTGTGCATTACATACAAATGGGTTAGATGATTGCAAAAAGAATCACTAATTTAAGACAGCAATGCAAACATTTTTGACATTTAAACATTATCCAGTAAAGGTGCATAACCTTCTATTTGACAGAAGTGAATACTAATGAGGACTCCCACAGTAGAACCCTTCTGGAGTAAAGAGGGGAGGGAACATATTTCTATTATTTCATATTTTTTGTAACAAATTAATTAATTACTATGCTTCAAAGACAGAATAATTCCTCACAGTGCTGGTCTGGACTCTTTTTTTTAATTCCTTTTTCTTTTTTCTGCTGCTACTGCTGCTCAAGTGGCCACTGATTAATGCAAGAGGATATTCAGCATTGCAAATGAAAAAAATACTGCAGATTATGTATTTTCTGCCTTTCCAAAGCCCAGCTGCTGTCCAGCTCAATTTATCTCCTTCCTCTCCTCACACCCTCTTCACCCACAGGTTTCTTTGACATGCTTTCACCTCAGTATGTTTTCTCTTCCTCCAAAGGTAATGTGTCCTCCTCCTAAGGAAGCCTGGTGAAATAGAAAAATGAGTGGGAAGTTTGACCCACACATAAAGTGAAGATCTACATTACCAGTGTGCATTTCAAATGAAAGAAAGTGACACTGACAATGCAGAACCTAAAATATTCCCTATCCCAACCTTGTGCTTGTACCTTGTGAGATCTGTGATCTCAGAGGTTGACCTTTGATTGTGTCAAGTTTCTTCGTAAAAGCTGAGCTTGATTTTGGTGGTGACCTTGCCAAAATGTGAGCAGGGCCAAGCGTTTTGTCTTTGTTCACCTTTGTGTAGCTAGGATATGATTTCAAGCAATGTTCCTCTTCTGTGCAGCATGTTGTTTATTAGGGTAGTGACCTCAGCTCATAACCTGGCTGTCCCTATAATATAGAAAAAAAAAAATTATATCAACAGAGAGAACATTAAAGAAGGAAGCAGAAAGGTTAAAACATATAGCAGTGTTCACTTGACAGATCCAGCTCGTGTGGCACTGTGAGGTAGGACTACTACTGCATTTCTACTGTTTTTAACAGCTTAGGTATGGCTGCAGAAATGTCATGTAAAGGGTCTCAAAAAATGAATACTCTGAATAAATTTGTTCCATGCCATATATCTTGTTATTTGTAAGCACTGATAATACAGTCCCTTCTCTCATTTACTCCTGCTCAGGATCTCTCTCTAGCAAACAGTGCTTCTAACAGTTTTTTCCTTGGCATCCTGGCCCAATTTTAGACTCAGGTTTTTCCATGTTTCTAATTTCTTTGTTATCAGCTCCCCATGATGGGGGTATTGGTCTGACTGAGATGAGCTGATTTTCCCAAGGCAGCCCTGGTGCTGTGCTTTTGTATCAGTAGATGGAAAGGTGTTGATGACACACCAGTGTTTTAGCTACTACTGAGCAGTGCTGGCACAGCATCAGCCCTGTCTCTCCAGCATTCCCCCATCATGAGTATGAGGGGTGGACATGGGAGGGGACACAGCCAGGATAGCTGATCCAAACTGACAAAGGGATATTCCTTATCATATGTTGTCTGCTCAGCAACACAAGGCTCCTCAGGGAAGTTTAGGCAGCCTGAGTGCCCTTCAGCCACTCCTTGGAAACAGCTGTGCACAAAGGCAACAGATTCTGTCAAAGTAGAGATTGGGCCCTGCAAGCTTTGCCAGCAATCACATCTTCTAGGCAGGAACTGAGAACAGAGGAAACAGAGGATATTGCAAAGGGGCCAAAGGACTTCAGGAGTCTGGTGAGACTCGGCCTCCTGTATTGTTTAGACCTTCCTTATACTTCCTTATACATATAGAGAGGAATTATCCAAGGATTTCTCAGTGCTTTATACAGAGAAAAACCCAATTTGTGTAGTTTGGCAGAGTTCCAAAGAAACAAAAGCACAGGGGAAAATGGATGAGGGACACCACAAGGGAGATCACTTGGCTTTCACCCCGGATATTTCACTGCCTTGACTGGGCTTTTAAAGAACTAAAAACGCTGTGTTCAAAACCTTTGTGTAAACCAGGAGAAATAATGTATTTTTTCCCAAACATGAGCAATGCTTTTCCCCCAAAAAAGCTGTCAAGTCAGATGAGAAAAAAGAACATTAACATGTTATTTTGCTTGTAGTTATGCAGGTCATTTAGCCTTTTAATATCTATTAATTATTCTTCTTTGTCTAGGCTCATTATAAAATATCCAGCTGATACTGCTATTCTCAGTAGCCTGAGGAAGATACTTTGATGTTAAATGCTGTGCTATCAGGAGCACTTACAGAGTTGGCCTGGGTTTTTTGGCTTGTGTTTTTTATTTGGGTTTTTGTTTGTTTGTTTATTTGGTTTTGTTTTAACTCCCTCTAATTTAACTCTCTCTCATGTAGCCTGTTGCTCATTTGACCTGAATTGAATTTGCCAAAACTTTGTACTAAAGCAAGTGATACTATTTTTCTGTTCTGTAACAGGGTCTTTTCAGACTGACCTGTGAAACAACAATTTTCTGATCCACTTCTTCAGCAGTAATTGTTCCTGCCTATCTTAATCACCCAGCATACAGTGTGTGCCTGAGGATTTATTCCAAGTGATTAAGATGATTTCCCAAGGATGTTCTATATGATCCTTATTTGATTTACATCTCTCTTCATTTTCACTATTGTCTTCAAAATCACTAAGGTTCAATACAGGTTTTGTTGTTTTAGGGTTTTTTAAAAGGAAATTATGCTGAGAACTTCTCACTGCATTAATACTTCTGATGCTCAATGATGCTGGTAATTTATGTATATGTAAGTACAAAATTCTGGTTTGCTTGAGGTTACATCCTTTTATTCACCGTATATAAAATGTTAAGAATAGCAGAGCCACAAATGCACTTCATGGTATTGCTGGTACTCTACTGAACTGAAGATAAAATCTAATAATAACCTTTGCCATAAAGCAAATTCTTCCTCTAGAGAGATGATGAACAAGCTTTTTGTGGTGTGCTATCTAATAACTCAGCTGGTCACAAGGCTTCTGTATGGCCGTACACCTGGAACACGAAAATCATTCTGAAGTTACTGGGAGAAAAATGAGATATGAGAATGTCAGGGCAGAGATAAAAGGATTGGATAGGTGCAGCTATAACACCTGGGATAAAATTAAAAGTATTATCTAATTTTGTGCTTTAGGGTATGAAGTGAACACCAGATTGGTTCAGGAATAAGTCCTTCCTCTGAACAACGTATACCCTAGAGCACAAATGATGACTGACTGGAATAGTTGGTGACATGGCTGCAATTTTTCTTCCTCCTTTGCTGAAAATGTCTTCATCATTCTAAGACATTAAATGAACCAGTGCTATCTTGTGATTCAGAAATTCCCCAATTTTGACAGACTTGACATTCCTGTGTCACAACAGAGCTGATTTCAAGTCGGTCCTGCCTGGAGAAGAGTCTGGTGACAATTCTCAGCTGCAAGGACACATCTGTACCAGTTTGCTAAATAGAATGGGACTCAAATTTCATAATTCATTAGTACATGGCCAAATAAGCCATCAACTCGTGAGATTTAGATATGTGGGCATTTTAAAAGTAGCTTGATCTCTTTTTTCCTCTCCTTTTAGGAGTGCTCTTGGAAATGCAAAAATTTGGGGAATCTTTGATTCTGGAGCTGGCAGTTCTACAAAAGTATGGCCAAATATTCACCAAATGCAAACCAAGAGACATCCACTGAGATTAATGTGACAAAAGTAGGTGACACTTGAAGTCTTGACCCTGGACTGAATGGATGGATAAAGGTCCTTTACTTGCTTCATGTCAAGCCCCATTTATCTGCTGACTAATGCAGAATGCAACAAGAGGCACAAAAGGCGTCCATAGTGTCTGGAAAAGCATCCAAGATGCAGTACTCTTTGCCCATTTTTCTGAAAGGGTGGTGCTATTTGAGTGCATGGGTTTAGAGATATTCTCCAAAGTCCTTGGAGAGTGGCATTAAAAATCTGAGAATAAGAATCAGCTCTAAAACAAGCAGCTATGAGAATTACTAGAGAGTCCCACAAAAGGTAAGAAATACAGCCACATTAACTTCAGTGTGTCCTAAACAATCAAAGAAATGTAAGTCTGAAGGTTCAGTCTGTGTTACTGACTGGTTGACACTTGCTGTCCCCACACCACCATGACAGCACAGTATAGCTGAAGGAACCTCTGCTTTTGGGTGCTATAATCCTAAAACAGAGCCACAGCTGATCTGCTTATCTGAGCTCACAAACTATTGTTTGCCCACCTGGAGTTTTAATAGAAAATTTGAAACAAGAAGTATGTAGAAAAAATATTATTATCTTACTATCCAAATAACAAACTGGTTCTAGATAAATGCTAGTTCTTGTGAGTGCCAGGATTGTATGCTCTGATATCTGTTTGAAGCTCCTTGACCTGGGCTGAGCTGACACAGCTCAGGAGCTCTCTGGGTCTGCAGTAGCATTTCAGCACTGCACTTTGTAGGGTACATAAAGCCCCTATCACAAATAGGAAGACAAACTCCTCTAAGAGTAATTTGAGGTTCCAGAACCAAAATGGTAGATTAGCATCCTTCCAAACTACTGGTTTTAGTGACATTTGCTCTGCAAAGCAGCGCTGAAGTTTTCAAAGAAAATCTTAAAAAAGGAAGAACACACATGAACTTCCATGTTTCTATTGTCTACGTGTGGGGGCCATTCAGTCTCCCTTCCTGTTCACTTTTTGTGTCACAAAAGTATTCTTGTGACTAGTGAAGCGAACTGAGCCTGAAGGAGACAGGAAAAAAAAATTATGAAATCAATTCATTTCAAAGCAAAGGAAATAAAAAGGAATACAGTCTCCAACTAAAATCTTTCAAACTCCCTTTAGTTATTTCTTATCTACCTTCAGTAGTAATGAATAAATAAAAATTAGGCAGGAACCATACCGTTTCTCAAAATATAGAATCAGTCATCCTCTGTGCTGACGCAACTAAGAAACATAAAATTGATGTAAAGGAACAACAGACACTGTTTTTTATTTCCAGGGAGTTATTTTCTTGTGATGGAAGTCAATTAGTCTTGTTCTCTGAAGAAACATGAAAACATCAGAGAGAACATGTTTTGTCTGAAAAGAAACAAAAAGAATGAAAATAATCTAATCTAGAAAGACATTTTCATGTGCCTTCAGAAAATGGGGAGAGACAGAAAAAGAGACCACTGCAGTTCTCCTGACAAACATAATGCAACTTTACTCTTAAAACTGCTGGAGTTCTGATTTTTCCCTTAATATTATGTACTGAAAATGCTCTGTTTCAGACAGTGTCTCACTTTGCCAAAATCTTCCTGCTGAATTATTTCCTTTAAACAGGGAAGAAGAGATGCTTCTAAAGCATTGCTGCCTGTTGAGATCAGGAGTTCAGGCAGGAAGAAATGTTTATTTTTTTCAAATGTTCTTGCAGGAAGACTGTTGCTAGTCTTCATTTTGAAGTGAGTTTTTTTTCTCTTCTGGGATGCACCTTCTTCTCTCCTCAAAAGACTCCTGTTTGCATTAGAGTAGCTTTGAAGACAAATGTGACCCTGCTCTGGGAGAGGCCTTAGATCTTGGGAAATGGAAAAAGTACCAAGATTCCATGGAGCTGTGAGCCTGTCCTTGTGCAAACATGGAGCATGGCCTGACACAGCCAAGCACTGCTGCTGCACTGCCAGCCCTGGAGGGACTGATGAGCCCTAGAATGATGAGGCAAACAGTCTAGCTGTGCAAACAAGAGTTTGAATTGATGCTTGAACGTGCAAAAACTGGACAGTTCTGCAACAAAGCCAGCAAGGAGCACTGGAGATGCACAGCAGCAGGGAATGGCTCCTCTGCAGAGCTCCATGGGCTGGCAGGGCAGAGGGATCATGGCAATGGAGACATGAGAGAAGCCACAACACTTCCAACATTTCCACAAACACCCAGGGGGCGTTCTTAGTGTTCCAGGGAAAAATTCCAGCTTGGACAATTTGCCAAATGCTGTCAAAAAGGAAGAAATACCAAACTAACCATGTAAGCAAGTTCTTCCTGCAGCCCAATGGGCAGCTTTGAGGGATAGGGCCCCAGCTGCCATGAAATATAATGATTTATTTGGGACAGCAGGTGACAGGAAAGCAAAGAGAAGGGACTAAATCCTCCAGGTCCTCAGCTGCACAGGGACATGGTCAGCAAATTCCAGACAGCTTCAAGTGATGAAGCTGACACATTTTAGGGAATTAACACCTGACATCTGGAAATTATAAACACACAATTGAAAGGCAAGAGCTGGCTGTATTCCTTCCACTGTCCTGCTAATACACAATAAAAAGGTGAATTAATCTTGTTGATCTTGTTGTTCCTAGCTGACCTTGACTTTTTTTTTAAGTGATCATTTTACTTGCTTATCTAGATTTTTGAACCATATTAACCACCTACATTTTTTGGCAACAGGGAGGTTTTCCTGATTTGTTTGCACAGATGGCTAGCCTATTGCTGAAGTTCTTTATTTGGAAAGATTCAGCCTTAGAAAGCTGATAGTGTCAGTAAGAGAAATCTTGTATTTCTGGTTTTTTCTTTAACGACATGAGAGCATCCAATTTATCACTACAGAATTGATGTGATTTTGATTTTCCCTCTGTCTTAAAAGATTCTGGCTTTTAAAATATAATGCAAATACTTGCTACTATTTACAGCATAAAAGAAGTCAGACCTATGGCAGCACTAACAGATCAATGGACTTGAGTAAAATCAGCATAGAAGTAGCACAAATACCTTTAGCATAAAAATAGCTAAGGCAAAACAAGACCAGTGGTTTCCTTGCTGATTCAAGTTTTGACAAGTTGCGCCACCCATAATTTTGTTCTCACAGCTGTAGCTGTGACAAAATATCTTTCATGCATCTCTGTACATCAGAGATCTAAAGCCCTCTGTAGGAAAAGATGCCTTTACAAGGAAATTCTTGGCTTTTGAAAAATTAAATACACTTTTCAGCAAACTAATATTTTAGTTCAAATATTTTAATGACACCTATGCAAATCTACTTAAAGAGAACATGAGTCCCCTACATGAAAAGTCATCACATCTAATCTGATTTTGATAATACTCTATGTGTGCTTCAGAGTTTCCTGTTTGCTAACATGGACTATTATTCTGCAACCTCCCATCTCTAGTTCTGGTTGCTTTTCTGACTTGATTTGGTAACAATATTTTAGAAATGCTGAGATCTTTCCAATGTCTTAAATCCAAAACAAGGGTCATGGGAAAAGCTCTTATGCTTGAGTGTAACCACAGCAAAGTGTAGCCCGGTCCAGAGATATTATCTTTGAATGATAAAGGAAGCAGATTAAACACATGGGACTGTCCAGGGACATTTACACATAAGGCAGGCCATTAATGGGCAATGAACTAATGATACATCTCCAGAAAATGCTTCCTCTGTGCCCAGAACCACTAACAAGATATGTAAGAGGCAGACACTCAGCCACATATTAGGCACTTGGCTTGGGTGACTTGTGTCCCAGGATACCCAATTTAGTTGATAGAGCAGGATGAGCTGCTCCAGACAGCAGCTCAGAGCAGGTGCTGCAGAGGTGGCAGTGAGTGTTTCTCATCGTGTTACAGAGGAGTTGCACCATAGCAGTTTAACATGTCAGACCTGACTGTAAAATGTTGTGATCTGCTTGGTGCAATCAGGTAATGAAAGCATCTGTCTGTGCTGTGAGATGCTGAACACATGAAGGCATGCAAGCAGTCACCTCTGGGACTGAACTAAATGACAGCATAAGCAAATGAAAGGAGAAACAGAAACAGCCAGGCAAGAGAAAACAAGCCAAGATGCTACAAATGCAAACACTTCTCAGTCCTTCTGTGAAATTCTTCATGTGTATATTCTGCACTAGCTCTGCTGCATTGTACTGTACTTTAAAACCACACAGAGTTTACGAAAAGCTTAAACAAATCCAGCAGAAATCCCATGCTTATTCTAAGGTGTGAGATAGAGCACACTGCAGAGATGCAGAGTCAAAGATGAGATGGGCAGTGCCTGTTAATAGCAAAAAAAACCTGTACAACTTAAAGCACTGTACTCTAGTTAACAAAGAATGTGGTAAAGACAGACATTCCAGATCTATGCCTAATTCCCCTCCAAGTAATTGCACTTCTCTAAAGGAATCTGCAAGGATACAGCCCTATCCTGTGTGTGAATGGCTTTAACCTCCATTCATGGTTTCATCCTGATGGAGCTTTCCTCCATTTTGTATTCCTTATGAATTTCTGGGCTCCAGCCACAATCAGAACCAAAGACGAGGCACTGCAACTAAGAAAGAATTTCTGTCTGGGGACTCAGATGTGGGAAATCTCATGAGAAGGCACGCTGTGAAACTGCTGGACAGGTTTGGTGAACTTGAGAGATGAGGGTAACCTGGACAGAACTTCACATTGGGGATTATTTGTGCAATTTAGAGGTAAACTATTAAATCTAATTGGTCTGTATAATGTCTGTGCTTGCATTCATGGCAATGGATCTGTAAAGCAAAACAGTTGGCACTGAGGACCAAATATCACTGGGTTTATTTTGGTTTCTATGTCATTTATGTCATTTTTTAATGTCAGATTTACATCAGACAGGCTCCCAAATCATTCACATCTCTCAACATTCCCCTACTGTAGGAACCAAAGTATAAGTGGAATTTACTTCAAAAGCACCCTTCTGCTGAAGAAGACATGGTAATGTACATGTGTCTGAAGGTATTTGGCAATGATATATCATATCTGAAAAATTTAAATATGAAAGTGCTTTATAGATATTTATCATAGGCAATTAGAAAATAGTACTTTACCAGAAAAAAAAACAAAACAAAAAAGAAAAAACCCAACAAAATCTCCTAAATTCAAAAATATTTGTCTGAGCTTTCAATGAAAAAAAATTAGTGAAAATTTAAACACTTTTATTTTTTTTCCTCAAGCAAAATATACCAAGGTATTTTGATTCTACATATCTTGGCTCTTTGCATCATGCTTGTCTGATTCACTCAATCAGATTCCCAAATTTTAGCTCTGTGCTTTGGAAAAACAAGACCCATCTGGTAGATGCAGACAAAACCACCATAAAAAGGATTAGCTTATATGATTTTTTCTCATTTCCACTCCCAATCTTGAGAATGACCCAGAATAAAAGCCACAATAAGAAAAAAGGGCTCAGTTTCTATGGAAGAAGTTATCACTTGACAAATAGCACTAAGGTTTAGCTTATGGATGAAAAATACAGTCAGGCATGAGAATTTGGTAGCCATGAAATCTCTAACTCCCTTTGTCCTGGCCTTTCCAGCCAGCACCAAAAAAGAAGTTTTTGCCCGCTGACATGAGGGAGTGACACCATTACCATCAGAATTACTGTGAAGCTGGCACAGGCATAAAACCTGGGCATTTCATACAGTAGAAATAGGGGCACACATGCAGCCAGAATAGCATTATAATATATATATAATATATTGTCTTCAGAACAGAGAGAGCTACCTCTGAACTCAGTGGTCATTTAGTGTCTGCAGCACCACTGGGTACAAATGAAGGGTTTGACTTCTTCCTGTTTGAATGCTTCTGTGGCAAAAATGTGCTGGGAGAGCATTGCTTTGCCAAGGAGTTTGCTATTCAAATGTGCTGCATGTAATTAAGGGCATTTGCACGAAATTTCTACATCCTCGAGGCTCAGGTTAGAAACACACACATCTGTCACAACCTGACGTGTTCAATGAAAGAAGAAATGAAGTTGAAATCATTACAGGGTAGTTATTTTTAATAAGAGAACAAGTCAAAATACAAAGGAAGGAGACAGGAAAGGAAAGCATTCAGGGACTGTCAAGAGCGTGTCAAAGCTGCAGTGTTAATAGTAAAAAATCAGCAAAAAGCTTTTTAATTTTATGTCTTTCATCTTCAAGTCTCAGCAGTTATAATAATTCTTAAACCTGTGATTTGTATGTTAGCTAAAGGTTAATGATCTTTATTTATAGCACCTCAAGGCAAAGCTCATTGAGAATTTCCCATGGATGGCAGCAATGTCTAGAATAGATTTTTAATCATGGGAATTATCCGGAATTAAAAAATCTAGGCCTGTTAATGCTTTATTCAAATTTCAGAGACCAGACAATGTTCTTTTGCAAAACATCTTTTAGACTCTGCTGGTGTTTTATCAGACTTTATAAGGAGGGCTTTTGGCTAATAGTACCACATAGCTCAGCAGTATGACAGCTTTGCTCTTGAAATTTTCTTGACTTGAGGATAATTTCAGGCAAAAAGCAATTACCCAGTGTCCTGGATTCAGCTGGGATAGAGTTAATTTTCTTCCTGGTAGCTGGCCCAGTGCTGTGTCTTGTGTTGGCTTTGAGAATGATGTTGATAACATAACTGGTGTTTCAGTTGTTGCTGAGCAGCACTCACAGGACTCGTCAGCATCTCGTACCCTTCCAGCGAGGAGACTGTGGGGGCACAAGGAGCTGGGAGGGGACACAGGACAGCTGACCCCAGCTGAGGGATATTCCAGCATGTGGCACCATGCTCTGCATGCAAACCAGGGGGAAAGCTGCCTGGGGGTGGATGCTCAGGAACTGACTGGGCATCAGCTGGTTGGTAATGAGCAATAGTTTTGCATTTGCATCACTTGTTTTTCTTGAGCTTTTTTTCACCCTCTTCCTGTTATTTTCTTCTTAATTAAAATTATTTTATTATTATTATTATCATTATTCAATTATTAAACTGTTCTTTTACTTTTCTTATTCCCTCCCTGTCCCATGGGGGCTGAAGGAAGTGGAGTGAGCAGTTGTGTGGTGCTTAGTTTTCAGCTGGGTTAAACCACAACCTTCAGGCTGCTGAGGACATCCAGATTCCTTCTTTAGATCTGTTTGAGAGGCCATATTAACTACTTTAACATAGCACCAGTAGTTACAAGAGCAAATTTACTCTTCTGAAGATAACATTCTGCTTTACAGTTAGGGAATGTTCCAAACCACAGGCATCTTACTGAAACTACAAAACCACCTTAATCAAGGTTAAATCCCTAAATTCCCACTGTGATCCAGCAGAGTCAATTAATGCACTACTTTCAGTAGAACAAAAAATTGGAGAGGATCAAGAGTGAATAGAATATTTCCTCCTTTAAGCAAGGTTGAACACTTGGTCGAAACCTTGGTCAACTTATGTCTGTGGCAAATGCTTTTTTTAATAGCCTTCTATTTAAGCAACAGAAAAAATATCCCTGGCAAACTAACAAAAGCCCAGACAGTTAAAACATCTAAAACTTAAACAAATAAGTTTTACCTTTAACACTAGCTCTCTTTTCATTTCTCGTTGGGTACAGAGAAATTTTTTGTGATGCTGCCTCTTTGAATGTCTTTCCATTGGTAATTAATTGCAGGAGGCCTTAAACACCTTCCTGCAAGTCATTGTTACCTAAAATGAACTAACAGAAGCTTCTTCCATTGATTTCTCTTATGAGTATGAATATATTTTCTTGGAGACAAGATAAGACAAATTCCCAGAGAGGGAGGAAGAAAGAACAACAAAGATAAATGTGCTGCTTCTGATTCTGCAGACCATGGCATGAAATGTCTCTGCAAGGGAAACAAGGGTTGGTAAACATCCCTAGCAGCTGCCTGGGTAAACACACATCACTTACAGGTTATTTCAGACACAGCTGCCTTCCTGGTCACAGGCTGAGAGCAGCACAGCCAAAGACACTCTTCCTCAAAGTAGATTCTTTTCTTCAGTAAAATGCAGAGAAGGAAGAAAAGAAACAATGTAAAGAATAAAAACAGTACATATTCAGAGGTGGGTAGCAGCAGGAAAATAAGTAATCCTCCAGGCGGAAAACATTTTTTTTTTTAAGGCACATTTTATTTCTCCAGCCTTCAGTAAAACCTTGACCAAAGGCTGACTCATGACTTTGGTAGAGGCTGTGGTCTCAAAGGCTTGCAAGAAAGGCAGGAGAAGGTTGTTATTTTCGTCCAGTAGTAATGCTGGTTTCAGCACTAAAATAAAAAATCTCAGGTGTTTTCTCCATCCTCTAGTCTGCTCACATTTTTTTCTGATGTTTCTTTTTAGTTAGGGGAGTGACATTGGTTTAATAGCAGAACCTATGCCAGATGGTAAAATGGTACCAACTGATTTAAAACTTCATTATATCCATCTTTCCATCTTTAAATTTAAGCTGAATTTAAAAATAATTTGCTGATGTTCTTTTTTTTTATCTTGGCCAACATAAATTGCCTGTACATCAAATCCAACTCTGAAAACACACACACTTTCTTTTAAAACTTGTACAAGAAGCTTCACTTTTTAATTTTCCTTTCTTTATTTACGTTCTTTTTGTGTGATAAAATAAAGCCTTAAGTGATGCAAAGAATTTAATCTGCACAGAGTTATTGATTTAGCATCCAAAAAGAATTAATCACTGGAATTGTATCCTGTCCTCCATTAATTTAGCTAGTCTTCCCCAACATAGTCTCCAGAGACAAGCCTGTGTGAAGAAATATATTCCCAGTTAATTCCATGTCAAAAGATCAATGAAGTGTCCCAGAACTTGGCATTAAAGTTCATCTTACTCAATTTTACAAAAGGTTTCATTCCTTTACATGCCACAACAGTATTTTATGTTGCAGTCTCCAGTGACATGAGAACAGATGTTGAATGGTACCTGAATCAGGCAGAGATTAAACACAGGCTCAGCATCCACAGCAGTTCTGTTCTCAGGATCCTCTGCCCTTTCTGACCTGTTAGAGGAAGTCTGTGGGGTCCTGGCCTGTGGCTGCACCATCTCACCCAAGCACTATAGCACAAAGGTTTGAAATGCACATTTCAGCCATCACAAGAGCAGCTGGATGTGTCACTGTGGACATAAACACCAATGGCCTTCGTTAATGCTGGAATGGTCCTCAGGACTCATGAGCATCATGAACTCTCATGGCATTTATGGCTGCCTTGCCATACCAAAAAGCACAATAGCCTCTTGATAGCATTTCCAACTATGAGTTTAGAAGGCTAATTTATGAAAACCTTGTTTGGAAACAGTGTAACTGAAGTATATTTACTAGTGTTGATGTTACATTAGATATAAAGAACATGACATGGAATTATTCCCCATACTAACCAAGCTAAAAAAAAAAAAAAATTAATTTAAATTAAGCAGCTAGTTCACTGGAGTCATAGTTCAGATCTCTGAACTGACCAGACACAATGCATTTCTCATGTCAGCTTTGTGAAGTAGCATGGAAGGCTTCTCTGCAGTCCAAACCCAGATTTTGTTGCCACTACTTTCAAATTTAAAACTGAGAACAGGGTGGGACTACAGCTGCCCACTTAGATTATCTTAAATCATCACAAACTTGCAGTCTGAGGAACCTAGTGAGGGCTCAAGTACTTTACCATGTATTCAGTCTCATTAGATTTGTTTCCTTTACTCTTTTCTCTCTTCTTGCCCTTTGCACAGAAGTCCTTAAGTAGAATGTCAAAACAAACAGTACCCAAGTGGGAGATAAACATTTGATTTTGTGATGTTTAAGTTAGCTTAAGATGGCTAAACTATCCCACAATGCCCCAGAATGTATCTCAATTCACATAGGGAAAAAATCTTACATAAAAATGAAATAGCAACCTAAATCTAGACAGAACTGCTAAATACTTCCATATTGCAGCTGATGTTACGGTCTTTAGGAAAGTTCCACAAAGACCTCCAGACAAGTATAAGTAAGACAAGATATGAACATTAGGCTATTTTTGCAGAAGGCCAAGGTCACATGAAAATGTTTTTCTATTTTTCTAGGTTTTTTGTTCTGTGAAAAATCAGCATTTCTCTCAGACATGTTACATTGTACACAGAGTTCCATAGCAGTAGCTTTGCACGGCACATATGTGACACTTTTTGAAACTGCTGGAAGATTGGATAGAATTCAAAATAATGACAGATTCTGCTAAAAGGGCAGAATCAGAAACTTCAAACCAGATTTACTCTGCTCAGTTGGGAAGCTGAGACATTGTCCCTTCTTTTTATTTTTTGCAGGGTCAGGGTCAGCTCTTGAGGAGGACAACAAGTTGGGCTGATGGAGGCATCATGTTCTGACCAGGCAGGAGAGCTGATTTCTGCAATGGAACTGGAGAACTTTTGGGAGATCACACTGACCTTGTAAAGTCCAAGTGAGTCACATCATTGCAAAAGGGAGTGGTTCTTATCAAGACCAAGAATAGTCTTGCCATATGCATGAAAGTGAAGCAAGACAGAAAAGAAAATAATTGTTTTCACAAGCAAATTGCCAGCAGTCTGCAGTGCCCCATAACATTTAGAATCCATGACTAAGTTTATATTTCTATTGTGCATTTAAAGATTGCAATGCAGTCACCAAGTCCCACTGAAACCAAAAGAAAAGGGATGCAGTTTTCACATTGCATGTCAAAACAGTCTGGAAACTGCAGTCTTTCCTTCCTTATTATTTATTCTGTTTGCTTTGGTTACCTCACAATACATGACCAGAACAAAACCTTAGAGAGAAAGCATTTCCCTACCTAAAGAAAACTTTCCAGATTTTGAAACATTTTTGCCTTCCATAAAAGGATGCAAAAGAAAAGACATGAAAATTTTCACAGAATGAAAATCTCCCAAAAACTAGATCAAATTTTGCCTAGTTTTATACTTTGTTTTCCCTTTCACCAGAGATGAAGCTACTTCTGCAAGCGAAATTTTAAAACAAAAAAGCAAAGCAAGACAAAAGGTGCTTTAGATTATAAGAAAATCTCTGTTTTTTCAGTGTGTCAAAATCAAGATTTGGATTATTTCCACACCAGCTTACTGAAAGCACTGGTAAGTGAAATTGAAGGCCAGGTGCCTCAAAAAACAATTTTGTCACGATATGGGGCTTTTCAGCTGAAAACTTCAGTAAATTGAATGGATCTTGACAGATCAGTCAGAGAATGTGCTGATAAAATCCCACTACTAGAAAAGCTGATGCAAACCTACCAGACTGTTCTCCAGAACCACTGTACCAGAGTATGCTGATGTGCAGAGATCTGTTCACCAGGCTTCTACCAGCTGGTTGCCTGTGCTGGAAAAGGACTCAGTGACACAAGTAGACCCAATTCCAGAGTTACGTAGCAAAATTTATTAAATTAATTTTCAAATGGAACATGTATTGACCTCAGCTCTTTACTGGTGCAGGTTAAATTTCAATAAAATCAGAGTTTTTCAGTAGACAAATATCTTCAAATCCCTGCTCAACTCATTTAAACCTTTCAGGTCTGCTGTCCTTTGAAGCTATATTCATTTGATTTAGCTAGGCATTGTTCCACATCTTGATCAACTCAGTCTCAGTTGATTCATCTTTCTTATTACACAAGAATGTGAGTCTGAGAATGGGATCTAAATGTGGACAGTACCTTATTAATTCGAACATCAACTGATGGGAAGGCAAAATAATTTTATTGCAGTCCCTTCACAGTGAAATACAAATGACTACAGCAGATGTTACCATGAAAATTTAACTCTGATTTTCTCTTCCAGCTACAAGCCTATAATTTTTTTAGTCAGGTTGGCACTCTTAGCAGTGGTGTACTATCCTGACTTCTTTAATAATTTGACTGAGGACATGGGAGTTGTCCCCTAATGCTTGGTATGCAGTGACACCTACTACAAGCACAGCTGATTGCACTGAGAGTGAATTTGCTGTGTAACTCGTTCTCCATGATCAATTAATCAGAATTTTGTTTACCATTTGGACACTCACAACTGACAGACTGGGTAATTTTAACCAAAATTATTCTTTTGAAATCATGATGAAGGGAAAATACATTAAACTGGTTTGATTGCAAAGAGTCCTGTTCTTCATTTTTTTGAATAATGATTTTCCCCCCCGTGCTTGTAGAGGTCATTTACATTTGGGAGTAGAATAAGCTCTTTTCACTTTGTTTTGCCATCTGAAAAAGCTGTCCAAATTTGATCAAGCTATGAGAAAAATGCAATTTACACACCATGTGTTCTCTAGGAACTTCATATTCTGTTATACCTTATTCTAATCTTCAAAGATTTCTTCTACAGAATAATGGTCCAGTCCCAGAGCTCTACTCTTCAGATATGAGACATCCTGAAATCTAATGTACTGACAATTCTGTGGAATTTGCTTTAAAAAACAAGTTATGAAAGACAGTGCGCATTTATTTTAATACCATAGATTTTGTATGAACTAAAAATTGGCAGGACTTAATTTACTAAGAGATGCTGTTTATAAAATGTGGATATTCCTGATGATTCTGTGTATTTTGCAGTTCTGGAAACTAGGAAAAAAGTGAAGAAAAATAATGGGTAAGAGTAGTGTGAAGCAACCCATTGCAATAGCAAATGAAACAACATGCACTGCAGGAAGAGTTCATGAGGAATGGTAAGAGGTTCTGTGACCCATAGTCATGGGACTGCTACCTCTGTGAAGCAAAATTAAGGTCCTTTATCAGAAAATGTCAAGATGAACACAAAGAACAGGGAACCAGCAGCATAGATAGACCTGTTCTAATACATTCAAGATTCCAACTTCATTTGTCCTCTCCTTTGAGACTGGCAAAATTCCATAGTTGCAGTTACTGCATACATCTGTTCACTTGGCTTCTCTGGTAAGTGGGTTCAGCCCAGGTTGTGAGACTTACAGACATAATAGCTGTGTGATATCTTTTGCTTTGGAAATAGATCTTGAACAAATCCCCCTGATCAAATAGAATTTAATTTCTTAAACAGCTATGCGTGTTCACCAGATGTGTTAATGCATTATTTTAGAAAAACAGCAAAGACGTGGGGAGAAGAAAAAAGATCAGGGACCAATTTGAAGGGAATACAATGAAGTGCATGCATATAGTGGAGAAGATATCTCCCCAAGCCCCTAAAAGGTGTTTAAGATTTCCACATCTTTGTTCATTTTCTGAAAGAAATCAGCTCTGAAACAGCCATGGGAGTGAAGGGTTTGCTGGCTGACATCTAAGAAAAGCTACTAAGAGCTTGAGGAGAAACCATTTAGTTCCAGGAAAAGATTGGGAAATCCTTCAGAAGGCCAGTTGCCCAGGTAAAGGGTTTCTTCACTGGAATGAAATGCAAAGAGGGAACACTCAGTGAGTGGGGAGAAACAGAGATAAGCAGCATGAATATGAAAGCACTGTTTGGGCAAGAATAAATCCCACCTGGAGGAAAACCTAGCAAAGGATGTCAAGAGTAGTAAGAAGAGATTCAACAGATATGATAGTTTCTGGGAAAAGTTGGGTCTGCTGCTGAGTGGGGAGACAGCACAGATGACACAAGGAAGGCTAAAGTGCTCCCTGTCCTTGCCTTGGCAAAAACTGTTCCTTAATGTGTACTTAAATGTGTACCAGCACAGCCTAGAAAGAGGGAGACAGACACCACTGTGCGAAGAACAGGTCAGTCTGATTACCCAAAATTAGTGGCAGTTTTTGGTGTCTGTGGTCATTATTCCTCTAGGCAATTTTGCCTATGAGAACAGGAAAAGAGGAAGGAGAGAGGGATAAAGCAAGCCACAAGCATTAGGTGTACTAAGCTGTTCAGGTGTTATTGTTGTGTGGGGCAGGTGCATTTCTATGCCAGCCTGAGGGGCTGGGAGAGCCCTGCTGCAACACTTTGTGCTTGAAAAAACGCTTGTCTCTTCCTTTTCCGCTTGTCCCTCTTGCTCACAACTCCCTCCTTCCCAAAATTAACCTTTGAATTGGAAGTTCAAAAGGTGTCAGGGATAACAGGGGTTACCCTTACAAATCAAAGGTCCACCTACCAATCTGCTCACGGTCATAATGTCTGCATTAAGAAAAAAGTCAGCCAAAACCCAGTGATTAAGTCATTGGTTATGAAACCTCTTCATGGCCTGTCGACTTCTGTGCACTTGGAGAGCAATGTGCTAATCTGAATCACAACGATGTAAAGAAATCTTTTCTGAAATCCAGTTTCATTTTAATGTGGCATCTGCACTGACTGAGCTAGCAGTCTATTCCCTAAAGATACAGCACAGCAGTTCTGTTCTTTCACCTTAAAAAACTCACTGTTGAAACATCCTGTGTACCCATTCAAACTCCAGATGTTAATGGACCCCAGAGTTATTTTGGTAGGAAGCTGATAGGAAAGCTGTATCAGATGTTTTCTCTAGAGGAGAGAGGAAGAGAAGATTCTTCCCTGAGAAGTGAAATCTCTGGGCAAGAAGATGGGAATGATGATTTTGCTGCTTGGCAGATGATCATATGAAAAGTTTTAGACAGAACCAAAACTTTCTGGGATACAAATTGCTCAATTTCTCCTTTTGCAAGAGCACTTTCACTACAAGACTAGAAAAGACAAGACAATGTTTACGTGCCAGCCTACCTTATTTTAAGTTTAAATATAAAGATAGCATTTTTCTCAGTGGACTTTCCTGAGCCACAAATGTGTCCAGTTTTCCAGTCTGGCTGTGTGCCCTCCCTGCTCTTTGGTTTGACAACTGTCTTCTCTAGAGAGCTGATTTTACCCCAGCCATCAATGTGGTCTGGATGCTCAGCTGATGCAAAGAGATGAGTATAAAAAATATTCTGAAAGAGACCTGTTTTAAGGAAAAACATTTCACAATCTGCCATGAAGATAACAAATAACAAAATAACAAGCCAAGAAAAATACAAATTTATATTCATTGTGAACCCCAGGAGTACAAAAGTTACATTAGGGAGAAAAAGGATCTACTGTTGTATTTTCTTATAAACTGGAAGGTATCTGCATGTCTACATTGTAAACAAAGACAAGTATATAAAGAGCCAGCAGAGCCTCAGGAACACTTCTTGCTAACAAGTTGCAAGTTGCATCTGCAATAATAGAAACTACTCACATTGAATTATTTTCCCTGCATCCAACTATTCACTTTCTAACACACAGAGTTAAGGCAAAAGAATTATATTCTAATTACCTTGGCCAGGTGTATTCACATACTGAAGTGTAATTCTTGCTTGAATTTATTCTTTATGGCAAAGGAAGACTCATTGAAATGGATTTTGGACAGAACCAGAGTTAGGCTCATTATTTCCTCTCCTCACCAGCAGCCTCATTTTGCTGGAGAGCAGCAAAAGTTACAGATTTTAAAATGATGGTGGCAGGGTGTAACTGGACCTGGGGTGGAGAAGGATGTCCCTAATCTTGGCCACACAAAAACTCCATCAAGATTGCACTCAAATGGAACACTTAGACAGTCCAAATGTGGCAAATCTGTCATGCCAAGGGGAAAGATGACTCCAAATTCCAGTGAAAAGGGGCACCAGAAGTGGAGCCTGAGGATCTTTTCCTGGGGACAGGCAGTGAAGCCACAGACTGAGCATCTGAGGCAGTTTAGAAACATTTCTGTCAGAGACACAGCCGGGATTGCTGCTGAACTGCTCCATAGCAAACACCTCTCCCAAACCCAGTTTCACCCAGCCTGTGCCAAGGAAGGTGAAGAATGATCAAAATTCATTGCAAGAATTCAAAAGAGCAGGAATACCAAATTCAGAAGCAGTTTACAAGGTGTCCAGGTTAACTTATTTTTTTCCTTAGAGCTGAGTTGCTCTAAACAGAAACTAACCCAATTTTCAGAATTGTTTATTATGCAGTGTTGCAGACTATGAGCCAAGTTTAAAAAAATATATAAAAAGAAATATATTGTTGTTATACAAAATTGGACAAACTAGTTGTAAATATCGCTGAAATGAGATATTGAACATACAGATTCTGAGACTGTCTGAAAAACTCAGTGAAAATATCTTTATGGAATTTTTATTTTTAATCAGTCATAACATTTAATATTTTTTTCACTTTTTTTTTTCTTCCCCTTAAAACTGCAGTGCTTGCAAATAGCTGAACATAAAATTTTTTCACTCTCAGATGAAAAATATATTCCACTTTCCAGGATAGTGAAAGATAAATATTTTTTTAAATGGAATATATGCCGAACATAAACCTACAGATAAATTAAACCAAATATCTATGTATTTATAAAGCAACAAAATTAAATAACCTTGCAATTTTCATGTTCAGCTCATGATGATTGAATGAAGTTTAGTACACTACTTTGAAAACTTCACTAACCAATTAAATGAACCAATTAGCCCTGTTCTGACATTTTTTAAAGCAAAATAAAATCGGGGGTTTCAAAGAAGACTCTTGCATGGACCTGAGTATCATGCTGTAGTTTAATAAGAAGCAGTCTTTTTTCTCTTTGCAGCAGCTGAAGTTTAATGAATTTAACTTTGAAATAATTTTCTCACAGAAGTATATGAACAAATTTTTAAACTACTGTTGTTGAGAGTTTGAGCTATGAATGTAATATTGAATATATTTCAAAATTTGCATCCCAGGTCAAATAGCCATGTATTTGCATTTAAATGGATTATCAGCATATATTTCTGTTCTTGTTACTCGTTGTGCTTTCCATGCAGCTGTTTGATATGAAGACTTCTACTGATGCAGTCAGGATTTTAGTAATCAGGGCAGGAGACAGGTTAATATACTTTAAATTAGATATAATGCTATTCCAATATATGCTGTCACATTGATATCAAATCCTTATATGGAGCATCATTTCCCAGCACGCTGAACTCCATTCACACAGAAAGGAGGCTTGAGGGACAGGCTGAAGTAGCAGCTTGGTGTAACAGGCACCAAACACCAGCAGAGACTGGGGTATTGGGATATTGGGATATTGGGATATTGGGATATTGGGATATTGGGATACTGTGCTCCCCTGCAGTTCACTTCACTCCAGCAGTGCTCCTGCCTTTGAACATGGGCAAATCACTGCCTGGTGCCTCTGTGCTGGCAGAACACACAACTGCTTTGCAGAGATGCAGTGGATTCCCTGGCCAGCATCACAGGCTCTGAGTGGGTTTTTACAGGAGCTCAGCAGCAAAGTTGAGATGGGCCTTGGGGAAGCCAATGCAGAACTGCTCCATTTTTATCCAGCTTGCTGGAAGCATCACACACTGTCCTTGGCACAAATCCACACAATATTCTGTCAATCTAGTGTTTTTTAATTCACTTGTGGGGAGAAGATTTGTTAGATTTATGTTAGATGTTGACACGGGGGAAAAAACAACCCTAACTTGCTTTTACTTATAGGTAAGGTCTGTAATAAATTACCTGGAGAGGCTGAGGACTCCCCCCAATTAAAGCTCCCTAGCAGCAGGACAGAGAAAGAGCTGTCTGAAGCAGGAGTGATAGCAAGGGGAGCTCACAAGCAAGCTGTGCTCACTAGCATGGGCTCAAGCCTAGAGGAGTTCTCAGGGCTCTGTTCATTCTTCTTTTCTAATATTTAATGAAATCTGGTTGAAAATTCGTAAACATTTGGCTGGCTGCTTGTTACAAATGGACGTGGCTCCATCACACAGCTCTTTAATGGGAACATCCAGCACTGGAGATTACAGCTGGAGGAGCTCAGGGAGGCTGCAGCAGTTCCCCTCCCTCCCCATAACTACCACCTTGGCTTCCCAGCTGGCAAAGAGCTCCTCCTCTCCTGCCCTGTGCTCTTGCTGAGACTCATGGCAGCAAACTGCCAGAAATTTGACAAGTGCTGCCCAGTGTCTGGTTGGACTGGCCCCACTGGTAGGGAAGACAAATGATAGACAAATAAACAAAACAGCAGCAAAAAAATTGGTGTGTGAGTTATCTCAGAGATATCCACACCTCCAGCTGAGTGAAACTGTGAGAAATCTTTTGGCTGACACTCTGAAATCTGCAAGTTTACTTTGGAACACCAAAGTTGCCCAAGTCCTTATACTATCCACATTTTAAAAATCACCAGCTGAAGGTTTTATGGCAGGGTGCATGGACAATTACATTGCTCCATTTGTTACTGTGGAAACCTGTTTTGTGGCTGGTGGAATCTATGAGAAATATGTTGAATGAAGTTCTGAAAAACAATATTTTAAAATAAAAACTGAGCACTGGATTTAGCAACACCAGGAAGCCTTAGCCTCAAGGAAGTCATGAAACACCAGGGAGTCAGCAGGAAAGTCCACTAAGTCCTGATGGGATTGATTTGGTTGGGCTAGGTCTGTGTCATAGAAGGGAAAAATAAAAGTAGAGTCAACTCATCAAGCTGATGCTCTCACAGCTGGAGAGCTTTGCCCAGAAACTGGTGCAGCAGAGTCAGAACACAATGGTAATTACTCCTGCTTGTTTGGACTGTAAATATTTTCCAAGCAATTAAACCCTATGGCATGAAAGTGTCAAGACTTCTGTCCTTTAAATAACTTTTTCAAGTTTTAAGCTTTCCATTGGCCCTTAGTCATGAAAAACTATTGAACCTCTCAAATGTTTGTTGGAAACAAACAGATCCACAGATGCAGGATGGAGTGTCTTCACATACCTAAATTAAGGGGGAAAACCATGCACTCTGTCATGAGACAGCTTCCAACCTTCCTGGTTGAACTGGAAGAAAGGAATAAATCTGATTACTACCTCCCATAAATGATGGCTTTTTCATTTTTATATTGAAGGTGGTTTGGAAATGGAAATCCCAGCACTTAGTTAAGAAATCAAATTGCATCAAAATGATTTGAGGTGTCAAGACTGGGAATCCAAATACCCTCTGTTACTCAGAAAGACCCAACCTTCATATCTAGAGGGATTTCACAGCAAATAAAAATAAAATAAAAGGGGGAAAAAGAAATTAAAAGGAAATTTGTTTGTTAGATAACACGGGAATTATCCTTGTGAGGGATTTTACTGAATTCTGGGGGGAATAATAATTCCTTTAGTACTGACCAGGCATCAGTCTTTATTGACTAAGATAATGTAAATAAAAATATATCTTTTTGAATTTATCCAGTCCTTTCAAGCAAGTTATAGCAGCGTATTGTAACCCTCAGTAAAGATATTCTTAATTTACCCTGGTATCTGTGGGAGGAGGATTGGGGCTTGCAGAAAGCCAAAGTGTGAGACTCCAGATGTGATCTATGCAAAAGTAACAGTGACAAAAACTGAGATGTGTGCATAAAAGTGTCAGGTACTGTGAGTTTATTGCTTACCAAATCAGATATTCACTGTCAAAAGTTCAAAAACTGAAAAGAAACTAAACTGTTGCATCTTTAAACTTATTTATAACTTACAAAGGGAGTATAATGTCTTGGGTTTGTCTCTTCCATAAAGTTTACAGCCAGTAGGAGATAATAAAATCTAGGCTGAGCTCATATTGCTGAGAGAAAAAATCATCAAGGTCTGTATGTGTTGGTGGCTGTCAGGTGAGATATTTTATACCTCATTAGTGCAGCAGCAGTTATTGCTTTTGCCTTCTTTATTAATAGATCTTGTGATGCCATGCCTTTCTCTCACACTCCTCACCAATTTGTCACAGCACACAGAAATAAGGGATTTCTTGTCAGAGTACTTTTCACTTCAGTGAAGTGAAACGCTGAGCCATGCTACCCAAACAAGTCTGGATGTGCTTCACAGCCCTTGGACCTCCCCACTGCTGCAGAGATGTTTCTTTAGGAGCTGCCCATGCAGCCTGTGCTCCCTCAGCACCATGGCATGGGAGGGTTCTGCCTGACCTCCCTAGAAGGGTGCCTAAGTTCCAAAGCACTGCAGCTCATCCCTAGGGAAAGCCACGGTTTTCAGAGCAGACAAAGCACTGCTGAGAGGTATTTTCACTTAACAACTCAGTCCTGAAGATTATTCAGGATAATGGGTCAGTGTCTCCCCAGCAGAAAATGCCCTCCTTGTGGAAGATGGCCTCATGTGTTCTTCCCTCAGATCTGAGCTGGAATGGTCTTAGGTTTTGGCCAGACAAAAGTTGTGTTCCTGGGTTTTTTTGTGTTGAGATTATTCAAACCAATTTCGATCTGTAGAGAAGATGTACCACGGTTCTCATATAGTTCAGGGCAAAGACACAAAGAACAAGTGATGTAGATTAATTTGACCAACAGACAATGCAAAATGGAATAGAATTCCACAGATAAACAGTTGTGAAGAAAAACACATGACTACACCTAGTCCCATTTCCACAATTGTTAATATACTCTACAATAATTACCCATCATTTGCCATGCTCATTCTGAGCACTCCTAAGGCAAATAGAAGCCACTGAAGTAATTTTTAGGAAATCGACTATTACTTTCACTCTCTCTGCTTGTAGGAAAATCTATTCAGGTAAAGAACCACAGCTAAATACTGTTTTCCTTTTTTAAAAAGCACACAGTTGTTATTACACCATATTTTTAGTGGAGGGCATGATATTGTGTAAGCTTTAATTAATCCACTGAACCATCAACTTATATTCCACTGCAAATACTGCCATCTGCTAGCAGTCCATGCATGGATAATTAATGTCTGCTACAAGTTTGCTCCCCCAGCATTATCTGGTTAGGTAATTAGCCCATGGAATAATACCCAACATAATGCATTATTGTTCTATTAAGTGTGATCTGTTTGAAAGCACTAAAGAATACCTTAATACTGCTCCATTTCCGTGACTCATACCTCAACAAACACTCATCCAGAAAATGACAAAGCAATTCAGAAAGGAAAGGGGGTAACAACAACAAGCCCAAAACCACAGCAAAAGCATGTCAATAAAATTAGGCATGAGAACTGTTTATTTCAGAATAGCCTGAGAGGAAATATAACATAAGACAATCCAAAATCACTGCTCTCCAGAGAAGGCATGAATCAACCTCGACAGTGATCTGCTTATGATAAAGGCCCCTTCAGAAGAGAATGATGAAACATTTTGTCATCAGAACTCAGGGGCTTAATACATCAATAGGAGGTGGAATCAGGAAGAGGAAAAAACAAAGCAGCGTGTCATCTTTATTCACTAGTGTAAAATGTGGCTGTTTCCAAGATTACATCTGAATTAAGCTTGTGAGGAAAGCAAGTGATGAAGATGCAGCAGAGGAGAACTGAAGCCAACAAATCAACACTGTCAGATCCTGTGGCTGAAGTGCAAAACCTATCAGTGTTTGGCTGAGTGAACTGAGGCTCTTGGCCTCAGGTGATTAGAACTCTGATTTTATTTTGAATGAGATCACTAGCTTAGCCTAGGGCAGAGAAAAAGTTAGCAAAGTCAGCCCCTAAGTGCATGAAAAACACAACAAGCATATAAAAAGTCCAAGTTTAGGAACCTGGAGACCTCACACATCATCTCTGCTATTTAAAAAATTGAGGTCAGGATTTATTTGACCAAATTTACATACCAACATGGTAAGCTACTAAACTTCAGCTAATACTCTCCACTCCTTTTATAGGCAAGAGAATCCTGCCCCTCATTTATGGCAACACAAGTGTTTTCCACCATATTTATCTGGAATAATTTGCAAATTTATTTTCAGTTTAATGGCATAGATTTAAGATTATGTATCTGCAAGTTTTAATTCTGGACCAGGCTTTCTCAGTTTCAGGTGTCCTTCCTTTCCAACAGGCTGTTTCACAATTAGATATTTTCAGTGGTTGTGACCTAATACTGGAATAAAATCTATAAACTAATTCATGAAGCCAATCCTAGCAGGAGCACATTGTCCTGTTCTCTCATTTTTCCTCCACTACTGGTGTTCTCACTGATTTCTCCTCCTATTCCTTTTCTTATTCTGATAGCAAATCTAGAGCTTATCTACAAGCACAAGCCCTGACCTCCCCAACAGTGCAGTATCTTTGTCCAGCTCCAACACTCTCTACTGTCTAAATCTCTTTAAAATAAAACACGATGTGCAAACAGTAGAGCACTAAATTAATTGGATTGAATAACAACCCTTGAGCCACTGGGCTGACTTCCCTCCTCATTAAGAGAGCAGGAGGAGCCCTGCAGAACCAGGTCAACACCTCATGGTCTCAGCTGCAAAACTGAAGGGATCCTTTGCTGATCCCTTCTAGAATTTGTGGTTACTCACAACTTTCTACATCTCTACAAGTATCAACATTTCTCTAGAGTTAGGGGAGTACGTGACTCATGAAAATCTACTTTTTGCCCCATGATTATGTTTTGTCAAATCTTATTTAAACTTTGAATATTGGTTTGTCTTGCAATAGGAATGACAAAACTGAAATTGCAATTCCATGCCTATTCTTATGTCTAGTGTTTCATTGTTATCAATGTCACTTAGATCTCTGCAAGCACTTCGGGCTGTCTCCTTTGAATCGGTACAGAAACACGTGTAGAGTATAGGATGTCTGAACAGAGACTATATGGAGATAGTAGGTTATTTTTATTATTACCATTATAGTCTTTCTCACCATAGGGCCTAAGGCTCCACCTGGGACCAGGATCCTTGGCATTGGATGAAGAACTAGAAATAATCCACCCAAAGCTTGCAATTTAAAGAAGAATAGCATTCCTACATATATAAGGTGTGAGATTATTTTGGTGATATCACTAAAGGTATTTTAGTCTGAGACTACAAGCATTTTTTGGTAAAAAAGGTTGTAAAGAAGGACAGGACAACTACAAACAGAGCAGTTTTCTCTGTACCTATTCCCTCGTAATTAAGATGTTGAGTTGGTGGGAGGGAAAAACATAACAATTGAGAGTATTTATTAATTACTTTTCAGCTTCAGTGCACAAGGTTAAATGCAGCCTCAGGCAGCTTTCACTGATGTGACTCACATCTCCACAATGTCAGAGCTTTCAGTGACACTGAAGGACTCATATTTTGCAAATAATAAACGACCCTCTGGTGTATTAATTAAGCATGTCCTGCAGTGAAGCAGTGCAAAACTATAAGAACTTTTACACAGTGACTTTCATACCTATAAAATGTGTCTGGACAACTGCTGTGCATGAAATCTTTCATTTATTCACAGAGTGTGGGCAGCATGGATAAGGAACGTGTTTCCCCATGGCAACTGTGTCCTCAGTGGGCTCAGTCCTGATGGTAACTCAGCACAGGACTCTTCCCCAGGAAGATGACCAGGAGATGACCTAATTATGTCCAATCACAGCACTATTTTCTATTAATTTTCATATGAATTCAAATGAGAGTTGAGGACCTTGGTAAATATTCCAATGGAAAAGTTTACAGAAAAAAAGTAATCACTGGTGTATATATATATATTTTTTTTTTAAATTGTGGTGTTTTAGCAGATTTTCTAACCACATGAAATATTTTTAATTTGTTTTTTTCACAGCTGCACCCAGAAAAACAAACCTAACCCACTCAAAAATCTTAATCCAGTCCAGCTATCCCAACTGCTGCATGACCTTAGTCCATGTTCATGCTCTCTTATGGATCCTTGTGCCCTCCTGGAAGGCAGAATATAGAGTGTCCTATAGAATTCAATCCATCCAGGTGAACTGTATAAACAAAAATAAACCCTCTCCAATTGCAAAAAAACAGCAATAATGAAAACCCCAGCTCCTACAATGTTTCCCAGTGACTGTCTCCTCCAGGCTGATAATTCTAAAAATCATGGTAAATATACAAGTCTGTTTAGACAAGAAAGTTTGTGTTTACAAATATTCAATATTTCTATATTTTTTTGCTAAAAAATAGAATTCTTTTCTAAAGCAAAATAATTTTTGAAATTTTAAAAGACAATCCCAGAAAGTATGTATAACAGAGTTTATACTCCCTCTGTAATCTTCCTTTCTTTTAGAGTTCTTGAAATTATGATTTTTGATACTTTTTCTCTTTTCCATACTTTTTGGCACTAAATTACAAAAGTCTCCTCCTCACAATGTAAAATTTCCATTTCATCATGCAAAACCAAGGATGCTCAGTAAGATTTCTGCTGTCATGGACAGCTAAATTCAGTTCCACCACACTTCTGTAAGCATTTCAGTGTTCATTTAAGTGCTCCAAGCTCATGTACCTTAAATCCCCTGTCATTGAAACTGAACAAAATGAAAGCAACATTTTTCCATTTACCTTCCTGAACACAAGTTGTCTAAAATAGCAAGATCTTCTTTCTCTCACTCTTGTTTTACACCTAACTCCCTGATCAGCTGAGTGCTCGGCATGAATTCTTGTCAGAAGTGTGTAACGTGGTCTGAGACCATAACTTGGTTCAGACCTCTGGTTTGGCTGCAGTTTTGCTCTTTCACATTCTTCATAGCAGCTCCATCAAGTGGCCAGAGATCTGAATGTGTCACTGCAGTCCATGACAAAGCCACCCACAGGTACCACACAGGTACCCTCTCCTTGGGACCACTGCAAACACAGTCTGAGATGTTTCTGGGGCAAAGCCCAGGTGGGGTAGCAGATGCAGAAACAAAGTACAGAAAAAAAAAATCAAAATTTAAAAAAAGTGGGACAACTAGAGAGATTAGATATGAGAAAAAATATAGTTTAGAGATTTGCTAAAGTCTATAGACCAAGGTTTGGGTTTTTTTTTACTGAAAGCTTTTTGGAAGGAATTAGTTTGGGATGTTTGCTAGCCTTCACAATAAAGCTTGTTTTCCATAAACACCAGGATAGAGGCAGGTAAGGTTCCAAACAAAGAAGGTAGTTGCCTTATCTCCAAGATATGTATGGAGACACAGCTCAGGGGGTTCATCTCAGGGTGAAATTTCCAAATTTCCATCGTTCCCCTGTGAAGTACAGCAGGTATTTGGTGCTGCATAACCTGTGATCTGAGGAAAGCCAGACTCTCCTGTTTCCTTGCATGTCTCCCTGGGTTCTGACTCACCTGGAGCACAAGGATTTGCTGCTAACCCCACCTCTAACAGAAACCTTGTTTCAGATATTGGGGAAAGTTGCTGCATCCCTTCATAACCTTCTTTTTCTGCCTTGTTTTCAAAAGTACTGTGCACCTGCTCTGCCAGCCTTGGTTCCTGAAAGGATCCAATAAATAGTAACTAACCCACAGTTCAGACATAAGAATTTTACAGAATTATTTAGGGAGGAAAAAGAATGAAACTTCAGAGCCCTAGGAAATCTGAGCATTGTTCTGAAAAATAAAAGTAGGAAAATTCTCCACACGTGGTAATTATCATTGCTTCATTAAAAACTAAAAGAAACCATGACAATTTTTACACATTGGAAATGTGATTTCTCTAACACTAAGGAGCACAAATTCCCTTTTAGTTCTGCATCAGCTTTTTTTCAAGTATCTTAAGTGAAATTGTCTCTCCTTATAGGCTGTTTTCTAATAATCTAGTTCCTGCCAATATTCTTTATTTTCCTGAAAGATATGGGACAAAACAAAGCTCTATGTAGTCACGCAGAGGTAAATTGCCTCTGGTTTCTAAGCTGACTGACTGACTCTGAACATGCAGTTTTCAGTCTTACCCTGATGGAAAAGTCCTAAAATTTTCCACCAGAGATGCACTCCCAGCCCCCTGAGAGCAAATTTACTCTGCTAACAGTGGGCTTTTCTCAGTTGTACTATGTGGATTCCTTTGCCCACAGGTTTGAAACCACTCCTGTGTGCTGTCTGGCATTCTGCAGCATAAACACATCTCTGTTCTGAGAGAAATAGCTCCCAGTTTTGGGTGTTTGAAAAATACATCTGGATCTACCTACTGAAATATGAATTCATTGTATTTTCAAGTCTTAGAACCTGACTGTGGCAGCATGAGCAAGTTACACCAACTGATCTGCATGGGTATGAAACCAGCTATAAATTAATCCCTTTATTTCCACAACCCTCATTGTCAAATCTTCTTTGAGTGCAATCAGAAGTTGGGCTGCATTATTAACTTCAGATCATGACATTTTTCCACACCCACTAATCAAATACTGAATCCATTTAGCAAATTTTTTGTGTAATGTGGAAAACAAATTTGGATTTTTTTGACAATTACGCCTTTAGACCTCACTAACTTGTTTGCTTTCTTTTTTTTGCATTGTATGTTACTTTCCCCACTCCTGTTCTTGCAAAGGTATAAACATCTATATATTTTTTTGCAAATGAATTACATCTTTTCATCCACGATGGGACTCAGAGATTCATTTTGGAAAAGCATCGCCTGTGCTATGTAGGATTCTCAGCAAAGGGAAAAACAGAACACCATTTTTTAATTCTCACTTATGGCCCCCATCCAACAAAACACTTAGCCATATGTCTGCTTTTCCCCCTAGGCTGGGGGTTTGGCTACTGGATAGCACAAATCTATGCACCAGGAAAGAGATCCACTGCTACTTACAGTCAATCAAAGATGCTTAAATAGCTGATTTAGACAACTGGAATGTGACAATTATCCTGTGGAAATCCAGAGACTAATGGGCTCAGGGACCCTGCTCATAATGGAGGTGCAGCAGAATAATCCAAAAGCACACAACATCACAGAAAATTGCCTCATGTATGGCTGTCCTTATGTTCTCTGGTTATCACATTTTAGAAATTGAAGCATTCAGTGGAAACCACTGGACTATAAATTGGTGCCTTCAACATGTAGTTTCTTACTTCACAGTGTGACCTGCTCAGTGTACCCTATTAAAAGGGTAAACATGACAAGATAATGGATTCATTTTGGCAGCAGCAATACACTTTGATTTTTCATTATTTCTACTTTGCTAGCTCACATCGAAATGTCCAAGAGCTCTCCTCAGTTGCTAATCTATGAATGGCTAATGGCTAGACCCTCATGTTCTGGGATTAGTGTTACAAAATGATAGAGAAATTGCTCACTAGACAAATAAGCATTGGTCATAAATTTTCAGAGGAGTTTTTTGCAAAGTTTAGCTTTACTCTCTAAATATGCTATTAAATATGCTCTCTAAAATGCTTTCCTGCTTTGCTTTTCAGATTATCTCAATGTTAATCTGAAACTAGCTAAGTTTGAACACCCTAGGAGCTGGAGGGCTGAATTTATATTGAAGTCTAGCCTAATCCTTGTCAGTAGCTCCAATCCATTTTCTAGGTAAGCTAAAAGCACTTCTATCTTGACAATTTAAATGCATCACCAAACAATCATCCTTCTAATCTGCTTGCACAGATTTGTGTTTACTGCCTGTGTTCATGTGTCTAAAGAATAAAATACAGAACCAACAAAATGCTGAGGATATACCTGGCAGTTTCCTGGCCCCTGAAATTGAAAACTATTTTTTTTGTTGTTGAGATATAAACTCTTTTTCGTGCTCTGCCAAAGGAAATAAAAGATAGAAGCAGGGAAGGGAGAAAGCACCTTTAAAGGCTCCTGAAGCTTTTAATTGAATCAGTGATTCAGGAAATCTCATTCTCCCTTCTGCTTGTTCTGAAATGGAGAGACAATGAGCAGATTTCTGTCAGCTGAGCAGATGCTCTGTGCATGCAGACATTTTTGTGTCTAATGATAGCTTTGATGTTGTGATGGGTTTTGTGGGATCTGCTGCCTGGGTATCAGTAAAGGATTCATTAAATGCCTTTCCTGAGAAAACCATAAGACATTCTCCCTAAATATGATAAAAATGCATAAAATTTGGCTTGTAATGATATTTCACTTTACTTATCACAGGATTGCACTGGCAATAAGGTTTTAATTGCTCAAATTACAGTATCTTTCAGATGACAAAATTACTTGCATTAATTGCCAGTGGAGACAATAATGCAATAATGCTCCTGTACTAGCACACTGCACACCCAATTAGCACTAATGGTATGGTTAAACTTCATATGTCTTTCTGTAACATGATTAAAAGGAATCAGCTGCTAGATAAAGTTCAGAACTAAGATGAATGCACCTTTTCAGTCTTCAGTCTTAGCCTAAGTATTTACATGAAAAAAATCTTCAGATCTGTTTTTAACATGTATATATTTCCCTAACTTCATATTTAGGCTGATTTATATCATGTCAGAATATGGTTTTTTTTTTTTCTTACAGTCGAAGCCAACACTACCCCTAACTAAGTGGATCTGTGAGTGGAAATGTCTTTTTGAGTGGTTTCTCAAAAATCCCAGCTCGTCTTCATATATTTCTAGTTCTCCTTTACCTTATCTTAAGGAAGCAGACTCATACTTACCAGGAATGTGTTCAGTCTGCCATCCAGCAGGTAGTTTCTCTCTCTCAGCTGGAAACCACACAAAGAACTATGACTAAAATACAAAAAAAACCCTTATATAATGCTACTTGTTATCATTAGAGAGGCACCACATGTTTCGTCCTCTGCATTTAACATGTCCTGTGATAATGAAATTAGTAAATCTGAGATCCAGTATTTAAGAGGATTTTCCTCTACTGTTGCTTGGAAAAAATTTTTCGTAATAGAGCCACAAATTAAATTTTGAAAAGTGCAGGAAGGCACTAATAGGAATAGTAAGCCTGTACTCTTTAAATAGATTTTTCAAATTGTTACACAGCAGTACAAATTATGTACCATGACCTGAAAAAGATGGATTCTTTACACTGGTTTTCCACAGCCACAAAACCTGTTTCTCATTGTACAGTTAAAGAAGAAGTGTCTTCTGCTCCTCATTGCAAATTCCATCAAATTCCACTGTCTAGTAGCACAATAATTTCATTAAATGTTTCACTGGGGAGTTAGAAAAAAAATAGAAAAATGCATCATTTGCAACCTTGTTGCACACTCTCTTTATGCACATATTGATGAATTCAAGGCTTTGCTTATGATCTGCATCCTTTTTTCTCCTCTAATCTCCTTTTAGTGCTTTGTGGATGGGATGTTTAGACTACATAGCATCACATAATCCGCACCATAATTTAGGAAAGCCACCACAATATTCTCTACTCTTTCTCCAGCCCTGCACCTACTTTGAGGCCATCCCTAAGGGACTCTGTAGGGGTTTAAATTTCAGCTGAGTTAACAGAGATATTCTATTAACTAATGCAAAAGCAATGCATTGAGGATTATTACTGTCCCAGAAATCATCCCAAAGCCCCTGATGTGAGGAGATTGTTAAGGGGAAGTATTTAATGTTCTTCTTTTCTGCTTCCCCCAGCCTAGGTACCCACCTACATCTCCTCTCAGAGCCTGGATGTGACCTACTGGTGCTGCTCAACACAATCCCTCTCATGCTCTGAGCTAGTCTGTCATGGCATCAGAATATCCATGATTAAAGTTCAGAAATGGGCTGAGCCTCAGGTGATCCTTTGGCAAGGATGAAATCAACACAGCTTCAGTTCTTACACTGGATCCTGATCTTTTACAGGAATTGGACAGATTAATTGGACAGAGTGAAGAGTAGCAGTGAAGAAGATAAATTGGTTTGAATCCTGAATGAATGATCTAGAATTGTTAAACTAAAGCAGTGGTGTGAAAGTTATGAATGCTATGTCAGTTTGGTCTGGAATTTTTTTTTTTAAATTTTCATACATATTACTTACTGGTTGCTGAGCTATGCTTACAAAGTAATTTGGCTAAAAGCTAAGAACGTTGCAACCAAGAAAATTAAGAGTAAAAAACAGAATCTAACCCACAGCTGGAGAAAAAAGGGGCTTCTTTCTATGAATATGTGATATTCAATGCTTGAAAGGTTTCTTATTCATAACAAAAGTTCAAACTGAATGAAGAGATGTTAAGTTTCTGGAAACTACAAAACTGGGATATAGTCCATGACCAAAGCAAAGTTACATCACGTTCAATAATGCTAATTTTATGATAATGAGCAGAAGTTGGTTTAAAATACACATCTCTGTAATGTGTTCAGCATTTTAAACCACATATTCCAGTTAGGGCTAAATGTTAATACAAATCTCCACACAGTAGATTCAAATACCAATTAATAAGTCAATATTGCTAAGTGACCAGAACTGACCCCACATAAATATAGAAAATAAAGGACAAAATACACTTAGGCCAGTGTATTTTTTTTTAAAGAGGATATTAAAGCTGATAATAAACTTTAGTCCATTGTCAGCAGCAGCTGTCAGAGCAGGCAGGTAGTGTAGCAAAGGTGGAAAGGTTAAGAAGCCTCATGAATATGAAAAGCTGGAAATTACTGCTCATATTGACCAGTTTGTGGCACAGGACTGGACCCTACAATGCACCAGACAGGGCCACTGCATGGGACCCTGGCTGGCCTCAGCAACCCTGAGCACTCAGAGCATCAGAACCTCAGGGGGCAGATTTATCCTTTAGAAAAGAGAAAAAAGCCTGTTCACTAAAGAGTTTATAGTCCCAGTTTCATATTCTCTTCTTAAGCAGCTAAATTTTACAGATTATCTCATAATAGAAACTTTTTCCTTTCTCTTCCTTTACTATGAAGCACAGCCAGCAAAAGAGGAAATTTAACTTAAAAATCTGGTAGTAACGGAAAAATAAACTGTTTCCCTTTTTGGAAAAAAACACAAAACCATCACCAGCAATGAAATTGAAATGTCATCTCAAGTTAGGCACGTAGTTTGAGTTATCAATCACAGAAAAGATTCTGCTTGCATCTGTACGAAAATGAATTTCAGCAATTTTGTACCAGAAACACTCCCACAATTCACGCAGACATTTTTCTCCGTGTTCTTTACTGTCTTTAGTACTATGAGCCAAAGGATATTTTAGGCAAAGTATATTTTTCTAAGTTTATTTCAGGACGTCTAAATAGGATGTGTGAAATAATTCTTCTACTCTGCTACTAAAGAGCTACAGCCCAAGAAGGCTGCTCAGTTAGGGGATAGTTTCTTAAAGACACAGATGGACTAGAAAGATGCCAGGAAAACAACAGAATTACTTCAGGTCTAAAAAGCACAACCTCTGAAAAAAAGGTTAAAACTCCCCCCAATGCTGAGTATGAATAAGGACATGGTAAATCCTGAGGTGCATAAAATGCACTTATAAAGAGGAGGACTATTCTCTTTACAAGATGCAATGGGTCTTGGCACAGCCAGAAAGGCTGAGGTGAAATAATTAGAAAATCTGATATAGAACACTGAAGCACTGAAGGTTTTTAAGAACAGGTTTGGCAGATGTTTGTCAGGATTGATTAAGGCTGATCTGGATCTAGGGCACAGAAATGGAGAAACTGATCACTTAAAATACTGTCCAGTCCAATTTTCCTTTCATCTGAGCTCTTTCCTACTGAGTCAATGAGATTTGTGCAGCATACATGCTGTAAGAGTCAAAAGGGCTAAATCCTTTGCTCATTTCTAAACATTAATTCATTTGAATCTCTTTGCATTGTATGTGTGGATTACTCTATGAAGACATTTATCATTATTACTCCATTTAAATGAAGGCTAGATGCATTTATTAAAAGCAAAATATTCTAGTTTTGTCTAGAAAAATTGAGATCACCTTCCAGTTTTAATTCTCCTATTTAATTTCCTCTTTTATTAATCAAGTTACTGCTTCCTGTAACCAACTTTGTAAAGAAACAAGTGGAAATGCTAGAAGGCTTATCTACTTATGTTGCTATATCTTGTAAAAAAATCCTTTTATTTGGCCAAAATGTCAGAGCCCTGGCTAAATTAAAACAGAGCTCTCAGAAGCATTGTATAGTTGCAGCATGTTAAACATTAATACTGCTGAAACACTGACCCAAGAAAAATATCCATGTTGGTTACATTGTTTTCCATGCTATATTATAGAAGTAATATGAATTTACTTATTTATAATATCAGATACGAGCCACTAATCTAGAAAATTAGATTTCTGAAAGAACAGAGATTGCGTTTGCCAAGAACCAAAAATCTATCTGAATCACTTCATTCTTTTTAATAAACTTTCTCAGTGAAACATTGATATTGAAGGAATCAATGTGACTTTTTAAAAATATCCCTATTGTCATTCATTTAATCAAATAGGGACCTTAGCCTTAATTAAAATAATGCTGCAGAAACCCAAGGGAAGCACATATGTATAATTCCTACAATTACTAATTTATTATTTCAATTAATTATTTATTACTAAGAGTTTTTTCAAAAAAAACTCATAAAATTTTAATTAAAGTTACAGTAGACCCTGAGTACTAAAAGTGCACATACGGAATACTTTCATACACCAAAATGAAGTCAAAATAATTTCAATACATATTAATCTATAAGTAGCTCTCTTTCTGTGGAAGTGCAAACAAAATTACACACAGTCAAAGACCAAAAGCTCGGCTGCACACGTGGCTGCAATGTCAGTTTGGTTTAGTCAGACATTTCCCCTGGGTAAAGATCAGCCCAGCCTGGTCCTCCTAACACAGGGATGATGGCGTGGAGCTGGAAAGCACAGCTGTGGTTCTCTCATGCTCACCATGCACTGCCAGAGAGAAGGATTCAGCCTCCAAATTCCAAATGTAGATGTTAAATGGCAGCAATCCGTCTGTGTTGAAGGTCCAGCCACCTCCAGCCTCCTCCTGGGTCAGTTGGGCATAAACCTCACCAAGCCCATTTGGATGGTAAGATCACACTTGGCACCTTCTGTCACCAAAGACACTTTTGGAGCAGATTATGTGTTCAATTATTAAGTTGTTGCAACAGCCTGGTTGTCATTTGGGAGTTGGTGAAAATCTGGCCTCACATGCTGAACTCTACTCTGTCACAATCTACATTTATTAAGCCTGGTTTAGGCTGTTTTTAAATTAACCTCCCATCAGTATCTTCTCATTACATCATATTCAAATCGTGCCTGCGGTGCAGCTCAGGGAAGTTTATTATGTTAAAAGACTAGTCCAGAAATATCAATAGAGTGATTTTATTTCTATTTAAAGGGTGGAACCTGCAGTTGTACCCAGATATGTACAATTGTGTGATAATTGACTGCACTGCAAACTGTGTGCAGATGTAATAGCACATTGGACAGCCAAAATCTTATAAAAGCAGATTTTTTGGGGATTATTAGACTGTTACCAGATGAAGTAAGCAGCAGTGTTCTGCTGAGGTGGAAGGCAAAGAGTAAGGAAAGGTGAAGTCTGTTTCAGTGAATTGTGCACAGTTTCTTTTCTGCTTTAGCATTCAGCAGAACCACACTGGGGAAGTTGTTGAAAACCTTCACCTTTTTGTGTGTACTACTTGAAACACACTGTCAAAACCACAGCACTCTGAAGGACTTCCTAGTTCAATCTTGCTTCAAATTCACAAGGCCAGAGGTAAAAATGTTTTCTCATGATCTTCACAAAAGAATGTTTCTCTGAAAGCTTTGCCACAACATCTGCAACAGAGGTAACTCAAAGGTGAGTGTCACAGCCTTGCCTCTCAGACATCACCAGATACCAGTTAAAGGAGGTATGTTCTCCTCTCCCCTACCCTGGCTTTTATCCAGTGGTTGAATACTAAACAGAAAAAAATACAGTGACATACCTTATCAAATCTGTAGGCCTAGAAGTCTTCGCAATAATTAATTATAAGAATTTGGGTCTAAATCTGCACATTTGCAGTGACTTGAAAATTTTGCCCATATTAAGGCAAGGGGCATAAGGGTAAAGCATAGCTGAAATTTGCTTAAGGTAAATTGCCACCAAAATCATAAAACTTATTTGTTAGGTGTTAAGACATACCAAGAAGACAGAAAAAAAATGGATGAGGCTGGTGATGGCCAGCCAAGGGTAGCTTTGTACCAGGGCCTGGGGAGTACAGAACACTTTTAGCTTACTGACATTACTGAAATGTTTGAAGAAAACAAGATAAGAAATCCTCCCTTTCTGGTTTGCAGGATTTTGATGAACATATGGAACATCCTGCTGATAGGAAAGTGAGGTTTACAGCCATATGCTCAGCCAGTCCCTGGTGTGACTATTGCAGGTCTGCAGTATGCCAAGAATTGATCATGTGTATTTATATTTCTCATGATGCTGTATGACAGTCACAGTAACCCAGCTGAGCCTCGTCAATGAGGTCCCATAAGGAAAAGAGGTGGGAAGGAAAGGATATTCTTGTGTCATTGTTTCTGTTGAGCTCATTGGTGTGGGAAACACAACTTTGAGGTTTGGGTTTGTTTTTTTCTGTTTGTTTGGGGTCTTTTTGTGTCTAAAATTGTGACAAGATTAAAATGTGATGAAGTTATTAAGATCAAGTAATTCTTACCTGTCTATCCATGAATATATACAGCCTGTCAATTATATTTTTTTTTTTACCAATTAAAACTACTGGTAAAAGGCCAGTAACAAAAAATATTAAAATTATTGGTTATTGCTGAAAATAATCTTTTTAATGCCTTCCTGAGTTCATCAAGGATAGAACTAGAATTATAAAGATATAATGATTTGCTGTTTGTGTCAAACCCACATCATCTTCAAATAAACTGCTTGTGCAGTGTCACTCCAGGAACGTGTTATTTCACAGCTATAACAAGACCAAAGATACACTGAGCAAAACCAGATGGGATTGTGTTTGTAATGCATTATTAGGCAGAGCCTTTTCAAGGAGCCTGAGACATTTGAATGGAACTTGAGGACACATTAGTCATGGTCAGCAAGGCTCTCTAGCACCAACACATCTGATATGTAGCTTAAGGTTTAACAACTGCCTCAGAGAATTCCTGAGCACTATACAGGGTACTCATCTTCTGATCCATTGCATCTTAAAGAGAAGTGGAAGTAAAGCAAGCAGATCTCCCTGTTATTCATTATTTACCTGTTGTCCTAACCCTTTATATTTTATAGAACAGTGAAGTCTCTTGACTCCTCTGACAAGGTGAATTACGTTGGAGATGAGGTAGAGGAAAACTACCATAGTCTGTGTACAAGTCTATTTTCAAAAACAACACTCATAAACCTCCAGGTCCCATCTCTGGAGAGAGTAGTTTCCTGTCCCTCTTGGTCTTGATTGAAAGGTCTTTTGTGACAACAAAGTTTTCATGCCAAGATTAGGTAAATTGCTGTAGAGAAACTGCAATGGTTTGTGTGCATTGACAGGGCACTTGAGCACAGTTACACTTGAGAGCTTTATTTAACTTCCCCTTTAATATCAGCAGAGTAACCAACTTCTCCACCATTTTTTATAAGAGGGGAATTCAGAGGAAACCAGATTTTAGACAACAAAGGTAAAAGTTCAGAATCCCTTTTTCTGACTTAATAGAATTTTCTCAGTTTCTGTAGCAAATAAACTATGTTCATTGTGTCAGGAAGTATCTTAAAGTAGAATGAAAAGCTGTTTATTTTAACTTATATTGAAGACTAAACTCTAAATCCTGGTGCCTTCCATTCTGAACTTTGTCCTTATGACTACAGGACAGGTTGTACTGCTACAGAAAGGTGAAAAAGTAGCGAAAAATTCCGGGAGAAACCAATGTTTTGACATCAGGCTCCGTATCTGAAATGAAAATACTTAAAGGAAACAAGCAAAAAGAGCAAGATACAGATAAGGGAAAAGGAAGGTGGATTCTTGTCCTAAGGGTATTTAACTTACAAAACTTGCACTGAAACATGGAACATACTGGCCAGTTATGAAAAAGCACTAACACCCAATATGAAAGTTAGGTCAGATTTTTCCACCTCATTGGATTCTTCATCACTAATTTTCTCTTTCATAGCTATGGTTTGTTTGGGGGTTTCTGACACAGATTTTAAACAATGATATAAGGAATCATTGTGCATTTCTAATCTACATAGACTACCTGCACAATTTAGATTGAAACAATTTTTTGGGATAGTAAACTCTCAACTATATTTGACAACACATGGATTACTATTTGCATTATGCCCATAAGATTCACAGATTCTCCTCAGAAAGGAGATTTTCAGCTGTTGTCTAAAGTATCTGCACGTGGCAGCATTTCTCCAAGAAGGCAGAAGACTTTTTTGTCCATCACAGGAGTATAGGAAAAATCACAAACGTGATAAAAAGTGAATGAGTATATTTCTCCAAAATGTCTCTGTAATTTCAGAAATTCCTTCCATGCATCATAAACCTTTGAGAAATACGACATTTATTTTATGTCCCATGGAATATCATCTAACATAATAATAAAGCACATGCAGACAAAGTCAGAACCCAACAGAACACTAATTCATTACAGATTTTTTTTTAGTATAATTATGTTTTATGGCATTTGTTCTGCTTTCTTTGGAAAATAATAATTTTCTTGCAGAAATTTATTGGTTTGCTTTTCTATTACAAACAAATAAATGACTTGTTTTGGAAATGGAGCAGTATTGCCTTCTACCTGTTCTCTAATAGATAAAAAGGAATAGAATAAGTGGAAGTGGTGGTATGGAGTAGAAGAAACTAGTAATTTATGTAAATCCCATCTTCTTGGAATGGCTGATCAGGGGAATCATTAAAAATAAGATTATATTCTTATGGGAGGTATTTCAGGCACGATGTTTAGAAAAAGCCGGGCTGGGAGCAGTTAAATAAGGACTGATGTCTAAGGCTCTTCAGAAAGTCTGCAGCACTTGAAACTGTCTCAGACACTGCAGGCAGAGCCTGTCCAATGCAATTCTCTCAGCTCAGTTTTGAACACTGACCTTGGCTTTGCTGGGATGAACATTCCCAGAGGGCTTGGAAGACTGTTAAGGGAAAGATCAAAGAGAAATTTCTTCCTCCTGGTAGCTGTAGCATCTATGACCACTTCTAGTGACTTGTTCCTTGTAATGGACAGCCTCTTGTGAAATCCTGTGCTTTCATGCTGACTTCTGTATAGACATCAGCTTCGGGTTTATGTCTTCAAGAGCAGCTCTGAGGGAGTACTGTGAAATGGTAATTTCTAGCCAACAGACCTTATGAATTCTTCTTAATGTTTTCTATAACTTTTAGCATTAAAACTAGCATTACATGAGGAAGGAAATTATTTCAAAAACAAATGGTTATTTGCTTCTGTTAGAGGAAAACATATTCCAGTGGAAACATAATTCAAAAATTTTTCATTATCTTTAACGTGGGTAAGAGCTCCATCATGAAAAGTTGAAAAAGGGCACTGTCTCCCTTGGCTACCCTAGAAAGCTCATACAATAAGAGTGCTTGAGGCTCTCTTACTCAAGGCTAAAACTTTGCCTCCCTGCTAAGGCTCAGCAAAGCAGAAAGAAATACAGCAAAGGAAGCAGCAGTCCCAGACCAGAGTCTACAGGACTAGAGGACACAGCCTTTTGGAACCCAGTATATCTCACCTTTGGAATCTCCTTCTGCCACCACAGAAGACCCCTACCACAGGCGAAAGCTCCAGGCTTCCCATTTCCCTGGATCCTAATTCCTGTTGCAGGTCTCCCCACAGCATTTCCAAGTTTTTTCTATCCCCACATATCAGCCTTTCACCCTCCCATGTCTCAGACACGTCTGCACTCAGTAAGCCTCACCTCCATCCTACTCCCTTCTCACAGCAGAGCTGGTGCTCAATGTACCAGATCCTTTTTGGGATGCTGGCTTTGTCCTATTGAAACGCAGGGGTCAAAACCCCAGTAAGACTGCGCTGACATGTCTTGTTTCTCACAAATTCAGTCAACTTTTATTCATCTCCATAGTGTCTTCTAAGTCTGTCCTTATCTTCACATTCTTATACAATACTTTCATGATTATTTATTCCATGACTTATGCAGTGATAAAAATTACTCAGATTTAGAACACCCTAGTCACTCTAAGGCATGGGCTGGGCTCACTCTTCCCCTATCACCTCCAAACTCCAAGGGAGAACAGCTCTGTGATTGCTCCACAGATTAGCAGACCCCATACCACCAGACTGAATAACTAAAACCTCTAATGAGCTGGAGGGCATAGGTGACTTCTGGCATGAACAGCTGGGGTTAGCTGGCATTGAACTCTTCATTAATTAAAACCAAGTCAATGCTTAGTACAAGTTCAGGGATCAGGAAAAGAATTAATTAGCTTCTTATCAAAAACTAATACACCAAAAAAAAAAAAAATAGTCAGATTCAGATCGGTTTGGATTTAGACATGATCTTTTTCTGTTGTTTTGGGCTTTATTTTTCCAATGAAGACAAGAAGAAATCATTAGATTTAGAAAAACTGCTTCTTCTTCGTCTGTTTTTATTGGATGGGAATGAACAGCAATTCCAGACCCACACATTCAACTTTCCATTCCAGACAATCTAGCTAAGGGGAAGCAAATGACACAGGCACAGTACATTGTTGCTCCAAAGGACAAAGCACTTCATTCTCAGGTTTGGTAATTCAGGGTGCAGTCTGTTATTGACAGCTGAAATTAAGGAGGGCAAAGATTAGAGTATGAAAAGAATTTGTTCTGATGTATATTTTAATACAATAATTACTGGTTAAGCAAGAGAGTGCATCACTAGACTCCTAATCAGTCAGGAATATTCACTCTCATTGATTGCTGCATGCAGCAAAAGACAAGATTTTAATGTAAGTAGATACCCTCCCAAAAAGCAACTGTTTCCACTATAGCCAGCAGTGCCTTGCTCCTCCCTGGAAAACCATGCAGGTAGATAATTACAACCCAATCAAATGCTTCAGACAGACATTAAAAATAGCTTTCATTTGCCACTTAGCATTCAGCTGAATGCTCCAGGATGATAGTCCTGCACTGAGACACGGGTGTATCTGCATTTTTTTCTTTACAAACTATTAAAGGAAGTTAGATTTAAATCTATTCCCCTTGTTCATTCCTGTGAAGTCATCATAATGGCTTGTGTCATGAATTTGTTCTCTTTAGATACTCACTGTAGGATACAATTTTCTCTGTATTGTGAGGATGGGAGAGAAAGCAAGAACTTGAAGTTTTAGTGAGTAATCATACTCAGATATAGAAAGAAAAAAAAAGGGTACTGATAAAAAAATAACTTCCAAAAGAGATTATTTTGCATAATACAAAGAAGTAGAAAAAAGATGGGTTAAGAAAAGATTTTGAAAAAATTCCTTTTTTAAAATTGACCAAAAGGGATCAATCAGCCACAAGATCAAATCACCTCTCATTTTCATTTGTGATATACCCTAATTTACCTGTTAACAACCTGTATTATTATACCTGGTTATTAATATGCATGTTGTGAATGATTGGGCTAAATTTCCTGCCCACAGATTGTTTCTAACACTGATGAATGGAGAATTTGAGAACAGACGCCACTTACACAGAAATAGTAGCTGGATGACAGTAATGGCAACATTATACCATGGGTATTAATTCAAGGTACATCATGTTCATGTTCTCTGTGTTACTCTGAACAACGAATGCATCAAGAAAATATAGTCTCATCATTGGAGAGTTTATATCAAGTTAAAAGTTGGGATTTAACCATCTCAGCTACATGATTTAGGTTTGAGGTTATGGGAAGTGAGGATCTAAACTATGTATTTGAAACCAAGTCCACAGTATAAAAACAATTAACTAATTTGGAACATTTTAACTGCTTTCTAGAGGAAAACACAGCTTAATCAAAAATTTAAAAAAACACTAGGTAAAAGAAATTATTTAGCCAAAATGTTTGTTTAGATGGTGAGAAAAGGAAATTAATCTAAACAGCCTCAATCACAGATTTGTTACTCTATTTTTCTCTATTTCTCTGTGCTTATAAACAATATATTAAGAAGGATAAAACATATTATTCACTTTATAGGCATCTAAAATGAAATATTTATCTTCCAAAACTTTATGTATATCGAGCTGAATTTAGGATTAATTCTGAACAGGAGAAAAACAACATTCATAATCCTTCACAGAATTGTTTTTTTCACTTACAGCAGAGTTTTCTGGTGAGGTCCATTTGTGAGAGGTATTAGCAAAATTCTCAAGTCCCTAAAGTTGCACTCTACTCTAGGGAATGGCATCATTTCAAATTAAAAAAAAATGGGGAGGGGTCTCAATAAGAAGACATTCTTTTCACCTGCAAAGGATTGGGAAGAAACCAACAGGTTGCTAGAAACATCACTGAGTTTTTTTTTGTTTCACTGAAGATCCCCAAAATACAGCATTTGGCAAAAATTCAGGTGAATATTCAGGGTTTGCAGACCTGTCCTCATCCCAAGGATCCTTTCTGAGTGGAGAGTTCTGGGTCCCCTGGGTCCCAGTGTTTTTTGTTGAAGTAACAAAGCCATCATCAGATCTTGTGGAAAAGCAAGCAACCCTTGAGGTTGAGTACAGACTAAAAGCAGTGCTTGTGGTTTGTTTATTCTTTACTTCCAGGTGTCTTGCAGCAAAACAGGTAGAATGAGAAATGCACACTAAGAAGCCTGCAGAGTCAGTACAGAATTTGTTTTTTATTTAAAGAGGGGAGGAAAAGGAGAGCACAGAAATGATGTCCCAGCTTCACCTTTCCTAGTATCAGCTCCTCAATTCCACTGGAACAAAAAATTTTAAGAAACAGATGCCTGACACAACTGATGTGCCTGGAAGCTCTTCCGCATCTTCCACGTAGTAGTGGAAAAGCCCAGACGTTTCTTCTGTAGGATATTGCTTTAGCATTACCTTTGTCATGTACACAGCACTGCTCAAAGTGTGTTTGCTTTTCCCTGGAAGCTTTATATGAGCAATTTGTACAGCAAGGTAATAAATGCCTTCCAAGTCACTGGTTGTTCAGTACAAAAAAGTTAAAAACAACCTTGTTCACATACTCTGAACATCTGAGTCTATTTGAATTAAATCAGAGAGATTTGCTGATTGAGATTCAAGTGCTGAAAGGCTAATTTGAATTAAGAAAAAATGTGGAAAAATCAAATGTGCAAAGTCAAAATCCACTACAGTCAATGACTATATTTACCTCAGTGAAGAATGCTCTTCTTAAACTATTGATTTTTGCTTTCTTCACCAAAATCAGTTCCCTTTTAAGTATAAATCAAAAGCTATGATCAAACATGACGAAGATTGTTATCAATTATAATATAATTTGCATAGCTTTAGCCCCAGCTGAGGAGTCAAGATCTTTATATTAACAGCTGTAATAATTCAAAGATCTTGACTCAGGCAAAGCTTTAAAAAAAAAAAAAAGGAAAGAGAGGATCAAGTCATTATGATTTCCATGTTATAGATGAAACAGCATTACAGGACAGCAATTACTGCAGCCATGCAAACTAATGAACCTACAAGTCTTGTGACTGTGACTCATGATCTGTTCTGAAATTAAGCCACAGATGGATTTAGTGATTTAAATGACACTGCTATGTGGAACCACACCAGCTGCCTTCAGCCTTAGGGCTGAAGATCTTATACTCTCCAGCTGCCAGAGCAAAAGTCAAAGGTTATAATGAATGATAATTTTCATTTGAGAAGTATTAATATAAATTTAACTTGCTACAATTTCGATTAGCTGACGTGAAACAATGCATACTAAGGATGTATAAATTCTCTGTTTAGCTGCTGCAGAAATTTTAACAGTTACCACCTGGCTATTGTCCACTGCTTATAAATAAATGGATGGTTACTTGGCCAAAATACAGCCACTTTTTCTCTTTCTAGCAAGAGGAAATTGAAGGCAACAGCAGAACTAATTTCAGTCTAGCTCAGGATGTGATTACTAGTTTTGTTCTATTTTTTAAAGATATTCTTTTAAGTCTAGTACTTAACCAAGAGGAAATTACCTGGATTATTTAACTTTTCTTTCAGTTGTTATCACATCAAGTGCTGTCATAAGCAAAAATCTTTGTGGATGTACCGATGAAGACCCTAGGAAGTCATTTAAAAAATCTACACTGAAACATTTTTTATTTAGGTTTGTTATATGATATTGTGAAAATCCTTACATTTCCATGTGTTAAATATACTGTGTTATAAATGGCAATAGCTTGAGAATGGTTTTCAGGTCCTTTATGTTCCTAATTCTCTGGACTTGCTTCCCGTGAAGTTTGCTGTAGCTCCCGTTGTGTCTCAGTGACGAGGGTCTGTTTCTGAACATGGTTGCACTCAGCTAACACTCATTATTATATATACACCAAGTCATTCATTATTACCGAGAAGATCCATTCTAACACAAATTAGAAAACATTGTGGCAGATTTTATTCTTCTTGAGGAAGACATTAATGCTTACTTACTTGCAGAGTTTCTTAGAGAGGTTTTGGTATATTTTTTAATATCTTTCATTATTGGTATTTTCAATATGCAATATGTTTGTAAGATTTTTATTGCTGGGAGAATTCTAGTGCCTTTGAAAATTTATTATGGGAAGACTTAAATGAATGCTGTTGGATTGGAACTGTAGGACAATTGGGAGGTGCTTAATGTTTCTAGAAAAAGAGAAACGCAATATTTCCTGAATTGAAGAATTTATTATTACAGTAACTTCTGACTCATGAGTTCATAGAAATAAAAAATCCAATTTTTTGGGTGTTTTAAGGATCATAATTTCTTGCTTAAGCATATTCAATAACTCCAGTGGATAGTTAGGACACAATAGAGTGCTGTCATCACTGTATATTGTACCAGGAGGGGAAGTTGGTCCTTGTGAGGTAGCACAAAAATGAGGACACATCACAAAGCCATGTCATGGTTTTGTCTACTACACATGGAGATAAGTACAGCAGTTCAGAATTCCCTTTCTAGCCTTAAGTCTAATTTACAAAGTCCTGGCCAAATATTTCAAGAAAGAAAAAAGAGTAGGGGGAAAAGGACATGAGGAACAGAGTAAGAACAGTGATAGAAAGGATTACCACCATAAATTGAATTAAATATGCTCCCAAGGGAAGCCCATTATTTCTGGCTGATCTGAATTTTCTGAAGGACCTCTTGTCCTTCTTTAAGGCCCTAATGTGATGAAAATCTTACCAACTTATAAGTTGTCCTAGCAACCATTTGCACTTTATTTCTAAATTAAGTGTGTCTTCAAATTCTTTCCACTGAATTATTACCCCTTTACCCCTTGCTATCACATCTTCTTTCCATATAGGTTGTTTTAGGGATTGTTAAACTCATATTTTATTTTCCTTCCAAATAACCCAAAGACATTGAGCTTATTAAAGTCTCATTTCTTAGGTGCTTTTTCTGTACTTAAAATCACTGTTTTTGCTGAAGCTGTCCAAACTCACTGAACTTTTTAAAGCACTTGACTTCACAATGCCACTCCTCATAAATGCCAAATACAGGGAAAAGAGCATCTGTTGCACTCTGTGCAGATAAAACAGCATACATTTACTCCAAATTAAAATATCTTTTCTTAAATAACATTCAGTGATGCTCTGATGAGTTCCAGAAGGTTATCAAGATGGCTGTGAAGAAAAGGGAGAAATGGTAGAAACAAACACAAATTATGTTTCACTACATTGTTTAAATATTAATGACTTTTAGTCATAAAAGAGGAGATGCTGTGGAGGTCAGAAAATATCTGCAAACTAGTCTATGTGGATATTTTTCAGAAGGAAGTAGCTCCCATGGTAGGAGCAGAGGACAGCTCAGCAGTGGAGCAGCCCCATATTGGTAGTTCTCTCAGGAAAGAATGCTTAGATAGGGAAAGGGAAACTGAGGATGTTGGTAATGGGGGCAGAAATAGTTATAGCCTTGATGGAAAGTTACATCCAGGTATTTAAGACCCCACAATTAAAAAGCAGAAGTGAAAGAAGCAGAGCCTATAAAGTTGTTTTTTCAAAGAAAAATCAATTGACCCTTAACTGAGAGCTGATGGGGAACAGATTGTACTCCCAAAGAATTGTTCTTCTGGCAGCTAGAGAAATGTACAGGAGTGCAGGGATAAAATACAAGAAATACCTGAACCCATGAACAATAAATAGTTCTAATAAACAGATGCTGAGAGCACTTAATGGAAAGGAATACAGGAGCAGATTAAGAAACATGCCACCATTTATCAGTGGATTTTTCATAGGATTTATGTACTTGTGCACCTTTGGACAGAGCATAAAAACTTGATAGGTGAGGATTAAAGAGTCCCTCAAGAAAACATATTAACTGGGAAACATTCACTAAGCTTTTAAAGATCTTGTACTTACTGTAGAAAGGAATACTGAAGTGTGCCTTAAATATGATCTAAAGTGAAATATTTGAAAGGATTTTATAAAGAAATAGCATTGCCAGGCACTTGAGGACAGCAAAAACCCTGAATCACCCTTTGGCAACATAACTGCTTCCTGAAGTCTTTTCATTTTGATCATCACTGAGGTCCTATTCTTTTCCCAGGTGTCCTTCACTTGAGATTTGTACAAGGCAGTACTTACAGCCTTTTTGTCCTGATTGTGGTGCTTTCAAACCAAGGTACAGCAGGCAATTCGAACAGCAAGGTAATTTTGTTAATAAATAACTAGAAAATCCCTTTATGCAAATTTCCTGTTTGGTTCAGCTATTTGCTCAACAGTCATCAAGAGGAGAATGCAATTATTCCATATAATATTTAATCCACTGTAGCTGTGCTGAATCAGGTTGGATGTAGCAAACTCCTTTTTTCCATGGGCAGGCCTTCATTTACACTGCATACAGAGAAAAATGAACCACTGTTTCTTGTTTTGACACCTTGTAGAAAGATTGCAGCAAGGTGCTGACTTAGACAAGACTAAGAGAAAACAAAGAGCATCCCAAAGCAAACCAAGAAGGGTCAATGCAGAACAAAAAGGAACTTTATGATTCTTGGTCTGATAGTTTAGTAGTTTAACCGAACAACAAAATTCTCCTTCTGATTTAGCAGGAGCACGTTGTATGGATTTGCTTCAAACAAAGATGAGCTGCACTACTTTTCTTCCTGTGTTGTTTTGGTTTTACTCTGGACCTACCATTCTCCCATCTCCAGAAAGAGAATAGAAGACCGAGGGTAAAAAAACTCCTTGTGATGCACAATCATGTTTTGTCAGAGATTCTCTCAAATTATTACCTACTTAAATTGGCATCTCTGGTCCATCTGAGCATTTTTCCTTGCCTGCTGTTGGTGTCAGAGGGATTTTCATTTGTCAGTTGGTCACAGCTGCCTCCTCCTGCCTGTCAGAGCTGACACTGCCTCATGGTATTCAGGTTAAGAAACAAGGAAAAGGAATGGAGTAGGTTTTGCTACTCTCCATAAAGTGCTTATCTCTTGCTGCGCTGTGAATAAAGGAGTTCATTTGGGAATTACTCACTGTAGCACGAGGAAAGAGGCTCTTGAAAGCTTTGAAAGTGAGTGAAGAAATGAGCAGGGCAGGGCTGAGCTGGAGATCTGAGCACCAGCCATTCTCCAGGAGGATGACTGCACTTATGTGGACAAATAGTGCAGATTAGAGACTCGTGCTTCTATGGAAGTGCTTTGAGATTTTGGTTTTAAACATGAGCCCTAAACAAAATTCCAAGTTTCATCACCTCTGAGACTAGTACAATACCTCAGGCAGTATGACTGTATGAGAGCACTGCAGGAGCTCTGCCTGAGCCCAGCACAAAATAAGTTGGTGGCCAAGAGACCCAGCCCCTCACAGATGCAAACTGGCCAGAGGTTGGTTAACAAGTGATCTGTGGCCATAGCAGGGAGCAGAAAAATAGGTTTGAGCCCTGTGGAAATATCAGCCCTATGTGTTTTAAGGAAACAAGGGATACTTTAAAGAGCAAATAAGTGGTAATCTACAGATTTTTTATTTCCCAGGGAATGCAAATCAGTTCAAGCTGTAGTTTGTCAGTGCATAAGGCCTCATTCAGAAATAAATCTTAAAAGATGAATAATTTCACTGCAACCATGAGAGAGCAATGCAGGAGTTGTTTTATAGCAGTGAGAAATGGTGCATACACTACAGGCCCCAGGAAAAGGGCAGTTGGTGTTAATTTACTGCCATATGAAAGCAAAACAACTCATGAAAGTTACCCCTTGCAAAGTGCAATTAAAAGGGCAAAGGAAAACATCTCACGTGCTAAATAGTATTTGGAAATTGCTGACCTGTCTCTGGATAGTTACCCTAAGGAGATCCAACCAAATTTAGAGAATAAAGTTGAAGAGGAAACCAAGAAAAATAAATAGAAAAATAAATAGAAAGCCAAGAAAAGCATCAGCTGTGAAGAGCAAGGCCAAGGTAATATACTTCTTTCTATATCAAGCATGTAAAATACTGAAGTAAATCTCATTTATGTTTATTGACTTCAATGAGCTTTTCATCAGCCACTCACTGCAAACATGGTTTAAAACGACAAAGGAAATCATAGAAGCAGGCACATTATGTTAACATGTTCTGAGACAGAATATGGCTTGTAAATACCTTGTATGGCTTCTGATAAATATCTAATACAATTAAGAAGCTGGGTAAGCATGGACTGTGTTTATAAATTACAAGTAGTCTTCCAGAAAAGTTGACAGTGACGATGTGACCCTGGCAACACAAAAATCAAGGCATATTAGATGCCATTATCAGGCAGTCTCATACTAGGGATCACAAGAGTAAATCACTATAGGTGCCCTGACATGTAGAAAATAAGGCTGATTAACACCGGCTGAAGGCTTGACCCATGGTAACAAGTATCCATGGTAGCCTCTCGTGGTCTCATACTTCTCCCAACAACATCAGCAGAAAAATTGAAGCTTTACAGGGGGATATCATTACCTGGAGTCCTAAAAGTCTTCCTTAGTGATAGAGCAGGAAATGTACTCCTGACATGGTTCTGACTTTTTTTATGCCTTTCTTATTGGTCTTTTACAAAAATGTAGAGTGGTAAAGATTACTTTTGACAGATAATTCATCAGGACCTGAAAGCCAGGACCTTGGTTCACAAAACTGCACTGAAATTTGCTAAATTACACTGGCAGATGTGACAGAAGGGTCTGCTGTAAAGTTTAGTGTCAAAGCTGCTAGCAGAAAAGGTGTGTCAACTATATAATAATAGAATGAGGAAAAAAAATAAACTAATAAATCATAATCAACCATAAAAATAATCAACGCTGAAGAAGTTGTAAGATCTTTAATTTCATTTGGTTAATTTATAAAAGGTAACTTATTAAGGGGACAGGCTGGCTCAACAAGATTTCTGTTTGCTTTGGTTTTGGATGTCTTTAATTTTACACGATGAAGCTTTTGCATACAAATACAAGATTAAGGATATGAAGACTAATTGCTTATCTGCATTCATGTATTTTATAAACTGTGGCTAAAGATCAAGTTTCTTAGACCCACAGTTTCTAATGGAAGGCTGACCCATGTCACTGCTAGCTGCAATTCTGTCATATTTTTCCTGATCCCTTTATAGTCGGTTATTCCAGTCTCTCTGTGGCTGAAATTACTCACTTGGGTTTATCTCCAGCAGGGAATACCATATCCCTTCTTAGACTTCATTTTGGCAGAGCACAATGCAATCTCCCTTGGCCTGATTCATCCTCTCAGTCCTCTTTGCATCTGTTCTGACACGCTGGTGGCTCCCAATCAAATGGTGTTCAAGGAAATCACCCAGATTTTCTCTCCAGCACTCATCTTGGAAGCACTTGAACAAGTTGCAAAAGTTCTGCTCATTAATGCTCATGAATGTACTTGACCCTGTGCTTTACTTCATTAAATTTCAGCTAATTTTTTTGTTGCTTCTGTCATCCAGCTGTTCTGCAGTGGTATCTCAATCTTTCTGTGTACTGACAGCTTCAGCTTTGTGAGAGCAACAAATTTATTTCAAGTGCTTTTATACTTTGTGACAAGTTTATTAATGGGAGGATTAAGCAAGGGCTGTGCTTGAGGAATTCAGTGGTAATCACCCTTCAGTCCAGCACTTTCCTTTCTAGATGACCCCATTGTTATTTCTCTGTCAGTCATGACTGATTTCTCTCTTTTTCAGTTTTAGTAACTCTCCTTGTGTCACTGTCACACACTTTACAGAATTACAGAGAATTAGACTTCAGAAAATTCATCTACCTAAACTATATCAGAGGAAAAAGTTGACTTATTTTTGATAAATCTTTATTGCCTTCACTCACTGGCTTTTAATTGCTAAAAATTGTTCTGTTTTCATACAAGCACAATCCCTTCTTTATTTTTGTTTTTCAGAATGAAAAATTCCCATAACTACAAAAGTACAGTCAAGTCCCTATTTTGGAACTGCTTGGAAGAGAGCACTTTCATTTCTTTTAATTATTTAGTGCCTTGCCAGTTCAACGAGGTCCAGAATGCACTCACAAGTCAAAAATCCCAATACAGACCCTACAACACATCTTCATGCAACACAGAGACAAGGAAATGCACTTGCCTTTCTGGATCACTGGCTCATCCCCTACCTGCAGACACAGCTGCATCAGCTCTGGCTTGTTGTGTTACCTCTTCAGGATTTTTGCTAGGAAATAGCACTTAGAAAAAAAAGAGAAACATTTTACACTTCACAGACCCATAGATGTGGCAAAACCTAGCTCAGTACTGGTTCTAAGTTAGCACAGGTCACAATTTCCCCAAAGTTCCAGATAACCAACACTATCAGAGATGTAGAACAGTAAAAACTGAGGTTTTTCCATTCAATTCAGGAAATGGAAGCAAAAATCTGTGATGGACACAACTACACAGCCAAGCTTCTGCTGCTTCCTATGAACCCATACAATGCTACCTGCCTAAAATGCCACTACCTACTTTCCCACATAATTTACACATAATGCAACTTAAGAGGGAAAAATGTTGTCTTTCATATCTGACCAATTGTACTCATGCAGCTGAAATAAATATATTGGGGCATTAATAGAATCAAACAAAATAATGCATGATTTTCTGAACTAGGGAGCGTACTCTGCATATTAACAGGGCTCCATCTCACTGCTGCTAAGGGGATTTCAACACTGTATTTGCTATAGCAACCCCTGAAAATGCTTCTTCTGCCAGTGAAAGTTAGTTCTGTGCTTAGAATAATAATTTCTTAATAACACCAAAACAGTAGAGGAGGCTAACATCTTAGGTAAGAGCTAAGAAAAAATTACACTGCAAAAAAGGTGAAAAAGAGCTATTAGTTCAGGCTTTCATCCAGCCAACACAATATTGCACTGTTAACTAAGATACAAGCTAAAAGTCATACTGAAAGTTTTCAAAATTATGACAATCCTTCCTCAATACAAACCGTGCAACTATTACAGAAAGCTCTTTGCTTTATTACTGAACTCTTCCACACAATATCTTTTGCAATAACTGTTCTCCAGCTTCACAACATCTCTGAAAAAAATCCCTTAACTTCGCTGCACAGCTGCATCACTGGAGTGCTGACTCCCAAGAGTAATTCAGAGTCATGCAAACACTGTGACTCTAAAGGATAAATCTATTGCACAGTCAGCTTGCAAATAAGAAATTCTTTATCATCTCATGGTTTTGGATCACTTGTTGTAGAAATGGTTCATTCATCTACAGCACTGTTCAAGTTGAGGACCAAAGATCATTAGTAATGTTGCATTTTAAAGAGGATCACACAACAATTTCAGGAAATGTCACAAGAATGGCTAAGGCAGAAGACAGGCCACTGTCAAGCTATTTTACAGAAGCCTTTCAACAAGCCTCAGTTTAAATCAAAGAAATATAGATATTAACAAGTAACCATATGAATGTGAGAGTTTAAATGTAAAAGAGCCCAGTCCTAGAAGGAATTTGCCATCTCCATCTGCCTGCATTGCTGGTCTTGTACAAGGAGGACCAGCTCTAGCAGGGGAGGGTGCCTAAGTGCTCTGTGTTTCTACAAGAAGCAGAAGGCAAACCTGGCACAGGTTACATAAAAAACATAAAACCGTTTTATGTAATTCCAGCGGTAATTGCACAAGTCTTCTTACTGCAAGGTTACTCTAATTAATCTAACGGTTTTATAGCATGTCTGATTATGACAAGAATGATTGTAAGAGCTGCAGTAATGTGGCAAATCAGTGTTGCACTGCATACTAAAGAAGGAAAACATACAGATTTAGTGATGAGGCAGGAAGGAGACACAATCCTGTGACATTTCTGTCAGACTACCAGTGGGAGCAAGGCTTGCTGGTCAAAGGTTTTGGCAATATTTCCCCTTGTTGCCTTGGTCTCGCTCTTAATCTGGTGAGATGGGAACCTGATTAGGACACCAATCTGTCTGAAAATTGTCTGGAAAAAAATAATCTGGATGAGGTTGAGGATTCACCAACAAGCAGGAAAGGAGGAAAATGCTTTGACTGCAGCCACTGTGCAAGGTATATTCCTATGGGTATTACCCTAAAGAGATCCTGTGCAGGGAAGAGCAGGAATTCATCTGAATGGCTCAGTAGTACTGGACCACAGCTGCCAGGGAAATTAAAAACCCCATAATGAAATCATTTGCACATTTTTCCTTCTAAAGTAGCACATCAAAGTTTGTAAATTAAAGAGAAGGAAAAGACTGGTATGAAAGTCACAAAGCATAAACTTATCACACAGACACCTAGAGAGTCAGATGTAATTTTTAAAACATTAATGAATTTGCCCTTTCTTCATCACCTCTCTTACACCTTCTTTTACTTCCTGTTCTTACATTTTGAATGCAACTTTGATATTCCTTTCAACATAACAGGAATGAAAGAGTGTTTTTTCAGGTAGCAAAGCCAGAAAAAACATGTTCTCTCAAGGACATTAAAATATATATTGTTGGGTGTCATATTTCTTGTTTTTATACTCATTATCATGCATTTCCTCTGTGAGATCCTCTAAAGTAATTGCCTGAAATCAAGGCCCATTAAATAGACATTTTAAAGTATGAATTAAGCCATAACACTTGAGGTATAAAACCTTACAAATCTAAAGAGACAGAGGGCACAGGGGAAAGGTAAGTATAAGGTCTCATACTTCAGTGCTGGAACTGGAAATAGAAATCCAGTTTCTGAAGGGCCAGTGCAGCACACTGCTCACTGCTGGGAAAACCAGAAGTGATTCACACAAGCACTGAGTGTTACTTGTGATTACAGTTTAGCAGTATGACAGTTAACATCCGAAGGGTGACACTTATCATGGTAGATAACAGTTTCTTACCTATGATATGAGATATTGCAACATAATAATATTGAAAGAGTGAGAAAATTTGTGAGAAAGCAATAATGACAAAATGTGGATTTCAGGGTAACCAACATTTTCAGCCCTCTCCCTTCTGGGAACTGAAAATGTTTCAAATAAAAAAGACTAAATCATGTCCATTCACTGAATGTTTTCATTCCTTAGATATTAATTATTCTTTTTATTATATTTTACACTAATATAATTATACCATATCCTAGATGATTCTGCAGTAGCTTGCTGGTTTTGTTAGCATTCCCATTTTAGAATGGGTCATAGCAATTACAATAGGTTTTTATTAAAGCTTTTAATGGATCTCCAAAAATGCAGATTTTGGGTCAGTATCAATTGTGCTTGCACAAGGTAAGTCATAATTGCTCTTACCCCTGCAGCTGTTAGCAAACTCAGGTCAGCAATGAGGTTTTGACCTCTGGAATAAACCCAGTTCAAAGTCAGCTTACATGGGCACAAGAGCATCTGTGTTTGTCATGCATTTCTTTTAGAAATACTGAGAAAATACATCCCAGAATAATATGACCTGAGGTAATACAGATTTTCTTTCTAGCCATAAAGGACAAATAGTTATGGGAACATTTTGTCAGTTCCATAGAAAGTAACAAATGTTGTTCAAGTGTTTGCTTGCAGTCCTTGAAGAGCTGTAATCAATAAGGATCTGAGCTCCTACAATACCATGTTATTTCTGTTGCAGAACCAAGCAATGGTGCCTTTGATATAAAATACGTTTACTGTGCCTTTTTTATGCAAAGAAATATTGAGTCTGTCCTTTGGAGAGCTGAGGTTACTGCATGTGTGACCTTTGATAATAGAATGCACGCACAATCCCTTCTCCAGGGAATAAAGGAAAAGCTATTTTCCTTTGTTTGTGTTGTGGGGAAGCACAAGATGAGCTGGAAGGAAGACTACAAGTGTTTGAAATGATAAGGAGGATATGCCAACATTCACTGGGATGGGAACATGTTTTCTCATCCATTGTCTGGGATCCAATCTCTACCCTCAGAGGTGGTTATATTTCTGTAATGGTGAAAAGCTCTATAGTGTGCTTTATCCATGGAGAACATAGGCACAGCAAATATCACCCTCATTTAAAATACTAGTGGTTCATAAGTGAGAGAATTACAGAAGGACTATTTGATTTATGCTTTTCCCTCTCTTTCCTCAATCATTACCTTTCTTCCCAGAAAGAAACTAGACAGAGCTGTTTTTCACCAATGCAAATTTGGCTTTTTAATGAGCAGAGAAATTCTAAAGAATCCCACTGCTTCAAAATTGGACTTGAAAACCATCATTTATTTATTTGAGAAAAAATTCCATGGGAAATCGCTCCTGTTTGATTAAGGGTTGTAAAAACCCTCTATCATCCCCTCAAATCTACTTTAACAACATTTCTATTTAAATTATCCCTCCCAGAAGGAGAAGGAGGATAATATGCATAGACTAAGAAGAAAATTGCAATTTCCGAGTTTTTTAATTAAGCATCAAATAACCAATTGTTAGATAGGAAATTATTATAGCTTTTTAAGGAAAGGCAATATAGTAGCCTTATCAAACCTCCTCTAACACAGACACTAGCAATATCTACACTGTGTTGGCCCTCTTTTCCTCATTCACTCTATCTCAGCCTTATTCTCCCTGCTGTCCTCATCTCCTGCCACATTTCAGCTTGGCCCCTCTTTTTTTTTTTATCAAGGAGTAAGGATCTGCCTGAAGCAGTCTGCCAGACACCCACACTCCAAAACTATTGATCTACAGGAAAAAATAAGCATGAAAAGTAACACAGATAGAATCAGAGGCAGGGGTAGATCAAGAGGCCAACCAGGAGTGTAGATCAGAAGCAGACTCCCTCAGCTCACAGGCAGTTTTACAGCTTGAGGTTTCCATGTACTGAGAACCTTTCACCACTCAGAAGTTCCTTCAGAGCCTGACTCCTCTGCAAAGCAAAGGCCTCAGACCACTTTGGGTGTTTCAAGTGCTTTTCAATTTGCCACTGCTACCAATCCATGTCAAAACTTGGCTTTAAAAGTTCTTGCAGCAGGCATGAAAGGAAATGAAAACAGCAAACTCAGTCACACGGGCACAGCTTGACTGCAAAGAGACTTGTATAACTTTAAAGGAAACAAAAGCTTTTCTGCTCCCTTTATAAACTCAGAAGTGTGCATTTTATTTCCAAAATGTTGCCCTACAACAGAGGAGAACAATATTCTTGTCTAAAATATGATCCTCTGATTTATCAACAAAGTAGAAATGCAAACCAGGATCTCAGATTTCCATTGAGATCCACAACCAGATTTTGTCAAAGAAGAGACAAGTAATTTAAATATACATGGAGATACAAGGACAGATGCAAAGCTGATCTGAATGCAACCAGAGCAAGATGAGCCTCAGGATTCTTTTTTCACATATTATCATATTTTCTTTATGCAGCTGGTTTAGAAAGGTCTTTTGGGTGAAGGTTATCTAAAATCTCTTCTTAGAACATCGTTACTAGAATAGGAACCCGTTTTTCTCCAACTGCTCTGAGACCTGAATGTGTGTTTAACAAAACACAGTTCAGAGGAGAGGATGCAATAGCTGCTTGGAACTGAGTATAATTCAAGTCTGATATTTGGAAACTTCTGCCTCATAATCGCAGTGGTGCCAGTGAAAATGTCAGGCCAATTCCCTACATTTAAAGAAAACAAAATGTTTCTTATGAAGGCACAAACACCAAGGTTGATCTTATTTCAGCTGCTTTCTTAAATGAAAGATTTTCTTCCTAGAGCTTCAAAGTATTTAATGCAAATTCTGTGCCAGGACAGCACTTAGAGGCCAAAGAAACCCAGCAGCAGCAGGGCTGCAGGAATTTCTGTCTATGCTGAGGTCAGAAGCCAAGTGCTCTAAAGATGAGAAAACAATTATTTGTGCAACCTATGGTCTTATTGCAGTTTACAGTACTGTAAGGAGAAGGGAGAGAGAGGCTGGGGCTGCTGCTTGTTCCAAGCACTGGACTAATATAAAACTAAAAAGCACTAAGCATTGATGGACAGACCAGATGAATGGAGTATAATTTCTCCATTCACTCCGTCATACTTCTATACACATCCATATGCAAAATATCTAAATCAGTAAACCTGTAATAAGGTGAATTTATAAAATACAGTGTTTACTACAAAAACAGTGACTATATTATGTGTTTCACAGCAAATGATCCATACTACAGCAAGGAAAAAAAAAAAGATAAAATAAAACAATTTTTTTAAAAAGATAAAGTTACCTAATTTAAGTAGTGGAATAACATTTCTAAAAGTACCAAAAAGCTGAAGGAGGGGAAAGTGGGAGGGAACAGGAAATGAACTTTAGAAACTCAGAATTAATAGAGGCAAAAAAGAAAAGGAAAATCAAACCAATATTTTAACTCCTTTCTTGTTAGCTGTGGATCACAATTTTCAAACATTTGCAGTGATACAGAGAAACTTAGATTAATCAGTATTTTTTTCTGTTCCTTGTAAACTATTCAAAATCCCTACAAGTGTCTGGTTGTCTCCTAAAACCTACCTCACTCCTGACTTTTGTAAGTTCTTGTGTAAATGTTCCTTTGTCTGCAGATGCATCATTTAAAAACATGATATTCATGCAATCAGACAAGCTTTAAAGAGAAAAACAGTGAAAACAAATGAAATCCAGATTCTCTCTTTTTGAGGAGTTTCCAACATTAATAGATAACATTCAGAGAGGAAAATGGCAAGTTTCAAATTCTGAAGAACTGACAGTTGATTTTTAGGTAATCCCAAATGCCTTAAATCACAAAGCTACAGAAATACTGCTAGAAAGTAACCTCTGGGTCCAGCCTGCCACTTCAAATGAGACTGTCTTGAAAACCCCCACGAATGGATATAATACAACTTCTCTTGATCAACTGTCCAATTACAGCAGGCAATCACAGTATATGAAACCACAAATTTTCAGTTTCTCATCATCTCACAGAGGTTTCCTTCCAGAGTCCAATGTCCCAATTTGTCAGTAGTTTGGATTCTCTGAAGCAGAGCCAAGGTGAAAATCTAATTTTGACATCCTTAACAAAAAAACCTATTTTGTTTGCTGAAATAAAAACGAAGACAGTCCAATGAATAAAACCTTCCATGACTGTTCACAAACCATCTGCAGATTCAGACTCAGATGACCCCTCTGACCAACAACAGCAACCGATGTTCATGTTTGAGAAGGTCTGTTCCATTTGTAGATATTTTTTTGAGAAGGATGATTAAATTAAATGAACTGCATAGTCATTCAAGCTACAAGTGGGTTAGCAATTTGCACAAATATATGAAAGTTATTTACCCACTTGTAGTCTGTCTCATCATCACCACTCTCTCCTATTTAAAATGAACAATGGTGTCTATTATCTTCATTAACCAAACTGTTTTGAATCAATATGAATCTCTACAGTCATAAGCTATTTTATCTGTGCCAGAATGGGATCTGCACTGAAACTGCAGTGGTATTATTATGTTATTTCCTGATGAAAGTGATGCAAATGAAAATCTCTGCTAGCTGATACCTCGCTCTTATATGCTCATAGTTGTATGTCTTTAAAAGATGTTATAGCCCACTATAGGAACAATTTTTAGTGGAAATACTAGCTGAGATCAAAGGCAAAAGTAGATGTTAATGAGTACAAAATACATAACCCATACTTAGGGAAAGGCAAGGCCTCTAGGAAGGGAAGGACATAAAATCAGAGAGCACATGTAGCTAATAATTCGGAAGAACTTGTAATTATGAAAGAAGCAAAAATTGGAGCAACAGGAAGATATTAGAGAGAGCCCTGGAGGCCTCTCAGTTGTATATTTTCAAACAGAAAATGCATGTTGGAATGAAACAGCAACTTATACTGGCAGATTTGTCACTCTTATTCCATCTCTTTGCTGATGTAAACATCAGGAAGACCAGAACAGTAACTAGGGGAATTTTATACCCTCAATTTTCTTCTTCCTTCTGAATGACTACATGACACACTGTTCCAAGCTACTAAATTATTTAATGTATCATCTACAAACACCTGGAAAAATATTTCTTGCTTCATTTCAATCACTTGCATTTTATCCCCTAATCTACTAACAGAAGAAGTAATAAAAGCTGTCATTCCAAATGACTCCTTCAGATTGTTTGAAATTACTTCAGTAATGTGTTACCTCAAAGCTATTTTTAAATAATCCTTTCTCTCCATCTCATTCACTACAGGATGTAACAAAATACTGTGAAACTAGAAGTGTGTTTAGACGCTGCACTTCCTAAATAGTTAATTAACTTTTGTTATGGTTAATGGAGGAAAACTCAGAGGAACCATAATGGTCAATGTAGCTGTGGTATGTCTGTGATCTGGAATATATACCACAGTAGAAAATTATAGTAACACTCTTCTATTTAATGGAGAAATCATCTCTAGGACACAGCAATCTTTAATAGAGGAAAAAAGTGCCAGAGAACCCTTGGTGAAATGTCAGCACTGGGCTGAGACCTTTGTGTCCAAATTAATGACCCTTTTCTCTCCACCCTTAGAACACCAAACCAGACACAGTTCAAAGAACATGCAAGAAACAGGCTGCCCATGGGATGGGCTAAGGAACCGGGTCCCAGCTCCCAGGTTGTGTGTTCTGGAGATAAAACAAACACATTTTAGATGGACTACACTGCCCAGAAGTGTGAGTCCACAGGCAAATGATGGCCATGTGCCTTGATTAACATGACTCTGGATTTGGGACAGGTCTTCCATCAATCTGTGAGTGTTTTCTGCCTGGGGCTGCATCCCCACAGCCCTGCCAGTCACTGAGGCAGCATGAGAATCCCTGAAGCCACTTTGGACACACTCAGTTGCGTTTCTGAAAGGTCCAAAGGGTTGTGCTAGTGCAGATGATTCTCCTGAAGTGAGACAGGGAGCAGCTTTGTCCAGCTCCCTCCAGCAGCAGCGTGGTGGGACTGGTGAGCCAGCAAGGGACTGCCATGGACAGTGGTGTTTCTGCCCAAATCAGCGAGGGATGTGTTCCCACAGCATGTAATGTCTCTGAAACCTGCAGCAGCCACATTTGACAACAGCTGTTTGTTTTCAAAAGTGTCTTTAATCAGCAAGCCTCTGCCCAATGGGCTGCTCTCAAACACCACACAAGTTTTGGTCCCAGATGAGCTGCTGCTTTGCATACTGGGAAGAGGAAATCTCCTACTGCTCACTGGAAAATTCAGAGGGTGAACATCTGCAGAGGATGACAGCAACTAGGAATTTTGTATTTTGGTTAGTAACAAACTGCATGTCTGCACACCCCTCTATGTCCTCTGCCAAGCACACATCTCACCTGTGGCCATCTGTACTTTACAGAAAGGAGAGGGGACTCAGCCAGGAGCTCATCCATGCTAGCAGGGACACAGATACTTGCTGCCAGGATGCCTTGTCCCCCTTTTCAATCACATTAGTAGTATGAAGCCATGGTACCGTAGTTTCTTATTTGACAGCTTTCAGCTCCTTTCTGAGGCTGCTAAAGGAACATCTCTGTGACAAGCATTGAATTGCAGCCCAGAAAGGAAGATAAAAAGACATCTCTGTCAAAACAGTGGCCTGGTTTGTCAAACCTGCCAGCCTGATCCAACACTTCAAATTCTATACAATCTGACCCACATATAGTAACAACCTAAATTCAGAGATATCCATCACTGATAAAACAAAGTTAGTAAGAAATAAGGAGATGAAGTGATGATGATTGAATACTTGGAAACTTAGATATCTACTTAAAAACAAGTATTTTTGAAAATGTTGGCCTATGTTTATATAGTAGCAATCAGTGCTCTGAATTCTTCTGACTCTCAACAAACACCTTGCAGACACACCATTGATTTTGAAGCCTGTGCTCACCCTGTTGCAGTAACACAGATCTTGGGCAGAAGAGCACAGCATTTTTCATCCAAGCTCACAATGGAAGTTTATGATGGGGTAGAGAAATAAACCAACTCTCATCATTACACAGGTTACAGCAGTTTTCAGACCAAATCAGTAATTCATCATCCAGCCCTCTCTTGCTTTTCCCCTAATTCCATGCCACGCCAATGGAATCCCATGCACTGCCAATGCTTTACCTTGAGACAGCTGTGGCACAGGTCTGATCCCATGGTTCATCAATTCCATTTCACTAAAGAGCAGAAAATTACCTTGGCAAAAAGCAAAGCCCTTAGCTGGGTTAGAGAGGCAAATTGGCTCCCCATGCAAACAGATGAGTGCCAGAGCCAAGGAAGGAGGGAGAGGGATCCCACTCCTTCATTTCAGTGAGCTGTGAGCAGCTCACTGCCTCCTGCATTCCCAGCCTCACTGTAGGCATTACAAGAACAAATAGCCCACCTTTCCTCTGGAGATATCAGTGCTGACATGAAAAGGAAGACATGAGAGGGGTTAGGGAAAACAATATTTGTAGGGAAGCCATTTGCCAGTTACCACATAACCATTCAGTGAGAGAGCTGTTCACCAAGACCCCTCAGACAGCTGTGTTTGAACAAAGTTAACACCATTACCATCAAACTTATTTTAAATTTTTTGAGAATATTATCTTTTTTCTATGCACAGTCATCTTTTCTATTTAAAATAGCTTCTTCTTGATCAGCTGGAGTGTGGTCAAAATATGTTGACTATCATAAATCACATACAAAACCCTGCCAGAGGCTAAATGTGACAAAACACATGCAATGAAAACTCCAAATGAAATACTGAAAAATAAGAGCCATGGAGAAACAGAAAGCCATTTCTTTTAGTGTGAAAATCATGCTACCATCTTTTTAAATTCACAGTGGAAATAGTTTTCAGCAGTCAAAGTGAGGGAGATTGGATCTTTGTGGAAGGGAGGTAAATCAGCCCCACAGAAATGTCTGTGATATTCTTTAAAATGAAGGAAATTTGAAAGGTGTGCCTGAAACCCCCACATAAGATGATCTCAGTGAATATTTGCAACTATTTCTCAAGTGGAAAAGATCCATAGAATAAAATGCAAGTGTTTTTTCAATAGGTAAAGTTTTTTAACTTGTTAACAATTTTCTAACTACAAGAAAATGAATTAAGCATATTCCTGGCCCACCTGAGAGAAAAATATTATAAGGCTCAAACTTTATAAATCTTCAATACTGGTGAAAAGAATTACTTTACCCTTGGGCTACTAATGAGTGGCTGGGTTTACCAACATTTGAAAGAGTATTAGACATTTATATGGCTAATGAGAGCATTCATGGTTACGCAAGAAGGGATAAATAAAATTAGGGCTATAAGCCTTCATCCTTCAGGGCTAAGGGAAAAAAAATCTTTGGAGGTAAACTATTACATGAAGACCTGAGGTAAAATCTTGGCCTTGTTAAAGTTAGAATTCTTCCAAAATAGCTGTGATTTTACTTCAACCTTGCTTAATTATGCAGCTCTCCCTGCCTTCATTAGGCTATTTGTCATCTGCAGAGCTGCTTATTCTTTTTCACAGCACCTGAAAACAACCAGCATAGCTACAGATAAGCAGCTGGTGTGATTTTATGTAAAACTGTAATGATAATTTCTGTATTCCTTTCATGTCTATTTTAGAGAACTGAAATTAAATATCAGATTTGATTAGGAGCAGACAGGTTGCTATTTTGACTGGCCCTAGGCCTATGAAAGTCCTTGGTATGAGGCAAGAGCACAGCACAGTCCATGCCCATCACACGGCATCGTCCGGCTCCCAGACAGAGCACGAGGTGACGAGTTATTCAAGGAGAAACTGCTCCAGTGCCAGCCTGAATTCCTTTGCATCACCATCAGAGCAGGATCTGATACTGATACTAATCCCCAGCATTTGTCATTAGTCCTGACTGGAATTGTGCCAGCAGGTTCTTACTTACAGGACCCTACAAGCAGCCTCTCCCAACTCCCACTCTTTGCCATCTGCCAGCTGCTCCCCAGGGCACAGACAAGCACCAAAGCCACTGCTTCCTCCTCCTCCTCTATTTTCCTCTGGTTTTCTACCTTCTTGGGCCTCTCACAGACACGCACATCTCCCTGCTGTTTCTCCCCCAGCAGTTTTGCCTCCAGCCAGTTGCTTTATTTTCTCTACCAATGTGGCAACACGCAGTAAAACAGCGCAGGGCTTCCAAAGGGCGGCTCTCCCATAAAAGCCTCTGTTTGAGCTGGCAGCTCTGCAGGGTGGACCCAGGCAGGTCTTTGGTAGATGTAATGCAGAGCCAGATGCTGAAGCTTTCCTGCTTCCCTTGTTAGCATATCCAGCAGCCTACATAACCCATCATGATTATTCACTGCACTGTGACAGGACTTGGGATTACTCTTTTGATGTTTGCCAGCATGAGACAAGACTACATTATTCCTTTAACACCATGATGAAGCATGATTCTAAGGGCATTTAAATGCTGGAAAGTAACACTCTCCCAGTGCTGCTGGTGACAGCATCCCCTCCCCATCCCAGCCATCCACCTTTTGATGCCTTATGTATGGGGTAGTCTCCCTAGTAAACTACTAAGATGATTGAATATTAGGGAACAAAAGTGATGTATTGAATGAAAGCCATTTCTTTCTCCCCTCCTGAGCTTAAACCCCTCAGTTCCTTCTGTAGAGGTAGAGAGAGAGAGAAATCCAGTTGAAAGATAAGACATTTACCATAGAGCAACTGGTGAGACAGAAAAAAATATTATTCACCTGCTGCTTGATTTCTCCATAAGAAAAGATGGGAAACCTGTGAACATAGTGAAATACTTCTAAAACCTGTATAACAGGAGTCCTGAGACTGGTCAGTCTTTTACTGACTAACTTCTTCCAAGAATCTTGCAGCACAAATTGTTAAGGAGTAATTCTCAAAGGCTGTTAAAGAAATAGCTGCTCATTAAACTTGATTTTCAAAGGAATTTCAGTGTAAAATCCCTTCCAGCTCTAGAAAATCTGGGCTCAGTGTTAGTAAGCCTTATTTTCTGTTCTCTAAAATTGAACTTCTTACCCAGCTTCCTAAAGACTTTGTGTGTCTGTGGATAAAGGTTATGCAGTCCTGCTTTTATTATCCTGGCCAATAACACAGGGAAAACCCTATGACAAACAAGTTATAGCAACTCAATTTTTGCAGAAAGCTAAAGCAAACCCCAGACCTTCTAACGAACAAGGTACACTTTGTATCTCCTCATGCCTTTGTCCCAGGCACATTGAAGCTCTCCTGTGTATATGTTGCTGACTATTCCTCAGACACACACAGAGATTCATGTATCCTTTCATGTATTACCTTTAGAGGTGATATCAGAGGGCTGATATCCCCCTTTTGGCTGGAAAAGGTCAGGGTGAGGCAGCCTGCCAGCCAACAGAAGAGATATCACCACAGATGGACAAGACTAAGCCAACAGCAGAGCCACACCAGCTTTATGGACAAAATGTAATTCCTTGAGTGGGGAAGTAACTGCTCTAACTCACAAACAGGTTCACTCTCCCCTCATTTCCAGTAGTATGAAGTGCCTGCTCCTTCAAATATTTTGTACAGGTACTAGGAAAAAAAATATTAAACAACAAAAAATCCCCAATGAATCATTACAAGAAACTTTCCCAAACTCAGGCAGCATTGGTACTCTAGGGAGAAAACCTTGCAGCTTGCGAAATTTTTGTAGGTGGGGAAGTTAAAAGACCTTTATCACTAATCCCCATTCTCTAGGGTGGATATGAGGTTACACAGTTAAACCAGTTTTGAATCTCCAATTGTTCAAACTCAGAGAGGTTAGATCTTTGTCCATTTATGTCAGGACACATGGCTCTCAGTCAAAGCTGATCTGCACTGTCACACAGGTTTACAGAAATGGATATCAAACATTCTAAGGCAATCTTGCTGTAACAGCTGGGTATCGAGCTCCCAGGAGAGTCTGGTGAATCACAGCCCTACTCTTTCTCCACGGATGGCCCTAATTTTTCTGCAAGTCTCTCAGTGGTTTGGAAGGACACCCTTAGATGGAATTACAAAGACTTCTTTTTCACCCCAGGCAGGGAAATATTTCAGTTCTTCAACTTCTATACACAGTAGAAACTTCTAAAGGTGTGGCAGTGACCCAGCACTAGCTTATGCCTCCTCTTCAAATTAGTTTTGACAAAAGAAAAGAAAATACTAACAATTGCGCATAAAACTTCACTGTTTTGTTGTCAGAAAGTATAGTGTCTTCTTTGACAAGTCTGAAGCTCCTGTACTTTTATCTGCACTGTCTTCAATTTCATCTGTCATCTGGGGCAAGGAAAGAAGCCAAACAGTCAAAAAGGAAAGAAACTGGTGTTTCTTCACCTTCCACCTTTTTTTTTTTATCATCAATAGCAGTGTGATTGATTCCTGCAGATAGGTAGAACACTATGTGTGACTTGGAATAATCCCCATAAACTTCAGCTGTTCAAATGTCAACTCTGCACCAAGAGTCAAATAAGAAGCTGATCCATCTCTTGCTTTCCCTTTAATTGCTTCAGGGTGCTTCTGTCCTTTTCTTCTTCTCCCCATCTTATGAATTATCCCATGAAAAACACTTTGCAACTGATTACAGGAATTTCACATTGTCTCCCCTCACTGTGCCATCGTGGAGCACCAGCCCCATCTGGGGACAGCAGAGCAGTGCGTCCCCTAATCTCAACACAGCCTCACTGGTGATTCGTGTCCCTGAGCAAATCAGCCCCACACAAGCAGGATGGCACCTGCACAGGCCACTTTCCTGACAAAACTCTTCAGATGGTCTTCTTTGCTGGATGTATTTCGCTGTTACTGTGTACTGGGCAAAGCAGAGCTGTTATCACATGTAAGCAAGGATCTCAAAGCTGAAACAAACAGTGAAAAAACACTCTTTGTCTACTGCTGTATCTTTTTATGGATGAACAGTCCAAAATTAGATTAAACTAAAATCCCTGCTATCAAAGCTATCTTTTTTCATAATTTTCATGCTGCTTTTTCAGAAAAATATACTATTTAGTTCCTGTGTGGAACCAGCGTGTTTTTAAATGAAGAGAATTAGGGATGGAAAATCACAAAGATATTATCTAAAATCTATTTGTCCAATAGCTTATCCATCAAAGTTTTGTTAAATACACATTAGGGTACCAAAAATGTGTGGAAAATATTTAGTAACCTAGAAAGATATTGTCATGTAGAGACACATAATGACATGTGAGTCCAGCAAAATTCCCTTAGAGATAGATAACACATCAATATCATTCAACAACACTCAATACAAGAGAAAGTAAGGCTGAACTGTTTTTCTTCACCAAAGACTTCCTGTGTGTGGACACAAGAATCCAACTTCTGGTCAAAGAAATTGGGCCATTTTGCCAATGGAAAATTTGTTCTGGATTGCTAGAGGCTTTTCAGTTAAACACCAAATCAGATTAGCCAGTTCAACAGTTAATTATTTTTTGCCTAATTAAAATATTGAAAAAATTAATTGTTAAGTGATCTGTTACACAGCTTGCAGACTGTTCAGACAGCTCAAGTAAGCTTTATTAGTGTGCCATGAATAAGTATTTTTAATTTTTACAAAACTCCACAGAAATAGATCGAGATGAATCTAAAGATGGAGTCTTATGAAAGTCAAGTAGTCAAACTTTTCTTAAAACTATAGGACACAGGCCCTGGTTATATTTGCTTTCATATTTTATTTCCAAAGGGGCATTGTAAGACACCTGGTTGTATATGTAAGAAGATAAAAACAAAAATTTATATCTGAAAAAATTACACTGGAATCATGTTAACTTACGAGAGAATCAAACAGGCTAACATTCCTATATTAACTACAAATGCCTCTTATGCCTCTTTTCTTCAGCTTGGCAACACAGTAATCTAAATTTATTGATTTAAATATTATTTTTCAGGAATTTTATTTAGAAGCTGAGTATAACTGTTCACTGCAAACATGGCCTCTTTTGGGTCTGGCACTAAATTTCCAGCTAAGGAGGGACCTTACCTCTTCTCCTGAAATAGAATATACTTCCTTGCTGCTTGTAAAGTGATTTTCTGCAGACAGCCACATCCTAAAGCAGCAAAGCACATGTTTGAACTTGCAGCTTCTAACCTGAATGGAACATGACATGTGCTTCTATCTGAGTGCAGCCTTCAGTGATTATAAACTTTACATTAAGCACACTGACAGAAGCACCTGCCTGAAGTGAAGGCTGCATTTACAGTTTCCTAAACATCTGAACTTCTGCCACTATTATCCCTGAGGACTCTTATGATATGGTCTGAAATGGAGATCTTCATTAGAATGTACTCCACGTGCAGCTTCTCCTCAACAGTTGCTTACAAATTAGATGTAGCAGGGACTGTCTCTGACCTTCAGTTAATTATTTGATACCACTACTGAATTTCAAGAACTCCAGGGGTTATCTTTTAGAAAACACTTGTTGAATACCTGAGGAGCAGCAGATGACACAAGGTCATCCATTTAATGGAATAATGCCAACATCCCGTGCTGAGGACTGCAAAGCAATCCTGCTCTGAGCACCACCAGTCAGAAGGAAGAACGAGCGATCACAGCAAAGGGGGAAGATTTCACATTTTTCAGAAAGTTCCATGACACAAATGTAAAGAGATCATTAAGGATTTCCTTCACCAAAATCTTGATTTAATTCTGTTGACTTTTACTCTGGATAAACACAGCAGAGACAGTTCAGTGGAGTGAGAGCTACTCTGAGCACCATAACTTTAGAAATAATTCTATTTCTGGGCACACCTCACCTGGGTTGCTGCTTCTGAATGTGGTTTGTCTTGTTTGATCCATCCTAATGCAAACTGACAAACAGAGCAGTATTCATATGACCAAAAATTTCATCAAGTCCTCCTTGATGGGAACCCACCTTAGAGTTCATACAGGCATCACAGCCTTGTAATAAGCCTTGAGGGAACTCAGATAATTAAAACTCTTATGGTAATATTAGCCAAAATAACAAAAGTGCATTATTTTATGCCATTGACTTTTATTTGGCCACCCTTGTATTTGTCATTTCCCTTTTAAAAGTTATTGTAAACTTATCATTTGCTCTAGTTTATTCCCTATAATATGGGAATATGAAAAAAAGGAACCAGCAAACCAGCAAAACCCAGTTATGCAATGTCACATTCAGCTGAACAAAGTCCCAAAGAATTAAGTGTGTTCCAGGAAATGCAATTGGAGGGGATGGAGCCCTGTGCTTGGCAAAGAAACACGAGTCTCTAAAGACATCCCTACTCAACTGAGGTACTTACATATTCCCTCCAAGAGGGATGTGTGATGGATTTGTGGGGAAATGAGACTGGCCAGGAAGATTGGAAAGAAAAGTTCAGAAAGAAATGCAGTCCTGTTATGTACAAATATGCTGCATGAAAGAAAAACACAAAATAACCACATAGCTCTCTCATCTAACTCTATATTAAAAATTAACCAAAAAAAAGTAACTTACAGTACTAAGTAGAATCCTTGAGGTGAAATTATTCTTTGCAAGAAAGATGTGGGACTTCAGGTGATGTATCTTAGAGGACACTAAGTTCACACCAGTACTTTTGTCAGAGGAGAGATATGCAAACAGATCCATGTCCCATCATCTCAAGCACTTTCTCCTGCTATTTGTTCCCTGACCTACTGTTCTATCAGCAGTTTGTCATCCTGAAAAATCTCAGCATCTCATCCCCTCCAACAAGAACTCTCAGTGACTGAGACACGGATATTAAGTTTTGAAATGAACAATTAGAATGACTCTTTTGGCAATGACTAGAGAGTCATATCAGAGGGGGAAAGTACAACAAGTTTTCAGGCCAATTTTTCCCATTTTCTGCTGAGCAAAGCTTCCTCAGCTTCAGGTGACAGCTTCTTACAGCAGCATCAAAACAGCTTAATTTTGACTTAAGTCTTGCTTTGTCTTGTGCCTGAATTTAGCACCAGCATCAAGAGATAGAAAAATTGTACCAAAACTCACAATGTTCAGACTCCTACCAGAAAACAGAAGCCACATTCAGTTTTTCAGAATAACAGTGGAGACACCCCTGCTTTCATTATTGCAGCCCAGGTGACAGAGCAGGAAATATCTCCAGACTCCACAGTGTGTGGACCAGCCCTCCAGGACACAGACACTGCCTTGCAGATCAAATCCAACCGTGAAACCTTCTCACTGCTCTGCTGTGCTTCAAAAGGTAAATACAAACCAATCTTTTACACATTCAGCCTTACCTCTGACACACCATTACAGAGCAGTGAGTGTATTCAATCACACACATAAGCACAAAATGAGATTAATTAATAGAAAAGGAAGAAATGACAGGAAGGCATTTTGGGGGGGAGGGGGACACTGATGTTGAGACTGTCAAAACTGGACAATAGATTTGATTGTTTAACATCTCAAAGAAATCTTTGAGGCAGATTCAAAAACCTCAAATCACTTTCAAGCTCTGACGAAAAGTGTAGTGAAATCAAGAGAAAGACATTTAGTGCTTAAGAAAGTTAACAGATCAGAGCACATAGAAGATAAAAAAATTTGATTTTGCCTAAGGCTGTGCAAATTTTTTACTTGAGTTTTGCTCCCTAGTGTAAATATACACTTTGGTACACAAGGAACAAATGCGCTTAGCTTTACAGATTATAGAAATTTTCTACAGTGATGCCTGCAGTTCCAGAAAAAGATACTTATGTCTTAATAATTTTAATTATTTTTTCTTCTCAGAAGATATAGTTACTTTTCATGATTGGGTTTTTTTTCCTTCTGGATTGATCAGCTACAAAGAATATAAAAACAGACTTATGCAGTAAAGAAGATGTACTATACTATTTCAAGCAAAGAGAAAAAAATAAGCCTCTTACAACACTTACTGACTAACAACAAGATTTCTTTTACTGGCTGACATTTCACCACTGGAAACAACAGGGAAGAAAAGAGATTTAGTGGAAATCCATAGGACTGAAGTCTGTTTTCATGCTGCACATTCAGCAGCTTAGATACAGAAGCCCCATAGGTATTTTCATTTGGCGTTGAATCCTTGTTATAGAGACCTGTCCTTCTGCCAGCCTGTTAGCTCAGGATCAACAAACACACAAAATCTGCCTCCCTGCATTGGATGTGAATGTCTTTGTATGGTCTGCAAAGTCTCAGGTATTTTTCGTGTTGTAGTGTTTCAGCCACAATTGTTTGGTTAATTGAAAATCTTTCTGTTTGTAGATAACAAACCCTGTGCTTTGTGCCTCTCCTTCAGAGACTCCCTCATTTTCTCCTGATTCCTGGGCATAAAGGGAAGCCACACTGGATGGCTCTGAAGTCTGGCATAGCATCTGTTTCATTCACATTCCACATGCAAAATTATTAGTTTTAGTCTAAAACCATTTCTGTACAAAATAGCACAATTTTGGCACTTTAGGAACATCTTTTCAAGTTGTTCTCTGCATTTAATTGCAGGTTGAAAACAAATCTCTTGGCTTCTTGATGCCTCTCTGCACCATTATTCCTTAACTTTTAATTAGTCATCCTCTGTTAGCTTCTTGCAAGGCATCTGCTCCCACATCACTACTTGAAATGCCATCCTACCTAGAAATCTCTTTACAGATTATGCATCTATTATGCAAATAAACAGACATTTAGATCAAGAGGGTCAAAGAGAACCTCCCATATGCTACCAACAACATTGAATGAGAAGGTCTTTAGAGGAAAAGTACAAAAACTATAAGAGTTCACAATGCAAGGCTCAAAAGCTTGTCACAGGTAAAGGAAGGGTGTTAGCAACATAATGATGTGATTTTCATTCCACAGCAGTAGAGCTCTTGAGGTCTATTAAGGAGAGGTGTGCAGAGAGCACAAAATAATAAACTCTTGATAAGAAGTGCTCTCTCCTGTCTGCTAGCACTTTCAGATCTTACCATGGTTTAGTAAACAAAGTGAGAAACAGCACTTGGAACAGTCCAGGCTGCATGGATTCATTTCTTCCTTTACATCCCTCGAGCAGGACGCCAAACAGTTGGGAACAGCTCAGGTTGATAACCTGCTCTGAATGCTTAAGTCCTGTGAATCTGCAAACAATCTCTTCACTGACTTCCTTTCCTTATCCACCCCAGGAAAATTGCTCCATTCCAGATAAACAGAAACCAGGCATCTTATCCACATAGGCTGGAATAAGACAGGAAAGGAAAAATGTGGAGGTATGTGTCATGTTAAAGCGTTTGGACAAATTGAGCTTTGGAAGGAGAAATACTCATGAATGTATGCATTGTGCAGCCAAATGGCACAGAAAATCCCTCAGTAAGAGAAGCAGACACAGAAAATAAAATAAAATTTTTAAAAAATGCTCATGCAGTTATACTTTCCAGCATGATCCCACAGGAGAACTCCAGATAGATTTTCAGGGTGTTAGTGGGTCTAAAGATGGGATTTTCTAAGAAAATCCCAGCAAGTGCCGGTCTGAACCTTCAAATGCCAAATACTTACATGGTCTACAGACCTTGACAGGAGAAGTATCTGGAGGTGTGTTCATTAATACTAATTCCTTTTCCCACAGGGACTAGGATTTCAGATAAATAAGAACTTAAGCTAATTTTTAGCTAAACCCAAGATTATCCAATGCAATCCTTTAAAAGACAAAATACAACCCTAAAACAGAGTGAAGTTCTAAGTGATATAAGTTTTTAAGAGTTTTCCAATATCTTGTTGATAATAGAGAGAAAAATGGCCCAAAATTAAATGTTTGACTGACATTTGGAAGCTCAGAATTCAAGTTTTGAGGATATTTTTTAGTTTAAATAGAGATTTTCCTAAATTTCTGTTTCTGTGATTGTCAATATGAGTTCAAGTCTAATAGGTTTTTTCTTTCATAAAGAGACTAAAAGCTAGAAGTAATATTTTATGTCAGCTCATTTTACTCATTTTAGACTTTTGTTCATAGAGGTGCAATTACAAAGGAGTGTGGAAGAAAATATAATTTTGAAAGTAACCCCCAAAATTTCAATTCTCAAACATCACAAACCAAAATGTATCAGCACTAACAAAAGAAGGAATTTTTAAGCATGAGAGGATATGGCTTAATATTTGAAGAATCATCACCATTTATTCATATATTGTTGTAAGTTCTTGTAAGATGAGTCAGCTTCCCAGGAACTTTTAGTTCTTATGATGCTGTTGTCTCTGTTCACCTCCCCCTTTTTTAAATTTGTGACAAAGTTACTGTTCATTGGGCAAATGTCATCCAGGTGTACCTGCAAGAAGCTGAATCATTTTTACATAAATATCATTTTAAAAATCAAAACTATACAAATAATAACATTTTTTTGCAAATACAATTCAGTTTTTTCTGTATTTTTTGTGTGGGTTGCAAGTCCTGCTGCTCTTCACCATCTTTGGTGTCTAAATGTCATGACATCTGTCTATAATGTACAGTAATTTCACGAATACAAGCCGCACCAATTTGACCAAAATTTTGGTGGAAACCCGGAAGTGCGGCTAATATTCCGGGGCGGCTAATCTATTAACAAAATTCTAAAAGCTGCCAACACGGAAGTGAGAGCCCGCGGCAGCCCCAAGCCAAGCTGGAGCCCGGCCGGCCCCGGCTGAGGTGGGAAAGCCTGGCAGAGGCGGGGCCAGCAGTGTCGGGGGCGGGCGGCAGAGCCTGAGCCAGCAGGGCGGGGGAGCCCGGGAGAACTGGGGCTAGCAGTGCAGGGGAGCATGGCAGAAGCAGGAAGGCCGATGGGTGGGGCTGCCTGGCAGCGGGGGAAGCCCAGCAGAATCGGGGCCAGCAGCGTGGGGGAGCCCGGCGGTGCGGGGGCCTGCAGTGCCGGCCAGGGCGAGGAAACGCGGCGGCGGTGCAGACGGGAGGGGGCGGCCGGCGAGCCTGGTGGCGGCGGCGGCAGCCCTGCCGGCGGGGCGAGCGAAAGCGGCGCTCGCGAAAGCGCCGCCCGGCGAGCGAAAGCGCCGCCGCTCGCGAAAGCGCCGCCGCGAGCCGCGAAAGCGCCGCCGCGAGCCGCGAACCGCGAGCCGCGAACCGCGAGCCGCGAGCCGCGAGCCGCGAGCCGCGAGCCGCGAACCGCGAGCCGCGAGCCGCGAGCCGCGAACCGCGAGCCGCGAAAGCGCCGCCGCGAGCCGCGAACCGCGAAAGCGCCGCCGCGAGCCGCGAACCGCGAGCCGCGAAAGCGCCGCGGGGCAGGCGCAGCGCGGGGCGGGCGCGGCGCTCGCGAGGCGCGGCGCGGGGCGAGCGAACGCGGCAGCGGGGCGGTGCTGACGGGAGAGGGGGGCCAGCGAGCCCGGCGGCGGCGGCAGCACCACCCGGCCAGCCCCGCCGAGCCGTGGCGCTGAGCTGGGCCACCCGGCCCCGTCGGCAACCATGAGCGGGCCGAGCCTGCCTGGCCCCACCCCGAGCCAGTAAAGCCCGCTATGCCGCGATCCTGTTACTAATTGGCCAATTTGTGAAAGCTGCGCACGGATTCTCGCGACGAACGAAAGTGCGGCTAATATTCGGGGTGCGGCTTATCTATTGACAAAGACAGCAACATTGTCGAGGCACCGGGGGTGCGGCTTATAATCCGTGCGGCTTGTATTCGTGAAACTACTGTACTTTATACTTTTTCTCCTTTTATGTGTTTTTATTGTGTTGGGGTTTTTTTGAGCCTGGAGTGAGGCATAAATACACATATCTTTAGAAATATCTTAGAGGGTGGTGTGAGAGAACAAGTGTGGAGAGTTGTACTCTTGATTAATCCACCATGCAAGTATTGAAAATAAAACCAAAAACAGGAGTAACTCAACAAGACACAGTTAAAAGTGCAAACCCCTGTACTGAAAGGAAAATCATTTCTGTGCCTGTTTGTCCAGGTGACTGTTTGAGCTACCCTCTCCACTCTGATTCTAAGGCAACTGGAGAAAACAGCAGCTCTGGATGGACCCTGCCACCCCTCCTCAATTGTATTCCTTCCAGAAAAGGGGGATAAAATAGAGCAGGAGTGAAAGAATTGTCACGACAAATTGTTCATGGGGCAGGCAGCCATCAGTCACCAGAAGCTCTGCTCCTCTCAGAAGAGCTCTGAATCCATCAGCCTCGCCTGCACTGGAGCCAGAGGCCACACACAGGGATAAGTTTCTGTAGGATTCCCACACCAGCTGCCAGAGACAGGGCAGAACAACTTTGGTTCACTCCCAGCACTTTCTTCCTGACATAATTGGTCCTTTCCACTCTGTAAGGTGGAGCAAGCAGGAGTCTAAAACCTGCCAGGCACACCTCTTGTACTGTACATACAGCCTTGGCAGAAATGGTGGCCAGAGGAATGAATAACCCCTCAGCCTTTGCTTCTGACACCAAGGGAAATATTTTTATCATGACTGACTGGATTAGGGACCTTTTTCTGTATGAGCACTCAGATTTGAGTTCACCAACATCATTTCTCAATCTCAGTCAGTCTCAATATCAGTTGGGATGGTGGGTAATTGATGAGAACAGAGCCAGAACTATAAGCAATAATATAATTTGGACTTTCTCAGATCTACTAAACTGGAATTTAAACAGTGAGACCTCTGAAAGTTCTATGAAATACTGGAATTTTGTGATCTGGACTGCTTATTGGTGGGTTTCATCGCTTCCTGTATTCAGGAAATTCTGAGATTGCTTCAGATTGCCAAAGCTGAGAAAAAACCTTGATTAACTAAAAACCTCACAAATTTTTAACCCTCCACAGATTCATGCCTTCTGTCACATGGTTACCCACTGACCACTTTGGCCCTAGGCACTCTGGAGATCCTTGTGAGGACAGACAGATTTCCAGAAACAAACTTTGGTTGCGGCTTTTTTTAAATACTTCTCGTTTCACCTGTGTCCCTCAAAAATCTTCTAGCTCTGACACAGGAAAGACAAAGAAAGATAAATGTAACGTTTTTGCAGAAAGAACTTCTAAACAAGAATTCTGCATCCATGGTTGGACTGGATGATTTTAAAAGTCTCTGCCAATCTTGATGGTTCTGTGATTCTATGATTCAGAAGATGACACAAGCCTCTTGAAGGTGAGGGGTTTCTGCCAATCAGTTAAATCAAATATATCCAGAAAAGTCTACTGTCAGGTAGCAGAATCACAGACTAAACCCAAACAACTCTGATTTCTCACTGCTCAAGCCCTAAAAGCACATTTTTGAAAACCAATCTATCTTGTCCTGGAACTCATAATTGTACATACCTGCTGTGAAAGCTGAATAAGCAGAGCTTTTAGGAAATAGAATCCAGGAGCACAGCTCTCCACTGATGGAAAATTGAAATGATGAAGCATTACCCCTGCAGAAATAAATATCACAGCCAGGAAACCTGGAAGAAGGTTGAAACAAAACCTAACAGGGAGGTTATTTCAGAAATTACAAAAAGGACAAGAGTCAGTAATGACATGAGGAGTCTAGAGGGCTGAGGGGATTTTACTCTGAACCTTGCTTATTTTCTATAAAGCTATTTTCCTTTAATATACAGCAGAGTTTCTGTGTTGACAATTACTAATATCTCTGGATGATCATTTGTGTCTAACACTCCTCAAGGATTCTGTGGCCTTTTCTATTAGCATACCACATTTAAGAGAGATGCAGTATTCCCTATCCTATCCACTGAGCTGTAAGAAGCTCTTGTCAGCGTAGAACCAAAATTTGAGTTCCCTGTGTCAGGGACTTGATTAAAATAATAAGCAGAGAAAATCTCTAAATGTATATAATCATAAAACAAACCATTTTCTGCTTCAACAAATGTGTGTTTTATGGAAAGGGTGGATGCCTCACAAAACAAGTGGTCATATCTTTTAGGGTAAGTGAAAAATAGAAACACAGAAGTATCAGAAAATGAGATTTTTATCTCAGTTTTGAAGAAACAAAAGACATTAAAGCTATCAAATGAAACTTTACCCAGCCACTACAGCCAAACCACACTCAGTTATCTCTTGTTCAGGTGAGCTATTTATTTGAAAAAATCTATTAGAAAAATTCATAAATTTGAATGCACGTGGTTTCAAAATGTCATATTTTTTCTCCTCTTAATCCTTTCAGAACAAGAAATACCAAGTTCCAAAGGAAAGCAAGCTGCACACGCCTGAGAAGGATAAAACCAGCCCCTGCTTGATTAAGGGCTGAGAATATTGGCTCTGACACTGCAAAGAAACACTTCTTTTTCCTTCTCCAGGTAAAGCTAAAGAATTGTGTGCACACATACATACATTTAGGATCGCAAAAATCCATGAGGAGCAGCTGAGAGTAAAAGACGCATTAACACTAATGTTATCCTATGCTAAAGAGGAAATGGACCTAACTTTTAGCTCCTTAATACTGGTTTTTCTTTCTCCTCAGACTAAGGAAAACAAATTTCCATTGCTACTTGGAAGGAATACATCATCTGTCTACATTCAATCCATTAGAAATGTTTTCTTCAGCAACAGAATATTTGCATAACACTGTTCTCCTTGTCAGGTTCACAATAGTGGTGGGACTTATTAGACTGGCTTTGTGTTGAATATTCAACAGTAACTCACTAGTCAGATAAGGAGCCCCGAAGGAATCAAAATGTACATGAGCTAAGACAGATGATTTAAAATATAACCCTCTCTGGATTTTGAAAACAAAATGCATTTTGTGCAAAAGAGTGAAGGCTGGTGTGCAGGCAAATTTTCAACAAACCTACTCTAGTGCATTATTTGTGTACACTGAACTTTTCTGGTTTGAAATAGAGGCTGTTGAAGGCTTGCAAAGGTGTATTGACAGTGTTATAAATCCTTCCCTTCCTGACCAAGCTACTTTGAAAAGCTCCATGTCTCACCTGTGACTGTTGAAACCTTTCCCCTTCTACAGAGAGATGAGATACTTCACACAAACTTTAAAGAAAAATCTTTACAGAGGCAAAAATGAGAGAAAAGGGCTCTGGGTACTTCTGCTGTTGCTGTGCTTTGTCAGACATAACTGGGAGGAACAAGTTGGCTGAATGCAGATACACCAGGATAGAGAAAATGCAATACAACACTAACTTTCTACAAACAAAAGGATCCTAACTATGATTTAGAGGAGGATGGAGTTCATATGTTGGGAGTAAAAGGAGCCTTTGACATGGTGAAAGTTCTGGACTCCAAGGACAAAGCTTGCTGGAAGGTGGAAAACACCTATCAAAATTTAGCATATTCCAGTAGAACCAGCTCAGATGTATTCCCTCAGTTACTGGCAAGGACTACAGCAATATCCTCAAGGAAGGAGATACCTGGTGAAAAAAATGAGCTGAGTAAGAAGTCAGAGATTTCCCCAAACAGACTGGACAGAACTCAGAAGCCAAAGACAGAGAGAACTTGAGGAAAGCTGTGGAAACAACGTCCTGCTGAGAGCTGAGTTCTGGGCAGCACTGGGAAGAACAAGGACCATGGAAAGGATGCAAGACTTACACTGTTCTCTGGAGAAGGAAATAGTTCCAACTTTCTGGGGAGCTGACTGTATAGTCTAATAACATCAAAGACCTTTCCAAAGCCTAGCTTCTGCCCTCAAGGTGAGGCAATGGGACCTGCTCCTCCTTCCACAGCTGTTGGGACTCCCTTGACTCAAGGGCTGTCTCTTCACAGCTCTCTCTGAGAGCCATTGCACTGGAACTGGATCAAACATACATCTGTGCTGAAATCACACATTTTATCAGCCACAAAATCTCTCCAGATGGCAGACAGTCATCTACTACCAGTAATCCATTTCTCCTCCTACTTTTCCACGGCAGTAAATTGATGTCAAGTCATCCCAGCAGTCTTTTAAAAGAGAACAAGAATATACAGATGTTGTTTGTTGTTGTTGTTTTTAATAAAAGACAACCCAGGGGAAAATATTAAAAATTAAAGCTCATAGTGCTGCTACAGAACAGTCATTTGGTTTAAAATCACATTATTTACAAGTAGTTTTATTTCTGACAAATGGCAAATGCAGCCACTATAGCTGCTTGCCAGACTAGCTCACTCTTTCTTACCTGCTGTGAGCTGAAGAGTTGGCAAACTTTGATTTTGCCTTGCAATTCCTTCCAGCCTTGTACACAGCTTGTAAACATCACTCGCACTTTCTCTCCCTTGGCATAGAAGTTTTATCTGTTCCTAGAGAATAATTTTTCTAGGTATTTTTCTTGCCAATTTCTAGCTCCTGTAACCCTCTCACCTTTTATCTTTCAAATAACATTTTAAAAATCAAGAAAAAAATAGAAAGTGTCCTGGGAACACCAATTTTGGCAAGGTAAAGTAATATTGGAGCCAGTAAAGCAGGTCCTTGCAGAAGTTTAAAATCCAAAAATTCATATCAACAAGACAAACAAGAAGCCATGCTGGACATTTTTCACAGCTGGAATCATCATGGTAACCAGTTTTCTAATCTTGTGCTCTTAACACAGGAGCTACAGCAGTAGCTGTGAAACTTTTAGATATTCAACACATCCTGATTCTTGAAATAATGTTGAACTCCTGGACTCAGGGGTCATTGGCTAAAGTAGATGAAAAACATACACTTTCCCACTTTTTTTTTTCTTTCCCTGTGAAGTCAAAATATAAAATTCCTTTCCTCCTTGCTAATTTATGAGGTTCACATAGTATTTCATGTACGAGGAACCACAACATCAACACATTTGTAAGTGTGTGAATGCCTATACTAAACCACATCCTAGCTAGGAATGTGACTATCCATCTCTTACTTCTTCATGAATCCCTAAGCCACCACCAGGGAAAAGACTGCAGGTAACAAAGGGGACTCTGTAGAGCTACCACTGTGTGGGCACACACTTTCACAGAAGCGCCAAAAAGGCAGAGGAATAAGCCTTGAACAATTCAAGGGTCTGAATTTAAGTGTTTCACCCATAAACCCTTAGAGTTTTACTCATTGCTTGGGATCATCTCATAAGTAAATAGCAAATCAAGCTAGATGGCCTTGTACCTACCAGCTTGATCTGAGACTGGATTCCCTATAATAGCATTTTATGCACCTGAGTACAGCAGAATACAATACAAGCACAATACAAACACAATACAAACACAATACAAGCAATAAGCACACAGGTTTTCTGTGACATCCACAAAACCATTAAAAAACATATGACTATGTGGTCAGCCAACTCATTTCTCAGCAGTAATAACCATAATTTAAATAAATACAGAAGTGGAATCAGAAAAAAATACAGGAGCAGATCCTTTTTCCCCCTTAAAGTTTTGCAAAGCTAAAGATCATTACATTTCTTACTGGAGTTTATTGAAAATAATAAATCCTGTCTCTTTTGTGGTTGACATAATGAACCTGATACTCTTACACTGAAAACTTTTTCTTTGTATAATAGCAATAGATAATTTGGATGTGTCATCAAAAGCAACCCAAACTGAGTTTGTTGACATTTTCCTGCCTCATACAACCTTTTCATTTCAGCCTGGAGAAAACAGGAGATGGGAAACCTCTCCAGAAGCTGGCTTTTTTACTTCTGTTTTTATGTCTGCAGCAGTATTTTAGGTTGCAGGTGCAACAATTGCTAAAGGAATAAATGCACAGAAATTCAAGATTCAATGTAAGCAATCCCCAAACTCCAGAGAGTGATGTGAGCAGTGTTGGAAACATCAGAGCCAGAAACTCTATCCCAAAAGGTCTCATTATACCTGCTAGACAGCCCAGAAAGCAGAAGGGAGTGCTGTGGTTGAGTCACAGAGGCAGAGCTGTGGTCAATTCACGCTTTCCAATTGCAGCAGCACAAACATCTGAGCAGTGTCAAATTCTCATCCAGATGCAGCCAGCGCTTGGGAAACAAAGGAGCTCTCTCTTCCCCCACCCTGCCCCAGAGGATTTGACATCAGGTGCTCCTGCTCTGCCCCCATGGCACCTGAGCACAAGGGAGCAGGTCTGATCCCCTCCACACACCTTGGTCCCTGCAAGAGATTTCCCTTCAAACTTCCACTGCCCTTTGTTCACCCTCTGAAAGCTTTTTGGGCATTTTCATTGTTTCATTTCCTTTTATTATATTTAATAACATATGTCAATAGTTGGTCTTTTCTAGATGGGAGCCTTGAAACTATAACTTTAATCATTTTTAGTTCAGTGTAAACTCTCTTGGTACATTTATGAATCTCTTAATATTAGAAGAGGCTTCAATAAGCATAAATTGCTAGAGAATATTCAGATCTTCATTCATCTCCAGCAATACAAATTTTCAGGTCTGCTGAATGAGTGCCTTGGTTTCAGCTGATGTAGAGCTCATTTCTTCTCCGTAGCTGGTACAGTGCTGTGTTTTGGACATGGAATGACAATGGTGTTGATAACACACTGTTGCTTGGGCTTACCTAAGTCGTGTTTATCCTGAGCAATTTGTGTGTGTGTGTATGTGTGTGTCTCCTGTTTTGCCAGTAGCTGGAGGAGGTGTGTTAAAAAAATGGTAGGGAGTGTAAATGGGAGAGGTGACCTGAACTGGCCCAAGGGCTATTCCAATATTCACTCCATAGAACACCATGTCCAGTAAATACATGAACAGGGGGAGTGCCTGGGAGAGGGGGAGAGTGTGGGGGGAAATCAGAGGCCAGCATCATATTGTGCACCACTTGGTTTGGTTTCTCTTTCCCATATTATTAACATCATTATTATTGTATTTCACTTTCCAATTAAACTGTTATTTTCTCAACCTAGAAGTTTTACTTTTGATTCTCTTCCCTATTCCACTGGGGTAAGGGTGGAGAGGGGAGTTGAACAAGCAGCTGCCTGATTCATTTCCAGGTGGACTTAAACCCCACAACAATGGGGAAAAGTTTATTTCCAGAGGAATATTTGAAAAATAACAGTTTTCATAAACATTTCTGAGGAAGAAACGAGATCTGAAGAGACTTAACCAATAACTGGGGAAGGAAGAAAAAATCCCACTGGAGTCACTTAGGTCAGAGATGTGCAGAAGTGCTCCATCTCCACTCCTACACATCTCTCATCCAGTCCCTAAATTGCCTTCATTTGTGCAATCACTGAGGAGTTGGTCTTGCAGGCTCCAGTAACACTCACCCTGCACAGAAGCATGCAAAGCTCCTGGAGAAAAGGTTGCTCACAAGGAGCTTCCATCAGTGCTCGCTTACTCAAGAAAAGGCGTTTTCTGGAAAATCCAGGCAATATGTGGATAACACACCAACGCAGTCTGCAAGTAACTAATGCATATGGATGGGTTCAAATGAGCAACACCAGCTCTACCACCTGGTTCCTGGCAGTAATGAGCCACAGCTGACAGGAGACATCAGCATCACATATCCCACATTTTCTACTTTTAAACCACAAGAACCATTAAACTGTTTAGACTTTTTTTTTTAAGCATCCTTTTGTGCTCAGGCTGTGACTTCCCTATTCCTTTGAGGATTAAATCTCTCTGAGATTCTCAAGAGAATCTTAGGGACTCAATAATGTGATGTGTAGCTTGGAACATGCAAATTTACTTTCCAGATTTTACTTGATTTCACAGCAGTTTTTTACCTCTCTTGCTAATTCCTATAAATCACATTTTTCTTTGACCTATGGCTTTTTATCTAAAAGTTGCACTCAACATGTCTTCTCTACAGGAAACATTTTCAACTTCTCAGGCTCAGGTTTTTGCTTAATCAGTTCTAAGGGTAATTCCTGGGAGAGAAAAGGTAGAAGAATATTTGCTTCTTGATTGAATTTTCCCATGGCTAGAACTCTTCAAGTATTAATTTTGTGGCTCTTACAGCAGCTCAGCCTTCTAAAAAATAAACTAAATCATCAAAATAAACACTCTAAGTTCATGAAAATCTAGGTTTTTGCATCTTTTAAAGTACATCATGTTGCTCTGTATAGAGACAAACAGATAACATTTCCATAAACAATAGCTAAAAAAAACCCTATAAAATTTAATGGAGCATTACAAATGCTTGGTTAGAAGGCATGGTTAGAAAACTAATTTTCAGACTAGCAGGCCACAAGTGGTAAACAAATTCCCAGTACAAAAATGTTTCAAATGGAAATTGCATAAAATGAATGATGCTTATTCATGGCCACAGCAGGCTGAGAAAAAAAATTAATTTAAAAAGTTGTTTTTGGTTTTTTTTTAACCAAGTCCAAGCACATCTGATTTCTAAATCAATAGCTGTCTCTAGCCAAACTGAAGTGCTTGTACAACTTCAGACAGGTAATTACTTATAGGCCTTGGATGAGGAACAAGCACATCAAGGGATATTGCTACGTCAATCTCTCTTCTTTTATGCTTTATTGTAGCCTTTTGGTTGTTTCAGAAATCAGCACTAAGAACAGATTTTATCCTCTAGCAGCTGCAATATAAAGAAAAGCCAATATACTAATGCACAGAAAGATGTGCATGGCTGCCTTTGTCAAACCATTTAGTGTCATGGTTTTGGGGCAATTTTCACAGGAAAGACAGATTTTTGAGAGATTTAGATTTTTTTTTTTTCTTCAGACTGATGAATGTAAAATTAACTAAGGTCCCTGTGAAGGGCATTATGAATATCCCAACACAAGATGTGAAAATTACTTAATTTCAGGATGAAATACATTTGTAAGACCCTTTGCATAAGCATAGAAGGGGGAATACTGTTGCATTTCATTAAATTACACGAACATGGTGCAGTAATAGAACAGCAGTTACCTCTCCATTGAGGAAGCCCCACAATACACATTCAGATTAACCAACAGATGGTGTGACCACCTGACATTTTCCACTGTCTTTATCAGAGAATTTGAGGTATTGAATTTTAAGTTACCCTCCTAAATTGTATGGCTTTTATTTAAAAGTTTATTTTTAGCTGGAAACCTGAAGTTTTCAGGTTTTGAAAACAAAATCCAAAAGACAAAAAGAGGCAAAATTTATCAAAAGTACAGTATTTCTCTAAATATTTGTCTGCATGCCTACATGTGCATTGCTAAACACATCAGCATTTTCTGTGGGGAAAACTTGTTCTTTGTAGATCTAATTCTCAGTATTAAAGTTTTTACTTTTTTAAGATTGAGAGCTTCTGTCTCCAAAGTCTTTTTTTGACAGAAACAATAAGAAACAAAATCACAATTATTTTGCTGGTTAGAAAAACAATTTCTAAAAGTCACCCCCTAGGATACTTACTGCAATAAGAGTGAGATAGTACATGAAAATTATATATGTCCTAAAAGGTCTAGGCTTGAATAAGATCTGCAAGCGTTCCTCCAATTTCCTTTGTGTCACTAGAAGCTCTTGGCAAGTCTTGCCTCACAGAGAAATAAGCTAAAGTATACAACCCTCCTGAGATAATGCTACTTTTTATTAGAAGATTATGTATTTTAATGAACTGGATACATTTAGTTACCTCCAGTATTTCCTCTGGTGTTTACTACTCTCCCAAGTGCTGAGTCAAAATTTGCATTTTAACAGAAGTGGAGTACTCTACTGGAAAGGCATCATGCTTAAAAGCTCATAAGTAGATTTTTGTCTATTTTTTAGTTTATTGAAATGTTTTACTGCCTTTAAAGTCTCTTGTTTAAGAGATACACAAAGCTCCTGTTAATTGATCTAATTTGCCATCTGTATTTTTGCACTCACTTGTAGGATTATTATGCTAGAGCGTAAATGTGATGAACTGCTTTGCTGGGAGAGCATTTGCCTGCTTTGCACTGATCTGATAGCACAGAACAGGTAAAGACCTCCTGATCACCTAGGAACTGTGCTTTGTGATGGAGGTTTGACTATTCAAGACCTTATTTTACCGAGTTTCAGAGCTGACAGCAGCTGTCCAGCTGCTTCAAGAAAATAGTCAAATGTGCTGCCTAACAACAAAGGCAATACTCCCTTTAGGGATCTTTTACGATAAAGTGAAAACACCTTCCCGAAAGAAAGTTACCCCCTGTCCAGCAATCATTTCTAATTTGGCTGAGAGATGTTTAAATCTTCTCTCCTTGGCTTGGGAGAGGTCAGCAAACAAGCCTCCCTCTTACCTTCCACGCCCAGTGGCTGTGTGAGGCAAGAGAGGGGGGAACAAAACTCTTCTTCCATCTCATCCTGGCTGCAATCACAACTGGGATTTGTGTGCAGAAGTTCAGCAGCACTTGCCCACCTTAAAAATAAACCCAGGATGCAAGTAGCACATGATCTAGCAAAAAATCCAACCAACTAAAAACAAACAAGCAAAAAAAGAACCAAAAAGAGAAACCAAACTCCAACTCTCACTCTTCTAAAGTAAAGCTTCACTTCCTAAATTATCCTGTGACTATACAAAGCACTTTGGCTGTTGCAATAGTTCATTTTTTATTAATGATGTGAAAGGGGATCAATTCTGAAGTCCCCAAAACCCTTCATTTTACTGCTGAAGTCTCTCTCATTTATTATTTACATCCAAGAATTCTCCCTTCAAGCAAGACACATGCATTTCATTTCTCTTTTTCTTCCATTCAAGACCTATTTAACTACAGCTGCAAAACAAAACACAAATACAACATTAAAAAGTACAATTTGAGTGTAATGCTGAATAACTAACAGTGAAACAACTGACATTTTTTGGTTTAGGAAAAATGCTCTCTTCCTCTTCTGCTGCTTTTTTGGAGATGTTTCACTTCCAAATCTACTTAAGATAGAAAGTCTACTGAACTGAGACGTTATAATCATATTTGCTGATTGCTTTAGCAATTGTTTCCTGCAATCTTCTAAACAAGTCATTAGACTCCCACTGATGGTTTCCAGGATAGAAAAAGATAACATGAACAACCAACAATCTTTTTTTTTTCAGTCCAGCTGTACTCACATCCCACATTCACACATTTAGGTCTGAACACATTGTAGGCTGCTATTACTGTGCAAGGCAAATAGATGATGACCTGAAGGATCTAAGACTGGCAGAGATCTCCAAAACTGTGCATCTGTGGGAGGGAAAACAGAACCCAATTCCCCCAAGAGCTGTGGATTTAGTTGCTGTTTGCACCTCCCAGCTCCTGCTCAAGCCCTGCAGAGCAATTCAGGGCTGGCAGCTGTGATCCAAGAGAAGTTCCATGTCCTCAGGGGAGAACCTCTGGGAAAGCAACAGGCCAAAATTCACCTGCTCTCCCTCTTAGGAAAGTCAGTTTCATAAAGGATTGTTTGTGATTGATAAAAAGTCCATTTATGCATGCATTTGCAAGGTAAGGTCTAAGTTACCCACAGATGGTTTACCTTCAGATGTGTAGTGCTAGTGGGTTTGGGCATGTGGGTTTGGTTTTGTTGGTTTTTTGTTGTTTTGTGGTGGTGTTCTGTGAGTCTGGGCTGTTTTGGTTGGGGGTGCTTTTTATTGTTATTATTCTTTGATTTGAATTTTTTGTTTTATTTTGCTTTTATTAAAAGGGAGATAGTTCATAAACATCTCTGCAAAGAAATTCCAGGATTTACTGCAATACAGCACAAAACAGATTTATATTGCTGACTGTTGTTCCCATGGGGAATAAGTTAGTAGACCAATGCCCAGATAATTAGATTAGAGAGCAAGTCTGGTTGTGAAGGGTGAGGAATATCCTTTGATACTTTTTACCATCTTATTTCTATTTTACATTGTTCTTAGGCAAAATGGCAGATACTGGTAAGTCTGAGCTTTGTCCATGACCCCCATTACCCAGTCTAACAGGACAGTGGTCTAACTCTTTCTGAACTGGGATAGAAAGCAATTTCTCAGCTGTTTAGATTATAGAATATATTAGCATAATGGTTACAACTTAATTAGCTCTTATTCTTGTTGATTTACCAGCTTGTTAGCATCTGATCATCTTTTCCCATCTGCCTCTAGGGGGTTGAAGATGGCTTTGATACATTAGAACTACAGCAAAGGCAAAGTTATTCCTTATCACATTTAATGATTTTCACCCCCTTCCCCATGGCAATACAGCACAACCCAAAAGGGAGCTGGATGAACACAGCCAACTCCTCCCAGAAGTGCTGTGATGATCCAGGAGGGCACAACCCCTCTCCCTGGTCAAAGTGCAGCATCCCTGGGTCTCACCTCTAAAGCAGCATCATAAACAGAGCATGGATCTGGTGGCAGATGGAAAAGTGCGCTGCTGGTAAGGACTACTAATAACAAGCAGTACTGAATGTTGGAATAAATTATCAGTAGAGATAAGCAGTAAAATATCCATCAAAAGGACTTGAAAGATTCATGAAAACAGTGGCTAGGAAGGTGCAAGAAATTGCTCCTATGGTTACAGATTCATGCTCCCTTGATATTCCTCCCTCTCCCTAGACAGAAAGCCAACACTCTCCTTCTGCAGTTCACCCCTCTTGCTCTCTGGGGAGAGACACTCAACAATCATCTCTACAGCCTCCCCCAGCACAGCAAGGGACAGGGCAGGAATTCCCCTCCCAGTGGCTGAGGCACCTCAGAGGGTAGATCTGGGGACGCAGGGCGCTTCCATGGCTCCATGAATAGGATCCCAAACAGACCAGGTTTGCCTTTGTTATAATCACTCCCCACAAAGACTTGGCCTCATCCACCTCCAGCAGTTTCCCTCACAACCTCTCTTGGAAAGTCTGGCAGGCACTGTAGGCTGCCAGAGTAATTTACTAGAAGGGCAGAAGGAAATGATAAATCGGTTTCAAAACACGTACACACACAAAAGTACATCTTCATCACGCTCCAGAGAAATAGTTTCTCTGTCAGGGCAAGAGGCCACAGCTCCTCTGTGTTCCAGGGTCAGCTTGGGCAGTATTCACACATTTTTTTAGCATCACCTGAGCTTAGCAATTACCACTTTGTTCTCTGCTGCTTAGTTACAGAAATAAGTGACAGTTGTTTCACTGCCAGCACTAGGCAGTGGTAGACGGAAAAGTTCAGCCCACAGTGTGTGGTTAGGGACATTCTTGGAACTGAGGCCACTGTGGGGCTCTTTACCTCCTGGTTTGGTTTTTCTGCATAATTGCAGATCCCACACAGGCTGCTTGGTAGCCTATGGAATAACCTAGGCAACAGAGCAGAAGGGCCCCTCTGCTTGCCTATTTATTATTTTTTAAATAAATAAATGTAAGAAAAAATGTAATTACCACAGTGTGACCATGCCCATTGATTCAATGGAGTGTGGAGGAGGAGGAGAGAATGTCCCACTACCGAGAATAGCTTTTAAGTATATACCATGCATTCGTTAGCTTTGCTTACCCAGAAAAATGCCATGTAAGTCAGCTGTGGTGTAATTGGGTGCATAATACAAATACATTCTTTAGTTCAAAGGAACAATGAAATGAAGGGGGGAATATAATACTTCACACTTTGAGATTATTTATTGTTCAGCAAAATAGAAAACCTGATAAGGGGTTGTTTTCATTTTCCTGACTATGTACTACTGATTTGTAAGCTTTTACTTTCCCCAAGCACTGGCTGCCGCCTTTTACCCAACTGTGTCCACTGAGAACAAAACATTTCAATTTTATAATTGAAAAAAAATTGTTCTTATAAACATAACTTAATTTTATGAAATAAGAGAAATCAAATATGATAATGTTTTCTTGACTTTTCTGGCACCAACTTATAGGAAGTCATTTCCTGTTAAACTTTCAGCTTGCTGGAAACCAGATGTCTTTGGAGCCCTAGGAAAGGACAACAGGCAATGCTCAGAAATCAGGATACTGTGCAGAGATGTCACCACCTCCATCAGTATTGCTGGGAGAGGAGCTTTTGCAGCTGCCAAAGAGCCCTCTGTGCCCAGCACACCTCAGTGCCACCCTGCCTGCTGTGAAACAACTCAAACTGCTGAGCTGAGTGGCTGCACCCTGGGATTCCCCTTCCCACACACCAACATCTGTCCCACATCTGGCACAGCAGGAGGAGACACTGGCACAGGTTGTCCAAACAAGCTGTGGAAGCCTGGAAGTGTCTAAGGCCAGGCTGGGCAGAGCTTCCAGCAACCTGGACTGGTGGAAGATGTCCCTGCCCATGGCAGGGGGATTGGACCTAATGGATCTTTAAGGTCCTTTCTGTTTAAGGTCCTTTCTGAGCTAAACCATTCTGTGTTACAGTTCTGACAGACATGTGTTGGTCCTCTCATAATCCCTGCACCATTTCCAACACAAGGAAAGAAAAAAAAAAAGTCAACTATTAATTTACATTCACCTATCACCTAGAAATCAACCACGTGTCTCTTAGTGAGAAATGTCAGTTTTCACCAAGACCCTGCCTACAGCTCTCTCATTCTTTATACACTGCTGGTGATAATAATCATATTGCCACAGCTAAAAGGCTTCAGCCTGGGTCTGCAGTCACAGCAGATGTTGCTTGTTCAGTTCAAGCAAGAGCAAAAATTCAAAGAAAGCAAATTTGAGAGAGTTTACTGCAGTATTAGCTGTCCAGGAAAAGAGACACAGTCACCAGACTTCAGGTTTTTCTATTAAAATCTTATCCTAATACTTCTCCAGAATCCCAAACTGTATGAAATTAGAAAATTTAATTCTACAGTACTCAAATATAGAAATTAGAAATTATTGCTGGAGCTGAGTAAATATCTACTTTAAACCACAGAGAACAATTTAAGCTTTTCTAATTACATACAAAAACCAAAATAGTAGCAAGAAAAATATTTAAAACTCAAAACAAGAACCTTGCCTGTTTGCAAAAATACTGCTACATTTTTTAGTTATTGAACATTCCAGTTTAAGCCTGACAAAATGTAATCTTGAGTATTATCTGAGATCTGACCAGTTTTTTAGTTTGGTTTTGTTGTTTTGTTGATATGGTTTTAACTCATGGCTTTACTTATGAGGTTTTAAATTTTTTACTGTACTTTATATTTTAATTGTGAAGGGTCATTTAATGAACAGGATGAAATTTTGGTCATCATCAGCTTCTCAGTTCTCCAGGTATATATTCAGCTGGAAGAGCTGTAACCTTATATTGTGTCACAGGATGTTCTTTTGGCAAGGAGAAGCAGAATAAATTACTTTTAGAGTTTCTAGCTGGCAGCATCACTGGGTGTATAAGAATGCAGGGTGGTTTTCTAAGACAGAGCAGTTGTTTTAAGATAATAAACTCCTCTCTCTGTGGTTTTACTCTCTTCAAGAAATTTCACAAATGTTGATGATATTGCTCAGTATAATCAAAACCTCAGCAAGATTCCTAGGATTTTTAAATTAAGACAACATTTCAATTTTATTTTAATACAAGTCACCAACCTGTTAGCACAATGGGCTACTGACTTTTCAAAACCCTTCCTCCCTCAAGTAAGGGTAAACATAAGAGACAACAGAAGGGTCAAACAGCTTCTAAAAAAATTCCAGACAAGATTAGATTGGAAGTGATTTGACAATCTAAAACTTAATCTACAAGCTCTAGAATTTAATGCCATTTAAAAACAAGACATTATTTAGAACTTTGTCCACCAGAAGGAGGTTATTTGGACAGGGAATCATGACTTCTACCCTAGTTAAACCCATGGAAATAAAAGTACTAGATAAAATTTCCAGTAGAAAAGTTTCATTTTGGCAAAGATTTGCTTTCCTCTCTATCTCAGAACACATAGGTTAAATCATTGTACAGCAGAAGATTCTGAAATTGCTCAAAAAATTATTTTACATTTTTCATTGGAGTTCTGCAATAATGTTTTTCCAGTAGAGATTTATACTTCTCACACCAAAGAATGGCTGTGATGTTAAAAAACACAGTATCTTTTATAATGCAGTGGCATTATGATAAAGCTTGTATTATTAAAACTTTCTGGTCTTCAGGTATCTCAAAAGAAACCTTTTCCACAAAAAAAAAAAATCTACTTTTTCTTTTATGAAAATTCTGAGTAGCTGTTTTGACTGGATTCCTGATTTCCTACATGCCCAACACCCACAAATTCTTAAGCCCATTACCTACACTCTGTCTTGCTAATTAAATAACTCTCTTGCCTCTGAAGGTACAAAGCCACTGAGAGTCCCCTCTGTGCTTTGCAGCAGGGAGGCAGAAAAAGCCTAAACCTGTCCAGAATTTGACAATGACCTGCTTAGACCCAAGACCAGACTGTGAAGATCACCTTTCTCTCTGTGCTGACACAGAATCCAAGTGTCCCATTTCTGTATTTTGGTTATTTGGCAGCAGCCAAGGACAGGGCTTGGACCCCCCACTTTGAGTACATCCTCGGCCCAGTGCAGGCAGAAAGGGAAGGACAGAATTCATCACTCAATTTCCAATTAAAAAGGAAAAATCAGCCATCCTCAGTCAGCAGCAGAAAGGAATGGAAGAGAGCTGGTTACACAGAATGGCATTTTTCATCTTGCTTTGCTGAGGAGCAGGCAGGAAGGGCACAGGTATTATCATCCTGACATTGAAGGAATGAAGGAGGAATAGGGAGCTGAAGGAATTATTCTAAATGGGAACTTTCTTGCATGATTAGAAAGAGCCAGGACTCTTAATGTCCAGTCCGTGTTCTCAGGCTGCTTCCCTGCCAGGACAAGGTATTCAGACTAAAAATAAAAGTGCATTTTTATTTCTAACAACAAAAATAAATGTTCCAACTGTTCACCCAAAATTAGTCAGCTGTGGTCATTTCTACATCAAAGAATACATTTAGAATCAGAATGGACAATCTCCCTATCTAACAGGATGCTACAATTCAAGCAGAAATTTATTCTTAGAAAACCCTTGTGTCACACTGCTCAGGAGGTTCAGACAGCTTTGAACTCTGGGCTGCAAAGTCTGAGGTGGGAGAAGTACAGATGACAATAAAACATTGTCCTGCATTTGAAGCAAGTTAAAGTTTTGAGAAATAATCCACTTGCAGGGAGAAAACCCTTCTCTTTTATTATCATGTTGGTCAATATTTTTTTTAACTGACCGTACTGTAAAAGATATTTTCTACTGACATTTGACAGAAGAGAAAGTTTTACAGCTAAAAGAAAAGTCAGTAAATCACTTCCCTATTCTTCTGCTGACAATCTCTGTCAGTCAGAAAGCCATTTTCCATTATTGCTACCAGAGTAATGTAGAATCTTTTTTACTCCTTGGAAAGAATATTCATCATTTATAAATAACTTCTCAGTTGATTCACTTCATCTCTTTTTCTTGGAATTTTTGAAACTTTCATGTAATTCTTTCTTGTCCAGAAAGATATCTGTTAACTTTCTGCATCAAAATGTCAGAGACTGAGGAAAGTTCCTCCTGAAATGAGTTTCCTCAGCTCTTCAGCTCTGACCTTTTAAACTGTGAGGCTTTTTAGCCAGGATGTCTTTCATTATGTCAGTGACTTCAGTTAAAATGTTCACTAGAGCTAGAAAACCATTTTCTTCCTACTATGGGAGTGCCCTAGAAAGATCTCCTACTCACACCCTTCCCTTAACAGCCTATTGGCCATTTTTAATAGCACTCTTTTGCTACCCTTAGTAAGGGGAACCTTTTTCCAAGTTTCCCCTCATTTTTGGGTTAAACCTCAACCCCTCATTTTTGGGTTAAACCTCAAAGACTTTCCTTGTAACACCTTCAAATACCAGAAACACCATTCTTTTCCAGTACTGTGTCATATCACAGGTGGAGAATTGGGGCTCTGAAATTATTTCCACTCCTGCTGCTGACATCATATGATGCATAAGTGGTGATGAATGACAATGATTTAAAATCAATCTAGGCTGATAGGGAAAGTTCTACATTCCCACTATAATCCTCTGCACAGAAACAAGGTAAAAGCCTGCAGCTCTGTGTCATTTGAAACTGAAAGCAGCCCTTCCCTAACCCACTTTTATGGCATGGAAAAGGCACACACAGAGCTGTCATAGCAAAGCCCCAGGTTAATCAGCTGTGTTGATGATTTGTCCTTCCCAAAGAACTTTTATATTTCAACTTGTGAACACACAGTAGTTAACCTTCCCCAGATGCCCCCCTGCATGAAGAAATTGAGTTTGTTGGTTTTTTTTAGCAAACAAAAGAGGCTCTTAACCCTCTAGCAGTCTCTTGTAACAAACTGGAGTGTTTGTTAAGTACTAACAACACATGCTTGAAGAGGTAGTTTTATACCTACTGGTGTATAATCTTTTTTTGGGAAAACTTGAGAGCAGAATTCTCAAGGTTTAACCCCAGTTGGCACCTAAGCACCACACATCTCATTCAGTCTTCCATCCATGAGATAGGAAAAAGTAGGAAAATTCATGGGTTTAGATGAAGACACTTCAACCTGTAAAGAAGAAGCCATGCACATAAGCAAAGCAAAACAAGGAATTAATTTGCTGCTTCCCAACAGCAGATGTTCAGTCATCTCCAAGAGAGTAGGGCTCCATTACATGAACGGATTACTTGGGAAAGCAATCATCGATCCCAGCATCCCTCCATTCCTTTTTCCCCAGCTGTATGTACTGAGTACAGTGCCATATGGTTTGGAATATCCCTGTGCTCAGCTGGGGTCAGCTGTCCTGGCTGTGTCTCCTCCCAGCTCCTTGTGCACCCCAGGCTGTTCCCTGGTGAGGTGGGGAACAGAAAAGGCCCTGATTTTGTGCAAGCACTGCTCAGCAGTAACAAAAACATCTTTATTATCAACATTGATCCAAAATACAGCTCCATACCAGCTACTTTGAAGAAAACTCTGTCCCAGCCAAAATCAACACAGAGTTTTCATTGCCATCCTCTCATGAAGAACTCTTGATGGATCTCATTTCCACGGCCTTTTCAAACCATCTGTATTTTTGGCCTTCAAAACACATTCTACATAGCACATAATTATATTGCTGACACTGCCTTCAAAGTTATTTTTGTTCAGACCTTCTACATTATTTCATTTGGCCTTCAAGTTCTTGTCCTGATTGAAAACATCATTCATCATCTCTTTCCTGAATGACAATATTTCATTCCAAGTCCACCACTGCACACATTCAGTTAAGGGAAGATTCTTCCTTCCATTCATTACTTTGCTTTAACTAACACAGAATGATTTTGCCAAGTTCGCGTTCTGAAATTCAGGATGGTGAAGTTGTCCTGCTCAAGTCTCGATTCTCTCTTTCCACTCACCCCTTTTCCCTGTTGTTATGGACATAGATTTTTGCCTGTTGCACAAACTGATTTTTTCCAAACCATCTCTCACAATGTATCATTTGCACAATCAGTGACAGCTTAGTTACTGCAGAAACCCCTGGCTAAAACTAACGCAAAAGGGTTTATTTGGGAAACTAGCTATGCCACAGTATCCATTTTCCTTCACAAATGTATGTATTTACTTGTATAAAAAAAAAGGAGTTGCAACTTCTTCCCAAAAGGACTCATTAAAATGAATAAATATATATTTTGATAACAAGAAGCAGATATTTTCCACAGGCTTGTAGTTTTAAAATTGTAATCAGTAGTTCAATAATTTTGTATGTTCTTTCTTTTTGAAATCTTGGACAAGCATCCCCAATATAGGCTCTTACCACTCTTTAGAACTTTTTTGGTTCTGTTTTGGGAAGGGAGGGGTAGTCCTTTTACCTCCCTTTTCCAGTAAAAGAAACCTGTTTTTTCCACTTCCAGTAAGAACAGCCTGTTCTTTATCAAATCATAAAAACCTGTGTGGGAGTGAAAAAACAGCAAAAAAAGGATGAGGGCAAACTAAATTAAAAGCAGCTAAGTATGCATACCATAGAAAAGAAAAGCAATGTAAGTTTAAATTACTTTCTTGCACTTTGATGGCAACTTTTGACAAACTTTATATAGAAATCCAATGCACTTTGGGTTTCTAATGGATGCTCTTGGGCCAACTCTGGCCTGATATTTGACAAGGGGACAACCATTTGCAATGTTCCAGAAAGGTTTGGTAGAAAGATAAATATATTGCTGTGCCCTTGTAACACTCACAACAAAGATAAGGGGTTTGGAGAAGAAACAACCTCTAACCCCTAACAGGATAAGCATCCATCTCAGCTCCAGCTCCCAGGCTAAAGCAGGAAGGTTGTGCACTGATGTTTCTGCACAGAGCTCACCTCATCCCCTTAGAGCCCTTTGACAAACCTATGTCCAAATAAACCTTCTCACAGATTATATTTAGTTTCTTTTTCTCTCATTTTATATGCCTTATTTTTTCCACAGTGCTTGGCTGAACTTGAGATTATGACCAAATTATTTAAAAAGCAATGGAAGGGTTGATAAGATGCTGCTGGCATCAGAAGCAGGCTCAGCCATTGATGAGTTCTGGGATCCACCCAAAGAGAAATAGGATATTGTATGTAAGGTGGAGAAGGTGGTACCTCTCACTAACACAAAATTACCCCACCACAGTTCCCAAAACATACAGGAAAATCCATACACAAAATAAGGAAATTGTTCTCTTGGTGCAATTCTTACAGGTTCCCATCCAGATGCATAACATTTCTTAACTAAGCATGCAAACCCTTGAAGTAAACGAGGGTAAAGTTGTAGGATCTGAATTATGGGGGTGAAATTAACTTCTCATTTATAATTAACTGGATGACAATTGTGAATGGGGCAGATCTTGAACTTATTGTCTGAGCCTGGTCACTGTTGTCTTCATACCTGTGTTCCACACTACTCCTTTAAAAGAACTGGTTCTGTTATGCTGAGGTAATCTGGATGCACACACAGCATAAGGGCCTTGAGGGAATCTTCCTCTTGCAGGATGACAGAGTGCTAGCAAACTATGGAGAATAGGATATGGTAGAAAGAGAATTTTGGGAGTAATGGAGGGATTGGAGGTGGTGGAAGGGGGTTTATTAGGGGTAGCTTATAGGGTTTTATGTGGGAAAAATATAGCTGTTGTACTCCAGCACACATAAATCTGGATTAAAGTTGTTAAAACCACTGAACTGCAGGCACCCATAAACATCGATGTATTTTATTAGTGAGAATAGACTTAAATCTCCTTTTTCTTTAGACTAAAAGGATTATCTAACCCTATGAGCATAGCTTTGTGAAAGAGAAAGGTGAGGAAGCAAAAGGAAATCTTTGGTGTTTGTTGTGTGTTCAGACCCAAAGCATTCAGCAATTCAACTGAAGCCAGCAGGCTTCTGGCTCTCTGATCACCAGAGAAAAAGATGAACACTTAAGAGAAACAAATTATGTAAGCAATAGGAGTGCAAGTAAAGTGATTTGGGAAAGGGCAGCTTTCTCTCTACTCACTGCTGATAAAAGCTGGCAGTCAGCAGCCAGAAGCTCTAGGCACTGCCTGGAAGATTTCAGAGGGCTGTGCCTTTGAAGAAACTGCAAACACGTAGTGAGTGACAGCAACAATCAGTCAGAAGAGAGCATGTATTACATTTTATCAAATCAGAGTGTGCTAACTGTTCCAGAGAACACCTCTACAATAAAAAAATATCCAGGGTAATAGGATAAATACATTGAAAAGCATTAGTGATAGACATTAATATGACTTGTAGCACAGAGGTGTTTGCTATAGACACAGGCTGCCATGAGACATTTAAGGTGAAAACATTAAAAAAATTATTGCTAATATAAATGATACTTCTGGTCTTAGAGCCAGCAACAGAAGTGCTGACAACAGTGAGAAATCCAGATGTCAAGTATCTCTGCCTTTCTTTGTCATGTGCATGCACACATCAGTGCTTCCATCTGAAGACAGCACTGAGCTGAGAGCAGCTGAGCTCAGCACCTTCTCCTGCTTTTAGAGTGCATTCAAGGCAACAAGGCAGGGCCAGTCAAGCATTATAAACCAAGGGCTTGGATTCCTAGCATCAAGTCCAAAAAGCTATTTCCAGAAATGGTCACCTAATTCTTAAATAAACAGGACATATCCTTTATAAATGCTCTGGGAAGGCAGTAAATGCATTTATGCTAGCAAGACCACACACACATTGTTTCAATGACAGTTTCTTCCTTAGTTCACTTCAAATAAAATGGAATCATTAAAGAGTTTGGGTTGGAAGGGACCTTTAAAGATCATCTAGTCCAACTCTCCAGCAACAAGCAGGAACATCTTGAACCAGATCAGATTACCCAAAGCCCCATCCAGCCTGAATGTTTCCAGGGGCATCTACCACCTCTTTAAGCAACCTCTTCCAGTGTTTCACCACTTCCCATGTAAAAAAATTATTCCTTGTATCTGTCCTAAACCTACCCTGTTTTAGTTCAAAGCCATTACCCCTTGCCTTACTGCAAAGGTCCTCGTCTTTCTTATAAGCACATTTAGGAATTGAAAGGTTGAAATAAGGTTCTTCCCAGAGGCTTTTCTTCTCCAGCCTCAACAGACCCAACTCTCACAGCTTATCTTCATAGGAAGGGCATTCCATGCCTTTGACCATTTTCATGGTCCACTCTAACAGATCCATATCTTTCCTATGCTGAGGATCCAGGAGCTGGATACAGCACTGCAGGATCTCACCAGAGCAGAGAAGAGCAGCAGAACCCCCTTCCTCACCCTGTTGGCCACTCCTCTTTTCATTCAGCCCAGGGCACAGTGAACTTTTTGGGCTGTGAGTGCTCAGTGCCAGCTCACGTCCAGCCTCTCCTCCACCAGCACCCCCAAGTCCTCCTGGGTAGGGCTGCCCTCCCTTTGTTCATCCTGAGTTGATAACCAGGGATTGCCCTGACACAGGTGCAGGACACTGGACTCAGCCTTGTGCTCACTGCTGGAGCTTCTCCAGATGTTCTGCAGGGGCATTCAGTCCCATCATATAACTGACAAAGGCATTAAAGGTCTCAGTCACACTGCAGACCCCTGAGGGACACCTCTCCTCACTGAATGACAGTGGTGTGACTTCCCCAAGCTCAGAGAACTTGTAGGAGAAAACAGATCTGAGCAGTCCAGACAGCATCTCATCAGTGAAGGTGGATTCTAATAAATTAATAAACTAGTCACAATTTCCTCAATCACTCTGCAACATGCCTATGCTCTTCTCCATTTTTCTTTGCTTGGAGTTGAATTTTGGGCCATTCTGCAAATAATTCATAGAGGTCAATTATATTTCTAGAGCTTTTCTACCCTTATGTACTGTGTATGCTATGACACTACAAAAAGCCAATTTTGGAATGCAGAATAGGAGAAGAGGAAAGAGTGAACACAGTTTGCAGGAAGGGTGAATGTAGGACATCCCATGAATAATGGATGTCAAAAGGCATAAACTAGAGAACTGAGAACACTCCTGGAAAGTTCAGCATTTTCCTTTCTTCCTTTTTCACAGCAATTGCAATAAATGCCTCCTGTTCAAATATTCATTAAAATAATTTATTTTTCTTATCTTGAAACCATTATTTCAAACAGATACTTTGCAAAACCACAATCTTAGAAAATTTTCATCCAGGTTGGGAGCCAAGAATCAAGAGTGGTACTCATTGGAATGTTTCCCTTTCAGTGGGCATGCAACAGGAGCATAATGCATATCCTCATCATTGTTTCTTATTGTCTTAGACTTTTATCTCAGCAGCTTTATTCTGTGTAACTATAACTACCAGAAATGGTCTTTCAATGTGCTACTACACAAAGGTGTTTGAAAGTAAAAGAGCAAGGATGGTAGATTTTTTTTTAGTCAAAAGCACATTTATCTTCAAATTACCACATTCTTTCCCGTACTGAGGAGTGACTTGAAGGAAAAGAAGGTGGTTCTGTGCAGACAGTACCCCAAAATTCTGTGCATTTACCAACAACTTAAGCAGTCATTATTCCTAATAAATGAAGGATGTCTCTTCTCACGCTAAGACCAAGCCAACTCTCCTATCTCATGGTAAGGCACATTACGCCCTGTGGCTCAGTAGCCAAATATTACTTTGCAATTTCCATGGCTTAAATTCAGAAGTGTGCAAGGAGAAACAAACACCATCAAGGACCAGACTAATCCTCTTAAGGAGGAAGATCCACTGAAGCCAACAGCTAAGTAATTCCCTCCCATCCTCTCAGCTGCAGAAAGACTCTTGAACCTGCTGTCAGTGGAAAACAATTCAGGGACTCTCCCTTTCCATCTGTGCATCCAGCACACCTCAGATGACATGGTAGTAATGTAGACACCCCAGCTGCTGCCAGCAGAGCCTGACCACCCTGGGCTGTTGATCACCACCACACCCTGTCACTGCTGCCTCATCCCTGGGTCTGCAGCTGTGTTCAGCCCCAGCCCAAACCAGCTCTGCCCTGGTTCACCCCAGGGTTTATGGTTCAGGGTGCTGGCACAGGAACAAGGCCAGCAGGTGGGTGAATATCTCCCCTGTTTCAAACCCTTCTCTAACCTATTTAAAGATCTTGCTAATTGGCACTAACTCAGTAGTCCTCTTACACACCCACCAGCATCACACCCCAGGCCAGGAGCTTTGGGATTATGTCTGCACAGATGGAGAATTAAGTCTTCCTTTCCCCATGAGTTTCTTGGTGCAAATTCCAACTCTCTTTGGCATATAAGAAAGGTTAACTGCAGCTGACAGTATAGTCCTGTTCATCTTGAGTTCCTGAAGTGAATTAAGACATAGAAGAAAGGTTTTCAGAGAAGTTTTTGCTGCTGTTCATTAACACTTATGCCACCAGCTGTACTAGTGATAGTCAGGAATCTCACAGCTTTATTTGGTCTGATACTTCAAGAGCTGTGTATTTCTAAGTTCTAAGATCAGGATATTCAAGATTATAAAAGTCAATTTTATAGGAGAGGTAAAATGACCCACACAGGTCCAACGCAACGTTACACCTGGAGTTTTCAATCTGTGTATGCCCCGTTGTCCCTGTCACACTTTAAACAACCATTAAAAAAAGAAGGATGGGGACACACAGCACTTTCTTCAGTTTCTGTAGAGCTCCTATTGACTTTCCTGAGCTCTGGGCCAGTCTTGATTTTATTGTCAATTTGCAAACATTTTCCACAGTCTCCCCTTCTTGCCTCCAAACTTAGCTGTAGGGAGTGACTTTTCTTCATGTAAACATCCAACCTCACATTATCCCAGCACCTTTTCTGTTTCTCCAGCAAGAAAATACTGCCCTCCTCCAGCCTCTTCAAAGACTCCTGCAGTTTTAGTGAGCAACACTGGGGCAGAGCAGAGGCAGCTTTCCCCTTTGAACCAGATTTTCTGACCATGCTCCTCATTACCACTCAACACAAAGGTGTGATTAAAGTTAATTGCAAGCAGTACCAGGAAAAGGCAGCACTTTTCTCAGTACTGAAAACACCTAATTTCCTCCTGTAGAAAGGGACTCTATGCTCTCTACACCTCAACACTTAACTACTTTTAACATCTACAGATCAATTAGTCAGATACCTACACAGATTCAATTTCCACCCAAACACATGTTCTGTTACTCACCAGTGAACCCATTTAACAAGAACACAGCATAGGTTGTGTTCTGTTTAAAAACATGCCAGTTAACTCAATTTTGCAAGCATTACATCCAAACTGCTTTCCAATTTTCAGCTCTTAGACGGCCTGAACTTCAGCTGAACAGGTTTGTGTGGGCTTCATCTTGCCTAAGCCTCAGATTTCTTGCCTTACTCCCAAAGCTTCAAAGAATTAGTAATAGTTTAAAATAAAGCCCTTGTACGAGAACAGACTCTTATTTTTTTTTATTTTGGACAACAAAAAATAGCTTATACAAGTTCCACATTTTATCTTGTTTGATACCTTGGCCTTGCCCAGCACAGATATAATGGCTAGAAACAGTGTAATGACTTTTAGTGACATTTAAGAGCATGTTTCTATGAGTATTAGGCAGTTTAAATGCTGGAAGTAGAGGTGGTTTAAAACAAATATTTTCCCTTTTCCCCAGAAAATCTTTCCAAATTGGAGCAAGCATAAAAGAAATAGATCTACAAAAGTGTAATGGCTCCTAAATGAACAGTTACAACCATCTTCTGAATTTTTAGATAGTATAATCTTGTTTCTATAACTTTTCCTTAAACTACCAAGTAGAATTGAGGGAATAATTACATTCCAGAAATTTTCAGTGCTGGCATCAGATGCTAAATTTTACATGACAGCATGAGGCTTGCTATAAATTAGTATATTTCCAACTGAGCTTTTCTGTGAGAATAGGTAAGCTTAAAAGTAATTAGTTTTTCAGTTTTTCTAAAGAGACCAAAAACATGTTTATCATGAATGAACAAAATATTGGACATAGAGAGTTTGGTGCTTTTCTTTTCCACATAGGGCATTCCTATTAGAATTAATCTGAAAAGGTAAATGCTCCAGCATTTCACAGATGCAAGGTGCTGCTCACCTCCAATTGCTCTGTGAAGACAAGCTCAGCTTCCAGCCCTGGTCCCATGAGAGGCACCACAGGGTTCACCAGTCAAAACTTTCAGCAGGGGCAGAGCCACTGGCATCCCTAAAGAAAAGCTGATTTCTCAGACAGGCACAGCTATGCACTTCCAGCTGGGGAGGTATTTGCTGACACAGCCCAGTCGAAATATTTGATTCAATCTACTATGAAATCTACAGAGAAGTAGTGCATTAAGGTTTAAGTTCAGCTTTTGGGAGGAGATCAATGCCATTCAATCCCAAAATTATTTCTAGCATGACTTCAGAAGAACTGCTGAAGTGTTCTGCCACTCAGAAGCAGAAAGCTGAGCCAACCCACTCAAGCAGATGCCTACTCTGCTCTCTATGGGGTATTTCATTACCTTCATTAAAGAAACACTTCCCACTAGTGAATTGCATGATGCAATTACATCTGTTGTATATAAGGACTGGGATCTTCTTTCATCTTCCTCTTGGGTCACTCTCTCCCCAAAAACAAATCCCAAATTTAATTCTGCACTGATAGAAACTGAAGACCAAAGACAGGTAGAAATACTCTCCGGAGCTTTCAAACGTGTCTCTGTCTGGGGACACTTTAGTTTAAAAAGCATCTTTCATGTCTTATGCTGGATATACAGTGACACCAAAAACCCCTCAGCCAGGAGGGAAGCATCAATGTTAGGAGCAGCACAAGGAAAGCCTCCTTGAAAGGAGAGGAATTCCAACAGTCTTTAGATCAGCAAATTTCAGAGGAGCATCTGGCATAAAATCTGAATCCCATTATCTCTAATGTCCAGTTTACATTTTAATCTATACCCAGCTGCCTAAACTGTTGGGCAGACACTAAAACAGTCTTAGACAATTTTAATTCAATCTACTGTCCCTTAAGGACATTATTTAGCTGGATTTCAGGTGCTTCACTTGCAGTGGAAAGGTCAAACTCTGTAGTGATAGAATTACTTCTGGTGTGTGGAGATTCACACACTTCACTGGAAAAATTTCAGTGAAGTGGACAAAAGAACAGTTATATGCCTAGTGAGCCTAGGCTTCTGAAATGCTGTGTCTCTGATCCAGCCCACTACCAGGAGCAGGAAATACAAATGCTGACTACTCAGCAGGAGTTAAAACTATCATTTTTCAAGAACTATTTGAAAGAAAGTGCTTTATCTGAATGACCAAGTTTTTTGGTAAAACATCCCCCATAAAGTCTCAAGAATTTGCAGATCAAGTACCAATAGCTCTTTGCTTCAGCAGTCACTGATGATCCACCATCTCTTTAGCCCATCCCAGGACATGAAGCTCCCAGCACGAACCAGAATTTTGCAGACCCTGACAGAGAAGTCCAGGAAGACCATGGATCAACACTGTTTGATTTGGCTCTCACTGCATCAGTTTCTACAGATGCAGGTGAAGTTGTGGTATGCACCAAGTACTACATGGCTCAAAGCTTCAGCTGGGAGCTGCTGACCTGTGCTCTGGTTTGGCTCTTTCTCATGAAACTCCCCCAGCTGCAGAGTGCAGCAGAGCTGTACTGAGACTGAGCTGGTCCTTCCCCCAAAGGGTGTTTGAGTAGGTCAATGCACCAGCTTTCAGAATGCTGCAGAGGCATTGCAAAGCACAGGCTCTAGTCACCCAAAACCTCTCATTTGATGGCCTTCATTTCTGTGAGTCCTACCTTGCTGCCCTGTACATTTGAATCCACTTATACAGATATCTGAAATACTGCTGCTGCCCTGAGACACCTGAGCAAAATTAGCTGTGGCAGCAGGAAAGGAGTAGATGAGCAGCAGTTTACAGAGGCCCTGAACCAGCAAATTGCTGTCTGTTGAGCACTTTGGCCATGATGGATACCACAGCTTCATTAAGAACCCACATGTTCCAGTCTTGTTTCACAGCACACACATCCTCTGCTTGAGCTCTAATTAACTCACATGGGTCTGCAGTTCAAACTGTGGTAAATAGGGTTTTGCTCAAGTTACCATGCTTCTGGTGGCTACTGAGGCTTCCCCTCCCTTGTTAAATCCTTAATGCTGCCCAGCATTTTTTCCCCCTTATTAAAATACTAGATGAGCAACCATTCAGAAGATTTGGGATTCATTACACAGCAAATGCTTAAAAATCTCAAACAACTCACCAAAACCTAACTGCCATTTTCTCATAAGGTCCAAATTCATGTTTTACACCTTCTGTTAATCCTCTCAGAGCAGTCCCCTGGAATAAATTTAAAGGCATCTAACACAATATTATCTTATAATAGGTGACAAGCAGTGACAAGCAGTGAGAAAAACACACTGATTTCTAGCTGCAGTCTGAGTTTTGGGTCCTTCTCTTGTGGGGAGAGGAGAATCCAAGCAGGCAGATTGCTATTGTACAGTTGGCCTGAACACAAAGATAAAGCAAGGAAGTTACACAAATTGTCCACTTGAAATCACAGTGAGCAGCACAAAGCTGATGTGCTATTTACCCTTCCCAGTAGCTGTAAAAATCCAATCCAGAAAAGGGATTTTACACTTAAGCCATCTCATCAGGATGTCCCACATCAGGAGATTCTACCTGATGTTGCTACCCATTCCTGGTGTATGGCACAGAGCAAAATTCCACTGCTTGTGCTCTCCAGACTTCATAGGTTCATGAATGTCACTGTTGGGACTTTTTAGAAAGTCTCCTGTGTCTTCAAGCAATAACAGAACTTTGCAAGACCTTTACTGAACAGCCAGTAAAGCCAGGAATGTGGCCAGAACATGATCCAGCTGGTCATGGAAGATTTCCTTGGTTTGCTAGGCAGGTAGCTTTATTTCCTTTAATGTTTCCTTTCCTAATTCTTCTAAAATTGATGGAAGCAGTTTAGAGAGCTGTAGAAACAATGCATAAAATTTTTCCCATCCCTGAAGATGTCATAGTATGCTTTTCTACAACAATACTAACATACTAAATGTAATTCAACAACTGTTGGGCTCAGTTTCAGTACAACTGTACAGGTTTAGAAAATCATGTTTGCAGACCTTGATTTGCAACTGGACCTTGTGTAACAGGCACATTTACTTACTTGGAGATAATATTTAATTAATCCCACAAATATAAGTACTTCTCAAAATTATTTTTAAATGAGCCAATGCACCTTTATGATGGAAAATGTAATTTTCTGGCAAAGGCAATAAAGACACACGCTCAGAAAGGAGAGCTGTCACTCAGTATTGTATGAGAACAAAAGATAAACCCTGTACACTATACTTGACAAAAGGCAAAGACAAAAGAATGAGGTCAGTATTCAAAGAACAGAGCTTTAACATTGAAAGCAAGCTCATTTATTAGACAAGCAATTATTAGACCAATAAGGCAACTTACTGAAGTGCACTGTCCTGTGAGTGCACAATTTGCTTCTAAATCATAAGGTCTGTACTGAGGACATGTTTTCTTAGCCCTTTCCCACCTATTGAGCAATGTTGTACACACCTCTGATGCCCTACAAAGGAATGAATAAGGAATATAAATCCATCTGAGAAGAAATTAACTCTATCCCTGCTGAAACCAGGACAATGTCACTTCCGATCCTTGTCAGGATAGAGAAAGCAGGAAAATAGAGTTTTTGTTCTGCCTCCCACATCCCCAAACTCCTACCATCCACTTGGTTGTCACTCCAATGGATGCTGTAACTATGTCAAGCAGAAAGAAAATGTAGAAGACATTGTGTTAACTAACTCTATTTGGATGTTTGATTGTCCAGGTCCTTCTCATTGAGTAGAAGTGTTTGGAAAAGAGCTGCATTAGATGGGGCTAATTTGGTTTATTAAAGAAAATGAGCAGTCATAATCAGATCAGGAGTGAAATGCTAGCTTTCATCTCTGATTACTAAAAGTGCTCAGAAAAGCACATATCTACATTAATGCCCATAGATTGTTTGCCAGTGATTGGTATAATGGTGCTGGGGAATAGGCACTATCCTAAGTTATTACAGTGGAATCAACAATGATGTGCAAAATTATCATATTGCTGTAAATATCTGGAACCTTCACAGTTCTTATGCAAGTTTGCACAGTCTAGAGAAACCATGGCTTATGGCACAGAAAAGGCTAATTTACATCAGGCAGGGTGCACAGGAATAAAAGCCTTTTTTCCTAAAAGTGTTGTCTGCATAAATTATACACTTCCATTTATTTGCCCTTAAAAGTATCTTAAAACACTTAAAAGTAAAGTAGAACATGATGTTTTATAAGACCAAAGTGTTTTGTTCAAATGCCATTTAATTTTTTTTAAAGACCTTAAAGGTCACTTTGGAGAAAAACCAAAAAAGGCCTGAATCTTCCCCAACAGAAGTTCACCAAACATGTTTCTCTCATTCATTTTGCTCAGAATGGCATTTGGCAACACAAATTCATTCTTTCCCTGAGCTCCCAGCTGTCTTGTGCTTCAAGGCTTTTTTCCAGTGACACTAGATAAATGACTTTTTATTAAGGTCCAGCTGCCAGCATGGCCATGGGCTGGGCAGGTACTCCATTGGTCCAGTAGCTTTTCCAATCAGCCAGCAGACATTTGTAGGATTAAAGTAAAACTTTGGAAGTTATTGGAGTTTTTCTTTATTTCCCCCATCTACCCCCAAGACAGGAATTTCAGCAGCATAGGAGATTTTCTCAAAAAATATCAGCCTGAGCACCTTCCAGTATCTTCTCTACAGACCCAGAATCCCAAGATCAATGAAACAACAAAACACCCAGACTCAGCCAAGCAGTGGCTTTGGTAAACAGACTTAAGTAAAATCTTTGAACTGTGGAAACATGTCAAAAAGCATATAAGGAATTTTGTTTGTAAACATTTCAATCATACCACAGAAATCTACTCAAGAGTATCTTTACTGGGAGTCCAAGTTCAACTAATATATGAGCTTGGTTCTGTGCATTACTTTCCACAAGCCTGACACAGCCCATTAACCATCTAATACATTAGAAGCACTTTTCTTGTACCCAGCTAAAGCTACAATATGTTTTTTCTTGAAAAAAGTTTGTTCTGTACTCACTTTTAAACATACCAAAAGATTGAAGGAGCTCTGAGCAAAGTGGTAATTTTGGAACAGCTACTCAAAACCAGTACAACTAAAATTAAATGCCCTTGAAAGAAATTTTTGGTACACTCACATGAAAGCAGCAAGTTATATCTGTGTTACTACCATTAATTTCATATCACTTCTTGTTGCTTGTCATAATTTCTGTTTAGCAGCAAGGCCATAGTGTCAGTGCAAGAAAAATGGGGCCCTAGGAGGCACAGCAAGTCCTCAGTAAATATCTTCTTGTGAGGCACATCTGCCTCGGGGTTTTGTACTGGTATGTTCCTCACAAAGGTAATTCCACCATTTTCAAGAACTTGTTTTTCTGTGAACTGTACAAGTTGTTTGCTGTCAGAACTGTCCCTTAATAAAATACAAGAAACATTCCAATGCTCAGAGCAAATCTCAAGTCCCTGCACAAGCCTCAGAAACAACCATTCATTAACATCTTCATCCCAATCTTCAAGTCAGTAAAGACACTGGAATCCTTTTAGTGGCATACTTGCCAGAGAAGGAAGCACTTACAGGTTTATAAAGTCTTGAATTGCCTTTTCATCTCACAAGGCAACAGCACCAAGTAGAAAGATTCATGTTCACAGACCATGAGTGAAATAGATGATCAAATGCTCAGAAAAATTCGCTTGCAGTTGTCAGTCATTCTGACTCACATTGTCATCTCTTTCAATTCAATTTACCTTGCCTTATAAAGAACTTCACCAAAATTACTGCATTTAGAAGCTGACATTCTGATTAGACCATGTGCTAGATGAAAAAAAAAAAAAAACCAGCCACCTTGGAACTAATGACTTCTCCTCAAAGTCCTTGTCACCATAGTTTGAAATCCAAAAGCATTTTGTTTCTAACGGTACAGGTGTGTATTGTTAAGGATTTTCACAGGGAAATTTGTATTCTTCTTCTGTGCAGTCACAAAATCTCACCTTTTAGATATTTTAGTCTTCCTAGAAGTTGTTTGAATCATTACTGCAAAAAAATATGCCTTATTCTCAATCTGATAAATAAGTGACCTGTAAAGTGTAAAGTTAAAGAGACAGTGTTGGCAAACAGGACAAGCTGTTAATTTTCACTTTTTCTTTTCACACACTAAATGATGCCACTTCAGGGAGGAAACACTGAACAGAAATATTACTAGGTTGGAACTTTTTAACATAAGAGTTCACTTCAAATAGAGACTAGCACAAGTGTCGCTGCTGCTTCCAGCTGAAGGAGCACTAGAGTAATTCCTGCTTTCACTAGATATAGAGAAAATCAGCATTAAGCTTTGAGCATGCAAACTGCTGATAAAGTGGATTAACTTGTAAAAGACTCATTCCTGAAAAATCCTGTTGCTTGTTGCTGAACTCCTTGTGTGTCTGCAAGCCTAGTCTCACCTTCAGACCTAACACTTCAGGCTTTTCCTCCCTGCAGCAAACAGGAAGAGGACAAAAGTTTTGGCCTTATATTGTCCACTTCCTGCATCTGTTACTGTGCCAGCTACAGATTTATTCCTTGCCTTTTTACTGCAGTCTCAAAGCACACCACAGCTACTGAGAATAACCATTTTACCAAAACAACCACAGAACTGATGATATGGTTATAAATTGCAGGAACTGGAAACTGAATCCACATGTCCTAGATTTTGCTTTGTATAATACCTCTGGTTTCCTTTACACCTGCATTTATTTCTCATCATGACTAATACTGCAGTCTTACCATCTTCTCTTTAAAGCTGCCATATGTGAGGGAAGAGGTTTCAGGATCAGGTATCTCTTTTAACAGTCCAGGGAGGACTGCAAACTATTCTTTCCAGCTGCCTTAGGGCACTGGTTAGAGCTTGAGAGTCCAGAAGAGCAATAGAGTTGAGGCAACACAAACATTTTGGCATCAAGTCTCGACAGCTCAACATCTTAAAGCTGCTGACAATGGTAGCTGTATCTCACATCAACCAAGAAATGCAGCATGGGCTGACAACTTCAAGTAACAGGATGAAACATTAAATACTTCATCTGCTTCCCTAAAAAGCTGCAGTAGGACTAAGTTGAAACTCTCCAGTTTCAAAAATATCTTTCAATGCCCACACATCCTATGCCTTCTCGGGACTACTGCTAGAATTAAGAACTTGAGTTTATGGTCAAGGTCACAAAACCTCCCAGATCTAGACAGGGTGAAGAAAGTTCATAATGCTTTTGCCAAGCCTGAGTATATTCCTCTTCAGAGCTCCAATGTCAGCATGGAAAGTAAAGCTGGAGATCCTGATGCCACCTGCTCTTGTCGGTTTTGAGACCTTCGGTGTTTGCAAGTTAGACAGGATTGTTCAAAAACCTGACTGTTTTCTGCTCATGATGCCTAAAAGGAATGTTCCCCAGAACACTTTTGATGGCACAGACATTTCACAATTGCTTCCAGTTTAGGGGTAAAACTGATTGAAAAGATCCATTGCCATTCTCTTCCTGAAAAAAAGTGATGGGAAATAACTAATTCAGTGTTGCTCTGCCTCTGTTCCAGATAACATCCACGTGACCCATATCTGGCACATCAAACAGTTATGTCTTTTACAGCTGTGAACATTTGAACTGAGTGTGGACATGTCTGGCCAAAGGAAGGGGGAAAAAAGCCCCAAGGGTGCCATAGCCCTTAACTCATTATTATTAGAACATCATGAAAATGAGTAGTGAAAGCTCCACAAGAGACATGTTCCAAATAAAAGGCACACTGATGCAGGAACCAGAGACTAACTCCAGCTGACCTGGACCCAGAATGGGAAGCAGCAGGCTAATGTCTCCTCTCCAGCACATGGACATCCTCTCACCATTGCCAGAGAAGCAATTTGGCAGGCTACCCTTACCATGCATTTATTGCCATCTGCCACCTGCCCATCGTTCCTCCCTTCCATTTACAACACTCTGATGCTCACTAAAAGTTTTCCTAGTCCTGAACAATACAGCTGCTACCAAGGGTCTGAGCTAAATTAGCTCTTTTTGCTCTGTTCAGCCCTCACTGAGAGTCCTGCCAGCTGTGGAGATGGTAGCTGCTCCAAAACCACTGGTAGAGATGAATTGAATTTGAACCACTGAGGAAAAATCCTCCCTTACATGTTGCAGGATAAGGAAGTTACAGAGTTCTGAGTAGTTAACCACCATTTATTCTATTTCTATATCTCCTAATACGCTTACAATTTATTTGGCCTCCACTGAAACACGATTCTCTTAAGGGTCCTCATTCCATCCCCTGTCATTATTAGAATTAACCTTTATAAGAAAAGCAGGATCCTTCTGACAAAACTTTTCCAAAGTGTGGTGATTTTGATCACCAAACTCCAGCTGTCTCAAATTATTAATGTATACATTACAGGCTAAATATCATTAAAAATACCTCCTCCCAAATCCTGTCTAGTAGGCTTACTACTGTCAATAAAATGAGAGTAGTGGGGCCCATGATTCAAAACTGCATAGTAAAAAGATTCAGAAAGAAAGTAAGAAAGATCAAAACTAAGCTTATAACCCATAAAAACCTCGTAGGAAATGAATGAGCCATCAACCAAACTGTGCTAGAGCAAAATTCTAACAGTAAATACAGAAGCTTTATGACAGAGAGGTCTGAGCTGCAGGAAAATAGCCTTGCTAGGTTATTTCATGCTTTTATCACAGTCATCTTCAGGAGGGCTGGCAGCTCTGCAGCTTCTCCACTTGCACAGCGCTTTAAACTCATGCCCACCTCAAAGGCTCTGGAAGATTGGGGACCTTCTGTTTCAAGCCTGGACTTCACATGGCTTCCAACTAGACTGGAAACATGTTAACACAGTCAGTGTTCTTTTTGTAGCTGTACACGGATACATAGAAACCTTTTGCCTTTCACATAGTTAAAGTTCATAGGAGGCACTTAAGCAGAGAAAGAAAGTAACACTGGGTAAAGCTGCTCACAGCTCCATCACAGCTCCATGGCAGTTCCTAAATTTGTTTATTCCCCCCATCCCTCCTCCAGTTCCTTAAGTCTTACAGAGTACTTTGTCTCCCCTGGTCAATATTATTGCTTTGCACTGGGGTAAAGCATATCTTTAAACCTTGACAAAACAATCTTTAAAGAGCCTTGAAGACACACTCACCTTATCTTCAGTTTCTCTCTGCCCAGTTGTTAGGAGCATTGTGTACTTTAAATCCTGAAGGCACAGCTCCCATGCCTGGAAGAGAGGACAAATTGACACAGCATGAAACAGGAACTGAAATCCTGACTGCCTCTTATCATCCACTTTTACCTTACAGTGAAGTCATACAAGAAACAAACTTCTTAACTTGGGTCCAAGAACTGTCCCTAATAGTAGGACAAAGGTTTATAAAGTTAGATTCCATGGTTTTCCATAAACAGCAAGATGACACATTCTAGGAAGACAAGTTTTTAGAAAGCCAGGAACTTTCAATCATAAAAGATTTTGTTCAGTGAGAACATTGCCACTGATCTGAGGAATGATTCCATTTCTAGGTCACCTGAGAGAAGCAGCTGGTGAACATGAGAAAAAAGTTCCCTCAAAGCATTTTGGGTTCTCTTTATCTCCTGGTTCCAAGAGAGTGGTCATGGTCACCTTCTGACATGTTCTTATAGCACACTCTTTTCTATAATTGAGGCTTACCAGGCACATTCCAAATATCAGGAAGATGGCAGAGCTAGAATACCCCTGTGTCTACAAGAGTGACTCTCAATTAGCTATAAACATTCATGGCACAGTTCTGGTAATTAGTTTGAAAAAGTTACAGCATAGCTGTAGATGTTCCAGGAAGAGATGTAGGGAGCCAGAACTACCAGATGGATTATTTTCTGCAAGTTATTTATTCACATGCTATCACAGAAAATTCAGATAGAATGTAACACAATAGGATAGTGTAACAATTATTCTAAATCTCTGTGTAGTTTAGAAGAAATTACTTCCCTTTTGTAGCTCTACTGAGCCACCAGCATGCTGCTATAACTGAAATATGGTAAAATTTACTTTTTAATTCTGTAGCAAATTCTATCAGACTGTTCTTTTCAGAACAAAGCAAAAAAGAGTTTCAGAACTTTCAGGCTTATTCATCCCTCAGAATTATCTTTAAGGGGTTTGAAAGAAAGATACAATATGTTCTAAGTCTATGTACAGATTTTTTTAAAAACCTGGCCTTTACCTACTGAGCAAATGAAATGGGAAAGAGGTTTTACATACTGGAACAGCCCAACGATACATCCAAACCTACCAGTGAATATTGCATCACATTCATCAGTTCCCAAAATGAATGGACATTTTAATCCAGCCTTGTACCTCCAGACAGAACTCCTGGAGCCATTCTTCCACTTCAAAGAGAGCAAAGCAGTACTAGACACAGTGCCTTTGAAGCATCATAGTCTTAATAGAAAGAAAACTCTTTTTATGAGGGAGGTAGACGAAAAGAATTTGGTTGTATAAGTCATTCATTTGGTCACATTCGGTCATTCATGTATTGAGCCCATACAGAAGAGCAATATAAGAAGGTGAAGCCCTACCCTGCTGTTTCAGTGTCCAATAGTGCACACTGTCAGTTTGGCAGGCATGCTGCAATCATTACAAATGCACTGTTGTGTGCTGTGTAAGTGGCCAGAGTGCAGTGGCACCCTCAGCTCCATGAACTCTCCAGTGGCACTGCTAAACCAGGTGCAGGGACACAACACCAGCATTGTAGTTATACCACTCACACTGTTTATTTTGGTCCTCAATAACTGAGATAACTGAGATTTTATACACTATACTCAGCCTGAAATATCTGAAGTTATGTTGATATCCAAATTCAGGCCAGTCACCAGTTTCCAGGAGCACGGTAGTGCAGGGTGGTGGCATTCAAGACAACAAATATTTGCAAAAAAAAATCTAAAATCGTGATTGATTTTAAGTAGCAATAACCATTATTCCTCCCAGTCTCCGCCCCCCCACCCCTGGTGCTACAATACATTTTTAAGGACCTAGGAAAAAAATGAAATCTTTTTAAAAGCCAAGTGCAAACTTGATATACTGTATGGTGGATTAGGTGAGATACCTTGGGATAACAGTAAAAGATTACCCAGTCACTCCTTTTAGCATTGTTTAAATCTAGTGTTTTACAGGGTATCAACAGCTAATTAATCTCCTGCCTTGATTCCTGCTTAGATAAAAGGATAGAATTACCTTATTTGTGTGGAACAGAGCCCTAGTTAATAATTTCAGAGGGAATTCCACCATAGCAGAACTGAACCCCAGACTGTTACCCCTGGAAGCCCATGTAACCTACTCCATGCATGCTGCATCTTACAGCAGCAAGAACTGCTACAAAGCCCTTCAGGATTCAAATCTTCTTCCTTTGTTAATTTGATAGGTATCTAAACTAAACTACTAATCCAGATCCTTTCCATAATCTATGGAAACAGAAAACACATCTTGAGAGAAATCTGTTCCACTCCAAGTCTCCCTGGAGGTGTCACTTGATCTTTATCAAATACAGAAGCAGCTTGGGCTCTATGTCCAAATAAAATAGACCTCAACATTTGAAATTTCTTGATATTTAATTAGTGGTGCAATTATGTTCAAACTAATTTTATCTTCCAGTGTTAAAGTAGTTTGTTTGGCATACACAGGCTATGTGTATAAGAATTATTTCATTCATATGGCTGTTAGTGGGTATGTTAACAATAAATATTCAAAGAGGAAAAAAACTTCCCAATTTTAAAAAAGTAAAATGTTATTATACTCTAAAAATCATCTGTTTCACATCTCTGAAGGTTGACATTAGATTGCCTCCCTACAGTTTTCCTATTTGTATGATGCTAATGAGAAATTGCAAGCCATTTCTTTTGCTGGGTTTCTAATGAACCTGATTTGTTTCAGTCTGCAGCCTCAATACAATTTTACCCCAAATACTGAATGTCAAGTGCCACTCCCATCCCTCACCTGTGTTCCCAAAATTCTAGTCAACTCATCCTCTGGGAGAAAGGAAAATGCTAACAACCAAAATTACAGATACTTCATTGTCTTATTACAATATGCTTATTTACATAAGTGCCCTCTATTCATCTTATTGGATCAGCCTGACAAAAACAGAATTTGCATTTAAATAGTATGACTATAATTGACATCAAGTATCTGAACTTATTTTCATACTCTTATATCCACATATAAGAGGCAGGGAAAAGCTTTTCCTACTCAGACTACAAAAGATGAGGACAAGATAATAAGCAGAGCAATTTCTCAAATTTTATTTTTTATGTTCTCCATGGACCCTGCACTTTCCCCCTCTATAAAGCATGATAGTGGAAGAAGCAGCAGAGAAAAATCAGACTTGATCTGGTCAAAGAGAAATTGAATCAGCTTGGATGATGTAACAAAGAAGAGTCACTTTTAGATAGCATCTCTGAGTAGAAACATACCAAGCAAAAGATATAGCAAATGGAGAACACCAGCCATTGCTTTTGCTTGTGGGGTTTGCATTTATTTTTCTAATCAGGACAACTATCAAATCATACACTGGAAAGCAGAAGCATAGGTCCAAAGTATAAAGGTTTTCTTATCAGTCTGGAAGGAAAGGTTGTCACTTCAGAACTCAAAAAGAACATTGCAGAAAGTCCCTGGAAACTCTTTCAGTACCATTCTGCTACAGGAAGGGAACTGGATTGCACCTGAGAAAAAGGTGGGAGAAGTAGTGGTCCTGTTCTCCACAGGGAAATACTGAACACCACAGCTACAGAACTGGGACAGGATCACAGAGCAGATTAATGCCCCCACAGAACAGCAGCTGGAGATGAGCAGCCCACTACCTGAAACCATCTCACAGTCATACATAGCAACCAGAAACTGCTTTATCATCTCAAAAGGGAGCCCAAAAGCAGAATGAATTATTGAAAGCTTCATTTCCTGAGATTCTGGAATACAACACAATCATTGCTTGGATGAAGGAGTATGACAATTACGGGATACTGATTATGGTTTATTTGGTGACACTCTGTGGCTCTCTTCTCCACTGCATTTCTCCTCCATAAAGCCACAGAAGTGTGTCATTGCCACATGACAAAACCCCTAAATGAAACATTTAAATTAGATGATTTGTTAAATCCAAGAAAGGGAAAAAAAATGTAGCAACATTCAGAGGATAAAAGCTTGCAGCAGCATTATATGAGCACAGCTGAACTGCTCCAGCTAAAGCAGCATTCCCAAGGCAATGGCCAAAAAGCAACAGAAAGCTCACACAGGACATCCCACTTCAGGCAACAGGATGGCAACTCCCTTCCCCTAAAAATGTGAATATGCAGTTGTGGGCTGCAACACTTTCTCAAGAAAGGGAAGGGTTAGTTACTCCTAACTGCTCCAATTGTGACCCCAAGTCAAAACAGATTTTAAACATTCCCCAAGTCTTTGGGGTGGAAAAGTAATCTCAGAGTAGAGGGAGTTCACAGAGGCTGACAGGCTGATGTTTATGGCCTTTACAAAACCCTCCTTTGTTCAGCCTCAGTGCCACATTAGCACAGGTATGTTGAGCTGAGCTAGCCTGATCTGTTTACTGAAATATTTTGTGGCTTGAGGACAGAAAGAGTCTCCATGACATTTAAATAGATCCAGTTCACTCCTTGCAATACCAGCAGCATATGTTTTGTGTTTGATTTCTCCCTTTTTTATCCCAATAATTAAGAAAAAGAACATTTTTGGAAAAGAAAGGGAAGAAGAAATTCACAACTAAACCTCAGGCAGAAAACATTGTTTCCAAATACCCTCCAAAGCTAGCACTTATATTATTTTTGCAAGGCATTTTTTAATTACTCAAATTCAGACAAATAACGTACTTGTAAGACTTAGCTCTCAAATTAACATCTTTCAGCTGCTTTGTCAAGCCCAAGAGCATCCTTTTCCCCCAGCAAGCCAGGAGCATTTGTCTAGAGCACTCTGCAAGTCTTATCAGTATCTCCCAAAAACCTCAGGTATTCACAAATTCACCTGACCATCACCAACAACACACAAATGGCAATTTATTAACCTGATTTTCAGATTCTTGACTCTAGAATTTGGCATATGGGCACTAGCTCAAGAATTTGCACAAAAGCGTGGTTTGCAGGATACCACACCAACCAATTTAAAGAGCCCTTTTCAATGAAACTGGGATAATTAATCTTATTCCTCATGAGAAGAAGAAATAACACCCAAGACTCCAGTGTCTCAAACTTAAAGTGTAATATTAAAAAGTTAGTAGCAAAACAATTAACTGAAATTTAAAGTCTCCTATTAAAATCACCATTTCCTTATGTATGGGTGTCATCTATTGCAATCATCCCAAGGGTTTCCCAACAATATAAGCCAAACATTACGTGTCAACTTGGTGCAAAAAAAGCTCCAGTAAATGCTTCAGGTCTTTTATCAATACTCTGATTTGTCAGGTACTTTATGTCTGAAAGTTATCTAGTCACTTAAATTGATGCAAATTCTACCAGAGTCAAAATGGCATTTTCCATTGCCTATAAACCTAAGTCAGGCCAATGACCTACTAAAAAATTATGACCAAAAAATATTCTTTTCTTTTACATGATTTGAGTTTTTATACATCTTTTACAAAGCTTTTGCATAATCCAGCTGAGTTACTGATGGGATCTGGAAAACAATTTGCCTTGTTTGCCTGCACTTTTGCAGAGCAATGTACTCATCAGCTCTGAAAAAGGAGAGATTTTTTTCTGCCAAAATATGTCATTCAGGTACAAGCTGACTTGTTACTTTTTTCAGATCAACTCTCCATGTTCAGACTAGTCAGAATAAAGTGATCCACTGAGCCACTCAGCTATCTATCTGAGACTACAGGAAGCAGAGTGTTCAATCCCCACCACTGTAAATGAACCTCACAGAGGTCAAGAGTCTACACAAGTATTCTAACAAGTTAATGTTTGTCACTACTTCCAGCAGAGGACTCAAGTTCTCTACAAACAGATTATTCTGTGCACTTAGAGACCTCTACATGACATCCTAGTCTAGGCATCAATCTGGTGTCCAAGTCACATTTCTGTGACCCATTTTCTTTTCCCCTGTACATCCTGATCTGCTTGTAAGGTAGGTCCTCACTCCTTTTCATGCAGGAAGTGTCCCAAGAACTTTCAGTAAACGTGAATGAGCATCTCCATCCCAGGGATATCAGGGCACTGTAAAGCAGCAGCTTTTCTGCTCATCTCTTCTATGAGACACATCAATTTCAACCTGATGAAGATCAAACTTCAGCTTCAATTTGTTTATATCACAGAAGTGAATAGCTTTTGACCTGCTCAAGTAAGTCACGTCTAAATTTCATAGAGAAATACTTCTTGCTGATCTTTACAACCCCATGGACTCTTGAATATATATAACTAAGGATTAAACTGTTTTATAGCAATATATTATAGCACTTTATTCACTCTTTTCCCACTCTTCTTTCTTCTGATTTTTTTGCACCCTTAATGTCTAAAAGATGTGTTTAGTTCCCAGAGAGTAGCAGATTCTTAAAGTTGCTTTTGTTGCATTTAAGAATCATCTTGTCCTTTCCCCCTTCACCTTGTGTATCACCATCAATTATCTTTTTCCTTGTATTCTACTAAGAAATTTCTGTTCTCTTGTTTCCTTCCAGTCCTCTTTTTTCCTCTCCCACCCACTACTTGTGGGTTTTGTTATCCCAGCATCTGTTTCTTCCTGATATTGTTTCAGTGCAGTCTTGCACATCAATCACTTATTTTAGAATATTATTTTCATTTTTTTCCTTTGGCTCTGTCATCACTGCAATATTTCATGAGGTGCTCACTGGACATCCAGAAGTACTGCTTGCCTTCAGCCTTGCAAACTGCTCACATGATCAGAGGTAGGGGCTCCAGAGGTAATTTTCATTTTGGTTGAAATTTAAAGAACAACAGCCTCTAGAACAGCCACAGAAGTGAGCTGTGCTAACTCAGTGGCCATTTCACAAGATCAGGAGAGTTTGCAGCATAAGGATGATAATTATGTTTTGTACAGTTTTTCCTAATTTCTATTCTAGATATTTTTATCCTCTATGACAATTTCTGCTGACATATATCCATACAGAAATAGCAGGCTAGAAGCTACTACAGGTTTCTCTGCAAGCTAGAGACTGCTTTGTTATTTTCCCCCTTCCCCTTTTATTTAAAGAATCAGGCAGCAAAGGAATCCTAATGCAGGCCCGGAGATGCAGTCCCAGCTAAGCCAAGAGGAAAATTTCAGATAGAATTGGTACATCTGCCAGTCTGCAGTGCCATTTTTCACCTTGGAATGACTAGAGAAGCCAGCACTATGGGGCAGCATGGCAAAACCTTACAAAGGTTATTTAGGAGAATCACAGCATTGTACACAGAGCCAAGGTTACAATTATATCTTTTCTGTTTAAGAACTGCATCCTTCAGCAAGCCAAGCAAGAGGAGCACTGGTGCAGCTCAGGCTGCCTCAGCCACTCTTGTACAGTACAGGCTGACTTGGGCAGCTCTTTGGCAGCCCACTTCCCTGGGCCTTCACTCAGCATGTACCAAAGCACACAATTCTTGCTGTTTTAAGGCAAATACAATGACAGTGATGGACTGCATCTGTACTGAGCATTAGAACTGCTTTTGGTGAAATCGGGGCTAGATAAGCCCTCCATGGAACACACAATGCTGATCAAACATCTGCACGCACTCAGGTTTCTCCCCAAACATCAAATTCACCAGGATCAATCTATTTTTCCCTGTAAAAGCCAATCCTTGAGCCCACACTGCTCCTGACACTCCCAGCCTGAAGCACATTGTAAAGGCATTAGTCTCTGCCTGTTGTCTTCCCTGCTGCCACCAACACCAGGGAAGAAATTAACTTTAGCAGGCAGAGCAGCCAGGACAATTATTACTTCAGTCAGGGAAAGCACAGTATTATGTTTTCCAACCCTATTATGAAGGAACTCTAAAGCCTTAGGAAAAGTCATTATTGATGGACCTGAATAAGTTTGTAAATCTATTATACTGCATATCACCTAGACAACTTGTTTTCTCAGGTTCTGACTTGCATAATCAGTGAAAAACTGGGGCAGGGTGAGCAGATGTGGAGGGAGAAAAAGCCTTTTCTGCCTACTAATTAAATCATAAATAATAGCAGAGAACACAAGATATCCATTTTCTGTATAGAATCAAATCCCCAGGGGCTGACTGCCTCCTTCACTAACCCATCAAACTTCATACAGGCAGACCACAGTTTCTCATTAACTGTTTTGGGTTTTTTGATGAAAGAAAACCTTGGAAAACAATATATTCAAATGAAGCAGCATTAAAATTACTTGTTTTGATAATGTTTGACTAACAAAATTGTTTTAAAATATTTTTTTCAAGCTTCATGATGAATTTGCCCACAAAGAGAAATGACAAATTGTCAAATCTGGTGATTTAATTATTTCATCTTAAAAAATAAATATATATTTTTAATAATACTGCCTTATCCCAGCTCATGATGGATATAGCAATTTAGGAGAGGTACACACACAAAAAATAATAAAAAGAAAAAAAGTCAAAATAAATTCAAGTTTTCCCTGTGTGAGCATGATTGTGACTAGAACACAGTCCAGGGTTTGAATGGCAGATAATGACTTTTCCTTCCCACAATTTTTTGGGAAAGAGTGACAGCTGCTGAGCCTCACAAATCTCTCTTGGGCAGGGTTGTGCATTATCCCACAAGACAATAGCAATTCTCCACCTAGCTCAGAGAGAAACTGATACATTGCTGGTTTATCCAATTCCTTAACTTTTCTGTCTTTTCCTTTATTTCAGCAACTGATATAACACCACCTAAAATGGATTCAACATCAACTTTAACTGAGTCACTTTACTTTTCCTTGTTTCCCCTGCTAAGGCATTTCCTCCTCACTCATTGCAAACTCAAACATCTCTCCACAAACAATTCTATTTTCAGGGGAGCAAGAAATAGGGGGAAAAAAGAGGAGACAGGAAGAAGAGACGCTTGCAGAAGTTGCCTCCAAAATCAATTTGAGCAGTGCTTCATCTCCTCTCCATTCCCACTGTGCTGCATCCCAAGTGTCTCACTTAAACTGTGACTAATGAGCGAAAGCAACAGGCTCAGCCATAAGGCAGCACCTGCAGCAGAGCCTCTGCTGTGGTGTCAGGTGGCAGAGTTCAGCAGTCCCCACAGCCATCCTCACGACTCCAGGAGAAACCACAATCTCCCTTTCCAATTTATTTCTTGCCAGTCAAAGCCTAAGGCCTGCATTTAAATGCTGTACTCAAGATTTACACAGAGATGAAATCCCACCAACTCCAGAGGCAGCTGCTTCTTTCCAAGTTGAGTGAAAATGGCAGCAGCTGACAAGTGATTATTCCATTCCCAGTTGGAAGAAAGAGGTCTCTGACTAAACCAAGTTACTACATAAAACACAGAGGTAGGTCAGCTGAGTGAAAAAAGTGGGTTTGACAGGAAAAATGTAACTGACTCTGTCACTAAGAAACAGGGAATTTTCCTGACGATGAAGTATTACCTAAGGGATCAAAAAAGCTTAGTTCTAACCCTGGGTGCATCTACTTGACATAAGAGCCTTTCCAAATCCTCATCTTGGAAGCTTCGTCAAAATGTATGCAGGTTTTCTTAGCTTGGCTTGGATCTTGGGGAGTCTGGAGGAAACTCCAAGACACAGCAGGAAATATTACCCTAGTACAGAAGCAGCCCAAAGTTACATTAAATTACAGCTAAAGGGTGATTCCACAGCAACATGGAAACCAGTAGGTTTCAATATTTATTTATAAATAGAAAATATGCTTAAGAATTTTGTATTTATTTTAGCATTGTTAGAGCAATGCACATTAAGGCTCTGTTAAAAACATAATGCATGCAGCCACATCTGCTGTTTTTGCCAACAAGTTTCATATTTGAAACCCATAGGAACTCAGTCCAAAAGCCCACAAGAAAACATTTTATAACAGTGCCAGAAAATAAGCGTAAGAATCACTTAGGCCTTCCTTGGAATCAGCACACTTCAGAGTAGTCAGAAGTAAACGAGATGAGAAACTCAAGCCTTGTGCTGGGCCTAGAAACAAGTTGTATTTAATAGGGAGGAAAAAAACCCACAAACAACAAGCCCAAAAAAAACACCCCAAAAAAAACCAAATTAAAAAAACCTCACAAAAAAAATAAAAACCCAACAAAAAAAACCAAAAAAATCAAAACAAATAAACAAACAAGAAACCACCCAACCAACCCTGAGTATTTGTCTTCAAGATAGAAGATGAAAGGAAAAAGCTCTCCACTTATTTTCTCTACTTTGATTTTAAAGATCTTAGACAATCAGGCTCCACCTGAAGTGGCCTGTTATTTGTCATTTCCATCAGGTTACACACATCCTCAACCGAGTGTTTCTGATGACAGTTCTGCTCTGCCACTCAGAAGAAAAGCCAAAGCACCAAAATAACCAGACATTCTAGAAGTGTCAAAAAGTGCTCTAGTTCAGGAAGAAAGCAAATATTCAGATTTGGTCCCCAATCCTTTACCCCAATAGCAATTTTACTAAGGATGGAGAGCAGAAGAAATATTTTCTCCCATTAAATAGCAAAACAAGCAACTGAAATAACTTCTTAAAAACATGCTTTTAAATTTCTTCAACTTTTTAGCTTTCCTCAGAATCCAGCCAGTAGTTCAAGGAAAGAACACTTTGTTCTTGCAGTGAGCTACACTGCTGAGTGAGACCAAAGCAGACGTAAGGAGCTCTGGGACACTAACTCAAGCGTGTTCTCTGTTTATTCCTCCTGGAGGAGGCAAGTGTGCTTGTGAGGTGAGACTAAAGAACTCGGCAGATTTCTGCAGTGTGCTGCTGCTTTCACAGAAGAGGAAAAGAGAGGATGGACAGCTCAGTGGTGCAGGATGATCCTGTGGCTCTTTCTGGGCTGGGGCAGGAGCCCAGCAGCTCCTCCTGGGGCAGGCAACAAGGTGAACAAGAGGATCAAAACAAGGGAGCAGATGGAGGACTTGCACACAAAATGTGCAAATAGAAATCACTGGGCTGCAGGACACAGGAACAAGAATGCAGCAGCAGAGCCAAGTGCAGGTCCTTCAACGTGCTGAGAGAGCAGTGCCAGGCACCACAGAAACAGCAAGGAGCAAGGTACAGATGTCTCCAGGAGAGAACTGCGCTGCACAGCACTGACTTGGCACTATAACTTCTTGTCAACTCACACAGCAAGATAGACTTGTTCTTATTTTAAGAGATTCTGCTGTACCAGATCATGCTCAATTTTCTTGACAGCAGTGGAAAAGAAGGAAAGGGGGTCTTCATGATTTGCTTGCAAGGAGCCATAAAGCCGTTTACTGATCCACTAAGCAAAGTTTATATACAGTAGTTTCACGAACACAAGCCGCACGGATTATAAGCCGCACTTCCGGTGCCTCGACAATGTTGCTGTCTTTGTCAATAGATAAGCCGCACCCCGAATATTAGCCGCACTTTCGTTCGTCGCGAGAATCCGTGCGCAGCTTTCACAAATTGGCCAATTAGTAACAGGATCGCGGCATAGCGGGTTTTACTGGCTCGGGGCGGGGCCAGGCAGGCTCGGCCCGCTCATGGTTGCCGACGGGGCCGGGTGGCCCAGCTCAGCGCCACGGCTCGGCGGGGCTGGCCGGGTGGTGCTGCCGCTGCCGCCGGGCTCGCTGGCCCCCCTCTCCCGTCAGCACCGCCCCGCTGCCGCGTTCGCTAGCCCTGCCGGAGGACTGCCGCCGCCGCCGGGCTCGCCGCCCGCCCCGCGCCGCGTTCGCTCGCCCGGCCGGCAGGGCTGCCGCCGCCGCCGGGCTCGCCGGCCGCCCCCTCCCGTCTACACCGCCGCCGCATTTCCTCGCCCTGGCTGGCACTGCAGGTCCCCGCACCGCCGGGCTCCCCCACGCTGCTGGCCCCGATTCTGCTGGGCTTCCCCCGCTGCCAGGCAGCCCCACCCGCCGGCCTTCCTGCTTCTGCCATGCTCCCCTGCATTGCTAGCCCCAGTTCTCCCGGGCTCCCCCGCCCTGCTGGCCCGGGCTCTGCCGCCCCCCTGCCCCGCCCTGCTGGCTCAGGCTCTGCCGCCCGCCCCCCACACTGCTGGCCTCGCCTCTGCCAGGCTTTCCCACCTCTGCCGGGGCCGGCCGGGCTCCAGCTTGGCTTGGGGCTGCCGCGGGCTCTCACTTCCGTGTTGGCAGCTTTTAGAATTTTGTTAATGTATTAGCCGCCCCGGAATATTGGCCGCATTTCCGGGTTTCCACCAAAATTTTGGTCAAATTGGTCCGGCTTGTATTCGTGAAATTACTGTACTTTTTCTATTGTTACTAAAAATAGCGCACCAATAATATTTGTGTAAGTAAGGTATGTTGCTTAATTGTAACTAGATAACACTGCTAAATCTAGGCCTCCTTTAAGCTAGCCAGGTAGATACAATATTTTCCACAAATCCGCATAGAAACTGCATGCTAAGCACTCTGTACCAAGCACCTTCTTATCTCTTACATTCCTTCTCCAAAATCCCGCTTGCTTCCGCCAAGGCTTGGGCCTACTCACTCCTGCCAAGGCTTGGGCCTACTCACTCCCGCCAAGGCTTGTGGCCTACTCACTCCCGCCAAGGCTTGCGGCCTACTCACTCCCGCCAAGGCTTGCGGCCTACTCACTCCCGCCAAGGCTTGCGGCCTGCTACGGGTAACACATCCACATCGTTTGGGACAAGCTGAGCAGTACTAGCAGTTCTGCTTTCCAGTTGTTTCCCACATTTTCCCCCAGACATCTTTCTTTACCTTCAAAACTGACGTCTTAATCAAAAAACACCTTGTTTCTGTATCAGTTTTATTTTTTGCAGTACTCTGTGCAAACTTCTGTCAGTTCTCTGTCTCCTGCCTGAGCAATGGGGATGTGCTCCCCCAAACCTGGCCCAAGGCCTGGCCACAACCTTACTTATCTTTCTGCATCTGACAGCTCCAAGTAAATAGCAGCTTTATGTCAGAGAAATGAAGAACACCTGGGAAGAAACGCAGGCTGTAATGACCTCTGCTCTACAGACTCCCAGGATATTCCTTCATGGAAAGAAATACTCCTCTACCACAGTTTTACTCAATAGCCATATTAGCAGGTTACTACCTTTGCAGAAATAATGGCCTCAGGAATTAGATATTCTGTCTAGCTTCCAGCTCTGTATTTTCCAGCTCTGAGTGTTTCTTGTGACAGGGTAAGGATAAAATAGAAAAGTTTGTATTTAATAAAAAACAAATTAATTTGACCTAACAAGCTAAGTGTTCAGGTTTAGGATGCAAGGTATTCCTTCTTGGGAAAAGTATGTTGAAGTTACCCAAGAAATTGTGTCAAAAGGATTTTACTGATTAATATAGATGGAAATCATTCTCGGCTCAAGGAATTCTCTGGGCTGAAAAACAGAGAGGACAGGGGAACACTCAAGGCAATTCATTGCTCTTTCCTTAGCATTCACTTAGACCTTTGCTAGAGTCAGGATGCAGTGTTAGAGTGGCCCTTAAAACTGCCATTATTGATCAGGGCCTGGCATGGCAGATCCAATACAGCCTAGAGACTTTACTTAAATTTGTCCACCTGAGAACATGGACAAAAAAAATGCCACCTTACCAGTTGACTCAAGTGATGAGCTTCCAGAAAGAAAAATTCTTTCCCATGGCATTTTGTGTTACATATAAGGGGGCCCATTAGAAGATTTAAAGGAAGTAAAAAAGGAGCAATGGAGCAAAAAAAATGCCACTGTCCTTTCTTTTCACTGGTCACCTGCAGAGCCTTATTGAAAGGAAGGGATGTCCATGGAGTGGAATTTTACATGCAGACACCACCAGCCCTCCCTCCCTTCCATACATCAGCCCCTTTGGGTCCAAGGCTGCCAGGCTGTGTAGTTACAGACCCACAGTGAACACAGGCTGGCTGAGGTCAGAAACAGCCTGATAAAGTCAGTGAGAGCCAGAGCACACCAAGAAGCCCACAGTTTTTCTCAAGACAAAGGAAAATCAGCAGCCCAGTGTCCTCATTTGAAATCCACAAGGACAAGCCAAGCAACTGTCCCTAGAAAGTCCTACAAACTGAAGTTATTGCCTCAAAAAGGGCAGGAGACTTAAGAGTGCACCTTGGGGCTGTAAAAAACTTGTTATGGAGCAGTCAGGTGAAGGACTCCAGAGGATACAAGCAGGTGAGCTGTGAAAAAGCTTCAGGAGGGAAATTCATATTTTATTTGATATCAGAGAGCCATAGACAAGAACATCAGGATGCTCTGGGACCAGCAGAGGAAAATTCTAGCAGAAAAATACAGTCTAAAATTTTGGCTGGAAAGTGGTCAAATTAGAGAGAGTAAATAAAAGCATCAAGTGTCACAGCCTGACCTACAACACTGGGGGTATGAAAATACTTGTTTTGTAGAACTACTATACACTTTAGTCAAGGTTTTCAGAGTTATTTACCCCAAATGCCTTCTTTACATGTGCACAAGTAATAATTAAATCTCAGTAATGCGTGACAAAATGCAGATGCCTTACAGTTTGATGTGTGCATAATTACAATTATTCCTAGACTAAAATGGTAGCTGTGGATATGAATGCAATGTTTCAGCATTACATTTAATATCAGCAGGCAAGAAAATAATTAGTTAATGGGCATGCAGAGTTTTACTAAAAGGATGAAAGCATTAATTATTATTTCTTATATTTTAAATTGCTCTAATAGACAGAGTCCTCCCAGAGTACATCTAAAGATTTATTATTCAGGTATTGTTTTATACATGGAAATTCAGTCTTGAAATTAGATGTTGCCCAGGGAATTGGTAATGACTATTATTCCTATTTTTTTTCCTTGAGAAGTAAATCTCATACTCTTAAGAAGTAATTCACAAAAGGCATTAATGATTCTGCACAACAATTGTCAGCAAATGCACAAATTTGTCTAATTCAGCAGTGATTTCCAAGGCAAGTCTTTATGAAAATGTCCCTGACCACCACATAAGTATAAACATTGTGCTTATTACAAACAACAGGAATTTTCTTTTGGTACCAGCAATTCACAGAGTTGACCAAATTCAGAGGAAGTTTACTCAAAAACTTAGTTTCATGCAGGGAGAGAGCACACAGACTGGCAGCATAGCTTCAGACATGTCACAGAGTGGCAAGAAGGGAATTGTATGCTTCTTAATGTCAGAAGGCATTTTCTGTTTGCGAAGCTTTCATTAGCACCATACATGCAGCAGAAATTAAATGGTGACAATCCAGGGCCAGCAGGAAGTGGTCTTTGCAGAGAAACAAAGGCAGGAAACTCTCCCATGATGGCTTCCCATCACTTAAGGTGAAAGCAGAGGTGCTGGCACTCAGGTTTTGGAGTGATTCCAAATGTCATCATGTCTAGCATGCTGGGAGAATATGCTAAGCGTCAGGGGAATTTATCAGGAGCAGAGCTGTCCTTCTCACCCAACAGCAGCTTATAGCTCACAGACAGAGCTCACCCCAAGCTCTGCAGCTTCCCCACCACCAGGCTGAGCCCAGCACCCAACAGGAGCTGTGCTGCTGGCACAGCAAGAGTTGGTGCCCAGAAAGAGCTGAAGCCAAAGCCAAAGCCCAGCCCCTCACCAAAGCCACTGTTACCACCAGGCATTTCCCAGAGAGGAGCCTGAGACGCACCACCCCCTGCCAAGCAAAGAGACTTTTCTGGGAACAGCCCAAGTGACCCCTGCCAGGAAATTCAAGTTCCCACTCTGGCCCCAGCTGACCACCTTCAAGGAAAACAATGCTGATTTCCAGAACCATAGCTGCATTTGGAATACAAGCTGTGTTCCACGGCATAGCTGCAGCATTCAAAGGGGGAAGGTACAACAGTAATGCTCATTATCCAGCTGCCAGAAAAAAGTATTCCCACCAGCAGAGCAAGAAAGGAGTTGTTCAAGACAAGGTACTACATCCATTATTTACGTTTTGCACCACCATCAGTCTTATTAGTACATATATACAAACTGAAGGATTTTTTAATTATCTTTAAGGGGTTATTAAGTATTCCCTACACTATTTCCCATGTCTAGTAAGGTATATAAACAGATACTGATTCATACTTGCTGAAGACTTCACCATTGTCACCTAATTATTGTTTGTACTAATTAAAATACTGTATGCAGATAATGTCAACACTAAATGACAGCAGATTGAAAGCATCTAAGCAATTCATCATGTCACTAAAATATGCAGGCATGTTTCTCAGCACTAGAACATCTCCTTTCTAATTTAGAGGTGAATTAGGCATTGCTGCAAGTTTGTGACTCAAAGATAATTGCAAGACACTTTTCCTGGCTTCTTGTGTTTTCAATTTGTGATTACTGCAAGAAGTTTAATAGCAGCTGTAATTCTCTGTGCCGCCCCAGAAGTCCCTAAGGGGCAGGCCACAATGCCAGTTTCTCAGAAGTAACCCATTACACTTGCTTGCTATAAAGATCAGAATGTAAAATAAATTTGAAATAGAATGTAATTAAGAACTCTTTTGCCAAGAACCATTTCCCTTCAGGACATTATTCAGAAAGTCTGAGTGTTTTGATGAAAACAAGTAGAGACCAATCCCCTGGCCAAGTAGCAAGGGCTACCTCTCAAGGCAATTACTTTCTTAAAAATTAAGAAGCCCCATCAATTGTCTACTCACTGTGGACTAGGCTGAAACACGATGTGAGCTGAGCAATGTGACTCAACATTAAGCAACTTAGAAAACAAGAGACAAGTACCTAAATTCCCCATGAGGTAGGTTAAAATAAGGAAAGACAAATAGGCTTTTCAGAACACAGTCCATTGGACAATTTCTCATATTGAAGGCTAGGAAAAAAAAAAAAGTGTTTGCTGTTCTGCAGGTTTGTTTTTTTCCCCAAGTTCTACCTGTAGTGCTAAGTAGACTTGAGGTGTTTCCAGTACTTCAGGAGAAAAACAGGGAAAAAAATCCTCTATCCAGTGATATGATTGAGACCAATTGGAGAACAGAAGAAGCAAGACTGTAAGCAAGATACTGGTACTGTATTGTTGAACATCTGTAATAAACTCATACAACCAGGATCAAAGCATAGCTGACATAATTTCATCCTATTGCAATTAGAGCCAACAAGCAACTTCATCAAAACCAAGGCAGTCAGTGTGAGGAAATTCTACCAGAATTCCCTCAGCCCAGGCTCAGAAGTTCCTATTGCAACCTTGTAACTGAACATCCAGACCATGAGTCTTAATGTCAATTAAACGTGAGGAGCACACCCACACAACCCCTGAACATGCCCTGTACTGAACCCCTTCAGCTTTGAAGCAAGCCAGCACAAAAAGTGCTGGAAGTGCCTGGAAAGGAATCTATCCCCCCTGCCTGCACACCTACTGAGACAAATTGGGCTCAGTGCTGCACCCAGACACAACCAGACTGTTCCATAGTGATCATCTCTCCTCAGACACAGAGCTGCATTGTCAGGAAGAGCCAAAGTACTTTAAACATCATCTCTGACCTTCACAGCAAAACCCCATGCACCCAGTGCTGCCAAGTATTAGGAGAGAATTCCTGATCACCTTCCAACAAGTACTTCAGTGACCCTTCATCTTATTCCTTCCCACAGAGGCACAACTCTAGCTTGAAATTCTTTAATTTCTTTAAAGTACATAACTCCCTTAAACACACAATAAGGTTTTGTCATACATTAAAAACCACATGCCCCAGGGTCCTGCCACCAGACTATCTCAGTAACAATAGATCAGATGAAAGAGACTAAGAGATGAACAAGCAAAAGCTGCCCTCAAAGTCAATGCAAACTCATTTTTAGGGCATGAATACAAGAAAGGGAATACAGAGTCCCCAGCAGAGGACTACAACAGAATTATATATCAAACACGGCATCAGTGCAGGCAGACCATGAACATCACTGCCAGCACCACACACTGCCTAAGCTCTAACCAAACCCCCTAAAGCATACTTGTATTCAAGCAGATTTTGCATCTCAAAACACAATCAGTTGTAAGAAAGCTTAAGGATCCCAAAGATACACAAATCTGAACCTTAAATCTGAAGCTTGATGTTATAGAAGAGTTATTCTCTTATTCTCAAAGAAGAAAAAAGTGTACATAAGAGAAAAAGAATAGCACAGATTCAAAAAACAAGAAAAGAAAATGTATAGACCAGGCTGATTTAAAATAAAATAAAAACATTACAGAGCACAATGACTTATTTTCATGTTTCTTTAGCCCAACCATCACATCAGCTCAGCAGGTCAGAGCAGAGCTCTCATGAGTCACTCCATGGTCTTTGTCTGACAGGGTACATGATGCATCCTTAACAAAGTACCTTTTACAAGGGAAAAGAAATCCATAATAGTGCACCTGCAAAGGGCTCCAACGGCTTGCAGGCAACTGTCACATTTGCTTTCAGTATGGGCAGGACCATCTCCCACAATGAAAATGACTGTTCAAGATAAAAATAGTCCTGTACAGCAATGCTGCACCTTGGAGTTCACAAAGAACAGAGGGAACTGACATTTCTCATCACCAAAGCAATGAAGCCAGTATGGGTGCTTGTACTGTCCCAGTCAGACTTGCAAGTCTTTACCTGTCCTTGGAATGACCTGAATACCTCCAGGAATGCACATCACCCTAAGGAGATGCTTCTTGTGAGCACCAAGGACAGCTTTGAAGCACTGGAGTTTAACAGTGGAATTTGGACATGCCTGAGCAGAATTTGTGCCCAGAATTCCACAGCCACTTCAGGGACACTCAGTTGAGACTAGCAGTCACAAGAAGCACATGCAGGGTAGATACCAGCAAGTCATCATTATGCTGAGGATTGAGTTGTCTGAATGCATTGGAACAGAGACTCACCGTTGAGCCAAGGCCAACACTGCATTTGGAGATACTCCTGCAGATTATGTCTTCTCCCTGTTCAGCCAGGTCTCAGGGGTCATCACCAGTAAGTTTTTCATATGCCAGTTGGTGCCTTACACTCCTCTGAGGATCATTAAAATACTTCAGAATGCTTTAACCTATATTTTAAGAGTAAAACATAGAGTATTCCACCAGAAAGAAAATACTTTCATTCCTCCCTCCTTGTGAAAGAGTATGAAGATGATCAGAAGGATGCAGCTACAAAGATATCATGTAGGTAAACCAGAAGAGATACAGACCCACAGCATGGGACAAGAGGGGAGAGCTCACAGCATGATCTTTACAGAGATCTGGGGGGACACATCCCCCAGCAGCTCTGCAAGCCCCCTCTTGATCACATGTCAGTATCTGCCAAGCTTCCTGTGCAGGTTCAACACCCACACACATTCACTTCTTCTTGCAGCACTCTTGTTTATAGGCATTGCTGAGCATTTGCCTGTTTGCTCAACTCTTCAAAGCTGGTTTGCTGAATAAGGTCTTCATCCAGCGAAGGACCATTATTCACACAGCAGTGTTTGTTAGAAACCAGAACAATATATTATTCATGCAGTTATTCCATTCAGTCAACCTCACCCTCCCAACACCTCATTTTTCCTACTTAGTCTAGCACAGCATTTCCCTGAAATTTGGCATAAGGCTGAGACTTTTTATTTATTTTTTGAGACCGTTTGGTATGTGCTAGGCTAAAAGAAACCATACCACATATATACACACAAAAAAAAAAAAACAACCACTTTTTTCCCCCTCCACTCTCACTGCATTATCCTTCAACTCTTTGAGGAAGACCCACTCCCTGCTGAGCAATGCACTCCATTTATCACCACCTGCAGAGAGCCCTGCATCAGGATTTGGCTGTGCTGCAGCAACCCACTGTCTGCTCAGAAGGTTACAGAGGAGTGCAAATGCATGCATTGTACCCACTATTTAACATATCACCTTTCATCTGCAAATTGTCTGAAAATTCAAATTGGACTAATATGAAAGATGCCTATTACATTTTCCTAAACTAAAACTTGGGTACAAATCTTGGCTCCTCGTATTTCAGTTAAACAAAAACCTCTGGCTGCTACTATAATCAGCATGCCAACAAAAAGGGTTTCAGTTGGTTATGAATTCTTGATTCACAAATACATTGACAAGAAAGCAAAGTGTCATTTAATACACAAGAGAGAAAAACAATTAACTGCACAAAATACAATATTTGTACCTCTATTACACTACAGACTTTCTATCACTAATTAAGCAGTCTGCACTAAAGAATTCTACCTTCGCTTTTTGAAAAGAAGTTTGATGTATTATTTGTCGTGTCCTGTAAAACTTAACTTCATCTGTTTCACAGCCCTTACTCTGAAACTAGAAAAAGTTTCAGCCTGCCAGGTTCAAGGGACAGCATATGATACAAGGAATTACGTTAATCTCCAGGTCAGAATTCATCCTATATCTTCCAACATCTTTTGTCTTCCAAGCAAATGTTTCAATCAAAACTGAAGTACAAATCCAGCAGTTACACCAAGGTGTAGTGAAAGTAAAGCTTACATATCTGGATAGAACAACTTCTGCAGTTTCTGTCACAAATCCCAGGCAGTGAGAATAAAAGGATGTGGGAGAGCAAGAAGTTTCTATGACATTCCTGCCATGTGCTTTGCAGACAAACAATTGTATTTGTTACTTTTATTAAAAATCCAACATTTCCTTCCAGAAACACTGATGCACCCTCCTAAGAGGAGGAGTCAAAATATCTAGTCCTGGATGCCAACCCACATAGTTTTGGGTAAAGCTCATGATCTCCTCCACAGTTACCCTTTACCAAGACTCAGAACTACTTCAGTAAATTTTGGTATAAACAGTCTTATTAGAATTAGTCGGGTTTTTTTCCAGAGAAAAGCCTTGAGTCACTGCAGGTTTTAATCACTATTTTGGAACTGTGCAAAGAGGCAGGCAGTAATGTAACAAGAAAATGCTGACATTAAATAGACCATGAAGAGCACCTGGAGACAAATATATTTTAGTTACAGAGTCTCTTCCACATTAAGAAACAAACAAAAGGCAATGCTCTAAATCTCTGCCACATTTGCCTAGAGCCCTGTTACAGGCATCATCTCCTGCAAGAGGATTAGCTTCCAGTAAATGTGATTTAAAGCCAAGTACCACACCTGCTGCAGAAGTTACTGTTTTAAGTAAAAAAGTGAAGTAGATCTCCTCTATTCAGCAGGGTAGGAAGCCTACATCCATCTCTGGAGATTCTCTGATTACTATTTTGACACTATTTTGCTGAATTAGCTGTAGTTCACCACTATCATCTGACCAATGCACAGTACTTATATGTACAACATTCAACCAAACAGCTTCAAAATTTTCAGAAATCAATAGATAATAAGAGTAGCCAGAGCTACAGTATATTTACATACCTAATCTTCAGGCACACAACACCATTTCAGCCAACTTCTGAATTTCTCTTCTCTTGCCCTAGCAGGATTCTGAAAATCACTTGCCTTTAGCAATACCTTCTCAAAAGAGCACCTTCTTCCCATTAAAAAAACATATAAAAAACATAACCACTCTCAACTTAGCTTCTTCCTTCAGGTTTTGCCTTCTTCAGTGAACTGGCTAATTAAGCCAGCAACTCAACTTCACTGGAGCAAATGGAGAAGGTCTCATGTCAGGTGTGAGCAGTGAATCACACAAATCATGTAACATTGGTAAAACATGAGTCTTTTCATAGAACTAAGAAAAAAATGCATTGGAAGGCAATCTTAGTAGAAAAGGACTGGGTCAGCCATTGTTAATATCTGTAGCACTGAAAATGCATGAGTTAGGTATGGATGTGCCCTTCCTAAGAGGTGTGGGATTAACTGAGTTTTACTAAAGGGAATAAAGTTCCCAAAGCAGCTGATCACTCAAAAACTGGCACAAGAAATCTTTTTATGTTTTTTCTCCATAGGAAAGATGTTCTTTTGATGAAGTTAGCATCTGAATCAGACCAGTGTGACAAAACTGATTGATCAGATGGAATTTACAAGCTCAGTAAGAATAGCTGGATGACAGAGCTCAGGTTAAGTGGTCTGATGATATTTTTGACATTAAGGCCAAGGCATAAAAGACAGGAGGCGAGCAGTGGGTAGGCTGTGATTCACTCCTGTAAGTCCTTATTATCCAGGTTTATTTCCAACAGCTGACTATTCACAGTTAGCTGCATGTTTTCTTTTCATGTGCCATGAACAGGTTTTGTAAGAAGAGATATTTTGGGTGTTTTTCTGAATCCACTACAGAAAACTCAAGTATTTTCAGAGACTTTCCTGGCTCTTTGTCCGGAATTAACCAGGAGGATTTTTGAACTAACTGTCCTTGAAACCCTTTGAAAGTGATTCAGTTTTTCTGAGACCCTGCAACCTCCCTGAATTTATGCCCCATCTGCTGCCTGTGGGATCTCAGAGTAAGGCTCAGGTTCTCCACCTGTGAAACTCACAGTTGATCTTTTTCTCTCATCTCCTATCAAGATGTTTTCTTTCTTCTTTACAAGTTTATTTATAGAGTCAAGAGCAGCTCAAGCATTTTCATATCAGACTGAACTTGGTTTTGGTTGGGACTGATCTCCAAGTATTGAGCACAGATCTCACCATAGCAATGGAACCCTAAAGACCCCACTCCCCCCAAACTACAGTTACCAATTTTGGTCCTCTAGACTCGGCCCACACAACTCTCTTTCTTGGCTCACCTCCACTTTAAGTTTTCCCTGTGCTTACAGAGCAGCTTTTCTCTACTTCTTCCACTCAGCTTCATGTGCCTTTTGGTTGAGGTTATCTAATGGGGCAGTTAAATGTTTCATCTTTGTTCCTCAGCCAGAATTAGCTCTGTTCCACCCAGAGTCTTTTCTTTGATTAATTAAAAGGAAAGAGGAAGCTGTACAATAATTTTATTGCTGTTTTCTACTGAACAGCATTACATGTTCTGGATATTATCTGACAAATGTGCAGAAACACAAAACAGAACTGATAATAAATATAAACTTCTTAGTATTATAGCAATGCTAACACCAGAGCTATCAGTTAGGTAAGTCTTGACACACTATGCATTACTCAAGGAATTTGGGTTTTTTTGTTGTTGTTGCTGCTGAATTAAAACAGGGTGCACTGTTTTGATGACATTACAGAAATGCATAAGGCTGTCCATATGTTACTTTAATATCATGGACAAATGTCCAATCACCATTCCTGTCCACACTATTTTCTAAAGGTAACTAAAATGATTGCCTTTTTATTTTCCCAGTGAAGTGTGAAATTGTTTTCAAAACTAATTAGCACATTGTGCTGCAAGTAAAAATTAGCACAGCAATTGACATCACAAAAGCCCTACAAGTCCACAAGAGAATGGATTTTGGAACAAATCACCTAGATCTTCATAAGAGGCAAAGAAAGTTACCACAGAGATTTAGTGTGAGCTCCCATGAAAGTATTGTCATATGTGGGACTATACTGTAATTAAATGAAGAGTAAACAGTATCTTTCTTTGCTTTGCAATGATTATAAATAGCCTGTGGTCACAAAGCTGCACAGTCTGAATCCCCCTGTACCTGCAGTTTTCTCCTTCTTAGGAAATAAGAGGAAGCTCACAGACACTTCCAACAGCTGCAGGCAAACAACAAAAAACTTGTATTTCTCCACCCTGCTAATACAGATGTTATTGTTTGAGTTTGGACCAAAGTGAAGCTCTCCAACTTCCCAGGAAACCTATGGAAGCAATTGGGCAGGGAGAAGCATTGTTAGAGGTGCTTTGGCATAGAAGAAAAAGCTGTGCAATCTTTCACTAAACATTACATTGATTTTTAGTGTGAAAACAAGCAAATAGACAAAAATCCCAAATACATTTCCCTTCCTCTCAGTCTTTTGTCCAGATTGTTTCTTGTTTGTTTTTTTTGTTTGGTTTGTTTTTTTGGTTTTTTTTGGGGGGGAGTGTGTGTGTATGTGTAACTGTCACTTTGCAATTAGCTTACTAGTCTTCTGGTTCATCAGTTAAATGCTTATTTGATTATTTCCTTTTCTTTCCCTAAGATACTTTAAAAACTTTCTATTCTTCTCAGGTACTAGAGGTATCTCCAGTAAAGAAACATATGCCTGACTTTCCAGTCACTGCAGTTAAAGAGTGCTCTACTGGCTCAAATCAGCTTATATCTCTTATATCTCTTTCTTTAATCCTGATTCTCAGCTGATCCACTGTTTCCCATTCCAAGAGATCCATAACAAATTAACAATGAAGTCTGAGTGTTGGTTGTTGCCTTTCCTTCCACAGAACTCAGGAGCATTTTCTCCACAGCATTTTAGCCAAAAAAAAACGGGTAGAAGCAATCAACCATCCAAGGAAACACTGGAGAAACTGTTTAGTGGATGACTTCTACATCTGGGATATGGCAGCAAAATGCATTTCAGAAAGACTGGACTGGAGACAAAGCTATGAGATATTTCCAAGAGGTTAACCTGGGAGATATGCTCCTTACAGGGCAGAGGGTCACAGTCACAGCCCTGCCTGGGCTGGGGTGGACTCCTGCACCGTGGGCAGGGACACAAAGAGCCATCAATGCCCTCCAGGGCTGCCACTCTGACCCATCCTGCATCTGAAGGATTACATTTGCAAATGTTAACTCCAGTATAAAAGGCAACAAAAAATAACCTTCAGTTTTATGATCTCAGTAGCTTTCTGGGCTCTCCTTCAACTACGTGAACACTTGCTGGGATCAGACTTTTTTGAGTTTGTTTTTTTCAAAAATATTGCTAGGCAGTTATCTTCAGTACCAGATTGGGTTATCTAGCTAAAGTTCTCAAACGTGGAAGTCTTCCTTGCTCATCATTAGCACTCAGTTCACCAGCTGACTGAACTATTTCTTGTAAGTACTTTTGTATTAATTACTTCTTGTGGGGTATTTTGAGCTGTTTAAATCATTGTATATTAATTTCTTGATCTTAAACTGTAAAATATCAGATAATTGGACCCACAGAAATGCTTTATTTTACCCTATTTTCTAATGTTTGCATCATTTACTTGGCTTCTTACAACACCTATCTGGACTGAGATGCAAATTCCAAATAACTGTGTCCCATTATACAGGTAATTAAGGCACAATTAGATCCCTGACACCTTTAAAGTTTTATCTCAAAACTGGAAGGTCAGTCCAAGCTATGCTGATTTTCTTTTTCCCTCTCCTACATCAGAGTTCTTAGCCAAAAACTTCTTTAAGATTTACAAAGATTCCCTGAGAGCTGGCAGACCTGTATGAGCCAGTGGTTAGAAGCTGGATTTCATTCTTTGCCTCTGACTTTCCAGGCTTCCTCAGGCCTCTCTACCATCTCTCAATCACTGACTTCATTTACCAGTCACATGGGGTATCATTTGCCATTCACATTTATTTCCCATCACATGGGAAAAAGATATTTAACATTTTGCAAAGACATAACAATTCTATAGAACATTTTTCAAACCTAACTAGAGATACACAAATGAAAGGGAAAATATTATTATTCAGTTCTAGTTGTCTTATTCTTCTGCAGAACACAAAGTTGTCATCTACAGGGACAATTTTGTACAGTTCATTACAGCCTGTTTGCTTCTTTCAAATTGTTCGTCAGTGTTTGGATGGAGGAAATTCCTGTCTATCACTGTGGGATTAATACTGTAAGATTTCCTGAAAGAGAGCTGCACCAAAGAATTCTCCCTGGTATAAGCAAATAATTTTCATGCATCCAAACAACTCACTTTTTAAAATGTCCTATTTTGAGACATTAGTGGCATAATCCATCCTAGGGCTGTCGAATTTTTTCTGCTCCTGGATTTTCTGGAAGTAGAAAATCTTTATTTTTTAGAACTAGCAAAAAGAAACAATTCTATTTTTAAACCCTCAAATGACAGAAGATCAATATGAAATCTGCAGAAGTACAATCTTTCTCAATTTTAAAACAAGCTTTTTTAAAGAAGGAGTTCAAAGTGCACCTCCTGGACCAGCTATTAAAACAGACACATTTCAGCTTGGAGATTAAAGTCTGTGATTTTTGCCAAGTTTTCCCAGGATTTATTCTGCAGTTTGCATTGTGCAACGAGTGATTCTGAGCATCATATTTCTCATTGCAGCAGCCTCCAGCAGTGGGAACCAGACAAGACACAATCTGTTCAGTCACATCTTCAAAGCAGGAGCCACAACAAACACTCAATATTCCCACTTCACATGGAACGAGCTGAAGCATTTATATTAACCATTGTTGTGGGCATTTAAAAACTACGAGAGAGTTGCCAATAAATACCTAAATACCCCCAATATGAGTTCTCATTCCAGAGCTTACATGAAATGTGACCCCAATAATTGCCCCCCTGCTTGCCATGGCAGTGGTGCCCTCTGATTCCCCCAGCTGGGGCCAGACCTTGCAGATCACAGTTACTAACACCAGCACCACTTTTTGCTCTGTGTAGACACAGCCAGCTGTGCAAGGTGGTCTTGGGCTGAAGGAGGTCTCTGAGCACTACTAAGGTTAGAAATAGAATGTTTGCTCCTTGGATAAAATCGTGTAGCAGCCAACCAATGGGACGTGTGTAGCCCAGAGCAGCAGAAAAGAGCTATTAAAAGATAATTGCCTAGTTAATTAATTGAAGACTTCTGGAACATATGAAGACATGAAATTGAAGACTTGAAGGTGCCATTGAAGATCTGTTACTGCTGTGGCTTCTCAGATATGAAAGCAGAGCCTGTCATACCCACATGAAGGAGCACATCCTCCTCCTCCTGGCTGCTGGAATTCTCTGCTCCCGGGAGGCCCTGCCAGTGCTCACCCCCCTTGGGAGCTTGCAATGAGCTCTGGCAGTTTCAATATTAGTCAAGCAGGATGTTCAAAGCAACATAAGGCATTTACAGGCCCAAATTCCACTAATTGTAGAAGGAACTGAATGCTCCAAAACCTTAGGGACCATCAAGCATTTTACTCTCATTTTCATGTCTAAGATTTCCTTTAAAGGAAAGCTTTTGGTAAGACATGCCATGGGAAAAGCACTGGTTTGCAGCTCTTGCTGAACTGATTACAACAAGCAAGGAGTTAATGAGTTTTCTTTATGGTTTCTTAGTCCTGTTTGTAGAGGTGATTTTTTTATCCCTTCTAAGCTCTTTGTTGGACAGACAGCTGCAAGGTGGGGTGAAGAAACACGATCTGTGCAAAATGTGCTGGCAGTAGCCAACCATACAAGTTTTAAATCACTTGCTTATGACAAGCAGAAGGACTCTGTGGCTAAGGTTTACTGACTCTCTGACACAGCAGTTTATCACTCCTGGCCATTCTGTCTCTCTGCTTGCTTCTACCAGGTAAAGTGCTACTAGAAATGAAACAAATGACAGCACAAGCTCACACACATATTTTATTAGTGATGGACCCAAGGCACTACCCCAACCTTCAGGTGTTTATCCTGATGATTCAAACAACACAAACATTCAAGCCTCAGATTTTATTTCACCTTGTTCTAAAGATGGGGATTAGCCAGGTAAGCACCATTTGCCAGGTCAGTCATGGATTTCACTGCACTTTAGTCAGACCGTGATACTTTTGTCAGTCCCACTGCAGATGCAGAGAGATTCCTACACAAAGTAGATCTTTCTGAATTGTTGTGTAGTCTGGCACACTACAGAGACTCAGTGGAGTGCTCCTGCACTACAGTTCTGCACAAACAAGCCTGAAGTACAAAGCTCTGTTCAGCAGTGCTGTGCCTCCCCTCCAACCTTGTGGTCTCTCTCCAGGGCAATCTTCCCTCTGCCTGCAGGGAGAGAGCACATTTTTGGTGCCAGCAATCACAGGAGCTTGGTAAAGAACACAGCTTCCACTGGATTCAGTTAAGTGGTTTTTAATATTCTACAAGACACCAAACTTGGGATGTGGTTTGAAGGATTTGTTAACCTTAGCAGACAGGTGTTGAAAAGGCAGTAACCTCCTCCTGTCACCTTCCTTATCCAGGTGACAAATCTGCTCCCATGTCTTTCCTCTCAGGGTCATTTCCCTTGCTGCTTTCAGATAGTTTCATACATGAGCAATATTGAAAGAAAAAAAATGTAAAACTCCTTTCTTAAAACATCTGAACAGGGATTTACTACAGAGCAAGGAAACTCCATCTTTCTGCCACAAAAGCTCTTTCTCAGGAAAAAGGGTTCAAGGTACCTTCAGTGTCCTGGGTGGTTTTCAGAGTTGCCTACATGAAAAATTACAGTCATCGAACATGTCTGTTCAGTGGTCAAGCCCTGAAGTAACCCAAGAGCCTAATTCCTGAATGAGTAGGAAGAAAAATCTCTGCTAGGCTTTTAGGACAGTATTCAGATCAGCAGGAGGGAGGCACTCAAGACCCTGCAACCCACACTGACAATCTGCTCTTGGGAAAGAGGACAGGCACTTCTGCAGCCTGTTAGGACATAGGGAAATAAAAGGATGAAACAACAACCTGTTTCTCAGTTTTAACTTTAATGTTTGAAGTAAAATCCTAATTTTGAAAGTCCTAATTTCTTCCCCAGATCTGACAGCAGCTTTATGAAAGCAAAAGTATAATATAGCCCAGGGGTCAGAGTGTACCCTGCCAAGGAAGGATTAGGAGGGACTCTCTGTTCCTGCACACACACAGATCCCACATGCAGGACATCCACACTTCCCAAATCTCACCATGGAGCAGGAGCTGATTGCTGTTGTGTTTTCTTTGATTGGCTGAGTCTCACTGCCTACCACTGCTTATATTCTTCTCTGCTGTCGAAGTGAGGGATCATATAGACATTTACTTAAAAATTATCCCACAGCAGGAAAACTTAACCTGACACAGAGTGTGATGCAGTAAACACCAACTAAAAGGCAGCCTATGAGAAGAACTGACCATCAGGAAAAACAAACTTTACAACATAATTTGGTATCAGAAACAATAAGTAATAAATTTCACTCCTATATAGGCCACCAAAATGCCTATTCCATACTATATATCTCTTTCACAATCACTGATGGACACCCCATCTAATCCAAATTATCAGCTGCAGAGCAGGAATAACAGTTAAAAGAGAGGGAGATACACCTGTAAAATACCAAGTGGGACAAAGAAATAGAGCTCTCCTGCACATCTCCTTATGAAAGGGAAGAGAGAATCTAGTTAATGTGAATTGGAAACCCTTTGCAAACTGGTCAGAGGAAATGACTCTCCCTGTGCAGGAGCAATTAATGCAAGCACTAATGAGCCTTTGAAATTCATTGATGCTGCACCACTGAGGGATACAGGAGATCACACAATACAAGCTATTCTGCATTTCAGCCTGTGTTCTGAGGCATGAACTTGGTCATCTGGAAATTAATTTTTAAGGTAAGTTATTTAACTGTGAGAGTTTTTGATTTATGTCTTATCCCATGCCCCAAGCTGCTGTCAGGGGCAGGATGACACAGACCTGGTTTTCTCAGAGCAGGACAAATCCTGCATTTTGACACTCCACAGAAACTAAAGAGTCACATTAAGGGTTGTGTTTATGATCTCTACAATATCACAGATAATTCACTTTATTTCAGCTCTGCTGGGCAAATGAAAATCCTTGGTTCTTCCCTTCTGGAAACCTAATTCCCTCAACCACTTTGGAGAGGTACTCAGCTGAAATAAATTCCTCCCCAGGGAGATTGTGTAAGTACAGTAACACTGTTTAAAGATCACTGCCAGGCTGCCCAGGCCATCCAAAATCCTTCTGGAACTATTTAAAACAAGTGGAGTGGAGAGGTTGAAGTGAGGGAAATGTGAGAGTTGTGCAAGTGTGCAAGTATGTGATTACCTTCCTGGGAGAAAAAGAGGTGATTACCTGAGTGAAGAATCAATTTCTACCACAGCAGAAACATCAAGCTTGCTTTTTAATTTGTGGTAAGAAGAAACAAAGCTAAAAGGAAACTCTGATCAAAATTTTATAATAGGTTCTGTAAGAAATTCACTGATAAAAGTGTATTGAAAACACTGTGGTAGAGATTCAAGAGACTGAATCCAAGAGCTGGAGCAAAATCTAGCACATTTTTATGAATTCATAAAGTGTTTTACAGGATCTCATGAGCAAGAACCTGCAAATTTGGAGCCTGAAGCAAATTTTTTTACAGTTCACATATATAAAAACAGAACCAGAGGTTTTTAATGGCAGTGTTGACACATGGCTAACTGTGCATGATGCTCAAAATATGAAAAAACAAAGAGGGGAAAGAAATGAAAAAAATTTCTGGAGTACTCTGAGTACATCTGTGCTTAGGGTTATTTTACCTGGGAGCCAACCCATTAATTGAAACAAAGACAAATGGTAAGTCACTGCTGAAATCCTCTTTCATATCACTGCAAATTTATAGTGCTCTTCACAATCTCTTTTGGATGAGGAAAAATTATAACCTGACTGAGCTGCTCCCAGCACTCAGTTGTTACCATTTGTTTCTTTGCAATGCACTGACACATTCCCTTTTTTCCTGACTGGAAAGGCAAGAGATTGGTGTTTATTTGATATTATTTATGGAGCAGTTCTTTAAAAATTTTTTAAAATGCAAAAAGCAAAAAAGGCATATAGATTCTACAGAGGAAGAAGACATGGAAATCTACTTAACAATTAACTTTATTTTCATTTAGTTAGTCAAGTTTTGTTAGTTTTCCTTTCCAAATATTATGTGTAGGAAAGCAACTGCTGTAAAATTAAATACATAAAAGTGGTGTCAATCCTTTTGTTTCACAGAGACAATCATGACTGGGTTATCATGCAGAGAAGACAGAGAATTGATTGAACTGGAACCATTTAAATAAAAAAATTCACTTTCACCTCCTCTCTCTGGCATCAGTCTTCATGTATTGTACCTTGCATGAGCTAATAAGAGATTTATTGCAGCCATGCTGTAACTGATTGCTGTAACTTTGCATATTTTCCCAGTGTGTATGAAGAAGCAGCACTGGGGCTCTCAGGATTAACAGATCTATGCCTTGAATTACTTCTCATTTCCATTCAAAGTCCATGCAATTCTTTACAAGGGCTCTTCAAAAGAAGTTCTGCAGGAAACAAAGCCAGAAAATTCACAATAGATTAAAACTCAGCAGGGGTGAATTCATGTGTAATGAAGAAAGGAAACACAATAAGAAAACTGGTTCCACTTTTACATTTTTAAAACACAGAGTAATCATGACCTTACAGTGCTCATAATTCTCACAGCAACACAAAATTAATTGTCTCAAAAGCTGCCTGTGTCTCTTAATTTGTCTAAGGATGGCCTAAAACAGAAATTCCATAGGTCTGTTCCTGCTCCCAACAGGAGCAAAATAATGGAATCATTCAGGTTGAGGGGAATCACTGGAAGTCAGGTGGTCCAGCTTAGGACAGGCTGCTCAGACCTTGTCCAGTCTGGTGTTTGACCCCTGCACAAGCAGAGATCCACCAGCCTCTGTGACCTTGCTGCAGGATTTCACTGCCCTCACTGGGGATGTTTTCCTTGGTGTATGACAGGAATTTCCCTTGTTGTAGCTTGTGTCTGTTATCTCTGTACTCACTGAAATTTTAGAACATTTCAAGATTGCCTTGGTGTATCTGGTATACTACAAAAAAAAACCCAACAAAAAAAACCGAAACCAAAAAACATAAAAACCAACGAAACAAACAAAAACCCATGGATTTTCCAATACAATATTTTACTCTGTACTTTATTTTTATCCTGATCTGTTATATTCTTAGAAACCATTTATCCAGAGTGGCTTTAGAAGACACAGCTGGAGAAGTCCAGCTGAGGAAGCAATCCAGTACCTTTCTCAAGTATTTGAGAATGAAAGTGAGAATTGCAGCAGGATATGAGAAATTTGAGTAAATATCTGATGGCTCTCTGAATGCATTCAATGCCAGTCTGTACTATGAGTTAAGCATTTGAATTACCCAGAGTTGAAGCCCAAGTTCTTCAGCTGGCTGTGGTAAGTGATTTATCTAACACATGGTGTGTAATTGGCCTGCAGTTTGGCCTTAGCTCATCTCTTTGGGTGAGCCTCTGTGTTTCTGAGGAATAATCTTGAAACTCCTCCCCAGAGAAGCAGCATCCCCTGCATACTGATATCACAACACTGGCAGACCCTTAAACCCCTCTGTTCTGCATTCCAAGGAGGTTCACACATCATGCCTGCCCTCACTGTCCTACTCCCAGCTCTGCACTGCTCCAAGGAGCTCCCTCAGCTCCTGCACTACCCCAGCATCTCCACCCTCCTGGACCAGCCCTCTCTTCCAGCAGCTCCTGCTGTCAGCCATCAATAGCATCCTAGGAGAGAGAGAAGGGATGAGGATTTTATGAGCATTTTCCCTTTGGGTTCCTTCCTTTCTGAAGCCCTACTCTTAAATTTACCCAGGGAGACAAGGTCTTCCCACAAAGCAAGAGGAGAGACAGAAGAAGAGGAGGAAGAGAGGTCTTTGTGTAGCCCTTCATGCTCTAACACTACTGTTTTGCAAGAATGGGAAGATACAGTCCAGTTGCCTCGTTTTTTTTCTCCTACCCAGAAGTTTCAAGTGAATATTAGGTTCTTATTCACTGAACTGGTGTCATTTAATGGCATCTCAAATTGTTAAGCAGTTTCTGAATCCCCTTTTCTGATGGATGAGGCAATTCTGTCTTTACGTAATTCAGAGGAGCCACATGAGACTTAATTAATATTTATAAAGCATTCAGGATGCTCAGTTGAAAAGGGTGATGATATAAAAGCTCTGTAAAAACACTCACAATTTTTCAAATTCTCTGATGTTGCAGGTCAAATTAAAGACTCGTTTTTCCCCTTCATTTTCCAGCAGCAATTGTGTCCCCTATGGGTTGTGTGGAAACAGCCAATGCCCAGAAGCCAGCAACACAGGAAATTTAAAAGGAGTGGATAACCTATTTATACTTGCACAGGATGGCAGGGCACCAACAGCAAAACCAATGAAGTGTTGTTTCCTGTGATTCTGTGTTCTCTCTCCTCCAACCACCACCTCACCAGACACCTTCCCACACCCTCTGTCATCTGCCACAGGCACAGGGGGTTGAGGCAGGAGCTGATCCAAGGGCACTGGAGGATGGTCAGTGTGGGTAACTCAGCCCCTGACTGCTGCACCCAGAGCTGAACTGTGTGGTGATGGCAGGAGAGCTCCTTAGAACATCTGCAGTCACCCCGCCTTGTGCAAGCTGGATGGAAATTGTCTGGAAAAGCAGACAGACATTCCAGCTGTCTGAAGAACCTCATTTCTTAACAGTGCCAAGCACAGCCACCACCAGATCAGACCAGACTGAGGCTCTTGAGGCCTCTCAATGATGTCAAGCTTCTACCTCTGCCTCACTTGCAAATAGCTCTTGGTGCCAGCAGAGAAATAAAGCACTGTTCAACTCAGGCTGGAGCAGAGTGGAAACGGTCCCACCCTGCTGCAGGGCACTACCAAAGAGATGCAGAGGGGATCACAGTGACAACAGCAAAGGCACTGGACTGGAAAGGATGTGTTACAGCTGCCAAACGCAAGCACCAGTCAGAGAAACATCACAGCCCACAGAGAAAAGTGTTTATTTTCCAGGTCACATCTACCATGCAGAGAAAAATTATAGAGAAAGAGAGCGTGTTGTGTGTGTGTTTGCATCTCCACTCAGCTGTGCTGGAAAAGGGAAATCATCAAGCCCATGGATTTGTCTAATTGGGGATGATTGAATGGCATGTGGCATAATTCAGCAAGTAACCTGAGGCTATCTGCCCCCATAGGCAGCGTGTGCTGACATCCAGCCCCTCAGGAAAGGCTTCCCAGGGCTCCTCAGGGCTCCTTGGGATGTGGCTTCCTGTACCCACAGACTTGTTTGATCCAAGTGGATCCAAGTGCTGCTCCCACACCTCGTGAGGAGAGCAGGGGTGGCATGAGCTGCTTCTAAGATAGAAAGGTGGAAGTTGGTTTGCTTCTTGACACACAATGCCTACAGCTGCTTCCTGCAGACATTTGCATGATCTTGTCCCTGAAGTGTGGGACACATGTGGGTCCTCTTGCCTTCACTTTCCTCCCCCGGTGCTAGCCCTAGTCCAGAAACATGCTGACAGTGACCAGTGGTGCTTGCAGGGAGCTGAGCTGGGACTTTGATGTGCCTGAAAAATAATCCATAAGAAAAAGGGATAGAATGAGTAAAGGAGCAGAATTTCATTCAGCTGTGCTGAAGCCTCAAGCCAGCTGCCCAGGAACAAGGGACACAGCACTGGGGAGGAGCTAAGGAGGGAGAGGGTAGTGGAAAGAGCAGGATTTGTTTGGATCAACAGTCTTGTCAACATGTCACGAGTGACATCTCCTGAGATGCACAAAGCCACCAGGACAAAGATGCTCAGCAGGGCCCCAGCCATCCCCCTGTCCAGCCCCACACCCATGAGCTGTGCAGCAGGGAACAGCACTGTCCCCCCTACCTGAAAGATTTCTTAAACTCAGCAAACTCATCAGTTTTTATTGAGGGAAGGTTCAAATCTGCTTTGCACTAGAGAGACCATCAGGAGGTTTTTAAGTAAAAAAACCTCTGTGTGCTGATGAATTAGCATGCTCACTGGTGTTTTAATGACTTCTTTCTGGGATACTTGAGATCAAGAAGGTTATCTTCACAAGGAAAAGCCTGCAGAATGCTTTAAAATTAAATTAGAGCTTGTAATGCTTTGCAGAATATTTATGAAGATGATGTGATACTGTGATAATATCTTATACCCATACTCAGACAAAGTTTTGGAGTTGCTCTGCAGCACCAGAGGAAGGTTTGTATCTAAAGGGGGATAAGCTGAGCTGGCAGCACCTCCAGTCCCTCTCCTTTCCACCTACCTTGCAGTTCTCTGCCTCCCACAGCTGTTGGTATATACAGTGATAGAGGCAGGGGTCTTATAGAGATCTTCAACCCATTTGGGATCCTTCCAAACTGAAGCCATGCTCAGGTCTGGCCTTGGAGTGATGGTTTCATTTCTTTAAAATGCCTGCCTGCACCAGAGAGTGCAGGAAGATGGGTGAAGGTTTCATTTTTTTTAAATGCCTGCCTGCACCAGAGAGTGCAGGAAGATGGGTGAAGAGCTTCTCTCCTAATGCACATTTTCACTTGAAGAGGAGTAAACTCCATGTGGCCTTTCAAGGTGGTGTTTGTATCAGGTGCCAAACACAGCCTGACTCCTGAAACTATAAAAATCAGTCACAGCAACAGATCAAACCAACTCCAAATGAAGTGCTTCCTATGTCTAGCAAATACTGCAGCTGGGGGCCAAGGAAATGAGGTTTTGTTTCTAAGGGACCGCCGGGGACTGAGGTTTGGGAATGGTGGTGCCTGGTCCCTGAGAGGGAGCTGCAGCTGTAGATGGAATTGCAGCTGTAGATGGAACTCCACCACCATCTGCTGGACACGCTGGGGATGGAGCTGCGCTCTTCTGGGTTTTGCTATGAGCAAAATTACAATACTTCTCCAAAGAAAAAAAGTTTAAAATGCAAAGTCCTTAATCCCGTTTTACAGCCATCAGGAATTTTTCCTACCCACGGATATAAGTGGCAACTACACATCTCCTGTGGAAAGTCTGGCTTTATTTAATGTTATGGTAGCTGTGATAGATCTGAGACACTATTTGTAAAAGTACAGCCTGAATGTTAAAGCAGGCAAAGAGAAAAGAGTGGGGAAAGAGTGTCTCCTTCGGCAATTTAAAGAGAATCTCCTTGTGCTGTTTACACAGCAGTGGTCAGCCAGACTCTGGGTTAACCCCTTGTGTGACAGAGGGGAGAGAAATAAATCAGTGTCCCAGGGAGGACAGAGGACGTTGCTGTAGTCACACAGCAGCAACAGGGAGAACTGAGGAAACAGAGATTGCATTGAAGGAAATCACCCTGAGCTAGTTGAACCAGGAGTTTCACTGTGTGCCAGTTACCACCAGGAGGTCCTGCACACCCCAAATTTCCTGCACAAACCCACCTTCCAGCTTAGCTGAGTCTCCAGCCTGGCACTCCACACTAGGCTACTACAGTAGCAATGTCTCAGGCCTGCTGCATCATCTAAATCTGATTCTTTAATAGGTGAAGAATTGAGTCTTTAATAAGAGATAAGGGAGCTTTGGACTGCTGTGCTCAGACTAATGTTTCAGTGGTTGAACATGATGGAAAAGCTGCTCCAATTTCTTACCTAGCATTTTCCTTTGAATTATTAATAGCCAATTTGTACTTAATTTACTTAGTTCAGAAAATTAACTACATGTGTCACTGATTCCAACATTTTTCATTTTTACTGCCTTCTGCATTGACAAAGGGATAACTTCATATAAACCAATCAAAAGACAAAAACACATACACCCAACCTCCTGCCCTGGTTTGTTCTCCCAGCTTTTAGGAGTATATCCAGAAATACCAGCTTCTGATATTTCTGTGCTTCTTTGCTTCAGACTTCTGTAAACTACAGCTTGGGTTAATGATTACAGCTGGTAAAGGGATGGAATTCTCCTAATATCTAAACGAATTTTCCTAGATTCTTGGACAGGTATAAACATTTTGGGGTAAAAGAGACAGAATCTGAAGGTTTGAGCAAAGAATGCAGGAGGTTTCAAAGACCAGTACCAGAATTAAATCACATTATATCTAACCACTACAAAAATGTAATCACAAAACATGTTTAAACGTCCTCATCTCCTAGAAAAGGGAACATTCATTTTATTACATGCAATGACTTCTTTTGGGGAATTAATAAACATTTTTTCAAGGGTAAACTAAGGAAGCTGGAGGCTATAAATGGCCAGCCAGCCAGTGAGACAAAGGAAGAGATTTGCAGGCAAAGGTGCTGAACTATGATAATTAAGTTTAATGAAGGGGAAATATAAACACAGAAAAAGGCTTTTACTGCCTTCTGACAGGTAGTAGTTTAATTTGCCTTCTCCATCCTGCAGAGACAAGAGGAAGTCTGATTTAAAAAGAGCTGAACACTGTGGTTAAAATTAGGCTTCAGCTAAATTTTAAAAAAAGGTACATCAACAGGGCCATAAGGTAAGCCCCTGAAACTTTCCACAGATATGCAAAATGTTTAGGTGGGAACAAAACCTTAGCCCTTCCTCAGCCTCATCTGAGGAGAGACACCAAATCAAAGGTGTGACACTGGTTTTACAGACACACCACAGTGAGCAGTTAACAAACCATCCCAGGTACCAATTGCACACCAGAGCTCTCTGAAAGAGGCTGCTAAAGTACTTTTGGGGGTCCTGAAAACTCTTCCAATGAAAATGTATTGAGTGCCACTGTCAATTCTGTGTCATTTATAAATGTTGGTTTTTTTGTGTAGATACAATCACTGGAGCCTGAACTCCTGAGATAATGCAAGAGTCAAGCCAGCAGTAAACCCAAAGCTCAGGAAATATCACTTGGCTTCCAGTATTTCCAAAGCAGTGCCAGAGTTAAACTGTAAACAGTTACCAGATTACAGGGTTAATTTGTAATTTATTGTTACCTGCCAGGAACACTCTGGAAGATGAAAATGCCAGGGGCAGGATTTCTCACCCCTTTTCCAATCACCAGGGATTTTACTGCTGGCAGAGGTAGGAGACTCCTACACCTCTCTGTGAAAAGGCTCACACAACACACTAAGACAATGCGATGTCTGATTTCTTCCCCAGTCCTTTCCTGCTCCCTGCTGGCACTCTGTCTGTTTTTCGACCAACAGAAAATCTAAGAAAACATTTTCACAGAACAACCATAATGAAACCCTCATATATTTCACTCTTCAATGATCACAGGGACAAGAAGTAAAATTGATATTAGAATTGCTCCTGATCTCAAACACAAAGAATCAGCCTAATCACCAGCTAAAGTAGCCAGATCAAGCTGTTTCTGTACAAACCCATTTCTACTTTGCCCAGGAAAGATGCCCAGAACAGGAAGGCAGGCAGAACCTGTCTGTTCTGCTCAGCAAGGTCCAGCCAACAGGGACAGGGACCCAGTGTTTCCCAGGAAAAGGAAACATCAGCCCTCTCAGGCCTTCTATCTTGGCACTTTTCTTTACACAAAAAATTTTGTATACTGCTCACAGTAAAAAAAAAATTTACATTATCTATCCTGCTTCTTTTCAGTGCAACTGAGGACTAAACTCACTACTTTTAATCAATCTGGGTACTCCCATAACCAGGAGATAATCCAGATTCTTTTCTTCTCCATACAGGGGACTGAGGGGAAGACACTTTTTTCCCCTTCCATCTTGTCTGAAGCATCCTTCAAACCAAACTCCTCAAATAGAACATAGTATCCCAGCTGGGACCTTATGGACTGCAAAGTTTTGTCCTGTGCAGGAGTAAGGGTATCATTACACCTGCCCTTTCGATGGCACCAGGACCCTTCTAATGTTCTGCTTGTGGTCTGCCAGTAAACTGGAGTTTTCTCCAAAGCTGCTACACAGCAGGGTTATTTCCTGTCCTGTGCCTGTACATCAGTTGGTCTTCTCTCAGATGTAATGCACTGTACTTCCTGCTTGGAATGGCTTTCTCATTTTTGCCTTCAGAGTTTTCCAAAATCTGTCATTACCCCTGGGATCATGATGTCCTCCACTGGACTACCTGGCTCTTCCTGATCTTGTCACCTGCAAATGTAAAGAGCAAATTCTCTTCCATTCTCAAGGTCACTAATGAAGATACTGAATAGACAAGACCCAGAACAGATCTAAAATTACGTCCACTCCTACTAGTAATCCTTCAACTCAACAACAAGATTCTTTCATTCTGGCTGTGACTTGTGTTTCAAGGAGACTTCATACCTGTACACATGCAGTTCCTCACTTCCTAATGAAAACAGAGAACAGCATCAGAATGTCTAAGGCCATGCATGGGTTCAGTGAATCTTTGAGCCTAATTTACATCATCTGATCTCCATATATGGATTTCCTCACCTCTCAGGGACTTGCTCTGCAAAACACTTGAGACCAAGACATTGTAAATATTATCAATTTAACAACCAACATTATTACTGTGCTGGAGACAAACCTTTTCACCCAAATTACTCACAGCAATTATGCTATGTATCTGTTACTGAAATTTTGCACTGCATAATTAAATGCACATAGATTTGTATAACTAGTAGTTACTCAGCAATTAATTAAATAGATTTTGTTTCTCTAACTGCCAATGCTTTATGACAGATGAAAGTCGAAAATCTTCTTGGGGTTTATGGTCCCTCAGGCCCGAACTCTGGCACAACACACAATGATGAACATTTCCTGCATGTTTCTTCAGACAGAAAGTCCTTTATTCTAAAGATAGCACCAATTATGATAGTATCTTTTGGATAATTACATTAAAAGGTTGGTCAACTTACAGGAGAATAAATAAGGCCAATAATTCTCACCCAGCACTGCAAAACACAAGGAACATCTATAAATAAAGATTGAAAAGAAAATGTTTCAAGCAGCAACTCAAGATCAATGTGGATTTCACCTTGAAAACACAGGGCTACTAAAAACATGATGTACCATTAAGAGAACAAAGCAGACAGCTCAAAGCAATGATCCTTCTAAATAAGCCTGACAAGCTTTTATTATAGAAAAACTGAATTAAGAAAAAACTAGAGATAAGTGTTTATCTGACATGTGGGATTTCAAAAGACTGAGAAATAGGAAGACATTTACAGAAATAACATATAAGGTCATCACCAACAAGAATTGGGTTTAATTCAAGCTACTGACAATAATTGAATTCTAAGTTTCCTGCTTCAGCCTAGAGTTGTCAATTAATTGAGCCTTGCTTGCATGTGAACATTGCTAGAGGCCTCTTGCAGAATCAGCTGATTATAACTTTTTCTTCCTGAAGAGTGAAGCAGCATCCCTCCTTCTTAATTTAGGTAATGATCATCTGTGCAGGTTTTATTATATTAAAGCCCCATTCTAATTAATTCACATTTGCCAGATGCTGTCACAATTGCTGGCAGGTGTTTATTACACTCCAGGTCAGCTAGAAATCACCATAAGAAGTCTGCAGCATCAGAACCATCCCATGCTCCTGAATGACACATAAACACCCCCAAGAGGAGAGAGGAACTGCAAAAGAACTCCATGTGCAAGAACCTTGTGGTGATGGGGGAACAGAGAGGAAAAATGGCACCTCCACTTTGCAACCAAACAGTGGCTCAGGAGTTGGGATGTCACCTCAACCTACTATTTAAGTGTCTGTCTCTGCTCCAGCTCATACACTGGTAGAGATACATCTACAAAGAGAGATTTTAATGGTTTCATTTCAGAAATTACCTGCAGTAGGACAAAGTTATTGAATGAATTATCTTATCAATTTATTAAAAAAAAAAAAAAAAAAAACCCAAAAAAACCACTAGAAGAGCTTGTTAAATGTCATATTAGCAAATAGTTTTATTAAAATGACTCCAGTACACCTCTGTGCTTCTACAACAGACACGCATTACACATAACAGGTAAAACACAGTAACATTCTCCAGTCAGCAGTTCCTGGCTCACCAGCACAGAAACACGAAAGCAACAGTATCTTACATCACCTCCCAGCTCAACCTCCTTCCACGTGGTGCTCGGGGCACTTCTCTGAGGAGCAGGCAGGCAGCAGAATGAAGCGTGTGTCAGTGCTCCCTGACCAGAGGTGTGATGCAGCCCTGCCCTGTGCTGCCCAGAGCCCAGCACTGCCCGGAGCGCGGGCAGTGAACGCGCGGAGCTGCGGCCGCACGGGGCGTGCGAGTCCCCCTTTGTCACCCTAAAAACGGGACATCTACAGCATGGCTGTGGAGAGGTTCAGTTTCTCCCAGCGGGAAAGGCACTGGCCCAAAAGGATTTGCACACCTGAGTATGATGCTTATAAGAATTGCGAGACTTGTGGAAGTCTTTATAAAGTCCTAAAATACAGTTGTGGTGATTCAGGGCCAGTCCTTTCTCTTTTACTGATTAACTTTACTGAAATCAACTCGACCTGGAATTCTAACAGCAATGCAAACATGAGAAGTTGATAAAATCAGAAGACACTGAAGGTGTAAATACAGTGCAAGTGTTGGTTTTAGTCTTTTTGACTGTTACAGCCTGATCATTTTACATTCTGTGCTTTAATTTCAGGAAAAAGCAGAGATGTTGTGTCAGAACATACACACTAGCATATATACATGTATACATACACACTTGCTGCAGAATGCAAGGGCTTCCAGTGGCATATGATTCATTACCAATCTATCACATGCAGGTTGTTTTTTCATACAAAACCAAAACAGTTTTAGAGGTGCCCCTCCCCCTTCATATATAAGTATCCATTAATGTGTATTCACATGCATTATTACCCACTCATTGATTTATGTTAACCAGATTTTTTTGATTTCTTTTTAACGTAAGCCATAAATTATTTTAGTTGCAACACCTAGCCAGAACACTCCAGTGACCGCAGTACTCCTGGGTTTTATGGTAACTAATACCTCCAATGGCAAAACATTCTTAATAAACTGACTCAAGTTTTGTTTGCTTCATATTGCTTCATTTTTAAAATTTTTTATGTACAATCTTTGCTGTTAGTACACTTCAGATTTGCTGAAGTGCGGTAAACTATGAAAGCTCATTATTCAGAAGCACCTAGATTTTTTTTTTTTGTATTAAATGGAAGCCATCAGCAACAAACATTGTATGGAGAATTCATCAGGTGGATGAACAGTGCACATCAGTGAGTATGAGATGAAACTGTTTTCTAAACAGCTGGCAGCCTTCACAAAACAAATTATGTGTGATGTAGTCAGTCCTGCTGAGACAGCAGAAGGACATAAGAACACAAGCGACTCAAGGGTCAGTGTTATCCATATTAATGTAGCTTTGGTTCAGAAATTTTTTAAGTGTTGTAGAGCACCTGGTTTAGTGACAAAACACATGCATCTCACAGTGCTAACAGTATAGTGCTAATAAACTATAAACTGCAGCTTTCCAGTATTAATAGCATTTAATAAAAAAGTTACAGAAATACTCTTGTTGACAAATGTGCAGTACAAATGCAAGCTCCTTGGCCACAAACTCGAATTTGTGTGCATCAGTTTTGTGCTGGCATAACAGTGCAAGTGCTGGGATTCAAGTATGCTTCTCCATGTTTGTGTTAAGCAACAGAGATTACATGAAGTTTGGGGGATTTTCTGCTCACAAGGCGAGGATGTGAGAATCAAGCAAAGTAATGCAGCAAAGGAAATGTTTAATTTCCCTCGTCTAGAAGGCAGAAAGGAGGGAAAACACATTTCACAAGCAAACCAGCTTCACATACCAACAAGTTATTGCTTCAGCTAAATCAGCTGTACTAAAATACAGGACCACAGGTTGCAATCTAATCTGCTCTCACACGAAGAGAAGATGAAATCTACAGTGCAAATCCTCCATGGAAAAGGATCAAATTGCAACCAGAGTCCTGTTTCATAGGACAGAATTTATTTATCATTCAGTATTTTTTGCCTATGAATTAATTTTTTTGTAAGTCAAATCACAGTCAAAAGTACATTGTCTTTATTTCTGTGTTTTTACAGGTACTACTTCATGCCAATTTAAGTCTGCTCAACAACAGAATACAATATGAACGTTTGTTTCCAAAGAACTGATTATATTATTGCTGAATTTTTTAGGGTCAAAATTAAAACTTATTTCACCAAATCAAGTCTTTACTCCACTTAAAAAAAATCTGATATCCTATTAATTAAAAAAAAAAAAACCAACCAAAAACACCCCCCGAACTTATTAGGGTTTTTTTTCAATTAAATAATAAGCTAAGGTTTTACAAGATATTCACATTCAGGCAACTGTCTCCTGACTCATCTGGCTGAATGACAGATGCCATAACAAAAACAACACTATTCTCACATTCTTCCTGACAGCAATGATTAGTGCAATTTACCACTGCACTACACAATTTTAATAGTGCAAGTTGTACCTGCTGCATTTCTCACAATCACCTGCTACATGATCATTATTCTCAGATGTCTGTACCTGTAATTTTCATTAGAATTTTGGCATTTATGTTAACACTTATGAAAAACTATGGCTTTATCCATGAAGTATACAGCCTACCTAAGCAAAATTCTTAAACCATTTATTTAAAACAATAAAACTGAATTGGAATGAAAGTTACTTGGTTAAGCCATAAGCTGTGTTGCCACTAAACTCAAGATCTCAGGGTTAGCTACAGAACACCAATATGTGTATTTGTGCATCTGGTACAGTCTTTAAAAGTTCATTTAAAATGTAACACTGATAAAACTTTTTTTAAATCTGATTCTAATAATTTATCTTATTTTTTGCAACATGTTTAATTTCTTGTATCCAAAGTGTCATCTGAGTTTCACTGTATTACAACAGGACTGGGACTGTAAGAAACCCATAAATGCACACGTAAGAAGGCACTTGTCTTCCAGCAGTTCATATCAGAGAAGGCCTTACCCAGACAGTGGCACCTTATACTTTGAAGGATTAGCAAATGTCCCCAGGCTTTGCCACAGTCTCAAAACCTGTCCTCGTGTCCCTGGACAAAGGTGCTGTGTGTGGTCTATAACACCATGAAGCTCATGACGAATTCCAGTAGTTTCTGCCTGTTGCGCTGAGGTAGGAACGTAGTGCCAAGTTCCAAAATGACATCTTTCTTTTGCTGAGTCTGCTTGAAAACCTGAAGCACAGCATGAACACATATAAGCACCATCTTGTTAAAGGAATCTCCCTCTTCTGAGATTAAAATACTATGGTCTATACTAAGTCCTCCCTCGTTCACAAGACTTTTTTCTTTTTACTTCTTCAAGGCTTAGATGGCAATGCCTTAAGGTATCATTAGAACTCACTCAATGTTGAAGCCCTTCAGAGGTTATGGAAGAAAAGAAACTGAGAAATAAGTACAGTGCATGACAAACAGCCACATCTTAATAGTGAAGAACAAAAAAAAGCAATCAAAGGCATCTAACTGAAAGTGTAAGCACTTTAAAAACAAGAATTCAGATGCCATGCTGTAATAGACACCCAGCAAACATTACCTAGTCCTACTTTTCATTCTAGTTTATCCTGTTGTTGGGAAATGATGGATTCAATATGTGATGTCCTCACAGCTATTCAGAGTCTACTGGAAGATACCTTTACTAGGCCAACTATTTGCTGGATTATTCAATATATCAGAATTTAAAGGTAAACACTTCAAAACCCATACCCAGAAACATTTTGCCTAAATGTCAATACTTTCAAAATTATACCCCTGTATCTTATCTGGTATTCAGAAAGCTATGACAGTCTGATGAAAGAAAAACACTTCACTTGCATAATCTAGATGAGTGATTTATAATTTAAAATACTAGTGGTAAAGTACAAAATTGAATGTTTTTCTTAAAGAACACCTGTACCCTTATGGTGAACACCAAAGGTGTACAAGGATGGTTCTTCTGGAGCATCAATCACTGGTAAACCAAAATTCAATACCTAATGCTTTTTCAAAGATTTAAGTAGACTTCAAAATTAAATTTAGCTGTTACTGAGCACAGAACATGCTCTCAGCCTTTCAATATTGTTCAATAGGGACACAGAGTAGAACAGAGGAACTTCATTTGCTGTGAATAAAAATGTCTAGTCACCCAGCCATCCAGACAGGCCTTCCCAGGGGCAAGAAGTGCCCTGTTCTGCAGCTTGTGCTCTCTGTTACAGCCCTCAGCCTGAAGGAAACCAAAATGCTCCAAACCCACAGAACATTTCCACAGATACATTCACTGATTTTAAACTGACACTGAACAGACTCCTTGAAATGTCCAAGTTGTGCTCATTATTGAAATGACACTTAACAGCTGCCAGCTCTGAGCACCAAACACTTACTCCAATTTCCTTGAAGACTTTCACTGCATTTTTCACGTGACTGTAGGTAGCACTCTCAGCTGCAAGAGAGAAAACCCAGAGATAAACAAACTGAAGTTCAATTTGGGCTACCTTGTGGTAGAAAGAACGGAATGAATCAAACCCAGTTCCAAAAGCAGTTTAACATACCATACACAGCAACATTCTTCTCCGTCCTGCTTATTAAGTGCTTGTGCAGCTTCTGAATATATTCAGACTCTAAAACAGGACCACTAAAATTGTGCACAAAGATCACAGCAGAGCTGTATGCCTCCAGTAAGGGTCCCAGCAACCTCTGCAGGAAAGTGATGTACTGCTGGTGCTCTTGAGACTGGCTCACCTAAGAAAAATCAACACAAGGTTCAGTGACAGAGACCAGTGGAAACCAGAAACGACCTGCAAGGCATAACATGGCAAACAAAATGAAAACAAAAGCACAAAAACTTGTACACAAACAAGTGTGGGGGTACAGCACAATATGGGAGCACAGCAAAAAAAGAGGCTTATTACAAAGGACAAAACAGGCACTGAACATCACAGACCAGTGCTATTTTGTCCTCCTCCAGGGTAATGCCATTTTCCCAAGATAAAATTAAAGACCTCACACTGTTCTGCAGCCAACAGAAGGGCTGCCCTACATTCACAGAGACACAGAAGTTTTCAAGTATTAAAAAGATATCCTAAAGAGTGCTTGTGTCAGCTCTGAGAAAACTAATAATAAATCTAATGTATCAACATAAGGAATCAATGAAGTGAAATATAAATACCAGCTGGACATGCCCCTTTTAGACTGCATGCAAAAATTAAAACAAGATACTTGAGTCTTTATCAGTTTTCAGGACTCTAACCATTGCTCTTCCACCTCTCTGTAAGGAATGTTTATATTTCTCCAGCTGTTTTCCTCATGGGAAGGAGACAAATGGACTAGCACAAAAGTACTAAGATTGCAAACCAACAACCCTCGATCCCCCCCCAAAAAAAAAATTATCAGTATTTGTCCTGAATAAGCAAAGCAATTTATATCTCTCACAGGAAGATTCAACATTAGTAGCCTAAGGAAAATAATACCTTCAGGTAGCAATCTCTCTGCTCCTCTCCAAAATCACTGTCTTCATCTTCCTCATCACTTCTCCAAGATATTGGCTCAGGGAGTTTTTTATTCCACTGTTGTTCTGTAAGACTGGGGCTAACATCCTCCTGATCATCCTGCTTAAATTTCAGAAAACAAGGTGGTAAATAAGTAAAACTTCAAATCCAGGCAAGCAATAGGTTTATTTTATAATCTCATCTGACTTAATCAATGCATTTATTAACCAGTATTTAATGAAAGCAGGTGAGACTCAATTATAGGTAGCACTGAGAAAAGGAGAAGAGACACTTGGTGAAAAAGACTGGGGCTTTTTCTTGCTTCCTCCTGGGTGCCAAGGTTTGTTTACTGTGCACAAAAAGAAGTTTATGAAGCAAAGACATGCTGAATCAGCTGCCTCTACTCCTAAGGTTTTCTTTGCACTGTGCACCTCTGGCAAACTGCACCACATGGAGATTCCCCAATAGCCCTGAAATGCAAGCTGAGGAGTTTTACAGTAATTCTGTGATCAATGCATAGGAACTAAAGAATGACAAAAGGGCTGGACTCCTGACTACTGTAGAATAGAAAGTAAAAATCCATGTAGCTATGCTGCATTTGAAAGGGTTCCAATAATAAAATAAATCACAAGTTTCAAGACAGTACAAAAAATACATGCCTTCCTTAGTAGCCTTACTGGAAAAATGAAATTACACAGAGAGTCATGAAGCATCACAGGCTGACTGTACCCAACTGTCTGACGCTCATGAACAAGAATGAAGCAGTCTCAGTCCTGGGCATGTTGTTACAAGCTTTCAGTAACAACATATACTTAGAACAAGTATCACAACCAAGCATAAACCACCTATAGTGCAGTGTACACTACTCCTACAGTATCTCTGCCACTTTACCTCAGCCACCAGGAGAATGCCATACTGGATCAGCCTTTCCACAGACTCATGGCAAACTTGATAGATCACCTGGCAAGGCTGCACAACATAAAAGGAATGTAATGAGAAAGTCACACCCATTACAGCAACATCATTCCCTACTCAGTAGGAGTGTTTTAGATACAGCAGCATTATTTGTTTTAGGCAAGCTGTTAAACTTTTATCAGCACAATCCCAAAGCACCATTCTTGTCTTTATCTTGGCAGACACTTTAAAAAATTATAGTGAAATAGGATATTTTAAACACGTCCAAGATTTTTCTGAAATACATTATCACTGGTAGAAAGCCACATTGAATATTCTCCCTTTTTAATAGCCTCAAACCAAATTTTAGTTTGTTAACAGTTCTGGAATAAAATCATCATAAAATTAAAATTATTGAAACTCATAACAGTGATCTATTTGGAATTTAAAGAAAACTACACTTTCAAGAAATTCTCTTACATGTTTTGAAACTGAATAAAAAAACCCAACTTCTTTTACATTATTCATAATCATCTAGGAAATATTTTCTTAGTTAAAAAAATAATAATCAAAAAGCAGAAGGATAATACTACTAAAGAACTCCAGTATATGAGCTAACATTACCACCCAGACTAAATACCACTAGTCAATATACTAAATTAGGCTTATGCTTCCACGCATAAGCACAAATCAAATCAAAGTACAAATGTAAGAACTTAATTCAAGAATCTCTAGAATTTTAAGTACAGTAAATTCACGAATACAAGCCGCACTGACTATAAGCCGCATCTCTGGGTGTTGGCAAATATTTTGGTTTTTGTCCATAGATAAGCCGCACACGAATATAAGCCGCTCTGTCGTTCGCAGCGAGGACCCGCGCGCAATTAGTAACACAACCGCGGGAGGGCGGGGTTTACTGGCTGAGCTAAGGCTGTGCAGGCTCGGCCCACTAGGGGCCGCTGACGGGGCCAGGTGGTCCAGCACGGTGCTGCAGTTCGGGGCCGGCCGCCGCTGCCACTGGGCTCGGTCACCCCGGGTCGGCGCTGCCCTGCGGTGGCAGGCAGGGACGGAGCTTCCCCTGCTCCTACGGCAGCGGCGGCGGGCGGGGAGGGAGCTTTCCCGCGCCCGTGGCGCCGGCGGCGGGCGGGGACGGAGTTTCCCCGCTCCTGCCGCGGCGGCGGCGGGCGGGGACAAAGCACCCCGTCGGCTCCCCGAGCCGCGGCAATGGCTGCGCGGGGCTCCCGTCGGCTCCCCGGGCCACAGCAATGGCGGCGCGCGCTTCCCCCCCCCTCCCTGGGCCGCAGCAATGGCGGCGCCGGCTTCCCCCCCCCCTCCCCGGGCCGCAGCAATGGCGGCGCCGGCTTCCCCCCCCCCTCCCCGGGCCGCAGCAATGGCGGCGCGGGCTTCCCCCCCCCTCCCCGGGCCGCGGTAGGGGCGGCCCGGGTCCCCCCTCTCCTCCCCGGGCCGCGGCAATGGCGGCGCCGGGCCCCCCCCCCCCCGTCTCTCCCCTGGGCTGTGGCAGAGGAGGAAAGAGAGCTCTCCTGCCTCTCTCCCCGCCCCCCCGTTCTGCCTACACGGAGCCAGGCTCCACCCGCGGTGCAACAAAGTAGCGATTTGTAACAATCGCAAAATGCCGACTTTGCAGCTGCTCGGCTCAGCACTCTGGCAGGCACTTCTGAGGTTGTATTAGCCGCTCCTGATTATTAGCCGCATTTCCGGTTTAGGAGCAAAATCTTAGTCAAATTGGTGCGGCTTGTATTCGTGAAATTACTGTAACTCCTACACATAAGAAAAAAGAATATCTAGCTCTTAAAATTGAAAGTATGCAGTGTCTGAAAAATGAGATAATATCAGCTCTCATCAGTATTGTGCAACCACTAAACCTGAAGTCAGGCCATGTTTGAAATTGCCACTAAGTACCAGGTGTGGCACAACATGAGTACTACACTCCTATGCAAATAAGGGATATCTTTAGAATATGGAGCCTTACTTCCCAACATAGTTTCTATCACCTGTGCAAACTCATAAGAGCTGGGTACTCAAAGACTTTTGCTTCTTAAATAAAAATAAATAAATAAATCGTTTGGGCAGAATGCAAATACAGCCTTGATGATCCAATGACAGGAATGACACAAAATATGTTAGAGAAGCTGCTCTCTCAGCTTCCCACAACTCTAGGTAGGCTTCTTAATGCTGCCTTTCTCAGGAAAAGCCTAAAGCACAGCAGAAATGCCCCAGGCCCAGCCCAGCATCACCCCTTTCAGCACTGGCAGGGCAGGAGCAGCAAGTGGCACTCAGTGTGTGACAGCCATTGACAGCCACCATCATCACACTGCACTGACAGTGACAGATCAGAGCTGTGACACTTGTATAAAGCATCCTTTAATTTTAAAGTAACAAGCAGAACAAAAAACTGGACAATGAATGCAATTACTTACCAAAGATACAGTGAATTCATTAGAAAGCAAGTAGCACAAGCTGGCAGCTTTTCTGACCAGGTGTTCTTGACTGATTAAACTGGGAGAAGCACCACTGGTACCATTTCTGCCCCTCCTGCTCTGAATGGCATGAAGACTGCAGGCTGGAGCAGAAACAAACACAGCCAAAGTTTAATCTTATAAAGAGCTTCATGGCAAAGGAAACATCAAATTTCTGTTTTGCCCACCTCTGGGGCTAAAAGCAGTCAAAAATTATACATGTAATTCAAGAATAAAGACAGATTTAACCATTTTGCATCCAGTAATGTCAGATCAGAACAAAATCTCATTAAATTACTGCTCAGCAAAGCACAGGTTTTGCCATCTTGGCTCAGAACTCTGATAGTGCCTTGCCTATGGCACTGACCAATACACAAATCCAAGATAAAGGATGAGGGGAAATAAGAATGGAAACATTCCTCAAACAAGATACAAGTTTGCTTTAAAACTCTTTGTTAAGGTAAACATGGGTTGAAACAGGAAGCAAAGAAATACATGAAAGTAAATAACATGAGAAACTGATGGGGATTTTTGTGCAGATACTTTGATTTCAAGGGTTACAAGAAAGTCTTTCCTTGACAAACCCCAAAACATACCAATAACAGCCTCTTTAATGAATACATGAAGTAGTCCATTGCTGTAGAAGTTGAGTTCAAAGACAGCAGGTATTGTAATACTGGGAGTGACGAAGAACTCATTGTTTCTGCTCGTGTTTGTGATATTTACACAGTTCCCCAACAAGTGGATGGCATGCATGACAACATCATCTGAGTTCCCTGAAAATCCCAAGTCAAAGTCACGGGCTAGGACCTCCTCCTTCATGGAGAAGAAATCTTCTACCAGTCTGGAAAGATCAGTTCCCTAGAAATAAACACAGAATCACACAGTTAAATAATTTTTCTGCACAGGAGTCTATAAGTAAACCACATAACCAGGTATATAACAAACTCAATACACTAACTGCCAATAATTCAAAGCACAACAGTCATATCCAAAAAATTGATTTTCACTGAGGTTTTGATGTAGTTCCTTTGAATCACATGCAATTCTATTTTACAGCCATAGAACTATTTGGGAATGCAAGGTTCTTCTTTGCTTCTGGTTTATTTCCCAGCCTGCAGAGACCTGAATTACCTCAAGACCATGTCAGAGGTATCATATTTCCATTACCTGTGCTATAAAGTGAATGATCAACTAGCTGGGAATATTGCACTTAACAGAACTGAATAATTGGTTTGGAACACGAGGAAAAGCCTTTCCTCAGGCATCTCCTTTTCTTGTTTTCTGTCAAGATGGAGTCAGATTACATCATAAAACGCTTCTCTGATTCCACTGTTTTAGAGAAATTGGAAAGACTGGACTGATGAGAATGGTGACACTTCCTCCACAAGCAGGACTATACAACTGACTAATGTTTTTCCATTCGTTCTCAATTTACATGCAACAAAAGCTTCAGATTTAAAGGAATTTTAAAAAAATGCAAAACAAACTTGTAAGAGGATAAAAAACTTCCAACTCTCATGTACAAAACTTCAGGTAAACATTAGTATCATTCTACCATTGTGATACAGTATTTTAGTACTGAGGAACAGGAAAATCTATTTGGAAATTAATGGAACAGTTTCTAGAGTATTCAATAGTGATTTGAGATCTAAAAAAAACCCCCTAATACAACAAATGAAACCCATGTAATCTTTAAAAAAAGAGTAACATTTTGATTTACAAAGATCTATTTCCACATGAGCATTTATTATCATCCCATCAATACTGGCTTGTGTTCAAGCACCACTGCTAACTAAAACATCAGCAATCAGACCACCTCAAATCCATTTTAATTTAAATACATCTTTTTCTTATCAGTATGACGCAATAGTAAAATCCATACTTTTTTTTTCTTTTTAGGTAAGTTAATAAGGCCAAAGCAATGCTTGGCTATTTAAGCAGCACAGAAGCCTTACCTGCCTGTGCCTGTACAGCAACAAACAGGCAACAATGTGGGTAGACATCACAGCACAGGACTTGTCAGCAGCTAGAGTGAACAAGATAAACTTGTTAAGCACCTGAGACATTCAGAACACCATTACAAATGAAAGAGTACCCACTACTTAAAAAATAATAACAGTGATGAAGGCACAGAACTATACCCACCAAATGCAATACAAAGTGTATTAAGTCTGTTTGGAAAGAACATTAAAGTAATCAAAATAACTTGGACTAAGAAGGCCAAATAAAACTCAAATATTTACTAAGGCAAGCACTGTTTTCTGTGCATCTCTGGTACCACAAACCACAGTTCTACTGACTGAAGCATACACCACATAACCTATAAAACCTGGCAATCCATGCAGCCAGATGAGCTCATGTATGATAATGCCATTAAGATACTCCAACAGCTCATTACATTAAGAGAGAAGCAGTGAGTGTATCAATGTGACAATCAAGCACTTCGGAGTACTGAAAGTTTAGTGTACTAGTCCAACAAACAGAACAAAAATCCTCTACTTGATCAGAAAAAGAGTTTATTAAACTTTGAAGAGGAAGGAGGGAGACAAAGGATAGAGAATTGTCAAGATTATGTAAATCATGAAAGGATCACCTGAATGAAGACAACTAGGAAGTGTGACATTACCACAGATAAAATTCATGCTGTCAGCAAAGCCAAACAGAGAGCTGACGGCAACCTGCTCCAGTGGGAGGTGTCCCTGCCCATGGCAGGGAGGTTGAAATGAGATGATCTCTAAGGTCCCTTCCTACCCACACCACTCTATCATTGTGTGGCAGGGATATCTTCAGCACTTACTGAACAAAATGTGCTCAGCCAAGTTGGATATCAGCTCTCTTCTGAAGGGCTCACTGGTGATATCCCTGGAGTTGGGCAGCGAGGCCTCTGCACCTTCATCCACAGTATCATTGGGTCTGAACACAGAATAAAAATTAACATGATGATATTTACATTCTGATCAAAATGTAAAATAATATAAATTGGTTTTTTTTAATATGCTCTAACTGAACCATAGCACAAAATACCATTACAGTCTGGTACTGGCAGAAAATGTTACCGGCAAAAAACTCTACCAACTTCTCCTGATTATTTCTTTGCACTGTACAACAATCCACAATAAGACTATCAAAAGAAAAATTGCAAGCTTTTTCTATGGCTACTCATGACTTTGCTGTAACACCAATTGCTCCTTTTCCTTCAAGGAATATGAACAACAGAATAAGCAAATTTGCCTAAAAAACAGAGCTTAGTCTCTCTACAAACTAGAAATGATCTTTTCATCATGTACTTTCTAAATGTACAGAACTGACTTTGTCCCCATCAGGACCCCACAGGTTTGAGTAACTCCTGAAAAAAAACAACTAAAATGGGTATCTATGTAACAAATGCAGAACTAACCCTTGAGCAGTTTTGCAATTCTGACAGCCATCTCCTTGAAAACAAGGACTACTCACTCACAGGTCCTATTTGCTTTGGAATTATTCCATAAACCTTGTGAAATGCTTGTGAGGTTTAAAACGAAATCCTTTAGTTTTCAATAAGCATGTAATTTTCCCCCCTAAATTATTCCATAAAACTTATAAACAAACCAACAGAGGTTACTAAAACAAAAACAAATAAACAAACAAACCAAAACAAAAAAAAAAAAAAAAAAGGAAAAAAGTCTACTTGAATTTATTTGAAGAGACCTCATCAGGAAGAATGTAGCTTCTATAATAAATTGCACAGTAATAATTGCCTAAGTCTTGCACTTTTCTACAAACAATTAGATTATCCATGGAGTTCAAGCACTGCTTGGAATGTAATGCAGAACACTAAAAAGATAAACAAAAAAATCCCAACCTGTCCTCCCTTTCAGCAACACCCCAAAAAAATCTCTACCTTGATGGAAGTATAGCTGGTAGCAAAGCTTGTTCCAAAGAAAGAGGAGCAGGCACAGGTTTTTGGCTTTGGCTGTTTACATATTCCTGTTAAAAAAAAGACTTGTTATTTTTTGTACTTTTTCCCCCTTATTCTTGCACTCAATTGATAATGCTATTACAGGAAAAAGGCAATTATTCAAAAATGCAACTGATTAAAGATAGCTCACACTAAAAAAGCAGTAATAAGTTCAGAGATATTAGAAGTTTTCAACAGTCTGTTCACTTTTGACTTTATTTTATGCAAAAAGCAGAATTCCCACAGCAAGGAATCTGTACTTCATAAAAAAACCTGCAATGAAAACAACACATAACTCAGTCAGCACCCTGCAGTGAACAACTCCTTTGAGACGAGTTCCACGATCAAATTAATGAGAACTGTTTCATTAACATGAGTGAGAGCAAAGCCTAGCACCCATTCAGAACCAGCATGGAGACTGTAATTATTGCTTACTCCTGCCTTCCTCAAATGCCAAGAGAGAGAACTTCTCCAAGGGAAAACACCAGGGTACAAAAATCCAGTTGCAAGACACAAACTAAAGCCCCCAGGAAGCAGGCAGGGTACTGCATGCTTGGAATTCCTGAAACCAAATTTCTCAAAAGTCAAACTCCTCTCCTTATAGGTTAAAATTTACACTATTTTGTTTTCAGGACACTGTGTTCCCTCAGTTTCAGTACAGAATGGGAAACTAAAGAGCCACTTAACCTGCTGGTCAGGAAAACAGTTCCCTCCCAGGAAAGCCGCTTAAAAGACTTCCACAGCCTCTTTCACACTCCCTTCTGCTTCCAAGCCTGTGCTCATAGAACTGCAGATGCCCAAAATTAACCCCCAAAGCTCATCTGCTTTAGTAAACCTGCAGTGACACAGCTACAGTTACACTTCTGCAAATCTGAGCTAGGGCACACATTAATGATTTATGTCATAAATCACCATTCTAGAGCACAATAAGGAACACAGGTATAAATAAGACTTGACAGAAGCTGCTGGGAAGGTACAGAGTGATTAGCATTTCACTAGATTAAGAAGGTAGATAACCCTCTTTTCCTTATACTGATCCAAGAAGAGTTGTTAACTCCCTACCAAGAATAGCCCAAGCCCTCTCCTTTGGAAGTGAATTAGTATCTTTCCCTACTACACTAATTATAATGCAGTGCAGCTGGTCACAATAATTTCATGCTGTGGTAACTGAACCCTTCAAAGCTCTCCAACCCTACTGCTTTTTCTGAGAGAAGTAGGGCAGAAAGAAGAACACCTAATTAATTTGAATAATGTTCTAGTAAGCTGCTGTTACAGTGCTTAATCTTATTAAAGTCACACTAAAAATAAGGTATACTGTGACAGAATACAGATTAGTGAAATGTAGATTAGTACCAGCAGATTCTGCAAAGAGATCAGATAAAATTCAGAGTAAAAGCAGATACTGCCACACAACCACATTCTCTACAGAACAGTACATGGTGAATACTGTAGGTAACAGTTGGGAACTAATAATGAAAGATGACTTTCAAAGAATATACAGATTTTTATGATATATTACCCATGACACTTTTATAGCTACTAATTTGCTTAGCAATTTTAAAAATCCAGTGAGATAAATGCCCTTCCTCAACCATTGCAGATGTCATTAAATTAAAATGGTAAACGGTATTCAGCTTCCTTCAACTCCAAATGTCTCTACAATGTAAAGAATTACTAAATAGTATAAAGATAATTTTAGAGACTGTTTTTAAACAAACGATCCCACCAGTAAGAATACTTTGACTGTTTCAAAACTAATATATCAACTCTGAGACTATTTCAGCTTAAAACAAATGTGTCTAAAGACTCACACATTCACCAAAAACAGGGATACTTTTGTCCTGCCAGAATGGACTGACACAGATAATGGTAGTGATGATAACCCACAAAGAGAAAATCAAAATAAATATTGAAAAACCAAAAATGCCAAACCTTCAAAAGGACCTTCAAGATACCAAACTTACTTTTAAGGAAAATGGTTGTGCAAAATCTACTCTGACACACCCATAATTCTTCCGCAGCATTCTGAAGACTCCTCTAGCTATACTCCAAAGGCTTTCATTCTTCTTAGGCTTGCCCTGGAAAACATAGGTGGTTGTTTTGTTTTTCTTCCACTTTGCAATTAAAAGGTTATGTTTAAAATTAAAATGCGTGCGACAGACAAAGCAAGGCCAAAGCTTTTGACACACCTTGTAGCTTCAAGTATATCTAGAGAACTATTTTTCTCTGTAGATATTCCCTTGAACATATTACTTCTCACGTCATGAATTTGCATTTAGAAGTGTGTCACCTGTACCTCAGCACTCCCCATTTTGTGATTCACAGCTCAACACAAACCCTGAGACCATGGAACAGAGTACCAGCACAACCTTTGACTGTGTAGCACATTTTCCTGCACATAAGCAGAAACTCCCCTAGGTAAAACAAGTTGTTTGATTGCTCTTACCAGCTGTTCACTGTTGTAGTGACCTTCAATGATGCGATCATAGGAGATTCCCACAGGTATGATGAGGACATCAGGAGTAGCATTTGAGAAGAGAGCATCCACCACCACAGACAGAAGACCCGCTCGAGCTCCAGATGTCTTTCCACTCCGAGACCGTGTGCCTTCCAAGAATATTTCTAGAAACTGCTGCTGTCTCAACAATTCTTCTATGTGCTGAATACAAAAAGATTGGAAGAAGAGAAAAAGTAAGTATCTAATCATATTGGCATACATACATATAGTAACATACAAGTATATTTCAAATATACTGTTGACAACCATTTTCTTTTAAAAGCATTGGAAGATCATGAGTACTTGCGGAAAAAAAACCCAGTAATTAATTAATGCCTGACACAAGCCCAGACCTATGTGCAACTGAATTTGCATGAATATACAAGAAGTATAATGACATCTGTTCAAAAAGTATCTCTAGCAATCATTGATGCAGTTGATTCACATTCATCTTTCCTTCTGGTTCCCCAGCACATCCCATCTTCTAAGATGCAAATACAGCTACTACACTGAATGGCACAAAGGATTACATCAACCGTCATGAACAGAGACTTCCATTGTCTTAAGTAAATCAGTGTAGAGATGCCTCGCAACAAAAGACATCAGTGAAACAAGAGTAAGTTAACTCAGAGAGCATTAATTCCACATGCTTTCATAAGATCATGCAAGGTGGGTATCTGCTCATCCTCAAAGGGGCTGAGCAGGCAATTTTCTTTACTCTATAAATTCAAACCTTCATACAAAATAAATCCACTTTTTGCAGCGTGAAACTTAAGACAAATTCCAAGCAATCAATACATCTTCAGAGTGATGGAACTCACTTTCCCATTTGCCACCCAAGTGAAAAGCTACTTACAGAAAGACAGACAAGAAATACACACCACGTAGAGCAAAGCTCTGTACAGGAAATCCTTACGACCGTCAGGGTTCTGATCCAACTTCCGACGGATGAAAAATCCTCCCAGCTTGCGGATCAACGTGCTACACACCAAACAAGGATTACACTCATTGATTTCGGTTTGTAGGAAACTACTACACCTCCAACAAACAATTCCTTGCATACAACAGGGATTCAAATAACTGAAACTTTTAAAGACTAAACTGTATTACACTACTTGCACATGATGAGACTACACATTTCTAATATTTCTGTCTTGCTCACTGCTTTGACAGGCCACTAACCAGGAGATTCTTGCACACGGAGATGCTAGTGACTCATATGAGTTAACCTGAGCTGGCCCCAGTCTGTGTTGTGCTGCACAGACTGCATGGCTTGCATGCCCGTGGTGTGCTGCACACTCCCCTCAGCTGCACAATCAGCTCAGCCAGCTGATTTTAACAGAGCAATCTGCAGGCAGCTCCCACTTTGCACCTCCAACTACACCACCTGCATTTATCTCAGTGTAGCAGGAAGTTCTCATGAGGACATCACTTCTGCTTGACAGAAGCAATGATGAATAGGGTGTTTTCTTGCAAGAAAATTTTTTACTACCTCAAAAGACCAAACAAGGTATAAAACATCCTTGAAGTCAAAGTATTCCCCTTCTTTCCCCATAATTTCTTATAATATCCAGTGTTTTTTTAGACGTCAAATATGCCCAAATTCTGTGTCAAAGGCAAAATATTACCTAAAATACCTCAGGTTCTTCAGCCACCAGAAGTATCATTTAAACACAGACTCAAGTGGAATACTTTTCCACAAAGTATTCACCTAGTACTGTTGCTGCTCATTAGCCAGCTCACTGAACTGCATGAAGAGCTGTCCATCCACAAGTCTTTCTCCCATATCTTTTCCTTAATCACCTAACCACTGTGAGACTCCAAAAAAGGAATATCCTTTCTCCTTACCCTACTAAGGTTTAACAGAGCTTCTCAGAAGGATGCTGTAATGCTCCCCCTCTGAACATGTCATAGGAACTAAAGAAGTTCTACATGATGGCCCAATAACAGTCAGATACTTTTACACTTGGACATCTTGTGCACTAGGTCAGATCCCACCACCTCAGTCTTTTTTCAAATAAGGAGAGGTCATTACCTGAAGATGGGGATGTTGAGATTGTTCCCTGCAGCTATGTAGGGTGCTTTGATGTTATGGCAGAAAAGAATGAATGTAAGAAGCAGGTAGTCAATGTGGGATTTGTGAACAGGCAAAAAGATAAGAGGCAAATTCATCTATGGTGGGGAGAGAAGGAAAAAATAAACAAGTCAGTTGATAAGAAACTTGGAATATTACTCCTTTTCTTAAATCCACTGTTGAGATGGCTAGCATCATCTTATTTGAGTTGATGGTATTTTCCTGTTGCCATAACTGGGCTTGTTTACTCCTGGTTTTCCTTCAGCTAGGACAATGAGAACATTTTAATCAACTTGTCCTTCGTCTTAGTTTACATGGACTGTAGTTTTCAATTGCATCCATTACATTAACAGTGATTAATCTCCCAGTTTCTTCACTCACAGTGTTGAGACACCACTCAAAAAATTAAAGGGATGTGGAAAAATCCTCACTGTCACCAAGGTGCTGATATTTCTATTAGAAATTAGCAAGGACTTATGAATAGTGGGTTTCCCAAACACAGTATTAAAAAAAAAAACACAACAGGAACTTTTCTATTTGTTTCATTTATCTAATCAATATTTCCAAGGTAAATACGTAAGAAGAATTAATTAATTGAGAGTAAAGGAAATGGTAGCAATTTTGGAGTTTGTTTGATCAATTTCAATAAATATTGAAAAACTGGAAACAGATTGCTAGTAAGAAATAGGAAGAGTTTTTTTTAAAAGTTTTTACTCCATATCACAGCAAAAGTGAAAAGTCCTGGCTAGATTTACAAACTTATTTGCTGGCTGCCTCAGCTCAGAAAACCAGAAATTATGTTGGATGCAAGGTTATCTGAGATAATCATTCAGCCTGATAGTTAAAATTTGATCCTGAATTAAAGGTACACCCAGACTTCACATAGTATTTTAGGTTGCACAACTCTAGGAGTATACATTTAATTAAGAACACTGTTTCACAGTGTTCTTATTGTATTTCAGATATTAAACAGTTCTACCTACAATTGCATTTCATACAGACTTAGCAGGACTCTCACAAAAAGAGAAGTGCTGCAAACATTATTAGAAACTACTTCAGAAATCTACCTTACTGAATTTTCCCACCCTCCCTTACCTCTGTTGCTGCTTTGACCATTTCTATTTGACCTCTGTGGATCTGGATATTCCAGAAGAAGCTGTTAAACAACTTCAGTAACACCCAGCCAGTCAACCTAAGGGAAAACAAGTACAACTCAAAAAGCTTCCTTTATTTGTGCCTCTGTTTTATACTGCTTCTGTACGACTAAAGGCAAAGACAGTTCATCTGATAACTTATATTCAAACAAAATTACTATAAAATGCAATTGCTAAACAAGTTAGTAGCCACATTTCAGCCTCCTGCAGTTATGACACTAATCTTGTATCAACCTCAGTGAAGGCTGTGAACTAGGAACATGACAGAGACAAAATCATCCTTAGTAGTAAATGTAGACACAACAGGAGAAGATTTTATCTAAAATAAGACTCTACCTGAGATATTTATATTTACAAATTATAATATTGAATAGCCTAATGGAAAAATTGTCCTTCAGTCTATGATGCTGCAGATAGCCGCTGTTGCCCATGTGAGTTAAAACAACAAATGATGCCAATAGTGGTCTAAGTATTAGCACCAAAACTAGTTTTGGGAGAAAAGGAAAAGTTTGCATTTAATCTTAATCTTGGAAAGGCAGAGGATTTCTGCTGCATCTGAAAATGAAGACTAACTACTATTTTATTAGCTAACATTAAAAAGGGGATTTTAACGAATAATGTATCTTTAGAATAATTATTATTTCTGCATCATGTGTCACAAGCTCTGTTGGTATTATGCATAAAGAGCTTGTTCATCCTTCCACTCGCTGACAATACTGATGAAACATTTTTCTTACCTGATTAAAGCAGGCGACACATTTGCTACCATTTCCTGGAGAATTTTCCTAGCTTTTTTCTTCACTTTGTTGATAGCTTTAGGATCCGTCTGAACAAAACTACCTGGAGTACTTGGTTCAGAAGCTTCATCTACAATGGCCTTCTGGACTCTAACATTAAAAAAAATAAAGTTTATGAGACAGCCCCACAACAGAAGAGTCCAAGACACAGACAACAACAGCTTGCAATGAGCTATGTATTACTACAGGAATAAATTGCAAACATAAGAAGTATCCACACTGAACTATTGTGCACTCTGAATGCATTAAATTTAACTCAGTTTTATAAGTTCTAATTTAAGAGGCAGGTGATGATTGAATGGGCTCAAAGGTGACTACATGAAACACTATGTACACAGTTCACAGGTACTAATATTTAGTGACTGTAAATTTTCTGAAATGTTTAATAAACTTAACAATTCAGAGGAATGGATGCAATCTCTTTTTTGTTAATGTTTTCTTTTTCCTGCCACAGCAATTTCACTTGCCTCATTAGACAGATTTATGCAGTTGCTATTTTGAACTTCTAGATTATTGTTACAAGTCCAACAAAATTTTACAAGGGCTATTTTCCCTCTTTAAAACACACCCAAGAGACAGTAAGTGGCTTTAAAAAACCATGACTGTAGCACAACACAGTCTGCTTTACTTTTCAAAAGCAACACTATCATCTCCAGATGGGAGCTTTAAAAATTCAGGAGAATTAGGAATGTTAATGTAGGCAGTGTGTGCCCTCTGACAAAAGTAGCCTCAAGGAGCAAGCATGAGGCTGAATTTCTTTGTGTCCAAGGAAAACTGATACCTGAACAGCTGATCAGGGGCTCAAGATGCCATTTAAAATGAGGCATATGAAACAGAAAACAAGTTGCACAAAGTTAAAGTTGTAGAATGGAGTACCCAGCCTTTTTCCATTTTTTGCTGCACTCTCCAGCTGTATACTTGGGGTACTCCAAAATGCTGCTTTCCTATTATCTCTGAAACACTGACAATTTCTGATGACTGCAGCATGACTTCAGTAATAATGATTTACATGAATTAGATGAACAGAAGTTTGAAGAGCTCTCATGCAACAATTAATTTTTCTGTGTACTGTCTGCTGTTCCCCTATTACACACTATTTATTTAGAGACTTGTAATCCTTAAACTCCCCTCTTTTACTATTCCAACAGAAATTGCAACTACATTCCTGAAAAGCTGTGCTAAAGGTACTGCATCTTCTAGTATTTTAAATAGTCTGATTTTCCAAACTTGCAGTTTCTAAATTAAGGCATCTTTTAATGTGCTAGTAATTTAAAAAACAGTTAATTTTGTGTCATCTTACCTGCTGCTATTCAGCACATTTTCTGTCAGATTCTTGGCAAACATACCCTTATGAACATCCCTCTCTTGCACAAAAAGGACATAACAAAAGCGCCTCGCAAGCCACCCTCTGTACCTACAAAATATCAAGGGTATTTCAACGTGATCCTCAAAATATTTTGCTGCCAAAAAAATAGCATTAAAACAACTAAAAATACAATTAAGAAGCAAAAGTAAGTAAAATTTTATAAATGGCTGCCTAAAAGCTTCTGCATCTTCTAGCAAATTGCCAATATCTTCACGTTATGGATGAAAAAACTGATGCACAGCACAAAACACCTGAGCCAACTGGGGTCTGCATCCCTTCAGTTCAGGGTGACACTGGTCTCAAAACACCCCCAGAATCCCAGGCACGTAGCGAACAAACCAGCATATACATTTCGCCTATCCCCTGGAATCAGCTCAGAGAGGCCAGAAGTGTTGATTTCCAATTTGGTGCCCCTTTGCACTGAGGAAAGTGAATGTCCAGCTAAGAGGTCTGTCAACTTCTTCAAGAACACAAAGTCCTCTTGGGAAAGCTGCTCACGTAAGCGCAGGCAAACTCTCACAAACACTTTTGAAAATATGTTTGCATTAGCCATCAAAACTAAACCCACTTTCTTAGTTAGCTTTTCTTTCTTTAGTGTTTTCAAACACCCAGTTCTTTGTGTCTTCTCCATACCTTCTCCTAGCAAAGTTTTAGCAAGAGTATGACCACAAAGTAAATCTCACTACAAATTCAAGTGTTTAAGGTAACTTACGGAGACAGTCTCTTCTTTTTAAATTAACCCTGTCCTCTACTCTCTCAATCATACAAGCAGAAATCACCTGAGAAAGTGCTATTTGGAATAGCAAACATCACAGAAAATGCACGTGACACAGAAATAGCTTACACCCAATCCCACAGTGGATATTCAGCACTATTCCTCTCCTCACCTCCCTCATTTCCCAGGCCAGTAGTGGACAAGCCATCACTTACAAACCAAACACCTGGGACCCCCAAACAGCAGAGCTGATGTGATGGGGCAGAATTAACAGCTAGATGAATAATTAAATTTTGGCAATTCCCAAAGCCCAGAGCAGTAAGTACTATGCAAAACCTCTGTCCAGAGGTCTGCTGGTGCAATGCCTGGCTGCTGCTCCAGTGAGTGTCCCAAACTGACATGTGGGGTGACAAAGCTCATGGTGGTTTCCATGCTGGAATGCTGCCAACATCTCACCCGTTGTCATCACCCGAGCTACTGATCCTGGCAGTTAAACCTCCCCACCACATTTCAGTAAATTTATACCTGTGTTAAAAACAGTGAGGAAAGATGAGACAGAACTTTTACAGTGCAAAAGGCCAAAGTCCTTGAGTGCACTGTAATTAAGATGGGTGCACATGCACGAGGCATGGGCACAGAGTGTCACGGAATAATTATACAAATATTCAGACCAGCTATTTGTGCTGTCAGAGAAGCAGACAGGTAACTCTGTTTTAATTGCTTTTTACCTTTATCCCCCTTCTCTTTGGAGTTTGAGAGCCTTACTGATTTTTCTACAAAGCAAAGATAAGGACATGCTTCTTTCTGACAGCAATATCTTTTGGTAACTATGAATGTATCAGAACAGCACACGGCTATCACAGGGATCTGTCAAGGTAGGAAGGCTTCTAACACTCATTTTACAGCTTAGACATAAAGTAATTTAATTGGAAACATCTGTTTTCTGATCATGTAGCAATGAGAGAAGACAAAAACAACACAGAATGGACCAGTCAAGAGACATTTAAAACTGGCAGTTGTACCTCAGATAAAGGCTGTCAGTACAGCTACAGCAATGCTGCCAGTTAGAGAACCCCTCTTGCCTTCTAAGGCCAGGAAACTGTGACTGTACACAGCCCATGAGAACTCAGAACTTCATTAAAATTGTCCATTTTCACACTAAAATGACATTGTATTTCTCACTATTCTGAGCCAGATGTGTTTATTTCAGAATAATTCATTAACCCATATTTTTTTCTCCTTATATTTCCAATTCAAGTAACTTTGACCATTCAAAATCATTCAAGCATTAGACTTTTGAAACTAATTTTAAGAAGTTAAACAGTATTTCTGTTATTTTTCTCTATTCCAAACTACAAGCTCAACACTTAAAAAACCCGTAATTAATTCAAATTTAATAAAGAACAGCCTCTAACATTAGCTTTCTCCCTCTCAAGCACACACAATGCTGCCTTTCTTCCACTCAGACACTTTGGCTCATTTCTTTCAGGCTGGTGGCCTCTCTTTGTTTGCTCTGACTCTACAACAAACACTGCAGGAGCTGCTTATGCTAATGATCACTGTAAAAAAAACTTAGCAAGCTTTAGTAACTTTCCAAAGAACAGATTATTTTTGTGTTATTCCAGTATCTTCATCCCAAAACACAAGATATGATTCCAATAGCACAAAGACACATCTTCATATTTTAGATTTTTTTCATTTACTGCACTTTTCAGAAGCTGCACTCTGCCACTAAGGCAAAGATTCATAAGACATAATCAGGTTTAATTGCCATAAGGGGTAATAGTCAACACCTAAATTGTGAGCCAGATCTGCTCAGTAAAATAAAGTGCAGCCTGAAGTCATTCTGCATAAAGGAATAAATCTGGTCCCCTCAATACTATGCTACAGATGCTGCCATTTGCAAAAAAAGGAGAAAGGGCTTTTTTGGTGGAAAAAACACTGGGGTTTTTGTGCAACAGGTTTGACCCCTACACTCCTTGTCTATAACCCCATAGGACTTCACCCAGATCCCAAATACACACAGAGCCAGATTTAACAAGCTGAAGTCAGCACCAAATTTCTGCATTTTAGGACCACAATATTTATCAGTTCAATCCAGACCATACTAGAGATTGCTTTGTCATAAAATCAGAGCACGCTGAATTTTAAAAGCAAAAGAAACCTTTGCTACATTACCTCGTGTGTGTTTCATTGATGTATATGACATTACGTAGACCCAAAGAAGGAATACTAGAATTGAAGAAGTTATCCTATAAAACCAAGGAAAAAAAAAGATTGATGGACTAAATTACATAAAAATAGCTTTGTCTGTTTCATTCACCATAACATTTAAGACAATGCAATGTTTTCCATTTGTATTACAAGCAAAGCCAAAACCAGAGAAATGTTGAGCCTGCCTATACAGTACACAAACTTCTGAAGTGAAAATGGAATTCAAATCACTATTCCCAAGTCCAGTACTTTCAAAGCATTCTCCAGGCTTTACTATGTGGTTGTACTGGTTACACTCTCCAAGCCACAACATTTCATCAGATCCTGATGCAATATAAACCAGGACTTGTCTGTATATAATACAGAACTCATCTTTGAGACAGAACTTTATTAAACCACACTGGGCATTAGTGTAACCACTAATTTGATGCTCAGTATTTGACACAGTCTGTAGCATCCAGTTTGCCAGCAGATCAAGCATCATGCAACAACAGCCCAAGGGTCAGGATATCCATCCATGGTTAGGTGGCAAATCTCCACATTCCTGCTCTGCCTGAACAACAACCTCGGTCCAGCCTTGTAGAGCCTTGTTACAGATTCCACATGCCAAGCTATTAATTGGGATGAGTTTAGAAGCATGTCCACAACAAATATTCCTTAGCAGGAAGACCTAAATTCTGCTCTTCCATAGTCCAAGTGAACACCTTGACCAAGAGGCAGAACAGCCTCACCATCAATTCTGCAGTGGGGGTCAGGTAGGAGTCATTTGTTTGTATTTTGTTTAGGACACACCATTTACCACAAAATTAACATATATGACTGTCCTATGTTATTTGCAAATCAGGTAGAAATTATGTCCTACAGTGAGAGCAGAGTCTTCTGCTTCCTGTTAAAGCACAACTGTGTGCTGCACAATCAACCAATTGTTGCTCTAAGGTCTTAAGAGGAAACTTCAATGTTATGCTAATTTCTTTGACTATATACTGGTGAATTTTTGTGGATCTTATAAGTTGATGGCATGTTCTGGCAAAGAGAAGAAAAATTACTTGTTCTTGGTCTCCCAAACAATCAGCAGCCAAGTACCACTGAATACCAGTCTATACCAGTGTTTTAAGTGTCAGGTTAAACCTCACTACAAAACTCATCCTCCAGTGGTACTGTCACACTTTAGCTTTTCCTTATTTAACTCTACCCCCATCCTGTGCCAGACAGAACATGAGACCAACTGAGCCAATACAGGATCTCTCTGCTGGTACAAAGAAGTCCAGCTCCCACCACCACATCCTGGCCTTTCCTGCTGACCTCTACACCTCACCTCTTAACTTAAAAGTATCTCTAGCATTCATCATACCCTTTGATGTCTCAACTTCATGCAGACAAGATAAAAAACTAAGATAGACTAAATGAATAAAGCAGGTAGTTTTCTGCTTGGTTAGTGAAATTGATCAGCCCTCAGAAGAGCAGGAAGGAAAACGAGAGGGAGAAGCAAGACTTCCCACTCTCAGCATTGGCAAGTTGTTAGTCTGGGCAGCACAGTTAAAGAAATTTCCCCCATTAATTCCTTTTCTCTAAGAAAAATAATGAAAAAGGTAGCTCCAAAAAAAGTATTTGGAATCTAATGAGAGGATTATCTTTGTTACTGTCTGTGTAAGGATGGTATTTTTTTCCTTACAGAAGTCAACAAAGGGCTTAATAAGTCATGCCCCTTACCTAAGTGGGACCTCAGGATACTTAATTAGTCTCTTATTAAACAGACAAAATACAGACCAAGATTTTTATTTCTAAAGTGTAATTCCCATTTTGAGAGTAACAGCCTAATTACTAGCAGGCTAATTACTAATTGTATAAAGCCCTAAGCTGAGGATTCACACACACCTTTTTGTAAGTCAAAACACTTGACTTGTCTGTTTGAAGTAGACTCAGTTTATCTAATTGCTTGTCTTGCTGCCCCTATCATACAGAGCCTTCACAGTACATCTGTATTTCTGTACCACATTTGTATGTCACTGCTGCAATTTTCTGTTTTGGCAGAGGAACAGTATGAAATAACAACTTCTCTTTGGTCAAAGAGAGAAGCAAATTTTCCCTCTAGCCCAGCCAACGAGGTGTAACTGAGTGCAATCTAAAGCCCAGGGTGTACACATAGCCAAATTACATGAAGAACTGGTTGCAAACTGTACTGTGCCATTTATCAGTATTTTGCATCTTGAGCTTACAGAAAGCCTGCCCAATGCTGGTCAATAAAGTTCACATTTTACATCAGCTTGCGCAACCTCTCCAGAGCCACCATCTTGACTCTGTTCCCAGCAGACAAACATCCCCACCACCACAACTGGCAGCCCTTGTCTCCAGGCTGGGCAGAGAGGCAAGGAATCAGCCAGAAAATTAACATGTTCTCTCAAGTACAGGACTGAGCAAGTTGGAAAGGAAGCATGCAGCTTAGCTTCCAAACTGTATTTATTCTGTGGATAGAGAATTCAAGTGTCCTAAAAGCAAACCTTCACACTTTTATATGCTATAAATTCCCATCATTAATGTAACATAAAAGAAAATTTTGCTATCCCATCTCCTAGTAATAATTCTGAGAAGCTGGAGAGTTGTGCAAGGAGTAAGTCTGCACTGAGAGGTGGAAGACTAAGTATCAAAACAGGTGTGTGCCATCGTGTAATTCCATGACAAATTAAACATAAGCACAAACAACAGTGAAGAACTATAGCACCTAAAGGAGTAAAAACATTGCGACCTTAATTCTGAAAGCAAGGAAACTACTGCAACTTCACTATGCTGCAACTATGCATTATTGTCAAACATAATCCATTCAGTAATCTTCTTACCCGGCTCTGGGGAGTGCATACATAGCAACATCGTCCCACAAACGGCCTTTTCCTGCTCAGCAGAGCCTCCTTCCATCTTAAAGTGGCAGATCGGAACAGAGTGGGACGAGAGTTGCACTCTCCCTGCAGAACAAAAGACCACTGTGTAAATGTGCAGAAATATGTGTTCTACTCTGTATGAGAAAGCTTTGAGGAAGAGGAGTTGCCAGACACACACAAAAAATTACCCCTCAATTACATAAAGCACAATTTTTTTCCAACACTTTTCTAAAATTTTAAAAAATAAAAGCAAAATCTCAGTGTTGTACTTATGTATGCATTGCTGCATGGCTGACACACAAAATTTTAAAAGGAATTATAACTGTAATTAAGAAACAGCAAAGAAACTGCCAGCTGAGAAAACTGAAAGAAATTAACAGTACACTACATTCTCAATAATGTAAAGATGCTTGCAATATGAGCAATATATTTTAAGGGTCAACTAAATATCACGCTGCAAAGCTGCAAGAAGACTCAGTGTATCCAAATTATTAACTCCATGGACTCTGTAGGCACTTTCAGCATTTTCATGCAGAGTGATATGAAAAAGGAACCCCTGTGCCTTCTCCAAAGTTACACTGTCTATCTGAAGATTACAGAACAAAAAAAATCCAGAGGAACTGCATTCACAGAACTCATTCTCTATGTTAGAACACAATGCAAAAATTGTAGTTAAGTGTATTTTCAAAGACCTTGATTGTTTCCATTAAAGTCTACTGAATTACTGCTTGCCTGAGAATAAGAACTGGGTTGCCATTTTTAAACCACGTATTTTATTGAGACAAAAGTTACTTCCAGTATTAAAAGAGAAGTTACAGAAACAAACCAAACCAAACCCAAAATGTTGTTTAAAATAGAACTTTTAAGTGGCAGAGTAGCTGGAAGACACAAATACAGACTATTACATACTCAGCCCAGTGAGAAACTCCCAGAAAATCAAAAGCAATGCTGAAGATGCTTGAAAACTAAATTGTGCATGTATCATATTTGGCAAGCAGCATGAACTGGCAAATATTCCAAGGCTAACTCTTCCACCTGAAATAAGTATCAAGATGCTAAGCCTGTCATAATCCCCTATCACCTAATGCTAACTCCAAAACAAACCGACTTTGTAACAATGCCATCTTCCTTCTGCTTGCCTCCAACCCCTGACATTCATCTCCAGCATTTTCTTACAAAACCTCCTTTCTATCTCTTCTGACTTGCTTGTTCTTATTCCACTTTCTCACAGACCCCTTGATCTGTGAGCTTGCTGTTCCATGGAACTTAGATCTAGCTAGATAGAAATCCCAGCTGTCAAGACATCTGCCCTTTCCCTCAACTCTGACCATGTTTCCAATTCTTCTTCTGTATCAAGTTCAAACTCCTCCTCTCCAGATCAATGTTTAATTCCTCCTGACCTATGCTGCTAAAGCTACCATCACCCCAGTCCCCATGTGGCTCTTTTGGCTCCACCCAGACCACTCTGCTCACTGCCTCCTTTGTCCCCTTCAAATCCCAAGACTCACTCAATGGAGGACACAGACTTTTAATAGGCTCCTTATTTATATCCACCGATTTTTTTCTGCCTCCTGGACTGCATGGAAAGCTCCAGCTTCAACGCCTATATGACTGTGCAACTTCAGCACCGAGCTCCTTTCCACCTATAAACTACATCACCCAGAAGAGCAACAAGCTTCCTATCTGACTTTCTGTCTGACTTTGGCTACTCCAGAATGGGATTCTGTACATTTACTGCTACGTAAAATGATTAGCAACAACACACCAGAAGACTGAAAGACTATCAGTAGAGTTTGAGGGGATTTTTGTTTTCTAGCAACATTATTCTTTGGCACAGAATTGAACTGTTGGTTCCTCTTTATGTATCAAATTAAATTAAAAGCAAACTGTATCATGCATGAGAGACAATATTCCTTATCTTCATAACAATAAGAAGTCCACCTTCAACTTGAAGAAATAATAAGATATATAAAGCCAGTAACATTCCCAATTTTTACTTACCCACTCTTCACTGGAATGCTTACATCTACTGATGCTGCAGTCTGCTGAGGTGGACAAATAGGAAACATCTATTGTTCCAAGGGACAAAGCAGTTTCATCCATGACACAGGAGCTGAACTGAAGATCACACTCTGCAAAATAATAACATGTGCACATATATATTCTTTTTATCTGTATATTCATGTATTTATATGCATGCACAGAAACACACACCTAATTTCAGAGATGGGCATCTAGCAATAAATTAGCAAACTGGTATTTTCTCACCCTTCAGTAAAAATTCAGCTCCAAAGATGCTTCCTTGCAGCTAGAAATCAGTATGATTTTAATATGTTAAAAACCCCAGCACATTTGACTTCCATAAACACAGCTTCCTGCATGCTTTTCTCTCCCTGCTCTTCTTCCCAGAACAGGTCACTACAGCGCTTTTGTAATTTTCCACTGTTCTTTACTGCATGGTTTAAACCCTGCAGCCATAGGACACGCATGTCAGACACTCTCATAAGTTTACTATTCTCTTGCACTGTGACCTTGCTCTTTCATTATTTGCTTCTCAAGGACACCTATGACCTACAAAAACTGTCATTAATGTTCTCACCTAATCCTATCTCACAGTATATTTTATGTGTCTGGTCAAGCTGTAGTCAAACCAGATTGTGAATTCTTTGGGAAGAAGTGCTCTGCAAAAAAAAAGCGAACCTCTAAATGTGAACACGGTACTGACAAGTGAAACTTCAGTCTTGTGGGATTAAAGAGCAGTAAAGAAATCTAAACTTGAATTATTACTTTGAAATGGAAGTTTTGTAAATCATAGAATGAACACAGTAAATAATTCTCCCTCGGCCAAAGCAAAAAAGGAAGGGAGAACATGCTTAAATGCGTTGTACAGTGTATTTGCAAAAGACTACAAATTAAACTGCTTTGTTGTTGAGAGCCACCGAAATAGGAATCCCAGAATTTTCACCAAGTGAAACTTTGAAGAGGCAATACCTCCTCTTCCATGTGTCACCGTAAGGAAACTTCTATCATGGCCCAGCTTGGGTCATCAGGAATGAGACTGTTCCCACCTAGCTCGCTAAGCTAACATCTGCAACAGCAAGACCCAAAACTTTAGTCCAACGTTTTTGCCTTTCTTAGTGCCTTCCCCAAGTTGCCACAAAGTCATCCCGTGATACCTGCACGCAGAGAGCTCCCACTACAAACTGCAGTCCGAGCCAGTATAACCATGCAGACCATGCATAACCTGGCAGAGCCTAAGTACCTAAGCCATCCCTTTATCTTTGTTGGCTCTTACATTCGATCCGCCTTTTATTTAAATTAGTCCTCAGGCAAATTACTATCTAACCCTCCCAATAAACAAAAAAATTTTAAAAAGATGCCTTGACACCTCAAACGCTGGAAGCGAAATGCGTCCCTCTCGTGCTCAAGGTGACCTTGGCTGCACCGGTGCAGACAAAAGATGAACTTTAAAAAATACGCAATTAAAAGCCCGTTCGAGCAGCAGCAGCCGCATACCTACCTGTGAGCCAACCCGCCCCCCGATCTCCCGCTGCGGCGCTGGCGCTGTTCACCTGCCGGCCACCGCCATCCCCGCGGGCTGCAGCAGCGCTCCGGGCTCACACGGCTCACCGGGGCTCCTCGGCAGCGCTCCGGGCTCCAGCCCCGCCGCTCACCAGACCTGCTATAAATAAAACCGCGCGGCTGAGCACGGTGGGGGGTGCGCAGCGCCCCGGGCACCGCCGCTGCCAAGGGGCCGCCCCGCGCCTCCCCGGCCGCCGCGAGGGGCGGGCGCCGCCGCGGGCAGGCACCGGCCCCCGGAGCGCCGCGGGGGCGGCCGAGGCTCCTCTCGCCCACCTGGCCCCGCGCCCGCCGCCCGGTCCCCGCTGCCCCTCAGCCGACCCGCGTCCCCCGCACCGCTGCCGCTGCTGCCCCGCGCTGTCCCGGCCGCACCGCCCCTCCCGCCACGCGGCAGCCGCTGCGCTGGCCCGCCCCGCCGCCGGGGGCAGCACCGCCCGCGCCGCCCCGCCTGCCGCCAACCCGCTCTGTTCCGCCCCGCCTGCCGCCAACCCGCTCTGTTCCGCTCCGCTCCGGGCCCCGGCCCGCACTCACCGCGGGCTCCGCTGCTGCCCCAGCCCGCCCGCCGGGCCCGCCGCGGCGCCGTGCCTGACGCGACTTCCTGAGCGCCTAGCCCGCAGCGCGGCCCTCACACCGCCGCTGCCCTCAGCCCTCACACCGCCGCGGGGCCCGTGCCAGCTCTGCCCTCAGCGCTCACACCGCCGCGGGGCCCGTGCCCAGCTCTGCCCTCAGCGCTCACACCGCCGCGGGGCCCGTGCCCAGCTCTGCCCTCAGCGCTCACACCGCCGCGGGGCCCGTGCCCAGCTCTGCCCTCACAGCCCTCACACCATCGCGGGCCGTGCCCAGCTCTGCCCTCACAGCCCTCACACCATCGCGGGGCCCGTGCCCAGCTCTGCCCTCACACCATCGCGGGCCGTGCCCAGCTCTGCCCTCAGCCCTCCCACCGCCGCGGGCCAGTGCCAGCTCTGCCCTCAGCGCTCACACCGCTGCGGGGCCCGTGCCCAATTCTGCCCTCACAGCTCTCACACCATCGCGAGCCCGTGCCCAGCTCTGCCCTCACAGCTCTCACACCATCGCGGGCCGTGCCCAGCTCTGCCCTCACAGCCCTCACCGCCGCGGGCCTGTGCCCAGCCCTGCCCGGCGCGTGGTTCATCCCCGCCCCAGCCCAGACAGAGCAGCGACTCACGGCTCGTAACTCTCAAATCTGAGCTGCCCAACGGGAAACGCTGGAAAAGTGATATGAAATGGTGTTAAAATGGGTTTGCAGCGACTCAGAGTTGCCGCTGAGAATAATTGCGGAAATTTCGGGACAGGTATCGATCTGCCTGCCCGGCCTTGCAGCAGTACCAGTTTGCCTTTTACTGAGCGCAAAAGTAAATGTTGATTGAGATTGCTGCATGTAACCAAACAAGGGCGAGAGTGCTTTTGGCTTTAGCATTCTTGGGCTATTTAAAGACAATTTCTCTGTGGCTTGAGTTACAGCCCAGCAGGAAGACTCATGCCTGCATTTCTTTGAATGTCCAAATCACAGCAGTGCAATACAGGAATGAAGTGACAAAATAGAAAATACCGCTTATACTAATGCAAATACTCTGCTTTGAGATTTAAGTAGCAGAGGTGTTAGTTTTCCCCTTGAGGTCTTCCTTCTAGATGTTGTTTTGAAATTATTATAAATGAGAATTATAAAGTAAGAATTACAATTGCCTTTTACACATAAAAGAAAATGTGTGAGATGTGATAGACAGAAACCTAACTGCTGCATGCATAGGGGAACTGCCCTAGTTCCCACAGCTGAGTGCCTCCAGGGAATACCACTGGAGTATTAGTGCTGATAGTTTACAAAGAGCATTCTGCAGTTTGTGGGTTAGAAGGGATTCTGAGTCTGAATTTTCTTCCTTTAGCAAGGAAAAATATTTTGTTGCAATGTGGATGTTGGAATGAAAGACACCTAATTTTCAAATTTAAAAATATCATATGAGCTAGTGAAATGTACAACTCATATAAAGTTTGTATTTCTGTGCAATAAGCAGTCCAGTATTTGATTTATATCAAATAGTTTTCTAAAACATCACTTATTGTATAAAGAAAGGACAATCTGTAATTGTGTTTCTTAGAGCACATTCACATACTAAAGTTTTCATCCAGTTTTCTCATAATCTAGGCCAGGAATTTCAAATTTGTCAGTTCTGGTGAAGGAGAGCCGGTGAAATAGTGCCAAACACCCAATTTCTAGTTCTGGTCTTGCAAAGGAACATACCCAGAATCTCTAGCCACTTCTAAAATACAAGCCCATAGCTGTCCAGCTTTATAACAAAGCTCTTGACTTGACATCAACTTTGTCTTGGAGGTCAGTTGGGAAACAGGGGGCAGATTCTGCTTTCAGCTGGCTCTGCTGCAGCTAAGAGCAGATTTGTAGGGACTTCTCTAATCAGGAGAGGCAGGAGGCTGTGTGTCACTGACAGTCACAGTGCTGCTGTCTCATCTGTGCTCCCTTTGCTTGCTCAGTGAACATCTCTTTGCCTCAGTGGAGGCCAGAGGAGGAAATGCCTGTCTTTGATCTGGTGACCAGCAGCAGGGCCAAATCCCACACTCAGGGTTGTGTGCTGTTTGACCCAGGGGTGTTGGAAGCCTTGAAAGGGGAACCTCGGGACTCCACTCAGAAAAATGAAATCCTGTGGTTTTTTGTAACTGTCTTTGTAGAAGGAGCAGATCACAGAAGCAAAGTCCCAATAAAATTCTGCAGCCTGATCATTGCTTCCAGTGTGAGTCTATGTGCAATGAGGGGAATCAGAGCTTGAATCATCTTAGAAATCACAGTGGAGGAGATGATTCAAGAGCTGGATTACATGCAAACTGAATATAACAGGATGGCAATGAACGCTTATATATCGAGTCTAAGAAAATGCAGGAAACGTAAGGCCATTAAAATCCTTACAAATGTCAAATAATTTAATTGTTTCACTGGGAACTTCTTAGTAGGTACTTTATAAAAGACCCTCAATACTGCTTACACACAACTTGACCTTCTCTAGGTGTGGAATCACACTGATTTTTTCCCCTTCCACTCATGAAAACAGAAGATCAAGGAGTGTTTTCAGTGTGCTATGGTGTAACTCAGAGCAAACTCCCAGCCACTGAGTGTAAAGCCAGCTTGTCTGCTTTGCTTCCTTCTATAAAAGATGAACTGTAGTACAATTAAAACCTAACGTGGAGCTTTTGGCATGTCTTTTCATTGAACACTTTGACACTGGTATATTTTCACTGGTTGCAAAAGAGTTATTTCTGTGATATAAGTAACATAACACAGAAATCAGAAGAAAAGCCTCAATGGCTTTTTCATAATTTTGTGCAGTCTCTAGAGTCTGGTTTTAGTATAATTTATGAGAAAACTGCTTAGGCTATTCTTTAGACTGTTTTGAAAAGGATAGTAAACAGATACAATGTTTTACTTACACATAGTGATCCTGTGTAATAAGGAAAGAATGTTTCTTGTATGATTGTAGAGCAGCTTTCCCATTTCTCTAACCTTAAAAAATTCTTGGCTTATTGTAAAATAAATACAGAGATAATTTTGTTACTCATTTGAAAAGGACCCTGAATTAGTCTAACGGGAATTTCAGCTTAGCAAGATCTTTTTACACTTGTATAAATCCTCAGGCTTAGTAGTAAAATCTCATTTCAGTATTGAAAGCCTGATGGTGATGTTGTGTTGCCATGGAATCAAGCAAATGGGAAAAATTTTGGAATGCCCCGAAGGAACAGACTTTCAGAGCTGCATGTGCTCCAAAAAGCCCCAATACTGCTGGGTTTTGCTTCCAGAAAAGGGAGATTCCGTCCTGCTTCCATTGAAGCCAATGGGAGGCTTGCCACTGATCTCAGTAGGAGAGGGAGCATGCCTGAGTTTTGCAATCCATCTTTTTAAAGTCCTTAAACCGAAGTGTTTGCCGTGCCAATGAGTCCGGGGAGGTGATTTGCATATGATGGCAAATGAGCAGAGCCCTGGCTTTGTGTGAATAAGCTGCTGATCACATTCGTGCATAGCAGCCTGCAGAGGAGAAAGAGCTGGCAGGACTCTTTTTTTCTAAAATAATGATTAGACCTTCCTATGTTTAAATTCCTCATGAAGCTTCCAGTGGAGTTCAACAAAGTACCTGTTTGCTGGACAATTCTGTGCAGAGGAGGAGGGAGCAGGGACAAGGGGACTTCTTTTTACACCGGCTCTGCCCTGGGTCTGTTCTCTGAGCTCATTTCAGCGATTCCCATGATGTCACTTTTAGTAATGGAGACATGTTTACAAAAGAGTACACAGCATCCCCTTTAAAAAGAAACTTTCAACTTGGGGAGCATTACAAAAGTTAGGAAACCAAAAACTGTGTGAGGAGGGAGTAAAGATCCAGACAAAGGTTCTTTGTTTGAAGTGACCGAACTTGACCTCACATGACCATGAACAATAATGAATATGCAGTCTGGCAGTGGCAGAACGCAGTGTCAGCACTATTGCCTTTGGTATACAATATATTAAGAGTATCTAAGAGTGGCAAGTGGCCACAAAATGAGCTGATAAGATTGTATGTAAAAATGGTTTGGTTATACTTTATATCTCCTTTCAAGACAGATGATTTTTTCTTTTCTATTTCATCCCCCTTATCTTGAGAACAAATAAAAAATTCATTAAGAGTACAGTGACTCTGTCCTATTTAATATATTATGTTTCTGTAATTTGGAAAAGATAAGGGCATTTTTGCCCAAGCTGCTCCTAGCTTTTCCCTTGAACTTGTTACTCACATTAGTACAAAAAAGGCTTTTGTTATAACAGAAAGATCCAGGATAACTAACTGGGTTAAAACTAGTATAACTAACTTTTACACTTTCAAACTTATCACCATTTTTCTATCAAGAAATTACACGCTTACTCGTGTTTCGTACAAATCAGAAAACCCTAACTATCCAAAGGGATTTGCCAAGCATTTTAAATTTAGCAATGCAGAATGGCAGAATTTGGAATAAGATTTTCCCATACTCGTGCCTTGAGTAATTATCTGCTATAACAATGCAGGCTTCCCCCTGCCTGCTGTGAGCAAGGGGGATGTGTTAGCAGGGTGCTTACACTTTTCCACTTTTGTTTCTTGAAGATATTTGCAAAGTTGAAATTCTCTCCAAGAGCTGATTTTATGTGAAAAACAACAGATGAAGCAACTAATTTACTGCATATAGGCCCTAAATATTGTTGGATATTCCAAATTATTATCCATTTGTAAATCATTAAAAATTGATATGTGTGGGTGACTCTGGTGTTTGAAGGATACACTGCATTTGCAGGTATATCAGTTTCACTATTAACTTTATGGTCAAGCCAAATAAACTTGTACTTGTTGTCAACTCTCTGCAAAAAGCAAAGACTTTCTTCTAATCTAGTTCCCTCTCCAAGAATCCAGAATTGCTTTCTACCCTTCCAAAAAAGAAACCAAAGCATATAATACAAAATAGAGAAATCTAAGAGCTAAGGGGATTATGGGCCATTTTGAAAAAGATGGCATCTCATAGAGAAATCACAAAATAGTGATCTTACCAAATTTGCTGTGACTCATCTTTGAGTCACAGAACTGTGAATTGTTCTAGAATAACAAAACCCCTAAATATTATAAGGTTCTAGGTGTTTCATCAGTATCTCAAAAGGAGGCACTTTTCACTGCTCAGGTTTGCTCTATTGTGCAGCTGCTGGCTTTAGAAGAACTTGTCACATCTTGTGAAGTAGTTGGTGGAAGTTGGGATCACAGACAGCTCTTTCAACAACAGTGCACAAGAGGCTTTGCAACAGATTGTGTGACCCAGCCAGGTGTTGAATCACATTATATCCCACCCCTCCTCTCATTTTCAGGTATTTGGGATCACAATCAAGGCACTGCTGGGTGGGACACTGGAAGAGTCTTAATGCCTTTGACATAAAAGACACAAGACCTGATGGTTGGGAAATTTTCACAGAATTTTGGAGACATCTTCTGAAACAACTTGGGAGAGTTATGAAAGTGTTTGGGCATCAGTTCTGCTCTGATGCAATGGTCCTGATGCAGTCTGCCATATATTCCAATGAAGGATTTACACTCCCAATATTTTCCACTCCCTTATGTGATTATCTCTTATATAGATGAGCAGAGAGACACCTCCAAAGGGCAACACTCCCTGCTCCCCAATTTATCCAAGCAAACAGAATGGATTTGCTTTGCAAAAAGCACAAAGGAACTAAAAATCCCCATAGATGTCTAGATATATTTCCTTTTTGTACATCTCCAGGCTTTAGTTTACCATAGATATATATAATTTATTTTATGAAACTGAAATTTTATCTATGAACACAATCAACAAAAAGTAAACTATAAATGTTGTCTCAGCATGACAAAATTAATAAGAACCCTGCAAAAAGCAGTTTTTTGATTTTGGCCTTCTCTCTGCACTAATCTGGCTACACCAGTTGTTACATTCCAATTCTGACACTCAAATCATGTTGAGCAATTTTCCCACAGTGTGTTTCCCAAACAAAGGCATTTTTCTCACTCCCACTTATGTGTCTCTTGTATCTGGGAACTGCAGAAAAATGTCCTGAAGTCCTAAAATCCAGCCAACCATTGAACTTGTATTGCAATGCTAGATTTCAAAAACTGTGGGTGATCATTTGACCAAAATGATACCAACTGACCCAGCAAAAGCATACTTTTTCAGTTACTAAATTACAGATATTCAACTCATATCATGATAATATCTTACAAATGGTTTTTTTTTCACTGTTTGAAGCATAACCTAATACTTTGTGAGGACAGAAATCTTTTTATTTGTATACCCTAAACTCTTAAATTGCCTAGTTATTGCAGGATATTCACCTGAAGTGGCAGAGGCCTTGAAAAGGGTATAATCTCTTTCTAGAAGATGATGTTTTTGCAGGTCCTGTCTTTCCCCTTTATAAAACAACAGAACATATTACTAACTTGGTATTTCACACATGACCAGGCATTGCTTCAGGAAAATTACATGGGTCACAGCATGACAGGCTGGATGCATAAAGCTGCTTGTGGGCTAAGTCACCCTACAGCTCTTTCAGATTTAGGATAATGAAGGGTCATACGTGCCTACTTTATTCTTAATACACTTTCCCCTTTCATTATTTCCACAGGAAGAATAAAGCAAGAGTGGTTTCTGGAGGATTCTTGTTTATTTTACCCTTACCTACAAAGAGAGACTAGATATTTCCTGAAGCAAAGCACCCCAGGCTGTAGGACAGGTATGTTTTGAGCCAGGTCTTTTGAGGGAGAGAAGTGATTGGCACCTTTGTCATCAACTTAATGCCATCAGCTTAACCTGAGGTAGAAGCAAAGATTCTATGGGATTTTGGCTTTAAAAGCCCTGTCTTTCAGAGACACAAAGTCACAAAGCAAAAACATTTCTTCCAGCACAAAAAATTTGAGCAAATTTTATCAGCATAATTTACTGAAAGCATCACAGTAGTTCAGGTAAACTAGAATTGGTGTTAACAGGCAATAGAACTCAGGTTGAGAGACAAGAAGAGGAACCTCCTGAAGCCACAATATCTTATTTCTTCTGAGAAAAAATATTAGCAAACTGCAGATAACCACCTCTGCATTTTGTGGCTGAACTTTTTAATTAATGGTATGGATTGACTATACTGGTGCAATTTTATCATAGAATCTTAAGGGTTGGGAAGGAACCTTAAAGGTTATCTAGTCCCAAGCCCCCCTGCCATGGGCAGGGACACATCCCAGTACACCAAATTGCTCAAGGCCTTATCCAACCTGGCCTTGAACACTTCCAGGATTGGGGAATCCACAACTTCCCTTAGCATCCTGTTCCAGTATCTCACCACCCTCACATGAAGAACTTTTCCCTAATATCTAGCCAAAGTTTCCCCTCTTCCAGTTTGTAAATATGATAATGATAATGAAAATGATAAGTGATAAATATTATATTTATATTATGAAATATAAAAAGTAATGAGCAGACCAGTGCACTTTGAATGTGCATTAAGAAAGCTGCTTTAGTGGTCAGAACATACTGGGCATGCATCTGCCTCTGGCTCTTCCTTGCAAAAAGTTTTCTTCTCATGCTGAGCTACTGCAGTGTCTCTTGAGATCAAACTGAGTTTCCTCAATCAAGCTCAGTTGTGTTTCCCCACCAGCTTTTTTCACAAAAGAACTTTCTGTGCATTTTCGCCCGTGACATTTCTCAGATATGTTTTTGTGGATAGTTAGTGTTTAGTATTTCTTACATGACACATGTTTAGAATGTGCTAATTAAGTTAATGCCTAAAAAATGCTTGGAAAGCACTGGCCAGGTTGGAAACTGGAGAATGCTCCTGTGCACTTAATAAGTAATTTCTGGAACAATCTTCCAAGAGAATTATGTTGCAAATATCAGCCCCAAGTCGAACCTGCATCGTGGCATCATCTGACATTTTTGGCCATTCCTCATTCAGTTTTAGCTCCTCTGGTAGATCATTAGTATGTGTGGGCCAGGAGGTACCATCAGTAATCCCACCCAGTGTGATGAAACAAGAAGTAAAATTTCATCGCTTGTTTACCCAAGCAATACCTGCTACTAAAAATAACTTGGTTACTATATTTTAACTCATACTTCAAGGACTGGCATAGATATCTTATCTGCTTCTGATCAGCCCTCAAAATAAGAGCCAATGTATTTTGAAATATTATTCATTTTCTAATCTGGGCATTTTTAAATCTCATAAAAAGGCAGATGTGGAGAAAAAGTCATCCATGTCTGTACTTAGAATATTTGGAAGCAGAACAATTAAATACTCTGTGTGTCATTTTGCAAATTTGTGGTCAGTAGCATGATCCACTCTGTCTTTGCTTCTCTGCTTTTTTGTTCCTCTGAGGACTCTATGTAAGATGTTTCCCACCATAGATACATGTGATAACATGTGGTCAGTTAATATTCAAAATTTTAACAAGCTCCATACACAGTAAGGTGTGCATTTTCAGAGGACCACACTAGAAAATATATCCTGATGGAGTCCTCCAGTGAAGAAGTGCCTTAAATGTAACTTGTGTTTGCTAAGAGAATTCAAATCAATCATTTAGAAAGGTGTTAAATTAAGTATAGAGAAGAAGGTAATGTTATAGCTAAAACATTTTAAATTCCAACTGTGTTTACAATACTTCTGCTTTAGACTTAAACTTTCATTTTTGCTAAACTGTGATTCCTTTTCTCATCTCCATTCTCTTCAATTTCTTCCATTTTATGCTACATTCTGTATTTAGTGCAGTGTCCAAGAATATCTTTAGACTTTTTCCTCAGTACAGATCCTGACTTAGCCTATTTAAAAGTAAAGGGGCTAAACCAGTAAACTTAGTATAAAAGTTTTTTCAAAAGTCTTTTGAATATTGACTTCTGATGTCTTCTCTATCAACATGTTATTTGTATTTCAGCTCATATAGCCTGAGATCCTTGGGGTAAAATCATAGCATGGCAAAAGCCAATGGCAAATCTCCCCCCTTGACCAGGCAAGCTGCATCACAGTGGTGTATGGTACAAATATCACAAAACTTACATTCTCTGTTAGAGGACAACCACAGGCACTTTCTGAGCCCTGCTTGAGCTTCTGTATTAACCAAGCACTTAGGCAGGGAGGACTTAATGAATGCAAAATTTATTCAGCCAAGAGTAACCTTTGAAATCCCGCTCACACTATCAGCTGTGATTTGTGCAGGACACCTCAGGAGCTGCAATCTATGCATCCTTACGTAACAGGCATTAAGAAGCAGTTACACAACTTAATGCAAACACCACCGGCAGATGAAAATCCATGGCACACACAGGATCTTGAGTAATCATCAAAGCAGTGCCAGAAAGCAAATTCTACCTGCAGAAAACATTTTTTTGGTGTTAAATCCATTTCTTGAGATGCTCTGTAGTTCTGTTGCTGGTAGCCTTAATAGTCTGCCACAAAGTGGATTTTTATTGTGAAGTTTTTATCCTTCAAAACCTGTTAATTCAAACTTTGACCAATGCTGCCAAAAAATGTGTGTGCAATTCAACTCATATCTTTACTGACTGCAATAATAAACTTTTGGTCTAAAACAAACATGTCATTAGCAAACAGATACTTTTGTGCACTGAGGTTACTTGGGCCTCTTTCCTCCCGTCCCATTTTTCATTCACTGTTCAGACACTAAGAGTTTGATGTCTGATTATGTCTTCATGATGCCAGGGCACTGCAACTTTCTCAAATTTAGTACAGGGGTAGAACATACTCAAAGTTTATTAGTGTCCTTTAATTAAAACTGTTAATTCAGCCCATACTTTCATCTCAGAGGTTACTTTAGGTTACAGAGTATGCCTAAAGTCAGGCAGTATGGCTATCCACACCCCTGAACAAATAATATCTATCTTTGCAGTACCTTCAGAATATTTTCTAAAGTTGATGCAATTTCTTGATAAATATGTTTCATTTTTAATGAAAGGCACATTCCAAGCCCCACTCTAGATACTTCATAGTGCAGAAGTTGAAGTGCTGTACAAGAATTATATAGGACAGACTCTGATCCCTTTTAAATCAATAGACATTGGGATGACTCCAGATTTCCACTGGTATAACAAAGTAGATTTTTTCCCTCAACCAAGAAGAACAGGGATGACAAGACAACTATGTGGTCAGAAATTCTGTTTGAAAGATGAATAGTTTATCACAGTTTAGTTAGGTGATGTCTTTAGAAAACATTCAAGTATTTAAAACATCATCAGACCTCAGATAAGGCACAAGTGGTGTTTTTTAGTCTATGGCATTGCTTGCTTCCTTGACTGATGCGTTCATAATGGATAAAGAGATTATATTTTTTGAATCAAATATATTTAAACAGCAATAAAATAGTAATAACTGGGTTATCTGGGCAGACAGGGTTGGGCTGCATTAAGGGGGATAGGAGTGCTGAAAGAAGTTTGGGGTTTACCTTTTTCACAGCCTGATAAAAATCCACCCATCCAACTTTCCTTCTAACCCACCAGTCTATTTGCTCTGTATCCTGTTTTAGTCTTCTATCTCTCCAAACACAATCACCTGGAAATGTAAAAGAAATACATTCAGTCCCTGAAAACCCTCCCCGACAAAGCCTAAGGTTTAAGAGTTACCTGAAGACCTGAGCCTTCCTTGTTCACCTTTTCCATTTTATTCCCACCTCTCAACAGAAAGAAAACAGAAAGAATCCCCATTCCTTTGGGATTTTTTGTTTAAAGCATGCTAGTGGCAAAATATATCCCTCATCAGGGAGGTGTGCAGTGATCTAGAGAGGGGAAATGATCCATCTGAAAAAGAAGTCCTCATCAACCATCACCCTGGTCCAACTGCAGTGGCAGAGGAAAGGTGTGAGGAATAACTGAGGAGGGGCAGGAGCTGTGCAGAGTAGCAGAGCCACTGGAAGTGTCTGTGGAGCTGTGCTCAGTCACATCCCATTGCGTCTGAGGAGTAGCATTTGTTATGCTGTGCAATATCTGTAATATCTCACACATTGTTCCCTGTTATTGAAGGAGAGCATAATGAAAACAGACTTCATGGAGAATATGTGAAATTGCAGCTTTAAAAAGTACATACTTTCCATTATTTTCCAGGTCTTTTCTCTCATTTAAATTCCCAGTTAAAAAAAATATGTATATAAAACCAGTTTGTTTGCATGCCAAAAGTTCAATTTACCAGAATATATTTGTACTAATTCCCTAATTAAAGCTACACTGCATTTGTCAGAGCCCTTTAGGCCACAGTAATATCAATGGGATTAATTACCAAAGCATTCTTTTCTTGATCAAGGTGTTTTCCTGAAGTATTGCTACAAGGTGCATCCAATCCAGCCATGCTTGAGAACACTGTTACTGTGTTAGACAGGAACATCATTCTTTCCTTAATGAAATAGGCTTCCAAAGTGGTTTCTACCACCTACAGTTTGGAAACCAGTGTGCTGCCATATAGGATGGCTTTCCTTGCTTACTATTGGCAAACTGCCGTTTTATCTCTATATGCTCAGTTAAACCTCTACTTACAAACTAAAGGATCTATGAGTACAGAAAAAATCTGGGAAATGTGATGAAGCATTTATGTATCATCTTCTGACCTTCATATCTTAATTTTTTAAATGTTTCTTTGTACTGGTTATTCCAGAACTGTCTGTCATCTACAACATCCTAATTGTATTGTTTTAACTAACAGGTACACACAAACATCATTCCACAGACTAATTTATAATCAGGGATTTCTCATGCTCAATTACAAAATAGCAAAAAGGGAACACATAAAAAGATAACTGTAAAACAGGCAGTGATTCTGAAAGAAATTAAGCTGCTCTGCTTCATGTATTGCCCCATTCTAAGACACTTGAGAAACACTGATTACCCAGCCTGTAAGTATCCTGAGCACTGTACGGACACCTCTCACTGTATTTTCTTTTATGCAAAAATTATGGCAAAATAACCTGTGCATTACCATGGCCTGCCAGTACTGCCACATATGTGGTCATGAGAAAGGACATAAATAAAATCTACCTGGATAAAGAATGATTCATACATAGAGAGGAGGTGTCCAGGAGAGGTGCCAGGGATGATTTCTGTCCCCTGCTATTTTATCTGTCTTGCTGAGGCATTTATAGCTCCATTACTGTAACACCAGAATATATAAGGCCATACAGCTGTTCTTACAACACTCAAATGGGGTGGACAGATTACATGGGTTATCCTGGGTCAGAAGTTTGAAAAAGATCATTACACAAGCTTCACATGCTCTCGATGGGTAGAAGGTGTTTATTGACCATTCCTATATAAATCATTGCCTAACCTCATTCCCAAAGCATCCAAGTGTTTCTCAAGCATTCATGCTAAGTCAGGAAGTCCCATCTTGGAAGTGTCACTGGACATGAACCAATGGCTGAAATTACTTGTAGCAAGTTCTTTCAGTGCACAACAACTGCTCTTCCACTATGGTTGTCAAGATAAATATGTTCCATAACAAGGCTTCTAAATGTCTATTGTCTAGTATATCATTTTAGTCATAGAGTGATGATTAAGACTGTATTTCCCCCATTGTCCATGTGGTCATAAAATTGAGTTAATTTCTATTAGATGAAGATGTTGTTAAGCTACTCATGCCTCTAGGTTTTCACAGTTTGACTATCAGATCATGCATTAAGGCAACATTATACCTGAAACTGATTTGGAAGCAAAACATCCCTGTTTACATGAATGAAACAAGCAAGGCTGGATTGCTCAATTAATAATAGGTTTGGATGACACCTGACAATGAAAAGTAATGTGTTCTGTATATTGACATATTTTCTATTAAAATACCTCATTTTACAGTTTAATCTAAACATTTTTCATCCAGTACCATCTTTCTAACACAATGGGTTACTGTATTGCATATCTTTTGGAAGCTGGATTAGATGACCTCTAAATTTCCCTTCCAGCTCGGACTATTCTCTGAGTCAATGATTTTACTGATGCCAATTCAAGTACATGCTTAATAGGCTTAGGCAGCAGTAATTTGCTTCAGACTTCATGATAGTATTTTTCAAATAATTTCACTAAAACAACTTTATTTTTTATTCTTGATTCTAAAGCTACAAGGATATATTGTAGCTACTTAGACAAATTCTCATGACAGAAAATCTGCAACCAATAAAGGTACCAAGGAAAAAGCATACAAAAACAAACATCATGAAGTTGCAGAGCACCAAATGTGCCAAAGACACATTCTGCAGAAGCACCATTGCAGCAATGTAGGATGGTTCCAGCATGCATTTAATACATTTTAACTTTTACTGGTGACAATTCAAAGTTAATAAAAATCAGAGGGGTTGGACTGGAACTGATTTCAACAATGCTCGAGAGTTTCACACAATACCAGTTCAGGTGACTTTGGAAAGCTATGGTTCCACCTTTCATATCTTCATGCTGAAATATCTTGGCTACTTCAGCTGTAACCAATATGAGCTTTAAGACTAATTTAATACATTAAGCTTAATATGGTGCAGTCAGATGTAGGAGCCAACCAAATCAAAAGTGTTTTTAACAGGTTTCATTAGTGTCTTGCACTAGAGCTGGTTGGATATTTTTGCATGAAAGAACGGATGGAATTATTACATAATGTTAATTTTTATGGGCATATTTTGTTGTTAATCATCTCTCATTTAATCTAAAAATAAGAGCAATTTTGTCCCAATCTCTTGCTGAAAAATGAAGATGTCAGCCCAGAAATACTGCAACACTTACGGAGAAAGAGGATGAGCTCACAGTTTAATAGTGATAGCTTAATGTCAACAATATCAGTGTGTTTCAGGAGAGATGCAGTCCCAAGGCAGCTTCCTGCCTTCATTCTCCTCTCCATGCCAGGATCCTTGTCAGGGTTATATGTTCTGCAACATCTGCCCTGGTAAAATGCACCTTGAGAGATTTTGTCTGACATAGGAGTCTATGCACCTAAAGGCATCTCCCCAGGTCTCTGCAATGGTATTTCTGAATAGAAAGGCTTTCCAGTTTTCTCTCTTTGAAATCTGTGGACAAATCTGTGATCACAGACTAACTTTGTTCTGTTTACACATACAGCATTGCACACACACACAACAGTATTTCTGGTAAGTCTGGACATGCAGGGCAGTTTGAGGCAGAAAAGCACTAACAGATAATATTAATACAAATTAAAGTCCTGAGCCTCAAACACTTGTAGAGCTGAATGGTTTACTCTCAGGAGAGGAGTTTCAGGGATGCTGAAGAGGCCTGTGACATATGAATTACTTACAGGAGCCATGGTGCAAGACTGGAAATCCACTTCCAGCTCATTACGCATGTATGGTTTCAGCTGTCCTAATGGCAGGCTCACACAGACACACACATTTAGCTATACAGCAGTGGGAATAATAAAAACCTACAGCCCTTCAGCACCAGTGTAACAGCAATGTACTGCAGTAGACACCTCTCCACAGCAACTGGGATGAGCTGGTGGCTGCTGTTGTGCCATACTGCAAACCAGCATTTCCCATGGAGAGGAAACAGGGCAGCTATAAAAGCTATGAGCAGTTCTCACATTTTTACATCAGCATGCCCAAGTGTTCATAACACACCTTTGAAATTTCCGTTTCAAGCCCTGGATATTCATTTTTGGAAAGAATAAGATTGAAGATGCAATGGCAATAAAAGACAAGATAGGATAGACGGACCTCACTCCCAATCAGAAAATTCATTATTTAGTCTTCTTAAATAGAATCCCTATACAAAAATTAGATTATTACATACTATTACCTAGGAAAATCCAGTTGCTGATATATCTAGTAGATACTCAGATGAGTGAAAACAGATGTGATGCTAATCAGGTGGGAAAGTCTGAAATAGCAACACAGAAAACCATTGTGGGTTCTTAATCCAGGGGAATTAATCATCCAGGGCAATATTACATACATTGTGGCCACAATTGTATCCCCAGCTCTAGCCTGAGAGGAGCTGTGATTCTGCCTCCCTGGGCATCTGAGAGACCTACAAGGTCTGCAAGGTAGCAGGTGGTGCTCTAGTACAGACAGAAGGGGTGATACTTTGGAGGGTTTTTTAAAGAAAGTATTATTAGCACAAAACTGGAGTGGATTTACACATCCAAACAAGGTATAGAAATGATTTGCCACACCTTGCTCTTCCATCTGCTTTGTCTGTGCCTCCTACAACCTAGAAAAATTTTCCTAAGTCCTGCTAATACTGAGAGATTAGTGAGAAGCTAAGGAAAAGATGAACTGAACTGAAGGACCAATGCATTGGGTAAGCTTCACCCAGCTAAGCCTAGATATTTATATCTGTCTCTCACTGTAGAAACATTCATTTCTAGGGCACAGTCCTTCTGATCCCAGAGCAGCTGCCTCAAGCATCCAGATGCACCACTCATAACAGGCTTTGAAGGACCCAGTTTCTCTGCACTGAATCTAAAATTTAAGTTGACTATTCCAAATATAGACAAACCATTGACTTCTAGTCATGCCAAACCCCATCCCAGCTGACAGCCTTGACAGTCTGGTATTAAAGCAAATCAATGAAGAGTTTATCTAGATGCACAGGACTGATAGGAAACCCTCAGATATTTGTAGTTATCCAGTGCTACAGCTCAAGGAAGTCAAACTTAGACTTTTAAATATAAACAGCTTCAGATTGATCATCAAAGGCTTTAACCAGCTCAAATCTCCTCCAGCAGAACTTTGCAGCTCGATCTTCCCTGCAGGGTTGCTTCTGTCCTTGGAGAAGACATTAATCCTCCCACTGAGGATCTCCAAGGATCTCACTGTGATGCAGCTAATTATAAGTAATCTGTTGACGTACAATTAATATGCTCACCAGCACAGTTTGTGGGGTGCATGGTATGCTCTGCTATGCCAAGCAAAAGGATCTGAGAGTGGAAAGAAATAAATCCTAGCTTGGACTGCAGGAGATTAATGATCTGAAGCACCTGCTGTGTGACAGAGACATCCAAGCTTAGATGCCAGTCCTTTAAACGAGGGTGCTTTGTCATGTACTGTTAGGACATACAATTCTTCCTTAATCAAAATTAAGGAATCATTTTTGAATATTTGCTTTTTACTAGAGACCAGAGGAGGTTTGAGCAGTACTGCTAATTCCCCCAGTGTGCTACAAATATTGTAAGAAGAGACAGTTCTCCCAGTAAGGAGACTGAAAGCTAAAAATACAAGGCAGAGGCTGAAGGGCAGCCAAAGGCACAGGGTGATATTCCATGTCTGTGATCACACAGCTGGCCTGTGCCCAGGGCCTGTTCTCTGTCCCCACAGCACTGCTTCAACACATCCCAAAGCATGACAATACAAATGAAAAAAAACCTCTAGAGGTTGTAAGGGAAAAAACAGCTGCATTGAATGATGTCTTTCACTGTCCTAAGTTAATAGGAAGCCAAAGTTCACCATCAGTGCAAGGGCACAGCTGGCAGAATCTGCTGCTACATGAATGATCCCATCAGCATTGACAGAGCACTGATGAACCAGCAGTGGGAGTGGATTAGGAGCAGTCTCCAATTGGATCAGAAAGCTGTTTTACAGAAACCACTGCACAAATCAAGAGTGAGCCTTAGGAGAGATCCAAGGAAAAGCACCAGTCCTACCTGGACTGGACACACAAATCTGGAAAGGGGCTTTGTGCTATGCCAAAGTTCCCCAAGTACTTCCAGTCTGAACACAAGGAGATGTAAAAACCAGAAATATGTTCTACATAATATCACTGAGTCTTTTTCTCTTCTACACCTAACAAAACTTAACCAATACAGAAACAATACAAACAAACATACCTTAGCTGAAGAATCTTGGTGGGAAAATCAAGGGGAAATTACGTCCTCTCAAAAGCAACTGTCAAAGATACCCAGAGTTTGAAAATACTCAAGAGACCATCAGTGAGCACTATGAGTTTCAGAAAAAAGTCCAAAATATTTTGTTCAAGTCATTTCTTCAAGGTTGGGATCAAAAATGAAGCATCTTAGTAACAGAATATGAAAAATCCAAGGAAACTGCACAATATATGTGATTCCCTGTGCCAGGGCTAGCACCTAGCATGTACGTACTTGAACACAACAAGATTTATTCCTATCCATGGACTACACAATGTATTTATGTTTGCAATTGATGCATTGCACAACATAATGAATAGCAAAGTAATAACAAAGAATAAATCAGCTTCCTTGGTACCAGGTTCTACATAGTAGTAATCTGCAAATAGCACATGACTCATTGGCAATTCCCTTTCATAATCCAATTTAAAGGGAATGATATAGAAGTTCATCACATTCTGACCATACAGACCTCTACATCCTGTTCAGATAACCAGTTTATATAGATGTTGGCTTTGAGAGTCCTGAGCCAAAGATTATTAACCAAAAGCAGTTACCAGAGAAGGATGAGCATGGCATAAGTAAAAACATATCTTTAGGCCATTACGTCTAAGAAAAACAGTCATCACATAAAAGCAGACTATAACCTTTAGGTGAATTAACAGCTACTGTTTTACAGGTGGGAGAGAATTAATTTTTCATAAAAGAAGGCAGCAGGCAATTTGTTTTGGAAAGGTTGAATATCCTCAGTGTTAAGAGCCTAACACTTAAGCTACCACCACGGGTTGTTTCAAGTACAGCACAAGACATTCCAACACATCACAGGAGGATTCCTGGCCTCCATGACATTCAATCAAGAAATGCCTCTGTTCTGGGCCTTGCTTTTCATTACTTTTTGTAAGAACTACACAGGGAGTAGAAATTTAGCACAGTAAAGGCAGGTGGTAGATGCAACACAGTTCTAGCCACTGCCTAGTTAATTACAGCTGTGGAATCATACTCAATTGTAGTGTGAGCCAAATAGATTCCAGGGGTTTTTAATTACTTGTTGCTATATTAGTGTTACTTCTATACTGAATAGAAAAGCTGTGACTCAGAAAAGAGCCAACACAGGAATGACAAGTATTTCAAACTGCAAAGAAATGCACTGGTCTTTCCTGATGCAGAACCACCAAGTGGTAAAGTGGTGAAAATAAAAGGGAACCTTAGAGCAGATAAAAGAGAGCAGATATTCTACTTAACTCATGCATGTTATTAAATACCTATTAAGACATGAGTAGCAGAGAATCTTGTGGGGGGGAAATTGGTGAAGTCAGATCTGCTGTGCAAGTGGCTCAGGAGGACCAGGCCCTTCTAAGCTGAGAACTGGAGTGAGTAAATGCCCACTGTCTCTGCATGGTTGATTGCTGTACCTGCAGGTGGGTGCTTAGCTCAGGGTGTATGAGACCCACAGCTCAACACACACTGCCAGGCTGCACCCCTGGCTGAAGCACCCGTACCCCCCTCTCTGCTCTGCCCTAAGAGCACATCCCCCTGCTTTGTGCTCACTTGGCCTCCCATCTCATTTCTCTTTTCTCATTCACTTATCTGGTTGCATTTCTTTTGCCTGTCAATGTTTTTCAAAATCAGGTGAATGCTGTGCAAAAGCTGTGTTAGTGCAATGTTGGCAAGCTCAGGAAGATGGCAAAAGCTCTCTGGCATACAAGGATGAGGGAGAAGTGCAAATGAGCAGTTATGTCAGACACTTTCAGAAGTACAGCCAAAGGCAGGGTCAGAGACCAGAACAGCTAAAATCACTCAAGTCCTATCCTGAATACTGCAGTAAGGCCCAAAAAATACTCATGTGTATCATTCCAAATCTCAGGAGAATAAAAACGTATTTAAATTTTCCCTTGTGTAAGATAAGGATTTTCACCTGAGAAGCAGATATTTCTGTAGAAGACTTTTGACCACAAAAAACTGCCTGTATCTCCTAAAGGTATCTCTCATTTTAGGGCAGAAATAAAAGCAGGATGCAAAGGCTGAGTATTCTTCCGATCCCTATCAGCAGCTCGTTAGATATTTAGAAACTCATTAACTTCCAAAAGAGACCTTGGCCCTAATTAGTGCCTGGACTGATCAGCCTGCCCCTTTTTCCTTTACCTCTGCCTCTCAGAGCCTTCTACAATGATTAAAGGAAACCTCACTTTTGTATCATTTTTTAAATGGTATTTTTTGAGCTATCAGGATCTCCACACAACTATTGAATTCAGTTCTGTCTTGGGGTCTACCAGACCACTCCAGAATTCTCCAGCTTGCTTTGGCACCCTAGTTCTTCATGCATATATGTGTCACTCTTAAATCCTTCACTAAACCAAGCTCTGTAATTTCCTTTCCTTGGCCTTTCATGCAACAGAATCTGTTTTAACTGTGGTTCAAGTGTCACCAAGGCAATGTTGGTGCTAATCCTGCAGTCTTTTTAACACTATCAATAAGAGGGAAATTAATAAAAAATGGACTAATTCCACCTTCCTAAATTATAATGTATTCTGCATGTATGTATGTACCCTCCATCACAATGACAAATAGAACTTATCAATATAATAGAAAAACAAGACGACTCCTCCCTTTAATTTCTGTCTAAATGGATGCAGTTAACACTCTGAAGTTCAATAAGTATGAGCACTAAAAGATATACTGTAAAAAAGCAAAACGAGAAAAATTAAAATTGCAAAGCACAAGCACAGCCTTACTTGGAATTTCATGCAGTTTAATGTCTGGCCAGTACGTGCCAATTATTTTTTCTTTCTTGAATTTCTTCCAGTTTCTCAGAAATATATTTCACATTCATCATGTCTGCAGAAGAAAATAAAGGCTGTCATGCTCTGAAACTGGTTGTTTTGGATGACTGGACATGGGATCCTCTGCTGCACAGCCACAGGTGCACTCACAGTCCCCTTCCCAGTAACTGTGACAGTCATGCACCAAAATCAGAGGAAGCAGTGTCCCTGCATATGGACTATCAAAATAGTCAGTACAAGGGCTATAAAGTAGTAATACTACCCTAACAACTCTTTAATTAATATAATTAATGTAAATGCTACTTAAAGACTCTTATCTTATTGTAGCTATGCGCACAGTATTACAGGAAGGCAAACTGAAGCTATCGTAATTCATTATCATAATTATATATTAATGATAACCCTAGATTTCTTTTTCCAAAACAATGTTTGGAAAACATTATCACTACAGCAACAGAAATTCCAGCAAGACTGAGGATGGTAAGCTCCTGAAGGGTATCCTACTAGCAGCAATTAAGTTATGTTAAATTAAATTGCAATCAAAAGATTTCTCAGCCTTGTAAAAATAATAAAATATTTCAACAGAACAGGATGCCATTCCACACAAGGAATTTCCTGGCATGGTATCTAAGAGAGCCATGAAGCTAGGAGTCCATTTAAAATAACAGTCAGTGACCTGTTAAAAATGTTCTTGTTCTGGCATCCTTACCTTGAGTAGTCACATATTTACCAAGCTTGAGCCAAAGGTATGGTCAAACCACTGATTAAATATTTCCTGAATTCTACTGCTGTTTTCCTTAGGATTCCATACATGTGTGTACCCTGACCACATTTGCTTGTTTTCTGCTTCTTTACATTCTCATAGACAAATTTCCAGGATTGTATTCACTTTGTATTAACCAGTCCTTTGTATTCAAACACAATTTTACATACATACTCAGGCATTTTAAAATTCTTAAAGATTTCTTAAAATCTTTAAAAAGAAACATACTAAATAAGTGTGCTTTTCCCAAGTAAAACTTTCAGTCTATATTACTCTTGGGAGAAAAGGCTTCTACTTCAGAGAATTCTGTGACAGAGAAAATTTCCCAAACAAGTAGTGCTTTCAGACTTATAAGCACAACTATCAAATACCAGACTTTCAATTCTAGAGAGCACTGCAGTATTCCCATATTCATTCTCTATAGAATTTAGTTGGAAATAATGAATTCTATGGAAATATGGATATATCCTAAAGATATATGTTGCTCATGGGATGGAGCATTATCTCCTTACCAGTTCTCATTTTAAAATAATTTTAGGGCAACAGACACTTTTTTAGATGAACTCTGCTTTTCCAAGTGGCCCTCTCAGCCAATATTCTCAGGGCAGTAAGTCTAAGGTGCCCTCAGTAGTGCTGGAGGCTCCTGTGCTTGCAGGATAAAAATCAATCCAAAGAATACATAGTGTCACTGAAGAGAGAGTAACTTCATTGGGAAAGGTACTTGGTGAAAGATGGGAGTTAATTTTTAAAAGGCTTTGGTGAGTGAAACTCAAAATTCAATAGATATATTTGGCAAATACAGAGGAAAAAGCTTTTCCAGTGCTAATAATAGTGGGGGAAAGTCCATCGGTTTTGTGATCCTGACAATAACTAGATTTACATTCCTAACTAAATTATTTTTTAAAAATATGATTAAGGCATCTAAATCCCTTATATCAAATTTTTTTAAAGGTATTTAGGTGCCAAGCCCCCTAGACTTTAGAAATCTGTGCATAAATAGGAAGTTTTGCAGAGAATATCACATAATTAAAAAAAAAAAAAAACAGGCAGCATACTAGCCAAGCATAAAAATTCACAATGTCTAGCACTTAAATAAATCATCAGCATGATTGATCTCAGTGACCTTTAATCCCAATGGCTCTTTTGCCAAGCCATCCAGGACACTCTGTCCAGTATGTTGCACCTAAAAGCTAATAACCATTGCAGATAAGATGGCTATATACTGCATTTAGATACAAATATCAGGGCTTGTCCCTGCACCTGAGCTATATTGCCCACTAGTCAGGATGCCCCCAGCTTTGGCATGGACAGGCAAATAAGAGATAAGAGAACCAGAGGAACTGCCCCTCCTGTGTGCAAAATGAGAGGCAAGGGCAGTCCACAGCTCAGGGAAGGCAGGGGCAGATTCCCCTTGCACAGTGAGCTTCAGAAACCTCCTTGAGGAAGGCAGAGAAATGAAATACCAAGGTACAGGATCCCTCCTCGTGTTTGAGCTCCTGGGGCCAGGCTGTACCTGGCTTCCTCACTTCACTTCAAGAGAGTGTGGTTAGACTGAGACTAAAGGGTCCAGGCTAGCTGTGACTGTGCAGTAATGCAGGAAGCACAAGAGCCTTTATTTCCTTCTCTTTGGATAGTCATGATTAAAATAGCTTTAAAAAGTGCAAACCCATGCATGTATAACCTGAGATCACAGCAACAGCCTGCTGCCAAGGAATCATGTTAGCTGACCACCACTGTCTGCCCAGCACCAGCTCCTGCCTGCAGAGCCATTTCTGGCCAATGTCATACTGCTGGTGGGGAGGGGCAGAGGTGAAAAAGCCAGCAGGAAACCACCATGGAAACCCTGCACAAAGCAAAGGGCTGTTGGAAAGAAAGATTTGCAACTGAAATTTCACACACAAACATATTTAAGTAGCATGGGCAAAGTTATGAAATGAGGGAGATGGATGGAGCAGCAGCATTTGCTGAGCTCAGTAGAAAGGGTAACTGCACAGAGAGGTGGGACAGGAAACATGGAAGGAGGTGTGAAGGTGAGAATACCAGCAGGTGACATTATGTAGTAACACCTTCAGACATTGTGGGTTTAGTGGAATATTGGACAGAGCATAAGGGTTGCAAGTACATGAAGGAAATGAAGACTGGGAAGTGGAGAAACGAGCTGCTATAGGAATTCACAAAGCTGACTGAAAGGCTTGAGGTCACCCTGCAGCTGGGGATCTCAGCTGAGCTGGCTCCTGACAGGAGGTGCAGAAGGAAAGGAACATATGGCATTTGTTGTCCTAGAGAGGAACATCTTTCCAAACTACTTGTTACTAGCCTCAAGATTAAGGCTTGGAAGAAAAGTAAAAAAGGTCTGGGTGACTGAACTTATTTCACTCACGTCTGCTATTTCTAAGTGATGTACAGTTTGATCTATTATATTTTTACTTATCTTTAATAAATTATCTACATTTTTAGTTAATGAATGTATTGACAAAGATATAAGAAAATTATGTTTGCCCTCATATCACTGCTTGTGTGCCATATTGGAATGCAAACACTAAATTATAATTATAGATAATGAAAATAATCAGAACAGGCCAAGGAAGGGTCTAAAATGTGGGGCACCATTCAGAGCAGGGTGAAATGTCTTCACCAGATTTCATTAGCCTTTCTGTGCCACGTGTGTCTGTTTATAGTACACCACTAACACCATCTCCTGGCCAGCTGGTGTCTGGACTAAAATCTTTCTAAAGGTCTCAGAGAGCCTGGAATGGACAGTATTGCAAACACAGAAAATACCATTGTTGCCATATCTTCTCTACATTCATATCCACTCATTTCACCTATGCCAAAATGCCATACCCATCCCCAGAATTAGATGTAGAGTGTGGTCATTACAGCTACATTTGGTTTTTTTCCCAAAGGGTTTCCAGGAAGATGTATCAGAATACTCTCAAATCAGCTTACATTTTCAGAACTGACTATTGATTTGGGTACACTTTGTTTTGGAGCTCACTGAGAAAAACCAAAACTGATATTAAGAAAAAGCCTGTGAAAACAGACCCTTTCCCAGTGTTTCAAGTTCAGCACTTTAAGCCTTACACACTTTCTGAAATATCAATAATGTGCCTTCCCAACCTATTGCTGTAAAAGATTCAGTATTCCCTGTTCTTTTTAATATTTTTTAAGATATCAAAGACCATCCAGAAATGCATAGTAACTCTTCAATTTCATGTAACTTCATGTGCTTTTGGTATATCCAACCAGTCAGCAGATCAAGGTCTGTCTATTTACTGAATTTATCTGGCTGTTTTCAAGCATTTAAAATAAAGATTTAACATCTTCTTGATATTTCAAAATCTTACATATCTGCAGATGCCCAGATTAACAAGTAAAGGCATTATCTTGGAGATTGCTCAGGGTTTATTGCTCCTATATATCAATTGGGCCAGACACCTTTCATTTCAAAATCACTTAAGGACTGACTCACAACTCAAGGGGGTTTGATTTTTCAAGATCATATTTCCAGAAAAGAAATCATCAGAACCAGTAACTTGAATTTTTGCCTTCAAATTAATTCAGGAACATAAGGTCAACTTCTAATTTTAGCTAATCTCAGAAGAAACAGACAACAGCAGAGCTTCCTGCGTCATTAACAGCGCAATCAATCTGGAGTCTTGAGCACAGTCTGTCCTGGAGGATGGAGCACTTGGAGCTGTAGTGGGTTACTGAGGAGAGCAACTCTATGGATCCCTTGGAAGGTAATCAGACTATTGTATTCCTGAGGGATTTTCATAAAAGGGAACTACAGTGTCAGACTTTCTGGAACAACTTGTAGGAAACGTTACACAAATGCCAATTGGTATACCATAATTGCAAACATTTTTCAGATGACCACAATGTTCTTCTCAGCCAGTTCAGATTGAAATGATGGCTGCAGACTGTGTATTTCTTCCAATTACATTCTGTAAACTACATCAGAAGAGAGAAACTGTCATTTTAAAAGCTAGCAAATAGTACTTTTGCCCAGCATGGTTAAATTGATTTTGAGTGATCAATGCAACACCAGCTGCAGCTCAGCAGAAGAAAACACAAAAGTGTCATCTTTCTCAAACCTGACTATCAGAGACAGCCCGTGAAAATCTCTGAAGAGCTGTACATGGGCAGTACCACAGCCACCTCTTGCATTTGGTGTTTCAGTGAATTCTACAAGAAATACTATCTCCACCCAATTAAAAAGTAAGATCTGGATTTTATTTGGTATTGGTTGAGTCATAATGCAACAAAATGAAAACCCAAATGAGCGCCTAAAACCTTTAAATCAATTACTCTGCTCCACTCCAGGCATGAAGCTGTTACATTTCTCTGCTACTACGAAACATGGTGAATGGAAAAAAAATCTCAGTGGGTGTCATCAGTGGTGTGTTGGTGCAATTTGAAGAAAACAATACCCTTAAACTGGTCTGAAAATTGGTCTATGATCTATGGGAAGTGTCAGAAAGTAACATTTTCTGGAGGCTGAATGCTAAAGAATGTGTCTGGACAAAGTGAGAAGAGAAGCTTTGTTTATGGCATTAGAAGGGGCAAATCCACTGAGACACTCAACTGGTAATCAATTGTGAGTTACCAAATCATTGTCAAAAAGCAATAAAGGCCAGTGGGAATGGTGAACTGACAAACAAGGGGGAGTTTACTACCTTAGGTGGCAAAAGAGCCTTTGAGATGTGAGTCCTCTGTTCCAGAAGACACGGCCTGGCACCCCAGGCAATCGTTCCACAGTTTCCCAGAAAGCTTTCCTCATTCATAGACTAACCCATCCGGAGTTTGCTGCGACACCTCCTGCTCCACGCTGCTTACTCATTCAGTGGCACAGGAGAAGAGCAGGATGGGCAGCTCAAGAGCCCTACACTGAGCTTTGCCATGGCTCAGTTCCATTATCTGCAGAACAGAGATAATGGTACTAAGATTGTGATAAGCATTATTATGATCAGTTTACAAGCATAGAACCAGCTAATTAATGCAGCTAAGTTTGATACATGTAGCTCTCAGAGCCACATAACTCTCTACAACAAACAGATCCCTTTCACAGCAAAAGAGACTGTCTCCAAGGATGATGCTATCAGACTGCCAAAAAATCACAAACTTTCAAAAATGAGGACAACACTGGTATAATGGATACAGTGTGCTAAGAAAAGTAGGTCTAAGAATGAACTAGCAGGATTATGTAGCTTGGGAAACCAAAACTGTGATTTTAATCAGCAGCTGCCACTGATAGAAGTGCAAAGGTTTGTGTTTGATTTGAGACAGCAGCACTACAGATACTGAAAGTTTATTTCATAGGGAAAACAAATGGATCTTAACTCTTCAAAGGATAGGAATTATGGTGAGCGTTTCAAGAACATGATTTTTACCAGCCTTTCATGTGTGCATTCCAATCTGGATCCCACAAAGCAGGTTTATAATTCAGCTGGATCAGACCATGGGGGAATAAGGAAGCTGGAGAAGGGCTCTGTAGCTCAGGTAAGGGCAGAGCTGTTAAAGGGGGAGCAGGAGCACTCCGGCTCCCAGGGCAATACAGATTGCAAGTCTGAGGAAAGGTCTCTGGGCTTGGGAATATGAGGCATTTCCAAGCTACATGGCAATCAAGTCCTTTACTGCAATCCAGCATTTCTCCTGCTTCTGAAATTTCTTCATCAGTTTACCCCTTCATTTGTCTTTTCTTTGTTTTTTTCTTCCTTAACCATATTTTTTAAATGAGCAGCATACATTTAGGGTCAGTTTCTCAGCAGTCAATGGAATTGCCACTGAGGGACCCCAGAGGATAAATCTGCCTTTAGTATACCTTTTATGTTTCACTGCACTGCGGTCCTGTCTTTGTCAGGTTTTCAGTAACAAAGCATGCAGGCTGGCTGAGCAGCATTATTTATGGCCAACACACATGGCCAGGAATCAGGCAGAAGATCAGACATCTGCTGCAGACTCTTTCAAAGTTGTGGTGACATACCCCAACCCAAACTGAGAAACATCATATTTCAGCAACCTTCCCAGCACAGTGGGATAATGCCCAGAAAAGAGAGCGTTACTGGAGCAAGAAGAGAATGGTCACTGTGTCAGAGCCGGCTGCCAAACTGAGAAGATTAAACTAATGAATGACACAAAGAGTCCATTCTTCCTTTTTTCTCACCTTCCTCTTAAAATCCTTCTCCACACTGAGGTGAGATCCTCACCCACACTGCCAAAAGATCAAGACCTGTTGTTGAGATAACAAGAACTAAAAGGTTTACAAGGTGTTGTACAGGATGGCATGACTGAGAACCAAAACAGCAGTTATGTACCTCAGAAGCCATTTAGGCCACATTCAGGTGATTACAGAATGCTATTCCACAGCAATAACTGACCATTACAAAATACTTAATCCCTGTGTTCTCAACAGAAAATCCCTGCAGCTCTGCTCTGACACACACCAGGTGGGACAGCAGCTCTGGACTCAGTGGAGCCCAGCAGCCACAGCCACACCCTCGTCAAAGAACAGCTGAAGCAGACCGGTGGTCAGGATTACAGGAGACCTAGATGAATTCTTGCTTGTTGAGATCAAAGCTATCTTTCCCCACAAGTGCTCCAGTTTCTGCCTGGAAGCTGTCCTTGGGCACTCAGTGAGTAATTGAGGGTGCTGGAGCAGGCTCAGGCATGTGTGCTGCTGAGTGTGCCGGGCTGCTCAGGCTCCCAAGGCAAGCAAAAATGAATGTCAAGCCAACCAGAGCAGCGTGTCTGGCTGGTCTCCACTCAGACACCCTCACACAGACATCCAGTGTCATTTAAGATGTCCTTGACTATCCTGCCTGGCTTCCAGTTCCCACTTCAGAAGTGCCCGAGTGTCCTAGAGGTCCTGTGTCACAGGATATCATGGGCACCTTCCAGAGATCTGTGCAGGTATCTTGGCCACCTTACAGCCTGTTAATGCAATACATGCCTCGTTTAGACAAATTAATTAAGTACATGGCAAGTTTAGGCATCTCCAGCTAGAGGCAGTCCAAGGAGGAGTGAGGTCTCACATGACCAGTGTAAATCATCAGTTCTGGTCTCGCATGACCTGTTTTACATGTCTCATACATTCATTAAATCAAGCACCATGTCTTTATTAAATCGACCTCCAAATCCTTATCCTTCATAACTAGCTAGCTCCAAGACACCCCCTGAAAAATTACACCAAATAAAGCACTTACCCACACAAAGGCTTCAAGGAAATTCAGCTGGAAATTGATGTTCTGTTCCAGCAGTAGCAAACTACAAAACAGGCAGGACTTTGCTGAAGTATCCAAAGGACATTAAATATGCTGGCAAAGCTAAACAGCAATAGGATCAGGCATTCAAATGAACATGAAATTATTTACTTCAGCCACAATTTTGTCTTCAGCAAGATTTGCTGTTGTAAATATCCATCTTGAACATCAGAATTGTCGAGCGAATGCTTCTTCAGCTGAGAGACTGTCCTCTCACAGCCCAGGAGTGCATGTGCCAGCAGCAGCACTGTCTCACCAAGCCCATGACTGCAGGTGATTGTTGAAAAATTATGATTCAGTGTTGCATAGTTACAGAGACAGCTAACGCACACGGAAGTCAAGCGCAGAAGACTGTCTCTTCTGGTGGCCTGAACATCCACCTCTGTTTGTTATGTGACTGTTCCACAATGACAATCTCCTCTAATTTCTCCTTCTTCTGATAGGCCTTGTGCAGTTATGAAGAATATCAGCTACTTGAGGACTTGGGGTGCAGAAGATCTGTGGTCCCAGGCTCTATGTACATACATGCATTGTTCTTTAATCTGCTCACAGGGCTAAAACACTCATAGAATAGAACTGCAGAATCATTTAGGTTGGAAAAACATTTTAAGATCTTCAAGTCCAACTGTTCTAACTGCCAAGTCCACCACTAACCATGTCCTTTAGTGCTCATCTGCACCTCCAGGGATGGTGACTCAGTCATGTGCTGGAGTGAGTGACCAAGCACGTGCCATGAGTAATAAACGACTGGAAATGTATTTACACTGTAAAAGGCAAAACAATCCTAAATCCGTAAGGTATTTTATGACTTGAGGGAATAAGTTTACACAGCACAGCTCAATTAGGCTTCAGGAAAATTTTATTGTACCAACACAGTGCTGCACTTCCAAGAGTATCCACTCACTCAGATCAGGCCAAATATAAATACAGTTGCCATGCTTCCCAACCCAGCATGGATGTCTCTATGCCTGTGGGATAAATACACCCCTTATGTCAGACAAAACTTATACATTGCAGCCTCTAGATGAGTGTCAGCTGGTCTGCCGTCCCCTGGAATCACCTGCCTGTCTCCATTGATCTTCATTATCCCATAAATCTTTCCATATACCTAGGGACTCTTCAGGTTTATTGTTTTGTCAAATGCAAATGAAAATTGGATGTTGCAATATCACTTGCAGGTTCAAACAGCAGAACCTCATTTGCTTCATGTAAGAGCCAGACAGTGGATACTCACACAGCTTTCCATGACAATATGAGGAACAAGGCTGGAGACACAAGCTGCCCTTGTAGATGAAATCCACAATAAGGCCTTCATTTGCTCTTGGTTGAAATCTTTACAACTACTTAGGTTGCTGAGATTATTCAATGGGTTTGGAAAGATTCAGGGAACTGCAACAATCCTCAATGGTCTGCTTTGCAAGTTAATGGCTTTCCTTTTTCTGTGCGTGCACTTACTGAGAGAAACCTAACCCTTCCCCAAGCCTTCACCTTTGATCAGCGCAGGTATCAAATGCTGGTTGGCTTAGGTACACTCTGTGCTTGTTTCTCATGCAAATGCAAACTGCTATACACCAGCTGGCACCACTACCAAATTTGCTTCATGGTTTTCATTCTGTTTTAGACCTTCTGCCTAAAAGGAGTATTATGTACATGGAGATAAGTTTTCTGTGAGGAGATAGTGAGAGATTTATTTTCTCTTACAAATTATGGGATTGGATCCATTTTGGAGTAATTCCACTGAAACCTGTAGTATTATACCAATGATAATTTAATTACAGTATTTGCTAAAAATTATCAGTAAAAAGCTAATCTGGGTTTCAAGGGCTTTGTTAATGTTATGGTCAGGTGAACCACTTACATAATTTCTAGCAAGGCATTTACACTATGCCTAATCAAGGTTAGCCAAATGTCTTATGCTCCAAATCAGCCCTGGGTGGGCAGGTCTGGTAGGCCAAGTCCAACCCCAGGACTGAATCTGATCCTTAGAGTGTGAAGAATTGGTTTGCACATAGCCTTGAGTCCTCTCTCATGCCCAAAGTCACAAGCTGTCTCCTTCAAGCCTCTCCTTGCTTCTGGGCTATATATTCAACAGAATATTGACTCGATCATAAACACTCACCAGAAATCCTGGTTTCCTCTTCCAGACCAAACACACACACACAAAAAAACCAAAAAATGAGTGCTTGTTGATACAGTGTATATTTAGATTTAGTCTTAGGAAATTAAAATTAGGCCTGAGTCCCTGCAGGATTTGGGGTGAGACTATAAAACAGACATCTGGAGTTAAATCTTCCTTGTTTTAAGATTTCTGATGAGGATAATCTCTAGTTAGAGAGACCACACCAAATGATTGATAAGCTTTGGTTCTTGTTCAGTGGATTATCCTTTAATTTAATTAAAATAACAGCAAACCCTGGTCAGAGGATTTTATCCATGTGTCCATCTTTAAGTAATCTCATTTAAATCAGAATGTGATGGCTTACAGGCTCACAAGAACAGTGAGAGCAACTCCTTACAAAGCTTCAGTCTTGGGTCTCACTTGATATTTGAAATTAAGCACTGACATGTATAGGTTTTTCAACCTGTTTAGGGCTCTAAATCAGTTTGCCAGAAGAAGTCCCCCTGATTACTTAATTTTTCATGTCATTGCAATTCACCTGCACACGGAGCAGCTCTCACAATGCAGGTGCATTCCTGGCTCTGTTTTGCTCAGGTCTTCTGGCTTGAGACACTTCTTGTAGTGAATGCTGTCCTCAAGGTGCTCCTGTAAATCTCACTCACAGGACAGCTAAAAACTCATTGTTGAGCATTTCAGGTTTAGGTCAGGGCCACAGTGTTCTTCATTCCACTCTCTCCTTCAAAAACTCCAGAATACTGACAACTAGTACAGCTTTATTACTCTTTTATTATTGCCACCTTATATGCCAAAAACTGCTTGAGAGAAGGCAGATCCACACCAAAGTCCTGCTGGGGATGGGGCAGAATGAGTCTCTGCACAAGAGGAGATACCAGACCATCTGTGAGGAGCCCTCAGGGCTGGGTACCAAAGGCCAGGTCAGTGAGAGCACCTCTGTTTAGTGACTCAGAACAGGTGTCAGAGCATGAGAGGCTCAACAGCACACAGAACTGGGCAGGCTCACAGTGCCCAAAGCTGAGGCTGGGCTAGTTTACACTGCAATACTGTTTAAAGCCCATGTTCTTTATTCAGACATATAAAATAGCAGTAGTGTACCACTACTTCTGAGCCTTTCACTAAAAGCTGACATAAACAGGATGTATGGGTCACAGAAAATCCCACCAGCTAGCCAGGACTTTCATAGGCAACTTCCTGATTGATGGTCATACAAAGAATAAATTTGTTTCCGTTTTCTGTGCAATGGTAATTTTTACACAATTTATAGTTTAATATTCAATGCATATTACATGCATTTAGTATTATGTACTATTATTATGTTGTATAATGCTTAGACTTTTGGAAGAGCCTACCTAAACTCAGATTACCTGCCTGGGAGCTTTTAGAAAAAAATAAGTGAAAAAAACAACTCCAAAGATGGTATATGATCTGTTACCACTACTTTTGTCCACTTCTATGGCACAAAAGCTCGACATTCTCAATAAGCCATTTAAGACAAGAATCTAATTCCTATAAATACATTTTCACTGAATTCTAGCAGGCAACTGTAACTTCACCTCTCCAGAAATTCTACATTTTCCTAATAAACCCACAAACCAAAAAAAATTTACACATTCAGCAGGTTTCTGTCCCCTTGTTTGCAAGATCTGTAAAAAAAACACTGTAGAAAGATTTGTAAAAATCAAATAGCAGCAATACACACCCATCTAGGGGAAGAGAACTGCTTTTCTATAACTCTTTTTTTTTTTCCTCTCACACTGGACAATACTGGCGGGTTGAGATTTAACCAGAGATGGGCTCCTTTTACAAGATTGCTTATATAAAGCGAAGATAACACCAGCTGGGTTCATTTGAAAGAGGACATCTTGGAAAGAGCTGACAGTGCTGCTTTTGGAATAAGACTGGAATGAAGATCTGAAATAATTAGCTCCTTCCTGTCTCGTAGGTATAACTCTTAATTTCTTGTAGAATGCATAGGATTATAATTAGAAGGAATTGTCACTGATAGGTACTTTAACACCCTTTTATAAATATATGTTTTTAAATAGAGGCTGAGTGAAAATGTTGAAATTGATTGGTTTTGTCAGAACTACTGAATTGGAATGATTTTTATTTTTCTTTCGTAAATGATATTTCTTACTTCTGACTTAGTCTGCTTAGTGATGTGTGTATGAGGACTGATACTGAAGAGTGTCTACAAGGGGAAAATATGAGAACTGCAGTCCCAATCCCAGAGGCTGAATGTTTTTCCCCTGTGGGAAACAGCTTTCAGGTTTGAGGCCTGAAATGTAAATGTAAATAACTTCTATGGATGTTTTCCTAAAACTCAACATTTAGCAGCAAAAGAGAAAATGCATAATTCATCAAAACTGAGCTACAAGGATTTAAGATTATACACATCAGAATAGCCATCACCATAGAGAATAGTTTTAGCACTAAAGTTTCAGCACATTATATATGTTCTTGTGTCATATTTCTTCTAGTAATTTATATTCCCTCTTTTTTCAAATCCCACTGTTTCAGTTTCATTTGGTTATATTAACACTTTAGGTTTAGACTCTTTGTAAGAAATCAAACTAGAATAATTAAAAGCCACCACTTAACTGAAATAGTAAAATTGCTACAGTAGTGAAAAAGTTATAGTAATGGTCTTTGAAAGATTTATCCTGTAGTTGCAATTACATTGGGTGACAGAATATCAGCAACATTATTTTATTCTCTCTGGAAAAAGGACATTTTAACGGTAGCTACAAGTTCAGGACTACAGACAATGCATTGTTTTTATTTCCACTTTTAAAAACATTTTCAGATTTTATTTCCTGTGTCCTCAGATCATTGCAAGAAATGGTGACTCTTGCTATTTATCTGCTGGTCATCTTGGCTCGTGCTCTTGCGGGGCCTTGCATCCCAAATAAAGCAGGTAAAATAACTTCAGTCTCCTAAGATCTTCTCCTGTAATTAAGCTGCCAAAGGGTTTGTTCATTCAAAATCAAAAGGTTTTCCTTCAGATAGTTAAACTGTGGATTCTGTAGAACTAATCCTTATATTTCTTTTATCAATCTGCTTTGAGCTAGCACAGTAAAGAATGTGCCATTCAAGTCTAACCCCACAAAGAATTAGGCATTTACTTAACTCTGTGCAATAACCATCATGCAAAAAAAAAATTAATCACAGATGCATAAAATAGCAAAGAAAACAAAAACAATTAGAAATGTTCTGTAATAGAAGAACAGGCTAAATGCAGCAGATCTTTGTTGCCCAAACTGGGCTTTAGTCCCACAGACTACAATCAGATGGCCAGTGGTGATTGAATGTGCTGGGCTGAACTCCTGAACCACACCATTATATTAAAGCAAGAAAAACACAAAAATCATTGAAGGTAAGGCTCTAATTGCACACTGATTGCTGCCTAGAAACTGAAGTGATCTGGTACCAGACAGACCTGCAATATAGATTTTATTGCAAAATGTGCTCTAGAAACGTGTTGAAATATGCCTCAATTTAGTTTTTGCTTTTTAGCTCATGACTGCTGTCAGATTACTGTCAGTCATTTCATGGTATATCTAAAGTATTTGGCCCTCTAGCCATTTATTTCAGTACCTTTATTTGCACATGCAGCTTCTCTTAACTGCAGGAACTTTCATAGCTGTAAAGTTGCCAGTTATAAATCTGAGCATTAACACAGGCAGAATCAGCTTTCATGTGCTGAAGGTTTGTTAATCAGAAAGAAGCGAGTTGTTAAGGTCTCTAGTTCACGTTCCCAGATTATGCCCTAGCAGACATGGAAAGGCTGCAAAATGAGGCTTTTAGCATAAAAAATGAGAGTTGCAAGGGCTTTAAAAGAAATAGCTGAATAATTCCAGGGAGGATGCCTTTTTTTTCTCACTGTAGTAATTGGAAATCTTTCTCAATTTTCAGGTCACTAATGGTTAGTCAATATTTGCCCTCAAAATTTCCATCAGATGTTCAAATTAGCTCTGCCTGTGAAAAATATCCAATTCTGCTATCATGAAGCAATCAGTCTTTCTGTTAGGATGTTCAGCATTCATGTCTGTATTAGCAATCACTGTGTTTGGAAACACACAGCACTGCTGTAAACATGGCTGGGAGTTTGGGTCATTTCCTATTGTTATTAACAGGCCTAGGTCCTGCAGTTCATTTTTAAATCTTGGCTTTTGTCTTGAATTAGAAAAATTCAGTTTGTGCTGGCACTACAGCGCCAGTCCAAGAAGAGAAAAGGCAGAATATCTATTGTGGCCAAGATCTATACACCAGTACAAAACAGTGTAGATCTACAAAGCCTACAAAACAACCTCACCAATATTATTTTTACAGAGTCAGTGCTGTTAGAGAAGCCAGCTTTGCAGCATAAGTTAATGAGACATTTTCAGTGCAGTCCTTTTTTACTTCAGGTGTCTCAGCAGTATCTCTGCTTTTCAATCAGCTATTCCAGAAAGAGAAAAAATTTACACAAAGTTCTGCATTGATTAGAAGGCAAAGGCCAAACTCTTCCAAAGAGGACAGAATTTAACAACCTGAAGGTCAGTTTTGTGTAGCAAAAGCTGCTCTCATTAGGGGTCTTCCAGCACACACCCCTGTTCACAGAGAGTTAAGCCCAATGGAAAGTAAGTGGGCAGAGCCACCTCTTTGAAAGGAAATTACCACTGAATAACTCTAGGTGTATCATTTTCCTTTCAGATGTAATTCTGGTATACTGCTATCCTAAAACTATTATTACCAGAATTCCAGAGTGTCCTTATGGATGGGAGGTTAATCAGCTGGCACTTGGAGGCATATGCTACAATGGGATCCATGATTCAGGGTATTACCAATTCACCATCCCAGACCTGTCACCTAAAAACAAATCATACTGTGGGACACAGTCAGAGGTAAGACTTTGAAGGTCAGTATTTCACTTTGGAAATGGCTGGGCTCACTTGGGAGAATCCTGTCCTCTTCAGCTTGAAGTAAGCTTTAGGTACCAATAGAAGAAGGAGGCAAACTGCAGTATCAAGGAGAAGGAAGAATCACAGAGCTATGCTTTGCAGTTCCAGGCAAAATACTCCCAGGCTCAGTGATATTATTGTGCTGTTCACTTACACCTGTATTACACAGAACTTACGTTCAGTAAGGCAGCACAGCATATAAAGAGCTACCAAACCGTGTTTCCTTGGGGAGGCTGCTTTGACATCTGAGTTTTCATGTTTCAAAGTACATTCCTGATGCCTCAGACTCAGTACTGCCCATATTTTTCTGTCTCACCATCCACAGTTCAAGAATCCCTTGTATCACTTCTATAACTCCATTGTCTCCAATGACTCCTCAGTGATTGTGAAGAGCCAGCCTGTGAATTACTCATTCACCTGCACATACAATGCCAACTACCTGGTGAACCAGGCTGCCTTTGATCAAAGGTACATCCTCTTCTGGGAGTGTGTCTCACCCTGTGCTCATCGCCATGCCTCACTGATGCAGAATTTTGTCCTGTCCCCAGGGTGGCCACTGTCCATGTGAAGAACGGGAGCTCCGGCTCATTTGAAAGCCAACTGTCCCTCAACTTCTACTCTGTAAGTGCTCTTTGCCCTCACACCTTCACCTTTACCTTACAAAGGCTTCAGCCAAAGAGCTGGAAAAAACAGGGCTGCTGTTCCTGACTTTTATGTGTCATGGAGCACATTACTAGCCTGGAACAGATAATTGCAGTGGGATTGGCAGGGGTTCTTCTCTCTGCTGATTAACAGGGATATACTTAAAGTGAACAAAGCAGACACATGCCAGCTGTTATTTTAATCCCTCAATTCAGGCAGATTTTTCTGCTGAGAGGTACATTTCTAGCCTGCTGACAGGTTTTATAAGAAAAATCAAAACTTGTTTGTTGTCCCACTGCAAGGGCAGCATGAATCTGCACGTACTCCTGGCCTTGCATGGCCTCTATAGACATAGCAAAGCTCCCTGCATTTCTCTTACAGCTTTCTCCCTAGTCCTCTCACCTGACAGATATTTCATGTGCCCTACAGTTCTTTAGGTCATGCTGGAATTTTGTTGCCCACAAAACATTGTCCCTTGATATCAGGCAGATCTTTTGAAGCATCTGTCTCCTCTCCACAGCTCCACTGCACTGCTGGAGCAGCCAGCTCCTAATCCTGGAATCTTTTCTCCAAAAAAGCACAGTCAAAAGCAACAAAACAGCCTCTCTATAGCTAGATAAATCAAAACTAGGAACATACTGTGTTAAAATTATAGGCCAGGTAAAAAGAGTATTTACCACTAATGGTAAACCATTTCTAGGACTAAGCCTGATATTCTTTCTGTAATTCTGGTGCTAGCTTTGTTACTATCTTACCCAACAAGAAGTACCAGGATTTAAGGTAGGCATTTCAGTATATTTGTAACTAAAGTTTTTCAGCTGAGCACCACACTGCTCCATGTTCAGCAGGTTGGCTTTTTTCTTCTGATTTCTGCTTGTCTTCATTCCTTTTCTCCAACACGTGGCCCTCCCTGTCCCAACTCCATTCCCATTCTATACACCCATCTCCTCTCTCTCACTCCCACCAGCTTTCCCCACCACCAGAAGCAGCAGCAGTAGCAAGCTTTTTTCCCACCCATGCTTGTGATATAACACATGCTACAACCCAAACAGCATCAAGTTCTGTCATCAGAATGGCACTCACAGCACTGTGAGTGGCCAGCTGTGCTCCCCCACCCCTGTCATGCCACAGGCAACGTTGGGAAACTTGTTTAAACATCATCAGTTCTGTCATTATATGCCAAATATTAACAAAAATATTTTTAAACTTCATCCGAGGTTTGCAGTAGTCCTACCACCAGTGCAGAGTTTGAAGATTGTAGGTTATAAGAAGCCAGATTTCTGGGGTCAATCTCTCCAGTGGTGTCTGAAGTTGAATCATGCCTTACTTTGCTGTTATAAGTAATGCATCATGCCTTTGTCTTTGTCTTTCAAAGAATGCCAAGTTCTCAAGTATAAAGGAAGCCCCCTTTGTTGTTGAAACATCAGAAATTGGTTCTGACATATTTGCTGGAGTGGAAGCCAAGGGCTTAAGTGACAGGTAGGCAAGGGAAGGAGGAATGAGTAATAAATTGGAAATTGGGATATTCCTTGCTAATCTGGGATTTGTATCTCCCCAGGTTTAAAGTTGTTCTTAACAACTGCTGGGCAACTCCCTCCTCAGAGTATTTCTACCAGATCCACTGGCCTTTGATCACCAAGGGGTAGGTGCTGGTGGGACCCAGGGGAGCCCCTGTACTCAGCCCAGCCCCGAGGATAACTGGGAATCTGGTTATGGGGTATCAGGGAGCGAAGGAGAAGCTGGCCCACAGCAGGGCAAATGCTTTCATCAGACTGTCATCTCAGGAGATGTTTCACTGAAACCACAGGGGCTCTGACACTGCTTCCTCCATGTACAACACAGGTGTGCCACAGACTACTCCATCCTTGTGCACGAGAACGGGAAGACGAACCGAGCCACGTTCCAGTTCAACGCCTTCCGCTTCCGCAACATCCCCAAGCTGTCCAAGGTGTGGCTGCACTGCGAGACGCACGTCTGCGACAGCGAGAAGTTCTCCTGCCCCGTGGTAAGGCCTCCCTGTGACAAACACACAGTGCCACGCTCAGCCACAGCGTGGCCAGCCCTTCCCCAGGGCACGCCAGGTGTGCAGGCAGCCAGGGCTCTCAGCAGATGGAGGCACGGCTCTGTGAGTGGCCAGCTGTGCTCCCCCACCCCTGTCATGCCACAGGCAACGTTGGGAAACTTGTTTAAACATACTGAGGAATAAGGCAGCCATTGAAAAACTCAGCTCCTGTCGATATCCCAGACTAGAGTCCTGTCTGACAAACAGCTACAGGTAAACACAGCCCTGGAAAAAAGGAGAAAGTTGAGCTTTTTCCGTTTTACCAAGTATCTCGGTGCTAAGAGCACCCTGGGGTCAGTGAGAGAATCTGTCTCAAGTTCCCCTTCCCAAGAAAAGTCCTCCCTGCCATGCTGCAGTAAGTTACTGCTCTTGCAGACATCCTACTCTGCATAAAATACATAAATTGTCTCTGGAGCAGGAACTGAGGTAGAAGAGTGGATTCCTGTATCCTTAAATAGGAGTATGGTGAGGGTACTATATAGGTACTTAATTCAACATGGACAGGTGCCCATGAAATGTCTTTTAAAGACTTCTCTCTCCACCCTTCACCAAGTCAGAGCTCTGCCATTCTTTCTTAATTTTATTTAACCTGAAATGAAATGCCCAAAATACTCCTTGGCTAACATGCTGTTATTTCAAAAACAAATGTTTCTTGCTGGAGAAGAGAAAGCATCACTCCTGGTGAGCCAAATTTTTCTTTCTAACCCCTTTCTCAGTCCAGGAGCCAAATTAAGGCAGCATTTTGTATTATACAGCCTCAGCGCTAAGCAGGGGGAACTGACTTGTACAAAATCTGCGTGTTTGACAAAAACACATTGTTAGAAATTCTAAGTTTCAAAGGCAACAGAAAAAAACTCTTAGATCTTGTTTGTTTTTCAAGATTTCTTCAACTTTTTATCCAGCCACAGATCAGAGTTAAAAGAAAACACAAACCCATCACTTTCTGTGTGCCTCTCTGGCAGCACTGTCAAACACCTACATCATTTCAGGCACTGTGGAATTCCCACCTCACCCTCTAGTGCAGGATAATTGCTGGAGCTGGTGACATCCCTCGAGTCCACTTCCCACTGAAAACTGCAGCTGGTGTTCTCCTGCAATTAAGGTTGAACCAAGCTGGTGGTCTGTGCTTACAGGCAACTCATAACCAGAATTACCACATGCTGAGTTTGTAATAAAAATGCCCACAGCTGGGGATCTGCAAAGGTCAGGAGATGCACAAGGACCTTTAATCTGCAGAGCACTGCCTCCAATACAGACCTTGTCAGCTGTGACAGGCATCATTAGTGCTGGACATGAGCTGATCTGTATGGAAAGGATTTAGTGCATCCTATTTCTACCCAACCAGCAACAATTATCATTAGCAATAAACAACCACAGAAGCCTTCACAGAGGTCAGGGGTTAAACAGATGGAGCTCAGTTTCCCCCTTCTTGACAGGAGTTTTGTTTAAGGCAGGGTGGGAAAGGCAGCCCACCAAAATCTTCAGCAAATTAACTGTAAAGATTCTCCTTAAACCTCTCCTGCACTAAAACCCCCAATAATTACAGAAAAATTATAGAAAAGGTCCCTAGAAAATATGCAGCAATTTCCTTGGTTGGAAACATAATAATTGTGCCCAAATGTGGATTTTAAAAATAATTTTAAATTATTCTGGTATACATGGCTTTCTCTCTGCTCTCTTGAGACCTGTGACAAGCGCAAGCAGCGCGCGGAACAAACCGGCGGCGTTTTGGTGGCGGAGATCACCGTGCGCAGTGAGTGGCTGGGCTCTGGGGGTGCTCCTCCCTTTGGGAAGGAATGAAGCTGGCAGAATAGGAGCAAGCACAGGGAGCCAAAGCCCTCTGCCAGACCCCTTTCCCCTAAGGCAGCAGGAGTGTAGAACAGAAGTTGATCCCCTCCAACTCTGGCTGAAGAGCTCAGTGAAATTCTCTTCACTTGCCAAGTGAGTGAAGGCACTCCTTTGGCATTTATGATAAATGGCCAAACCACTGACACACCAAGCAGTGAAAGCTCTGCTCACCTGCCTGTGACCTCAGCAGCAGCTCAGACATGTTCTGACAGGTTGCACAGGAGTGGGACAGAGGTCAGGAGCAGCAGAGAAGTTTTTCTTTACGCTGTGGGTCTGTACTTCAGCATATCCACACCACCTTCATGTGTTGTGGGGATGCTTTGTGCCTGTCCCTCCTGACTCAGTGAGAGCACTGCCATCAACCTTCCCCACTGCAGAACAACTGTTTCCTTCAGCTGCTGCCTTCTGCAGGCACCAGGGATTTCTCTCTGAGCTGGTTCATCTTTTGAAACAAGTCCTTGAACAAATTATGTTTTCATTAGAGCCCTTTTTACTGGTTTATCAACTATATCTGCACCAATCTGAAAGCTAATTTAGAATTACAAATACACATAGGGTAGAATTATTACAATCCATTATGTTGCACTGGTGCACCCCCACTGATGTTGGAAGGTAGAAGAACTGAGCATCCTTTTATAACTTCAAACAGTAAATCCACGAGGAAGTAATATTCAGAATTTCAAAATATGACAAATATTTTCTGTTCTGCTTTTATAAAGCACTGGTGCACTTTGCCCTATTTTAAACATCACCCTGATGTAATCTTTTTCCTCCTCTTTTATACAGGCAAAGGTTTATCCAGATTTTACACACTCTCAGGTAAACAGCAAAGTATGACAATGAAAGTATCAATCCCAAATACGTATTTTGAGTGTCTTTGTCAACATAAAATCCATAGCTCAAAGAAAAAATCTGAAATATCAGTAAATTTGACAGAAGAGTGAACATTTCAAAATCAGATTTTATTTTCTGGTGTTGTATACTTTGTTTTCCTTCTTTTGATACATCCATCAGACTGGACAATAAAATCATAGCAATAGCTTCCAATACTGAACAATTGTCACACCCTCTTCCCAAAAAGGAGCAATCATGTTTTAGTGAGTTAACAGGGGTGTCTGAAAGCATTTCTGATTGGAAAGGCTTTGAAACACACCTTTGAAAGTCTATTTGTTAACATTTATAATGTTGACAGAGCCACATTAGGGCTTGCAGTTTTATTGAACAGGGTGGGAAGAGAAGGTGAAAGGGAGCTGACAAGAAAGTGCTCACATATAGCCTCTGTTTCTCTTGCAGATATCATCTTCCACCTACTCTTCGTGATTGGATTTTGTGCTGTTTTATTATAAAGTGCAGCCCAGCTGTACTTTGTAACTTTTCCCAATGCTGTTTGGACCTGGACTTCTTTACTAAAAATGATTATTTTACAGAAGAAAAAGGAAAGCCACAAAAAAATCCTTGTGCACCATTTTACCAGATAAATAAAACATTCCACGAGCTTTGTGCCTCAAATACTAAAAAATCCCAAAGCAGATTTGCTTCTCCCAAGTCTCTGCTGGCATTTTGAGCTAGTGAGAACCCTTGGGTTATGTATTCTGCCAACGTCTCCTTTTAAAAAGCTGTGATGGCAATAGGACTTGGTTCTAATGAGAATATAGATGTGAAAACTCAGCATTTTTCAATGTCAAATTTATCTTCAGGGTCCCCTTTCCCTGTCAGTCTCAGTGTGGTACCAAACTCCACCCCCCAGGCCTGGTCTTGCAAAGTCCCAGATTGTTCTGTGAAGTCTTTGAACAAAATAAAAACCAACCTATCATGTCAGGGGTGGGAGGAAAGGGTGCTTTTCATGTAGCAGCAATTAGAAGGTGCTCAGAGTTAATTACCTGACATTTCTTTCCTGATTCTCAGCATTGTCAGTATTGATTGGTTGGATTAGTAAAGCACTCTGTAGGAGTAGGATGTCTTGCTGACTGGCCAGGCTCAGTGCTGGATGGTTTCATGGTATGGGTGCATACTGAGCACAGCTAAGGTTGGAAAACAAGCTAATGAGCTTTACACACCCTTGAACACATAGCCAGTGGCAGACACAGTAGGGTCCAGGTGTTAGGTCCGTACCTGAGTAACAACAGCAAGACAAAACCACTGGAAAAGGAAATCATGATTTATAAAAAGCAGGAAATATCAGGACATGAAACAATTCCCCAACAAGCATAAGTGTCAGAAACATTCTTAGAACTTTTCCATGAAACTTCCAGGTCCTAAATATGAAAGAGGGAAGAATTACTATAATTGTTACACTTCCAATTAGTGAACCTGTGTTTGCACATACTGAAGTATAAGCGCATTACAGAATTGTTCATGTTTGTAGAGAGGGAGCCTCCTGAATAATTCTGAGAAGGATTTCCAGCTCCCTGTTCTTGATAAAAGCTCACTGTAATGAAGATAATGAAGAGCTAGGAGGCACATTCAGCGGTAAAACAGGCACATTTCAGTCCATTTCCAGGGGCTCCTTTCGCTCCTCCCGGTGCGCGCTCAGCCCCGCACAGAGGCCGCCGTTCCCCGCCGTGCACAGCAGAGGGCGCTGCGGGCACGGCCGGCTCGGGCTCCGCGCTGTGCGGGTCTGTCCCGTGTCTGTCCGGGTCTGTACCGTGTCTGTCCGGGTCTGTCCGGGGTCTGTCCGGTGTCTGTCCGGGGTCTGTCCGGGTCTGTCCGGGGTCTGTCCGGGTCTGTCCGGTGTCTGTCCGGTGTCTGTCCGGGTCTGTCCGGTGTCTGTCCGGGATCTGTCCGGGTCTCTCCGGGTCTGTCCGGTGTCTGTCCGGGTCTGTCCGGGATCTGTCCGGGTCTCTCCGGGTCTGTCCGGGTCTGTCCGGGGTCTGTCCGGGGTCTGTCCGGGTCTGTCCCGTGTCTGTCCGGGGTCTGTCCCGTGTCTGTCCGGTGTCTGTCCCGTGTCTGTCCGGGGTCTGTCCGGTGTCTGTCCGGGTCTGTCCGGGGTCTGTCCGGGGTCTGTCCCGTGTCTGTCCGGGGTCTGTCCGGGTCTGTCCCGTGTCTGTCCGGGGTCTGTCCGGTGTCTGTCCAGGGTCTGTCCGGGGTCTGTCCGGGGTCTGTCCGATGCTCTCAGTGTCTGTCCGGTGTCTGTCCGATGCCCAGTGTCTGTCCGGTGCCCCGCAGTGTGTGTTCGGTGTCTGTCCGGGGTCTGTCCGGTGTCTGTCCGGTGCCCCGCAGTGCCTGTCCGGTGTCTGTCCGGAGTCCCGCGGTGTCTGTCCGGTGTCTGTCCGGGGTCTGTCCGGTGTCTGTCCGGTGCCCCGCAGTGTTGTGTTCAGTGTCTGTCCGGTGTCCCGCAGTGTCCGGTGCCCCGCGGCACATTCCAATCCCGGATAATCGCCCTGCAGGCTCTTGGCCCGGGTTCTCTGCTTTACCTCCCTTCCCTCTGCTCCCTCCCACTGACACCCCCCGTTTCAGCGCCCGCCAAGCGGCTTTACCTCTTCACATTCTCGTCCTTCTCCAAAGCCTGATTATTTTGCCTTGCTTTTCATTCACTGCATTCCTATCGCGGCTATTTTGTCCAGAAAGCCTTGGACCCAGTTTCCTTGGCAGGTTAATTCCTTTCTGGTGATGCAAGAAGCTTGGCTTCGGAACCAACCTTGCAGGATTTCAGCAGCTTTGAAGTGCGCCTGAGAACTCCCAGGCTCCGGCCGTGGGATGGAGCCTGTGGCACACAAATCTCCTGCCCGTGTTCCCGTACCGAGTGCGGCTCGGGCAGCCCGACTGCCTGTTCCACTCCGGATCACCATCTCCCTGCGGTCCAGAAATGGTTTAGTGCCAAAACCAATCAATTCACAACTGAAAAACAGCTGCCAGAGGTGGCTGTGGAAAGCTCTATCTGCCGGAGATGGCAGCAATACATGAACACGTTTCAGTTCCAGAAGTACTGCTCCTTAAGAAAGCAAAAGTTGTCCATCCAAAATAGTTTGCATAAAAATATCCACCTTCTTTTTTCCTAACCTGCATATGGCTCTTCACTACTTATTCTATAAAACACTGTTTGTGTTGCCTGTATCAGACAATGCAATGTTTGCTAAAGATTTTAGCACAAGTTGAAGTTTGATTGGCTTAATCATTTCAGATGGACTAAAATGATGGATCTTTTCCAGCTGTCAGGGCATGAAGATGCTTGCCTTGATCTCTGCATCTGAAAGCCAAACACAAGTCTGGCCATGGAAACATAGGGACAGGAAGGTTATTTAGAGAGGATGCAGATAATCTGTTTAGAAACCAACATTTGTCTCCACAAAGTTCCAGTTGGGTTTTGTCCCAGTTCTCCCTTCCATTTGGATGAGCTCTAATGAGACATTAATTTTTGCATGCTTTCCTTCCCACGGTTTGGCACTGCAATGCTGAAGCACAGGGTCACAGAGGTCATGACAAGAACTAGGAGAGAAATGAGCACACACAGGCATCAGGATGATAACAGCACAGGTTGCAGCACAATGTTGCCAGTACAGTGACACATTTTACACAATATTTTGTTCATTAAATACAGGTTCACTTCTTATTTGTGAGTGGTAAACAGCATTAACCAGGGTGGCCTTTATTTGACAGTGACTGCAGATGCAAACAACAATCAGAAGAGGTCCAACAAAAACTGCCAATGAAAGAATGAATCAAATCTAACACAAAATGAGCAGGTATGCCACATGCCAGCTGGTGGACAATCAATCCTTAGTATTCCCAAACAAGCAGTGCTGTTGGCACTGTGACTCCTGTCCTGCCACCAATAGTGAAGAAGAAGGAGCAGGTACCGAGACTGTCACATCAGAATTAATTAATGCCTCATATCCTGTGCTGGGATCTCACAATTTCAAATGCAAACTTTAGAATGAAGCCTCAGTAGGTGTTTGCTGGGGGACATGCACGTGATCCTGCTGCAGAGGTGCCAGCCTGGGTCTGACCTGACATGCCCACCTTGTGCAACCCCTGTCAGGAGTGAAGCACAGCAGGGCTGAAAGCCTTTGTGTAGGGAATCTCAAATCTGTAGCACACAGAGGTAAACATTGCATGTGCTGCCAGAATTGGCAATACATTACACAACATAAACACAGGCAATGTCCCAGATCCAGATGCCATGTATAGAAACTCCCCAGTCTTAATCCTCATTTAAATACCAACTTCATATATTTATTCTGTAAATCCATGACATTTTGTTTAAATGCACAAGTCAGGGAAAAGGAAAAACTCTACCTCAGAATAGCACCATGACTCGCTACATACAAAACACATCATACATGCATATGGTCTGTATTAGGAGTGAACTTCTCACTCTATATTGAAGATAAGCCTTTCCAAGTTATTCCCAGGCAAAGGGCAGCTCACAGGTGCAGAGGAAAAAGTAGCTATTGATTGATTGGAACCATGGCCCTTACATGTAGCATATCACTGCAGCCCTACAAAGGTCAAGTTCAGCGGCTTCAGAGAAATAAATAGTAAGTCTTACAGCCTGGCAGTCAGGCACACAAGGCTGAGAAAAGTGCCCTGAGCTCTATCTGAAGCCACGTTGCACTGAGAAGCAGAGACCAGCCCTGCTTTCCAATATATTTCGTAGTTACGGGGAAAAACTAGAACATATGTCTTTAAAAAAAATTATCTTAGATATCTTCTGGTTCTGCTAGGTAGTAGAACCTAACAGGTGTATTAGAACCTATTAGGCATAAGGATCTAAGAGAAACATTGTGTGATTCCATGGTATGAAGCCCGCCTGCAATGCAAACTGCTGCTCTGGGGTGTAACCAGTCTCCAGGATTCCTGGATTGCTTCTTGGCACCTCGTGCCTTCTCCCCTGCTAAATTTTCTCTGCGTGTGGTCTCATCCACATTAACACCCTCCTCCCACAGACCATCTCTCTCTGAGAATTTACACATTGTGACACAAAGCATCCACCAGAAGGGATCCCACCCTGTTGTTCTTCTGCTTACAGTCACCTGCTCCTAACAGAAAAATAACACCAGCATTTTCTTCTGGGACCAAGCACATGAACACACCTCAGACACAGACATTCAGGATGTATATTAAACTAACTTTATCATAAAAAGACAATCCACAGTAGGTGGCACAGACTTGTCAGTAACATGGCCCAGAAATGTGTTTTGAGAAGATCTTGCAGGTTTAAATTTCATTCTGCTTTTCCATAAGCATATTCTGCAGAGTACAAATGATGCAGCAAGGCATGACAGGAAGTGGGGCATGTAGATCCTACAGCTTGGAGAGTACTAAAGCTGAGGTCTAATGCTAAAGCAAAGGTCTAACGCTAAAACAGATGTCTTATCACTGTGAAATATTTGCCCAGCACTATAAATTCATGTGGTGATTAATCAGCACTGATAAAAACATTCTGAGCACTTCTCACTGTCTCCATGCCCAACACTTCTGTGCTAGCACCTTATAGTGAATACTTCAAATCACTCTAAAACCAGTAACTTAATCAACCTGGAAGATTTAATCTTCCCTTTACCAACCAAGAAAAACTGACATGTGAAGAATGTCGTGAGCAGGGGGTCATACCCAACTGGCACTCATTGCAGTAGAGGGGACTTTTACTGGAACAACAGAATATTAATCAAGGAAAAATAGGTAGATTGATCTGATACTTCTGAGAATGAGTTGTGAATTGAGAAAACTTGCAAATTTTGCATTTATTTTATCTGCATTGGAAAGAGAAAATCCATACATACAGAAAATCAGTACAATAAATTCAAGGGTTCTGATACACGATTTATTATGTACCTGTTGACACACAGTAACAAATCACAAGTGCCCACAGCTAATATAAAATAAAACTCAAAGGTTAAGCACCTGGGAGGAAGCTTACATCAACATTTTTTCCCCACACTTGTGCCAGTTGTGCCACTGTGCCTCAGTGGGTGTCAGTCCTTCCTTTCCATTGTACCTGGAGCCTCACCCCCCACAGCCAGACCTGGGCTGCTCGCTTGTGTGAAGGGCAACAGTGCAGTTTCACCTTCTGTCTGGGTACATGGCCTATCTCTGAAGGAATCACAGCACTCAGGAATTTCACAGACATAACAGATATTTCTTCTGTGCTGTTGACCCCACTGGGGATGGGTAAGCTGCACCTATAATCATCACCAGTGGTTTGTACATTTAGCAACAAGGAGCACAACTATTATATTGCATATCTGAGATTTGGGGTGCATGATGCCAATAAACCTGAACCATCAATCCTGCAAGTGACTATTTCCCAATGTGTAAAGAAAAGTGGATGGGAGAAAAACCCCAAATATTTTGAAGTTACTGTATCCAGAATAAACATCCTTCACCAGAGCAAACTGTAATTTTTTTCAGTATTTTTACCAAGGAGAAATTTTCAACCACTTCAGAACTTTATTTGTCAGATGGGGGAACAAGTTTCCTCCTCACACCCTTTAATAGCACCAAAACCAGTCTGCTTAGGATGTACAGCTCCTGTTCTGGTGCCACATCTCTCCCATCTGCTCAGCAGCCTTTCTGAATGTGTTTTCTTCCTTCAGAGCAACTGGGATAATGAGCTTGGATAAGGCATGATATCCTCACTATTATTCCCAGTTTGGACTACCTCAGGGCAGTTTTCACCAACTACTGTAGTCCTGCTGAGAGCCTTCTGGCAAGGTTTGTAATTCAATGGAAAAGTCCCAGGATGGACAACAAACATCCCTGTTGAATTTTCTTTGCTTATTAGTGGAGGGAAGGACAACAGGCATTCAAAAATCATTTTCCTAGAATGCCAGGCAGGGGACAGCCCAAATATTGGCTGATGAACTGCCTGAGGCACACAGGACTGGCAGCAGGCCAGTAATCCGTGCTGCTGCCACAGCTGGTCAGATTATAGCTCATTGTACTTCACTCAGCTTTTGCTGCCTGTCTATCCCAAGCAGCAGCACCTCTCCCTAATGTCCTGGAGTTAAAATGCAAAACAACAGGTTGTTCTGAGAAGTGTTTGAGGCAACCAGGCCATTTTGTCAGATCTGCCTGGATCTGATTTAGAGGTATTGATTCAGTCTCGTTGGTGACAGAACATTTAGCTACCACCTCAAAATATGCCTATAGCTGGTACATGTTCACAAGTCCTGCAACCATCCCTCCAGCCACAAGCTGTGATGGGAAGCATCCTGTTGGTTAATTCCAAATGTATACAGCCATGAAAATCACCTCATTGAATGCTTACAGTAAAAAGGGATTTCATTGCCGTTTCAGATTCACAGAAAGTGCTTTTCACTCAGATGCCTTTCCCTATTTAACTTGTTTTTTTTTTTACAGACATAGCCCCATGGATTAACATTTCCTTCACAGGTATGGCACACAGCAAGAGAGTATCATGCAGATAGACTGCATAAGAACATACCTTAAGTAACAAACCTTAACCAACAAACCTAAACCAAAATGCAGCAAAAATGCAGCAGTCTCGAGCCTGGCTAGAGAATAATTTTCAGCTAAAAGTACTTTTTCTTTCCAATAAATACATTCCAGCTTTGTCCCAAATGCAGCTATGATTTTAGTCCACAATAATTAATTGCCAATCCATGACTAGCTAGTACCATTCTTAAAGTAGGAAGCAATAAAAATATACCTAGGAACATCACTCTTACATGGAATTTTGGATTTCTTAGTCTCTGAGGACTGAAAATCACACAAAGATGCCTCAGATGCATTTTGATTGGAGACAAACTTATTTTAGTATACAAATCTGGGGAAATCACTGACTGGGAAAAGGATGAAGCTTAATTACAGTATCATATTTGGCAGGTGTGTGTAAGCAGGGAACACAATATCAAACTTCTGTCTCTGAAGAAAAGGAGTGTCAAAAGTTCCTTCAAGTCTTTCCTAGCTCTCTTCCAAAAAATATAAATACCAAGTAGATTCTGCAGGAGAGCTGAGGGTGAGCAGGAGCCCTGGCTGGTACACCAGGAGAGCACTGCTGTTATCAGTGCAGAAACGAGACCCCTTCTCTGGCACCCAGTCAGTAACTGCAATATTTAATCCAGTAAATTCCTTTAAAAAGGCTAGAACATAAGGTCAGCTCACTGCTGGATTATGAGAAGTGTATGCATTGGTATATTTGTTGGTTTTGTCCTGTTGACCAACAAGTACACAATAGAAAAGTTAAATTAAACTGCATTGCTGCTGACCTTAACCTGTGAGAGAGCGAAGACAAGTTTCCCATTTAGTGGAGCTGTTTAACTTCTAGCAGAATTCATTGACACCTGAATGACTGCCAGGCTGAAGGGGAAGTGAAGAGCCACAACCACTTCCCTTCCAATTTGTCACAGAACAAACAGAGCTACTGATCAGTACCAATAATACATTAATTATTTATTACCCCAGTGGACACTTATGTACAGAGTTTAACCACAGATAAGTCCTTGAACAGCCCAATGGGCTGTAATTCAGCAGATAAACATGTATTGCTTGTTGAATATCAGTTGGCTGATGACCAGTTAAATATCTTGTGGTGATGGAAAATTAAGCACTTTGTGGCAGCTGGAAATTGCCACCAGTGTTTTACTCATTAATAGTCCTGAAAGTAAAATGCCTGGAGGTAATACAAGAAACAGCTGTTCTTAATGCAAGAGGATTGTCAGCTGCAGGCTTCTCTTTACTGTACAGAAAAAGAATTTCCAGAATATCAAACCAAAACTATCAAGCAATTAAAATCCCTATGAAAAACATTTCCTTGAGTAATGATGGACAGCAACCTGAACCAACACAGAAACATCTGCAAACAAGACATCAGTGACAACTACAGACAACCAGAAAGAGCTTCATTCATCCTCTCATTTTATTTTTCCTCTCCTTTTGTGGAGGAAAACTCACTTTCTGAAACAAATATTACTTTTTTTTTTTTTTTTTTTTTTTTTTTTTTTTTTTTTTTTTTTACCTGGAAATCCTGTGCTAAAATTTGAAAGTTTGGTCACTGTCTTGGAATTTGCCAGCTTTTCCTGATGGGTAAAAACAACAGTAATAAGAACAAAGTTCTTTCTTCCCCCACCTTGGTCGGGGCAAATATCCCATTTTTCACATCCAGAAATAGTGACAATGTTTATCATAGTTTAGCACATGACAGTTCAGGAATTACTGGTTCCTCCAGAGCCTTCCCCATGAAAAGACACACATACAGGCTTTATTTCTGTTACTTCAGTGTCTGGAGAATGTGGGTGGTGGGGAAACCACCTCATTACAGTGGGCATTAACTAAGGCTGATCAGCAGGGATGGTTTGAGCTCTGCATAACCAGGTGAATATTGCTGTCAGCTGAAGGGTGTCCCAGAAAAGCCCAGGAGGAGTGGGGCAAACTGGGTTCCTACTTCACTGAAAATCAGCAGCCTGGCATGCAGGCACACCTCAAACACTGTTCACAGGCCCAACTCTGGCATCAATCACCTTTCCAGCCACAAACCCTCAGCCTTGTAGCAATTAATAAAATGCAGTTTCTGTCTTCTCCTATTCCATTGATTCACTCTGACTTGGCTCTAAACAGGCAAAGGTTTTCTACCTTCTTTCAAATCTTTTACATATATTTTCTGACTTGTGTCACGTTTTTCTACAGCCACTGCCCCATTGAAGTTCTGAAATGGGCAGTCACACAGAATTATGGAATATCTCAAGTTGGATGAGACCCATAAAGGTCATAATGTTATGTGTGGGAGTGACAGTCCAGAGTTTATTTTATTCCTAGTGTCACATGGGAACACTTTACCTGTGCCCTCCTCCCAGGTAAAAGCAAAATGGTGAATCTGTAGTAAACAGAGCAAAGTCCTCCTTTTGCAGAGTGGAGATGCACCAAGCAAAGGGGAAAGCAGCACATGCTATCAGCACAGTTCTGGGGCTAAGTACAATGCCAGCAAGAAGTCTGTCAAAGGATTTATTTGTGCATTACTTCCCCAGCTGGACTCAGGGGCCTGTGCTTGGTCTGTCTATTACTGCAATACAGAATTGTATGTCTAAGTTACACAACAGGAGATAATATATATACATTTTTAAAACAACAAACCAATGAGTTTGGAAATTACCTAAGAGGCAAACCTTCAGTGAGGCCAGCTTCCAAAAACTATGCTCATGCAAGATTGCACGCAGTAGAGGCTACAGACTGTTCAGATGCAGATTGCTGTGAAATGGTCCTGAGTACAAGCATCTGGATTAGAGATATCCCAGCAACTGGATCAGGTATGTATTTAGATGCAAAGTTCTGCCCTATGTGGATGAATTGTTTTTAAGATACTGGGTACTCTAGATGGAGATGCATTTATCTCTGTGCCAGTGCTAGGCACACAGTAATCCTTGATGAGTGTTCTCACTTGCACTATGCAATGCAAGTGTGTAACACGGTGAAGTCCATAAAATAAATTGCAAAGAGGGTGGCTGCAGAATTAGTCACAATAGCAATTTTCAGTGTTCACTAACAGCTGCATTCTAGCACAAGATGAATATTTCCTGTTTGTAAAGCTTCACAGGCTTTCTCTAAGAGCTGTAAGAAATATAAATCATCCTCTAAACAGTTAACAGTAAGGACAGAGTCCACACAGATTTGGAAACACTATTGCCTTTGGGAACCATATATAACCTTAAAAACTTACTGCCTTTGACCAAGTGTTTACAATTGCATATTAGCCATAACTAACTAGGAAGCATTTATTTACTGTTAAAAACCAAACATGCACCTTAGGTGAGCTTCCAACTAATGCAGCAGAGGTCCTGTCAGAGAATGTTTATAAAGTATTTGTGCTATACACTGCAGAGGGGACACAGTTTTGACAGAAGTGCCAGAGAAGGAAATGGTCCAGCTTTACTGTCTGACCATACCGAAACAGAGGGATATTTCAGTCAGAAGAGAAAAAAAAAAGTGCTCTAAAGATGGCCACAAGAAGGTGGCCTTTTATTTTGTGCCAGAAAATAAAAAGGCAATTCTGTAGTGCAACTCTGAATTGTTTTATCATGTTCAACAATCCCAGTTGCCAATTACTTCATTTTTTCTTGTATGTCAATTTGAATTTATTGGTCTCCCACAGATTTCAGTTATTTGCATATTTTATAGCACTATGCAACACATTCCTTACCATGATAGCTTCAGAAGGATTTTCACACAGCACCTGTTAAGCTCCAAAAAACAGCTATAGTTACATGTTTTTCCTAAATCTTTAACTAACTTCCTCTGTCAATACATGTTTGATCTTAATAATACCAGAATACCTAGATCAAACAAAAAATTTCAATGTTTTTGGCCTGACATTCACACTGAAAGGGACCATACTGAAACTGAGGAGCTTGCAGGAGTGTTAAAGGATGCAACAGATGACAGTGATCCAAATCAGCAGACAGAATTAACAAAACAGGATCATGTGTTACCTAAGTAACTATTAGGCAATCAGCAAAAATCATTTTTTTCCCTATGATGTATGTCTGTATCAAGATTTATATCCAGGGGATGACACATTTTGCTCTCAAGTTGCTGATTTAAAAAAAACTAAAAATCATTTGATTTGGAAAAAGGTCAGTAAGGAATGGAAAAAAGTAATTGAGCAAACAGAAATGTTGCAAGATGAACGCTAACCACTCTTCCACAGAAGCTCATCGTGCTCTTTGCACGAGCTAGGTGGGAGCACAGAAAACTGAAAATGAGCAGGAACAAATGCATTAGCTGCTCTTGGACAATCTCTAGCTGGCCTTCGTCGAAAGAATATTAAACTCAACAGCAAGATCTCTCTGAGGAACTTTTTTTAAAATAATAGCAACCTCTGCAGCAACAGGCAACTGGTCAAGCTTCTGGCCATGCAAACTGGGGAAGAACCAAGAGGGATTTTCCCCAAATTCTGGTAACAGTCCATGTAGCTGGCAGTCACTTAAATGCATTGTCTTAAGGTCATTAGAAGCAACAATCACAAGGATGAAAAGGTAATTTACTTCAATTTTAAGCTCTCTCTAAGTCTGGGCACTGAACCTCTATTAGAAAAGTTTCGATGTCTGACAAGCATATGGAAATTCTAGTGTCTAAGTGGATTCATTGAGAAAGTCCTTTTGTGAATCACTTCAATTTAATGGGAAAAATAAATTTCATACTGAAATTCTTTACCATATTGATCTATAGTAAATCTGTACTATTTGCTATGGATCCTTGAAGCCACACTGGAAGTGATCTTGAAATCACAGAAAAAATACCACTAATAGATTAAGACAACTAGAGGGTAGACAGCATGCCATTAAAGCAGTGTTTTCAGGTTTGTAAGGTTGCAAGTAGGCTGGGTAAATCACTGAGGTGAATGCACTGCATAAAAACAAGTTGTTATTACATGAGGGTGTAGCTGTCACAGTATAAAAGATGGTTGAGTAAGCAAGGAGCAGGGAGCTAACAGCAGTGCTAAGGAGATTACAGAAACAACTGATACTCTGCTGAAAGAGGTAAGTGACTTAAGACAAAAATTACCTAAAGATTAAAAAAAAAAATTAAAAGTTGCTTGCTTTATCCCTTTCTAGGGCAAAGGTGCTTAACTGAAGTTAACAACTCCGTGTTGCCACAGAGTTAAGATTTCAATTGCATTGTTGATATCTCTTCTGCTCTCTCGTGTGTCACAATGCATGTTTTGATCTTTCATAGTAAGCTCATTAAAAGATGCTGGTAGATTTTTATGGTGTTATGTGTGAGGAGTACCCTCTGTAGAATATCTGGTTCCATTTACCAGTTTTGACTAACAGCTACTGTGTGATCACTTGCTTGGTGCGATTGCACTTTTGGGGTGGAGATGAGAAAAAGAAAGGGAATGGAGATAAGAGAAATAAAAATTCTAAATTATTAACTTCTATAACAACCATTTGATACATGGAAATATGTGAGCTAATGAATCAATGTATACTGGAATGTATTTTTGAAGAGCATGTGGAATTACTGCAAGACTGGAAGAAAGCAAATAGCACTTCAACCCACAAGATAAAAAGGAGGATGCCAGAAACAGCATGGATGCTATTTTTTCAAATAATGAAGTAGTACTACAGAATATTAAGTACCCCAGTGACTACACATTTCTAAGTGAAGCCACCAGCTCTACTGCCTGGATGTGCCTCCTCAGACAAGGGGTTTTTTTCCCCTTTTTTAAATTAAACTTTTTAAACACACACAGATTGCAAAATTTGGAGATGAGAATGCAAATGAGATGAAATCCATCTGGGTGTTACAGAAGTGTTTCCTAATGTGTCTTCTTGCAAAAACGTAATTAAAAAAATTTAAGGACACCAGTGTGCACCACTCTTGAATGAAATAGAAGTAAAGGAAAGAAAAGAAAGACTCATAATTTCCAGCATTTGTTAGAATCTCCAGAGCCTTGAGTTGTCCTCCAACTGGGTTGGGAGGGTGAAGTCAAACACCTTCTATAGCAGCTCCTGCTTTATGGAAGTGTGGGACCCTTTCCTTACATTTGGTTCACAAGATGGGTTTGGGATATATTGCTCTTATGTGGAATAATTAATGACATTACTTGCACTAAAGGTTTTACAACAGCATGTGGGTGTATAAAATGAAGTGTGCCATGTCACAGCACCTCAGCAGGAAGTCTTGTAATGACCTGCACTCCACACCATGGACTGAAGCATGAGTAAGCTCGGAATGTCAGCAGCCAGAAGAGGACAACAGAGGGTGTTACCACAGAACAAGTATTTTTTTGTGGGATGTATGCACAGCATATGGAGCAGATACTGCTCACTATATTCAAGCAGTTTTTAGTATTTACGAAGTGTCTGGACAGCTTAACACTGTTCAATTGTTCCTCTGGTGTTCACAATCAGCTGCCTAAAGCTCATATAATTAATGGTCCATTTATCACTGATGATTCTGATTTGACATTTATAGTATTTACAGCATTTATTGCATGCTTCTGCTAACAGAGAGACAGATTTCCTTATGAGCTGTAGACATGAGCCCAGTTTAAATGCCATCATTTCCTCAAGGAAGATTTGAAGTTGGATGTTACCAGTTATAAACAGAGATTTGGTATTGCAGGAATATTTTCTAGTGTTTGTATTGCACACCTCCACCAGGAAGCACCTTCTTTGGATTGCTACACAATGAGTCAAAATACTGTGACTGCAGTCATAGCAAATTCATCTAAAACTATGGGCAGACTGCCAGAGAAGCTCAAAGCACAGTTTTGAGGCAAACTATACCATGGTGGGTGTTGTGTTTGAAAGGTTGAGAAAGGAGCAGGCTGTGTGCCAAAGAAGAGGAAACACTCAGGAGCTCCAAGCAGCCTCACGTACAGAAACATCCCGTGGTACAGAAATCAGTCCTGGCAGTGCTGCCTCAGGCTTAAAGGTACCCAAGGCAGCATGAGCCAGTGCCTGCAGTGCCACCCCAGGATGTACAAGACTGGGGCTAAAAATGCAGTCTGTTTCTGACTTGTTAAAGTATTTCTCAAGGCTGCAGCATCAACTGCAGCAAATCATATTGCAAAACACCCAAGCCTGGCTGGAAATTAAGCGAAGACACTGTGCTTCAACATTTCAGAATAAAAAATGCAGTTCTGTTCAGCTAAAGCTGTTCTCTTGCTTTTTAAAGTTTGAAATATCTTCAAAGCAAAATAGGGTTCAGCTTTCTGAAACTGCTAGAGACCAAATAAAACTTTTTTCTAAATAGCTCTGAGGTCTTCCAGAAAATACTTTGTGGGAAAGTCTGAACAGAAATCATGTGAGAAAATGATAGAGCTGACTGCAAAAACAGCTGACTCAAGAGTTGAGTGCAGCTGAAGAGCACTACTTGCCTAGATTTGCTGTTAAGTGCATAGCTTTCTGTCATTTGTTATAATTACCAAACAAGCCCCCTTCTGTCCATCTCCTAACAGAAAGAACCAACTTCACAGCAGAAGGAATATGCTCCCAGATCTGGCACAGGCACAAAGCAATCTGTATCAAAGGAAGTTCTCACCACAAGCAGACAAGAAGCCACAGGAAAACCATGTTAACGCTGTGCTAACTTACACAAAAGACTTAGATAGAGGCAGCAATTTTCAATCTCCTCCCCATGCCCAATTTCCCAGCTTGTTGTCACCTAGTCTCATTCATTTTAATAACTACTGGCAGGAGCACAGGGTCATCACAAGAATTTCAGAATTTTATATTGAGGGAGAAAGTGAGATGCATGCACTGCAGTAACCTGTGAGCTCAGAGGCAGAAGAAACAATGCAATAGGGAACAGAGCTCCTGACAAAATCCTCCTGTCTCCTCAGAGCAAGGAGCAAGAGTCTTATGCCAAAACACTCCTCCAGAAAAGCCTGAAAATGGAATACAGCATCTGTGGGAAAGTAGCAGCCAAACTGGGTTTTACTAAAGAAGACAAATGCAAGTCTGAGTCAAAAATTAGACAAAGCCTTCTCCCATGCCAGCACTTCCCACTGAGACTGGAGAGACGTTGGTCCAAGCACTGTTCTCAAATACCTGAACCCCAGAACCACGGGACTTGGAGGGTGAAGCAAGCAAACCACAGAAACAGATACTCCATCTCAGCCTTCGAGCAACCTGGTCCAAAAGGCATGAAACCTTCTCCTGCTGAACCTGACAGGTGAAGGCATCAGAAGACTCCCTGGCATTGCAAACACAATCAGCATCAACAAAAGCTGGGCTGAAGTTACCTAAGGACGACTGGTTGGAAATGGCAGCTGACAGCAATCCGGAGAGCTGAGCCCAGCTCCTGGCTGCCATGTGGGTAGGAAGCATTCCGAGGTGCTTGAGATGCCACAGCAAGCTCCAAGGTGTCTGGCACATTCACCAAAGCATTGGCAAGGCTCACCAGAGCAAGAGCTATTGCAGCACTGATGGGCAGGAGTGGCACTGAAGGGCACAATGACACGTGCTGTCACCAGACTCTATACTTTCCTCTTACTCCATTTTGTATTCTGCTGGCTCTGACTTCTGTATGTGTCACCAGATATTAATTAACTAATCTTAATTAATCAGAGCATTTTGGTTTAATTGTTTCAATGGCATTCTGAGTTTGGACTCAATACATATTGCAACCCAGGGCAGGTCAGATTTTACAGCTTATCATACATTCTTTATCACACTTCAGCTGGAAGGAAAACAGCTGGGTATATGTGATACAGTAAAAGAGTAATTAAGGATGAGGCAAGTACCACCAACAGTGAAGTGCAAGATTGCCTCAGTGGTAGTGCTGTTCATCTCTCTCCATCTAAACCAGAAGTAACATTCTTGTGTGTGTGTTACACAGCACAGGTAGAAATTCTCTTCCAGGACAGAAAAGCACACACATCTGCTGCAATCCTAATCCAAGAGAAATCCCTGTTCTTGTTATTTATTTATCTTTTCTGTGCAAAACAAATCTGGGAAACATGCTAGTTTTAAAACACATGAGAAGTCACACTGAGCACAATGGAAATTCAACTAAAATATCTGTATTTAAGTGCTCACCATGACACATCTGGTTAGTGATTTGTCAGGACTTCCTACAGTACCTTTTGACAATCATATCTGCTGTAGCTCAACTAAAAAACTTCAGATTCATCCCTTTTGCAAGTCTATTGCAGTGACTGCAGAGGAAATGCCTTAGAAGGGCATTGGAGCATTTACAACCCCATACATCCCACAATGGTTCTGAATCACACTGTACTGAATCAGGTATGCAAAGTCATGCACTCACCTTGCTCCAAACCCTTGCTAAACATGACCCAGGGGTTACAGCTTAGCCACAGGAAGTACTGATTGCCTCAGTTTGAATATCACTACCTTTCTTCCTCAATGTATTCCCCTGAACTGCAATATATAACTATGTATTTTTAGTCAAGCAATTGGCTTTTTCAAAGTCAGTAGCTTCACTTGGTACAAAATTGAATTTGAAAATTCTTTATCTGTACAACCCTGAAAACCCATGTGTGCTATTGAAACTACCTCAAAGACAGTCTCTGCATTTCTGAACCTATTTTTAGGCATCAAAATGCAAGTGCTTTAATCATTACATAAGCAACTTCAACAAGAGAGGCTTAATTAAAATCGAAATTCTTAGTTCAAAGCAATGCTTCTTTTTATGATCTTGCATGACAGTGATCTCAAAAACCTTCTAAAAGTTAACTCCAGTCATCTGTTTACACAGATTTCTAAAGAAATATATGGACTATATAAAATATAAAGAATAAAAGACCATGCCAATACTGATCCAACAGCATAATTCATTGGTGTTTTAAATCTATGTATCCAATGCAAACCAGAAAATTAAATCATTAAAGCCTTTGGCACCTCATCACTGGGGCAAAGCTGACTCAGTCAAGGTTTGAGCTGAAGCACAGATCAAGGGAAAAGATTTCAGAAATTACAGGCATTCTGCATCGTTTGTGTAACAATCTCTAAGTGGAAGATCTGCCATATTTTAAAGGCTGAGCCTTTATTGGTTTATAATGATTGGTAATAATCATCAGTGGCATTGTCTCAGCCTGAAAGGAAAAAAAAAGTTCCTGTATTAGAGAGTTCCTAAATTAGAGATGGAGCTCAGGTCTCCTTAGAATACCAGAAAAAGAGCCAAACTCCAAGGCTTATCCTTGCCTTGCACAGGTGGACAGATGAGGTCCAAGACACAGCACACAGGGGACTGTAACAGACATCTTAGCAAACCATTGTATTTACCACTGCAACATCAAAAGCTTGTTATCTTAAAAACAAAAATTGGAATTGAGTTGTTTCAATAAGAATTTAACCAACAAATGAAATTACAGCACTGATAACACGCAGAAGCAATCCAAGTGGTCTTTAAACTTTCCTCATCTAAATACTACACGTCAGGTATTGCGCACTTTGAACACCAGCTTTTTCCTTTTATTGGTATGAATATCCAAAGTCTAAAGTCACTAGTGACTTCCTACTTCCAGTTTGAATGGTCAATAGTCAAAGTCTCTGTTCATAAACTTTCATGTCAGCTTATGCTGTCCACATTTCATCCTGGCAATAGGGAAGGCGAAGTACAGCAAATTGTTGAAGTAAATGTGTAAGTGGAATAAGAGCTGGACTTTGAAAACTACTGAGCAAATGAATCAGTAGCTTCAGTTTTTGAATTATCTATGCATATTATCAGATTGAACAGAAGAGATCAATGCCAAATATTTCTTTTGTGTCAGAGCTTAGAAGAATTAGTCTTTTGAGGACAAATTCTGATCCCAAATAGACCATTGTAAATACACTAAATAACATTTAAAAGTTTCCAGTCAAATAAGTAGAGTTATCTGTCAGTTGTTATGCTTGGAGTCAGCAGATCAAGATGGAATTCAGATGCTTTATTTCCCTGCAAGGTAGAGAGAACCAGTTCATACTTGTATTTAACACCTACAGTTATCTCAACATTCTGTTTTGTCTGGTTTTAAAACCTTAGATGTTTACAGGCACACACACCACTCGACTTTGCATGAAGAGAGAGAATGCAAGATTGTCAATGGTAACATGGAAGCAGCAAATTCACTCAGATTTTTCAGTTTTATGCAGCAGCCCCATCCTGCAACGAAAGTAGTGTGCAGCTGTTCTTGGGCACCACAAATACATGTGCAGCCTCCTTCATGGTTAAAACAGTTCAGTGACACATCCACGCCTTTCACACAAATGTTTTAACACAGCAATTACCTATAATATCCTGGCACCAAATTTTATTATGTATGGAAAACTATTTAGGCAGAAGGGTTAGAGTTTATTTCGTGTTTAGATTCAACAGCCTATTGCATTGGAATAGATTTCACAAGACCAATAAAAAAAGGCTTCTTATATGAGACCTAGAAGTGATTAAACTCCAGCTTTGTGTGGTAATGACCTTTAGCTCTACTCTTTCACAGCTCAGACTGGTTGCACAATCTCAGTGAGAATAACTTTTAAGCAACATTCAGGGATATCCTACAGTTGTATGTACATTGGTAGGTATCTAAAATACATCTCTGAATCCTGCATTCAGTAATGGAGCTCAAACAAGGCTGGAAGGCACACTCTTTTTAATTTCTTTGGCTCCCTTTTTGTCCCTTTCTTCATTTTTAAAGAGTCAGGTGAATTGCACAAGGGGTAAATGATTACATTTGAAAGATGTGTTAATCTGAAGGGTGATACTTTGGATCACTACAGAAAATGGATCTAAACAAAGAAGGGAAACTACCGAGCTTTCTGTCACCTGTAAAAAAATAGCAAAGGAAAAATCATATTCTTACCATTTTAAAAATCCCATGCATGCACTTCTGTCAAAAAGTACATAATTTGAATAAATATTGAGACATAACCTGCTCAGACTTCAAAAAATGGCTAGCCTGATAAAATTAATGGAACTCCTGCTAACCTACAAAGAATTCATCATTTGTCATCCATTCCTTAATAATTAAGTCTTGAGGGGGAAAATTATTATTTTCATTACCTAAAATTTTTTTTCCCAATCTTATGAAAAAAACCTCCGGTGTTTGTGGGTCTGCCTTCAGCTCCTCAGTTTCAGAACTGGGACATAGGTGATGTTTGCACAACTGATCTAGGTTATTTTATGTCATTGGTTGTGTGCTTTGGTCACTGGGATCACAAACTACAGTATAACTCATTTGCAAACAAGGAACAGATGATATACAAAGACAAACCTGCACTACAGAACATAGCTCATTGTCTTCCAGGACTTGTGAATGTGTTTTCTCACACCACAAGCTGAAAAAAGGTTACCCACTTTTAGCAGTTCAGCAGGACATTTAACCAAGAGCCTCCCCTGCCAGACTCAAGGATGACACACTCACTGTTCCAAGTGGCTCAGGTCACAGTTTTTAACAGTGAGCTAATCATTAGGAAGAAACTGTACAGGTGAAAGGTGACAAAACACCACAACTTGGATTGATTTGCTGCTCAAACGAGGTAAAATGCCATGTACTTTATGTACCAGAGAGAAAGGGTGGAGAAGGGAAAGTGGTTACAGCTTTACACATACAGCTAGCTCAGGTAAATGGCTTTGTTCCCTTCTCAAGTGACTCTGCTACGCCTCCCTGCCTTCCTCCCCCACCCCCACTGGTTTATAAAACACATCTAGGAGCCAAAACCACAGATGGTGTCAGTCACTCCAGCTCTTTGGAGATGATGATGCAATATCCACTTAGGCTGAATGGGGACATGCCCAACTACTAATTATTAGTATCTGTTGCATACCTTGTAAAAATCTTGAATCAACTGCTTTGTTTCCCACATGCAAGATGCACCACAGACAAAAGTCAGGAGACTTCAACATTGGTGTTACCTCTTTGCACCAAATTTGGAATATCTTCCCATTCATTTTCTTTCATCCTTCTTAAACTGGCATTTTCTAAAATCTAAGAGGAGTTTGCAACCAGAAGGTCTAGGGTGCTGTGTTGGCACAGGTACTTGCACTTTTATTCATATCCACTGATACAGCCAGGTTCCCTTACACCAATAAAATACTTAAGGCCTTAAGTGAAAGGTGTTAGTATTAGTTTACTCTTCAGATATCATACATGAGTCAAATTCCAGCACCAGACAAACCAGACCTAGATAGACCAAAGATTTATTATCTTGACCAGTCACAGAATCACAGAATATTCTGAGTTAGAAGGGACCCACGAGGATCATTGGGTCCAACTCCTTACACTGAGCAGGACCATGCCCAAGAGACACCCCATGTGCCTGAGAGTGTTGTCCAAACACTTTTTGAGCTCTGTCAGGCTGATGCTGCTGTGCAGCTTCCCTGGGGAGCTGTTCCAGTGCCCAACCACCCTCTGGGTGAAGAATTTTTTTCTAATATCCAAACTAAACCTCTCCTGACTTCCATTCCCTTGGGTCCTGTCACTGGTCACCACAGAGAAGAGCTGCCTGCCTCTCCTCTCCCCATCACAAGAAAGCTCTCCTGCTCAATCTCCTCTTCTCCAGGCTGAACAAACCAAGTGGTCTCAGCAGCTCCTCATGTGGCTTCCCCTCAAGGCCCTTCACCATCTTTGTTAGCCTCCTTTGGATGCTCTCTAATAAGTGAGTGTCGAAAGGACTTTGCTATTTAGCTCTATCTCTCAGATCACGTGTAGAAAATGTCTTCCAAAGATCACATCCACATCCAAAGCTCCACCTGCTAGCCCAGCCTGCGTACCTCACCTCACAACTGTCTTTCTCAAGCAGCATTAAGAACAAGTGCTCTCTTATTCCCATTTCAGAGATAGAGGAAGGCAAAAGACCCCAAAACCACAGCTGTTTAAATCAACACAAGAAATCTCCCATAAAACAGGCTTGGCCTTCTTGGCAGTTGAGCAAGTGCACTAACCTTTGCACAGTGTCAAAAGGGAAGGTGCCCCATGGTGAGACAACCAGCTCCCTGTGCATCCCAACTGTGCTGAGAGCCCTGACCCCAAAGTGGCTGTGGCTGCTTCACTGACCCCTGGAGCTGCAAAGGAAACCTGTGCCTCAATGGCTGGACATGGTCAGGACAGGACTCTACACAAAGCATCTGGTGAAAAACACTGGATTATGTTTGCTTGCTCAAAGTGCAATCTGAGAGGCACCTTTTCTCAGTGAGGCAAGACTTCTCCAGTGCCCCTGCACACTTGGAGTAAATGAGAGCCCCATGAAAAACCCAGGGCTGCAGCTTTCACAGGGCTGGGGTTGGTTTTCACAATGCGCTGCTCTCTTCTAACACTGTTATGCAAGACTTGTATGTTTAACATTTCTAACCAGCCAAAATTGCTCTTTATATTTGATCAGGAATAATTTTTTTTTTTACCTTTGAACCTGTTGCAAGGCAGGTTCAAAGGTTACCTGGGTGCAGTGTCGCCTGTTTATTAAAGCCACACTCTGATGATTCGGGGCTTAGTCGTGCCACGGGAGCTGGGGAAGCACCACTGGAGCTGGGGAAGAACGAACCCTAGAATATCCCTTGGGAGTTGTAAAGCAGCAAAGGAAGCAAGCTGTACCAGCCCCTCCACCCTCCTCCAGCACTGAAGGAAGGTAAGCAAATCCCTCCCAGTCAGAGCCCGTGTTTCCCAAATACTGGGCTTCCTGCCCCTGCAGAGAAGTACTTCAGGTGGGATAATAACCTCAGTTTGCTGCAATACCTGGATCCAATGCCCCCTTCTTATCACCCTGTGTGCTGTTAAAGGCAACAGCTGCATAACTGGCTGCATGTTATTAAAGAAGCAAGTCTGGGCTCAGGGTGGCATACAGGGAAATCAGAGCTTGAATGAGAGCAGCCACATGAACACTCCCTGTTGCTATAGACTGGCTGTTAGTAGAAACCTGTCTGCAGTGCAGGCTGAAGCCATTTTACTATCAGTTTGTTAGCTATGTCTATTTAAAGATAGGCCCAAAGTAGTAGTGCCAGGCTCCCATTCAGACTAATGTTTAAACTAGGTGCCAAAAATATAAGAATATGGGTTTCCACAGCATCACAAGCAGTAAAAGGTTGCAATATGCTGGATCATTTAAATGCACAAGCTTATTGGCAACATGTAATACAATAGAATCTTAATCCCTAACTGAGAATGTAGAAGCTGGCAATAATGCCTTTTGTAATGGTTTAAAAGGCCATATCATAGGGTATGGCACACCAGACTGTTGCATTGCCTTGGTACAACTGCTTGTTGTAGCTATAGAGATGAAGCCATCTCCAAGCTCTTGCTTGTGTACAGAGAGGATGGTGGAGACAAAGATCAACTTGAAATCAAGCTGCAAGCAAGAGAGCTGGCAAAAAGCATGCTGCTCTCCCAAGTCCTAAGCCCATCTCCTATCCATACTTCCTTTCCTGAGGAACCCATTTGTGCTCTGAGATAATTTCTGTTCCAGTGCAGTTATTCTGCGTTACAAAGCTGGACACAACCCTTGAAAAGCAGAACAGAGCAATAAAGAATTATTATGTTTATAGCATTAAGAAAACAAACTGGGATTCAAAACACATTCAAATAAAGTGAGCTCACACCTCCCACAGATTCACAAAATTTAAATCCAAGTTTTTGAAGGGACAACAGAGAAAACAGTACATGGTGCCAATGCTTTCCTTTCATTTATTCCTATCCTCTGCTATTTGCTATATGTGGAAAGGTTATTTTGACATCTTTGGATAGCAAAAGTTAATGTTTTGCCATGACCTTAGGGTTTGTTACAAAAGCTCACTTTATTCATCCTCTGTGCAAAACTTCTTTGACGGTGACAGCAGAAAGGAAACAACCTGAACTCCCCCTACACACAAGCTACCTACTGCTCATCTTAAGTCACTAATGGGTATGAGGGATGGAGGTGTAAATTTTACATACATGCACAAAGAGAAGCAAAGACTGAGATTCCTTACTCTTTGTTTTTTGACAGAAAATCCCTAGCAGAAAAAAAATCTGTGCCTTTCAAAAATCTGGAGTTTATTCAGATCATTTATGAAAAATTAAAAGCCTCAACATTTGCATGTCACTTGTTATGTGTATCAGAGGAATAGTGTCAGCTGTATTCTAATTTATGAGCATTGAACAGAAATGATCATTAAGGAGAAGCTTTCCTAAGTGCATCCTTTAATCCCATTTATGCTGGAGCTGTGACACCCACTGAGCCCAGGCAACAGATGTAGCCTGACCAGCTCATGGAGCTCTGCATCACACCCTGGGCTCCTGGCAGCCAGGTAGGGCCGTGCTGTGGCCACATTCTCCCACCCTGCAGCAAAGTGATACCTGAGATACACAGCACTGCTACCCAACAGCTGAACAATGACAGCACAAACTTGCTGCTTTTTCTCTTGCTCCTGGAAAAATAACAGCCCAAGGCCAGATATCTGATGGGGGGGAATGGTAAGAGAGGCACACAGGGTGGGTGATAGTGGACCTGGCTGGGCTGAGAGCCTGGCCTTGTCTCCTTTCTGTAAGCACAAATGCCCTGACAGGCACTATTAAAGCTCACAGCTTCTCTGAAATGCCACAGGAACAGGTCTGGGAGAGCAAAGCCAAAGGCAGAGGAGTTTCATATGGAAAAAGTGATTTCTTTTTCATGCTCAGCTTACAGGAAAATCAGTGAATCAACCCTTAGTTTCCCTAAAAGATACCTACATGGCTAAATAATGCCACAACTACATGTAAGTTAGGTCTACCTGAATAGTATAAAGTTTACAGCAGCAATAAAATCATAATTGCAATTAGTAGGAGCTACGTGTTTTAGCAAGCCAAGGTCCAGTACAGGTTGTATTTTGGATGCAAGTACATGCTGTGTTAATTCCATCTCAGCTTTATGGTTTGTCTAGCTAATAAGATTATTCTGAAATCATGCAGCATAGGAAAACTGTCAGATGGGGAAACTTCTAAGTGAAGGAAACAATTCTAAAATCTGAGGTTAAAGCAATAAAGAGAGATAGGTGAAGTTACTGTCTTCCCATCCCTCCAAACTTACTGCAAAATTCCAGTTATATTAGACAAGCATTGAAGAGAAAAAGGGAAACTGCAACACCTATAAACTCTTAAACAAAGAAATGAAACTGGGAAATAAAAAAATCCCTGTCATAACAGGAAATGAAACAGAAGCTTAAAACATGATTCACTATTACCTTGAAAAATAATTGCCCCTATGTATGTCTATAACAGAACAGAAAGAACTGGGTAGCTTTTGGGGGAAAAAAAAGGAAAAACCCAACAACAAGAAGAAATCTAACACCAAACCCAAGTAAAACAAAGCCATCAACAGAAATCCAGCCCACCAGCATGTCCATTGAAGCAGTATATGAGAAATGCTGTAGTCAAAACATTTTGTTGGTATTCAGGCTGCAAAGCTCTGCTCACCTTAACATATATGCAGCTATAGAGACAAAATTGCTACTGTAGAGAATACAGTTTTATACATAGAGAAGATAATAGCAAACAGATCAGAAAGAATAAACTAGAAATACAATTTAAAAATGTTTTGGTTTACTTTCCATTTAGATCTACTTTAAACTGTTTCCATTAACAAACAAAAAAGCTCAATGACTTCCTCTTGTGTGGGTGGGTTGTTGGGGTTGTTTTTGTTTTATTTTTAATGACTCCAGTTCCACCATGCAAGTTCCTCCCCTTTAAAGCAACCTTCCCAACGTGCTTTTCTGCTTGCTGATTTATTTAAACTGGAGACAGGAAACTGGTAACATGAGTGTTACCTAAGTAGTGTTGGTTTTGTACTGTGCTACTAAGGCTCCCTTTTACTTAAGAAGAGGTTGATTTCCTACACTATATTCAAAATGGTAGGTGCCTTTTCTCACTAGTTCTTATCCCTATACATGCTCTGGCATATTTTCTGTGTAAGTAATGAAGTTCTACAGCATTAGTTTTATTGCTCATGAGTTTGCTTGTTACTCACATGGGCTTTACTAAATCCAATGTGCAAGTGCAGTGATTAGATGCAGGGTTCAAGATAATGAGTTTTTCAGGAGACTCATAGGAAATCTCTGGTACTGTGCTATCAGTTAAATGTGGACCTTGGGCTGAGTTAAGTTCAGTGTTTGTTCTTTGTTCTTCATAATAGAAGTGCTGTGATAATATGAAGTAATAGACATTAATATCTAGAAACTTTAAGTGCTACCTTTTCTCTGTGTGGCTGAGGTGCCTAGTGATAATAGTCTAGTTTTCTTGGGAGTTCTATGTGAATTTTCAAATCAAGCTTTAGTCCTTGCTCTTAATACCATGTCCTATCACTAGAGAAAACTTCCTATTAATATAGTATTGATGCAGTAATGTTTTGCAAGAAGTCAACCTGTATTATCCAATAGGATAAATAGTAACAGAACCTGCTATACTGACTATATTTTACATTCTTAAAAACTTTGAAGGACAAGTTCAGCAGGTTTCTGAGTAGGAAGTTTCAAGGAGAAAACCCGATATAAAGACTATATGAAAGCTTGGCTTTTCAATTAAACTGAGAAAATAACTTTTAGTACTAAGTAGTGTCATGGTATTGTCTGTCTCCTGATGGAGAGACAGTAATATCCAGCACAGTAAAATTACTTATTAAAAAAAAATAGCCTTTCTATTTAAATATCCTGAAAGCTTGAATTCAATAGGTTTTATCGGCAGGGCTCAGAAACCACAGCAGTCTACTTCCTGAATGTATGTTACTGAGGCCTTGTCCTTTCCCACCCTGTAACAGAGAGTTTCTCAGCTAAGATCAAAGGGTGCTTGAACTGTTTGGCTCTGACTCTCTGAAGAGGTACTCTGAGAGCAAAGCCTCGCCTAAGTACATCCTGGGCTTAACGCAGTTACTGAGCATTTGACTTCGTTTTTTGCGTGGCTCTGCTCAGAAGTCACTGCTGAGCTTTTGTGCTTTAACTTTGCTCAAAGTTAGGTGTCCCTGAATGCTGTGGAACACAAGACTTCAGCTGCATCAAGGAGGAATGTGCAATATACAGTGTCCAAGGAGTAGGAACTGGCACAGTGGCTCACATCTGCTGGATGACACCAGGCAAGAGCTGAACTGCGTAAGCAAATGGAGAGAGTGAGCTACTGCTGGTTAAGTAACTAATTAGTGTAGGTGCCTGTACTCCACTTTTCCTGCTTATAAACAGTCAGTGTTACCTTACTAATCCTGAGAAAAAAGATGTCATGATCACGTCAAAAGCTTAGGCAAACTTGATACAAAGTACATTGCTCCAGAAGACATTCTCCTAGGCAATGCAGACTGTTGCTTCCAAAGTTGTGCAAGTCTCCGAGCTTGCTTTGTTGTCCACAATGAACTTTTGCAATGGAGATGACACTGATTTTTCTTCATATATATGTACTCAAAAGTACAAAGCTCAGCCACTTTCCAGTGGAGAGACTCTCACAGTGAGAGCATAGAGAATAACTTTAATTCCTGCTAGGTAATGAAAGAACAGCTGTCAAGGGGGAGGTACAGTAGAAATAAAATTGTACTCCTGAACTCAAGGCTGTAAATTATATATCTGTAATCTCTTCTGATAAAAACTAAGCTTTGACTCTGGTGCTTAGTGCATCTTATCCCTGACCATTGATCAGGGCAGACAACCTAAGTACACTTTCAACTGTCCAGCATCTTATTGCACAAGAGATTTAACAGGTGTTTGAGACATCCTGTGCATTTTGTATCCCGGGGAGTTGAGCCTTTAGAACCCGGGGGTCTCAGACACTGCACCTCTGACCCCTCTGATGTTTAAAAAGACAACTGGTGCTCAGACTTACCCTGCAGTGGAGGCTGGTGTCTGTCCAAAATGCTCTGGTTTTTCCTTGTTCTGCGCTGAGTTTTCATCAAGTTGATATAGATAAGGTACTATGTATGCATGGGGCACTTGGATTTGTGGGCTAAACTCTGGTTGTAGCTGTTCCATAGCACAGATCCAGGCTGCAGCTGTTCTCTTATCATGTACAGGAAGGTCTATGGAGTATGGATTCTTTCTCTGCTTTGAGGGCAGAAGGAATAAGTGACATTTGGATGACACCAGTGGCGATAAATTGGCAGCTACTTCATCTGTCTAGGCATAGGAAACAACTGTCCTAATTCTGGGAATTGAGACAAATTTGCTGACAATCTCTTGCCACAGCTTGGATAACACACCCTATGTGCTTTGACAGAAGAGACTAAAGCTCATTCGTGGAAATATTATTGGAAAGTAAAAGCGAAAAGATGTGAGAATAGATGTGTCAGTCTAAAAAGTTTCCAAATACAAATGGTGCAAATGTGATTTGCTCTGTTACTTGGATTTAGTAGTGGGCTCTGAGCTAAAGGAAAAAAAGTTTGTATATCCAACCTTTCATGATGGAGAATGGAGATGCCTCTACCTAGATGCCTCAGTGGTCAGGCTATAAAAAAGTGTCTTGCTCATGTTAGCAAAAGAGGAAGTATAAACCACAAATCAGATGCAGTTTAATCACTGCAGAAAGCTGCTTGCTAACTGCTCCATTAATGGGCCACATATATATAGTGTCAGGAGCAGCTGATTACCAAATTCGCTTTATTAATAATCTTCAGTCTTCCAAACCAAGCAGTGCTACAGTGCAAACCTAAACTGAGTAGCTTTGCCCTGAATGTAAACTTGACCAGCAGACCTGGATTTAGGTTCTGCTTTTTTCTTTGCTTTTTTTCCCCTTTAATCCAGGCTCAGTTGATAAAGCCCCAAAGGAAGGGAGAGAGATGGGTGATGTGCTATGCTACAAACAGGTTTGTGCACCCATAGATGCCCATCAGTAGAGAGTCACAAGGACAGTTCCTGCCTTTCAGTCTTTTTGGACTCTCAGTACATGAAGCCAAGGTCAGGAGTTTGAAGGGGACATGGTAGCTAAAGACTTAGAGTGGAAATGAGGACTAGGGAGCTGGTATTTCTCAGATATGAAGGTGATGTGCATCTGGCAGCTTGGACTTGCTGAAAAGCCTCTGAGGTACCCTTTCTTATCCAGATGCTGAGCAGGCAAATCTTGCCTTTTCTTACCACAGAATACAGCAGGATAAAAACAGAAACAGGTAATCTAAATTATCAGTCTCGGCTCAGAGACCCAAATTCTGACTTCAGGTCCTGGCTGAACTTACTGACAGTTTGTAAAATACCTTCAGCTTCATTGGAATTATAGTTAAAGGGTAACTGGAACTCATTGCATCAGGACTTCTGGTATTCTTGTACAGGGATTTAGTTGATAGCAGACATATTATCTACTGATGGCCTTCCTTTGATTCTGTATGAAGCACTTTGAAAGAGTGTTGTAATTCATCTTGCAAAGTGTGAGGTGGTGTGTCCTGAACAGATATTTAGACACTAGCAAATAAAATTTGCTGAGATCTGAGCTGATTTAGACAAAAAGCAGTCTTTTCTCTTGGCAATTCAATCTCAAAACTCGTCAGAACATTTGTTTCTAAGGAAAAAGCTCTGGTCTCTATGTCTTATAAGAAAGTCTGCATTCTCAGATTTTGCTTCCCTGCCCTTGACAGAAGATACCCTGGGGGATGCAAGCAGCAGAATTTTTTCTGTGTTTCCCAGGTAGACTTCCATCGCACACATTGACTTCCAGGTCATCACTTCGTAGTGAAAGGCAACTTTCAGAGTTTTGATTTGTGCTGATTTTTTTTGGCTGACTACACTATCACTCTCTGAAATATTTGTCTAACATGACCAGTAAAGGCAGCTGACAGTGAATATACTGTTGGTCCTGCAGACGTATATGTAGGTGTATCAAACACATAATTTATCAATACCCTTCTTATTTCAGCAAAACCATTTCCTATTGAACACTTCCAATACTGAGGAATTTTCTTACTTGCACAATTCACATCACTGAACCACAGGCATTTTTTGGTTATACTTAGGGAGATAGATTTGGGAAATTATAGACTGGTTTCCCCCAGGCAGATTACTTTCCTTAAGGATGGAAAGAATCTCTTCCTTGTCTGACTTCATCAGGCTTCAGCTTTTTGTGGAGGTGGATGAGCATTGATTAAGATTTATGGGGACAGGTGACTTAAGATCTCTTAAGAGGCTTAAAACATTGCATAAGAGTTCTTCACCATTGTGCCAGGACTCTCCAGGGGCAAACTGCTGAAATGATTTGCAGTATTGTTCAAAAAGCTACTTAAGTAATCACGGCTCATAGGTAATTAAAGCTTCTACCTCTACTAAACCTCCTGTTTGTTTCAGGTTCAACTCTGGCTCCACTGATCCAGCACAATGATCTGGATACTTCAAGTATTGTTCTCACCGCTCCCAACACCAGCATTGATCACTCTCATTGCATTTGGAGCTGCCATCTTCCTGTGGGTGATAAGCAGGCCAAAACCCATTTTACCTCCTGTTGATTTGAACAAGCAGTCAATAGGAATTGAGGTAATGCTTTCTCTGCTTGTGGATATGGTCTGTTTTGGAGCTTAATCTGAATACTGATTCGTCCTGATTCTGGGTGTCAGTGGAAACTCTCCAGCCTTCTCTCCCAGGTGTACAACTCCAGAGCATGGTGGGGAGATGGGAAGTCTTAAGATGCTAAGATGAGAAACAGCAGCTCCTTCCAACTAGGGCTAGGTGGGCTTTTTACCAGATGGCTTTGGCTGTCACTGACTTTCCTGCATTTTCAATGCACTGCATCATCTTTGAAACTGGTGGTAGACTTCATGTAATAAGGCAAGTGGTAGCAGTCAGTCAAGGCCTCTCAATAACCTGTAACTGAACATTAATTTGGGCCATCTAGAAAATTCCTCTGCATGTGACTCAGTAGATCAAAATCAGGAAGGGAAAATTCCCTAACAATGCAATGCTATTGAAATGCTTTACAGGGGATTGATGAGAGAATGGCTGAGGAACAAATGACATTTCATCTGTTCTGCACTGTTTCATGCCATGCTCTGTTCCTAGGGAGGAGCCAGAAGAGGTGCACTCTTGACAGATAATAACCTGCTTTCTTATTACTTTGAAGATGCTAAAACCCTGTATGAAGTTTTCCAGAGAGGAGTGAGTATTTCCGGTAAGCTTTGCATCTGCTAGTTAGTACTTGTCTATCACAAGTAAACAAAATTTTTTCCAAGATCCTTTTCCTTGTGTCTTGGCTGTGACAATAAAGCAGGCTAGCAAAAGCTCTTCTAGCCTTCTGTGGGGTGCAGAGACAAGTGACCATTTCTCCCTGTCCCAATTTAGCACTCATCTTACTGGTCTTACTGGTAGACTGGGCAGGAACAAATACTGGAAGCTGAAGATGGTAGAGTTCAGTCCAGAGTCAGCAGATATAAAGCATCAGAGGAACTGGGAGGGGGGAAACACCTTTCTTTTGTCTTATGGTGTGAGTTTGCCTGCTAAATTGCTGCCTGTTTACAACAGATGTGAATTTGTGCACGTCATTTCACAAGTCCTATGCATGGAAATATGTGATGGTTTGCAAACTGTTTCAACCTCACATGGGTTGTGCAATGGAAAGAATATCACCAGATCTTAGAAATATCACTTGTAAGGATAAAGCAAGCAGTCTTACAAACTTGGTTTGTGCAAAGTGCTTAACTATGGACACTGACCTGCTCTCCAGGGAGTTACCTGAGTGTCTGACAGAAAACATTTCCCACTTCAAATGTTTCTATTGTAGTGTTATGCAACTTCAGTACTGAGCTTTGAAATTGCTTTTCTGAACTCTTTCATTAGGAAATGGTGGCTGTCTAGGCTACAGGAAACCCAAGCAACCTTATCAGTGGCTGACATATAAACAGGTGAGTATTGTAAATGACAGATTAATTAATTTGGGATACTCCTTTGTAACACTAAAGTGGGGAAATAACTATCTTGCAGGTTTCAGACAGAACTAAATACCTGGGATCAGGGCTTCTGCAAAAAGGATGCAAACCATCATCAGACCAATATATTGGCATTTTTGCTCAGAATAGGCCAGAGGTAAGCAACAATTGTGTATTCTTTCCTACACTATTCTGACACCTTGGGGTGAGAAGGGAGTCAGTGCTTAAGTAACTTCAGGCCACATGAGAAACAATCACAACTTTTTCCTTCCCAATTCCCTTCTTACTGACTGAGCACATACCATTCCAAGCATGCAATGATCTCTCCCAACTCTTATTCTCATGGACGTGCCCCTTCCATAGCCCCCACTGCCATGTGCATGGGCTAGTCAAGTTGCATGAAGTCTCTAGTCAATCCTGTCTTGAGTCCTCCTAGTTTTCTTTAGCTGTGCTGTTTTCTTTTTCCAGTGGATCATTTCAGAGTATGCCTGCTACACCTACTCAATGGTTGCTGTTCCACTCTATGACACTTTGGGACCAGAGGCCATTGTATATATTGTTAACAAAGGTAAATATTGACTTCCACTCTTTCATAAGGATTTTTCTAGGAAACTTTGTTTTGAGAGGGCTAAGTTCAAGGGAATTTGCAAAAACCAGAGTAAGTTTAACCTAACTGCTCTTACAGACACTTAATTTCTTAGTAAAGCTGCTTTGTTCGGCACATGGTTCATTCTTCAGCCTAGAAGAATCCAGTGGGCTTCCTATGTCTCCTAGTGTCTTGATTGCAAGACCTCTGAAGGATCAGCTAGATCTTTTGGCTCATTCTGCAATTCGAGTGCTCAACTATTTGTTATTTGAGGTTTTGCAATCTTGAACTCCCACACTGCCAAACAATCAGACAATGCAGACAGACTTGCATGTAAATTAAGACTGTATGTGTCTGTCCGATTTATAAAGTTGTAGGATGAAAAGAGCAGAGGAGGGAAGGGTAAAGATATGCCTAAATCTGATTAATCTGTCTGGTTATTGCCTGTTCTACAGAAACAACATCTAGCAGACCGTTATGGAATAAACTGGCAAGGAAGTTAAATAAATCTTCAGGCTTTCTTCCCCCAGTCTTAGGAGAGATATGGGGGAAATAAATATCCACTGTTGTTAGAGTGATCTGGGATCCATCCCATAAATAGGATTCACCATGCAAAACCACTTCAACAGTTATGGTGGTGAATCTTGGAAACAGGTCTTGTCTTGGGATTACACAGCTCTGATTTACCAGTTTAACTGGGAACTGGCAGGATGAGGCAAATCCAGTTCCTCTACTGGCTTAAAGGAAAAGGCTTTTGTAACTTCATCTGCAGGGAAGCTGAAGTAATAATTCAGAAATTTTAGCTACCTCTTTCAATTGGGCCTTAATTTTTTTAGATTTAAGGAAGATGGCTAAACCTAACAATATCACAGCAATACCAAAAGTCTCAATGCTCATCTTGACCGTGAGCAAAGATATTTCTTTTCATCTCCTCAGCATTTGTCCTCACTTTATATTGCCAGAATGTCAGATTTGCCTGATCAGTTGAGTATGGTAGGAGGAACCTTAGCACTCTAAGATACCACTGAATCCATATGAACAAATGCAAATGGCACCAAACCAATGTTATGTTGTAAAAGTTTGTGCTGCTGAGCTGTCATTGGCCTTGTGTCTTCTAAACAGACTTCTGATAATTTATTTTCTGTAGCTGAAATAAGCGTGGTGATCTGTGACACGCCTGCAAAGGCAGAGGTCTTGCTTAAGAACTGTGAGGAAAAAAAGACCCCATGTCTGAAGATCATTATTCTCATGGATCTCTTTGATAAAGAGCTCCAGGACAGAGGAGCTAAAGTGGGAATTGAAATTCTGTCACTGCAGGAGGTTGAGGTAGGTGGCTAAAGGCTTCTGGAATACTTTGCCAGCTAAACATCTTGATCTTCTGTGGCAACAATGACACTTTATTGTAAGCATTACCCTGTTGTGTGCCTGTACATGACAGCTTGATGAGCAGTCATTTTGAAACTTGATATCTTTAGCTAAAGGTGGACAGCCAAGACTTGCTTAGCGTCATTTGTGATACTGTTGTAACAGGATTTATCAGGCTTCTAAACTGGCAGTTGAGTCTAATTGGAGCTGTAAGTGCAAATTACTGGCTCCTTAGACATCCCAATACTAGGTTTAAACTTGCATACATGTAAGGAGATGTGGCCTATGTCAATAAAAGGAAACCTCTCCACTCAGGACTTCCGAACTCCTCAAGTAGTTCTGATCACTTTCCACACATTTGAATGTGTCCTTTCCACACTTGCAGCAGACAGTTTTTCAGGCTTATGTGTATTGAATTCAGGAAGAGGTTTCTGTTTGAATGAGACAGAGTACCAAGAGGCAAAGTAGTAAAACAATTGTTGCATTTGAAATGCAATTACCTATTCACCTATTGTGCACATCTGTTAAGCTGTGTTTTTTTTTTCTAACACAGGAGCTGGGAAGAAACAACATCAAAGATCCAGTTGTAAGTATCTCTATGAAACAGCTATAGACTTGTAAAACTAGTTTGTGGAAAGACCTCTTGCTATGCTGCTAGTAGAGGAGGCTGGCAGATTTTTCTTGTGAACCAGAATTCCTGATTCATCACAGTTAGGAATTGTATGTAATTACAGATAACCATCATAATCCTCACACTGACTTCATGTGGCTTTTTCTCTCTAGCCCCCTAAACCTGAAGATCTCTCTGTTGTGTGTTTTACAAGTGGAACCACAGGTAAGAATTTATAGTGATGCTTCCCCACTGAAAGAACTTCCACATGCAGCTTCCCTGCACAAAAAAAAAAAAAAGAAATCCTAAGAATATGGAAGTAAACTAGCAAATTAGAGCAGTCAAACCACTCTTGTAGTTTTACTTGGGATACTGTCCCTACAAGTCAAGTGCACTACAATAAAGCTTTTAGAACCGGGGGCAAGAAAAGCCAAATTTTCGTTGGGTTGTCTTACCCTATGAAAAATACAGCCTTAATGTTCAAGAGATTGGTTATTCAACTGTGCATTTTGATCCACAGGGGCTAAAACAAAAATCTTGTTATGCTACTCCCAATTGCTCTGCTGTTTCAGTAGCCATTTCCTTCATGTAATATCCATAGTTTAAAGCACTCAAGATGAGGCCTATCTGTGATTTCCTGTGACAATGATTGCTGGGATTGAGCCTAGCACAGAGATAGTTCAAAACTGAACCAAACAAGACGTGGGAAACTGCCAGCAGAAGCAGTCAGAGCCACAGCTCACCTTGTTTAATCTCCCCAAAGGTAACCCCAAAGGAGCCATGCTGACACATCAGAATGTTGTTTCAAATGCTGCTGCCTTCCTTAGATGCACAGAGGTGAGCTACTCGCCAGGATATGTCCTCAGTCATGAAACCAGCTTTAATGTGGGCATTTTCTGTAAACCATTCACTCCCAGAAATTGATGCTTTGCTAACTGCCCCTTTTTCAATGAGAAAATACTACTGCAAGAAACTTGGTTTGAATTGAACAAGAATTTCTAGGTAGAAGTTATTCTAGAATGAGAATAGTTTAAATACTAAGAGTACTAAACCATCTATTTCAAGTCTTGCCAAAACATAAAACTAATTTTGATTTAGTGTAGCTGAGTGACAGCTGCAAATCTTGAGGAGGGGATGGATGAGCCTGAGTTGCTTCAGTCATTGGAAGTGTCTGTCTCAAAATACTTAAATTGATCCAAATTTTATTTACTTTCTATTTAAAAGCAACTCAAGCAGGCACAGGAAATGCTAACCAACTTCTACTTCCTTTCCCTCTAGAACACAATTGAGTGTACAAGTTCAGATGTTGCCATTTCCTATCTTCCTTTGGCTCACATGTTTGAGAGAGTTGTACAGGTATGTGCAGAGATATGTATGTTAGCTTTTATAAATCAAATTATAGTAAAAGTCATGTTAGCAATCCGTATGCCCTCAAAACCTATTCACACAATAACTTTCCTTATTTTGTAATAACTGGGCACTGGAAATCATGCTGCTTTTCTTAGACTAATAATTAATGGCTAGTGAAGCTAGGAATTCTTGACTAAAGTTAGTCTGGTCAATTTTTAGGCTGTGGTATACAGCTGTGGAGCAAAAGTAGGCTTCTTCCAAGGAGATATCAGGCTGCTAACAGATGACATGAAAACCTTGAAGCCAACATTATTTCCAGTTGTACCAAGACTGCTCAATCGAATGTATGACAAGGTATGTGAGCAATTTTAGCTAAGTTTTCTTTGTGTTCATATATCCAAACAAGCATACAAATACAAAATAGTATTGAATATGTCATAACATCACTACTCCTTAGCAGGAAGAATTTTTTAGAACCCTTTCTGAGGAGATTGAAAGAGTTCTGGGAGTGTGAGAATGGTGTTTTCAGTCATGACTGGGCTAAGTTTGTTGCTGTTAAGAGATAAAAACTTTGTTTACTTTTGTAATGCAAACGAATCAAGCACAAAGCTAACAGGATCCCTTTCCTCAAAGCTATGGCTGTAGTGTTTCAGCAGTAACATGAATTAGTATTGCCTTTTGGGTCACCTCCTAGATACTGCAGTAGTGACAACAGACCCTAGAACATCAAAGTAAGATTTGGTGCCTCTTAACAAGGCAAGAATGACATGTACAGATGTGAGTTAAACCCAGGAGTCACTGGCACTTTTCCTTGCAGATCCAGAGTGGTGCAAACACCCCAGTAAAGAATTTCATGTTGAAATTTGCTGTGTTTATGAAGATGGCTGAAATAAAACAGGGCATCATTCGAAATGACAGCATTTGGGACAAGCTAGTCTTCAAAAAAGTTCAGGTAAGTCATTCCAAGTGTAAGGGAGCTAAGCAATGTAATATTGGAGGATCTGATGGCTTTTTTTTCACTTGTAGGAAACCATGGGTGGAAAAGTGCGTATCATGGTGACGGGTGCAGCCCCTATATCTCCCTCTGTCCTGACATTTCTTAGAGCAGCATTAGGCTGCCAGGTAAGCTGAGTTTTCTTTTAAAGTAAGCTCTGTTTGACTATGCACAAATGAATGACCAGTGATATAGCTGGGGTCCAGCTCAGCTTATTCCTGGAGAAAATGCTGTCAGTCTTGGTCATTTACAGACTGCTTCATCCGAGTTAACTGTACAGGAAAAAAAAAATTTGCAGGGCCCACTTCAAACTACCAAAAAACTATGCTGTAGGCTCTGAGAAGAGGAATACAGCAGCAGAAATAGGAACATGTAGCACTCAAAGTCAGGCAGCTGCCTCTGAGTTTTGTGGCTTATTCTGAGAGTCAATGAGCTCCCAATGTAGCACTTTTGAGAACAGAAAATGAGGTGACCAAAGCCAAGTTTGGATAGGTGAACTTTAACATCTGGTTATACCAATAAGATCAAGGTATCTTAAAGGCAAAGGTTGTTTTGGCTTCCTTCCTAAGAAGACTTGTGCATGGGCACAGTTGGAACTGAGGCCTTCCATGCCAAGGACTTGATGTTCAAGGAATACTCATCCTTTCTCGCACAGATCTTTGAAGGTTATGGCCAGACTGAATGCTCAGCTGGATCCACTTTCTCAATGCCTGGAGACTGGACAACAGGTATGGGAGCTGAGACTTGTGAAGTCTCCCAGAGCTGTCCACATAAAGGGGCACTCAACCCTAGGTGCTCTAATGCTTTTAGTTTAATGAAAATTAAATCATGGGTCTCAAAGTGATTCTTGGTAGCAACAGTCACCTGTCTGCTTTATAGGCACTAAAATTCTTGACTGAGCCAGGTGAAGAACCACGGTGTAAAGTGTTATAGATCAGTTCAGACTTTGTTCCAGAATTAGGAAAGGCATAGAGAGAGCTGAGCAAACTGCATAGGGACTCCCTGAATGGCCTTAAGAAACTAGCTTTGTCTCCTAAATGACACATTTTATTCAAAAGTATTAGACATACTTGATTATTTTCATGAAGGACCTTGAAGATTTAGCTTTTATTTTAGCAGTACTGGATATTCGAAATTCAGACTTAAGTCATCATGTCTGTGAACACAGTAACTGCAGAGCATAATGAAGATGAAATGCAAATGATTACCAGGATCCATGAGAAGTGCTCCTGAGGAAGCATGAGTAGTTTTTGTGGCTGGTGTGGTTGATTACACCAATAAAACCCTAAGGATCGAGATTTATCTGCTATTTGTCCTACATTAACTGTCTGAAAATGGCATTGTAACAACTTGCTTGAACATTTGATGCCAGACCCCTTTAAACAAGGACTTTAAAGGAATTCTTGTTAAAGCAGTGAACAAACCCAGTAAGTATCTACAATTGCTGCAGTCTTTTTTTGTTGTTTTTTTTTTCTTTTTTTTTTCCTCTTAGGCCATGTTGGAGCCCCTCTGGCTTGTAATATCATAAAACTAGATGATGTGGAAGAAATGAGTTACTTCTCTTCTAACAATGAAGGCGAGGTAGGTACCATCTCCTGTGCATGTCAGGAAATACTGAAACATAAGACTTGGTGATAACAGTGTTCTCTACTTGCTATAGGTCTGCATTAAAGGACCAAATGTGTTCAAGGGTTATCTGAAAGACCCTGAGAAGACAGCAGAAGCAATTGATAAAGATGGCTGGCTCCACACTGGAGACATAGGGAAATGGTTGCCAGTGAGTAGTTGCTTAATACAAACCATCTCTTGCACGTGAATTCCTGTTACTTCACAGTAATCTCTAAAGATGAAATTCTAGGATAAAATCTCTACACAGTAGATTCACTAGATAACTCCAGGCAAAGCTCCAAAGGCCCATTAGGTTACAAGATACCAAATAACACCTGCTAGACCCATAGTTAAAAGACTATTCTTCACTGTAGAAGTGATTTAACAAAGATGTCTTGGTTTCTGTCAGAGGAGAATAATCATGTCCTGAGCTAACTAGAGAAATTAGAAAAACCTCTCTGTAGAAAGCAAAGACCTATCTAGACTAGTTCCAGATGTGCCTTTCATACAGCAAAACAAAGCTTGTTAATCTTCTTATATAAGACAATGACTTGAAACTAATGACCTCCACTTTTAACGTCTAGAATGGAACGCTGAAGATCATTGATAGGAAGAAGAATATATTTAAACTTGCACAAGGAGAATACATTGCTCCAGAGAAGATAGAAAATGTCTATATTGAAAGTGCTGCTGTAGCCCAGGTCTTTGTACATGGTGAAAGTCTGAGGGTAAGTAATGTTAGGAGTGAGCATCCTGCAAGATTTTCTCCCATAAGTTTTGGATGATCAAGACACAAATGTATGCATGTATAAGAGTCCTTGAACAAAATCTGTTCCTAAGAGAGCCATGTGTAAAGGAAGATGTTCTCAGACCTATAGACTTCCCAAGTGACAAATTGGCATTGTTGCAAGCTGGGTAAAGACTAATTACATATTTGTGTGGGATTAGTATGTCAGGTCAGCTCTGTTTAGTTTAGATTCATGGAATAGTTCCCCCTGCAACAAGCATGGACATCTCCCATTCAGCCTGAGCTTGAATGTTTCTAGGGATGGGGCATTTGCCACCTCTCTGGGCAACCTCTGCCATTGTTTTACCACCCTCACACTTTAAAAAAATTCCTTTTATTTAATAAACATTTACTATCTTATAGTTTAAAACCATTACCTCTTGTCTTATTGCCACAAGCCCTAAAAATTCGTCCCCATCTTTCTTGCAAGCTCCCTTTTAGTTTTGAAAAAAATCTTCAGGGAGCCTTCTTCAGGCTGAACAACCCCAATTCTCTCAGCCTTTCTGCACAGCACAAGTGTTTCTCCATTCCTTTGCCATGGAGATGTTACCTATGCTAGCAGAGGCCAGTCTCCAACCTAAACTAGCCAAAAGTAATCGCTGGATCGTTCAGCACACATGAACTGTGTCAGTACTTCAATTACTGCTGTCACAACTCTCAGTGACTCGGAATCCTCACAACTACCTTTGAAACTTTGAAAATGCATGGAGATGTACGTATGACTTGTCTTAGAAACACTGCCCACAAGCAAGCTCACAAAGATATTTAGTATGCATTATCTTGGTCTCAGCTTGACTATTTCCACTTGTTTTCAGTCTTTCCTTGTAGGTATAGTGGTTCCTGATGCTGAGATGCTTCCAGAATTTGCAGGAAAACTGGGAGTAAAAGGTTCCTTTGAAGAGCTCTGCAAAAACCCTGTGAGTGGCTTTGTGTTTAGTGGGTTAGAGACAGAATTTAATTCTAAATCCAATCCTACATTGCTCTGACTTCGTTCTATCCACCTCTTTTCAGTGATTTGAACTGGTTTAATCTGGTTGAGCCATGCAAGCAGCCTTACAGCAAAAGCTGGAACTGAGTTTAGGTGTCTCTTGTTTCAAGGGCTATTGCTGCTTCTTTTCCAGTGACAAGACAGACCTTTGTAGGGGCCTTAACATAAGAAATCTTGAATGCTGAAATATGTATTCTTGCCATTCTCAGTCTTTCCTGCATGGGCAAATGGTTATGGTTTTGAGCTGCAATTACAGAATGACAGCTTTACCCACTCTGCTTCTGCTATGTTTCTTCTAGGCAGTGAAGAAAGCTATTTTAGATGATATGATCAGACTGGGGAGAGAGGCTGGCCTTAAGTCCTTTGAACAAGTGAGTACTTTCAAACCCTGCTTGCCACTAGCACCTGTATTGCTAACACAGTGGCTGGGAAGTCACCATTCCTGCTGCCTGTGCCAGGAGGGGCCCTGAGGCAGCTGCCCCAGACACCTGATTGAAGCAGTTAGTGAAATATTGGCTGCATCTCTGTATCAGGAGACCAGGGGCTGTGAAGGGCAGCAGTGGCCATTGCAAAGAGATGAGTGGAGGTTCACAACAGGCTGTAAGGGATGCTCTGGAATTCCACCCTCTTGCTGTGTCAGCCGAAAAAACAGTTCAGTTACTGATCTCCTGGGACTGAATTCTTGCCCAAAGAAGCTGGGAAGAACTGTTGTTTGTCTTCTAATGATGCATCTTGCACTAAATTGTTTTCTTTTAATAGGTTAAAGACCTGTACATCCATACAGAGTTGTTCTCTGTAGAAAATGGACTCTTGACACCAACACTGAAGGCAAAGCGAGGAGACGTTGTTAAATTCTTCCAGAAGGAGATTGATGCCCTCTATTCATCAAGTCAGGAATAAATGACCAGTTTAATTTAAACTGCATGGAGTAGTTAAATCTGTGACACTGCATGGCCTGTGGTGAAGACAGGCTTGAGTGGAAGGGAACAGGAACTTAAAATTTATTTGTTTCTAGTACCTGAGAAAAAAGACTTGTGGATGAAGATGGCTGTAGTATAACTGACAACTAGCAGTGTTAACATCCTGTGGGACTGAGCATCAACTGTCTAGGCAAAGCCAGAACTTTCATCTTTCTTGGACTGCGACTGAAATGCAAAAACATGCAAGAACCTCAGCCTTTAAAAGACAGCTGTATGCACTTCTCACTGTCAAAAGCAAATCCTGTTTTCCTGCTGAAACTATGAACTCCACTGTGATCTGTTGTGGACTGATCTGCAATCAGACTGAACTCAGTATGAATTCATGCTAACACGAATTCAGAATACATGAATACAGAAGTGAATTTCCTGTTCCTAGTCCTGGACCACATGGTACAAGTTGTTCATAATGAAAATGAGTAATCTGGCATCAACTGGTTTGCAAAATACATTTGTCTACAGCAAACACAGTTCATTCTTTAGGAGGCACTGGATCAGTTTTTGCACATTTTCAAATGAAACGACAGCATTAAAGCCTTTACACTTAGGAATCTGAGCCTAATAAGTGTAAAACTTGAACTGTCAATCCTAAGGATATAGGATGCAATAAATTGAGGCTATACAATCAAACTGAAGCCTGTGTGAATTACTTGTGGCTCTGCTGCAACCGCATTGTCAGCTGCCTGGCTCTGTGTGGCTGCAGCTAGAACCCAGCTGCTGCAGAACATGAACTTGTTCCCTATGCTGTCACTGGTCAGCCACAGCTCCAGCTATGAGGCAATAACACAATGGAGTCCAGATTTACTCCTGTAGTCTAGCTGCTCCTCTACTCAACTTTCTTTTCCTTATCCCCAGCTTAGGCTGAGCTGAAACAATGAATTTACCACATGAAATAAGATGTGAGAGTTTCTTGTGTTAAGTTGTTGCTTTAGAAAATGATTTAAGCAAGATGAATACTTTCTTATGTCTTCCATCAGTCTGTGCTGTCTCTGCTGAGAGTTCCTGTCCCTGCAGTAGTCAGCTCTAGCAGTTCAAAAGACAGTGCTAACAAAGATGCAACATGGGAAGGTAGATCTGTAGCTTTCCTAGGCCAATTCTCTTTGCAGACAAGAATTGTCTTCCCTGTCTTGTTCAGACAGCTAGTGGCTTTTCCTTTCCCCCTCTTGGTCAGCTATCCCAAAATGAAAGCAAGATTTATCAAAAGATCCCCACCCTTGCTGTTAGGCAGCTCTAGCTTTGACTAGTAAAAACTACTGTTTTTACTCAATTCTGTTTCTAGTCTGGGCCCAAAGCCCTTGGCATCTTCAGGTATCTTTTGTGTCACTTCCTGTGCTTGTCAGAAATGCAAGGCTATAAAGGCTTCTAAGTCTCTGAAACTGCATGTAACAATGCTGCTTATCTTTCCTATGCTTTCCTTAAAGCACTGTGACATGAAAGTCAGTGGTGGCTTAACCTTCTTCCCCAGGTGAGTCTGGAGAGAGAGAAAAAAAAAACAAAACAGGGAAGAAGAAATGTATCCCTGTATCCCAGAACTGGTTTTGGAAACAAAAATGAGCTAGTTAGTTGGAGAGAGTAAATCCAGTGCAACTGAGATCCGCAGAAACTCAAGGCTGAATCCTGTGATGCCACCTGCTGCAGTGCCTGGAAATTACTTCTGTTGATACAATAAATGGTGATGCTTCCCTGCACAGATATGGCTGGAGGGTGAATGGCACTGCCTCAACAATAAAACATATATAGGAATTCAAGTGTAAATTGGTTTTACAGTGGTCTCTTGTGTGCCACTTCTGCCACATGTCAAAACCTCTCAACCTAGCTGACATGTAACTCTACACTCCGAGAGAATAAAAGCACCTGCTGAATTTTGGAGACATTTAAAAAGCCTTGAGCTGGTACAAGTTACTCCAACTTAAGTTCTTCCTTCTAATAATCCGTACTAGAGGCTAAATGAATATGCTTCAAGAAGGCTGTTAATCATTAATAGCACTAGACTCACACAAGTTTTTGTTCTTGGATACCGCTTTCTTTAAAATGGATCAAGATCTCTTGGGTACAGGCTCAGATTTCAGAGGGAACACACAGTGCTGGATGTAATTTTTGCCACTGAAAGCACAAAATATTCCTACTGCAACAACAGAAGCCTTTTTAACCTTGAAAAGCAACTTACAAGGTTAAATGTTTACTTCCCAGTCAGTTCACACTCCCATACCTACAAACTAGTTCTTCTAGGTCTAAGAACAATTGAACCCACAAGTGAGTATGAATGTATCATTTATTTGAGGTGGACAATTCACATCATTAAAAGTCACAGGTAACAAATTTTATCTGGAATTTGAATCAGGTGTTTATTTTCAAGGGCAGCTTCAGAGAAATACAAAAAAAGATAAGCAGCACGCATAACAATCAGATGCGGCTGAGCAAAAAAATTATAATTTTAATGCTCAGAATGCAATTTCAACAGAAAAAAACAATTCTGACTTGTGATGAAAAAGATGCATCTTGAAGGCAATCCACTGAATGGCTTCTTCAATTATTTGTTTAAAAAGTATGCAAACCATGGCACAGGCATATAGAACCCTTTCAGCTGTGAGGAAAAGAAAACCTCATCCTAACATATTCATTGCATAAGTCTAAAGTAATATACAGAAAATTTCAAGTAAAGGATTGTGGTCTGAAGTAAAAATTCCATTTAATATTTTAAAAAATTAGAAGGCTATTTGCTTTTCTTCTCTCCATCCACTGGTTGATCCGTTTCAGAGTCACACTGGTATTTTTCCACACACTTCCTAGGGAACCAGCCTCGTTCTCTTATTCCACCTTAAGACATGAAAAGTTGCATTAACTTAGAACAAAACATGGCCCACTACTGAGGAAAAACACAGGACTGGAAGAGACATCAAGCAATTACCTAAGTTATTTTCTTCTACAAGACAGAAAATCTAAGTAATTTCTAAAGTCATTGCCTGGGGATGCACAGATTTTCCCCAACTACCTAAAATGTTTTCAGACATCTCCAAAGTTCTGCAGTGCTCTACCTTCCTTGACAAAAATCATCTTCATACCCTACCTGAATATTTCTGTCTATAAATCAGGTTTACAGCTCATTTTTCTACACACCAGGGGAACAGAAAGCAGGTAACAAACTTGTCTACCACAGACTTTCACACAGCTGATGACTATTTGTACATATCCAAACTGTCTCCCATTTCCTACTCCTTTGCAGGTAAAATCCCAAATCTTTTGGCTTTTCCTTGTAAGCCCATTTTCTATTTTCCAAATATTTTTTAACATTTTCTATTGTTCTAACTATTCTCATTTTTCTTTGTTTTCCTCTCAAGCCTTTACAGTTGAGCTTCCTCCTTCTTGAGATGCAGTAACTGCTTTTAGTTGTAGATAATTTCAGCAGAGTCTCTGTCAATGCTGAGGAGGATGGAAGGTTTACTTCAGCATCTGGAAAGCTGTATGCTTTTTCTTTTCTGAAAGTGTTGACTCAATATTATAATTGAGTTCTTTTTTTCCAAAGAAGAATGCTACTAATCATTCATTTTGTCATCTTGCTGTAGTGCAACTTTTTGTTCCTGCTTATTTATAGCAATTTGCTATACATTTCTAACAAAACTCATCCTATTTTTGAAGTCTAGTCTGATCCAGCCTCTCAGTGCTCACCAAGTTCCCCATCCACACCGTATTTTAGCTGATTTTAAAAACACCACATTCAATAGAGGAATATATCCTGCTAATCTTCACAATAATCAACACAATACAAACTATTGCCCTGCTCATTTGTGTCTGATGTTTGAAGTGTATTGGAGTGAACTGCCAAGGCATTTCCAGCCCATGAAGGTTTCAGACCTCCCACAAAAAGCATAGACCTCTCAGTGTAGTGACTGCTGGCAGCCAAACTTGTGCAAATATGAAATGTATATGCAGTGAATTAAATATTGTTTGGAAGAAACAACAGAATCCAACACACCCTCTGGCAGGTAAAATTTCAGTTCAGTCCAAAGCAAGAGGTCTGAAGTGAAAAAATGTTAAAAACTTCAATGCAGGCGGCTGTGATGCTGACCCTCTGCAGATCAGAAAGAGTCTTTAATATCTTCACCACTCACAGTTAGTTTTATAAATGCATATTAAAGTCTCTAAAAATTATTCCAAACCAAGGACATAATGTGTCCTAGTTTTCAAGATACACAAAAATTAATCTCTATACTTATATGGGGTGTGTAGGTAGGAAACCTGGATGTGTTTAAGGCAGATCACCACGGAATATAAAAAAAATATTAATCCTTAAGTTCTTTATAGTCTAAAAGTCTTAATTTTTTCTTAGAATATCAAGTGTCCCCCTTCCCACTCAACTTTCAATAAACTACTAAATGAGTGTGCTGTCAGTCAGACAGAGTCATGTAATGTTTATTGAAACTGGGAAGTCTATTAGATGTAAAGAACAGAAACTGTGGAGAGAAGCTAGTGCCAGTAATGTTATCATTCTACTGTTTGAGAAGTGAACATATAATATTGGCCACATTTCTAGACAGCTATAAAACTGATTTGCAATTTTCAACAGAAAAAGTGAAATTAACTGCTCCATACCATCAGCAGCTGAGATGAGAATCTTCTCACCATACATCCAGTGTCTAGGGAAGGAAGCATAACAGGTAATTAGACGCCAGAACTCAACTCAGTATTTTAACCAAACTTTTAACCAAACATAAAGGTGTGGAGCCACTAACTTTAAGCCTCTGGTGGCTAAAATCAGATCCCCTTTACTCAGTGCAATTCTAGGCTCTTCAGTGCACGGTGTCGTGAAGAATGTTTTAACACCTTTAGTCACAGGGCAGCAGACACCACTGTAATCTTCTATGGCTCGATACCGCACCTACAGATTGGAACAGAGCACAGCAAGTTGGTATTTGAAGGAGTTACAGCTTACTGATAAATTCCACACTAAAAAAATCAATTCAAGCTTATCACAGATTTGAACAATGACAGTGACTGTCAAAGGTACTCTAAATTGTAAATTACTGCTTAACAATGAAGCACAGTCCTCTTTATTATCATCTTTCTTCCCATCTGGAAACTAAGAAGCAAATGCAAAGGCTAATTGCCAAAACTAATTAGGTAGAGATTGCTATACATTGTTTGTGTGGATTAATTACATTTATTTATACTGCTATTTCAAAGTAATTTGAGACCAAACTTCACAAATACTTACACTTCTTACTCGCTTGTCTGCTTTCTGCTTCAGTTGTTCTATCTATAAATGATTATAAATAGAAATTTAGGTAGCATTCAACACAAAATAAAGCCAGGCATTGAAATCATTCAACAAACACAGGAAATACCATTAGCAGTTTGAAGCACTCACAAAAGCTTAACTTTTTCTAGTGCATTAAAAAAGGGAGAACATTTAAGAGAACTCCTGTACATGCATTTCAAGCTCATCTATTTTAGTTATTTAAAAAGCTGGTCTGTTATTGCAAAGGAAAGCAGACAGTTGGATAGTGAAGAGTCAACTTGAGATACCAGTGAAGACCAGTTACCGTCAGACTGTACTGGTGACATCCATCTCTAACTGGCCAGTCCAGGCCATCTCCCTCAGGAATCCCAGACCATGTAAACACTTGCCTGAAGTTCTTCCATTTACTTCCCATATCATAGGGGAAGATAAAGGTCTCACCCGTTTGGTAGTACTGGATTCTGTCTTTGGCCTAGAAAATAATTAAGGAATGTGGTACATAAAAAAAGCCCTACAAACTGCAGTCAAGCAGCAAATATTAGGAAGGTCACAAGCCCTGTATGGGTCCATGGGACCTAAAGGCAAATATTTTCAGGCAAGAGCAGTGAATTCCTGCTATATCAACCCAGGCTTTAAAAGCTACCGAAACCAATCATGGCATTCAGAAGGATGTCTGGTTTGGGTGTCCCCATCCCTGTCACCTCCCATTTACTCTTTAACTACAGAGTCCACTGACTACACTGATGATTCCCTTCACACTCCTTTACTTACTTCACTGCTTTTTTTTAGGGACCAATGCCTGACAATTTCTCAGTTACAGCTCAGAATCCTTTGATTAATGATCACAAACATGACTCAACATCGGTAGTGCCAATTTCTCCTCTAAGAACACACACAGGCATGATCTGAATCACTCACATTCCGTAGTCACCAGCTTTACATTCCCACAGTTCTGATGACATCTAGTGGAACAGCCACAGAGCAGTGCTCTCTGTTGCAATAATGCCATTTTATTAAATATTTATGTGTTACAGTCTGTGCTCAGTTCTCAAAAAGGACATATCAGCAGCCTGTGTTTTACAGTAAAAATTTTAACATATTCCGAATTCTATAATATAGTGATAACAGGGATTTCTTTCACTATGTTCCACTATCCCATTATTCAAAGGTCTAACAGGACTTGGATCCAACCATATCCCATGCAAAGAGCTGATTAAGTACTTTTACACAGTTAAGATTTTCATGCTAATTTGGCACACAAAATAAAAGAAAACAAGACATTAATGAAATGGTTGTGGACTTACACAAAAAAAAAAACAGGTAGAACCAAACTAACTTCTAAACAATAATCAGTTTTGCTTCCTCTAAACTTAGTTGCTGTTGCTTGACTATATTTCTCCTGAAAATTCCTGTGAAAACCTCTATGAAGATGAGAAAAACCAAGAGAAATTTAAAGGACAGAAGACTAGGTATTTTCTAGTACTTCCTTAAAATCAAGGAAAATCTTTCCAAATCAAGGACAAAGCTCCTTTATAACCTTACAAGAAATGGGGAAAACCATGAGCCACTTTGACTGGGTCTGTGAGGTGGACAATTAAAGCTACAGGCAGGTGTAGTGACAAAGCTCAAGTTTCAGATGAAAACACTCCATATTTCAAGTAGATAAGCCAAGTCTTTTCAAAGCAAATATTATTCTATGTTCAACAAACTCCTCCAAAACCAAAGAAAAATCTATGCATTTATATGATTTCTCATTTCTTTCAGTGAATTATAGGTGTTAGGTCAGTGGTGAATTGAAATAGCATCTTTGGTTTTAACCCAGAGGTGAAACAAAAAAATACAAATATGGAAAACAGACTTTGTAACAGTACAAGAATACTGTAATTAAAGCATACCTTTTCTTCAATCCAGGATTCGATTGAAGTTTTATTTGTCAAAATTACTTTCATCTGAAATAGAAGTGTTAGGTGAAATTAGGATTTATTTTCTGCAGGAATACATCATCTATACAAAGAAAGCTTCATTCAACAAACTAAATTTGCTTTAAAGAACAAAGCTACTTTTACAGCAACTGAACTGAAACATTTGTTAGAAGCTAACCCTCAGCAGAGATACAGGCTCTAGAATTATACACTTAAGACAGTATCACAGAGTATTGCACTTTATACTTAAAATGTGCCTTTTTGTTTCCTTCCAAAGATGTCCAACATTTTAAGAAATATATCAGGCATATTTACACCCATTTGCAGGGACAGGGCAAGTATTTTGCCTGTTTCAGGGAGTTTATAAAATCCATCTCATTAGATTTTCACATCCAAGTCCTGCCATGGAAAACAGTGAAAAAAACCCAAAACTATGGTAACAGAAAAACCAGGACAAAGCTACATGAATCCCCAGAAAAATTATACAACATAAGCTCTGAACAACTGTTCTTATCTCAATCCTGAATTCTGTTTCTGCTCCGCAAGCATGCAAAACTTACAGCTTTTAACTCCTTCATAACAGAGTCACAGACTCACCTGGATAATAAACAGCATACCAACAGCAATAGTTGTTCCTAATGCCAGTCCTAAGGCAAATAAAGATGCAGCAAATGCAGAGAGTCCAAAGGGAATAATGGGACGAGGGTCTCTTTTGGCTGCACTCATGTCAATCTTCACAGAACTCCACCCAAAAGATATCTGCAAAGAGAAAAACTCCGTTCAGCTCTAGAATTTCCAACTGCTGAAACAAATCAAGTTAGCCACAAGAAATCTGCCTCTAAGTCCCACATCTGACAGGTTTATAATGCAAGGAGAGTAGCTAAAAAAAAAAATATTCAAAAGACTTTCATCTTCAGAAGTTTGTTGCTAGATGGAAATGAAACCACAATCGCCATCTTGCAAGCTCCACAGGCCCAAATATCGGCCAAGAAAACAGGTCTCTGGTTTGTTAACAAAAACACATTCATCAGCATCAGATGGACAAGGTTTGCATAGAACAGTCTCAATTTTCCATGGAAATGCTGCAGGCTTTTCTCTAAAAGCTTTGCAGACAGCAGTTCTTAACATTATCCCTCTGCAAACATAGCTCAGCTGCTACAAATACAACTTCTGTTACACTCATCTGACGTTATCAAGCTCTTCACTGCAACCACAAAAGTTGAAATCAAAGCTTATAATCTTAACCATGGATCTGAGATAAGGGGTGTATTCCAGAACAAGCTTTGCTCACTGTTGAAGTTTTCCAGTTAAAAACCCTACAGTTAACACATTTATTTTTAGTCCCAAAATGTAATGTACTTTTTTTTCCTTGAAGAAATAGGCACAATTCTAGAAAAGTGGCCAGTAAAAGAAAATAACTAGGATCTAACTTATGTGTTGGAAATAAATAGCATCTGTTCTCTGTGCCAGCCAAAACACAGCCTGTCTCTCTCTCTACATAAAAAACTACTCAGAAACTATCTTCAGTCAATGTAAAGCAATAGGAAACTCCCTATGATTATGAGAAGCAACAGGGGGAAAAAAAGTAAAAAAAGGAATGAAAATAGAAACAACTTTCTCTGAATCCCCCTCCACTCACACACATACATCTTACAGGTATACAGTAGAACTAGGACTGCATGTGGAAAGAATAACAAGGAATTCCACATGTTTCTTCTCAGAAAACCAAATACTCTTGTACTTCCAGAAATAAATTATGCACCTGACTTAAATAGCATTTTAAGAGTTTAGTTTTGTTTTCTTACTCTATTGTAAAGCTGAGTGTACATTGTCATAATAAATATGAAAGAAGCGTGAATGCATCCCAGTGGAGCTAAGAGGAGAAACAGAGTGAAAGATGCATGATTCTGGTATCCACAACAGTTGTTGATCCAAGGACAGTGATGATCCATCTTCATCACACATCTGTGAATAATAAATACTGATTAATATAAAGGACATGTAGGATGTTTCTCAAACAACTTAAAGGATGGGTGATTTTCTACTTCTCAACCTCCATTCTTTCATTTGAACCCATCAATTTCTGACAAATCAACACAGTAGTTTCTTTTTAGTTGCTATTCAGAATTATATTTCCATGTTGCAGAATTCAAAAAAGTAAATAAAAAGTGCTTCCAGGTCCTACCCTCCCCTTTACTCAAACTAACTAGTTGCTAATAAACACCATAATACAGAGCCTGGAGACAGAGCCATAGAATGAGACTTGTAAGAACTATGATCACAATAATTAAGCATGACTGTCAATGCCAGTTTTTAAAAATCAGAATATCAGGAAAATAAAGGAAATATCAAATTCCCTGTGAACTACTTGTAGAAAGAGTATTTAAAGAAAGATATACAGACAGAAGTTTGACAGTGACTCTTTTCAGTGGTAAATCCTCTGAAAGCTTTCTCAAATGCTATGTATTGACCTTCCACCATTGAAAATCCTTTTCAAGAAAAATACATTTAACAAGTGTGAAGACCCTAGAGACACTCTTGTATTCAATATAAAGCCAGTAATTTTGGTGTAGCTAAGAGATGCAAAAAAAACCCACCTGATTAAAGATTTGTTTGCATCCCAAATCACCTTGACAGGTGTAAAAGTCTATGTGAACACCTAAGTGATCAATCCTCAGTGTAAAGATTGTCACTCAAGGAAAAGAATCATTAATTTTAAATCTGGGGATGATGCAGCCGAATTACAGCTTTGCTCTGGAGTTTCAGTTTCTGTTTCCTACAAAAACACTGACTGTACGTCTTGGGTTTATAGAAATAACAAACAAATGAATATGATGCAATATCCTTTCACCACATTCTCTTAAGAGTCCTTCAGAGGATGACCTGCCTGGACTGCAGACAGCTGAAGTGCCTTGATTTTTTCAAGATGCACTAAATTCTAGTGACAGCTATTTACAATAAAGTATCCTCTGTATCAGGATGAGTGTGTTGGAAGATAACAAGGTGCAAAAGTTCTTGAGTTGACCTGAAAGGTTTATTACTTCACTTAACATGCCAACTCAAAAACCTGCTTTGGAGAAGAGCAAAAAACAGTCCAAAAATATCCACTCAAATCAACATTTAATTCCCATTTGGAAAGACGACAGAACAGATATTTCTACTCTCTTAGCAGATCGATGTTTGGACTCAGAATTTAAACAGAATTTCAGAATATTTTTAGGTGTGTTTACACAGACTCACATTTTTGAAGCACTGATTTCAAACTATAAAGAGTGTTAAAGACAGTAATTTTTCTAAACTTCATTAGATTTGAAGCTGTTGTAATATAGACTTTAAAACAATTATAAAGAGAAACAGTACCTGTTACACTTCCGACAGTGATGTGAACGAGGTGCCTTGTAAGACTGACACACTTTACAGTATTGGAGATACATGCAATCCTGAGATTTTTCCTTTAAACAGAAGAATAGGAGTGTCAGATGTATACACAACTCTGCTGGCAATGTTTATTTTGGCATTTTCCTAAGCACCTTTGATTTCTTCTGACAGGGTGTGTTTCGTAGTCCAACCCTATTTAATGGTAGGCGTCAGGGAGAGGAAAAGACAAAATTAAATAATCTCCTAGCTAATCTCTTAGCTATCAACACAACCATCTCCCACTGCTGAAAGTGCTGCTTGCTAAAAGAAATAAACAATTCTTCTGTCAGGAAGAGCAACTGTACAAGCAGGGTTTCATAGTTATGTTCTGAGAGTAAAAGTTCTGAGAGAAAAAAAAATCCTGAGCAAATTTTCTCTCAATTTTATACCATAAACCACTCTGCTTACTACTGAGATAAAGCACTGGTAACCACTAACGTTCAACTCTCTCACAATCTCTTTTACACACACATCCCCCAACTACAGCAAGATGAGAGACAGAGACACTTGCAGAGCACAAGTAGCGGCCAAAATCTTGCACTTAGGAAGTGGAGTACCCAGTTGTCCTGTTAAGATAATTATTAGGATCCTCTTCTGCCTAGACTGTCTTGAGTAATATTCCAGGATTAGAAAGGTGACCAGCATTGAACTTTGTATCACACCATTGGAACACAAACTCTGACCAGCTGCCTTGAGATAGTGAACCTGTATCATTCTTGAACATAACTCTTGCAAGAGATTATTGAAGCACAAGAAATGAAAATTTCTATCTTGCACTGTGTTAAGTGGAAGGTAAACATAAACTTTTCTGGCTTGCATAAAATAAAAAGAGACATTTTCTAAATTAATTACTTTTAATTGTTACTGCTAGCAGCAAAATCTCCCAATCATGTGCTGCAGGAGCATGCAGACAACCTTGAGGTTCTCATTCCAAGCTAACAGTGCTCGTTTTCTGCTGCTTTGCTTTGAGAAACCCCTAATAAAACAAAACACAGCAACTGCTGCCTGCTAAGCAGCCTTTCCAGACCTCTGACAGCACACAGAGGGGATGGAGAAGAGCAGCAGAACAGAACCGAGCCTTGGCGAAGCAAATGAAGGATGTAACTTGGGCAAGCAGGAAGCCGGCTCAGCTCTGCAAGGCTGTCAAAGCAGGAGTTATGGAATAACAGTGCTGTGCTTACTCAAGAGCTGGGCTCAGGGAACGGCCACCTGAAATATTACAACGCTGGCCACCGAGGACCACCAAAGGAGACCCCAAAAGGCCACATAAGGACTTCGACATTGTAAAGTAAGGCACTATATATACATTAAATAAGTGGCGATAGCGAATGAGTGTGTAATCAACGTGGGTGATAAAAACTCTGTTTACCCAACGCTCGGCACACTCGGTTAGAGGACGGATAATTGAAGCGTCCAAGCGTGCTGCTTTCTAATGCCAAAACTGTGTTTAAAAGTTTCTATCCATCCCATTTCGGTGTCAGGAGCAAGCTGGGTTGTACTGGAAACTCTGGAAGCTGCAGGAGCAAAGTCGGGAGGGGCAAAGGAAAGATTTCGGAACAAGATAAGGAGGAAGTAGTGGCTTGAGAGCGTGCAGCGATCTTGGGGGACAGAGGAGAAACGATGGCATCGAAAGACACGCGATTTCTGCTGCGGTGACCGCGGGACGGCCGGCCCGGCCCCAGGGCTGCCCCCGGTCCCCCGCGAGGCCCCGGGACGAGGCGGTCGCAAGGCAGCGCTTACCGGCGTCCACCCCAGCGGGACGTACCCGGGGCCCACGAACATGGCGCTGAAGTAGTTGTAGAGGATCATGACGGTCCAGTTGAGCAGCATCACGAAGTTGACGCTTCCCCCGGCCGTGTCCAGGGGCCAGTACCAGAGCGCGGCGTCGGCCATGGCGGTGGCGGAGCACACGGCCACCACGGCCAGCGCCACCGCCGGGCCCCAGTGGCACAGGCGCCGCGCCCGCTGCAGCGCGCCCGGCCCCACCATCGCCGCTACCGCCGCCCGACCGCCGCCGCCCCGCCGCCGCCGTGCATGGCTCCCGCCGGCTGCCGAGGGCGAGGGCGGGAAGGGAAAAGGGAAGGGAGCGGGAAGAGGAGGGGAGGGAAGGAGGAGGGAAGGGAGTGGGAAGGGGAGGGAAGGGGAGGAGCGGGGCGGTAGCGGCGGCCGCGCTGCCACCGCCCGCCCGCGGTCCGCGCGCAATACGGGCCCCCCGAGAAACAGCGGCCCGCCGGTAGCGCCGCAGCCGCGTTCCTCCCCCCTTGCAGGTTACGAGGCGGGGCGTGAGGGGCTGTGGGGCGGGAGTGACCCGTGGCTGCCGCCTCTCCTCGGTGCCTGCGGTGCGGCGCGATCCTGCACGCCAAGGTCGTCCAAGGGTTGTCGGGACGGCCGGGAGGGGTTGGGCCGTGCCTGCTAAAGCATCTGAGGTTCGCCGGAACGTGTGGCGAGGCGCCCGGGCGCGGAGTGGGGGACGCGTTTTGGCGTGGCAGAACACGGAAGCGCCGCGGTCCGGAGCGGCGCCCCCGGCACCGGCAGCGCCATCGCAGCGATGTCTTCCGACTTCGAGAGCTACGAGCAGGACTTCGCCGTGCTCACGGCAGAGATCACGGGCCGCATCGGGAAGGTGCCGAAGCTGGTAGGAGGTGAGCGGCTGCTCTCCGCCCCCCGCGGGCCTCGCTCCGCAGGCCCGGCCGGCTGGTCTGTCGGAGCCGCTCCAGTTCCCTGGGAGCGCAGGGCGGTGGCGGGAGGTGCCGGCGTGGTTTTAATGAGGTCTCAGCGTTCCCTCATCCCAGCCTGTCTCCTCGCTCCTTACGCAGCCCGGGTCTGTCCCAGCAGCGAGTTGTCTCTGGAGATGTGTTGAGAATACTCGGACAGAATATTTGATTGCTGACCACCTGTAAGGATCAGCTCTTCCCTCTGCCCGGCTCTGGGGCCATGCGAAGTTACGCCAGTGCACTTGAAGGGCTGGGCAGAGCTGGCGGGGGATGTTCCCTGTACCAGCATTGCTGCCGAATCCTCTTTAGGGTGATCATGTCACAACATCACTAATGGAAATCGAGTCTTTCTCCTATGGCACAGACAGATTTTGTGCATGACTTAATCTGAATCAGTATTTTTGCTGCCTACTGTTCATACGTTTGATTTGGATAATTGTCTGTGGTGACTCACATACAGGAACAGATTCAAAGAAATCAGTGTTCATTTACTTTGATGTGTTTGTCAGTAGCCTGCAGCGTTCATGGTCTAATTCATGCTGTATCCCTGCAGTAGAGTCAATACTGTCTGTAAGAGTAGAAAAATGAAAATTATAATCTCGTTAATCAGCCGAGCTGAATCTTCCAGCACGTAGGAATCAGTGCCCCAACACAGTGCTTTGAATGTGAGATGGAGGGAAGCTGACACTCGTGGTTTTCTCATCTGTTCTTCTTGTAGCTCAGCTTAATGCCTCTTTTATTTCCAGCTCATTCAATAATTCTGCCTCTGCTTCTTATGCATATTACCCAAAAGTTTGGGACCCTTAACCAGAGGAGTGTACAAGAAGGAAATAAACACATACTAATAGTGTACTTTTCATATGACTAAAGGAAAAGGTATCATGCATCCAGGACCAAAGAATAACATCCTACTTTTAGAGTGGGAAATGCATCATGAAGTGATGAAGTAGTGACTCTAAACAGGATTTGAGGTAGGTGGTCAACTAAAATAGGTAATCTTAGGGAATTTTGAATTAAAAATCTTTTTGATTCTAGAAGATTATGTCCAATTCTAATCTTAGCAAGTCAGAAAGTCTTCTAAAAGAAGAGGACTGACTTCCATGATTAAAGGAAACGATGGCTTTTCCTTAGCTTAACGAAGATATTTTGCTTTTGGTCTTAGCAGCAAGGACACAGGGAGGTAATTCAGTCAGAAGCTGCAACTGTGGTGGAAAAATGTGTCTGTTTTCTAATGGAAACTCACAAAATGAAGAAGAGAGAGAATCAGAGTTCCTGTGATTGAATTTTAGAACTGGTGTAATTTAATCTGCTCAGAAATTATATTTAACCTGTAAATGGGCACTGGAATCATTCACTGAGAAGATGCAGGGAGTTTTTCACAAAGGCTTCTTAACTTTTGAACAGGATATGTAAGGACCTCTGGTAGGAACAGGAGGACATCATAAATACACTACTGGCTCGTCCTCTAAAAATCAGTAGTGCTAGAGTGATTTGTAGGAAAAGAGAGATTTAATTTCCTAATTGTAGAGTAGAGATTTGAGTTCTTAGTTGTATAGATTTTGGAAGTCATCAAAGTCTGTTCAACGGTAGGAAGAATATTCTGCATAATAGTAGTGGATCTCCATAATCCTCTCTTGAATCAGTCTCCCTTATTCACCCAGGGAGATTCTGAAGCTTAAATAAAAGATGTTTAAAGAGTATTTGCTTCAATAGTGACATAGCCCAGAAGCAGCAGGCTTTGAAATCATCACTCTTTTATGCAGCACCAGTAACGTGGTCCTGGGCTAAATAGAGTCAAGATAGGACAAAAGTTAATTTTTTTCTCCCCATGTTATATTTGAGGTTGGTCTTACATGGTTTGAACTGACTTGCATTAAAGCTGCTTCTGGCACTGTACATTTATGGCTTAGGTATTGCTTCTGTTTTCAGGGCTATTCTGTCTTTCATCAGGGAAAACATTTTCCATGACTTCAAAACAAACTGCAGCCTTAGCTAACAGTGGCATTTGACCACCTGGGAAAAAAATATCTCTAATTATGCTGAACACTTTATCAGAAATATTTTAAATACACGTTTTTCCCTTGTTTCTTAATAGGAATATTTGCAAGATCTTTGCTTCTTCATCACCAGAAGTTCCAGTTAGTTCTTGTGGCGATGGCTGGGAGAGCCTCAAAAAGAGGATTATGAGGTGGGAGGGGAACATGAGGTGACAGTTTCAGCAGCAGTGATTTGAGAGAGATTGCTGATGGCCTTCTTCCTCCCCGCTGGAAGAAGCAGGATGAAAGGTGTAAGGACTTGTGCCACTCTGCATAATAAAGAGAGATCTCCTGAAGTCTAGTGACTGGTTATTGCCCTCTGCTGCCCAAGATGGACCTGCTGTAATGGAGAAATGCTGGTTAATTGGTTTTGCAACATTCCTGCATTCTGTGTTGTCAGGACATGATGCTGTCTTGTTTTCTAGGAGGATGATGGCTCAGCAGACAATCCTGTTGTCACAAATGCATAAGTAGTTCAGCAAGAACTGTAACAAAGGCCCTCTGATATCACAGAAACAATAAGCAGCAGGGACAATAGAACGTCTTGGGAAGAAATGTCTTCTGTTGTTGAGGCAGACATCACCTGGAGGATTAAAGAAAGTTATAAATAGAGAAATGCTTTTTAAATAGATTTTCTGTGATGCTGCTGCAGGTCTTTGAAGAATGAAGATCATTGATTGATGTGTTTTAGTAACACTCCTTAGTTTTTCAGAGAAACATCTGTCTTGCGATTTGACCAAAAATTCATATAAATTTTGATTGCTTGATCAAAAGCAGTTTTTGATTGTGCTTTATCAGCACAAATGGTGACACTTAGCCTGTTCTCAACACAGTAGCCTCTGGGTTGTGATGGCTTTGGACTGGAGTGCTGCCATTCTTCTGATTCTTGGTACCTGCATTTTCTGCTGGCAAAGTACTGCATTTCAGTTGCTGACAGGTTTACCTGAAGAAAGCCTCACCTTTAATGTTCTGTTGTACCCCTGTACTGAAGTTACTGTCTCGGTTTCAGGTCTGGCTCATTATGTTATGCCTCTTGAACCCAGTTTTATAACCCAAGGACAGAAATGCATGCATTCCATTTATCTCTGCTGTTGGACAGTAACTCCTGGCAGTGGTGAACATGTAACCTGAGTGAGCACATCAACATCTGCAAGTGAACTGAAGCCCTTTGTTACTCCCTTCCTCAACATGTTCTAATGAAAAGAAGCAATTCCACAAGAGTGGGACTATTCAGTCAGTTTTTTTTAATCTCCCCTGTGACTTTGAGATGAAACCAGTGCTATGTTATCTTTCCAACCTTGCAGACACATTCCCATCTTTCTGTAACTGATGTATTTTGGGAGGCAAAGAAAGTGTCTAATGCCAGGGCAAAGCTAAAAGAGCTGGGGGAAATGTAGTGACAGCTTGTTTCTTTTAAGGAAGTGATACAGCTGGAGTATTGTGTTGAGTTCTGTACAAACAGAACAGATTTCTTTGCAATCCTACACAGAGGAAAACCCCCTTTTGTTTCCAGTCTTTATAGTTTGTCATTTTCACCACTTACATTATACAAACTATGTGGAATATTTTGTTTGGGACATTCTGTCTAGCAATGTAGGGAAAATTACATTTAGATGTATTTGATGGAACATTGTGTTTTATGTTCTCTAAAGGATATTTGAATTCTCAATCAAAATGAAAAGTTATAAGATACCTTTTTCTTCATTTCCTGTGGAAGTGTATTTAAGGAAGTGATTGAGTAGGCAGGTTGAAAACTGCTAAGTCACAGTGGACTAATACAGTTAGTATGAGCATCTTTAATTGCACTGTAACTTGTTTGTCCTGATCTACTTGATTAGTGGCAAACTTCTCTTACCCAGAGGAACTCCCTTGGATCTCACTTTCAGTCTCTGAGCAAGTCATCCTATGAATATTGTGCCCCCCTTCCTATGGGGATTCTGGCTGTGAAATAAGTTGTTCCCTTTGCTTAACCACTGAAGTAAAACTGAAAAATGGTTTGGAAACCAAGGTTACATGTATTGTGTGCCCTAGAGGATCAGCATTTGCAACAAGTTTAGCTGCTTTCCTGGAAGTCTGTGAAGATCCTGCTCCAGAGCTGCAGTGCTGGGATGTTGCCATGTGCCTGCTCAAAGGCAGTTGTCCTGGGCACCATCTGGGTGATTATGTACCTGGGCTGGAGATTATTTGAATGCCCTGTCCTCCTAATTCTATGTGAGCAGTTTTAGCCTGACCTTCTGTACTAATGAGTTTTCCCCACCAAGGGTCTGTAGCTAAATTTCTCCATGGGTCAGCAAGAGTTGACTAGTCAGTGGAGTGCTGAGTAGTTCTTGTAATCACAACTACAAGCAGAATTTGCTCAGCATGAAATGCTTTCCAAAAGCCCCCAACTTTATATCCCTAAATTTCAGGTTACTAAATGTGTATGAAAATTGTGATCCAGTACAACTCAGGGAAGTACTGAAAATGCTATAGTACATTTATTTTCTACTGCTATATTTTAAATTTTATTTCAGCTTCAATAAAATGTTGTTATGTATTTCATACCTTCCATTGTTTTTATTTTCGTCCATTGTCATCTTGCTAACTTCCAAATGAAGGAAAGAACAGAGATGTCTTGGGATATGAGAATAGAAATATATGTAGGTGAGGAAGGGGGCAGAATTATTTTTTTTTTTATGTTAGGAGGATAAATTGCTGAATTTTCTGGTCTGGGTGCTATCATGAGAGCCTGGTGGGGAATTAATGGAAGACATTGCTTGCAGAAAACTAAAAGTGCAACACAGAAATTATTTCCTGCATCGTCTGCTGGGGTAGAATCCACCAGATGTGGCAATGTGAATTCCAGATTTGCAGGAAGGATGGTCCCAAGCCTGATCCTCTCTGCAGGCAGAGCTGCAGTATAGGTAACTGAGGAAGGACCGATTGTGATGTTCCTGTGTCCTTGAATGAGAGTGTAGAGTATTTTAGGTGAATGAGAAGATAGGTGGGTAGGCATTTCAGCCTGATTTATGTTCCTTTATTAAAAGGTCCCCTCATGAAATTCAGTGGCTTGTGGAATGCAGAGGATCAAAGGAGATCATCAGATGGCTCCTTTTGGTCTTTAGTGTGTCAGTTCCAGGATACAAAGAGATCATGTGGAAGAGAAGCAAGGGGATTCAGACTTTAAAATAAAGCTCTGAAGTTTAGAGTAGGTGATTAAATCTGTACCAATGTGGGCTTATCCATCGTGACCTCTGGGGAGCTGTGACTGGAGACACTTTGGTGACATTCACTTTTCATCTGCTTCATCTGGCAAACCACCAGTACAGATGTCTCATGATACTCCTGGTTTCAGACAAACCATTTGTATACTCAGAGTTTTGTTGATAACTTCATTGACACAATGGGAGGATTTAGAGTCTGAGGACTGGAAGATGCAATGGTAGGATGAAACCCTTGAATACCCACAGTAATGAAGCAGTGTGGGGACATTTTATTATCCAGTGTCTGGTTATTTCTCTGTTCCCTTTCATGCTGTAACAAACCAAGTTGTGAAGCAATGTTTGTGCTGATGTAAAACTGAGTCTCAGTTCAGAATGGATTCTCTGTCTGTGAATGGATGGTTGGAGGCAGGTCAAAAGTCAATCTCTGTAGCTGGGATAGAGCCTTGCTGGGGAACCTGATGGTGATTGCTGTGTATAGCTTAAAACTTATTTGAATTTTAAAAATTTTCATATTTTATTACTAATTTCCATTTTTACTGCTACTAGAAGACAGTGGTTTTATTGTAGTTTCTGTGGCGTTTCATTTTATATCTGTTGAAGCAAAAGAAACAGTTCTAGACCCAGCATAGGAGTAGGGGAATAGAAACATAATTTTTCTTCAGAACTGGAATTAATTTTAATTGGGATGCTTACTTTTGTGCATCTCATATTTTGCAAATCAATACATTAAACCTTTGTTCTTAAATGATTTTTTTTTCTATTTAGTGTATTTTTGTGCCTTCTCATACATTTGTACACGCCAGCAAGTGCCTGCTGAGGCATAATTCCTACTGCTGAAGCAGCTGCAAGTGCTTTCCTAACTAACAAATGCTGCATAACAAGGCAGAAGACTTCAAGGATTCTCCAGTCTTTTTTTGTCTTTTTTTTTTAATTACTAATCTGTGGATCACCATGTGTGAGGATGTCACACAGCATAAATCTTGAGTCTGTTTTAGCTGATACACACAATCTTTTGAAATGGTATATTTTTCTTTCATGGTAAGAGCACAATTATATTTGTATTTTCACAATTCTGTTTCAGATGAGAAGAAGCAGATGGTTGCAAATGTTGAGAAACAGCTTGAAGAAGCGAGGGAACTGGTATGTTCTGGCTTTTCATAAGTTAGCTGCAAATTCCTAACAAAAGCAATAGCATCATTGATAGTAGCATTTAACACTCATGCCCTAAAAATACTTAATGGTGATATATTAAAAAATGAAATAATAGTCTTGAAATAATTCTTATTTGAGGGTATGAAATACAAGAAGAGTGTATCTTTTTTAGTCCTGTGTTAATTGATGCAAGGTTTGCACTATTGCTGTAAGTCAATAAAGAGTTACAAGCTTGGAGTTTAGGTCTCTAAACCTAAGGATTAGTTTTTAGGAGTAGGTCTTTTGCTTTGGGAATGGAATTAAATATTTGCACACCACGACTTTGTAAGACCCAAGCACCTACTTAATTTCATCTATCAGAGTGTCTTGGAGAGCAATGGATCTTTTTATCATTTTAGCAAGTGAGGCATAAAGGGGGCCATGGCAGTGTGGGTCACTGATCCAAGAAAAGTATAGGTGTTAATCAAGGATTAGTTTGTAGTTCACACTGACAAAAAAACCCAGTATGTGACAAGCAACATGTGCTAAGCAACTGTGACTTTTATTTATTTTGTTCCCATTACAGCCTGGTGTGTGTTCCATCTGGGAGGAATATAAGGGTAAAGCTTTGTAGATGTGGAGTAACTGAGCAAAGGTGTTGGTGGCAGCTGAGATTGTCTTTTTCAGGCCTTACCTGAAGTTGCTTTTGTTTATTGCTTGCAAATGGGTTTGGTTTATCTGTCAGAAATGTAATCTGAATGTTAGGATAGGGAAAGAAATTAGCTTTTCTACTCCAGAATTTCTTATAATGGAGAGAACTTGGATCAATTATTTGGCTATTAACTAAACAATAAAAATATTTTTTCAAGTGGAATAGGAAGAGAAAGGTCTCTCAACTGTGCTTTTGGTTTAAAATTAGAATTTAGACCAGAGCTTTGGAATAGCATCCAGAAAAGCTGGATCTTGGGATGAGTTCCTGCAGTTTTGCCTTGTAAGGATGACAAGCTACCTAACCTCCCTGATTTGGTATTCCCAGTGAGAAACATGGTAAAATTACTGCCTCATTTCATGAGCATGTTCTGAAGACACATCAAGGCCTTTCGGGCATTTTCATATTCAAACAACTGCAAAAAGTAGAAATCTAGAACTGTTTTTCAGCTTGTTTTCATTACAAGCTGATGTGGTGAAAGACAGGGCAGTACAGAGAAGCTCCAGTGTGGGTGGTCATTCAAATTTGTAGTAGATTGGAAGGAGCAGAAATTGAATTAATGGCTACTTACTTCTCTCCTTATGTCAGAAAAAGACCATCTAAGTTTCTATTTATTGCAAGATTAAAAAATGAATCCAGTATCTGTATTTTTATCCTAATGATGATCTTCATTTAATTATTGGCTTTTCTTTCACACTTTTGTTTTAGATCTTTAGATTCATTTATTGGCTTTAAGCAATTACTCAACATGTTTGTGATTAATGTCAAGGCTTGGGTTTAGAAATCAATTTGAACAAACCTACTAATAACAGAACTGATTTAAAAGATCCTCTTTAACTAGAGGCTAGAGTAGAAAATCAAAATAAATCTAATTCCTTGCTGCTGATAGTTTTCATGCATTGCTTTGCTTCATTGTCTTGCGTAGTCAAAGCTGGGATTAGCTGATTTTGTTTTATTTCCTACTTGGCCAGGAAATAACACTCTCAAGTATTATAAATATTATTATAGAGATAATTTATTTGTATTCACTAAGCAATGATGGTTTTAAAACACTGTCTGCTTTGTTTGGGTAAAATCACTGGTGTAATTGATTTGATGTATGTGCAGAAGTGACATGAAAACTTTCAGACTCCCAGGCTACCTTTTCAAGCCAGAGCTGAGGAGTAAGAAACCTCAGGAGAGAAATCCTGTTGTTCTACATCCGATGTGGAGTATCTGATTGTTATTTTTACCAGGTTTTTAGGAAAGGTGATTGCTGAGCTAACCTTGGGGAAGTTCTTTGTGTATAAAATCTAGCATGTGCTAGAAGAATTGTGAATTTTCGAGTGAAATTCTGCTTTCAAGAAGACAAAACTGTCTCTCTGTTGTTTGCCTTTGATGAAGGGCACATCACAAAATTTTTGTGTTGTAAGTGCTGGGTTATTCTTGTCTTGTGTTTTTGTAGTTTAGATCTCTATTTTAGTTCCAGTAAAATACTGATGCTTACGAGTTTCTTAAAATGCTAGCAGCTGATTCCAGAGTCCAGGGCAGATGGAGAAGTTCCTGTAGGAGGGGGAGACTTGTTTTGGAGTGGACAACATCAGCCACACTACTTTGTTGTATTTTTGAATGGAAATATGAAGGGCTGCTCCACTTTTGCTTGTTTTTGAAAAATATATAAGAGAAATGTTGAAATGTTTACAGAACATTTGAGATCAAATATATTAAGATGAAATTGATAAGAAATAAGCTATTAATTTCAGCTATTGGTTTCATTTATAATACCCCTTTGTAAAGTTAAGCTAAAGACCTGGGTGGAATTAGAAATTGCTTTGTATGTTTCAATTCATTAGCAACTATTTAATTAAAGTCTGCTTTATAGTTTTTTATTGAATATCATTTTGTATAATCAGAATAGATCAGGCAAAATGACTTTTGAGTATCTGGCAATTCCATCGATTAAATTCAGATGCTTTTCTTATGATATGAGGATGAAATTTCAAAGTGTAAGCAAATGATTACATAGGAATAATTTCAAGCAGTCCCTTGTGAAGACCTGCAGCCAGTAGCCTGGGACTAATTGAAAAGCATTTCTGCTCCTATGCCATATTGCTCAACCAAGATTGGTAGGAGGTGAGTAAATATTGTTTCAGGTGCCTACAGAACCAAGGAGAGGTATTCTTTTATCTTTTTTTAAGTAAATTGGAAAGATTTTAAAAGGCAGGTCTGGGATTCTTCTGCTGTTCAAAACAGAATTCCTGAACAGATAGCACCATTTAGAGCAGGCTCCAAGACCCAGTGGGCAGGTAATTAGCAGCCCTCATTTACAACTTTTGATTTGCTGTACCCCTGTGCGGAATTCCACATGGCAAGAATAAATAAAAAAATATAGAATATGTCTGTAATTTTTTAATCCATTTGACTGTATGCAAGTCCTTGAATGGCATTGTCATTGAACCCTGAAATTCAGCTATTTAATATATTTACATATAGATTTGGGACGTAGATTTATTAGCCAGGTTATGTAATTCTGCTGAGTTAGCCATGTTTAAAGAAAAAATAATTAGTTTATTAAACATAAGAATCATTTTATTAAACATACAGACTGGTAGTAAATAAAACTTGAAATACATAGATAAGTAAAATACCTTTTTCAGCCAATGGTTTCTAAAACTGCACAGCTAGGTAGAGTAGGCTTTCTTTTGAACTATGCTCATTTGCAGAAATTATCCTCAGTTTTTCTATTTTTTTATAATAATATTCATCACAGTTGGAATTGAAATCTAGAAATATTTTGCTCTAGTAATTCCCTCTGAGTGTTAGTAATACTAATGTTGTCACTTGTTTCTTGACTTAAGACGGTGCAAAGATTTTGATAAATTGTTTGTATATTGCAAAATAAGAAACATTTTTCCTTATAAAGAAGGAATATTTCCTGAACTTAGATAAATTTTTTCTTGCTTTAATTAGCCCTTTGATTTATATACCTCCTCTTTGTTTTTACTTGTCAGCTTGAGCAGATGGAACTTGAAGTTCGAGAGATCCCACCTCAAAGCCGAGGGATGTACAGCAGTCGAATGAGAAGCTACAAACAAGAAATGGGAAAACTTGAAGCTGACTTTGTGAGTTTTTCACATATTACATAAAAAAGGCATCTCTAAGAATTTTCAGAATAAAACAATGCAGTTACTCAGGCAAACGAGAGGATATTTTTGGTTAGTGTGAGATGAGTTCTGTGTGTATTTTGCTATGTATGGGGACAGATGAAAACCAAACTGGGGAAGAGAAGCTTTTCTTTTAGCAGCAGTCCCATACCAATATTCCAGTTGCTAGCCTCCTGTCCTTTTACCCTGGAACTCTGTTGTTTCTCTGTCATTAAACATTATGAGTGTTCATGATGTATGCAAAATAGTCAGCTTTTAATCCTATTTCTTGAGGAATGACAGCTTGTAGTAATATGGGCAGTAACATGAAAAGCAGTATAATCTCCAATCCGTGGAATTTTTGAATGTAGTTTATCTCATGTGCACTTTATTTGTTAGTCACTGTGTTTTCTTTTTCATTGCACTTAGATTCCTCTTGGCTTTTGTACAAATTGGTTATAAATACTACATTTTTTTTTAGTAATGGATGCAAAGTAACAAGATTCCCTTGTCTAGGGGCTTCTGCTACAGTTATCAGTCCTTTTTTTGTGACTGGGATTTACACTGAATAGATTTACATAGAGACAAAACTGTTTCCTGTAAAATCCTGAAAAAGTTCAAAGGGATTGCAAAATGTAGGAAAATGCTATGTTAATTGGCAGCAGCTCAGTTCCTCCAGGGTAGGGAGAAAAAAATAACTCATGGCAGTATTTTCCATTCACTGGGGAACTGTGAATTTCCTCAGGTTGCTGGCAGCAGTTTAATCCTTCAGGGGAGGGGAGTCAATGTTTATACCTGCAGCCAAGAAATCCAGCTGACTGTCACTCCTCTGTGCTTCTGCCAAGTTGAGCACTTGCACAAAAATGTATGAGAAGATGGTTGCGGTTTGTAAAGTTTGAGGAATGTTATAATAAAAAGGCTTGCATCAAAATTTTGAGGCAGTCTCGTCTGTTCCACTGTAGGAATTGCATGTGGCCAAACAGTGACTTCCCAGAGAGAGCAATTTCTGGACCAATTGTGAATGCTGTTTATCTTCTCAGATGTGGGAGAATTTGCTGTCGGCATGTATTTGTTCCTGACCTGTTTCTATATGTGGGTAGATGGTGGAATTCATACTGTCATATTCCCAGGCAAGTGAAAATGAGAGAGTTCAGAACAGAACACTGTATGGAAGAAGAGAAATGAGTGCAAGGAAATGCATCACAGCACTGGGAGTTACATGATCACAACAACATAAGCTTGTGCTCAGAGTGAAGAAGCAAAACACGAGAAAGAGGAAGGAACAGATTGTAATAATGGGTAGAAACAGCAGCTCCAAACCCAAGGATCTTCAGCAGAAGATCAAGGAAAGAAAATGATGTGAAGGATGGACCAAAGTGCTGGAAGAAAATAACTGTTCTTGAAAAAATCTCACTTATAGCAAATAGTGGTGTTACAACTAAATGCTTTACACAGTTCCAGTTTCTAAATACTAATATATTTCTAATTTTGTACATAAGGATTTAAGACTCTTTTTGGATTATTATCCAGGCAAATAGCAACTTGTTGGAAACTATAGAACAAAATTAATTGCAAAAATTACATACTTCAGTACAAAGTCTTTTTCATTAAGTTCTGTATTTCAAATGTAAAGTGAATGCAGAACCAGCACCAGTAGTTTAATTTTATATTGATTGATAACATGAGAATTGATCTTGTGATTATTTGAATGCCACATAGCATCTGAAAGTTTGCCCTTACCCAAAGAGTTATGGAAAACAGCAGCACAGCAACATGTTTAAAGCTAGGAAAAGGAAACATGGGGTTTGTGGACTTGTCCATTCTTTACTGGCAGGATGGACAACATTAAAGTTTATTTTTGACATTTAATATGCAACTGGTGACTTTATTTTGAGCTCTGTGTGTAATAATGACAAAATGTCTTCACTATAATATTTACTAGGTGCTGTGGCATCTTTGGGAATGTGTAGGGATTTTTTCCCCATACACTTTACTATGTTGAAGTATATTCTGAAAAATACAGATTTAAGCTCTGTTACGCTGTGCTTAGAAAAGTTACTCCAAACATGGCTTTTCATCTCTAACTTTGAAATCAAATAGGAAAAAGTTACAAATAGGAGATTTATTTCCTCTCATTGCTAATCCTTGCTGGTTTGAGACCTGCAGTTAGGTGTCAGTGCTCTGCAGTCCAGGGCTGTGTGAAGGCAAAGGCATCTCCCCCATGCACTGTAATGCACATGCATAGTTGGTAACACTCTAATTGCAGTAAATCATATCCAAGGAGAAAAAACACCTTGCCCTGTATTGGCCCTCTCTCTTGAAGGGGAACAGTGATAATGAAAAAAGAAAGCACTGTGAGTACTGATGGGGAAAATGAACACAGCAAGCACTGCACCTCAGCTTTAGTCAGGAGGGGCTTCTGGTGCTCACCTCAGTGCTCTGCAGTCTTCCCTGGGGAGAAATATCAGAACAGGGCAGGCATGAAGTGCTGCTTCTCTGCAGAAAAGTTGCACACATCTCAAAAAGCCAACTTTCAGGCTTGAGATGAACATACTGAAACAGAGTGAACATGTTTGATAAGCCTTATGCTGTCTCTTTTCACTTGCAGATGTAAATCTTGGGTTTATGATGTCATTTTCATTAGCACATCCCATTTCTTTGGGGGAAGGTGTGGTGGGACCAGCTGGGCTGCAGGGCTCGGGAATGTGCTGCTGGCTCTATCTGGTGGCCCCAGGTGGAGTTGCACATCACATTCTTGTGCTTTCCGGGCTGCTCCACGGCTTGGGACCACCTGTGTAAGAGTCCCTGAAGCTTGAAACAATCTTCCTATCAGAAGGTCTTTCTCCTGCATCTACCAATGCACCATTGTGCAGTTTAAGCTTTTAAATATTTCTTTTTTTTCCTGGCTGTTTCAGATGTAGAATGTGCCTGCTTGAATAGCAGAAAAAAGTATTTTAAGTATATGGACTATAGGTGTTGTTTATTCATACAAATAAAGTATTTTATGTTGTTACCTAAAAGTAGCCAGTTATTTTTAAATAGTGGTAAAAGGCTTCCAGATTTATAAACATTACTTTGAGCTAAATCTATCCCAGTCCAAGTGAAAATGTAACTCTATAAACCTAGCAAATATGTGGTTATTTCCTAGCACTTGTATCCATCCCTGGCTCAATGTCAGGGTGCCATAAAATAGAAAAAAACAAAGGCAGGCATTTGTTTTCCTGAAAAGCTTACTGCTGGCATGTAAGGCATTCAAATAGATGAGGAAATATAAAAAAATCTTGTAAGACCACATTATAGAGTAATATTCATGTTACAAAAATGAATATTGCACAGTTAGTGTTGAAAATGAGATGAGCATATTGAGAAAGAAGAAATAGTCATCAAATAAAGGAGGCAACATATAAGCTGTTCCTATTCTGTCAGCAGCACAGAGGTAAATCTTGCAGGTAGCATTTGTTACCAGTTCAGGAGACAGAGCTCATTCTCTTTTAATCCTCAGAACTGGTACTGGTTTTGGTAATTCTGACTTTCAGAATAACCTTTGAAAGAAAAATAAGGGGAGGTGAGGCAAATTTGCAGATACGTTGTAGAAAACTTGAGTAAACATTTAAACATTTTTGGCATTTAACAATAGCTTCAGTCAATAGTGAGGTATGTATTTACAATTTATACCTCCTGCAGGTTCTGTTTAAGATCATTGTTAAAATTTCAGCTGCTGTTAAACTTTAAAAACGTTTAGGGAGATAACCAATGGAATTTCATTGGATGAAGTTAACTCTCTTGCATGACTCTCAAATACCACCTGAGTCCAGAAGCTCACCTCAACAACTGTGTCTGTTGTGTTCTGGCTGTTTTCTGCAAGTACCACTACCCCCTTTTCAGGTTCAGTCACCTACCCAGACAAATAATCATCTGGCTGTAAGCATAATGAACACCATTTGTCAAATGACAGCTTTGCTGGCTGCATCTTTATGGCCAGTCTTCCCTAGGTCTCCAGTTTGATCTAAAACTTAGAGACTCAACTGTTGCAGCTGGGTTATTTTGATTTATAAAGCAAATAGTGCAATTATGTTTTGTACTTAAAAAATTGTGAACCATGTGTGTATATCTTAACTGTTGTAATCCCAACAGTGTTCTTAAAAACAGGGAATTTGTCACACCAAAACATGATGTGTGCACCAGGACCTTGCCTGGTGTCTTTAGTGAAACCTGATCTGTTGACACATTTAAAACTTCTGAAATCAGATTAGTTTTCACTATGTGAATAATACAGCTCTTTTGAATGGGCTGTGGAGGATTTGTTTTAGTGCACACAAGACTGAACTAAGTTTCAGAAGAAAGAATTTGAATTATCTGGCCCTGTACTCTGACAATCTGGTTTTGAAAAAGCATATTGTGAACAAAAGTTCTTTCACTGCCATTTTTATAAATACTGTCACCTTCTTGAGATAAATAATCACTCCTCTACATTCTCCTCAAACTGCACCTTACAGAGGTACTATTTGTTTTCCTCTGTGACTTTTCTAATAACCTCTGATATGATATTTGTCTGCCTGACAGTGGCTGAGCATTAGGGTGGTTTCTTTTCTATAGAGGCTAACTCCACATTGTCTTCAGCTTGTTTTCACTCGTATCCCCACCCTCGTGCATTTGTGATGGAAAAAGGTGGAGGCATTTGACCTTTTGCAATTACTTGATTTATAATACTGCTATTTTAAATGAGGGAAAAGTGATACAGGAAAAAATGTTCTCTCATTTTTTATTTTGTAACATTCAAGCCTAGACAGATGAAATATTAGGAAGTGGTATAACTTAGAATTCCTGTTTTGCCCTAAATTATTTATGTCTTAAATTTCTTTTTATTTTTTTGTGTGGAAGTTTGAAGATGGAAATAAATTTATTTCATAATGGAATTTACTAGTGATGAGCTACTTTTCTGCAGAGTAAAGTGTGAAAGATAGGAGTTAGCATGCTTAATTTGTAATTTGCCTAAAGGGTGAGCTGAGATTCCTGAGAGGCCAGACCAGTGAAACACACCTTACCTCCTGGGCTTTGTAACTCTGTAGGTATTGCTTGCAAAGAATCGTCCTGTGTTTGACCAGTGTGTTCTGCATCTTGTAACTCAATGTGTGAAGAGATAACATGCTGGGTGAGGGCAACCAAGCAGCAAATTTTTTATCAGTAAAGCTAATGCCTTGACTAGATTCTTCTCTCAACCACCTCCCTCCCCCTTGAGCCTCACAGGAAATTCTGTGTCTATCTCATCTGTTAATGTAGGACTAAGACTGGTGACTTCTGTGGTGTCTCTTTGTTGGTCCTTCAGCAAGCTGTGGTGGAGGTGATGCACATGATTTTAAGAAACACCCCTTTGTGTAGCTTAGACTTGGCTGACTGATTACAAATAAAGGTGTTTTCAGGAAGTGATTTGGTGAGTCTGATAACTCGTGTTTGTGGCTGGGGGCTGTGAATGGAAGGTGTATGACTCACACAGGGCTCTGTAAGCATTCATGCCTCTTTCTCCCTTCACACACAAAATGTTTCTGTACTAAATTAAGCTGAAAAGTAGTCTGTGTCAGAATGAAGTCTTTCTATAAAATGTGTTAGAAGACATGTAATAGAAATTCAGCATGATGCCAGATTTGCCTTTTTCACTTAGCAATTTCTCACCTGATAGTTTGTAGAAATGTTCAGATTTCAGCCTCTCAAGTAGAGAACTGCAATTTCTGTTTACCATGGAGTTTGTTCTTATGTTAAAACTTCTACTTCTCAAAATAGTAGAAGTAAGTATGTTTGCTGTTCTTTCTAAAAGAGAATGGAAGAAGCCACGTTCATGCAAAATTACTTTTAACCAGCTGATGAGTGAAGGGACTTCATATAGAAAAGGTGAATGCTGTTTTGTGGGGAGTGGGACACAAGGGGAAAGGCTTTATTGTTTCCCACTCCCTCAGTGATGTCTTATTCTACTCAAGTGGTGTTCCTGTACCTGCAGTGCAAAAAGAAGCAGCTGTCACTGTCCTGCTTTTGATAGCAGCAGTAATAAAGGTCCTGTAGTTGCACATGGGTGTAGGAGGCAATGATGAATGAGGAAAACAGAGTACCTCTTGCTCACTTCATTGTTTTGCTCACCTGCACTCATTTAAGTAGAAGTTTGATTTTGTTTCTATCACGAGCTAGAAACATAAAGATTGCTAAAAAAATTAAAAATCAGCAAACTGAGCAAAACCCCATCATTTGAATGTTTGCTTTTCAGGCTAGAACTGCACTCTCGAGTTCCTTAATGTGTTATTATGTTGGGGTTTTTTTTGTTGGCTTTTTTTTTTCCCCCCAGCTAGAACGAGGCTATTTTGCATTTCAGTGCTGGTCATGTAAATAATAAAAAACAGAGCAGGTTGGTTTTGACAGGGCAGGATTAATTCCAGAATTCCAGCGGTTCCAGGTGCACTGCCCCTGGAGTGACGCTGGGTGGCGCTGTTTGTTTGCAAAGCAAGTGGCGCTCGCTTCCCCCTCCTTTTTTTTTTTTTTCTTTTTTTTTTCTTTTTTTTTTTTTTTTTTTTTTTGCTTTGGTAGTAACTGAAATTACTGTTTCATGAATAAAATATTTCTGGTGGGATTTGCATTTCTATATTGGCTGAAGATACTGTGTTGAATGTTTTATTAACCAGCCCAGTGCAACTGTCAGCCTATTAAAGAGATCCAATGGACCCTGTTTAGCTAAATAAACTAAATAAATCCAATTCGTCAAATTGTGTTCCTGGCTGTTTATTTTCCATTCTTTTGATGTACAGTTTATTTTAAGTTAAAGCCACATAGATTTAAAAATTAATGTGAAAACAGAATGCAGTGTTTGAAACATGAGAAGACTAATTGCCATGGTCAAAAATAGCTTCCCTTTATAGTGAATTTGCCATCTGGTAAATGGTGAACTTTTTATTTGTGACTGATTAACTGTCCCATGTCAAAAATTAGTTGGCAAATGAGTGGTTAATAGCTTTTTTTGCCAGCTTGGTTTTGTTGCTTCCATGAAGAGAAACTTGAAATATAACCACTGCGGTTAAAAATAACTATTTCTACCCAACTTCAAGAGGTTTGTTCTTTATCTTGATATTTTCTCAATCAGAATTCAAGGGGGAAATTTTATATGGTCATTACATGTTAAATGTTTGTTAAAATTCTTGTTGCATCACAAGCAAATATTGGAGTGTTAAAAAAACCTTTGCATAACTGAATACATTGCATGTCTGGTTGTCAAACAGTTGCCAAACATTACAAATACCAGCATTTATTATATTCTGTTAGTACTACTAATATTTTAGTTACCTTGTTTCTGCTGAAAACCTTTGCCAAAGAATAGCAGGAGACACTGTAGATTTTTGATGTTGCTGGGATAGTACAATTTTTTCTGTGCCAGTTACAAATTCTTGTAAATGTAAATACATTCTAGATTTGTTAATGAGAGAGAAGAAGAAACAGTGATGGATGTATTTGCTCTTCCTTTCTGGTGCTTTCTGTAGCACTGATTTAGTGATGTTACATGTTAACTTCTGTGTGTTTTACAAGAAATCAGAGTTGCCAGGTATCATGTTTTGCATAGGATTTTTTTTCATGCTCTTGGGTTTCCAAAAATGGAATTTTGAAATTTAGTGCAATAGAAATACATTTTGATTAAATTGCATTTCTGGCTCTTTTCTCAAGAAGTCTACTATAATTGATTGAGCAGCCTTTGTGAAAAGTTAATGTGTTAGATGAACTCAAAAGTGTCAGGGGTTCTTAAGAAAAATAATTTAATCAAGTAAGTCCTCCTTGTTTCATGCTTTTTCTTACTTCCCAAAATGGTAAATTTTTGTTTCCACTTCTACCCCAAATTCTAACCCAAGAACAAAGCAGTTATTTAGGCAGATGTCATCAGAGTTGGATAGAGTGCTGTTCCCTTCTCTAGGTAGACTTCAATTTGTAGTGAAAAATATTGCATTTCTTGAATATTTTCTAGCTGCAAAAGCTTTAAAATGGTATTTAAAAACTAAACCACACCTCTTTTGTCTCAGAAAAAAACCTTCCCATTTTGTGCTCTAAGCTGGTTCTTTTTAACATACCAGAAATAAACTCAGAAGGAACTTTATGATTCTATACAACTGGCTATCAGAGGTAAAAAAGATGGACTTTTATGCCAGTGGAGATGTCGTCTTGTTTCTGGCTAAAGACATAGTGAGGAAGGAATATAAAGTAAAAAACCGGAGCTGTCAGTGTATTAGAGTGATTCTGCCTTCTCCTAGTAATGTTCTTTACTATGTGAAACATATGGAAAAAGTGTGAATATCTTTGTTCTTTTGTTTGGTAGCTTTTTGTTTTTACTCTGCAATCATTTAGTAGTCTGTCCCAACAACAGCCAGCTTCCCTTAAAAGCTGCTGTACGAACCTCAACAAAAAGTGGTTCTTGGCCACAGAGTCTGTTTAAACTTGCTGTTCTTACTCAGTTAGGGAGGAAAGCCCTGCAAAGGCTAGAGGATCTAAAGTTGTACATTTGACAATTTAATGCTTGTATACATTTATAATAAGTGGATCAAATACAGCACCTCCCTTCCTTTTCATTTGCTTTTTATAAACTGGGTTTAGGGTGCCAGGGCGAGGAAAATAGGCCTTTTCCAATATTTAATGAATACTACAGAGGTTTCACTCCTAAAAGAGGTGATCAATGAAAATTAGAGTAGAAATATAAAGATTACAGATAGTAAAAAGGAATATAGCAGGTGGCTTCAGGGATCAGCAGTAGAACAGAATAATTTTTCCCTCTATAGTAACGTTTAACCATTTCAGATGGGTGTAATGAAAAAAGGGTTTTGCTAACTAAATATTTGGTGCCTGGATCTATAAAGAGAAAGAAAATGGGGAGTGTGTGTGTGGGCTCTGCATGTTTCCCATTGAGTGGCATTTGTGCTTACTTTCAGAACCCCCACAACTTTCCAACATGTCCTTAGTTTGGTTTTTTTTTACTTTCTGAGAAGTTAAGACTAGAATGAATAAGGGTAGTGTTTGCCAACTTACCCTCCTGGTCAGTGTGGAAAACACTGAATTGCAATTGCAGGCTTTGTACCTGTTCACTAAAGATTCAAATGTGAATTCTGGCAAGTCAAAGAAAAGGCTTGTATTGTGTCTGGTGGGTCTTGGCTTAGGCCTTAGTTAGAAAATGCTCCTGCATTATGAATTTAACACCTCCTTTTTGCTGATTCCTGAATAAAGGTTTGAGCCATTATTAAATCGAGCTGTAACTTTTGCTAGGTTGTGTCACCAACCAGGAAAAAAAGGTGGTAGTTAATATTTCATTTCAGGGAGAATAACTGCATTAATACCAAAGCAAATTCTCTTATTTCAGAATCTGAAGTTACATTCCATTATGGTGGTTGGTATTTTGGGACATGTAACTGCAGATATTTTGTCACAGGGATCCCTGTTTGTGGAGTGCCAAGCACAAAGGGATTTCTCACTCATGACTACAGCTCTTTGGCACTATAATGAGTATTAACTAAACAGAACTATGCAAAGGACTGGGTTTTCATGTTAATGTGTTTCTTGTGATTATTTTTATTTAAGAAATATAGATTAGTGTCAGTATTACAGGTTGTTCCATTAGCAGCTGTCTTTGAAACTACAGGTTTTCATGTTAAGTGTTTCTGTCAAAATTTCTAGCATCCTTAAAGAAGGAGAAGCATTTATCTAAGATTAATGTGGTTGGGAGTAAAACGAATAATGCTAAGGCAGGGTCTAAACCACAATGCTAGGGGTTTTTTATTCAAAAGGAAATGTTTGATTTGTACTGACTGCTTTGTATAGTTTCATAATTCAATGCCATTTAGACCCTCAAGTGACCACGTGATTCCCTCTTCTTTCTGCCCAGTCTTCAGGAGAAGTCAGATTCTCTGGTTCAGTTGTGTAAGCTTCCCACAAAGTTAGTTCAGTCAACTAAATCAAGGTAAAAAGTTACAGAAAGGTCAGGATTAAGTTAGGGGTTGCTAACCTGAATTGCTTTCCCAGCCTTTTTAAGCCCTTAGTGCTCCTTTTGTCTTTTTCTTACCTTCTGTCATGTTGTCCTCCTGTTAGATCTTTATTTCAGTTGAAGGCACCTGGGCTGCATCTTTCTCCTGACCCATACTTGGAGTCACTTTCAAACGTGTTATTAAATCCCTTTTTTCCATTCATGAGCTAAAAGTCTGGCATTCAGCAATGCAGATCGGTGGCTCAGCACTTGTGCCCTGTAGAGAGCTTGGTTTAAAATGCATGTATTTTAGAATGAACATAAGGAAAATTTGCTCCTTTCTCTCCTCATTTTCCCTTTTCCTTTTTTTGTTTCCCTTTCTGGGGCAAATGTTAGAAATTTTCACTTTTAATTTGTACCTAAAAAGTACTCTGTTGCTAAGGTCAGCACTGCTGAGTTCCCTTCTCTCATAATGTAGGACCAATTTCCAAACCACTTGTATGTTTTAAAAAATGTCTTAGCTAAGGATTTTTCTCCCATCTGGGACTTCGTGTACAGTGGTGGTGTTTGCTTGGACAAAATCTCCCAATTTTCCTCACTTACTGCATATGAGTCTGAATAGAATTGCTTTTTCAGGAGAATGAACTGGAAACTCCATTTCAGGTGTGCACTAACAGACTTGAGGGTCTGAACAAAATACTGGTGTTTCAGGCAGCTTTGAACCATGTTGAAGGGAAGATGTTTGATCTTAGAACCGGGCCAAATCTATTCTGCAATGAAACCTGAAATCATGTACACTAGAGAAAAAATAGTGGAAGAGCTGCAACATGCTCCTGATGTAGATAAATGTATTCTTTTGGAGCAAGACTTCCTTTTGAGGTCCTTCCTTCCTTTGGGAACAATTTGGACCCTGTGGAAATTTCCATTCCCTTTCTTGTACCCTGTATCAGACAAAGGAAACCAGGACAGGTGCTTCTGTAGCCTGAAATATAGGATCACAGAATGGTTTGGATTGGAAAGGACCTTCAAGATGATGTGGTTCCAGCACCCTTTCCCTATGGGCAGGGACATCTTCCACTAGACCAGTTTGCTCAAAGCCCATCCAGTCTGGCCTTGAACACTCCCAGGGATGGGCCTGGATGATCCTATGGCTAATAAGCATAACTAAATATATTTATTAATACATTTGGACTATTTTTCTTTTTTGGAAATTGTGGATCATATGTCAGTTCTTTCATCTACTTGCCATTTGAACAGAAAAACGAAGCCTGTTTTTCCATTTCGTGCAATCCACTTTCAAGATCTTCAGCACTAAATTTCTGATAGCAACAAAGCATTAGTGGCTTATATTTCTGATATTCCACACCTGGGTCCCCAGCTGTACTCACTGCATTTGTGATTTTGATGCAGAAATGACATGAATCATTAAAATCCCCCAAAAATTGGCAACAGGAAATCCAGATCAGGTCTTTGAGGGCATGTTTAGCACGTCTGGTGCATTCTAAGAAAACACTCTTGTTATCCCTGCCAGGTATGTCTTACAGTCTAGTTAAGAGGGCCATGCCATGGTTTGTGATGTTCATAGTATCAAATTTAGTATGAGCTTGGTTGTACAATAGTGAATTCTTCATTGAATCTAATTCTGAGGTGTAGAGTCAGACTAGGTGAGAGCAAGGAGAGCTGCCCATTCTCTGGCACCCCCTGCCTTTAAACATTTCTGAGCCTCTGGCTGTGAATTGGCCTGAGTGTGGCTTGGCCAGGAGTGTTAGAACTGATCTATACAATGGAGTTTATCCTTGCATTCAGATGAAGGCTTTCTTTTCCCTATAGAGCAAGCTGCTGCATTCTGGCTGCAATGACTCACTGATGAGGTGTTTGGCTGTGAAGTCGTAGGGGGGATGAAATTCTTGAAATGTGGCTGTGCTGCTCTCTTGTTACATTTTTGGGGGAAATATCTAGAGAGAAGTGAGAATAGGTTGTTCTCCTGACATTACAAACAACGAAGGTGGACCTTTGGTAGTAGCAATCTTCCTGAGAGAATTGAATCAAGCACCTCCTGTGGAAAGTGGAAATGAATCCATTGCTTTGCTAAACTTCAGAGTTGTATTCAAAGTTTCTTTTGACTTATATTTTACCTTTTACAAGGCTTAGTACATTTTAGAAAAAGAAATCTTTGGCATATGTTTAAATATAGGTGAATAAATCTGTGCATATGTTCATTTGTTAGGGTTTTTTAAAAATATTAACAAAGTCCTTTCCCCTGGCCCAAAAAGTCAAAGTGAAATTCAGATTCTGTAGGATATATAGTCTGTCTATAAACTTCATTGTTAGACACATCACTTCAAAAATAGCCATATGAAGAAAAATGTGTGATGCACTTATTGACAGAGAAGAGCCAATAAATCCAATTTGATTCAGGAAGCTGAGAAATGTTTTAATAACTTTCTGACGTTTTCCTGTAGTCCTTATTTACCTTATCAATAGTTATGGTGACATATGATTGTCAACTTTTTATATTAAACCAAACTAATAAATTAAACATGTTGTGTTTATACCTGATGAAAGCTGACGTTTTGGAAAGGTGTTAAAATATACTGACAGGTCTTGTTCATAAACTCCTTTGGTATAAATATGTAGATGACATCTTTAGATATTGTTTGTACATAGGCTGATAGGCAGGAAACGTTGACAACGTAACAAATGCAAATGTCAACCCCACAATTTAACCTTTCTGTGTAGGAAAAGATGTTAGTTTTAAGTTACATGTATCTTTTAACTTTATTTTCAAAGTTTTTTTTTTGAGCCTGTTATCATTGCTGTTTCATGTGCCACTGAAAGTAACACTGCAATAAGAAAGATTTGCACTTAAGAGCTTTTCTCTGTGGTGTTCCTACTTAAATGACTGCAGCTGAGAGGGTGTTTTTTCTTCTAATTCTTTTTATTTTTCATGTTTGCCTAGTACCTTCTGAATCTCTCTGCAATGTTACCTCTTCATTTCTTGCTTGCCAGTGATTCAGGGCTTGTGTGACTCAAGGGCAGCAAACCAGTAAGACTATTCTAAAATGTTAGAGCAGTTTCTTGTAACAACAGACAGATGTCCTTGGCCTTAATCTGGATCAGGGTTGCTTCGTATGCTGGATATTTCTGATTTGAAATTTGTCTTCTCCTTGGCGATGTAAATCCAGTATGTGTTCTCTGCTTGAAGGTTTTTATGCATTCTCCACAAGCTGTGATTAATAAAAAATCCTGCTGAAGTTATGGTCAGTTTGGAGTGGCCCTGAGCAGCCTCCCCAGCCCACCATGACCCAGGGCTCCGTTTCAGGGCTGTTTTCCCCTGCTTGGGGGATGCTGTGGGGTACTGCTCTCCAGCTCTCCATGGCCCTGCCCATCTCTGCCCCTGATAAAATTCTGGCCTGACCTTACTGGCACTGGGCACTGCAGCTCTGCCACGTGTCTGTGGCACGTGTGAGTTCACCAGCCTTGGTCTTTCTGACTTTTAAAATTATTTGATTGGAACAGCTCCAGTGGTGCTTTTCTGTCCCCTACCTGGGCACCTCTGCTGAGGTCTGGAGTCTGGGTGGACAGTGTGAGGTTTTTGTGTACAGTGTGCAGGACTTTTGGTGGGGTTTCACAGTGTTAACCTAGAGCATGCATTGAAATACCAAGTACCTTGCTCTGCATTCAAAATGGGAATGCCCATCTTGATCCTGATGGCTGCAAGCAAAGTTCCTACTGAAGCCTGTAGCCTGTCTGAATTGTGTCTCTCAATTTCCCATTTTAGACTTGGGAGGAGCTTTCAGAAGAAAAACTTTGTCCTCTGCCAGCCAGGCTTTCCATTCTGTCTTTGGTGACCAATTTCACAACTAAGATGAACTTTCCCACAGTGTTCTTGCTGCTGCTTCATGCAGGTCTTCATTTATCATAGCTGGAAGTGCACAGGTAGATTGGAAATGTGTTGGTAGATAATCTCATGATGTTTCACAAAATGCCAGCTGAGTACTTTGAATATTGTCTCTCTAAGGATGTATCTGAATCTCATCAAGGGGAATCCATCCCTTCCTCACATCACTGTATGTGCCGAAATCCATGTGTCAGATAGAGAAGTTAGCCAGAAATGCAGAAATTTGGGAAGGGGAGGTTGGCATTAATTGGTTTGTGATGCTGGAGTGTTGGAATCAAAGCTGTTGCTGTTGTAGCAGGAATTACAGTATGCTAAATTTTAGAGTGGTAAAGGAGGTTGCTAATGATTTTGTTGTTTTTCCCCCGTTAGAAATGAGTTACAATGTCCATGGTCACAACTTCTGTTATAAATAAAAACAAAAATGTACCAACAGTTTTGGTGTTCTCTAAGTGCCTGCAGAGGTGGTTAATGAAAGTCAGAGTAATGGGAGGTTGGTGCAGGCATATAAAATTTAATAGTTTTGGAAGACTTCAGGTGCATTAAAAATAACTATTTTCCAGAATAATTAACTACTTTAACTTGGTATTGAATCAATCAGCCAATTAGTACAGTCCTGTTTTGTTTTGTGGAAACTTTTGTAGTGCATTAATGAACACCAACCTTTTGAGCAGATATTTCTGCAGTTAGACTGACCTATATATTATGTATTACTTTAAGATAACTATGAAATATGTTTTTCAGATCTATATTGTTTTCTTTTTGTTAGATAGATGGACAGATTTGGGATGTACATCTGTGGTACATATAATTGACAGAAAACCCTCTGCTATTTGACTGTCCAAAGAACATGAAAGGTATAATTTACTTTGCAACAGTCTTATTCTGTCAGATAGTTGCATTGACTTTCTGAAACAGTTGGAGAAAATTGATATGACTTAATGTAAATTAAACTGTTACATTTGATTCTTACCTCATGTTACCTCCCCGTGGTATCAAACACTTCCCAATTGTGCAGTAAGTGTGTTTTGTATTGCTTTTATTCCAAATCTTTCCCCAGGGAAATCACTGGAAGTTGTGGGACAATGCTCTTTCATGTGCTGTTTAACTGGCATTGAGTTAGTTTCCTGAGTTATCTAGAGAGGTAGCTTCATTTAATCCACTTCCTTTGCACAGATTAAAAATTGCTGCCTTGTATCAGTAGAACTGAACACTTTTTTTTTCCTGAAAAAAAATAAACAAAACAAAACAAACCTTTAATTTCTAAACTTATTTGGGAACATAGTTTTGAGATTGCAAATAACTCTGTCAGAGTATGGGCACCGTAGCTGCAGTGCACTTCTGCAAGTTGCCATTAATTAGCATTCTGGTTCTTTAGCTTTGTTTAGCAGCTTTTCTGCTCAGTGTAATACCAGCTCTCTCTTTCTTCCCCTAGGTTTTGTGTTGTTGTGCATTTCCTGCTTAACAGAATGTTTGTTTAAGTAGATATAAGAGTAGTGAATTTCCTGAAAGTTACTCATTGGGGAAATTGAAATGAAATTTTAAAGTATCATTAGGAATGCAAACAATAAATTCTTTCATTTGCTGTAGGCATCTTTAGGTTGGAATGACTAGAAAAGGTTCTGGTTAATTAGAAGTAATTTGTTAGAAACCTGAATCCTTTTTTTTTATTTCCTAGATTAAAACTCAGTTCCCAGCTGGATGCTTATAAGTGCAGGAAATGTAATTGTGAGATGATTAACTGCAAAAAGATGGATAATTGGAGTTCATATGACATGTCAAATATGGCTAAACCAAAAGGTTTTCTGTGTGTTGAAAGAGATTGGCTGAAGTCTAGATTGCAGGATATTGAGCAAGGAGTGTTTTTAGAGATTAATAGTCACAGATTGCTGCAAGATGATGAGGCAGAGCTTGACTGTAAAGAGCTAACACCTCCCAGCCCTTTCCTATATCTTCAGGTTTTAATTAGCATGGGTTTGGTTTTGTCCTCTTCCCTTTATTGCTGTTATGTGAATTGGAGATTAGGAAACACACTAAACATCATACATCTAACAGCAATGCTTAGAGACAAAGATATCTCCTCCTCTCTTCTAGGAAAGGCTCAGCCTACCATAGGATAAATTATTTGATTCTCCTATGTTATTCCCTCCCCAGTGTCCTGCCTTACAATCAGCATTGTTTTTTCTATAGATTTTTTTAATGTTTGTAAAATTTGCTTTGAGTCTTTTCTTTTTTTTTTTTTTACTGTACTGTAATAATAAATTAAAAGGTGATACAAACAGTATAAACTGCATCAGTGGCATTTTGCTTTCATTATCCCTCATAGATGTTTAGCAAAACAGTGCCTGGTGTTTTAAATTACTTCTGCTTTACTTTAAAATGAGAACTTCTGTTTGAATAGCCTATTGTTCTGTTAGCTACTACATTGCACTTCAAACCGCAGTGTTATTAGAGTCACTGCATTTTGGGATCATATAAAATATTTGTTCTCTCCCTGCTCCCAACCTATAAACTTCCTATCTCGATGAGGAGTTTCTAACCCTTGGAAATACTGCTTTACAAATTCAGCTAATGACCCAAATACAGCTTGTTTGTTGTGTATGAGTTGTATTAAAATAACATACTCTATGTGTATTGTCATTAATGATATGCTCATTTTGATAATGGAGCTGCAGTCTCTTAGTATGTAGTCCTTGGGGAGATGCTGCATTTTTTTAACTAAGTATTGTTCTGGCTCCTTTCCTTGATTGGCCCAGAAATAGCAATCAGCTGGGGAGCAGGATGACATGCCTCTTAGCGATCCCTTTTATCTTTGAGATGAGTATCAACATTGTATGCTTCCTAATGGAAGTGTAATTTAATGAAATCTATTGGGTAAACATACTTCAGATGTTCAAAGGAGGTGACAAAATTTTTGCTGGCAGCCAGGACCTGGCTGGTTTCCAGCTTGCCTTTAGCTGCTATGCATATAGCATTGAGAGAGGCACTTAAAATAGGAACACAAAGTATTGTTTCTATTGTGTTTTTGGTTGTGGATTTTTTTTTCTTCACTGTTTTCTTTTCCTTAATTTTATTTTTCTGGTATTTGTACTAGTGCCTTATGACTTCCAGGCTTTTCTAGTAAAATGCTGCCTGAGGTCAGGTTTCCCCTCTCCCCCCCAAAACATAGATGACAGTGTTAAACTCAGGGGAGATGGTTGGCACAGAATGTGCTGCATATTGGGAAGAGGGGTGAGTGAGGGGGAGTAGTGATCCAGACTGCTGTTAGTCAGTAACTCTGTGAAAGGATAAGTTCCTCTCTAGACTGATAAAATTAAGGATCCTGTTTTAAAGATTGTGTCAGAGCATTTTTGTTTTATCAATAATAATTGCTGATGTAGAGCTGTCCTCACTGAGGTTTTTAACAGATGGCTGGGAGTGGAAGGAAAGCTGCTCAGCCTTCCACCTCCTCAGCTAGAAACAAGATTGCTAAAAGGAGACAGTTGTCCCTCTTACCATTGCTCCCTCCTCGTTACAGAGCACAGTGATCCCAACACACACACACACTCTCTCTCTCTCTCTTTCTTTGTGGTAGCAAACTTGGCAGAAAGACTGGAAAGATCATATCAGCACTGCTGTCCCTTTTAGTGGATGTTTGACTGGACAGCTGATGGATCTTATTGCTCAGATACTAATGGTTTGGTAAACTGTAGGACAGTGTTTGAGAGGAGTTATATTAACATTTAGACACATTTGAATATAATGGATATGTCTGTGGAACATGGGGTTTTCTTCTTTACATGGAGGGTCTAAAGGAGGTATTTTTAATTTGAAGACTCCAGAGTGGGTGTAATTGGGGCATGAAGGATGTGTCCAGAGGAAGATAAATACATCATTGACTTTTGCTGTTCTTTCAGGTATTAGTGGTTAAATCTGAGCTTTTCATTGTGGCCCACTTTATTCCCAGCTTCCCTGCAAAGAAGTCCCTTTCCCAAGTTTAGGTTGTCCCTCTCCTATGAGTGTGTGACGTGGTATATTGGAGCCTTGTGGTTTTACTCCAGTAACGAGTGAGTTCTCTGGACTGGTGGGAGTCATGGTCTACCAACAGGGAGCTTCTTTGGGTACAAAGGCAAGGTCAAGCAACTGTCTCTTTTTGCAATGTTGTGTTCCATGTGGGGACAGTAACTAAGGATCAGAAAGCAGCAAGATATAAAATGGAGTGAAGCATATTGCTTGTTTCCAAATAATGGAACAAAATGTGAAAGATTGAGAAAGAAAATTCAGGATATGTATTTACAGTATTTCTATAACTGTAAGCTGTAATAATGACACAAGATAAATTGCAATTGTATTGAACTGTCTTAATTCAAAGTGTCTTTGGTTCCTCAGCAAAACTGCACATTACTTTAATGCTGCTCTATTTTGTAAACTTTCTAAAGCTGCCCAAAGTCTGTGCAAGATCCAGATGTGTACTTTGTGTGTGTGGATGCATGTGCAATGTTTGCTGTATATGGAATACAGGGATACTAGCTTAGCTTGTGGCAGCTGTGGGACAATTAAAACTATATATAATTTAAAACTATTTAATATATAAACGCATTTTATTTTGTTTTGTCCTTGCATGAGTTCTGGAGACTGGTGAGGAGAAGCAGGAAATGGACAAAATTACAGGCAGCACCAAAGTTTATGACTCTGTGTTGTGAAGCCAGAATAATTAAATGGTTCATGAGGCTTTCAACTCAAGAAAATGAATAAAGCTTCAAAGCTGCAGACCAAACCATTTTAAAAAATACAAAGTTTGGTGAAATTGTAAAATGTTCTGGCTTTAGATCTGCTTCTTTGAAACTAACCTTCATGTGAAGTACTCCTTAAAAGTGAAATATTTTTCTATACCTTTTGTGGACCAGTTAGAAATATAAATTGGTATCTTGGTGATTTTATTTCTTGTGTCTGTTTCCTGGTGAAACTGGGCTTGAGGAAGCCAAGCATTATTGGATCATTTAATTTGGTGCCCCTTCACATAATTATCAGTTGAGATTCTAAGGGAAGTGAACTAAATGCAGTAGGTTGGTAAGGTGGTATCTATCAGCTTCAAATCCCTTCTTTGCATTTGGGGGAAAGATGCTGACTTAAAACTTTTCTCATCTTGATAATTCCCTGAGTTTCTCTTCCACCAAGGGCATGATTAGATGGTAGTCTGCTTTTTTCTGTTTTCCTTCATTTTATTCCTCCTGATTTGCTTCCTCCTTTACAGCAATCCAGGCTGCAGCTGCTTCTTGCCCCAGTGCAGACGATTAAGCTGCTTCTGAGGCCACCATCAAAAGCTGCTTTCTCACTAGGTCTGCAGGAACATGCACAAGCATTACCTCCGACCACTGCCATCACCATCTTTATCATCTTTTTTTTTTTCCCCATTGTCAAGCCATCGTTTGTAGCTGCTGTAAGCTTTTACCTGTGGCAGCTTAAAAGATATAGGTTGAGATTTTTTCAGAAAGGACCATGAAGGAGTCAGTGCTGAATCCTCAATGGCTTTCAGCGCTGAGCAGCTTAGACCTCTTAAAAATTCTAGTCCTGTGTCTTTTCAGGTGGGATTTTCAGATTCTCATGAGTAACCTGTGAAAGGAAGATACGTAGATACCTGCACCTCATTTCATGGTTCAAGGAGGGCTTGTTTTTTTCAGATTACATAAGTGCTTTTGAAATTTCATCCTTTGACATGATCTTGTCGCAAGAAACATGTTTCAGTCTTAGCAAGGTAGGGTTTGAACAGCTATGAATTCAGAGAAAATCACTTGCCATTTGGAGAATTTCATTGATATGTTTTCTTTCATGTGAATTTCCTATATGGTCAAGCAACCAGGATATCCAGAGGCATTTTAGGTAGGTGAATATAGGAACTGAAGTAATGAAATCCGAAACTTGTATATAGCAAAGCTAATCCTTAAGTCATTAATGAAGGGCACAGAAGTACCTCAAAGATTTTGAAGAATTGGTTGTTGCAAGAAAGAAATGCAAGAAATTCTGTGAAGTTACCCGGACAAAGTCTTTCTTTGAGAATTGACCATCTTTTTCTGTGGCATGATGCAAAATGACTCTGCAGTCCCTGAGAATGTTTGTCCTTATACAGCTCCGGTGAAAAAAAATTACCACTAAAACTCCACTTCTTATTCCATCATACTAAAAGGAGTGATTTTTCCTCTTTAATAATTTCACAGGGTAGACAGATAAGATTGAAGTGGAACTGAAGTTACAGCTGAGGGAAAGATACAATTATACAACATAGTATTGAGGATAATATTATCTATAGTGCAGGTGCATTTAGCAAAGAAGAGTCGTAGAATTGTCCTATAGAAATGTGTTGCTAAAAATGAGAGAGGTGGGGTAGCTTAGAAAAGTCAGTAGAGTTATGCATCCCATTTGAAACCTCTGTCAAACACTTCCCATTGATATATCCCCAGCTGCCACAAGAATGAGTACATTAGGTTGGACCAAAACCCCAAATGGCTTTATGATATTTCTCTGTGAGAGAGTAAAAGATGATTGCAGAAGGGTGCAGGGGCAAAGGATTGTGTACTGTTGTTACACTTAGACTCTTCCAGTATTCTCAATTGGGACTGAGAAATTCCCGAGTCCAAAGTGATGTTTCAACCTAGAACTACATCATCAAAACAGGAATTAGTTATTAGTTATTAATTAATTAGAAGTTGTGGCTCAGGATCTAGGGACCTAAAAAATCAGAGTAGAACTTTTGTGGAGGGTGAGTCAGTTGTGCTTTGCCCCAAACTCAGAGAATTATGAAGCAGGATGAAGATATGAAAATTGTGGGGTTTTTTTATTAATGTTTTGTCATTGCTCCAGTGTGAAAATGTAAGGACTGAACTTTAAACCAGTGGTGGCAAAAAAACATCAGGGCTGGGTATGTAGGTAGAATTATGGGTGGTCCTGCCATGAGCAGCCTTCTGCTTTGGACCTGTCCCCAGGCTCCCTGTCAGACTGGAGGAGCAGGGGTAACAGACCCTGGAAAATGATAGTGCATTAAATAAAACTAAATAACTTTGATTATTTTAGAATTCCTTTGCTTTCTTTAATTTGTTTCATCCAATGTAATTGGATGATTTTATTTTCTGGGTAGAAGGAGATCCTTCTCTAGTAGTATTAGTGGCAGAGTTTCTTGTCTAGTAAGTTATTAGGGCTCTGAATTTATATATTGTTTTCTGCATTGCATGGATTTTTATTTCTGTGTCTTCAGGCTATTATCTGCTAAGAGTTGAGCAGATGTTAGAAATTATACAAATGAGACTAACTGTATCCAAAGATATAATTTTAGGAAATGCTTTATTATGCTTGTAACTGGCACTTCTGTACTTAACAAGTATGTGGGGTTTTATGTGAGTGCCATCTATTTTCTATCTGGATAAGCTTTTTATTTTGGACTCTAAAATATCAGCTGCAAAGGCTCCACAAAGATGGTAAGAAGTGCAATTAATCATTTATCTGCTAGGTGTCAGCAAAGGTTCTCTTTAAGATAAATTAAAAACTGTGTGCATTCATACACTAGATCTTGAGGCTGTGTGGCTCAAATCTGTTTGGAGGCAGAAAAGGAATTTATAAGGAAATAATCACAGAAATAGATACTAGTCAGTGTCTAGAAGAGACAGCTGCACTTCATACCCTTCATTTAATTAATTCAATCCATTGCATTTTTCTTGATGTGTGCAACTTTGAACCTCTCTTTAATTAAGTAAAATTAGCAAGTTTATTTTATGTGGAGAAGATTTCACAGATTTCCATTCAGCAGAGCTTTTTTCAAAAAATTGAAGTTACTGTGTGGGGCATTAGAGAAGACACTTTAATGAAAAAGTAACAAAGGCTAAGAAGAAATGGTCAATTTTCACCGTGGAGGAAGCTCATCAGTGGTGTCCCACAACCTCCTATTTGTGTTGTTCAGCATATTTTTATATGGTCTTAATATAAAAAAGGAAAGAATTGATGAAGTTACTGGTGATACTAAAATTGCAGGACAGTAAAAGGAAAAGCTAAATTCATTATTTCAGGAGTAGTGCTCTGAGTGGTTAAACATTAAGCTCAGAGGTGAAGCTTATTGCTGATAAGTAGAGATAAATGCACCTATTGAGAAAACAGTTCTGAGTTGACATTCCCAATGATGGGCAAGTGTTACTCTTTGGGAAAAATACAGAAGTGCAAACTCAATAGTGTTCAGAAAAGAAAATTGCACTGAAGGAATTACTATGAAAGGAATTGAGGCAAATCATCTCTCTACCTGTGTACCTTTATGACTTTTTGTGTGATTATAATTCCCTGTTCCCCAAAAATGCAGTAGCAGAACATAGTTCTGCTGCTGCTATTGAAAGCTCTGGAGCAGCTCAGTGCAAGGAACTGAGTAATGGACAGAAAAGTCTTCATCTAGGGTTAAGAGAGAGGGGATGTATAGAGAGATGATTATGTAAATGGAGGGGCCTGTAGAGAAGTGTCAAGAAATTGTTCACCACTGCTCACAAAATGTGTCAGGTGGCATCAAATTAATTCATTGCATCCGAGATAAAAATGCAAGAGAGGAGAGGGCATCAGAGTTGGGAAGTGCCTGATCTGTAGTCCACCACAAGGTGATAGAGGAAAGAGGCTGTCCCTGACAGGGGTCATGCACTTTGTCCCCTTCTCTGGGTTTCTGATTTTGGTCCTTCCTGGGTACTGCATGTTAGGCTGGATAGACCTTTGAATTAGTATGGCTAAGTCAGCTTTATAAATGGGATTTTTTCCTGAGCACATGTGCCATAGAAGGGGATGCAGTCACTTCTGCAGTATTGTGCTCAGGTGAGGTATAAACAGTGTGTCTGAGCTTCCTGGCTCCCAGAACAGTGAAAGTTTTGCTGAGATAATTAGTGCTTGTTATTCCAACTAAAAGTTTGGGAACATAGCAGACATATGTTGGTTTACTTGGGATGATAGATCAATATATTTAGCTTCAGCCTGTGCATAAATAATAAGACTTCCTTTGTTCTGAAATCCTAGTTCTGGAAATAGTATAACTTAAGTGGGGAAAATACCACAACTATTTATTTGGGAAGAGAAACAAATTCCATCTGTTTCTACATCTCTGTCTCATTCACTTAATAGGAACATTCTCGGGAAAAGCTCTGTAAATGGAAATATTTTTAAGTTTGTACACTTTGTATTTATATGCTTACTTAAAGATAATGCAAACATTAGGCTATACTTTTTTTAGGTATTGTTTATATATAACTTATCCAGCTGGGAATAAGACCATTACCACTTCACATTTATTTTTAAAATATAGCACTTAAAATATAAGCAACAGCCACTTAGAAAACTACCTCAAAATGAAGAGATTGTGTTGAAAGAGGTACTTTGAAATTTTTTTCACCAGTTTTTGGAAGTTAGAACATAAAACCTGAGTTTAAGAAGTAGTTACACACTTCTCAGGCCTTATATAAAGTTTTGTGTTTGTCATTAAATATTACACACAATTTAAGAATTCATGTAAACCATTACTGTTCTTTACTTAGATACAATATTTTATGAAGTCCTGTGTTAGTAGTGCAGGGGTTTTTTTTGTGTGAAGCAGTATTTTGTGGTCTACTGAGAGTGACAATGCAGTTCACTCAGACTACTAATTTTTTTAGTATAGCTGTGTAACTGCAAAGCAAGCCTAGTATTTCCCCCTTAGCACTTTTATTAATGAGAAACAGTGTTGTCTAATATTACTGTGTACTGGTAATTCAGTAGGTCTCAAATAACTCCCTCAGGCCTGATGGCCATGCTGTGACAGATGCTTTAAAGTCAGAAAGATGTCCTGTCTGCACAAAGAACTTCAGTATCTGACCTTTGCATTGGCTTTGCCAGTGAAGGATATGCTCACACTGATGGTATCAGGTTTATGCAACAACACTGTTGTTGTACTTCTTTTTAAATAAGGCAGTATTTTATTTTACTATGTTATGCTTCTAATAATTAGATTTTAAAAATTTAAAACTGAAGTACTTGATCTTTAGACTTTCAGCCATGTTCCTCTATGAATTGCTGTGTCAAAGAGTGTATTGATGCAGCCACATAGCTGGTGTTCATATATTTCCTGCTCATTCAATAGGAAAATATGATAGGAATGCTGTCCCTGTGCAGTGAGAAAAGTTTGATATTTTCCCCAAATCAAGTCTCATTAGAAAGAACTTCAGCCACTGAGATTTGAAAGGGTTTGTAATATTAAGTTCTATCTTGCCAGGGAAGGAGCTTTCTTACATTTTCTGTTTAAAAAGTAATCAATTGATCAATCTCTTCCCATCTCCCTCATACATTTGTTCACCAAAGGGTTTCGTCCCATGCCAATTTTACAAAATTCAAGTCAAAAGATGCAGGTAGATCTTGTGTACTTATGCTTCAGCTTCTGAATTCCACATAAAAGAGTCATAACCCCACAAAGAAAGTATTAAAACTTCAGATCTTGGCAGAATGGTATTTTTCCCAGTGTATGAGAACAAGACAATGACCACAGGAAGCAGGTAGCTGTGTGCTTCTGTGCATTGTATAGCTTCCATCAATACAGTTTATATGGTCTTCCACGACACACAGCTTTTGCTCTAAAGACATGTTAGGGTTTTTTAAAGTTCATGTATTGATTGTAAATCAGACAAGTATAGATTGAATAGCAAATAATCTCCATCACCACCCTAATTTTAAATCAATTTTGTAACAATGTGAAAAAATTTCTGCACTGCCAAATGCTTTATTTAATGTCATGGGAAATAATGAAATCATCATTCAAAATTACATTAGTTTTGCTTTCTTTCATCTCCCATTTACTAAGCAGGACTAGAATGACATGTATTTATCTGTGCAGGTATATTGCCTGTATTATGTATGTTACCTCTCATTTTGATCTGTAAATATACAGTTCCCTTTCTAGACTTGTTCTCTAATGTGGTCATCCTGAAACTTGACTCTGGTACAAGCAGGGACAAGGGCTGGCTTCACCTCTGTGTGCTGCCCATCACACTGATCTCTCAACATGTATGTGGGATTGAGAGAGCAAAGACCTAGAGTGGAACATCCTACATTTGTACTTACTCCTGTAAGATAGGAAATACAACCATCAAGCTTTTAGGTTCATCTTGGCAGCATTCAACAAAATCCATCTTGATTCTGTTGTCTTAGGGCTGAGATGCTGAGTGTCTGTAGCTGCTCAAAGTTCAGTGAAAGCTGTTTATCATCCCTCTAAGTTTTTAAAAGTAAACTGGAAAGTGGCTGCTCTGTATTTTCTACAAAATAAGGCTGTCACTATTTTAGTTAGCATTAATTATTTGACTAATGCCTTACATTTATACCATTATATGCAAATTAATTTATTAAGATAGAGGTTGGCTTTAGGCTATTACTGTTACAGTGCTCACTTTTTTTTGTGCTGGTTCTGTGCAAAGTTTGTCTGAAATTTCTTAAAGTGTTGGGAAAGGGTGGTTTCCCTGGAGTTTCAAAATCACTGTATACACTGTATAGATGGAATGATCCAAAAGAAATTAAATTAAAATATTTTTCTGCTTGCAGCTTTTTTTTCTAGTATCATTTGTTTGCTAAAAGTGTATTATACAGGCATTTTTTATAAATTTTGCCAGGAGATGACTTTCAAGAAGATAGATATTTCTTTACTTTTATTTGATTTTGTACAGTCTTCCTCTCAGTGTAGTTATTGGTGTTATTTTTTTTTCTCATTGGGGTGGTAGGATTTTTATATAATTTTATGCCTATCAGTGCTCAATGTTACATTATTATTTTGCGTTGCTTTTTTTGGCCTTGTAATTTCTAGAGTAAGAAATTACAGTTGCAAAGACAAGTTTGGAAATAGTTTTATTTGTCAGGGTAAGATAGAATATAAGTGAACATGCTGGGTTTTTCAACAGAGTTAAAAACCAAAATGGACCCCCAAAAACATTGCAAACAGCAGAAAAAGAAACAGAAAAAATTATTTAGACAAATTTCATTCCAATTAACTTGTAGATGAAAGTTGCTTTTTTAAGTGCTATAATCCATAAAAGAAAAATAATTCCTAGTTCAAATGCTGAGGTCTGTGTAGCATACTACCAAGTTTCAGAGGCAAAGTGTTTTTAAGGTCTTTTCATAAATGGTGTGTTTTGGAATGGGGTCACTCGAAAAGGAATAATTACAGAGTGATCAGAAGATTTCTTTGAAAAGATTGTGCTAGACCTTCTGTGTGGTTTGTGGAAGAACAGAAATAAGTTTTGCTCCTAGGGTGGGCTAACAAAATGTATTGTGTTTTTGCAGCTACTTCTATCTTTGCCCGAAAAGATGCATGCATCACCTCGCAGTGCACTCAGCTCTGTAAGGTCATTGCCTCGAAAGCAGATCTGGGAGTTGTTAGAAGTACAACACACTGCTGCACTGTTTGACCAACTGCAAAAGTTTAGTTTTGAACTCTAATGAGTCTTTGCTCATCTCCTGTCTTAGCACTGCCAGTTGTTAAATAATTAATTCCTCTTTGATTTTGCCTCTTTATGTGCTTTTATAAACTTATTTGTATTATTTTGTGTTGTATTTTATTTGTACTCAGCCTCTTTTTGTTTCAGAGCACGGAGTTACCAGAAAGAATTAATTTGAGGAACATTTTTCCACCCTTTGTGTAGTGCTCATACTGAGGATCTGTGATCTACAGTAATTCTTATTCATTTGGAATATAGTAATTTGTTCCTGTCAGCACAGGGGCTGGTTTGTTGTTTTAAATTGCTGACTTTTGTTTTTGCTGGCATGCTCCCCAATACAAATTGAACATCTGACAAAAATCTATTTGTGTGACAATTCAGTTGAGATAGGTGCTCTGTGTTGCCTTGCAGTACAATTTGGGGTCCCCAAGATAAAAGTTGACTGAATGCCAGGATTCTAGTAGAGCTTGTTTGTGCAGATAACAGACGTAATCCATATTCCTCAGGTCTGTAAATCAAACAGACAAAGGAGAAATATGTATGTGCACCTTTCTCTCTGAGATAGTGGACTGTAGTTTCTTCTTAATAACCATTGGGACTATCCACCCCCTGAGAAAAACAGGACACTGACACCAAGGATGTGCCTATATGAAATTAGAGTGATTGGGAGAGTCTTAGAGTGCTTCCCCCTTTGCCAGATAGTGTTAAATAAATTATTCTGTGGATCTGGTTTGTGGCTTTGTGGCGATTTCTGTATGTGGTTTTGTCTGTTTAGTCAAAGTTGATCCATAATACACTGGAGGAGGAAATCCAGCCACTAGGTCTTGACTGTTTTTCCCAGAATGATACAAACAAATGTGTCAGCTTTAGTGGCCATCTATGGAAATACTGTTTAGGAAAACACATACTGGTTCCTACTGATCCCCTGCAATGATTCTTTCAGGATGTAATAAATGACTGAAATACCCTCTTTTTGATGAGGTGTTTAGATCCAAAATGTGAATTACAAACTAGGAATCCCAATAGCCTAGGAAACACTTTCTGATAGAGTACTTTTTAAGGTCCAATAATTGCTTTTCATACTTAAAACTATACCTCTAGTCAGCTGTGTGCAGCTATGCTTTCCATTTTCTTACTTAACTGTGGAATTACTTATTTTTTGGTGTTAATGCTCAAGTATCAGTCTTGTGATTTACTGCAGGATCCTGTATTATCTTGTTTTAAGGGAAAAAAATTATGACCCAACAATGTTCTAAACTTTTTTCGTGAGGCCACTGTTTCAGTAATCTGTGAAATCTGTTGTGATCCTGTCATAAAGGTTGTCATTGTCCTGTAGAACCACAGAGCTGCTCACAGGGCAAATGACAATGGGCAAATGACACTTCCAGGTGACCACTCCTGTTTGTTGTGCAGCACATGGTGCTGTGGGGGATTTGGAAGACAGAATTTAGGAGAGGACCCCAATATCTGAGCAGAGGGAGGGAACCAGTAGGAAATGGCAAAATGAGTGGTGGGAAAGGGAACAAAATATGATGTTTCATTATTCACACTTTATGCTAGGAGAAGGTGACTATGATCACACTGCAGCCAGTGTGTGATAAGTGGAGGGAAGCAGAAACAAACTGTGAAAGGTATAAGGTGGAAAATTGTTGTATAACGGGGAAGGAATGGCAGATCTAACATCTGAGATTTTAGTGGAATAGTTGTTAACACTCTCTAGCTTTGTGAAAGTTCATTTTTAGGTTGAAATTTTAACCTCAGATTATTGCATAAATTTGAGTCTGTCCTTAAATTCTCAGGAATCAAAAACCCAGATATGTGCTACACAATGGGATTTTTTTCCCTTTGGTTCCTTCTATTCTTTCCACATTGGTTTTGCACATCAGGTTCATGAGTTGGTGTTGAAACTATTATGTTTGCCATATGCTATCAAACTTTGTTTGGCTTTGTATCAGATCATCTGTGTTTGATGCTAACAGCTTTGTTATACCAGAAGTTTCTACCCTGTGCCATGCAAGAACAGCTGCTGGGGTGGAGGGACAGATGTTTGGTCAAATGGTACTGGGCCTTTCTTGCACTTCAAAGGAGCTGAGCAGAAATACAATATGACTGTAGAGTATAGTTCTATTTTTCTAATATGAATAATTTGAATATTTGCCATAGTTTGTTCAGAGATTGGGAGAGCAACTGACTTGTATGAGCTGAAATGGTAAAGTAGTTCGTTAGGTAATCTTTCTCTTATTCTGAAGTTCACCATGTGATGATGGGATGCTCAGGATCAAATTCTTATTGCCAAAATGTGTTCTATGGAAGAGATGTTACAACACTCTGTGATACAAATTAATTGGTTTTGATACTTTAATTGTTAGCTTCTTTGTTTGAAATTTCACTCCAGTTTTTTTCAAGTGGAAAGTGGGATAACTTTTCAATTTAATCTTTGTCTGAATACTGAGATCTCAACATCTTTCTTCTTGTGCATGATTGCCGTTCTTCAGTTGCTATTTAAATAAAAGGAGTATTATTTAAGCAGTAACCACCAAGGTTTATTATTAAGTGTGAAGCTCTTAGATATACCTGTAACTCCCTGAACTGCTGATCAACAGAAACAGGCAGCATTTACTGAAATGAGAATAATTCAATCTCTGCTCTGTTTCTTAAGATTTCCCCTTATTATCCATTAATGGCCACTATAGGAGGCAGTACAAGTTCTGGGCTAATTGAAGCTTTGACTGAGATAACAGCCTTTATGCAGTTGTACATCAAGTGAGACTTTCCTTAAGGTTCACACTACATTGTCTTGACAGTGAAAATCTAGGCAGCTATAAACAAGATCAATAGAAATGTGTAAGCATTGTTGGTGACAACATAGGAACAGGGACAAAACATAAATACTCAGTGAATTTTTAGAGTTTGGACATCAGTATTTAGTGTGAAATGAGGTACTGCCAAGTATTGGTGTTGCTCATTATTCTTTGTGTGGTATGCTGATCCACTTGGAGGCAGAATTCCTGGCTATGCTGCAGGTAACAGGAAAAAACAACAAATTAGATGAAGCTTGCCTATCAGACACTTTAAATACCAAATATATGTAAATATCAATGTTTTCTATAAGTATACTGCCTTTCCCTTACACTCTATTATTAGGCTTAAGACTTGAGCTCTGAAGAAATGAACAAAGTAGGGAATGGCTTGGTATGGTTTATTTTTCATATAGATATATGTATTATAATAATATTTTTTCATCCATTTAGAAATTAATATTTTAATAAGTATTTTCACTGGAGAGGGAGACTGAAAAATGGAGAGGCAGTACAAAAAGGAGGAGGACTTTGGGTTGATAAATTAGAAGTAGTGGATTTTTGATAAATTAGAGGTAGTGGATTAGTTACTGACTTTTATCTCAGGTAGTGTAAAGCAAGAACTGCTCATCATCAGCTTGTGATAAAACTAGAAAATGCCATGTCTGAACATCGGGCTAGTATTTTACCATATTAGCTATTGATTTAACACAGCATGAAACAACTGGTGCTGTCCCAGTAGTGCCTGGTGGGGAGCAGTGAAAGTAGGGATTTACTCCCCCATCAATCTGCTGCAAACTTCAAAGCCAAATTGTGGCCACTTAACTACTAAAATTACTAAACTCAGACAATTTTTATCTTTTTCAGGCAAAGCAACATGTCTATCTGCAAGTACATATGTTCTAGAAGGAAGGAAGGGAATCTCAGCTAAATCACATCAGGGCAAAAATAAATTAGGGAAGCATGAACAGCAAGATCCAAAAATCAGTTTTGATAGGGCTATGCTATACACAAAATATTTTTCATTTTCCTTTTTATTATTCAGTAGTTTGAGCTAATGTGCTTATAGTTCAGAATGTTTGCAGTGAAGTACACAGAACGAGTACCTTGTGGGTATGTCTGTATGCAAACCACCATAATTACACCATGTGTCTATTTTATTTTGCTTTGCATCAAGCATTATTTTATTTTTATTTAATGGTGAAGTCAGAAATTATCATCTGCTACTCTCATGGAATAGGGATCAATATTCTTAGGGGTCAACTGAAAATTTCTTTTTCTGTGTATTACATTTTCAGAAATTAAAAACCATGTATCAATATATGACTAGAAAGATGCTGCTGAGAGAGCGTGTGTGTGCTCAGTAAAAAAAGGACAGTGTCTAAAAATAGATTTTTATGGACCAAAAAGTATTTTTGGAAAGGTTTGCTTAAGTTTCTTTGATTTAAAATAGATCGTATCAGTGCAGCACAAATGTAGGTGGGACAATTCAACTGCCTTAGAAACATCTCATTCTCCCTGCCCTCATTCTGGATGTCCAAAATGGGATCTGTCTTTATGGCTTCATTTTGGTTTTTACACTTGGAGTTCACAGTGGACAAAATGTATAATTTATTAAGAGAACTGAGCTCTGTAGCAAAATTCTACTTCTAATTGGAAAGCCTAAAAAATATCACCTTTCCTGGGCTTTGCCTACTGTTAGAAATCCAGGCAGTGGGAGAGCTGAAAAAGATGATGGTAGTGTTCAAAAATGGCAACTGGTTCAGCCCAATTACAGGTTTTCATTTACAGTTAGGTACAGACTGATGAAGGAAATTAAGCAGCAAATAGAGGGAGGAAGTAAAACTTGGATGCTTTCTTTCTGGGAAAGGGAGGAGCTGGTGGAATGTACCAGCAGGTGTCTTGTTACTGTTAGCAATGGGAACCTGGGCTCCAGATGGAGATACTGGCTGCAACAAAGGTATTTTAATGAACATTCAATGTTTTGGTTTATCTGAGATGTTTATCATCCTTCACCACCAGCTAATTAGTGTGAACTAATTAGTTAGAAAATCTTGAGCCTCCTTAAGAATGTTTTCTTCCCTGCTTTACTGTCTTTGGGAGCACTCTCTTTAAAAGTTGGCATTCTTATTAAACTTCCTCCCTTGGAGGAAAATGGCTCCATATTTTTATTTTCTCAGTTCATCTGTCTTTTGGTCCAACATACTGGAGTTTATCTTCCATCTCCAATTCAGCTCCAAATGTTTAGAAAACATTTTTGTTAATTGCACATTTACTGCACAGCATAAAGTCTTTGCACCACAAAACAGTCTGGAGTTCATGATCCTGATGTGTAGTTGCTCCTTGTCCCCTAAACAGCATTAGTTGGATAAATGAAGCTGTGTGGTAAAATAGACTTTATTTAAAAAGGCACAAAACCAAGCTGATAGCAATAAAAGAAAACTCTAAAATATATGACTTAGGTCATTACAGCAAGGAGATGAGTTGAGATGACCAATAAAGATTTCACAAAAGAAACATAAGCTTTGTAGTGTGCTTCTAAAAGGCACTGGGAGTTCTCTGTTCCACCATTATCTTTAATAATTTCCCCTAAAAGGTAGTTTTGCAGAGAAACTTGTAATTCTTACATGTATATGTTGTATTTCAAAAACCTGCTGACCATTCTCAAAATAAGCTTATTTTTGTAGCCTTGTTCTGCCTGCCTTTAAATCAAAGTTATTCAGATCTCAGAGACTTCTGTAGAAAAACAGCAGCCTATATGATATTAGTGACTGACTTCCAATGCCTCACATGACTTTTTAAAATCTGTTTTAGGAGTGAGAGTCTTCTAGGACTTGACATAGTAAATTAATTGTTTTAAGTGATCATATTGATGTCCTTAAATATTTGTGCAGGTTATCCTGAACACGAATTGAGGATCAATTTATTTGTCAAGAATACTGGATAGATTTTGGCTGTTCCTATTCTGTGCATACAGATGGGTTTTTTTGAGGCCACAGTCTGGATGTGTCCTTTTTCACTTCAAGACCAATTGTGAACCTGTGCTCTAAACAGAATTTATCCCACTTAGACCCCCTACACCCAAATTAATTGTCAGTGTGTAGATTATTTTGAACCTGCATCAGGTGTGGTCTTTCACCTGAGGTATCCTTATTATCAAACTGATGTCTGAGTTGGGAAGAGAGAGAGTTCCCCCCTCTCCAGCCTTGCTCTTGCCTTTTATTCCAGTACTGATGGCAGAAGTGGCTGTAGTAAAGAAAGGTCTGAAAATTGCAGAACCTTTGTCAGCAAATTAGCCAATGTATGTATCAAAGCAAAAGGCCCAACAACCAACTTTTAATTTAACAATCTAATTATCAGACTGGTTTTTGAACATGCACAGGGTAGTTACAAGGAAGCAACAGCTTTTCAGGAAGGTGGATCTGAGAAGGAGAGGATTTGTGTGATCTCATGCACAATTTAAAGGAATTTCCACTGAATAGAGAAGTTGGTTAACTCAGCCAGCTAAGTAGATGTGTAAAGATGGGCTTTGTAATGAAAGATGATAGTTTAATAATGGTTGTTTGAAGGAATCTATAGAAGGGGATTGGACGAAATACTGAAATTAGAGAACTGAAAAGTACATTAGAGGAGCAGACTGTGAGCTGTGGGTAACAGTGGACAGTGGAATAACTGCAAGTCAGCAGTGCAGAGGTCATGCATCACTGTTGGCCTACAGAGATGTTACAGTTAAATTTGCAGATATACCCAGCCTTCCTTCCTGCTGCAGCTGATGCCTGGCACATTTTGAGATTATGGCAGATGAGTAAAAAGGCTGGCAAACTGCTGTGCAGAACAGCCCAGCACTAAAGGCACCTTGGAGAAACTAAATTCTCGTGAAAGAATAAAGTACTGTGTATAGAGGGACCAAGGTTTGGAATTAGTATGTGGTAATTCAAACAAGCAAAGTGGTTATAATAAAAAGAAAAATAAAATTGATTTACATGCGAGGCTAAGGGGAGTTATTCCTTTTTATGTTTGGAGAGTACTATTCAAGCCCAAGCAGTACTCACCTGAAGTTTTCTATGCTTGGATTTACAACTATTGTATTGCATTATATTTCTTTAGATGTTTCCATGGATTTCCATAGTGATCATAGCGAATATTTGAGCATTCTCTAAAATCAGAATGGGGCAGAGGTCAGTTAGTTCCAACCTTTTGAATTTTGAAAAATCTTTCCATTTCTGGGTTGTTAAGTTTGAGTTCAGGTAAATAAAAGCTGCTTTTCTAAATAGAACTGTCGTTTTCACAATAGGAATCATCCTCTGTTACTCCATAAATGCCCAGAAACAGTGAATTTCAGTTCTCTCTCAGGTCACTTGTTTCCTGCCCTACCCACAGGAGGTGCAATGCAGCAGTTTAAACATCTGCCTTGTTGGTGACATACATGATCCCCTGGCCATGAGTTTGAGGTGGAAGTAGTTTTGTGGGCAGAAGCTGCATTTTTCACAATCAACATAACTAAATGTGTTGTGTCCTCATGGGGCTTGCTTGACCTTCCTCCCTGCCCTCACCCCGTAATGAAACTAGAAGTGTGTTTGATGAGGATTATTGAAAAGAAGATTTATGGACCTGTGACATCTATTTAAAGATGGGTGATAGTATCTCTGCATTAATTTCACATTAGCACTTGCAGTTTGATTTCTCTCTGCTGTTGCAGGAAGCTGCTGACGTTTGGCAGAGTGGCAGAACACAGGTTTGAGTTGTGTTTCTCTTTCAGACTTGCCTGCAGCCTCTTCTCTGCGTGTGCAGGGAGGGAGGCAGCACTGGGGGTGGCTGAGACATTGACTTTTGCCAGCTGACATGTTCTGTTAAATTGATTCTTTCAATCAGAAGTTTCAGTGGATTTGTGGAATAGTTTTTATTTACTTTTGGACAGGAATGTATCCATTTGTTTGGAGTTTTTTTCAGTTTTCTTAAGGAAATGCTTGAAAGTCCAGCATTGCATCAGGTTATATTAACACAATTTTCCAGCTTCACGCACCCAGTTCTTAAAAACTCAGCTACTTAGGAGCAGGAAACCCCTTTGAAATTGCAGTCTGAAGTGCCTAGTCTGTGGTTCCTTGATCACCTTTAGAGAGAAATATAGTTTTGAAAATTAAATATAAGTCTAGAACACTGAAGTTTGAACACAATTTTTCTAATTGAAAAGAGCTACCAATTTCTTTTATTTAATAAGAAATCAGTTTGGGTTTCTGTTTCAATATAAGCTTTGAGATTGTTAAATAGGTAGTTTCTTCTAAATTTGTTAAACTGTATCTTTTCCATTTGTGCTCAGCAAAAAAATTACTTCAATATCTATTCCAAAAGGCAGAGATGAAAGTGTATATTCTGCAGTTTTAAGCTGTCCATTTGGGGATCAGGTCACTTTTTTCAGCTTGCTTTTAGCTAGAACAATGGCAGAAGTGACTGCTGTCGAAGAACACAAAATAAAATCTGATATATTCCCACAAATTATTTCTGGTTATGTTAATCTCAAGTATTTATTTGCATTTAGAGCAGGGCCAAACTCTGAAACAGATGCCTGGAGATTTTTAAAAAACATTTATATATACTTGGAAATTCTAATAAATTTTGTATGAAAACAGATGTTTGTGGATAAATCAGCTTTTTTGTTGTTTACACATATTCCACCAGAAAAATCTGTTTAATCTGTTCTTAAAACATTGAGCCTGAAAAATTGAGAGGTTGGGATAAAAGGATCTGCTGGGTCTTTGTCTGAAATGCACCTACGTCTGCTCATCTCTTCGGGGGCTGCTTAGCATTTAGGAGAGGGAGAGCTATTCTTTGGTTCAGGTATGAAAATGTACAATACTTTATACCAATTATTTGGCTGATTGCTGGAAGTGCATTGGAGTGAGGGGGCACTGGCTAGTTCTGGCCTTCACTAATGGGAACATTTCAGAATGTGGATGGTAATTAAAGTATAGAATGCGGAAAATTAGGCCAAAATTGAATAGAAATGAATAAGTATGTGTTCTGTTGTGCAGATGTTGGAAATAGATTATTTTGGATACCTCTTTCTATCTACATCTTATTTGGTTACCGTGTAAAATTCAGTCATACACCATGTAGATTGTTTCTCTTCCCATTACCTTCTCTGTTTTTATGTTGTGATGTATCTGTATAGGTAGTAATTTAGCAAAATATCCTGTCTGCCAGGTGTGGGAACTAGCTGATTGTATTGTAATACCAGATCATTACTTAATTCATATGCAACCTAGCCTAGCACATGGAAAGCATTATAAATCTATTTACAGTGGAGCTGGTCTGATGATAACATTGTATTAAATTCCCAGGTGAGGCAATTTAAGCAATTGCTTTGCCATGTGTAGGCCATGGAAATTAACTTCTCATATGCTTTAGTAATAGAGGAACTTCATTGGTATGCTCAGATTAGTGGTATAGCAGAATTCTTACAGTCTGGTTACGTGTACCCTGCTTCACATGTGGAATCATACAGGGGGGTGGTACTGCAGATCACAGATCTTAATTAGTTTAAGCTGAGTTAATTCATTTCAATTCTCATTTAGCTGGGCTTGCCTATGAACACATTCAGTTCTATTGGGAAATGTTAAGGCTTGGGTCAAGTAGACAGATTGTTTAAAGCCAAATTGCCAGACAGAACTGAGCAAGTGTATCTGTTTGAACAGGGCTTTAAGGAAATCACCCAATCAGTATGCAAAAATCTTGTTCATAAACCAAGAGAGATCTGCCTGGAATCAGAAATTCTTCCTTGTCAGAAGGTCTGGCTACTGAGGTACATTTAAAACAGCCCCTGAAACTTTCTGAGTGCTGAAGTTCTTGTAGAAGGTAGCTTAACCCTTTTGTGTCCTTGTGTTTGGGCGCATTCAAAAACATTCACTGAGCAAAACCACTTGTGTGCTTAGACTTTTTGTCTAGGTATATACAAGAAAATATAAAATACAAGGAAAACTATATATGACAGAGCTTTGCAGACAAAAAACTGCACACAGAACCTCTTAAACCGATATTGAGCTGCCCAGAAATGCCTTGGATTACAAACTCTGTAAAGCTTCTGTCTTTTCTAGAAACATACATATAAAGTACCAGTAGACAGTGGTAACTGACAACTAAGACTAAAAATGTTGACAATTTCTTGATTTGCCTGGTTAGCTTATGTATAGAAGTCATTAACTATTTATAAAATGCATTATGAATTGGGTTCCTTCAAACTGTAGCAGAGTGTGTGACATTTCCAGCTCAAACTATCATTCTTGCATTTGGCTAAAGTATATATTTATAAACAGCTGATGGTTATGAACTAAAAAATAAAAAATAAATTTAAAAATACTTTATTATTGAGTTCAGACAAGCTGAACTAATCTTGATAGCCACATTTAAAAGTGTTAACCAATAATACTTTAATAAAAATAAGAATAGTATTTCAAGATATTGATATTTTGGACAAATCCTGAAAGAATAAATGAACACTTTAGTTCAAAGACCTTTCCTTTTATATTATTGATTCATTTGGTAGTGAAACTGTGATCAAAAGTAGTATCAAATTATTTATTGATTATGGCAAAGAGTTATACTTAATTGTAGCCAAAGCATTATTTCTTTTAATAAAATTTCTGGTTTTCAGATCATGACAGATTATTACAATGAAAGAACAATGGTACAAATATATTTATTAAGTTCAGTGGCAATTACAATAAAGGATTATAAAGGACCTCTAAAAGTTGTATTGCTATTAACCTTTATTTCTTTCTTGTGAAGTATATTCTTTTTCCTTTCTCCCAGGCTCTATAAAGGATGAGAATATCATCCAGTTACATCTTTCAAATAAATGATGTGTAATCAAGGACCATTTCAGTCCCTACATATTATTAGGAAGCTTGTTCAGTGGAGAACAAGCTCATGAAACATCATGCTCCTCATCTCAGTCTAATAATGATAAATGCATTCAACACTAACAGGATCAATGGGGTTGAGTCATTTTGTGAAATTGGGAGAAACTGTACAGTTGAACTGCTAGACCTCAAATGAGGTCTTAAGATTGAATCTTAATCAGAAAAGATGATTAGATATTTATTGGTATGTATTTGTAATTGCCTTCCTTGTTTGATGTGTATCCAATAAAAATAGGAAAATAATGTAATTGAGCAATCTATGCCAATTTGTTGGCTTTTTGGTGAGAAAAGAGAAAAACAAAACCTATCTCCATATGATATTCTTGCATACTGTGGAGTGTTTTAGTCCCCCATGGTGATGAAATGAATAATTTAAACAGGCAGCTCTGATACCACAGCCTGTTTAAAGGTTCTCATTTCCTTTAATGCTGTAGACTACTTTAGCTTGGTTAGTATGAAACTGTGACAGCTGAGATCTCCAAAAGATTTGGCACAATTCACCTCTTGCCGTGGGTCCATGGTCCAGGGCTTTGTCCTTCCCACTTCCATCTGTAGCTTTAGGAAATGATCTAGATCTGAACACTGGCAAGTGAATCACAAATGTGTGGACATTGTAATGATCATGTTGGTAATAAAGGGGAGCTACATGACATAAAGAGCTAAAATGTTTAGCTCTGAGGTGACCCATGACTTCACTGCTAGGTCCCTTGCACAAAGGGTGACCCACTTCCAAACCTCTTTGTTAATAGGGTGATGAATTTTCCTGTGCTCAGTATAATTTCTAGTGTTTTTTTTCCTGTACCTCAGTCCCAAGCACAAGTTTTGGCATGATGGCCCAAGCAGGGAAGGTTTGAAGAGGGATTAATTTTTTCTGACTTCCTACTGGTAGTCATATCATGGCAGGGTGTGAGGGAAGTCCCCATGTGTAAAGGAAAGCCCTGCAGCTTTGGTTTTGTTACTCTTGGGTTTCTTCCTCTGAAGAGGTGTAAAAATTACCATAACTACTCTCAAAAAGAAAAAATAAATAGCAAATACGTTAAAAATTCAATCCCTCCTTTAATGGTAAGTGTGGGAGTATTAACTGAGTAATAGCTTAATATTTGGCTAACAGAGAATTTGCAAGCTGGGCTGATATTCTCATTATGGACTTCCCCATTGCTCTGCTGAATCCTGTGCTGCCTTCAAAGTCATCACACATTTACTTTCCATTGCTTGGCACTTGATCTAGTTTAGAATCAACATAATTATCAGTTCAAGAGAAAATCTGGTGCTCATAATCTGTGAATTTTCTTAATATCCTGTCCGCCATAACCATCCCATGGATGACTGTCTCAGTTTTGTGGTGTTTCCATGAACTCTGAAAACCAATGTTTCCTTGTGCTGTTATTTTCCCTCCTTTCTTTTGCCTTTTCATTTCTGATCCTTTCCCAGCAGCCTTAGCAGCACAGAAAATGCTTATTAATTTTCTACATCTTTAAATTGAATCAGACATGTCACGTGTGTTCTTCAGGTTTGATTTTGGATTTTTTTTTTAATGTGGGAAAAGCTCATTCTTACTTTCCTGTCTAGTGGCATTGCTGCCATCACTGTTATGTTGTGTTCTGTGACCTGCTGGCAAGTGTTCTTCAGAAAAATGCACTTGGTTCCTGCACTGGCACTTTTTCTATGCTGCTGCTATTAGTGTGTATTGCCTCACATGTTCTGTATCTCAGGCTTCACAGAAGCTGCTTTCATTGCTGCAATGCTAAGGGTGTGACTGTCGTAGAAATACTATACTTTTGCCATGCAGATTTGTTAAGATACAGCAGTTGAAGAACTTTGTAATAACTTTCACTTGCAGATTTATTATTTTTTTAATCAAATAGGTATCCATTAGGGGGCTCTCGAGGTTTAAGATGATCAGCCTTGATACCAATGGCTTCGGAGCTTTACTTCCTAACCCTTTTTTCTTTTTGTTTTACAGAAAAGGTCACGAATCGCCTACAGTGATGAGGTGCGGAATGAGCTCCTAGGGGATGACGGGAATTCCTCAGAGAACCAGGTAGGATGCTAATCAAGAAGCCCTAGTGGGTGGCTGGAGGGTGAAGGAGGTCACTGGCACACTGGGCTTCTCAAGCTGCTCCTTAACAGCATTAGCAACAACTCATGTGGAAGTGATACTGTTTAATGCAAAGCTGGGGTCTTAATCAACTTCAAAATGTTTCTTGGAGATCTTACATTTAACCCTTTAACTTGTGATCACTGTCTGCTATCTCAAAAAAAATCTTTTCTTCTCTTTTCTTTATTATTTAGTACTTAAGAAATAACTTGAAACACGCTGTTTGCCGACAAAGCCAAGGTCTTCACCTCAAACACATGTAAAAGGAATAAAAAAGTACATAATGCAGCTTTGATAATAATGCAGTATAATTAAATCAACACTGGCAGGCAAAACAAATGAAAGTGCTCTCTCAGAATTAGGCAGTATCCCACTCAGTTTCCTTGTGTGATTTCTTCTTTAACCAGATTTTCTCTCCTTGTACCAAAACCACAAGTTGTACTAATAAGAGCGTGCTTTCATAATGCATGTTGTACTAGGATGCAGAGTGCTATCCACCTCTTTTAATGAATGAAAGCTTGATAATCCTGAGGCTTTTTTAAAATCTTGTACCCGTATTGTTGTTCTGTGTACTACAGTGAGGATCCTGCTAGACTACCGAAAACTGTAAAGGCAATGCTTTATTCAGGACACTTTGACCCACCTGTTAATATTTCTTTTGGGATGAAACTTGTTTGACACTCTATCTGAAAGGAGAATATTTAGTTTCTTTCTGAAATTTATATTAGCAAAGTCTTGTATTTTTTGAGTTAGAAGTTAGCTGAAAGTTTTCCTACAGGTCGTATTTTCTCTTCTGACCAGATAGAATCCCAATTATTTTGCTAATGAAAGAAAAAATCATGTAAATGTTTATTTGATAAATGTGTTATTAAATAAGGAAATGGATCAGAACAATGTTCTGAAATTTTTTTGTATCTTCTATGCTCAGTATAGGCTCGGCTCCACTAAGGACAGAAAATAAAAAGACTTGGAGACTTACCTGGTACATGCAATTTCAAAACACAGACCTCATAACCCCAATCCTATACAGCATTTTAAACATGCTTTTTAAACTTTAAACTCTGTAATAGTCTTTAATTCATACATGATTGAAATTAGACATAGGATACATAAGACTGAACTATAGCATCTCTGATATCTATATGAAGACTTAAATTTAAAGGGCATTATTCTTCATATTTATATATGATAGCAAGGGGAGATTCCAAAATTTGAGTAAAATAATGTGGGGGGGGTTTATATCTAATTAATGAATTTGTGGAGGTGATTATTTCTGGGAGAAGAGTTTCACAGTCTGTATGTCATGATTGTAAATGCAGTCCTGTGAAAGTGTTAAGGTTCTCATTTTATTTCTGTTAAGGTGCTACTACTTTTACATTTCAAGAAAAAAAATGTGTGAATTCAGACATAAAACAGCAATTGTGATAAGAAGCTTTACTTTTAACAGAATATCTTATGTGTAGGGATAAGATAAAATATTTTATTTTCACTTTTTAAAGAATGTTTAAATAACTGGTTCATGTGAGCACTTTTTGTCACTGATGATCTTTTTTCCAAACTTGGTGAAAAAGACTTGTTCTCATCTCAAGGAACTAAATGATACCTTCAACCTTCAATTTGTCAACTTAGGGCTTTTTCTTCCAAATGACCGCTATTTAAATGGAATAAAATTTTGGCTGCTGAAGGACTCTTGTATAGTTTTTTAGGTAATCAAAATCCTTTTCTATTGCCCAACTTGAAAGTATTACCTCTGTATCTTTTAAAGTTCTTCATTCCTTTCTTGAAAAATACTATGAAATAGCACCATAAAGGACTCACCTAATTTCTTTTAAATATGTGAATGCTAGTATTTTTAAAATACATTATTTATTGTGTTGTTTCAATAATAAATATCACATTCTCTTTTACTTATTAAATATCTTTATCTATACCTGTACTTGTATACATGTAGCTACGGGTGCAAGCAGTTAGTGCAAAAACTTTAAATGGTATTGAGCTTATTAGAATGTACAACTTTCAAAATCAAGTGTAAGGTTTAGGTACTTACCAGACACTGAACATAAGATATTGTTGTGTTTAACTCAGCTGTGTTTAACCCCAGGCCTAATATGCTTTCGCCCCTATACATTATTATATCAATGGAGAACTTGGAGTAAATGATGAAGGATGCTCAGGTTCAACTTAAAGCCATATGAAATACTTGAAGATGTTTCAAATGCTTACTTTTGTTTTGTCTGATGGAAGTAAATATAGGTACATGGACTGATCCTGACCCTAATATTGTAGGACACAGTTTGGATTAGGTTAAACTAATTTAACTGAAAAATGGTGGGTTTGTTTTCCCCAGTTCAGTGAGCAACTGTGAAAGGGGAGAGAAAGGATTCCTTTTCTGACAGAGGAGGTATTGACAAAAGTTGCCAGCTCAGAAGTGCTCCTGTCCAAAACCACCAATAAAATCTGCCAATAGAAATATGGAATATCTGGATTGTCAGGGTTGTTACCCGGAGGCAAACAAGAGATATGAGGTGCTGGTCTTTGTCATTGTGATAAACATTTGCATGTATTTTTGGTGGAGAGAGGAGACAAAAGGAACCTAATGCTTGCTGGCTGGTATGACCCTATTAAAAAGCTAGAAATAAAACAGGTCGCTGTTGGAAAAATAAACGATCTGGGTCCTTTCCTCAGCTTCTCCTTTTTTAGTTGAGTTTCAAAGGTACAATTACAGCAAACCAAAGCCAAGTTATAAGCTGTAATGAACAGAATGGTAGGTATGAGTTTCCAGTTGTTCTCTCAGGAAGAAAGATTGAAGTGCAAAGAAGAGATTGAAGAATAGGTAATGGTGATTTGTCTTTTGTTTTCTTCATTTTCCCAATATGTCTCCCAGAAGTAGCAGCCATTGTGTCTAGATGACACTTAGAATAACTAGGAATACAATTCCCTTATAATGGTTATACCAAGATGTAACTGATTTTAACAGATAGATCATATAGAAATTTCCCGTAAGAAGTTGTAAGAATTATATAATTCTGCTCCTGATAGCTTCTTTTTAAATAAATACAACATTTTTTCATGAGACTAGTAGTGATATAGTGCTCTTAAAGCACCTAGAGTTCAGTAAAGTCACTGCTTAACATATTTTAATTTCTTCTTAATTTGAATCATGGGAATGTATTCAGATAAGACACTCAGAGGTTAAAAATCAAGAAATGTAATTTCTTGCATCCAAAGAACCCCCCACCTCACAAATCCCTAAAATCTACTGTGTGCATTGGGTTATTATTTATTTTCCAAGAGTGGTCTTAAACAGGCTCTGTTGCTTTCAAGTCTTCTTTGTCATCCTGGCCACCAACCTTTAGCAAATCTCTTGAAAGTTTTGAGTTTTTCAGTGCAGTGAGACACTACCTGAAGTTGTATCTTCCCTTTAATAATAACAGAACTGTTTTATATAGCAATTTGTATATTTTTGAGGAAGTATATGTTGGGTTAAATCAGAAATCTCTCTCAGCCGAAATTATGTGAAGTTCAGTATTATCAGCTTTCATGAGGTGTAACATTGTTCCTTTTACTTTTGCAGCTGTTTTCATTAATAAGTTTAAATAAATTCACTTCGAGTTAAACTGCATATTCATATACCCACACATTCTATATGTGATTCGTAGTGAACAAATATTTGGTGTCTACTTAATTTCTGACTACAAAGTTGTGATAATATTAGATTTGGGCTTGCTGTGCATAAAGTGTGTCAAACTTCAGCTACAGACCAGGGGGTGAAGTTGGTCAATTTAATTCGCCAAGATCTGAAGAAGGTCGGTATCATTTCATATAGCCCTGGCAGAGCAGATCATTACCAGACACAAATCTGTTCGTTACATGCCGAGGGTTTATAGCAAAATAAATAGACTGTCATCATAAGTTCAGAAAATTGTGTGTTCGACCCACGATAATGTGTAAAGGGCGTTTAATAGAGTTCAGCATTTATTCGTTATCTATATGCGGACAGAGACGGCGGTGGCGTTATCAGCTTTTTAAAAAAAATTCGGCAGTTTTCCGTGTCACATGACGAGCCTCGCGGCCACACGCGTGCGTGCACACACACACACACACACTCACACACGTCCCATCTCGCTCTCTGTGGTGCAGTTTTGATTTTAGTCACAGCAGAAGGCTTAGCCACAAGAGATTCCGCTGGTTCAAACCAGCGTAAACCAGACTTTTTTTTTTTTTTTTGTAGCCCACAAAGGAACAGATTACCTCTTGTATCGAATTCTGTATTGCAAAAAAAACCAACCAAAAAATCTTTGTTTCAAAAATATGCTGATTGTCATAACCTAAAATGGTGGCTGCGCATGGCTTAATGCTGTTTACAGTTCAGGAGTGGGCATAATAAAATAATGTTTCAAAATAGGAATGTAAAGGTAACACATTTCATCAAGAGCATTGTTAAATGGGGGAAAATACATCTTTTGTTAATTTGAATGAATATCTTTCAGCCAATGTTAAAAAAACCCCAACCCTCTCCCATTACTTAGCTTAGCTGCAAATCCCATGCAGAGCTTAAATTCAGCCATGCAGCACAAACAAGATAGAACATTTTTGTTTGGGACCTATTGAAAAAACAAATGTGCAGCATTTTAAAACTCTCATTGATTATAGCAGGGTGGCATGCCCGGACGGGCTCTATTGCGGGAGAGTCGTTTTAAACTTTGGCCCTTTAAGTATCATAGTCAACTGAAGAATGGTGGCCTCAGAAAGAAAAGATAGCTATGTGATCAACTCCCAGATCGTCTCTTTCTAAAGAGCCCTAATGTTTGCCTTTTTGGGGAAAAGCGGGGGGGAAGAGCTGGAGAAAGAGACCTGTTTATGATAGGCCAAGCACTTGAATTTAGGCGCTGGTTTGGCTGGCAGTGCAGTTTTCTTTATACCACATTTAGCAAAGTTCCTTTAGCTTGGTACAGAAGAGCTGGCCCAGTTCAAGTTGGAGTGGTTTAGGAGCCCTGCTAATTACGTCTCGTTAGAGCCTCTTGTCCCTTTTGGTAACTGGGTGAGGCAAACCTTCAGTTTGAGCCACATGAAACAATAGAGAATAATGGAGGTTCTTTTGTTTCCTTCATGCCGGTGAGATTTTATTAGTAGTGAACATTCTCAGTTTACACATGTTTTGACAATTAGTGTTATGAAACTGTAGGTGAAGTATCAGTATAAACTGGGATAACTATGTAGTTGTTGTAATTTTGAACTGGAATCGTTCAAAGAACTGTAATTTTTTATAAAGGGCCATTCTTGTGTAGATATTTGTTGAGAGTAATTATACATTTTGTTCCAGTACAAATAATTTATCTGTCTCTCAAAGGGATGAGTATATTACAACATAGCTTGATAATCAGGCTGTGGTTTTATTTAGTTTTGTAGTAAAGCTGCCAGAACAATATTATTAGTGTTAGATTGTGTTGATTTACAAGCATAAATAAATAAATAAATATAAATTTATATACTATTTAAGCATACACACACACTCTATGTGTGTGTATATATACACACTGTATAATGGTCTGGATCAAGAACCTGGAATGGGTCTTTTCTGGGGGAAATATGTTTCATGTTGTTCCCTATTCCTTTGTCTATTTTTAAATATGCTATTCAATAAATCATAGTTCTGAGCCATTTAACTAAGCTGCTTCTTTTTTTTTTACCTGTCAAAAACCCTTTGTATGAAGTTCAATAATAAAATTAAATAATATAGTTACAGTAGAACTCAGGTATATAAAAATTGAAATACTGGAATGCATGCTATAAAGATGCAGTCATCTATTAATAAGTTAGTTCTGCTAGTAAAATAAGAAATCAGTTGTCACAACTAAAATATACAGAAAACATTCTGAAAACTTGTGTATACAAAACCACTTCAGCTGTACAATCTTCGAAGAGAGGAATAGTAAACTTGTTTTTTTCTTTATAATATAGACTTCTATGAAGTCATTCCCCTTTATTTCATGATGGTGTCTTAGATGTGGTTTAAAAGAGAATTTCACACTATTCTCTTTGTTTAATGTGACAGTGTGAGAAAGTGATCTTTATTCGTTCAAAAAACTCTGCATGTAGTCTATGTTTAGGTTCTTTTAATGTGTTTGTCTGTGATTTTTAAATGCTAAACATGTAAACAGATAAATTGTCAATGTTAATTCTGTATCCTGTCACACAACTGATCTTTCTTTCCTGCCATTTCTTTCCTTTTTATCTTTTTTGTGCGTTCATGTTGCAGTTGATAAAATTACGTGAAGAGGTGAGTACTTTCTTGCTTTTTGTTGTCTAGCTTTCCCTTTAAAGCTGAGTTTCTAAATCTGAAGTAGATCTTTTTGTTCATTGTTGCAGGGAAATCTACACAAAGCAAAAATATTGATTACATTGCTTTAAAATATTCACTGTTGTGCCTCTTTTTCCCTAATAATTGTATACTTACATAGGAATCTCTAGATCAAACCTTAGAAATTAACATTCTTTGATAGTGGAATTTTTTTAAAAGGCACTAGAAAAAGAAGGGTGGAAAAAAACCTCTATTATTTGATCTCTCCAAGAATACCATGATCAAATCAGGTACAGTAATAATCATGTTTGCATCACAAAATCTTTGATAGGGAAAGTACATTTATACAGTGGTATTGAAAGTGAAAGCATTGCTTTGGTATAAACCTTTGCTGAAACATTTTAAAAATTACACGGTATTTCACAGTGTTTTGAGTGTGGTGTGAGGTATTTAAATAGCTTATGTATTATACTGGATATTGTACACCCACTGAAAATACAGTAGAGGTGGAGAGACCTACATACATATCAATATTTATTATTTATTTGTGAGTGCTGTAGATCTGTAGGTGTAACACTAGAGATCAGTATTCCAGAACACCTTTCTTCCAGTTATAAAATGACTCATAAATATTTAGAAAGAAGTCTGTTTTAATGGTCAGTTCCTCAAATGTTGCAGTATATTTTCTGAAATGAATCTCAGAAAAACTGTTGTAGCAAAGCAGGTATTTGAACTGCTATTTTTTTATTATTTCCTAGCAGCCACTGAAAAGAAGGGCTGAGTAAAGTCAAGTTTACTTACACGTCAGATTTCTGAAGGATTTCACACGGAGAGCTTGGACCAGTGAAGTATTTGGATAAATATATTTAGAAGCACAAGTATTTTAACATCACCCATTTGTCTGGTGTCTTCTTTGTGGAACATGTGCCCCGTAATGTATCAGTAATATACACTGAACTCTGCAGGAAAGGAATTGTTAGTTTTAGAAATGGTGATGACAAAGAATTTTAAAGTAACCAGATTAAGGACAATTACAGCAAATTCTTAAAAACAGGTAGATATTTGTGATACAAAGATTCTTTATTTTCTCCCTCTTCTCAGAGAGCTGATATTAATATGTAAAAGCTACAGAGTAAAGGAGTTAACAAAAAAAAATTAAATAAAATAAACATGTAACCACATGAAAGCCTTCCCACCACTGCTGAGATCCCCTCCCCAATAGTCCCAGTATTT